>NC_066332.1:3265000-4465000 GCF_022539315.1 Serinus canaria | reverse complement strand
AGGCAGTGCTGGCCTGCAGGAAATACCTCATCACCGTCCTGGTCCCCCTCCTGTTTCTCCCTCTGCCCCTGGCTCTGCCCACCAAGGTAAGGAACTTTTTAAAATTCACTTTCAAAGCCTCCACGTCTCAGAGCTGCTCTTTTCGAGGGTGAAGAGGTTTTTTTCTCAGAGCACCTGCATCTGCTGCCTGGAGATCTCTCTTCTTTTTTATTCCCTGAGTATATTGGGGCAATAAAAGAGCAGTGGGGCATAGATGGATGAGGAGCTACATCTGTGACTGCATCTTCTAGAGGAACACTCTCTGACCTGAGAGAGGTTTTGTGACTCTTGCTTTGCATCTGGCTGATTTGGGAAAGGACTTTCTATGAGGACTTTCTATGCTGAAGATATTTGTGTGGACCCAAAGCTCAATTTTAATCCCCCTTTTCATTTTCTAATGGCGTTCAGACCACATCTTCTTTTATTTTTTTCCTTGTTGTCACTGTGCTTTGAGGAGGCATTTTCAGACAGACAAGGCATTCTGATACATATAGGAAAATAACATGCATTTCAGTTTTGTTTAACTTTTTTTCCTGTAAGAATCCTCCCAAACAAGGATTTTAAATTTAGAACACCAAGCTCTGGAAGACACCTGGCTTAGGGTTCCTTCAGGGAAAGTTGAGTGAGGAGCTGCAGTCCTTGGGTTGGCATTTCTGGGGTGTTGATCAATCAAAGAGAGAGCTGTGAGCTGACAGACTCCCAGTCTTCTGCTGCTTCCTCACTGTTTCTTGCACTCCCCACCTCCTCACGCAGAAAGATCTGATCTCTGGTCTCTTATTACAACCCCAGCACCACGAAATAGCTCATCCCAGACTGCCCCTGCTGTCACCTCTCTTTGGACAACAAATCCTAACTCTTCCCTCTGCTCTCTGCCTCCCATTCCCTGCTGATTCCCAGTTTGACTCCTTCCAGTTCCACTCTCCACCTCCCTAACCCTTCCCTGCCTGTCCCAAAGCTCTGTCCTCCTCACAGCTCTGAGTGGGGCAGGTGGTCAGGTGTGGCCTCTCATTCTCTCACTAGGTAAATAAAATAGTTTAAATTATTACTTAAAAGCTCGCCAGGAAGCAAAAGACAACCAAGAAAAATAAGAAGAATCTCTTTTTTTTTTTTTTTTTTTTTTTTTTTTTTTTTGCTGGTTAACGTTCAGTAGGCAAAGGAGTCACTGAAGTGAAGAGAGATCAGGATCAGGAAAGTTCTAGGGAGACACAGAGTGATTTTTTTTTTGTTTTTTGTCCTGAGGCCATGAGTTCAAACTCACTTACTGGAGGCTTTGTTACATACAGTGAGTCCTTGGAGTTACCAGTGGAGTGATTTGGCAGTCTTGGTTCAGTTGCTCTTTGAAAATGACTCTCTCTGGTTTCTACGCAGTCAGCAACAGGACAGAAATAGAAAAACGTCCTGGATCTTTCCCTTTGCCACTTGAGGAAACCTTTGAGAAGGGTTTTTTGGGGTTAAATTGTGCACTGTGCCACTGCTGAGCAGGAAAAGCTGGTGTGAGCCAGCAGCTACAGGGTGGAATTTCACATTTTTTCTATTCTGTTCATCTATTAACCTGCCCTAAGAGGACATAGCACTGCACACTGAGCTATTATAATTGAGGGCAAACAATGCTAAAAATCCTGCTTAAAGGCAGAAGAGTGTCCTTACAGGGTGGCTGAGTTTGGGAAAACCCTTTTTCCAGCTTGGCCTGAGAGCCTGTTCATAGCAGGATGGAAAACAATGGCACTGTGCCTGTGAGATACATCCCAAAGCACCCATCTGTGTCTTTTAATAACAAACATGGAGAAAAAGGATTGTCAAAAGGGCAAATTGCTCTCAGTGATCAGTGGGATGAATAATTTGGGTTCTTAATGCTCTCGTTCATAAATAAGGCACAAAAAGGAATATTTTAGTATCTTTGGGAATCTCTCAGACTTACTTCTCTGGCTGCTTTGAGAATTCACACCTTGATTGCTGCCTTCTTCTTTTCTGCAGACTGCTCATCTCCCTGCTCATCCTTTCCCTTCAGCAGCTCTGTAAGCTCCACACCACGTTCAGAATTCCTGAGCCTGTTCCCAAGCATCTCAAATTCAACCCTGCCACCCATTATTCCAGCTCCTTGCTTTAATCCTCTGTAATCCAACCTCCAAAAGCACCACGACAGTTTCATTCCTACTGAGCAGTACATTTCAGTGGACATCCTTTATCCAAGACCACACATCCATGGTTTTCTTCCTTTGGCTTTGGTGTCTCCCATAATTGTGCAAGTTCCAAAACACAGAAGACACCAAAACCTGCTCTTGCATTCTTTCCCAGCCCAACCAAATGCCACTGCTGTGACAAGTAATTCTGAATCTTTTCAGTGTACAGAGACTGGCTTAAACATTTGTACATGGAATTTGGAGTGGTTGTCCAAAGCAGAGCTAAATCCAGGCTTCCTCAGAAAAAGAGTGACACGAAGCAGGGCATCTCACTTTCCTCAGACAAACAGGACAAAGGCAGTGGCAGCTGAAATGATCTGTGACCAGTCTGCCAGTAAGCCTTTCAAAGCCTCTACTAAGCTAATAATCCAGTGAAAAGTTATAAAAGTATTTACAGAACAAGGAGCCCAGGCTGTTGAAATTATCAGTGGCTCACCTGGGCCATGACCTGAAGCCCATGCAAAAACAGGTGGAGAAGCCTTGGCTGGATCAGCAACCGATTCTACAACTCAAGGACATAAATACAGAATAGAACACCATCAGCACAATCAGAATATCAGAATAGAACACCATCAGCACAATCAGGAAGCCTATTCAGTGATTTCCAGTCCCTTATCATGAAAGGTCCAAAGTCACCCGTGTTTCTTTCCCCTGGTGCTATTTTTGCCCCTGCTGAAGGTCTCATCTGCTCCTCAGAGCTCTGATGAGATTGCTGCACAGCCTGACACTGGATTAGGATCTGCACAGGTCAGATGGGAGAGAAGCACAGGAATTAGCTTTCCTCTAATCCCTTTATCAGCAGTGAGTGTAATTGGGAGGCCTTGGCTTTGGGAGAAGCCCCAGGTTCCCTGTCCAGCGTGCTCTGATTGCTGTCCCCTTCCCTGCAGGAGGCACTCTGTGGCTATGTGATCATAGTGATGGCACTTTTCTGGTGCACAGAAGCTCTGCCTTTGGCTGTCACAGCTCTCCTGCCCGTCCTGCTGTTCCCACTGATGAATATCATGGATTCAACAACAGTAAGAGATCTTGTTCCATGTATTAATCTTTTTATTCTGGGATTGTTCCCCAGGATTATGTGATGACCACCATTATATTTCTATTATTGATAGTATTATTATTTTATTTTAACTTTATTGTTATTATTCTCTGCCTTCTCCATGGACTAGAACTTGCATGAGCCCAGAGTGAGCTCTGGGTGGAGCTGCTAATCTGAAATCAAAGCAAATTCCCCACTCAGATGCAACCCAGAGTTACTCCCTGCTAATGCCATTAAAACAAACCCCCTCAGAAGATGTCCCCCTCTCTTGTGACTCTTCCCTCTGCCCTCTCCCACCTCACAGGTCTGTCAGGAGTACCTGAAGGACACCAACATGCTCTTTTTGGGGGGCCTAATGATGGCCATTGCCATCGAGACCTGGAACCTGCACAAGAGAGTGGCTCTGAGGGTCCTGCTGATCACTGGTGTCAGGCCAGCCCTGTGAGTGACAGGGGTGGAAATGCTGTGGGATGAAGGATTCTATGGCATTAGACCCCATCTCTGATGGGAATCTGCAAATCTTTCCCTGCAAATGCTTTCCTGCAGCCCAGCTGAGTTAGTGCCTGAACAAACCTTGGAAATGTTGGGGTCTTACACTCCTAGTGTGTCTTTTTTATTTTATTTATTTTATTTTATTTATTTTATTTTATTTTATTTTATTTTATTTATTTTATTTTATTTTATTTATTTTATTTATTATTTTATTATTTATTTATTTATTTTATTTTATTTTATTTTATTTTATTTTATTTATTTTATTTTATTTTTATTTTATTTTTTATTTTATTTGTTTTGTTTTATTTTATTTTATTTTATATTTTATTTAATTTTAATTTTATTTTATTTTGGTTTTTTTGTTTTGTTTTATTTTATTTTATTTTATTTTATATTTTATTTTATTTTAATTTAATTTTTTAATTCCAAAAAGGTTTTAGGTGGAGAAATAGCAACAAGAGTCAATGCTGGAAAGAGAAGGGTGCTGCCAGGCTGGGCCAGGAGCAGAGCTCTGGACAGTCAGGAAAAAGCACAGCTGGAACACAGAGAACATTCTCTGCCTGCTGCTGACTGCACAGAGAAGAGAAAATATTGGGATGCTTGTTTGGAAAACAGCAAATGTTTTCCAGACTAGAACTTTAAGCTCTGCACAGGCTCCACCACCCTGTTTAATCAGTCTCAGCTCATAAGAAGAGGGAATACTGAAGGAAATTACAAAGCAATAGAATAAAAATGCATACAAGATAAACCCCTTTTCATCTGATATATAATCTACATCTCATCTAAAGAATAATTTTGAGACAAATCACAGAGTAATACTGAAATGAGGATTAGAATTTTAGATGAGTCAGAAGAGAATCTTAAATGATAGAGGTGGGATAAAATAACAAGGGGGGGAAAAAAGAGATCCTCTTCCTTATGGCTTAAACTGATTGCCATTTGGGATCAAATTCAGCTTGCAATCCCTCTTCAAAATCTGTTATAATGCATAACAAGTGTCCTGAGATATGTCTTCCTGGGAATGATGGGGGATATGCAGGATCTGACTGGATAAACTGCTTGCTCCCACCTACCAGCTTCCACTTCCTTAGGCACAAGAATGTCAAAAAATTGGTTGAAAAAAGAAAAATTTAGGTTAAATCTTAACTGGGTCTCTCCCAAAGCAAAGCAGGGCAGGAGAAAATGCTGGGAGGGGATTGCTGAGCATTCTCCAAACCCAGCACTTGTAGCTGACTCCTTGTCATGAAAATAAAGATCATTGCGAGGCTGAGCTCTGACCCAGCTTTCCCAAACCTTCTCATTCCAGACTCCTGATGGGTTTCATGGTGGTGACAGCTTTCCTGTCCATGTGGATCAGCAACACAGCCACCACTGCCATGATGGTGCCCATAGCACAGGCCGTGATGGAGCAGCTGCACAAGTCAGAGGCAGAGTCTGGCACCACTGGCCAAGGGTCTGAACACACCAACAAAGCCTTTGAGCTGCAGGAAAAGCCACCTGACAGCTTCAAAGAGACAGAGGAAAAAGGTGACTGGGGTGGGGGTGGTTTTCTCTTCAGGGTGATGCAGGATGGCCTTTCTTCTGTTGTAGCAGTTCCTACTAAATCCCAAAAGAAAACTGTCCCCAAAGCATCCTGACTGCTCCACACAGCCCTGATGAGGCTCTTCCACCAACCAGACAAAACCACAATTTTTATTATTGTTATTATTATTATTGTTATATTATTATTATTATTATTATTATTATTATTATTATTATTATTATTATTATTAGTATTATTATTATTATTACTATTACTATTACTATTACTATTATTACTAATACTATCACTATTGTTACTATTATATTCTTATTCTTATTCTTATTCTTATTCTTATTCTTATTCTTACTATTACTATTACTATTACTATTGTTACTATATTATTATTATTACTATTACTATTATTACTATTACTATTGTTACCATTATAGTAGTAGTAGTAGTAGTAGTAGTAGTAGTAGTAGTAGTAGTAGTAGTAGTAGTAGTAGTAGTAGTACTTGGCTGAAGTTAAAACGAAAATACAAGAAGGTTATAACAACTCAACAAACTGACAAAAAGTACAAATTCTCCACTAGGGGAAGCCTTTATCTCAGGCTTGCTGTTTCCCTGCATATTTAAGGTAGTTCAATTGTTATCTACTATGTGGCTTATCATATAATAGGGGATTCCCAAGGCAAAATTTCCAGCTGGAAGGTTAGGGATTAAAAAGATCTTTCTAATCCAAAGGTACAATCAAGCAACAATATCTCTTTACCAGCTGTCTTGCCCTCTCCCCATTTTTGAGGCGATTCCAGAGTTTCTGAGCATAAATCTCAGTGCCAGCAGACAGGTGCTGGTGGAGAAAAATTTCCTTTCAGCCCAGCTCCTCCAGCTCTGTTACAATTCCCTGAATTCTTGCCTCACTCCCCTCCGTGTGCAGTTCAGACATTGCCCTCATGCACAAGGAAGTGCCAGCAGCAGGTCCAAACTTCAGCACACATTTCAAATTCCCCTCTGAAAAACTGCTCTGTGTCAATACAACCAGTGAGGATGGGCAGAAGATCAACAAATTAACAATGCCAGCCTTAAAAGGAGGAACTTTGGCTCCTTCAGCTTTGAATCCATCGTGTCCTAGCCTTGAAATATTGAATTATGCAAGCCCAAGGCCTTTTCCTGTTCAACACAGCTCCTGCAGCTCTTCTGTTCCTTGGGATCTAGGTAATTCTCATGTCCTGGTGGTTGAGGAAGAGAGAAAGAGAAATGAAGAGGTTGAGAAGAAACACTTGAAGCTGTCCAAGGGAATGTCCCTCTGCATTTGTTACTCCTCCAGCATTGGAGGGATTGCCACTCTGACTGGGACCACCCCAAACCTGGTGCTGCAAGGACAAATTAATGAGTAAGTCTGGCATTAAACACCCTCCAAACTGCAGCATTCTGCTCCAGAGGCAGCACAGAGAAGGAAAATGTCACTTGGGTCCCTTTCCTGGGAGGTGAGCTTCTCCTCCTTCACGGGCCTCTGTGGGGCCCGTGAAGGAGGAGAAGCTTAATGAGCCCTTTTCTGGCTCATTAAGGAAGGACAGAAGAGAGTGTGGAATTTTGGATGCTAACAGCCACCTGCATTTTCCAGCATCTACCAAGGCAACGGTGGCATCATCAACTTTGCCTCCTGGTTCTCCTTCGCCTTCCCCACCATGGTGGTGCTGCTGATTTTGGCCTGGATTTGGCTGCAGATCCTCTACCTGGGCTTCAAGTGAGTACCCTGAGCCCCTGCCATGCCCCTGCGGGGATCTGATCAGGACTTGTTCAACACCAGGGATCCCTTTCTTGAGGGGAAAAATCCCACAGCAGGCGGCAAAGTCCTGACACACAGCAGAGGCCAGAGCAGCGCTCGGTGCCTGGTAAAATTCTGCAGTTTTTCCTTTGAGGAATCTGAATAAATCCCAGCTAAAGGTACCCTGTGGATGAAAGCAGGGAGCTCTGAGTGCCCATGGCCTGTTCTGCAGCATTGCTGTCGTGTCCTGGGAGATTGCTGTGCTCCAGAGCAGGAAATTGATTTCTGCAGAGAGCTGTAAATGCCTTTGTGACCAGGAGGATTGGGCTGGTTCTGGGCTGGTTCTGGGCTGGTTCTGGAGCACATCACCCCACACAACCAGCCTGCAGTGCCTGCCTGTTTAACACTCAGCTTTTCATGTTTGTGTTACCCCAACTTCCCTCGTTTTACATGGAAAGAGTGCTGGAACGCCTGGAATGCTTTTTTCACCTTCAAATTCCTCCTTTAAAATTTTCTGTCATTTTTAAAAAGCTTGGCAACTCTTTATTTCCTACTAAAGTGATCAAACAGCCTGGTCAATCACATTAACATTGTCCTGTTCTAGTGGAAGGTGTCCCTGCCCATTCATTGGAATGAAATGGAATTTAGAGTCTCCTCCAACACAAACCATTCTGTGATTCTGTATTTTTTTTTTTTCCTCCCATGCCCAGATATCTCACTTATTTACATTTAAGTAATGAGCTTTCAGGGACAAGATCATCTTGTCTTTCTGATCATCTTGTCAAGACATGCAGCTCCTACTCACCATGCTTGCAATTACAATATATTTAATTTCAATATTCATATATAAATACATATAAAGACATTATGATTGAGAATAAAATTTGGATTCTTAACTCTCTGTATACCTGGCAAATTTCTCTGACATTTCTCATCCATTTTCTTCCAGTTTTAAGAAGAATTTTGGTTGTGGTGTCAGTCCTGCTGCCAAGGCTAAGGAGCAGCAGGCCTATGAAATCATCAAGGAAGAGAGCAAGAAACTGGGCAAAATGAACTTTGCAGAAATTGAAGTTTCAATCCTCTTTGTTCTCCTGGTGGTGTTGTGGTTTACAAGAGAACCTGGGTTCATCCCAGGCTGGGCAACAGTTCTCTTCAACAAAGACAATACCAGGTATTGGCTATCCCCTTCTCCTCCTCACTTGGAATAAAAATGGAACAGGCTGGATTTTATCCAGCTGAAATCACAGCTAATATTCTGATGTAAGACACCACCTGAATTCCTGCCTGCTCTCCTGCAGCTATGTCACTGATGCTACAGTCGCCCTCTTCGTCTCAGTTTTGCTCTTCATCCTCCCTTCTGGCTTTTCCAACCAGGACAGAGACCAGGAGCAAACAGGTGAGTCACTGAAGCACCAAAAATCCACTGTCTGAAGAGGTAGGTGGGAAATGTTCACATTTGGGGTTTGCAAAGGAAATTTCAAAGAATATTTCAAATATTCAAAGGAAAATTCGAATATTAAGTAGCACTTCAAACTGCTCTTCCAGCTGTGTGCTTTAGGTTTGGCAAACCACATATTGCATAAAATTCTCTGTTCCTCATAATTTTATCAGGAAACCAATCAACCAATCAGGAACTTGTCAGCTAATCAGTTTCCCATCAACTAATCACGGAACTCTTATCCCAGCAGTGTTCCTGCCCCAGTTATTCCCATTTGTAAAGCATTCCAAGCTGGAATCTTCGGGAGGGAACGCACAACTTAACAGAGACACACAGAGCTGCTGCCACACCTTCAGCTCACCCTTCCCTGCCTCCTACTGAGCTTCTTGCAGCAGCAAAGATCATTCATTAGAGCTTTTGCAAGTCAGTTTTTAAAACCACTGGTGCTGGTGCTCCCAGCGTTTGCTTGGGGAGAGAATTCCAGAGTTTGCTGGCAGAAGGGATTCCTGACGTTCAGACCAAGCTCCCAGCTCCCACCAAGAAGTTCTCCCTTTCCTTGGGGATTTTTGTGGCTTCACAAAATCTCTTTCTGGGTTGCAGGGAGCAGGGCAAAGTTCCGGGCCCCTCCAGCCCTGCTGGACTGGAAGGTGGTGCAGGAGAAGATGCCGTGGAACATCGTGTTCCTGCTGGGAGGTGGCTTTGCCTTGGCCAAAGGCAGCGAGGTAACATCCCTCAGCTCACCTGGGAGCTGGGTTTTCCCGGCTGGTTCCTTTTCCACCTTGCTCCCCTTGCTCTCCCAGGACACAAGAGGGCACACCGGGAGCATCCAATGCTCCTCTCCCCAGCTCCTGGCGCTGGGACCATCCTTGGAGTGCTGGCATCACATCCTGCTGGTTCCCCGTGCCAATCAGGGCAGCACCACTGGCTGTGCTTCCAGAAAAGTGGCTGATTAAGAGCCTGCCCCCAACACCTTAAAGGTTCTTTTAAATAAAATGGAATTGTTGCAGACGGCACGATGAGATGATTTACCCAGGAGGGGTCTCCAAAGTATTTCAGACCAAGGATTTATGGAAATAGCATTTAAATTCAACTATTAAAAGAGAAATGCAGAGCTTGCTAGAGAAACTTCAGGTCCAGTGCCACACATTATTTTTCAGTAATGACTTAAGTAGTGGAACAGACAATCCGTTTATTAAATCTATAGAAAATAAACAAATTCTAAAAGGCTTCAAGTGCCCAGAAATACTAGTTTAGAATTCAAAGATCAACGTTGAAATGGAAAAGTACATGTTGGGAAAAGGAAATATTTAGGAAATCACTTTAATTTATCCTAGAATAATTAACCAAGTACACAAAGGCTGCTGCAGAAAGCCCAGAATGACAGGGAGGATGCTGCTACTCCCCAGTGACTGACAAGGATGAGAGATGAAAGGTGAAAAGATTCAGACAGTTATCAAGATCTCAATGTGATGAAATAACATTAAATCACTACAGCATCTGATAAGATTTATATTAAAATATTTTAGGAAATTAATTCAAATACCTTTGCTTTTATTAAAAAAAACACCTCAAATATTGATCATGTACAAGTAATGATCTGAACAGAGAAATAATTATTTCCTGTCAATAATCCACCATAAATGCAGGATCTCCTACTTTCCAATCCCTGGATGGGAAATAATGTTGGGTTTTTTTTGTTTAACTGGCTGGACAATCCTGTCTGTGAGCACTGGCTGTGTTTTCCTGCAGTTTGCCTGAGAACTGCTCTGGGAAGGGAGGGCTGAACTGGCGTGGGAGCTGCCACAGAGCACTGATGTGGCTCTTCCCTCTCCATCCTGGCATCCCTCTCTGCTCTGCTGCAGGAATCTGGCCTGTCTGCCTGGCTGGGCTCCAAGCTGACCCCTCTGCAGAGCATCCCTCACCCAGCCATTGCCTTCCTCCTGTGCCTCCTCGTCGCCACCTTCACCGAGTGCACCAGCAACGTGGCCACCACCACCCTCTTCCTCCCCATTCTGGCTTCCATGGTGAGTCCCAGCAGGTCTAAACACTCTTGGAAGGACAGCTGGCAGTTCCTGAGCTGCCAAAACTAACTGGCTGGCAAAGCCAAGCACTGGCTCCTGTATCCCATCAGGGGTACCAGGGCTGAAACAAAAATCTGTGTGTGCACACAGGAGCACACACCGTGCTTAGTTCAAACTTCCTGAAACCATTCCTGGGGAAAAGCAAAGGGATTAAACTCACTGGCATATGAAGACTTTGCCTCCTGGCCTAAACATGAGGTCACTGCCAGCTGCACTTGTTTTTTCCAATTTGTTCTGCACGGAGACAGCAGCAGCATTCCCTTGCCTGCAACATTCCATGGCTGTATTTCACCCCCACCAAGGCCTTGCAGAAGTCTCTGAAGGTGACAGCCTGACCTAATTCCGACTTCTGCATTTCCACAGGAGATTCCTGCTGCTGGGACAGACAGAGTTCTGCAAACTGAAGAGCTGGTTCCAGACAGAAACTGGAATGAGCTCCTCCAAAATCTCTTTGCATAGGCCACAGACTCCAGCCAGCCCCTAAACCAAAGCTCTCACCTGCAGAGCTTCACCTGCCTCCCCTGATAATTTAATTTTGTTCTTAACCACCTCAAAGCCAGGGTTTAGAGCTGAATATGATCACTATTTATCCATTTATACAAATGAGCACAAAATCAATTCTTGCATTCGCTGCGTAACGATGCTGGCAGTGTCTGAAGC
This sequence comes from Serinus canaria, assembly GCF_022539315.1. Taxonomy (NCBI): domain Eukaryota; kingdom Metazoa; phylum Chordata; class Aves; order Passeriformes; family Fringillidae; genus Serinus; species Serinus canaria. Next base: position 4,453,781 of record NC_066332.1, on the reverse strand, counting down.
AGCACCAAAACATGAGTGGCTGCAGTGTTTGGGGAAGAATGAGCCTTCTGACATGGACAGATGCAATCAGATTTCTGAGCCTTCCTGCCTGTCAAACCCATCCTCTCTGCTCTCTTTTTGTGCACAGGCTGAAGCAATTTGCCTCAACCCTCTCTATGTCATGCTGCCCTGCACACTCTCTGCATCGCTGGCCTTCATGCTGCCCGTGGCAACTCCTCCCAATGCCATTGTCTTCTCCTATGGACAGCTCAGGGTTATTGATATGGTGAGGAAAAAAAAAAAAAAAAAACCAAAACTGTTTTTTTTTTTCCAGAATTTTTACCCCTAGGTTTGATCTTTCCTTTTCCTAATGCTGGTTCTTCTTGGGGGAGCGTTAGAAAGTCAGTGTGCCTGGCTTGTGTCAGGTGGAAAGAAGATGTGTGAGCATTAATAAAGGGTCACACTGTCTCTCATACACTCTGGGAACCTTAGAAAGGTGCTAATGAGCCTTCAAAGAACAGCCAGGGCCTCCTGAAGATTTTATAATAGGAGCTGTCAATGTCTAACTGCTTGAAAAACCCAAATGTAGAGCATGAGGGTGTCAGAGGGCCCTGTCACCTGGGCAGTCCTTCTGCAGGGACAGGAAACAGCCTGGCACATCTCACTGGGTGCCCTGATGCCTCAAGAAGTCATTAAGGATGCAAGGACAGCAGTGCCATGTCTCTTGGTAACTTCCCTAAGTTATAATTGATCCAAGAAAAAGCCCAAAGTCACATCAGAGAGAAAAACCAGGGCAGAGGAGAAGGGGATTAAAGGATTTGGGGACTTCTAGTTTTAAGAGTTTTATCCAATGGAAACCTTTCCCTTTCTACAAATTATATTTGTGAAGAAAACCAACTTAAATACAATTTGGTGGAGGTGTGAAAAAAAAACCACCCAAGAGAGAATCAAACCACACAAAACACCCTAACCACCAAGGAAGGAAAAAAAGTGCTCAGGGCTGCTAACAACCCTTCTCTTTCCTAATTCTAGGCCAAAGCTGGGTTTGTGCTCAACATTCTGGGAGTTCTGACCATCACCCTGGCCATCAACACCTGGGCTTCATCCTTGTTCCAGCTGCAGACCTTCCCCTCGTGGGCCAACAGGACAGGGACCTGCCTGTGACCTGGGCAGGGGACAGAGCCAGCACTGCTCCTGCCAGGGCTGCAAGGAGAGCAGGGCTTTGGAGAAAAGCCTCTTCTGTGCAAAAGCACCAGCAAAACCTTCCCCGTGGTAAGAGCCCTGAAACTGCCTGGCTGCTGCTGGGTTCTGTCACCCCAGCAGGAGGAGGAGGAGGAGGAGGGGATTTTTGGCTTTCCAGCCCTCCCACCTTTAGGTTTCCTGCCTCTGCAGGGGTGTTTGCCCCCAGTGCTTCTCCAGTAAGTCTGAAATCTGCAGCAAGAAAAAAAAAGAGAGAGGTGTGAATAGGGAAAAGGAAGGAGAGAGACTCTGGGTTCCTGATTCCCAGATCTGTGCACAGCTCTCCACCTGGGCATGTGTAAATGCTCAAGGTGTACATGGTTGTTATTTGCTCTGTGGGCACTGACAGTGAGCTGTGTGTTGTGTGGTCACAGAAAAATCACTGTCAGCCCCTCCTGTTTTGAAATCTATTTATTTGCAGTCCCCCTGTTAGGAATGTAAAAGATTAATTTTCTCCCAGAACATGAACCCTGGTGTTATTTATGTCAGATTACAGCCTGCAAGCCTTTCCTTGAAAAGGAGAGAATCCCTGTGTCCTAATATATGTATGATTGAATTAAAGTTTTTTTTTCTAATGTACCCCTGTGTTCTAGAGTTTATTTTATTTTTAATTATAAATCACTGTTCCTGTCTTCCAGGTATCAACTGCTTGTCCATGTTCTCACTTACAATATCTTTAAATAATCAGAGAAATCAGCATAGTTGATTTTCTCTTATCTTTAAAGTAGCAATTATGTTGTTGTTATTATTACTGAGTCAAATTTTCTTGGACTGTGCAGCCCAAGATTTCCCTTTGCTAGGAGGCCCCCCTTAGGTAATGCTTGCTCCATATCTCTCCCTATTTCTGCGGGAGCTGACTTTCAGGAGCAGAGTAAATTCCTAATGACCACCCAACCCAACTCCCCCACCTAACCCACCCCACCCCCCCACACCCACCCACACCCCCCCTATAACAACCTCCACTTAAAAACAAAACACCTATCACAATCAACACCCAAAAACCAAAAACCAAACAAAGCAACAAACACAAATCATACAAAACAAAACAAGCACACCAACAAAGATTAACATCAATTAAACCCAAAAACACAGAAACAAACCAAACAAATAAAAAAAAAAAATACAAAAAGAAAAAAAAAAAACAGAAAAAAAAAAAAAACACAAACAACCAAAGCCACCAAAACTAAAAAAAACAAAAAACTAAAGAAAAAAACACAAAAAAAAACAACCCCCAAACACCAACAACAACACGACTCCAGAAACTTTGAATGAAAAAAAAAAAAACCTGTCCAAGAGCACTTTCTTGCCAAAACGATCTCTGAGGTGCCATGCTTATATAATGGAGGTGGGTGGGTGTTCAGCAGACGCAGTGGCAGGGTTGCCTTCAAGGTTGCCCCTGATGTCTTTGCTCTGAAACCTTTGTTGTTATGTGGTTAAACTGCACACAAATGTTTGACATTGTGAAATCCCACGCTTCTGCTGGGATCTCCACCCTGGTCCACAGAGGGTGCAACACAAACCCAAGAAACAACGACCAAAAAAGTGAGGCGGAGGGGAAATTTCACTCTAAAACACCAGTTTTCTCCCTCAACATCGGTATTGTTAAGTTCTCTAATATTAGAGAGGAAAGAAAGAAAGAGAAAGAAAAAATAATTATAAGTAACATGATAAAGATTAGGAGAGGACAGGGTGTCACGGGGGCGGGAAGTGGAGTTTGTCGGGATTTTGCAGTGCAATTTAAATTTTTGTTCAGTAAAGGAATCATATCCCAAATTTATGATGTTGGATGCAGCGAAGGTTTTTTGTCCCAGTTCCAAAAAGATCCTAGAGTGAAACTTTAAGGTGGATGCTAGACTGGGTCATTTGATTCCTAGCCAACTGAAATAGGGTTGTCAAGATGGGCTGTGGAATGGAAATCAGCGTCGTCCCGTGGAAAAGAATACCTGGGTGTGAATCCTCCTGTGGTTTGACAGGAGTGTTAATTTGGCGTCCGTATGGGTGGGTTGGTCGTGTGTCCCTCCCTGGGTGTGTAGAGACAGACTGAGTACAGGAGACAGAGGAGTCCAGAAGGAGTTACCCAGCTCCACAGAAGCGAAGGCATTTATTTCTCGGCTGCTCTAAAGCAGCTCATGGGTAAACAGATTCCATCGACGACAATGACCTGCTCAGGCACTGCCTGCACCACTCTCCCTTCCCTTTGACTTTACCTCTACAAATATCACCCAAACATCTGTCTCTAAATATTTTCATTACTCTGCTCACCCTCGGTCTGGCACTCCAAAATGCCCAAGAGTGGCAGCAGATGGGATGATTTGATGAGGAGAGTGCCTCTCCTTTCCCTTCCCGTGGTCTCACCAGCATTAGGGCAGTAAGTGTGCCTCTGCTTTTGTTTGCTTTTGGTTCTGTGAATCTCATGCAGACTGTTACATGTCCCTCATAATAGCTAGCTACACGCACGGGAGGGAGGGAAGGTCGGAATAATTCTCTATAACATTCCCCCTTGTTGGCACTCTCCCTTCAGCACTTTTCTTTTTAAAACTATTGTTATGGTTCTTTGAAGTCTTTTATATTTTAGTCCACAGTTTCAAGAGGCCGTCGTGGTCGCACACCAAGCAAAGCACCTGCCTGGAGCGACTACAGGTGCAAGCTTTGTGCCAAAAGCTCCCGAAGGAGAAAGACAGGGAGACCTCAAGAGCAGAGAGGTTGTCATGGGGACCAGCGGCATTAATGCTGGGGGGTTGGTTTCCTCCTTACTTGGATGGGCTAGGGGTGATGAGCACACGCTCTCATCTTTGAGCACGAGATTTAACCTGGGTTATCTGCGACACCCAATGCGGATCACTCAGAGGGGTGGGGAGAAAGAACGCAGAAAAAGGGGGAAAGAAAATGAAAAATGCCCAAAACCAAATTCAGAAAAAAAAAATAGGGGGTCGGGGGTGGACTGGAAACAAGTTGGAGGAGGGGAGGAAGGGACTAAGGGAAGAGGAAGGGAATAGGGGTAACCGACATCAAAGGGGGAAATGCCGGGCTAAGGGAACAAAAGGGGACCTATTTTGGAAACAAAGGGAATATATTTACAAGGTGAAGGGATAAGGGACCCCTCATGGGAAGGGAAGAAGGGTAGAACAACGGGAGAAAGAGGGGAAAGGGACTAAGGCGAATGGGAGACGGAGTAGATTAATGGGAACACATGGGATAAAGGGAAAAGTGGAAGGGCGAAGGTGAAGGGAGAAGCTATTGGGAAGGGCAGAAAGGGTAAAATAAGGGAATGCGCGACATAGGGGACAAGGGATAAGGGAAGGCGACAAGGACTAAAAAAGGGTAAAGGATATGAGGGCAAGGGAATTCTTTCTTGTCTCCAAGATGACAGGGAAAGGGCCCAGGACCGAAGGGTAATCGGGGAACTAGGTGTAACCCTTTCTCCCGTGTGGCGTAATGGGGATTAGGCGTCTTTTACAAAGGGAAGGGGACAGGAAGGGAACATTCACTATAGGGCAAGGGAACCCGGGCAAGGGAAGGCTAAGGTGATAGGGATTAAGGGCAACGGGAGACCGCCGCGACGACGGGATCCTGAATGGCGATCGGAGGTGTAAAGGGTCCAGGGGCAAAGGGAAGGGTAAGCGAAGGGAAGGGAACGCGAGGAGGTGTGTACCGGAAGGCGAAAGGGAAGTGGGCCGGGAAGGGAAGGGAAGGGAAGGGAAAGGAAGGGAAGGGAAGGATAGCGCGAAGGAGAGGGGAAGGGAAGGCAGAAGGAAGGGAAAGGGAAGAGAAGAGAAGAGAGAGTAGAAACGCCAACTAGAAGAGGAACGGGAATGGAAGACACAAGAGAAGAAGAGAGAAGAGAAGAGAAGTGCTGAGAAAGCCTAACCGACGTGATGGACAGACGAATGAGGTAGAGCAGAAGCGAGGAATATGAGAAGAGGCAAGAGAAACGGAGTAATAGAGAAGGATTGCCCGCAATCGATGAAAGAGAAAGAAGAGGAAGAAGAGAGAGGAAGTAAGGGAGAAAGGAAGGAGAAGAGGAAGAAGAGACTGGAAAAGCGAAGAGGCAAGAGAAGAGTAAGCGAAGAGAAAGAGAAGGGAGAAGAGAAGAGGAAGAGAAGAACAAACAGGACACAAGGAGAACTGAGAATTCCATGCCCATTTTCCACCTTGCAGTGGTGGTGGCACTGGGCACTTCAGTGCCTTGGGTGTGTCTGAGCTCAGCACCAGTTGAGGTACAGCTAAATATAGTGTGCTTGTGCAAAAACCAGTAACACTATTAAAAATTTTCATAATTTTCTAAGCAAAGCAGGTAGAAAGTGTTTCTAAGCCCCATTATTACCCGGATCACCTTTGAAGGGTGGCTCCCCATTATGTTTCCAGATATTGCCCTCAAGGAGTGGCTCCATTTCCCATTGTGAGATCAAATTTCACAATCTGCTGTGAAACTGCCAGCTCAGCACCTGCTGTGCTCAGCTGGGATTCCCACTGCAGCTCCTCATCTCCCGGCTGACACCAAGTTTGCTTTCCACAAGTGATAAATTTGGCAGCCAGGAGGGGGACCCGTGCCTTTTTTTTTTTTTTTTTTTTTTTTGCCTGCTTCGTCCTAAAAACTACTCTGCAAAACCACAAAGTACAGGTTTGGAGCAGTGAGTAAGTGTGTGACTCGGAGTCACCTCCTGATTCTCCCTGCAGTGATGGAGCTGGGCTGCCTTGCCTTGCACACACGCAGCTGCTGCAGGCACACACATGCACTCCGGGGGAGCAGGGAGGCCTTGCCCTGCTGAAAACACTCCATTTCTCTGACCACACCATAAAAGCTGATGGTTTCTGGGCAGGCTCCTGAAAAAATTGCTTACATTTGGGAAAGAAACCTGGCCATAAACACCTGGGCAGCAATTTGTAAGGTGGCATGGGAGTGATGCAAGGGTCACTGAAATCATAAACAGACTTAACAGGACACATGGCAATTTGAAAGCTAAACCAGGGTGAAGCCAGCACATCTTTCTAATCCTCAAATTGCTTTGGAGAAACCAAAAATTTGCTCCCAGTCACTTAAGAGGTATTAAAATGAGACTTGTTGCCTAGCACTGACGTCTTGGGATATGTCAGGACATACAACTCAATCCCCAAACTTTCATTAAAAATAAAAGTAAATAAACAAAAACTGCTTGGAAGGACAATTTATCATAAAATGGACATGAAATAATTCTCAAAAAGGTGAGAATTATTTTCAGCAAACAAAGAGAAACATGAGGTTCTGTGTTTTATTCAATAATTAGCAGCATGGGGTAACTGTGGACCTTTCTCCAGGAGCTGTACAAGCTGTTCCTCTGGTGTCCTTGAGGAAATTCCTCCCTTGGATAACTATGGCCTGTTGGCAGCTGGCTGCATCTCCAGCCCTCTCTCCATTTATTTTATTTTATTTTTATTTTATTTCTATTTTATTTTAGGAATACAACTCTCTGCCCTCACCAAGCCCACTGGATTTAGTGCTTGCCAAAGCAGGAACAGAATTTAAACCCTCTGCCATGATGAATAACTAAAGAACAGAAAGCAGAAACAGGAGGGCTTAAGAAATACCTAACTTGAAATCATCCAGGAATTTCACAACCCTCTTTTTTTCTTTTTTTTTTTTTTTTTCAACATGGGACCAATAAAACTATTTACAACTTGATTCACTGAACTTTATGGCTTGAGTTAGTAATGAGCAAGGTGCCAAAGTCTGGAAATGAAGTGGTTTGGATGTACTAATCACCCGGTGTCCAAACTAACAACTGTTTAATGGAACTTAATCACCATTGTCAATGCTGGGTATTTTCTCCTATTAAGGAAACATTTAGTACTTTTTATCCTTTAATCATATTAAGACACCGAAACCATGCAGGTGCCATGCAGGAGGTGCAGGTTCCCTCCCCAGGTGTCACCTCCTGCTGCAGACACTGCCCAGGGTCCCCAAATCCAGGCCAAATCCATGATTTCCCTTGGAAAACTCCCTTAAAAAGGAAGGGAACAAGGCAACCCTTCTCAAAAACAATGCAGGGCAGCAGAGTCGTAATTTTAATAAAATTTATGAAAATTGTCCAAAGGGGGAAAAAAAGAAATCAAAACAGCAAAACTAAATGAACTTGAAAATAGAGAAGAAACAGAATGATTAATTCAAAGGTTCAACACATTTATTTTTATGAATCAGAGCAGATTCAACTGCTTCAAGGCTCAGATGTTGGATGCCTGTGTGAGGTATTTGTGATCTAACAATGAGTCACAACTGCTTTGAGTTGCCACTGCACCTGAAATATTAACTAGAATTAGTTAGGCCATCAGAAACTTACTCTGCTTCCAATTTATACCATTCAGATGATTTCAGGTCCTGAAAAATGAAATTTTCCAGGAATGAAATGGAAAAATTTCAGGAATTTGCTCACTTCCCTTGATCCCTGTCCAGTCCTTGAGGAGAAGAGCAATTCCAAGTTTTCCCCATCTAGGACTTTCCATTCCTTGGGAGGGAATTTCAGTCATTTCCCAATTCAGGAACCAAATTTCAGTAATTCTGCTGATTCCTGCTCCTTTCCCTCAAGCACAGGGAGAAGTGGTCAGGGTTGCCCATGAAGATAAAGCCAATTTCCATGGAATTGCACCAAGAGAGGCCAGCAGGGTGTGTGCAGAGTGTTCCAGGGAGCTGCACCAGGATTCCCAGTTACCTCCAGAGAGCACTCCAGGGAGTGCTGGTTGCTCTGGGGCAAAGCCACGTTCCCCTTTTCTTGCTCCAGGACTCTCCTGATGAGACTTGCCAGAAAGCTGAAAAAGGATCCTCTTCCTTTACTCTGCTCCCTGAAGGGAGCCTGAGTTTCCCTCCTTGCTCTTTCCTCTGGCAATGTCCTTGCTGCTACATGAAACCTGCAGTCATCAATCACAGGGAGCACAGCTGGACAGGGAAAACCTGTCCAGAAGAGCAAAGAAGGAGGAGAAGAGCAAAGCCCTCCCCACACCTGGGCTTTGCTCTTCTCCTCACACCTCAGCCAGGGCTCTGGTGGCACTGAGAAAGAGCAGTCCCACAAGATTCCCTGGAAATAACCCAAAATGGCCTTTGGGATTCCTTCAGGGTTATGTTTTTGTCAGCCAGGCCCTGTGGCAGAAGCAACACCAGCAGGAGGAGTTCTGAGGACTTTTAGGGTGTAGGTAGGGCAGCTTTGCACACCCCAATTATTGGCAAAAATCAATTATCCCAGCCAGAGCCACCTGGATGGTCCCAACAGACATTCACAGCAGGTTGGTGAGTGGGACAATAAAAACAAGCACCAATTTCATGCTCGTGCATCATCTGTTAATTTGGGATGCTCTGGCTCTTGCTGGGTGCACAGACAAGACAAAAATAAATTCCTGAAATAAATTCAGGAAAGGCTGAGGCAGAGCTGCCAGAGGGGCAGGCTCTGACTGAATCCTGGCTCAGAAACCAAAACCTTTCTCCCAAGGGAGCACAGGGGGTGTGGAAGTGCAGGAGTTCACACTGTAAGCTTTTGTAATTTGGCACAGATACTGTAAAAAAAAAAAAAAAACAAAAAAACCAAAAACCAAAACATGCAGCTTATTAGCCCAGAAGAAAAATCTTTGCTGTGTTTACACAGTAACCACACACCTGTATCTCAGAAATCTGAGACAAGTGATGGGGAAAGGGGAGGGCACTGACATCTTTATTCTCCTCTACACCAGGTGCAGTCTGTAATATCTTTGCAGCCTCTATTTTGACTCAGTGCCACTGTTGGCCTCCTGTACCTGCTGAACAGCCCCTGCAGGGAGTGACTCCAAAACATGCCCGTGCTCCCTGCTCCAGCAGGATCTGCTCTTTCCTGGAGCCCTGAACCCATCCCAGCCCAGCTGCATCTCCTGCAAGTCACAGAAACACAAAACCACTCAATTTTGGACTGAATTATTCTATTGATTTGTTTTGCTTACAGGACATTCCCCATTTTCTGGTGCTGCCAGTTGATGTTCTGTTTTTATGAGGTAAAAATGTGGAATTAAGGAAATTTGTCCTGTCCCAATAAAACATCAGGGTAGGGGACAGAGCTGAAGAGTGTCCCACCTCTTTAACTCCCCAAACCAAAGTACAATTCAGTAAAATCCATTTGCAAATCACAGCAAATCTGTGTGTCTGGTTTTACTGAACAGGATTGTTTGATATTCCTGGGCAAATGGAGAAGGAGAGAGGGGTAAATATGAAAAGAATAAATTAGTTTTTTTCACCAGAATAAATTTATTTTTGTCATGAGAACGACAGGGAGAGCTGCTTTGTGCTTGTTTGGACAGCAGCCACGTGAGCACCACCAGGGTAGCTCCTGCTGCAGGGCTGATGGAGCCCAAACATGGAATGATGGAGTTGCTCAGGTTGGCAAAGACCTTTAGGATCACCCAGTCCAACCATTGCCCCAGCTCTGCCAAAGCCACCACAGCCCTGTCCCCATCCCAGGGATGGTGGCTCCACCACTGATGGCCCTTTCAGTGGGGATGTTCCTGCTGAGATCCAACCTTGCTGAGGCTGTCCCTCCCTCCTCAGCCAGGCCACTGATGCAGATGTGAGCCAGGACTGGCCCCAGGGCTGTGACCCCATTCCCCACCCTTCCCTGGGCTCCAGCCACCCTTCCACCAGCAGTGCACCCATCCAAGCCATGAGTTTCCCCAGGAGAATCCTGTGGGAAGGCTGTCAGAGCCTTTCCTGACACCCTGACCCTGCCAGGAGGAGATCAGGTTGGTCAGGCAGGACCAGCCTCGGGTGGATCTCTGCCAGCTGTGCTCCATCCCTGCTGTCCCATCCCTGCCACGTGATGCCATTCCTGAGGGGCTGCCCCACAGCCTGTCCTGCCACCAAGGCAGCTCTCAAAGTGCCTGGATTCCCCTTCAGGTGTCTTTATTTTGGAGGTGGGTGTCACACTTGCTGACCTCCAGCGAGCCCCACTCAGCCTGGGCTGCTGGGGAAGGATGGAAAGGGGCTCAGGGAACATTTCCAGCTGGATCCTCAGTGTCCTTGGATGGATCCAGCTTCCTCCTCATCTGTTGTCACTGGGCTTCCCTCTAAAGGAGGGAGAATCTCCTTTGCTCTTCCTCTGATGTATTTATAGGAACAGTTTTATTGCCTTTTACAGCAGTGGTCAGATTAAGCTCCAGATTAAGCTGGACTTTGGCCCTTCTAATTATTGTCAGCAGGGCTATTGAAACCATCATTTCTTACTGCTTTTGAATTCTCTCTTTGATGGCAGTGCAACATGAAATCATCCAGGATTTACTGGATAAACAGTGTGAAACTGCTTTAAGAAAGTGTGAAACTGCTTTAAGAAAGTGTGTTTTGCCACACAATGCCAGGAGAGAGCAAAAGGCAGGAATGACACAATTTATCGTGGAATAATGGAGGGTTTGAGGCTAAAACCATTAAAAACCATCTGATTCCAGCACCCTGCCATGGGCAGGGACACCTTTCACTAGCTCAGGCTGCTCAGAGTTTTATAAACTGCTCTGCACAGGGAGCAGTGGGTGGAACTGGACTGGGCTGCTCCAGAGGGATATTAAGGCATTGCACCAGCACAGAGTATTTATATCGTTTTTATGTCTTTAATCTGACTGCATGCAACCCCACAGAGCAGAGAAAGTCAAACTCTGTGTTCAGGAACCCAGATCTTCATTGGGAAAAGGGGTGTTTAATATTCTTAGGCAGTGATTAACGTGAACTCTGAGTTTATGAATATGATGAGTCTTTAATTTGCACAACAAGTAGAGTAATAAAGATTAGAGGAAAGAACTTGAGAGGGAGGGAGGGAGAGAGAGAAATCTCCATATCTAACCTAGGCTGCTAACACACTCTAATTACAATCGGTCTCACAACAAAATCTTCCAGGAGTCAGGATGTTTCAGCTTAAGATTTGAAAATAACCAGTGCACCACATTAGTGCAGACAATCATCCAGCACATCCAACAGCAGAGCACCTGGTTTTCCTTTCAATCTCACCCAGGTTATTTTTCCATCATGAAAGAAGTACCTGCATCTTTGGCACTTGTAAAAATATCATGCATGGCACCACCTGCCAGACTAATAACAATAATTAGAAATGTAATAAACTGTTCATTGGCAAGGGAACAAATTGTCTTATCCTTTGAAAGTCACACTGGCCCGGGGCAATTCCTCCCAGACATTCGCCACTGATGTCACAAGAGCCAGAGTGAAAAGCACACGGTGCAGAAAAACAACTGAGGAGGGCAGTGAGAAAGGGAAAAAAACCACTGACAAAGACTTGTCAGCAGTGTGGAGCAGCTGCAGAGAATTCCCATTCCATTGAATAAAGCATTACAAGGACTTGCAGAGGGCTGGCAGTGAGGGAGAACAGGTCCTGTTCTTCCTAAGGAGCTGCACGGAGCCTGTGGAGAATCCCATCAACTCCAAACATTTGTTTTAAGCTGAAACATTTTTAACTGAGTTTAGAATGGAAACCTCAGGGCTGTAATTACTTCCTTTTTTATCCTCATTGGGTCTTTTCATCTTTTGTACAACGATTTTTCATGAAATAATCAGGATCTTCCACAGCATGCTTTGCACTGAATGCCTTCTAGAGTGGATTACTCTGACTCTTGTACCTCACACACTTAATTTTAAATCTGGCAATCTGAGATCAATATTTCATTCTAACTGAAGTTCCTTTAAGTGCTGAAGCAATCTTGGTTTGGCTGCCAGAGAGGAATTAATGGCCTGCTGAGGAATTTTACCTCCCATTATAACTCTCCATTTGAACAGACAAGATTTCACATTGCCTGTTTTCTAAGAGTGTGTTTAAAATCCTCCTCGGCAATAAAAATGTGGTTTCATATTTTCATGACCTTATAATGTCTGTGCCCCTTCCTCCATGCAATGTTTCAGCTCTAAAAAAAACCCATTGTCAGCCTCCAAAATGTAAAAGGCACCCAGAATTCTGTGAGCATTAAATATTTGCCTTCCTCATCCATCTGCTGGACTGAACACAGTGAGCAGGAGGACTGAAGAGAAGAAAATCAAGTTATAAACGCTGCCTAAGCACTTCTTTCTGAGGCTTCTGATGATTTCACAGTCCCAGTAAGTCATCTAGGAGGGGCCCATGCCAGGCAGCAGCCTGCTTTTGTTCTTTGCTTTGTACTCAGAAGGGAGGGACATTGCTGAGGTACAACACTCTGGGTATTTACGTGATTCACTCCTTCTTTCATTGAATCATTTTCTCATTTTTAAGATAATACCTCTGGGATGATTTCAGAGGCTCTTGGAGGAAGCACAGAGTTTTTGTGCTTTCCACTATTGGGGGGTGAAGGTGAAGATGAAGATGGTCCAAGAAAGGTGGGAAAATGGTTTGGACAGGATGGGGAGAGCCTGGGAATTCTGGTTATTGACCTGATGGCTGCAGAGTCCTGAACACAGGAGCTGGAAGGTCAGCTCAAAGCCTGACCACAGACAGCTCAAACTCCTTAACCTTCCTGCTGAACGTGCTGCTGATTTCCCTAAACCCAGGCTCTGCTCTAGTCTGGCTCAAACAATTCATCCCAGGCTGTGTTTGAGTTAGAATTGGCCAGCAAAGCCCAAGGGTGTCCGTGCTGTCCAACGTCCCAGGTCAGCTCTTCCCAGTTCTCCTCCCAAAATCAATCCAGCCGTGGCTGGTGGGGTTTGAGACAGCACCTTGGAGGGGTGATATCACACAGCTGTCAGTCCTGCAGGTGTAACTGTGTTCTCTTCAGGAGCCTCCAGGAAATTCACATTTCAGCCTGGTTAATGGCTTGGAATGAGATGATCCTTAAGGTCCCTTCCACCCCAAACCACCCTGGGACTCTGTGATTGGAGAGCTAAATTTGAGTTGGGCTCCTAAACCAGTTTTTCTGCAATAAAACCCAGTTCTGCTGATGCATCTGTATTTGTCCCATCGATACTTTGGAAATCTTGGGAAAAACATTCCCCCAGCTTCCATGGAAGTGGAGAAACACAAGAAGGGTGTGCATGTATTGGCACTGGCTGCTCATGGAGCAGTCAGGAACATCCAAGCACACACTCCAAGAAGGAAAGAAGACAGACCAGTTGTTCTGGTTATTAGACATGGTTAAGGGGCTAAAAGAAAAAAAAAAGAAGAAAAGAAAAGAAACACCAAACCAACACACACACACACACGTTTCTGCCAAGCCAGTTATAAGAAGATAATCATGTGCTAGCCTAAGCCTCTGGCAGGAGTAAAACACTGTTAGCTGTCTTCTAGCTGGCTAAATATTAATCATCCTGTTTAGAACCAATCATGTCACTAACTGGAGAGAAACTTGGTTAAAGGTTGTGGTGCCAAGAGGGTTTCGTGTTTTATCTCCAGCTGGAGGATTCCCTGACTTCGACAGAAAATATGATGAGCAAGGCAAAATCCAGAGCAATATTCCTGAATTCATGATTTTTTTGGAAGGGATTGAGGAGGCTCTGCAAGCTGAGGATGTGGAGAGACACTCCAGCAATTCAAATAAATTCCTCTGCTGCTGCAGAGGAGCAGTGTCAGAGCACAGTGTTTCACCTTGGGTTGTGAAGTGCAGTGAATTGCCAACATTTTCATCTGAACCTCCAAGCCACATCTTATTCCCAAACCAATTCTGCTTCTGAGCTCTGCCACAGCTCCAGAAATGATGCTGTGTGTTCACCACAGAGCATCAGCAAGGAGGAACAGAAAAAAAACCAAACCCAGGAACAAAAAGTTGGGCATTACTGGGGGAAGGTGTGAGTTGTTCAACACCTCTGAAATCACCACTCAGCCTGAAATAAACGGGAAATAAAAAGAGCAGGCAGCAAGCCTTAGAAACAACAGAATGAAGTCATGGATGAGTGATCATTTCCCTGCTCATGGCTGGGCACTAAGTGGCCAAACCTGCATGACATATCCAGAGTCAGGAGGGTGACAGGAGTGGGTTGGGAAGACTCATGTGGTTCAAAGGTCTCCCTTGGAGAGCCACATGTTCTTAAAACTCCCACAGTCCCTCAGGGCCTTTAAACCAGGATGCAGCAGCTCTGAACCTCTGTGCTCTGACCTTCAGAAGGTCCTGCTCAGAGCTGGACAGACAGAGGGACAACCCCTCCGATATCAGCAGCGCTGCTGGGATTCCATCATTGCCTTGTGACACTGGCCACATTCTTCTGCACCCCTGGCTTTGACATCCATCCAATTCCCAGCTCTGGGAGCTGGTGGAAGGCAGGATCTCTCCTTTCCTTGTCGTGTCACCAAACCTCCCCCGACAGCCTCGCTCTGTGATGTTGGAAACAGCCTGGCAGCCAAAAATGCAGCAGCCATAAGACCAAACAAACAGAGAGAGCCTGCCAAGCCAGCACTTATCCAGCAGCTGCAGGCTAGGAAAGCCTGCTCCCTTTCTGTTAACCTCCTAACAAAAACAATAAAAAGGGGAAAAAAATCCCAAAAGGCTTTTTCTGAAGCGCAGCGTCAACAAAAAAGGGAAAGTTGACAGAACGCTGCCAGCTCTTCACTGACTGTGTTCTGTGAGGAGAGAGGAAGGTTTGTGATCTGTTCCAGGGCATTCCAGCCTGGTTCTGAGGTCTGGAATTCTGTGTTTCTACAGTGATCAGCTCCAAGGAGGAACGGGAATTCCTCCCTGAGGACAGGAGAAGGATCCAGCTCCAGCTGCCCTGGGACAATGCAGGGTCCTGCTGCTGAATATGGGAGGACCCAATAACTCAGCACGGGACAAAATAAACCTGTGAGGGCAATCAGAGATTATTACTCCCAATTATTAGCCCAATCTCTGTCTCTCTTTAATTAATTATCTCCCTTCTGCACTGAAAGCTGCACGCTGAGAGCAGTCTTGTTGTCAAAAATGCAAAGCAAAGCCCAGTGCTGGTGACACAATGCCTGGAACACGTGTCAAGATCACCCTCCTGAACTTCACCCAGAGCAGAAAGGCACAGAGTCAAGTCTAACAGCATCTTGAGCTCAGCCTCATTTCCAAAATAACCAAATGACACCTTGCAGTGGCTGCCACACTGCTGCTCCTGCTGTGCTTTATGGGCAGCACTAAATCACCGGTCAGGAAATGATATTTGGTGTGTAATGATGGTTCTTTGTATTTTAATTTCAGATTGAACAATTAGCCAGCTGAAAGTTCTGCAAATGCCAACAAAAGAGCATCTTCTGGGTGTGCCAGATTTGGAGGCTGTAATTCAGATCTCCCTGGTGGATTTTATCCCTCCCTCCTCCAGCTCACAGCTCCTCTAGAACAATAATAGGGCAAAAGACAGACACATTTTGCCAAAAGAAGAGGGAATTAGAAGTACACACTCTTAAATCCTTGGGATTGTTCAAGTCCAGGTTGGAACAAGTTAGTGGAAGGTGTCCCTGCTCATGGCAGGGGGTGGAACAAATGGTCTTTAAGGTCCCTTCCAGCCCAAAGCATTCCCTGATTTGGTGAAATATTTGGGATCCTGGCACTGCCAAGCTCAGTTTAACCAAAGTGTTTTTCTCCACACATCAAACTGCCAGATAAATGCACTTGTGATTGCTTCTGAGGGACAGAAATGGACTGGAGTGTATGTAGGTTAAACCAAGGTGTGTATTCCCTAGGGATATCTCAGGAGATAAAAAGCAAGTCCTAACTACTATTTAAAGGCAGCCCAGCAGACGAGTAAAGTTACACCCAGGTGTGTCTTCCCTCAGGTGATCCCAAGGGAGAGATGCTGGGCCACTTTTCCTATTTAATGGTGGCAGAATAGCTGGTTAGATTACGTCCTAAATCATTTTCTAAGCTTATCATCCAAATGCTAGGACACAAAAATTGTAAGCCTACAAAGCTATTTATGATAACAGATACTGCTGCCATCACTGCATAATAAAATATAAACAATGTATTAAAAATAAGCAATTATCCCACTGCTAAATTAAGCAGGAATATTGAATCAAAGGGATTAATTTATGCTTTGGCTGGGCAAAAAGTGAAGTTCATAGGGAGAACTACTGGTTGACAAATTTCCAGATCAACAAGACTGTTCTTGCCAATTATAAATAGCAGGAGGGGTTTAGAATGAGGTCAGCAGTGCTTTTCCATGTCAAGGAATTGAGGAATATTTGATGTTAAAATTGATCAAACGCTCTGAATTGCACACAGGGAGTCCTGCACAGCTTTGAGCTCAGCTTATCCTCACCAGCCCAGGGAAAACTTCTGGGACAAACTGTGGAAAGCAAGGAGCTCTGCTGGAAGTGGGTAGGAACCATTTCCACCTGACATTGTTACTTCAGGCTGCAGACACAGTCAGGCAGCACTGAATTGGTTCCACTGACTCGCTTTTTGAATATTTACTTTAAAACTTTGATGGCTGCAATTTTAATTTCCCCCCCCCTAAAATTAAATATCAGATTAGGGAACAGAATTTAAGAGTTTAGCACGGCTGCCAGTACAGCAAATCAACAGCTCAGTCTTTCCATAAGAAGAGATATAAAGTTATCACATTGCAGTCTAGTCTGGATCTGACAAAACCAAGGTTGCTCTGATCTAAACATCTTGATCTCTCCTGTTGTTCAGCTTCATCTCCTGAAGAAAAAACTGCTCCAAACAAAACTCTCTAAGGTAAAAAAAATTACTGGTTTAAAATGCCACAAAACTGGTTTGTGCCACTGGAAAGGAGAGACCCCAGGAAGCAGTGCTGGGCTGAGCTCCTGACATCCACAAAAGTGGGTGCTGATGCAAGGCTGTGACCCACACTGGCAAGAGAGAAGAAAATCTGCAGCAAATTCTGACATCCTGCTTTCCTCTGGGCATTTCCTCCTGATACTCATCCCAGGAATGGAGAGATAATGCTCTCCAGTCAGTGGTTCACCTTCATTCAGGCTCTTATCTCTGCACTGCAACCAACCTGTGACTCCAGCTGGGGGGAGCACACCCACCAGGCTGGTGCTAAAACAGCAGATTTTGGGTCCAGCAGCTGCTCCCCAGGAGCCTGTGGGGACAGCCAGGCCAGGGGCTGCCTTTGCTTCTGGGCTGTCACCACACAAAAACCATCTCAGGTTTGTCTGTCCCAGCCATCAGAAAGAGAACTGGAGATTAAAGGAGGTGCAGAATTTGGGAATTATCAAGTGGAGATGTGGGGTGCCATGCCAGCCATCTCAGAACCTTCCCTGGCAGCTTGAGGCTCACAGCTCTGAGGAACATCAAACGTGGAAGTCCTTGGAAAAGACAACTCATTACCCAGCACTATCTTTGGGATCTTCCAGACAGGAAAGAGCATATCCACCAACACTCCACATTACTAGAAGTTCCAGCAGATAAATTGACAAAGTCTTCATTTCCAGCATCAGAAGTCTCTGACAGATTTAATAAAACCAATCTGTAAAATTCATGACAGGAAATAATTCATCACAGGTGCAAACATGGATTTTCCTCCTCCTGTTTTTGGGGCACGTGGGTGCCCTGGCAGAGCTTTCCTGTCACAGATCAGTGTAAAATATTCTCCAACAGGTATCACAAAAAAACACTTCACGGGCAGCATGGACTTAGCATGAATTCAAATTCATCCTCCAGAGCAGAGAGAGAATTTTTATCAAAGTTTCAATACCTGGTTCAGTATCTGACCATAATCGTGGGAGATAAACATGGGTGTACCTATACAACGACCTGGGGGCCATGGAGATGTTTCTACTGTTTTGTGGAATGATGATAATTATATTTAGCACTCATTCAGGGCTTTTCATCTTCAAAGCACTTTACAAACATTAATTAATCCCCACAACACCCTATGAGGTAGGTGAGTGTTATTACAGTAGGTGTGATCAGGGGATTGGAGAGGGTGCACAAAGCCAGGTAAGGGCAGCAAACACTCCTTCCTGCAACTGCACATTTCAGTTCCTGCTCCTCTCTGCACACAAATCCAGGTACAAAGTCAGGCCCACACTGACCTATTCCTCTGGTTTAGTCCTGGTTTTATCACTGGGTAAGGCACTCTGGGTTTGGGAAAGAATAAAACCTCGAGTGCAAGATGTTTTGACATTCCAACGTGTTCTTTCTGTGCTGAGAGTTCAGGCTGAAGAAAGGGAAGAAAGGCACCTATTTCTGGGAGCTGGAGGCTTTGGGATCCTCTGGCAAGCTCCATGCCAGGAAAGAGTGTTTTTAATAACCACAGGTGGATAATAGGTTTGCAAAACAAGGCAACAGATGGGTGTTTTAAATCAGAAGGAAAACAGAGAGGAGGAGAGGGAGCTGTGTCTTTCCAGACAGTTAGAGCTCCATACCTGCCCAACTTCCCTGAGGAATTACCAAGAGAACGAGGCAAAAAGAAAAAAAAAAAAAGCAGCTTAGTCATATTTGTATTCTTATTAAATGCAGGACTGCCTGAGGCCAACAAGAGCTGATATCATAATTATTGGCTTGCCCAGCCAGCTGCCTTCTCTCACCTGATGTAAGATCAGATCCTTCCAGCCTCTGGAGCCTCTGAGCTCCACTCTCTCTCTCTCTGGGCTCTTTGAATGACCTAATCCTGTCCTGGAGCAGCACCACGCCGTTGTGCTTCAGTAGAAAGGTAAGAGGAAACCTCGGTGCAGCTTTTTTAGAGCTCAGCCGTGAAAGCCAAACAGAAGGGGGAGCCGAGCTCTCCTGCCCGGGCTCCTCTATTTAATGTGGAGTCCCTGGGGCTGCCTTTGAAGAACTCCAGGCTGAGGGAGGGGAAGGTCAGCACCTCCATCCTGTTCCTCGGCAGCTCCTGCAGGTATTTGCCAGCCAGCAGCACAGAAGGAGCCAAGGAGATCCAGGTAAGTCCATGGATCCCTTGGTGCTGGGAGGAAGATTGGAGGTGGAAGGAAAAAAAAGTGGCTTTTTCTCGTCTCGGGTGCAGCTCAATCCAATCCTTCTGCTCCATAATTATAAAGAAAGCTGGAAGTGTTTTCATCACCTGAAAGGAAAAAAACAAACGGGGGGAATTCACAAACCAAGAAAAGTATTGCTGACAAAAATGCAGGAAGTCTCGCCAGTTCTTGGAAGGTTTTTTATCCAACTTTTCCAGTGGTGAATCAAAACCTTGGGAAGTTCTGGGATTTGGAACCAAGCTTGTTTTTACTCCTCTTTTAAATCTGGTGCTTCTGCCTTGTGTGGTTTGTAGCAGAGGATGAAAACTTTGTTTGGATTTATTCCCATGTGGAAAGGTGGCTGAAGTCACCTCCAAGAGAAGCCAGGATGGGCTGAGGTCAGGAGTGGCTGAATTTCAGCACTGCCAGTAGAAACTGAATTCTCATTTATTGATACCGCTTTCTTTTCACTTTTTAGTTTCAGCCTGTTAGATTTCCAGCCAGAAAGGGACTGTTTGTGTTACAAACACAGCAATTACCTAAATCTATAAATAACAACCATCTGTCATTCAACTCTTGACCCTCCTGCCTTCCTGGACAGCAGACTAAATCTTGGGGAGTCAGATTTTATAAATGTTTCAGTTTGCTTTGTCAGGATCATGTGTTTCTAATTTGAATACTACATGAGATAATGTTGAACTGGGTGAGGTGTGGGCTGCAAATGCATTTATTTTGTTAATAACTAATTAAGGGCATAAAGGAAAAAAGTTTTGGATAGATGGAGTGTATTTCTGAAGGAGCAAGAGATGGTGAAGTTTTCTACCAGCCAGTTTTGATACATTCAGCCAAGAAAAAACTCCACTAAAGCAGATTGTTCATCCTGGTGGGGAGAGATGGGCACTGGCAGAAGAAGGGTTGATGTAAATGGGATAATCTGAGCCTCAAGTGTAAAAGCAGAGTGTGAGAAAGTCCTGGCTTGCAGAAGAGCAGAGACCCTGGTGTGACATTGCTGCTCCTGGCTGTTCCTGCAGCCACGTGCCAGGGGCAGGAGTCAGCCCAGCACTCTGGGGAGAAAATGGAAATATCTGTGCAAAGCCACTGTGGGAGGTGCAGCACAGGAACCTGCCAGGAACACAGAAAACTTTTGATTTTACTGAAAGAGGAAAGTGTAGAGAGAGGGAAGATTCACCTACATGGAGCAAAAACCCTTCAGATCCATCCCTGGTCACAACAGGGTTTCCTTTTTTGCAGTTCAGGATAATGACAAAAATACATTTGAAAAAATCAGAAAAGGTCCCTTCAATTCTCTGTCCTTTCAAAGCATCTGTGCTGTGCTACAGAAATTAAAAGAAATCATAATTTTTTTAGGATTTCTGGAAACTGAACATTAACAACAATGACAATATTCTGATATTTTTGGCCACAAAGTTCCAGGTATTTCACACAAGAAATGGTGTCAGAACTACTTTCACTCATGAAATCACTGCCATAACCTGATTTCATGTGCTGGTAAATGACCAAGGACAGGGAGGCAGAGATATGGCCTCCAAAAATATTTGAAACAGAAATTTCCAAACCCCGGCAGAAAATATTGATAATTGATTTATGTTATAACCAAATTGATCCTTGGTTACAGCCTAAAGTGACCAGGATAGGTTGGGAGGCAGAAGTCCTGCATTAGTCCATGCTTGATATTTTAAAAAGCATAAAATTTCAAATAGACCCAAACAAAATGAAAAAGAAAAATTTAAACCACTACAGGTATTTACCCTGAAGTGTCTCATGGTGGATTTTTACAGACACTGCCAACAAACCAAACAATCACACATGCAAAGCACTCCAGCCTGGCTCCTGCTGCCTGTGCCCCTTGAAAAGTCAGGAAAATTTGGGTGGGATGTGAGGAAAATGTGGTGCAGCAGCAGCTGGGGCTCAGAGTCCCTCAGCCCCAGAAAATGTGGATTTTTCCCAGCAGAGAGGATTTGCTGGTGGTGGCCTTGCCCTTTCTCCTTGCTCAGAGATTTGGGTCAAACACACCTCCCTGCTCTCCTGCACCTCCAAAATCGTTAGCTCCAAAGACAAAGAGATTAATTATGGAGATAATGCAGATTAGGAGGGAGCTACAAATCACATCCTCCTCTGCTGCCTCCTGAGCACAGCCAGGGCTGAGTCCTCCCAAGGAATTCTCCATGGTGGGAGTGCCAGAGCCAAGGGATTTACCCTGAGTAAATCCCCACAACCTGCCCTGGTGGGAGGTTTGAGCTTTCAGGTCCTTCCCCACCCCAATTCCAGGGATTTGGGGGTCAGGATGGGGGCTGTGAGGGGCTGCTCTCCCTCCTGAGTCACTCTGGGATCAGGGCCCTGCTGTGCTGCTTGGAATGTTGGACACTGAAATTTGGGAAACTAAAAGCAAAGTCTTGTCCTATTGATCAAAGACACTTGGCCACTTCTGAGATGGGGGGCAAGAATTAGTTGGGGAAATAATTAATTGGGGCAGTAATTAATTCTTCTGCCACATTTCAGGCACAAACCCAAGTGGTGCCCTCATTAGCACAGCCTCTGCTGTCTCCTCACCCCACAGACAGACAGACAGACAGACATCCTGGGTTTTCTGCTGTTTTCCTCAAAATCAGGGAAGTCCTGCACACAACATTGCCCATTTTGGGGGGTTTTTCACCCATTTTGTGCACCCAGTCTCCTGCTCACTCATGAGATGCCAGCAGTGGTTGTTTCCATCATGCCCAGAGAGCTCAGACCTGGGTATGACCCAGAGCTCTGTGCTTGCTGGATTTTTCCTCCTTTTGGGTGGTAAAAAAGTCACCCTTCCCAGGGGAATATATGCCACTACAATTCCCTCAAAAAGCAATTAAAGAGCCCACACAGAACCATAAAAAACACAGGATGGTTTGGATTGGAAGCACCCTTAAAGCTCCTCTTGTTCCACGGGCAGGGACACCTCCCACTAGACCAGGCTGCTCCAAACAGCTGTGCTGGAATTTATTATTCTTTATTTTATTCAGGGTGCAAGGGCTTAGAGCTGTCTGGCATGGCATTCCATGGACAAAATAATGACACATCAGGTCATTTTATGTCTTTTACCTGAATCCCCTCAGTTTTCCAACCCAGCCTGCATTCTCTGGGCCCTGCTGAATGCTTGCTGAGGACTGGAGGGAGCTGCCAAACGTGTGGTTAGCAGAGAGATTCCTGTGCAGCCTTTAGAAATCTCAGCAGTGCCTTGTGAGGCTCAGTAAATACATGCAAAATCATTTAAAGAGGTTTGGATGAGACAGGGCCACTGCAATGCAGAGCATTATTATCTTTCTGTTGGTGAAGTGCTCAGAAATGAATGAAGCATCCAGGGTGAGGTTCCATCAGAGTCATGTAATGAAGTTAAACATGCTGTCATTTTAACCCAATTTGTTTCCCTCTGTACTGCTGCCTCACCAGTTTGTTAGAGCCTCTCAAAGGAGCTCATCCAGTGTCAGCTTACAACTTCCACACCTATCCAGTACTTTACTCCTGGAATGGGCAGGGATCCCTGCCCTGCAAACTCCTAACTGCTGGTTCAACAGACCTGCCAGGACAGGTCCCTGCAACATTCCCCTCTGTGGGCAAATGGTAGGATGCCAGAAATATTAGACAGGAACCTGTTCTCCCAGGAATGCAAGTAATTCATAGAAGGAAATAATTTACTATTTTCCCAGCTGGAATAATTAAACAGCCAGGCAGTGTCCTCCTGAGCTGCTGCAAAGAAGAGCAAGTAAGAGGGGGGGGAAAAAGGAGCTGGAATGTCCTGCAGTGTAAATTCTCCTCCAGACCAAACAACCTCAATTCTGTCAGACTTTCCTCATAAGCCAGAATTCCCAGGGCTCTGAGCATCCTTCCTCCTCTCCTCCTCAAACTGGAGAGCAACCTTTCAAAATGCTCTGAGCCAAAACATCCCCAAAAATCCCAAACCTTCAGCTGACACCTGACCAAGAGGATTTCCCCTCCCAGGTCTCACAGAACACATTTCTGCCAGCCTGCCTGCCTGTTCCATTATGCCCCAGTCTGGCTGATTTAGGCTCAGCTCACAGCCCTGCAAGCCCCCAAGATGTTCCCATGCAGAATTGCTGCTTTCTCCTCCCTCACTGTCTGCAGGGCTCCTTATCCCTGCCTGGATGCTGAGCTCACTTACCACTGAACTGTATTTTGCTGTCTGCAGACTCTTTTTCCTGCCTCCTTTTGAATATTAATCCTGCCCTCCACCTAGAGAGGCAGAGCCTCCCATCCCCAGTTGTCTCCAAATCTGATTAGAGCTCCTCTCCATCTCCAAGTCATTAGTGAAAACACCAAGCAGTGGCAGGCTCTTGAAGAAATCCACCCCAAACAGCCTTTCATTCTGACAGCAGCCACTCTCCAACTCCTCCTAATGCTCTGCTCCACCCAGCTTCACCTCCTCTCTGTTAGAGTTTTATCTCAAATACTTTTTCTTAGCTTGCTCATGGGCACATCACGGGCAAAAGCAGAGCAGCCTCACTAATACCCAGCTGTATAATCTGAATTATTCTGTCCTGGCAAGGCCAAGATCCAGGGAAACTACACTGCCAGGACAATTCCTCCTTAGCAAATTCACAATAGTTTCTACTTTTGCCTTTTTATTCCCTCCCCCTTAGTTCAGTGGGTTTAAAACTTTGTCCTTTCCTGGGAGTTTTAAATCTGCCACCTGTAATTCCCTCACCCTTTCTCCTTTGATGACAGGCAGTGATTTACCTCCTTTCAGTCTGCTAAATCCTCTGGTGCCCAGCCCATTCCCAGACCTGCAGCTCTGCAGGAATTTCAGCTGATTCTCTAAAACTCACCAGAACTGAATTAAGTGGGGCCAGTGAACCTGGAGACCTGACAAAGCCCCAGCCCTGTCCTCTGGGAGGTGAGAACACAGGAATTCTTCCCCTGGCTGAGATCACAGGCCAACACCATTAATATTCCACCATTTCTCATCCTCTGACTTGGCAATGCCCCGTTAGTTTTCCACTGGGCTTTAAGGTCAGTAATTAATGTTTGCCCTACTTTTCCACCCAGGAATAGATTTGGGATGGGTTCTTTTTTTTTTTTTTTTTTTTCTCTTTGTTTTTTTCCTTTGAAATGCAGAGTGTCTAGAGAGCACCTGTTCTACCCTATGGGTTTGGGGTCAGCTTTGTGACACCTGGATTCTGTTTTGGAAACATGCAGCAAGGGTTATTGTCCAACATCTTCTAGAAGAACCTTTCAAAGGACTGAAAAATTATAAACCAGGACCAAGTTACCCAAGATTAGCCACTCATGCAAAGCAATTTTGGTTTTTTTGGTTTTTTTTTTGGGTAGTCTGCACACAGTCTTGTGAGGTGTTGAGCAATAACACCACTCATTTAAATCTATGGAAATTTACTGTTTGTGGGTATGCATCACTTCAGCACACAGCATAAAATATCTGTGTGGAAAAGCTCTTTGCCTCAAAAAAAAAAAAAAAATTAATGGTTAAATCACTCTAGATTTTTTCCTAAAAAAAAAGGTAAAATTTCCCAGATTTCTGCCCATCCTCACAGAGGTGAGAGTGCCCTGAAGCTCAGAGTTCAGCTAAAACCCTGTATAATTCTGCCACCTGCTCCTTTTCCCCACTGATGTACAAAAATGCAGCAGGAAACTGTTTCCAACAGGCAAAATAAGTCAGATTTATCCATGCAGAATTGCTCCACAGGGCTGCAAAGGAGGCTGCAAAATTTGGCTAAAACTGATGATGTTCCTCATTGCTGAAAGCTTCCTCAGAAAAAGCCATTCTTAAAAATCTGTTCAACAAAAATATAAAAGATCAGGAATACAGGAGTAGAAGATTTTCCCACACAAACACACTGTTAAGGAAAAAACAAAATTGAGAAAGAAAGGCAAAGTGGAATTTAGGAGAGAAGGAAAATGTGGAATCTGTGAATACTGAAAGGGAAGGGAAGTGTCAGGAGTGAACTCCATGGAATGAACAGCATGGAAAACCAAACTGAGCATCTCCAAATTCTGAGACATGAGCAGGTGATGTCTCTGTGATACTTGCCTGAGGCTTTACAAGAAACCTGTGAGAGTCGAGCTTTTACCTTTTTTTTAGCTGCCAATGCAAACATCTGCATTCCTGATGAGATCAAAACTGCAATTCTTGCACACTCCATATTCCAGCAGCACTGAGTTCCCCAAAAAAACAACCCAAAAATGAGACACCAGGGATCACAATTAGAAAAGGGACAAGTGGCATTGTTCAGTTTGGAGATAGAGAGAGAAAAGAAAGGCTGTAGGAGAAGCAAATGAGAGGAGCCATAAGGATTCCTTTCCCCTGGTGGAGCAGGTTTGGTGCTGGGCTCCTTGGGGATGTGAATGCCCAAACTTCAGGGCCTGGCAAAACAACCAGGCACGTTTATTTATACATTTATAAATTTTATAGATTTTTATTTTCTATTTCTATTTCTATTTCTATTTCATATTTCTATTTTATTTTTATTTTATTTTTATTTTATGTTTATTTTTATTTTTATTTCTATTTTATTTTTAATTCTATTTTTATTTCTATTTTATTTTATTTCTATTTTTATTTCTATTTTATTTCTATTTTTATTTCATTCTATTTCTATTTCTATTTATTTCTATTTTATTTTATTTTATTTTATTTTATTTTTATTTCTATTTCTATTTCTATTTCTTTTTTTTTTTTTTTTTTTTTTTTTTTTTTTTTTTTTTTTTTATTTATTTATTTATAACCAGGCTTTTTATTTCTGCACTCTTTTCCTGCTCTTGTCTCCACTGTAACCCAGCTGAGCTGGGAGAGCTGGCCCAGATCCTCTCCAGAAATCCCCTCCAGCCCAGTTCTCCTGAATTCCTCCAGCTCTGCTCTGTAGATCTTGGTATTCATAGGAAATCAGGCTTGGAGAACCAGACACTTTTAGCTCTGCCCATGAAAACCAGACAATTTTAGCTCCCAGCCATGGAGGAAAATGGTCTTTGACTGTGGAGTGAGATCTCCTATCACAAAAAAAAGGTAACAAAGGGAGCAAAGTGTGAGGTTGCCTCCACACAGGAATTTGTGTCTCTTCAGCAGCAAAGAGCAGCCAAAGCTGACAAAACTCACCCAGAAATTCCTCCACAATAAACTCAGGTAAAACTCCCCCCAGGCACAAATCCCCTTGGCTGTAAAACACATCTCCCACCTCATAACTGACAATCTGCCACAATATAAAATTCTGGGTTTAACAGGAAAAGGTATTAAATCAGAGGGTGTCAATATGTGAAAGCAAAAGGTCTTAGACAAAGACATGCTCTTTAATTTCAAGTTCATTCATTAATTTATGAATAAACATCCCCAAAGTCTCTTTGTTCAGGCTTCTGCTTTCCCATGTTGACATTTTGTTTCTCCTGCTGAATCCATGACTCCCTGTCCTGGTTTTGCACCCCTCTCTATAATGCCCCAAATACCATAATATTCTACATTTAGTCCCAAAGTGGTTTAGAAAACCCAAGAAAAAAAAACACTGGAACGAGTGAAAATTTGATTATCCCCAGAGATCTGTAAGAGGAGCCAAAATATTGAGCTGTTGCCATTATCACACTTGACACAGATTTGTGAGTGCTTAAATCATTAATAATATATTAAAATATAAATTCTTTTTTTTCTCCTGAAATTGCTTGTCACGGGACAAAGACAAAACTGGATTTCTAGTCCCTTAATGAATATTCTTTATCAGCTGCGCTTTGTGTTGAAAACAAACCCCTGTAAAAAGTTTAATTTGCATGATTTTTTATGTATAAGAAAACAGAGCAGCTTTTGGAATGGGTTGAGCTTTATGTCTCAGCCTTTAATGTGGTAATCCCCTTAGATCAGTTAATTATCTCTTATGTATCACTGAAATTTAATATTTCAAGAGAAGGAATGAGCATGGTTTCAACTTCTTTAGAGCCAGCTGCTCCCCAAAACTGAAGATTCTGTTAAATAAAGGAGTGAATTTTCCCACTCAGGAGAGAATGGAGAAAATCCCCGTTCAGGGGGGGATGAGGCTCCCAGGAAGAATCTCTTGGGCTTCATCAACTGCACAAGGACACAGGAAAATGCAGGACTGGGGTGATTCTTAATTAATTTCAACCATTTTCTGCCTTCTAATTTTCATCTCTATGAAGAATTCTGTACCAGCTTCAAGGTCTGGCAATATTGAATTATCTAATTCAATATTCCTGCCTAAATGATGTTTTCTCAGTGAAACAGGGGCTGTTTATTCAGGGTGTTTGTTGCAAAACTGTTTTTGCACACACAGTCAGGGGATGTTTGCTGTTCCTGTGAAATTCCTTATTTCAGGGGTGTTTTTACCTCAGGTTTTGTGGTGAGAGAAAATCCCTTTTTGTTTTTTTGTTTGTTTTTCTGTCAGTGAGAAGTGTTCATAATATCACAGAACTGAATCCCTCCTCTGCATTTTCTAGTTTATTGAACCTGCCTTTTATTTTCCTTTCTTCATACTTTGCCAGAAGATATTTTCATCAGCCACAATTTGGGGTAGAAAAAAGCAAAAGCACATTTGTGGTCTCAGTTATCAGCACAGTGGATGTGCTCAGCCTGGAGGGATTCACTCAGTACAGGGGCATCAAAAAGTCTGAATTTGGAATTTGCTCAGAAAGAGTGGAAAGCAGAGATGCTGTTTTGAACACCAACAGAGCTCTGGAAGGAGATTATTGCTTCAGATATTCATTTAAAAGTCCAGATATTTAAGCAAGGAAAGGACTTTTATCATGGTCTCCATTTCTTAGCTACCCTTGATAAAATACTTTCAAGACTGAAGCCTTGGAGAGGTTCAATTATCCCTCAAAAAAATTCTGCACATCACAAACTTTGACATTTCCCCTCTGTGGTTCCCACCATTTCTGTGGTTGTGCTGAGGAAAAATTAAATTAAAATGAATATTAAATAAATACAATAAATATATGATTATATATAGATTATATATATTAGATAGATTATATATATATAGATATATATTATATATTATATATGATATATTATATATAGATATATATTATATATTATCTATATTATATATTATATATTATATATTATATTAATATAATATACAATGAGTATGTATTATATATAATAAATACACCTAAAATGAATATGAAAATAAAATAAAAATTAATATAAAATCTTCTCACATTTCACAAGGCTGAACAAATCCATCCCAGATAAACAAATTTTGCAGAAGTTTTGCTTGAAGCATTTAAATCACAGTGGCTGGAACAATCTGTTTCCAAGCACTCAGGAATGAAGAGAACTGGGGAAAGAAACTTTGTTTTGTTTTTCTTTTAGGAGAAACAGTTCTCACAAAGAACTTTCCCAAAGGAGTTCAAGTTGGTGAAGAATAAAATTAGATTATATCACGAACCAAGCAGCTGTTCTTGGTGCTGTTGGTGGTGAGGACTCAGGGAGTGGGAGACAGAAATGGGCTGGAGGAGCAGAGCAGGCACTGGGGAAAGAGGTGGGTGTAAGGGATGGGAGAGCTTGGGAAGTGGGCAGGGAAAGGGGGAAAATCCAGCCTTGGACATTTGGCAGTGAAGGCAGAGAGGGGAAATTGGGGCAGGGATGATGTGGCCACAATCTGCAGGTTTGGGGTTCTCTGGTGCACCTCAGGGCTGTAGAAGCAGATGGGTTTAAAAATTTCATGTTTTCCCTCATTTTCAGGTTTTCCACTAGGAATTTCCTTTGTACTCATATTTACAGCAAATATTGAGTTTTCCAGCACTTACAGAACCCTTCCTGGGGAGTTTAATGCCTTTCTGTATGATCCCTATTTTTAATATAACATTTGCTTTTCCTTCCCCCTCCCCATTTCTTTCAGCTTTCCTAATTTCAGCTTCCATCTCATCTTCTTCCCAGCAGATATCCCTCCCTGAAGGATTAACATATTTCTGTGTTACTCATTTTGCAAGCAAGGTCAGGCTGTATTTTCCCATATTTCATCTCCAAGCTGGCCTTCATTTATCCCTCCTGCATTTCCTGGAATCCCATTGCTTTACACCAAAATCTGAGTTCTCTGCTTGATGCTGGGGTGGCAATGACTCTGTGGTTTTGGGAAGGGAGACAAGATGTTGGGATAATCAGGATTTTGTGTTTTTTTCTTATTTTTTCACCCCCAATTTTGTTCTGCCTCTCCCTTTTCCCTAAGCAGAGTTTGCTCCAGCTGTAGCTGTGACCTCTGGAATTATGGCACTTTTTTTACACTGCAGAGAATCCGTGGCACTGAAATGTGAAATATTCTGTGGGTTTATGTGTTTAAGGCAGATCTCTCACATCAGAGCTGCTGCAGAACTGCAGCCCAGTGCTTCTTTCACTCCTCTTTAACCTGTCAGGTTCATGCCCCATCACTGAACCTCATCTTTTTTTTTTTGTTGCTCTTCCTCCCACCTCATCTTCATCACAACTGCTCAGAACAACACCACCCCCTGCAAACTCTCTCATGGAAAAACCCCTTTTTTCCAGGTTTTCTGGGAATACTTTAAGCCCCACAAAACCTCAGCAGACCCCCAAAGGTCACCCCAGCACTTTTGCCTTCTGGTTTCTCTTTCGACCAAATATTCACCCAAGCAAAGAGATTTTCTGTCTGTATCCAGGATTCCAGTGGAAATTTGGTTCCTTTAAAACCTGGTGAGGAAGAATCTTGTCCAAAGCTCTTCCTGCTCACCCAAGCAAACCCTCAGCCCAGTTTCCCCAGTAAACTTTAACATGAGAACCAGTATGGACCAGTGGGGAAAACCAGCACTGTGGCTCTGTGCACAGAGAGGCTCTTGCTAGGAAAAAGTGTCCCTCTCCACGACCTGTTCCTTCATTTTTCCTGCTTTATATGCACCATTTCTCATGCATGCCTAGGAATGGGTGTCAGCAGAACACATCAGTGCCCATCAGCTGTGCTCCTGTCAGTGCCTGGATTAGCTGCTGCTTGTTACAGGGATGCTGAAAGGCCTTTGATCTTCTGAAGGCAGAGCAGGAGCTTTAGTCTTGGGGTTTGGGTGGGTTTTTATTCCACCTTTTCAAAGTTTTCCCCCCCAAAATAAATGCTGCATTGTTGGCAGCATAAATTGTTTTTTTTTTCCTGAGAAGCTCAGAGGCTGTGTCAACTCCACAGAGTAAACATGTAAAACATGTACAAGCTCTGATTCCATTTAATTCCAGGTAAAACCAACAGAATCTGCTCCAATCAAAACTCTAACTCAGGGCAGCTCTGCCTGCTGGCATTAGGAATCCCAAACAGGTGAAATTCTGTGTTTACACCTATTGCAGTCTGACACTTCCAAAGAAAAACCAAAGCAAACTGAAGTCAAACAGTCCCTGAACTTGGTTTTTGGTGTGCCTGATGTCTCTGCACTTTACACATCCCTGCTGTGAATCAGCCATCCAAAAGGAGGTTTTTTGTTGTTGGGTTTTTTTTTTTTCCTGTTTTGTTTTGTGTTTTTTTTTGGTTTTTTTTAACATACTCAGCTTACGAGTGTGCTGAGTAATAATAAGATTCCCAAATCCATTTCTCAGATCAAATAAAGGTAATTACAGAGCTTACTGTGGGCGATTCCCAGTGGGAGGGTGGGAGTGGCCACGGGTGGGGCCGTGCATGCACAACAGAGAAAATGGGAATGTACCACACCCGTCATAAAACATGCTGCCACAGCCAGCAACAGAAACCATTAGGGTGGATCATCCTCCACACCTTCTCATAAAGACACAAAGATGGCATGAGATCCCAGGATGAACTCTCAAGTCCCAGGGAGAGGAGTGTGACTCACCCAGGGGAGAAAAAGGAACCTGAAACAAATTAGGAGGCTCCCAAAAGTCCTTCCCCTGTGTGTCCCCCCCCTACGTGCTCCCCAGAGAGGATTGATGGGTGCAATGTGGCACCCAGAGCCCTTGAGCTATCAGCAGGGAGTTCATGGGAACTGCTGCTCATTAATCACCTCTCATTGTGCACAAGGAGCAGGGCCACAGCTTGTTGTGGTTTGGGGCTGGAGGAGCTGACAATCCCTGACCCACATTATTTATGATATCATCCAGTGCTCCTCACATCTTTGGAAATGTTCACCACTGTCCACTCTTAGCATCTGGTTTTAAAACCAACTGGTACTGGCATTTTCATTCAAATGTAGTGGTGGACTCTAGAAAAAAAAATAATAACCTTATCCAGAATATTGTGGATATAGAAAATATTGTGGATATGGAAAATATTGTGGATGGCCCACAAGCTGCTTTGGAAACTGGGAACCAAAATGGCCCCAGAAAGGAAAGGGATGCATTGGAATATTTTAAAAGGCTTTGCAATGTGGTAGAAGAAAGTGAAGTGAGCCAGCCTGTCATTGCAGGAGAGGAAAGGAAAGGATGGAGGAGGGAATCCGTGGGAGACAGCAGATGTAATTATAGCAGGAGGGGACAATGAAGGTCACCAGGGATGGTGTGAAACAGGGCTGTAAAAAAGGTAAGAGTGAAGCACAGGTGCAGGGCTGCCAGGGATGCCTGGAGAAGGACAGAGTGCTCATTCCAAGCTGCACCCTCCCAGATTTCAGGGATGAATTCTGAGCCCAAGGAGGCACCTCCTTATCTCCCCTCCCACTGACTGTCTGGAGCTGCTTTTATAAACTGCTTTTATATCACCTGGCTGTGTGGACAGCTTTGCTCTGTTTGTGGTGTCTCCTCACTGGCACTCCCCAGAGCCAGAGGAAAGCTCTGGATTCAGCCCAGAGCCTTCAGTCACAGATTTGCTGCCATCAGCCAGAGAACGCCGTTATCTCCTGTGCTGGTTTTTCCTGCCAACCCTGCTGGTTATTCATGACAGAATCACACAGTTTCTGGGTCATATTAACTGCTCCCAGCCCTTGGAACTGTGTCTGACTTCATGCTTAGATGTTCTACAAGAAAGCAATGAAATTTCACACCCCTCCTTCAGGAAGCAGCAGAACCATTCATCCAGAAAACAGGACAGGCTATGCAAAGGATTGGGCTGGAAAACACTGCCAGAGCTGCAGGGCTGCTGGGGAGAGCTGACAGCTCTTTTACCGGGCTGCTGGTGGGGTTGGGAAGGTGTTTTAGTGTTTAGGATGGGGAGGGAAAGGGTGGGGGGAAAACCAAGTGCACCTGACAAACTCCTTCACCTTCTCAGCTGCATTTCTCCCTGCTTGGTTTCTGTTCAGTGCTGAGTTCCCTCTTTGCTGGGCTAATTGTGCACCTTCAGCCCCTCTCAGGGACTTTTCTCTATTCCTGACTTCCCAGATGATGAGTCTGCCCAGTCTAGAGGAAACAGGGAAGTCCTTACAGTGTCATTTCAGCCATAGTGTGTGAATTTTTGTCAGGATTTCTACTTCTGCATTAATTAATTCTTCAGAACTAGAGGTAAAATCCATTCCCAGAACCAACAGGACCTGCAGTGAAGCTGAGAAGAAGCTCTATAATCTGCTTTTCTCTATTTTGAGGGAATTTCTGTGTGCCTGGAGAGCAACCACCATGGTGTGCTCACATCCCAAACACCAGAGCTGGTTTGGCCTTTCCATCCCAAAAAGGTGTCAGCAGAACTAGAAATCCTTCAGGAAAGGGCTGCAGTATAATCTGAGGTGTGGAATGGCTTCGGGATGAAAAATTGCTTCATTTTATCCAGGAAAAAAAGTAGGAAAATAAGGAAAATGTAATAATTCACAAAGTTCTATGCAGGGACAGACTGTCCTCTCTGTTGGTGTCAGAAGTAAAGATGCAGGATAAAATATAAGCAAAGAATAAAAATTAAAATGCTGATGTAAGGATGGGAACTTGGACCAAACACCACAGTGAAACATCACCTGGATATTTTCTACAGTGAAAAAAATTTCCTGGTTCTGCCTCTACATTTTTTTCCCCCATAAAATAGATTTGGGGTAAATGCCTTTTGAAGGTTTATTTTCACAGAGAGTTGTAGTTTTTTTAATGAATGTGTTCCTGGAGCAGATTAAAAACCTGCTGCAAACACTGTCCCCACCTCATCCAGGAGGCACCTGGATGTTCCAGAGTTCCCAACCCCTCCTGCTGGACAGCACACCTGGACATGGTGGCAATTAGTCCACAGAGCTCACCTGGAATTCAGCCTTGCCTACAGGTAGCCCTTAATGAACAAACCCTGATAATTCAGGGATGATTTAATTAAAAATGGCATCCTCCTCTTCCAGGAATTCAGTCCTTTACCACTTAGCTGGCAGCAAACACATCCCATGGCACTGGATGCAGAAAGGGTCTCACATTGGCAAATTTTCTTCACTCATCCTTGAGTTTGTCACATTAACTTTATTTTTCTCTAAATGTGCAAAAGGTAAATAGATATCTAAATATCCAGAGGTGGCCAATTATGGGCAGCAGTCACAGCTAACTGTGAGAGAATTGAGCTCAGAACACTTGAATAAGAAAGCAAAACCCAGCACAGTTAAATTAAACAAATTCACAGGCAGATTTAAATCCAGAAGAAAAGAAATTACAGTCCTTAGAAGCTGTGCAAAGTTATTCAAGTATCCTGTAATCAAGGTCCTGTCAAGAGGAGCAGGGAAGCAGTGAGGAATTCATGTGGCCAAACCAGAGTTTAGTGCTGGGCTGGGCAGGTTCCAATCCTGTTCCTGAAAATGTCTCCTAAAAACAGGGCAAGCCTCAGTGACAGGAATGTCAGGGATCAACAGAGCAGTGACAGCTTTGATGAGCCAGCACAGCCTCCAGTGTCAACCTGGCAGGAACAACCTTAGAAAAGTCTTGAATTCATTAAAAGCCTTTAATAAAAAAAAAAAAAAATCCAGATTCTTATTAACAAATCCCTTTTCTGAACGTTTTCCATAATTAATTATGTGGAAAATATTCCTGTCTCCATGACAAGTGTCAGTCCCAACACTCTGGGCACTTCTGTGATATTGGCACAACTGGCATGTGATGGATTTTTAACTGCAAAAGGAAAAATGGGATTCTGAAACCTCGTGGCTCCTTTTTTCATAAAGACTTGAGGGGGGGAAAAAAAAATTCCACTGAGTTATTTGGGAAAATGGAGAGGAAAATGGTGATTTAGGGTTCTGGGCAGAGATGGGAGCAGGTCACACAAGCTGGTGTCCAACCAAGCTCAGGCAGCAGGCACAGGGGATGGACTGGGAGCTGAGGAACATCCAAACACCTCCCGTGGGAGCAATCCCAGCCCCAGGGGCTGCACGGGGCACTCAGAGAGTTCAGGAGGCTGCAGGAGGCAGAGGAGACACAAACCCAGGGATTGTTCCAGCCCTGGATTGCTGCCACGGGGCTCAGTCATGCAGAGCTGAAGGCTCAGCTGCTGCTGCCTCGCTCACCCCAGCAGCCAGCTGAGGTTACAGCTTCTCCCTCCTTTCTGACTTTCCTGGCAGTTTTCTTATCACAGGAGCCCGCGTGGTCACGCCACATTTACAGCAGCCAAAAGGAGATGAAATGGCTCCAGCTGCAGCTGGGATAATCAGATACCTCTCTGCAAATCAAAGCATCATTGTTTGCTTTAGCACATCCTACATCCAGGCAGCCCACAACTTCCTTAAGCTCTGTCTCCCAGGAACAGTTGGTTGCAAATGATTTATTGTAATCCTGACTATTGGCAACCTCCCCTGGCTGTAATTTCTGCTCCTTAAGAAGATTTGTCAGTGAGTGTTGTGATTTCTCTTTGCTAAAATCCCTGTTAACAATGCAAAGTGGTTTTTGAGTTGGTTTTTGGTTTGGTTTGGGTTTTTTTGTGGGTTTTAGGTTTTTGGGGTGGTTGGTTTTTTTTTTTTTTTTTTGTTTTTGGTTTGTTTTTTTTTTTTTTTTTTTGTTATATGTTCTCTTAACAATTAGAGTGTCTCTAAGGGACATTTTAAAAAGATTTAATGAACAGTGAGAGCAAAAAGATTTTTCAGAATGTTGATCTGGCAGTTCAAACTGATCTGCATTTGCAACCTGCTGTGAGACACTTCAGCAGGCTGAAGTTGCAAGTGGCTTTTGAAGTGAGAAGTTTGGACTCCAAGAACAAAATTAAAATCAGGAGTACGTGGCCAGAGGTTTTTCTCTCACAGCAAGACATTTCCACAACATTCCAGGATGAGCAGAACCTGGAGCTGCTGGTGCCAGTGGGAAAGCTGAAAGCAGCCCTGGGATTGGTGCCTTGGGATTTATCCCCATGTGGGAGATCCTCCAGGATGGATCCTTGACAAAGGCATTCCATAACCACCACTGAACACAGATTATCAGCCCAACTTGATTTAGGTATAGAGCTGCTTCTCATTTAACAGCAGAAAAAGAAAAATACCTTTCCCTCTGGCTGCTTCTCATTTAATAAATGAAAACAGTTTCCCTACACAGGGGGAAATTTTTGTAGTGTAAAATGTGACTAAGACTCCTCCTTTCCCACCAAAATGCAATTTATCAACAGAACCTGGCAAAGGTCTCAGAATTCTTTGTGTTTCTGGACTTTTGTACTGATTTTCCAAACAACCCTGACAAATTCTCTTTGCTTTCAGAAAGAATTTGGGGAAATTCTCCCACAATGCAGAAGCCACCAGGCAAGAGCTGTACCTGTGCAAAAGCTTTCAATAAAACTCTAATGCTCCAGACCACAAATGAGGCAGCTGGGCTGAAAAATTGCAGTATAAGAGAGAGGTCAGAGACAGCTTTGTGTAACCTGAAGATAAGTGGGGAGGCAGCACTGGGAGGGCAGCCAGTGAGGAACACTCACAAAATACATATAGACACTCACAAAATACAGATAGACACTCACAAATTACAAATAGACACTCACAAAATACATATAGACACTCACAAAATACAGATAGACACTCACAAATTACAAATAGACACTCACAAAATACAAATAGACACTCACAAAATACAAATAGACACCCACAAATTACAAATAGTCACTCTCATATCTTTCCTAGCTGACATTTTTCCCACCTGCCTCTTTCAAGATGAGGAATCTCTCTCCTCATCAGCCTCCAGTTAAGCCACTGGGAGAAGAGCCCGAGACATTTCTGAACTCTCTCTCACATCATTTTTTCCCCTGATGTTCTACTCCAGGTCTCCTGCTTGATTCCCAAGCCCCATTGTGCTCCATCCCCCCGGGCAGTGCAGTTTTACTCATCATAAATACAGATTTCTCTTTGAACTAGAAAGGCAAAAAAAGGTTTCCACGTTTTTAGGTGATATATCTTTGTTAAGCAAACCTAACAAAGCCCTCAGATATTTACCCAACAGCTATTTCAACACGTGGCAAAGACCTGGCAGATTAACTCTGGAATTCAATTGGCTTTTTTTTTTCCCTGATTTGTTCACCTGAAATTGAAATTATGAACACCTTCATGTAGCTCCAGACTTGGTGCATGACATAAAAGGATGCATGTTCCACTTTTGTTTTACTCTAAGATTACAGTCAACAAGGAAAACAAAAGACCAGAAAATTAAATTTATTCCTTTTAATCCAAAGAACACCATCAGATATGGCTCCTATTTCCAAAGATCAAAGATTGGGAACTTGAGAGGAGATCCAGCTAACAAAAACAGGGATGGAATGATGAAGTTATTTACATATCTCAGATACATTTAAGTCATGCAAAACAGAACAGAAAGGCTGAAGGGATTAGGACTAATAAAAAACAAAAGGGAAAATGTAAGTGTGTTGTAACCATCAGTCTGAGTAATGATAAAAAATATCCTTTTTTTTAATATAGTCCCTCTGAAAACAGCTGGGTGCATTTATATCCCAATCTCTCAATGGAGTGACGTTGCTAAATTTGCATAACCCCAAAACAACACATTTTCATTAATTGATGGTCCTGCAGAAAAGAAAGAAAGTGCTTATTTTTATAAAATGTATGTGGTGAATCCATAGAAACCCCATAGCACATCTTCATTGGAATTTCATCTACAGAACGTTTTCTTTAAGAGCTAAAAAATAATCCCACTATTTCAGGAATTCCTCAGGATGGCTCCAGCTGCACCTCCAACAAGGGGTTTGTCTCACCTGCACCCAACAAGGGCTTTATTTCACAGCTCAGGTTTTAAAAAGTGCTGATTGTAATTTGATTTTTTTGCCCTGCCAGGATTTCTGCCTTTGGTGATGGTTTCACTACTCCAGGACCAGTCCAGTATTAAATTTTCTCCTTCGGACACTCTGGAAAGGGACCAGCAGGACCTGATGAAGGCACAGGGGGATTCAATATCCCCAGTTCAGCAGAGTGTGAGTAAAACTGGCCCAGGCCTGTTCTCCTTCTTCATGGATCAGAGGATTTCATGGATCTTCATGGATCAGAGATTCAGCTCGTGCTGAATCTCACCAAACCCCCTGGTGACAGAGCAAGCACTGGAAGTTTTATTCCTGAAGGGTAGAGAGCTGAGTTATCCTGCTCAGCTGATCTCAAACTCCAGCTGAAGGTTCTGTTCCATTCCTTAAGATGAGTGGGGAAGCTGGGCCATGCTCCCCTGCAGGAAGAACTGGGTTTATCCTGATTTTCCTGGTGGGATTTCTCAGTTCTGGAGAGGGAAGGGAGCACTCCATCCTCTGCTGTGCCTTTCTGTGGAGCACAGGACACTCCCTGAGCCCAGCACCTGCTCCATCCAGCCTGATGGATCCTCTCCAAGCTTCCCACTAATTACTCAGCCCTGATGCCAGGGAAATGTGCATCTCTCCATGACATGCATATTTCCAGAGTGCAGCCCTGCTCCAGCCCTTCTGCTGCAGATTAAAGAGCTCCTCAGTGGCTGCTGGGGTGCAGAGGGAGGGCAGGAGGTGACACAGCAGGGTTGGAGTGTCTGCCCAGAGCCTGTCCTGTGTCCAGGTGAGAGACAGAAGCTCCTCAGCGGCTGCTGGGGTGCAGAGGGAGGGCAGGAGGTGACACAGCGGGGCTGGAGTGTCTGCCCAGAGCCTGTCCTGTGTCCAGGTGAGAGACAGAAGCTCCTCAGTGGCTGCTGGGGTGCAGAGGGAGGGCAGGAGGTGACACAGCAGGGTTGGAGTGTCTGCCCAGAGCCTGTCCTGTGTCCAGGTGAGAGACAGAAGCTCCTCAGCGGCTGCTGGGGGGCAGAGGGAGGGCAGGAGGTGACACAGCAGGGTTGGATTGTCTGCCCAGAGCCTGTCCTGTGTCCAGGTGAGAGACAGAAGCTCCTCAGCGGCTGCTGGGGGGCAGAGGGAGGGCAGGAGGTGACACAGCAGGGTTGGATTGTCTGCCCAGAGCCTGTCCTGTGTCCAGGTGAGGGTGGCCACCCTAATGGAGGGAAGTGATGTCAGCCCCAGATCTGGAATCTGGAAGCCCAGCAGGGATGAGATCGAGCTGATTTGGCCAAATTTGCAGGGCTTGCACTTGTCACACTCCTTGAATCTCCCATCCCTCCATCTCCCTCAGCCTTTCCCTGGAGTGGGCAGAGCAGAGTCAAGGTCCTTGCTCAGTTTGGAAGGGATTTCAGGATCACCCAGCCCTGTGCACTGACTGCTCCAGGCTGCTCACAGCAATCCCAGCCTGGCCCTGCTTTTGTTCATTAATTGCTGAATAATTTTGGATAACGAGCAAGCAGAAAACCCTTGAGAGCTTTTTAGGGCTTCTCTGCATGAAGGTGGTTGGAACTGGACATTTCATACTGACCATGAAGAATGCATTTTTAATGTAATTAAAATACAAATTTTATGTTTTAAAATTTCTCTAAATAAATAACTTAGGTAATGAAAATAATAATAACATGTTTGCTCAAACCTTAAATAAATAAATGTCAATTTTAAAATTTCTAGAAATAAATAACTTAGACAATGAAAATAATGAAATATTTGCTCAAACTTCAGTCCTAACTTAAAATAAATAAGTGTCAAAATTCCGTTGCATATTACAATTATATTTGAATGCAACTAAGATATAAATTTTATATTTTAAAATTTATTTAAATAAATAACTTAGACAATGAAAATAATATAATAACTTACACAATGGAAATAACTTAGACAATAATAAAATAACTTTGACAATGACAATAATAAAATATTTGCTCAAACTTATATAAATAAATACCAATATTCCATCACAGCTTTTAATGTAATTAAAAGATCAAATTTATACTTTGAAATTTTTATAAATAAATAGCTTAGACAATGAAAATAGTGAAATGTTTGCTCAAATAACTTAGAAAATGATGATAATAAAATATTTGCCTAAACTTCAATCCTAACCCTAAATTAATAAACGTCAATATTCCATCGCATTTTGCATTTATATTTTAATGTAATTAAGATATAAATTTTATATTTTAAAATTTCTATAAATAAATAAATTAGACAATAACAATAATGAAATATTTGCTCAGACAAATCATAACCTTAAATAAATGTCAATATTCCATTGCAGCTTTTAATGCAACTAAGATATCAATTCTATATTTTAAAATTTCTATAAATAAAGAAATTAGACAACGACAATAATAAAATACTTGCTCCAACTTCAATCCTGACCCTAAATAAATAAATATCAAATCCCATGACAGGACAACCCCAGCTACAGCTGCCAGCCCTATGAGCCAGAGTCCAGGACAGAAAGGACGAGCTCGGAATCCTCTCCCAGCCCCAGCCCTGCTTCCCCATGCCAGGACCCCAGCCAGGGGGGGTTCCCTGCCAGCCAAGGACTCCCCTGTGCCAAGAACAAATTCAGAGCATCCTTCAGCAGCGAGAGATTCCGGCGCTGCAGCTACGAGGAGAACCCTGCCAGCAGCTACGAGCGCTTCCTCAAGAGCACCAGGAACCCCTTCCACCCCTACAAGAGGCAGATCAGCGAGGATGTTTTCCAGGAGGCTCACCAGGCCCTGCCACCAGAAGCTTCTCCCTTCAAAAGGAGCATCGATGGCTTCGAGGGTCTGCCAGGATCTGCTGAGGAGCCGGAGGCGTTTCCCACCCACATCCCAAACATCTCCGGGGAGCAGCCGTGGTGTGACAGCCTCCAGTACAGCAGCCCGGGGCAGGAGCACGGCTCTCAGCTCATGGTCAGTGGGGTTTTGCTGTTCTTTGCCCTCTTTGCAATGGTAAAAAATGTGCTTTTGGAAGGGTTTGCTTGTTGGAAGGGTTTTTTTATTGCAGTGAGTGTATTGGTGTTTATGGCTCTGTCGGGATGCAGGCTAGAGCTCAGGGACAGCAGATTGAGACTTATCTGCGTTTATTTGGCCAAATTCTCTGTTTTTTGGTCTTTTCCTCCAACAATCCTCAGAAAGAGTCACAAGTGATTTTCCATCAGATGGGGTACACAAATCCTAGATGTTTATCACTCTGTCAGGATACAGGCTAGAGCTCAGGGAAAGCAGATTGAGACCTATCCATGTTTATTTGGCCAAATTCTCTATTTTCTGTTTTTTTCCTCAAACAACCCTCAGAAAGATGCACAAGTGATTTTCCATCAGATGGGGTACACGAATCCTAAATGTCTGAATTTGTCATCAGCTGGGGTTTTCTAGAGACAAAAGCTCACAAAATTATTTTTAAAGTATTTTCAAGCATGAGGAGGTGGAGCAGATTTGGTCCAACACCTCAGCTCACCTGCACTTTTCTCAGTGCAAATAGAAGAGAAAACTCCAAGACATCAGTGCCACCAAAACCAAATATCAGATCTGATATTTCTGTGTTGATTTCAATACTAGATGGAGGCAATTGCCTGTTTAGGGCAGCAGAGATCCCTGAAAAGTAAATTAAATTCCCTTCCAGTGTTTCCACAATATCTCTGCTGTGATCCAAGGTGTGAAGTGCACCTTGATCATCTCCTGCAGCCAAAAAGAACAACTCCAGCTGCCAGAGGAGAGCCCTGAGCTGGCTCTGAGTGGCTGGGAGAGGAGGAATTCAGAGCTACCAAATGGAAGAGGAGTTTAAAAAAAAAAAAAAAGAAGTCTTAATTGGATTAAGACCAAGGGAATGGAGAGATGTTGTCAGGGAACATACCTGGGGATTGAAGCCATCCAGGTTAAGAGGAAATTGATCTAAATCTCTTATTTCCTGGATAAACACTCATCTAGGTCAGAGAGTTCAGTGCAAAACCTATGAGATATTGATGGAAAAAAAATTCTCATTTTCTTCCCAAATCCCAAATTCCCATTTTCTTCCCAAATCCCTGGGCTGCAGGATGCAAAGGCAGCAGTGCAGGAGCCCTTTACAAGCAGCTGTAGCTACTCCCTGTTGGTGTCTCCCCTGGTCCTGCCAGCATCCAGCTTCCCACTTTAAATCACTTCCATGTTGTGGGAAAGTTGGGATTTCTGAAAATCTTCATCTGGTGGTCACCAAGATAACACTGATGTTTATAAGAAATGGATGTCAAACCAAGTCTAATAATATAACCTAAAAATACTGAATATTTTTATATTTATTGGATATACTACATGCATGATATATAAATATATATAAGTAATGTGTGTATATGTTTATTTATTAATATTTTTAGACTAAAATGCCATAAAAGCTGGCCATGTTTTAAAGCAGAAGGATAAGTGCTACTGGATTCTTGGAAAAAGTTTCTCACTGAATTCCTCCTCCATTTTTACATATTTCCTGCATCTTGGCTGAACCCAGTGTGATTTTTCTCTGCCACCTCTTTCCTGTACATTGCAGAGCTCCCAAAATTCCAGAGGCAGCACTGCAGGACAAAATCAGGGAGAATGAAAAACAAGGGAGACACTCAGGAATGAAAGCTGGAGTGTGTGGTTTGTGTGTGCAGGGAGGGAAAAAAAAAATAAGAATACAAACAGAGCTTGGTGTTTTCTGCATTGCTCTCTGCCTGGAATGTGGGCTGGGATTTCCTTTTTTCAAGCTGTAATTATGGAAATGTAGGAATTGGTTGGTGTCCTCATGGAATCACGGAGTGCTTTGGGTGGGAAGGGACCTTCAAGGTGATCCAGTGTCACCTCCTGCCGCGGCAGGGACACCTCCCACTGTCCCAGGTGCTCCAGGCTGGCCCTGGCCACTCCCAGGGATGGCTCACCCCCAGATCTGCACCATTTAAACACAAACCAACTTCTCCTTCTTCTTCTTCTTCTTCTTCTTCTTGTTAACCCTTCCCAAAACACAATTAAACCCCAAAAACCCAACATAACGAAGGCAAATCCAGACAGTGCCCAATGATCCCGTTTTAAATCCATCTTTTTTTCTCTAATTACTCCTTCCTTGACTGTTTTGCAGCAGGATTCAGACCTGAAGCTCAGGACATCCCCCCTGGAAGGGCAGCCTGGCTTGTACTGCTACCAGCCCCAGGTGCAGCAGATGTATTGCTCCTCACATCCCTTCCACCAGGTCGGTCCAGCACTCAAATGGTGCAAAAATTGTGGTAGAAATAATGTTTTTAAAAGGATTTTAAAATATCTGTACATTTGTGGGTTTGCAGGGCCGTGTTTATATGCCTAAATGCAATTTAAGGTGGTCATTAAGAAAAAGAAGAAAAAGAAAAATACCAAAACTTGTAAAAATGGAATCTTAGCACTGGATATTTATATTTTCACCATTACACTCAAGAAAATTTGCTTTGAAGCCAGATAAATTATTAATATAACCCTGGATATTTCAGGATCTTAATTAACTGTGTGTCCTAGGGTGACACACGAACTTCCTTTAAGTTAAGTTCCTTTTACTTCAGGGGAAAATAAATCTAAATAGATTGTTCACATTCAGACCAAACATAAAAAAATATTTTAGAGTGAAATTGGAACAGCAAAATGATGTTCACTTTCCCTGTGCTTGATAGCACACACATCTCTTTTGAAACCTTTTGCTTCTTACATCATCCCCAGAGAAAGGTTATTCAGCTGAAGCATAACTGGCAGTAATAAAAATAAAAATAAACTAAATGTAAATATAAAATTAAATATAAATAAAAATATAAAATATCTATAAATATAAATAATATAAATATAATGAAAGGAAATACTATATTGCACTACCATCCTAACTTACAAATCCATTATTGTTATTTTAGAAGAAAATGGTCCCAAAATGGTGCCAAAAAAAACCAAAAAACCTCTGCTGCAAATATAAACTATTGTGGATGTGTCACAGCTCCATATGTATCAATCACTATAAAAATGCCATTTCTGTGTGCAGAAACCCCACTTTTCTGGTGAACTCATGGAATATTCTCAATTTCTTTGTGCATTCTGTAGCAGGCACCTTTGCCCTGTCCCTGCTGATTTGACAGCAGTGCTGTTTCTGTGCTGATCACATTCCAAAAACCTCCAGATTTAAAGCTCCTGGGAGCTGCCAGGCAAGATCCAACAGGCACCAAGAGGAAAATCCTCCATCCACCTGCAGGCTGGCACTGGGACAAATCTCTGGGAAGTGCAGCAGGTTTCTGTCAGACTTTTCAATACCTGTGCTTAAATGTTAATATAGGAAAAGTCTGGCAGGGTGTTCTACTGCTCAGGGATAAAACAGAAAAGAAATTTTAAAAAATGGAAAATAAAATTAAAAAAAGGTGTAATGGGTGAAAGAGGTGGAGTTGCTCTCCCTGTGCCATAATCACATGCTGGAAAATGAGAAGAGCTGAGAGAAGTGGGATAAGCTCTCCTGCATGGAGCAGCCCCATGATTAACCCCACATTCCCAGCTGGAATGGGGCAGTGCAAGTTCAATCTCTCCAAGGAAGTTCCACTCTGGAGAACGGGCCCTGGAGTGAGGGATGTTCCAGCCCAGCTCTCATTAGAGGGATGAGAGGATTCAGCCCCTTCATTAATTCTGTGCAGATGATAAAACAGCCTCACCTTGCCCTTGGCTGGGCACAACAGAAGGGGTGACTCAGAGGAAAAATGAGTTATTACTGACCCAAATGAGCAGCAGACACTGGCTGGAGTCACTCACCCTCCCACCCACCATAAAACAC
The DNA here is from genome assembly GCF_022539315.1 of Serinus canaria. NCBI lineage: Eukaryota > Metazoa > Chordata > Aves > Passeriformes > Fringillidae > Serinus > Serinus canaria. The sequence goes on along the minus strand of NC_066332.1, from coordinate 4,409,905 downwards.
CTCTCATGCCATGGCAGACTGTAAAAGCAGCTCCAGCCTGTCATTCCAGCCCATTCCCCAGCCTCCCTTCCCTCCAAAAGGATTCATGAAACCAATAAAACAGAAATAATCCCTAAAACACCCAGGTCTGGCCTTTCGTGGTGACATCAAAACCAGCCCTATCTTAGGGTTGTTTCCTTTCAAAGAGCCACCAAAACCAATAAAAATCAGAATTATTGTAGGAATTGCATGGTTTTCTGCTCTTGGGGGGAAATCTGCAGCCAGTGCACACCAAAATTAGTTCACAGCTGCTCTGGAGACTCTAATTGTGCCCAATATTTGGTTTAACAAGGCAGGACATGATTAATTATGTAAATTTCATTCCTTTCACCATGCAAACAACTGAGTCTATTCAGTCTGGTTTTCCACATTCCATTTCAGGCAGTTCAGTGCTTGGAAGATAAAAGCAAACAGGCAAGAACAACTCCAGCAGCCAGCATAAAATTAATGAGAAAATGGCATCAATAACTGTCATTGTACAGGATAAATATATAAACTGTGATTATTTTGCTGTTTTAAGGGGACAAAGACCAAGAGCAATCAAAACTATTGATCCAAAAAAAAAATAAATAAAGGAATTAGAAACTGAGGAGGTGTCCAAGGGATTTTTCCCAATGAGTCTTGGACTGCTGGAGCTGAGCAGTGAAAACCCAGGACAGGGCTCAGCAGCCTTTGAGTGCCAGGAAAGGCATCCAGGTAGATTTTTTTAATAGCATGTGACAGGACTTCTAATTTTGGCCATGTCCTCACCCCTGGCATCTGCAAAGATTCATCTGGAAGAGGCAGAATTTCCTCTCTCCCAGAGAGCCAGCTGATGTTATCTCACCTAAACCTCATCATGTTCCTTTGCTCCTGAAAGTCTCTTTGCTGGAGGTTTAAACTGCAATTTGAGGAAGGAAAAGGTGGAATATTCAGAAAAGAAAAAGAGCAAGTGCTGGGTTAAAAAATTGAGGACAATTCTATGGAAGCTCTGGTGCAATCCAGGCTGTCTGTGTGGATCATCTCATCTTTCACCTGGCTTTTTATCCTGGTGATCCCATCACTTTAGTGTGTCTTGGGACAGGCTTGGAGATCTCCTGGGGAGTCAGGTCAGCATTCCTCAGGGAGCTCCTGTGGCTGGTCCCAGGGCAAGGGCAAGAGTGGATAAATACTGTCTGATTTTAGGGGTCCTGGCTGTTCTCTTCAGCTTTCTGATAGAGAAAATGGAGTGGAAAAGTCACTTGAGGTGGTGCTTAACAGCACATGAACTCCTGGCCCTGTGGAGGAGCCTTTTCCTTGGATTTGAGTCAGAGGGAACAGACAGGGAGCAGCACGAGACAGGCAGTGTGAAACCACCCCAAAAATGTCTCATCTGCTGCTCTCCTGACCCCTGGAGTGACATCACTGACTTATTCCATAACAGCACTTTCATCTTAAATATATTCTGGTGCATCCATTAAAGTCCTTGTTGTTGTTGTTGTTTGTTGGGTTTTCCCCTGCCTTGCACAGTGATTTTAACAGAGATTTTGGGATGCTGTTCCCTAAGGAGAAAATATGATATGCTTTTAATTTTTGCCTTTCTGTACCCTCTCCACCTAAAGAAAAAAGCAACAAAAAAAGAAAATAACACACAAACCCAAATAAGGCTCTTCCCTGTTTCTTGCTGCATTTTTAGCACTTTTACTTCCTCAGCTGGTTTTTGTAAGGTGAACATTGAAGTTTTTTATTCTGGTGGTTTGGGGTTTTCATGTCAGTAAAATGACATCATCCATTATTTGTGTGCATGTTCAGGGGAGGCTGAGCAGGCTGAAATACTTCAAAAGAGATGGCTGGAGGGAGATAAGCTTTAAGTCTATAAAATTAAAAATTATCTGGGGACAATTAATAGGACACAGCTCCCTACAGCAGGCAATAAAGAAGAAAATACTTTTTCCCCATACAATATCCTCAGAAATAATGCTGTTGTGTTGTTAGGGAATATTTTGGGGAGTTTGTTGCTGAAGTAAATAACATTTCTGCTGTGCCCCCAGTACCCCTCAGGAGGCAGCTACCCCGTGACTTACATCGCTTCCTCGCACTACCCCTACCAAAGGATTGCTCCTCAAAGCAGCCAAGAGTCTCAGCAGCCTCTGTTTCCCAAACCCATCTACTCCTACAGGTAATCCAATCTTTTTCCAAGCCCTCACCTTACAGGAAATACCCTGCTCACCCCTGGCCTGGTTCCAGCATCGTTTGCAGCAACACGTTCGCTCCATTTGTCTTCTTCCCGGGGTGTTCTGTCCTGTCCCTGTGGATCACAAAACGTTCCAGCCTCTGGGGCCAGCCAAGGCACACAGAAATTAAGTGCTGTAAAGCAGGGGAACAGCCTTGATCACTCCCCAAAGGAAAAAAAAGGGAGACATTTCTCTCATGTAAAAAATTTAAGTGTTGTGAATTTTATCAGCACAGGACTGGTGCTACTTAGTTGTCCATTCTGTATTAAAACTGATTTTTTCTCCAGTTACTGGAGCAAGGAAATGCCTTGAAAAACCTATCAGCTATGGCAGTCACCACAGGGGCTTAGCCCCCAAAGTAGATCAGACAATTAAATTTTAATTATCCCTCTATCACTGTCAGTTTGATTCTCTTTGTGGCCTCCAGCAGTCAAACAAAACCTTCAGTAATTACACACCAGCAGGATTTGAAGGTCTTGATTCTACTTTCTGTGTTCTTTTATTTCAAACCCAGGCTGGACCTTCTAGATGAGCTTGGAGTTAAGGACACTGTTGTAAACGACTGAGTGGAAACATAAAATCATCTTTGTATTTGTGCCATGGCAGTGAAAGTCAGAATAATCACACACAGTGCAAAAAAGGGTCTGGTTTTGGTTGTGAGGAGTCAGACAGAAGAGGCTAAAATGCTTTTTTTTCTCTCTCCCTAAAGCATCCTGATCTTCATGGCTCTCAAAAACAGCAAGACAGGGAGTTTGCCAGTCAGTGAGATTTACAATTTCATGACAGAACACTTCCCTTACTTTAAGGTGAGTTCTACAGGGATGGGGAGGGGAATCTCCCTCCAAGCTTATCTGTCAGCAGAGGGAGTAAGGGATGGGATTCCAGCTTTGAAAAGGGATTATTTCTTTGGAGATTAATACCAAATCAGTTACACACTACATACCCCCATGATTTCAAGCTCCCCAGCCTTTTGCAGAAATGTGAAATGTGGTCATATTTAACTCAAGAAGATATTTAGAACTGTTCCAGCTCTGAGCTTGGGTGCATGACAGTGACCATTCCTCACCAGCAGCCCACAAAAAGGGTCAATAATTTACAAAACACATTCACTGCTTCCTCTCAGATCTCAAACACAGGCAGAACTGCTCCTGTAGCTTCCAGCAGCACCTCCAGGCTGGTGTGGAAGCAGAGAATTCCAGATTATCTCACTCCATCCTGGAGCTGGGATATTCATCTTGGGCAAGAGCATCCCCTGCATGCCCTGTACAAAGAGAAGTGTCAGGTATGATGATGGCACTAAGCTCATAATGACATGGTGAGCTGGGCAGGGAAGGCTGGGTGGTTTGCAGCAGCACCACTGAAATTTGGATCCCTGCTGGGAGGGAATGGCTCCTCTCCCTTGGAATGGCACTGGGAAATGCTCAGTCAGCACAGGGATCCAAGAGCACCAGGATTAGTTCAGATTTTTGAAAGAGCTGGAATGGAATCATCAAGTGCTGCTCCACTCAGGGCTTTTTTTTTTTTAATTTTCTGCTGATTCTTCAAAAGCTCCTGACTGAAGTCCACAGTGGGTGAGCTCAGCTGTGAGCAAGGCCCAAAAATGAAAATAAAGCCAGTGACTCTGTCCTGTTTCCTATTGCAAATAGCCCTGCAGCAATCAAGGCAAATTTAAAACAGCCACAGCAAGGCAGTTCAAACGTTTGTAATAAAGGAACACTGAGAATAATGAAAAATAAATGTTCCAATACAATTTGCAGTGGTTTTGGAGAGTGAGGATAAATAGAGCACACACACACACACACACAAAATAAATAAAATTAAAAAAAAAAGAAGATTGAATATGTGAACCAGAGAAAAATACACATTTTTACAGAGAAAGAACTGTCAGGATCCATCACACTCCAGATTTCCTCCCAAAGGAATCACTAAATACTCCATCATTTGTTACAAGCAAGAGACGGCAGAAAAAAATAAAGAAATCTACCATTAGAAATCCCAGGGGAACCCAGGAAAATAGAAAGTGTTTCAAGCAGAGAGGGGGGAACATTATTGATAATTTTTACAGGCATGTGCATGTTTATTCCTCAGATCAAACTGAAATTAATTCTCTGTTGTCTTACGACAGAATTGATTATAAAATTAATCAGCAGCTCTAAACCAAATGGTGCTGCTGCCAGCACAGGCAGAATCCCTCAGAGTCAGGACTGTGGCTCCTCCAGGTGTCTCCATCCTGGTCCTTCCTGGCTTTTCAGAACCTCGTGTCTTTTTGTAAAATTCATTTTAAAACTGATGAGAACGAGGTCACTGCTGTAGGAAAAGAATAGAGCAGGGGGTACTCCCCAAACATCCCCTATTTTGTAGCAGCTTTATTTCTGCATTTTACTTACAAATGCAGCCAAATGTGTTTGACTGCAACATCCTGAAAATAACCAGGGGAGAATGAGCAATCAGATATTACATTTACAGCCATCAGTCCCTGTCTGCCTCTGGTCTTTACAGCAGAGAATTACCAATACTTGGCAAAATTTAATATTCTCCATCCTCCCTGCTTTTGGAGAGTATTCAGCAAAATAAAACCACATAACAACCAGCAAAGAACATTTTGCTGCTGCTACCAGTGCTCACTAAAAAGCAGAATCCAACAGGGAGAGGGGAAGCAATTTAGGTTGGAGAAAAGAAAGAGAGCAAGTGCACACAGAGCCTTGCTGGGAGACATGGGATGATACAAGCAGAGTCAAATTAACTGGGATTCGCTGCCACAGCAAATTTAGTTTCTATGATGCAACAATCTCATTTCTAGTTGAAACAGAGCAATCCAACTCCTACGTCCTAAAAAAAAAAAAAATCTACACAGCTAAAGTTGAATTAGTCTTTGATGTACCTCTCCCTTCTCTTGAGACCTAGATTTAAAGAGAAAGGGTTTTGCAAGATCACTGAACTCTTTAAACTTCAAGAGCTGGTCAGGATCAGTGGGGCTGGACAATAATTTTCTCTTTTATTTTTTTTGTAGTGATTAGTGAGTCTAACAGAAAGCTTTAATCTCTTTAATTGGAGTTGTTGCCAGTGGGCTGAGAGGGCAGAAAGGTCTGTGGTGTGATGGAAGGGCTCAGGTGTTGCAGATGTGGCACCTGGGGACGTGGATTGGTGGTGGCTTTGGCAGGGTCAGTGGTTGGACTCGGTGACCTCAGAGGGCTTTTCCCACCTCAGTGATTCTGGGATTCCCCAGCTGATTTTGTGATTCTGCACTTGCATCCCCACTGTGCTGAATGCAACCATGGCCAAAATCAGCCACAGCAAGGAGATTCCAGCTGCTCAAGAGCAGCCCCAGCAGCCAAAGTTTGTTCATTTAACAATCACACCTGCTTTAAAAACTGATGCTTTTTCTCTTGACACACTCAGGGTGTTAAACCCTGCCTGGGCAAATAAATTCTCAGAGCTCAGCAATCCCAAATTTAATGCAAGAACCGGCTCAGCTCCTGGCAGCAGCTTCCAAAATCAATCCATGTACTTTTTGCTTGTACAGTTTCTAAAACCATCTCCTAATTTACACCCCCACATGTTCTGCAAGCCTCAGAGGAGCCCGTGCCCCTCCCATGGAGCAGAAACACCAATTATCCTGTCTAGGTACACAGGGGTGTGGGGAGCCTCTGTGCAGGACAAGAAACAGGAATATTCTTCCAGGTCAGCTTGTTCAGTAGCTAAATCCTCAATTTATCTGGGAGGAACAGCTTTACTCACTTTTGGAACTGCCAGAAAGTTACTTGAATATTATCTGCAAGGGAGAAAAAACTGATTTGTCATGTTTAGTGTGACCCTGTGGCAGAAAAGGCTTTAGAAGTTTGGAGTTTTCTCTTCTCTTGTCTCTTTCTCTCTAGTGTCTGATTACTCTTGCGTCGATCTCGGCTCGTGAGCGTAGTCGTGCTTCTCTTATCTGTCTCTTCTCTTCTCTTCTCGTTCTCTTCTCTTCTCTGCTCTTCTCTTCTCTTCTCTTCTCTTCTCTTCTCTTCTCTTCTCTTCTCTTCTCTTCTCTTCTCTTCTCTTCTCTTCTCTTCTCTTCTCTTCTCTTCTCTTCTCTTATTACAATTTGTGTTGTCTCACCCATGAGACAGAATAGTGAAATGCTGACATCAGGTGGGCCAAAATGGAAGAAGCTCGGCTGCTCTGAAGGGAAAATAGTTTCTCTTTTAGTAAATAATATGTATTAAATTCCACACCTATTTATTTTTTAGTGAAGAAAGTGAGTGTTAAATTTGGCCCTCATCTCATCAATAAGACTTTTAATGCCTTTATCCACACAATAGCTCTTTACAAGCTACAAAACAACAGGTTTTATGTTCTTTATAAAAGCATGTACAGAAAATTAAATCCTGATACAATAATTTCATCAAAGTATGTTCAAAATTCACAGTCTGCCTGGTGAAAGCCAAAATGGGCTCAGATTAATTTATAAAAGATGGTCTAAGAGGAAGTCTGATGGACTAGGCAGTGATTAAAGAAATAATCAAACTATCAAAAATCTGGCTTTTTATGAGAGAAGGATCCTATTAATAAAAAAATATAAAATGGAAAAAAAAGCTTTATTAACCTAAGAGGGAAATTCTAATTTTTAACATTTCTAAAAAGACTGTGAAAACCCACATTTATTTCTCATGCTCTCTGTTCAATAATTCTCTGCTTGACACAAACAGTTTTGATGACAAATATTTGCATCCCTGAATATGTATCAATAGCCATGGACAACCTCCCCTTATTTCAGAGTGAAACAAGGGGAGGTTGTCTACAAATTTAAAAGAAAACATGAGGATTTTTTGGCAAAAAGAATCATTTTGATGATCCAGTTGAAAGAACCTTCCAGCTTCTCCTGCTGGGTTAAAAGTAGATGCAAAGCACGGAGAAGAGTGATCAGCTGTGGAAACCTGTATCTCATCTGGAGGGCTTGTGATTAAACCATTTGGTTATGTAATTGGCCAGCACACAAAGTTACACCTACAGTAGCATGAGAAATCCCTTTGAAGTCTGCCTGGACACTGACTTTGAGCCCAGGTAGCCCACAGTACTTTAATGAGGAGTTGGAAATATTTCTAGGTGTTCTAAAATAGATTCCGATTTCTTATTAGTTCTAGAACATGAATTTTTGCACACCTAATTCTGGTGATGTGCAAATTCACTCCTAAAGATCCAGCAGGTCTCTGATAACCTTTTTGCTTAGAAGATCAGTTACTATTTTATCTGATCCCTCTCTTCCCACACAACATGACTGTAACATTTTTGTGGCTTCCCTCTAACGTACAAGTTTCTCACTGCAGAGAAGGCACAAACTCAAACAGCATTTCTTGTAACCTCACCAGTCAAAACACAGTTATATATATACACATACATTTTAAATTTATTTATTTCTTCTTAGCTTTTAATTATTTTTTTTTTTTTAGCTTGTTCTTACATTGGGTTTGTTTCTCCAGACAGCTCCAGATGGTTGGAAGAATTCCGTGCGCCACAATTTATCTTTGAACAAGTGCTTTGAGAAAGTTGAGAACAAGTCAGGGAATTCTTCTCGGAAGGGCTGTTTGTGGGCTCTGAACCCAGCCAAGATTGACAAAATGCAGGAGGAGCTTCAGAAATGGAAGAGGAAAGACCCAGTTGCTGTGAGGAAGAGTATGGCAAAGCCAGGTCAGTTATTTGTCAGTGTTCTAGCTCTCCTGAATTTTTCTTTTCACCAAGATCCATAAGAGAATTTAAATGTGATTTAGGAAAGTATTTAAGGATTTTTTCCTGGTTGGCAAAACAAGTAAAAAAATTATAAAACAGAAATAAAGTAGACCTGATTTTGTAGGTGTTTACAGATAAGCACAAAGAAGCTCCACCAGGAAAATATTCTCTTTTGACATCTCACTAAACTTTAAAATAAAAAGCAAGGTTGGATGGGGATTGGAACAGCCTGGTGTGGTGGGAGCTGTCCCTGTCCATGGCAGGGGGGTGGAATGAGATGATCTTCCACATCCTTTCCAATCCAAACCACTCTGTGACAAAAAGAACGCTGAAATACGAAATATCAAATAAAATCTGAGACTAACTTCTAAATATCCAACCTTTAAACCTAAAAGTGGAATTCATTACATACTCACTTGTCAACAATAATTTAAAACATCTCAGTTGGTTATAGCATGGTGCTAATATCACTGGGGTTGTGAGTTCAATCCCTGTATGGGCATTTACTTTAGAATTGGACTTGATGATCCTTGTGGGTCCCTTCCAACTAAGATTTTCAGGCTTTGGAGGTTTTAATATATAAGAACTAGCACTTCTGTTGGCCATTTCCTGGATAACACCATAATTCCTGCTGCAAGTCATCCAGGGATAAATCAGCCATGGACTTTTCCTTGCCATTTCCTGAGTAGCATCACAATTCCTGCTGCACTCAGTGCAGGGATAAGTCAGCTATGGACTTTCCCTTGTCATTTTCTGAATAACGCCACAATTCCTGCTGCAAGCAATGCAGGAATAAGTCAGCTATGGACTTTCCCTTGTCATTTTCTGAATAACACCACAATTCCTGCTGCAAGCAATGCAGGAATAAATCGGTCACGGGCTTTCCCTTTTTGTTTTCCAGAAGAGCTTGACACCCTGATAGGCGACAAGAGCGAGAAGCTGCGCTCGTCCCTGGTGTCGTGCAGCCCGACGGGCGCTGCAGGTGCCTCCCTCTCCAGGCAGATGGCAGCGCAATCCCATCCCTTGTGCGAGCCCTCGCTCTCCTCGGGCATCCCGCAGGGCTTCCACGGCATCCACGCCTCGGCAGCCCTGCCCGCCAAGAGCCCCCTGCCCGCTCTGCTGGGGGGGCAGCAGCCCGGCTGCTACGCATCCCCCCAGGGCTTCCCCCAGATCCCCACGGCGCTGCTGCAGCACACGCCCGAGCCTCCGAGCCTGTTCCCTGCTGGGGAGGCTCAAAGCCAGCTCCGGACTCAGCCCAGCATCCCTCAGGATTCCCCAGTGCCGGCTCAGAGCCCCCCGAGCTGCGGGATGAAGATGCTGCCCGAGCATTCTCCCGCCAGGACGGTGCAGGACACGCTGCTGCAGGAGGGAGACCTCAGCAATGACATCGATGCTCTCAACCCATCCCTCACTGATTTTGATCTCCAAGGTAGGTGTTGGAGGCGTTTTTATCTTGGAGAGTCAGGTTTGTTACCTCCCACCCCATTCCACCCCATGAATCCCATCCCATCCCATCCCGTCCCATCGCATCCCGTCCCGTCCCATCCCATCCCATCCCATCCCATCCCATCCCATCCCATCCCATCCCATCCCATCCCATCCCATCCCATCCCATCCCATCCCATCCCATCCCATCCCATCCCATCCCATCCCATCCCATCCCAACATCCACATGATCCATTTCTCTTCCTTTTTTCACATCTCCACGCTGTTGTTACAAACCCCCCCCCTCCTGGGTTACATTTTATATCACCACAATGCAATTTTGTGTTGAATCTTTTAAAAGTTTCCCAAGGAAGCTACAGATTTGCATCCAGGGATGTAAAAAACATTCCTACTTCCCCCCTGGCTACAATTGCAGATATTGGACACTGCAATACAGATTTTAGAATGTGTTCTTTACATTCAGACCTATTTTCAACTGAAAGCTACTCAAGCACAACTATAATATATAGTTTGATATATATTATATCTATAAATGATATGTAATATATTATAATATATAAGCTATATTATAATATTATGGCTATGTTATATATATATATATGTTAGATAAGGTTTATATTATATATATATTAGATTAGGTTTATATTATATATATATTAGATTAAGGTTTAGATAGATAGATAGATAGATAGATAGATAGATAGATAGATAGATAGATAGATAGATAGATAGATAGAATATAAACCCTAAACTCTAAGTTTTCCAGCCTGTGATGTTACACACTTCTCTTCAAGCTACACACCCATAATCTCAATTTTAATCTGTCACTCAGTTTTGGAAGCCTTTTCAGGCCAAATGCAGCATTATTCTCTGTGGGTCTGTTCCTTTCAGCACAGAAAGTTACAAATTCTCAGCATCCAGGGCCCCAATTAATCTGTTAACCAACACGGGCTGGTTTTTTTTGTCGTAGGGAATCTTTGGGAGGAGCTGAAGGACGACAGCCTGGCCGTGGATCCCCTTGTCCTCATTTCATCATCCCCGCAGTGTTTTCCCTCGCACTGCCAGCTGGAGAGCGGCGGCGGCGCGCCCAGCGCGCACGGGAGCGCGCACGGGAGCGCGCACGGGAGCGCGCCGGAGCTGCAGCTCACCACGCTCTACTCGGCCTTCATGGAGCTGGACACGGTGTCCCCGTCCTACCTGAGCAACAACGCCGGCTCCAAACCCATCGCCCTGATGTGAACCACAGCCCGGAGGCATCGCCCGGCACTGCCCACGGGAACAGGAATTTTATCTCTTTTTTTTTTTTTTTTTCCCAGAACTCGCCCGCAGGATATGTAGCTTTACCGTGATGATTTTCTACAGACTGATGTAAAAACAAAACAAAACAAAAAAAAATAGAAAAAAAATGTAAAATATTATTTAAAGAGAATATGGTTAACAGCTGAACTTGTCAACACCATTTTATCAAGCCACTCATCTTCTTCGTCTTCCAGAAATAAGAGGAAAACAAATTCTTGACCTTTTTTTCCCCTCTCTTTTTATTTTTTTTTCTTTAACAAAAGCTGCTTGCAAATGAACACAGAACTCACAGCACACAACCATTTAACTTATTTCTTGGAGCCACTGATGGCAACAACATCCAGCACAGATCACTCAAAATATAAAATCTGCCTATTAAAACATTCATAGTCCCCTTGAAAGAAGTTCTGGGTTTTGGTAAATGTGAACTGAAAATTCTGCAAGTATTAGAAGATAGAGGACAAGCTGCTGACAGACTAAACCAAAGCAACAAATATACTTCAGTGGAAAATATCAAAGTTTTACTGTATTTAAAAAGAAATTTTAAACTCTGCTTTTTTAATAAAAAAGAACAAAACTATTTAGTAGAATTTTTACTTGGCTGGAAATTATTCCCATTCATGCCTCTTATCATTTGCCACATAAACTAAATATTAACATTAATTATTAAGCCATATTTTTTTAATGGTAATAAAAAAGAAGAGAGAAATTGCAGCTGGCCCCATCCAGAGAGCATCTGTGTTTTAACTGTTACCTCCAGTGGAGTTTCTTGGGATGCTGAACCAAATCGTGCAGCAGGTTCCTACTGTGAGCTAAACTTCAGGCCAGTTTTTCAGGAACAACCTTCTCCCTCTGATTTTCCACAAAGCTGGAATAAAAAAAGTAGAAAAATAGAATAAAATAGAATAAAAACATTTTTGGTTTAAGTGATGCAATATAAACCTAGAGTAAGCTGGAGAAGGAACTGAACACCACTATGGAAAATAGTCCAGAAACCCAAAAAAAAAATCAGGTTGCCTGGAGAAGCTGTGGCTGCCCCATCCCTGGAAGTGCCCAAGGCCAGGCTGGACAGGGCTAGGGACAATCTGGGATGGTGGAAGGTGACCCTGCCCATGGCAGGGGTTGGCACAGGGGGTGACCTTCAAGGTCCTTTCCAACCCAACCCATTGTGGGATTCTCTATTCACAGAGGCTGTAAACTCAGCCTAAACCAAGGAGGTTAAAACTGGAGTCAGCTTGGGTGATTTAGACCACGGAAGAGCAAGGATGGAACAAAGGAGATGGAATTGTGAAAATAAAGACACAGAGGTTTAATTGGCCACTGTCTCCCAGCAAGGTGGGAACTCTGCCCAAACCAAGGCCTAAAGCTGCATCCTCACCCTTTCCTGCTAGTCCAGACTTAAAATCAGATTAGGGGCAGACAGATAAAGGAGACTTAGGAGGAACACACGTGATGCAGCTCTGTAATCCCTCACGCAAGCACCAAGAAATCCTCACTTGACTCCAACTCCTCTTCCTGCAAAGAGAATAAGGAGCAGAAGAAATGCAGCCAGGAAAAAAATAAAACCTGCAGGATGAGAGTTATGCAAACATATCAGAGCTGGGGGAATCAGGGTTTGGCCATCTTAAGGTTTGGATAAAGAAATGCAGGAAAAGTTAAGTACCACACATTATTATAAAAGTGAATATTATGGTAAGTCTAAAGCATGTAGTGAGTATAAAGCTGCTAAACAGTATATAAATATAAATAGATATAATTTGAAATATAAATATAAATATTTTATACCCATAAATAGAAACATAAATACATGCTTATATAAATAAAAATAAACATACCTTTAAAAATGTGTGTAATATATATACAATATATATTTAAAGCACAATATGTTGTGTATATAAAACACTGTATAGGAACAGGAAATTAGATGTACATATAATATTATATGTACATATAAAATACTGTTTATCAACAGTGTGCATGCATATATATATATATAACACTAAATATATTAAAAACATAGAATAAATACATATATATAATATATATATATATATATATATATATATATTCAGTGCAATTTAAGAGTCACCTTACAACTAAATGCACAGTATTTAGAGTAGATATTATTAGAAGGATATTATTACCTTAAGTGCCTTTTTTTAAAAAAATTCACACTTTAGTCAAATAAATACACATTTTAATACAGACATGCATTGAGGAAAAGCAAAACCAAAGCAGCCCCTGCCCAGTGCTCAGGCACTGTTTTTATACCCCTGTGGCTCTTGAACACACAGCTACTCTGATGCCTTAATATATGTCACCATCACTCTAAAGGCAAAAATAATAATTGGTAAATATTGTTCTCTAAGAATACAGACACAGGTCTAGCTCAGGGCAGGGGTGGGTTCCCTCAGCTCTGTGTGTTTGTGAGCTCTGACTCCAACAGAAGATCCCAGTCTTGGACCAGGACTCCCAGTGCTGGGCAGGACCAGGTGTCCCAACCCTCCAAACCCCTCAAATTCATTTCAGCCACTTCAGTCCCAGTGGAATTCTGCACCCCTCCATCCTCAAGGAATTCCCAGATAAAACTCTCCTTTTCAAAGCTTTTCTCTGCAAACAGAGTTGTCACATGGATTTTCTGAAGCATTTTCAGCACCCCAAGGGAGTGAGATGCTCAGCTCTCTGCGACTTTCAGTCACTCTTTGCACCAAATTATTGTTAAACCCTTTTTAAACTCCTTACAAATTCCCCTCCTGAGCTGCACACAGTGAACCACACCATGGCCAGAGCACCACAGGCCATTGCAAGATATTCCTGACAGAATGAGCAGCATTGCCACTGTTTTATATCTGGTAGAGGGAGACAAAAAAAATGTATGAGAACACCCCAGAGGAAGTGCAGTGGGATGGCTCATCTCTCTAAAAACACATCAGAAATGTAACAAAATATTCATGATTAAAGCAAACCCATGGCATGTGAAAAAAAATCCATCAAAACTGACAGTAGGAATCTGGACAACACCATCAAGATGAGTTAAATATCTGTGAAACTCCAAATTCACAGATTTGAAAGCGAGAAAAGCAAAACTGCTTTTTCTGGGTCAAAGATTTGTAATTTATGGCACAACAAGCCATCCATGATTTGTTAATTCCTGTGTGTCACTGTGTCCTCTGTGGCCTCAGGCTCAGCCATTCCCTCAGAGGCACCAATATATTCCATACTTGTGACCACACACATGATCACAAGCTGGAGGGGGAGGAAAAAATTGAGAAGAAATCAAACTGTCAGACTTTTTTTTTTTTTTTGTAATGAGTCTTTGAAGAATGATCAGACATAAAGAACAAAAGGGAAAAAAAACAATTTAACATGTTTTTTCTTGTGCTTTCTGGAGTTTCTTGTACCCACACCAGAGGTTTGTGCTCCCTTTATGAAGTTCTTTATTCAAAGCACCTGAAAGTATTTTCTCCAATGCATTCCATGTTTAATGGAATTAAATTAATGGTTGGACATTTCACAGAAGTTATAAGAAAAGTCCTGTAATAACTTTTATTTAAAAGAGTTCTGATTAAGATAAACAAACAAACAATACTGCAAGTTATTAACTAAACTAAATTGTCTGGGTTTGGGTTTCCCTTCCTGCTCCACTTCAGGCTCCCACATCTGAAATTTTATTGTCTTGCTTCAGTTTAGCATTAGGGATTCTGATAGACACAAAACCAGCTCATTGAAACATGGGTTCATGAGGAAGAGTTATATTATAAATTGCAATTCCAGAACAATTACTGAAAAACAAGTTTGAAATTATGTTTATTCAACTACTTTTATAAAAGTTTACATACAAGAATAACCCTCAGCTTGTGCAATCATTATTTTTGACTTTTGAAATAACTTGACCTAGTGAGAGAGAGCACATAAACATTTCCTCAGAGCTGGTGACACCTTATTTTGTACCTACCATAAAATCAGTATTTTGCACACACTGCAAATCTATTTCAGATATATTAGCATTAAATTCCATTTTAAGCAGCACTCTGAAAAAAGGGGGAGAAAGAAAGGAAGGAATTAAGTTTTCCCAGTCCAAGGCTAATGCTGTCTGCTTAATCAGCCTCTTCCAAAGAGATTATGCAAACCTGCCTAGGAAAAAAAAATACATTTAGTGTAATTACTAGAAAAAATATCTTATTACCAAACAGAAGAAAGTGCTCACAGCTGCCCTCTCCAACATATGATTAGGAAAAATTTGCACTCTAAAGTTTAGGACTTATTAGTTAACCTTTTTTTTATTGCAGGTTTCATTTAAACTTCAAAACATTCAAATAACCATTTATATTGGAACTATGTTTTGAAGCTCTTTTCTCTTCTCATGGGGCCAAATTATTACAAGACTTCTGCCTCCCATATTTGCATGTTCTTGGTATAAAAGTGAATGTTCACCCCTGAACATTCACTTGCTGTTGTTGAGATAGGAACTGATCTGAGGAGAATTCTCTCTGCACAATCTTTCAAACCCCTGGCACAGCACTGAGCTATTTAAACCCAGCAGGGATGAGCTGGAATTATGGAACAGATAAAACACTGAATATCACACCAGCTTTATTGTACACAAAGCTTCAGAAGTGCAACTGACTTACTGGCACTTTCAAACAAATTTAAACTACTGGAATAAATATTTGGATTCCAGAATTTAGTTTACCAGAGCTGCTGCTCCATTTCTGTAGTTCAGGCTTCCAGATTTGTGTGTGAATGTTTGTGTTTAGGTTATTGAATATCAAAACCAGCAAACACTTCTACAGGAGTTTTTCCTGGCCTCCTAATTCATTTCCAGTCTTACACAAACAAACCCAAAACCCTCAGTAGTAGAAGATCAACTCTCTGGTTCGCTGTGCTTTCCCTCCCTGCAGTGACATAAATGGAAATTTTAAAGAAGCATTTTCCATCTGTGGTCCCAGCAAAAATTCAATTGAGAACTACTAAAATAATGAATGATGGAGTTGTCATAAAGCAGAATTTAAATGCAGTCTGTGTACAAGCAGAAAAGGGCTATTTTTTGTTCAAAGAAATAAACACTCACAAAGAATGTTTGTTTGCATGGAAAATACTGAAATTACTGAAAATTGCAGCAGTGGGAAGGTCATTAAGGCACATGGCACTTATTTCACCCAGGGGCTCTTATTCAAGCAGCACATTGGTGACAAATACCAGGTATTGGGTATAATCATAATAAATGCTGACTGAAGCACGAAACTGATGATTTTTAGGTCTTTTTTAAATCACAAAACCACAGCATGGTTTGGCTGGGAAGGGACACTCGAGACCATTTTGTTCCACCATTTCTTCCTCTGGGCCCGGTGGCTCCAAGGCCGACCCTGAGCCACAACTTCCATGTGCTCCACCACCCTCACAGCCAAAAATTCCTCCCTCACATCCCACCCAAACCTCTCCTGGCTCAGTGTGAAGCCATTTCGCCATTTCCCCTCGTCCTGACTCCCCAAAATCCCCATCCCAGCCCTTCTGGAGGCCTTTTGGACACCTAAAGGCCTCAATAAATTCATTTTGCTGCTTGGATGAATGGGGGAATCCTGCTCTGGATTAATCCAGCTGTGACCTGGGCACAGGGGAGGACAGAAAAACCATTAAAGATTTGTTCCTGACCAAAGCAATTAGGCCTGGCCCTCGTTAGTCACATGAATTAATTCCTTACTCACACCATCGGCACCGGGAAGTTCATTCCAGCAGCAGCCCAGGCTGGGTGGCTGAGGGGAAAAAACCCACTGAGAGCCCAGGCAAAAGCACATCTGTCCCAAAAAACCACTGGAGAAGGGAATTCACGTTATTTGAGCGCAGAATTCAAGATCTTGCTTGTCCAGGAAGCTGCTGGGATTTAATTTCAAGGAGGTGAATAAGCCCAGCGTGTTCGGGCCTGCAGGAGGCACCAGGCCCGAGCCATCTCTTGAGGCTTTTATTTTATTTGCCTTTCCCTCTGTACTTGCCTTTCCCTCTACAATAACTTCAGAACATTTAAAAAAACTCCTAAAAACATACAGGACATCCAGAAAAATATTTTCTACCAAATATCCAGTTGATCTAGGAGAAAACTGCAAGGCTTGGTTGGCGTTAAAGGCATAAAAAAAGTGCAAATTTTTGCTTTGGCTGGAAAGGATCTTTCTCATCTTAATATATCTTACAGAAATTTAAACATAGGCTGAAATAATAGCTCTTAAAAGCTATCTGAGTGGTGACACTTGTGCTTGTGTTTCCTCCAAGCACCTCTTGCCACAGAGCCACAGGAAGCACAGCCCAGCATTTGTCAGCTCCAAGGAATATTTCTGCACTGTTATTTCAAATTTAGGTGATGAGCAATGCCAGCTGATGAATTCCAGTGGGGAAATATCTTTAAAATCTGACATCTCAGTGCTGAAGAGCCCTGGTGTGTCTGGGGCAATGTTGTTCCTCTGAACTTGTGCTCAGGTCTGTGCACACTTTAATTTTAAGGGTTACAGGGAAGGCTCTGCTCTCCTGATTTAGGAACCTGTGCAGACATCAAAGCAGGCAGCAGGTTTAATTAGACACTTAATTATAGATCAGGCTGGTAAGGAATGCATTTGGGAAATAAAAACATGATTTTCAGCCCCAGTCAAATGCCAGTGAACAGAGTAACTCGGGCACAACATTGCTGCACTGTGCCCTTCAAGTAACTCGTGAAAAACAAAGTTTGAGTTGGAGTTTTGGGTTTGTTGTTTGCTTGTGTTTTTGGGTTGTTTTTTTACCAAAATAGAGCCTAAATATTTTTAGCTTTCAGGTCTGGCACATGTTGTTCTCTGGGCAACCTCTGCCGCCCTCACAGGGAAGAATTTCTTCCTCATATCTACTTTAATCCCAAATTGTTATTCTCCTCACATGGATTTATCCTCTCATTCCACAGGACAGGAAGAACTGAAGGTGTTTGGAACTCTCCCCTCCTGTCTGTGTTATCTCCCTTTCATAAAGTAAATTTAATTATGTGTTTTCTCCATTGCTGTTTGTAAATTCCCTGCCTGTTTTTATTTCTTGCTACAGATTACTTTCATATGCAGCTTCATTAACATGGTTTACGCCCTCCACTAGAATAATTAAATTATTATTAAATAAAACAGGCCTTTGTTATATAAGGTCCCAAGTCAGTTTTCAAAATAAGGGCTGGGAATCATCCAACTGCAATTATGTTCTACCTACCTAAATTCTCTTTGTAGTTTTAATTAAAATACATTATCCAGGATGATTTCACCTCCTATTTAAAGTTCTTGTACAGCACTGATGAAAGGAAAAAAATCATCTCTGTAAAGGAATTGCTCTATTTTGTGGGCTCAAATAGGGAGAATAAATGGCTTTGGGTTATCCTAGCATGCAGTGAGAGATTTCAGTAATCTCTAAAATTATCTTTAAAGTAAGATCTATTGTGTTAGAGGGAGAAAATGGGAAATTTGGAGTACTTTATCACTGAGAAGTGTTCTTCCTACAAGTGAAAAACATTAAGGGAATGCAAGTCAGAGATAGATGAATGCCCTTGAACAATGACAAATAAAACAGAAACATGGGGTGAACACATAAGATTTGCCACAATAACTCAGCAGCTGAGAAATGCCAAAGGAAATAAGAATCTGAGGAGAGGCAGAGAACATCTCCAGAATGATTAGGCATATTTATTAATAAATGAGACTGACAAACCAGCTAAAGGTGGGGGGAGCATTGGTAATGCAGGATATTTTGGCAGACATTTAACACTGTGGAGTTTTCATGGGAATAATTTTTTTTTTTTTTTTTTTTTTTTTTTTTGTCTTTTAAGGATCTTTGCAATCTCAGATTTCTGAGCAAGTCCAGGTGATCAGAGAGACTGTTTAACCTGCTTTATTAGTTATTAGCACTGATTTTGGTCTTTTTGTCCTTTTTTAGGTATTCTGTGAATCAGCAAGAATTCCAAGTCACAATCCAGAAGGGAAACCCTTGTATTAATAAATTCCTCACTCAAATTCCAGCACACAACGATGTCCCCCAGGATATTGTGGCAGTGAGGAGTCCCCAGGAATTCTGGGGAATCAAAATGAGTTACAGAAGATATTTTCAAACAAAACCATCCTACCTCTCTTCTTCTGAGAGTGTTCTGCTCCCAGAGAAACACAGAGGTACTCCCAAGAATTTCTGAATAAAATATCAAAGCCACCAAGGTGAAATTACCACAGTAAAACTCACTTCAGCCTGAGCAGCTGGTGCAGTTTTAGTCAATAAGGCAGAGACAGCAATTTTCACATTAATTTCAAAACTTGATTCTTCAAAGTGCAGCCAGAAATTCTTCAGAAGCACAACCTGGTGCATAAGAGTGATCCAGGGAACTCCAAGGTTCTGTTAATGTACTTAGAAACTAATTTATTTTTCACATTTTTCATTTTTTCAAATTCCCAAACTGACTTTTCAAACTTGCAATTTTTTTTAAAAATCACAACCTGATACACAGCTGTGATCTGTGCAACTCCAAAGTGCCACTAATGTAATTGATACCAATTTATTTTAATTACACCCCAAGACATTTTCCCATCTGAAAGTTAAATCCCACTTGAACACTTTTAATGTGATGAGAACTCCCCAAACCACTGCAGAGTCTTTCCATCAATCACCACAAAATGAACCTGCTCACACACATCTGCACAAAAGCTGGAGTTTGAATATTGATGGAAGAGACCTGAAATGAAAGTCTGAAGGTTTTTTCACAGAAACATTTAAATAAAATAGACAATCACCCTAATTTCTAGGATCAATAATTTATTTCTTTATTTTTTTTTTTTACATTTTGCAATTTGTTACAGGAGAAGAAACACTTGCTAATGGAAGTGACATGTTTTTGAACCATTTTCCAAGGTAATGGAAAAAATTAAGCATATTCCCTAGGATGCACATCAATGACTAAGCTGCCAATATTAAACCAATTGAAGCAAGTGCAGTCCCTATTCAAACCTTGTATAAATTAATTTAAGGACTCTCCTTCTCCTACAGGAAGACTAAATTGTAGCATCTAATTTTCTTTTTTTTTTTTTTTTTTTTTAATCCTGAAGTCTCAATCTTTTCTCTCTCTCTACTTAATCTGCAAGAAGTCAAACAGGCTGAAGCCAAAGCCACAGAACAGATTCTGTGCCAAGGTTCCTTCTATTCCTGGTGATCTCCTCAGTTCCCTCCTGTCCCAAAAAGGAAACAAAGGACTCCCAGTTTTCTGAAAACCAGATTCTCTGCATGCCAGTGCATTGCACTGCCACAGGATGGGCCACAGTGGATGTTTTCCTAGCAAACAAATCCCTACCAAGGTACAAAGAATTAGAAATTAACTCAGTAAAAATGCTCCTAACGTTTTCCCAGTAACCAGAATCCTACTTTCCCTCCACAAAAAATAGATTTTTTTTTATAAATACATTTTAATACAGACAATTCTGTTTCTATGCCAAGAAAAAAAAAAGTCACATTCAAACAGGTTTGCTGGGTGTATTCAGATACAAGCAGACAGCAGAGCAGGCAGGAGCACAGGGGGTTTTGGGGGGCTGCAGGCACACAAACACCATTTCACCCACTGACTAGTGATGGGGAGAACAACTGAGCTGCAAGGTGAGACCTGGAGCATCACAGCCCTCAAAGAAATCAGCAGTTTCCATGTGGATTAAATGATAGGAACTCTCAGTGGTATTTATTATGAATATTAAAAATCCTCTATCAATTTAGGCAGTGTTTAGGCTGGGGGTAGAGAGAAGAACCACAAGCAGGAGCTCCCAGGTGCCTCAGACCCAGGAAAAAACTGAGTCACTCACCATGGCCTTGAAGCTCTTGGGTCCAAATAGCTGAAATTAATGTTTTTTTCTGTCCTTGTCCTCCTTTCCCTCACTTTTCCCCCCAAATGCAGACAAACCTGCCCAAAGTTTGTGCCACACACACAGTTCCAGCTGCTGCCTTGCAGCCCCAAACGACAGCAATGATTTCTATGGTTTCCTTCCCAACCAGATCTAATTAAAACTGAGCTGTTAACCATCTTTTCCAGGCTATGAATAATTAATAGAGCATTTTTATAATACTTACTAAATATGACAGTTGGGTATTTGCATTTTCTTACCTTAAATAGCCCCAATCTTTGCATGACTAAAAGTTCCCCGTAGCTTTTGTCTTTAAGATTGGGGTTTATTTTTTATGGGTTGATATGTAGGATAATTCTCCATATACCTTAACAGTTTTTTTCTCAAATTGAAGAGATTTTGGAAGTAGCCTGCATGTTTCACACACAGCCAGCCACCACTGTGACACTACACAAGATTTTGGAATAAAACTCAAGAGGACAGAGGTGGAAAATAGAGCATCTTACTGACCTGCTCAAAAAAACAAGACATAGAGAGAGATTATGAGCAAGAACTAAACCCCAGCAGATTGGTTCCAACCCTGGGGAGACTTTCTACATTAAAATAAATAAATAAATAAATAAACTCTTCTGAGTCAGGAAGGGTGGATCATTCAGTTATTTCAGTTATTTCAGAAGTGTCACCACACAACGGATAATTCACAGAAACAATTTTGGCTTTTGCCACTGAACTGAGAGCAAAGTTTCTAGATTTTCAACCACAGCTGATGTGTTAATTATTTTAAAAAAAATTGTTCTCTCCCTGCCACAGAAGTGTGAGTTATTAGAGCATGCAGCTCACCACTGATGTATTGCTGCTTTTCTTAAAAACCCTGACTATGAAAGGAATCCAAGACTGACAAAGTGAAGAAAATATGTCAAATTATAATTTCCCTGAAAGAATGTGTTGAGCTGTAATTTCCCTGTCTCTCAGAAAAATTATGTCACTATTAGCACTCAGAGAGACTTAGTTTCTTTTTCCAAGATTAAGTCACTGTGTAAAGCACACACTTAATCCTGTTTTATGACAGGAAACAGAGGGCATTATTAGCAGATAATCTTGGTTAGCTCTGGGATGTTTTCTTTCACTTTCAGAAATTCAGGTCCCAAATTGCCAGGCTGGCTTGTTAAAACAAAGCTGGAGTGCTAATTAAAGTCATGTTTAAAATGAGATCAAGGAAGAAAATACAACAATTCTTTTTTTCCCAGAGCCAGTATTTTGTGATTTTGCAATGAACTTCCAAAGTAAACCCAATAATGATGAATGCTAAAATACAAAATAATAGCTAGTCAAGAAGATTAACAAATTCTTCTGTGAACAATGCTGCTAAGACTTCATTCTCAACTGGGTTATAATAAGAACCAGCTGCCAATTTAAGGGGAAAAAAATGTGGGTTTCACAACTGAGCTGCAAACTCAGCTCCCTCTCAGCAGGAAGCTGAAATTATTGGGTGTAGCATGAAGTCTAGTCTTTAACACTAAATTTTGAAGGTGGTTTTTAAGCAAAACAAGGACAGAAGTGGCCTGAAAACAGCAACTCTACAGCCACAGTTTTTGAAGAAACATTCTTTTTTTAGTGCTGTTTATGTGCCTCATGTCAACACCACACGTGATGCTGCTGCATGAGCAGGTGGGAAAGGAACAGAACCTCTCTCCTGGGCTGTGATTCCCACGTGTCTGCAAAGATTGTGGATGTGGATGGCCTTGAGGAAATGCTAACTGAGAGTTCCCAAGTGAAACAGAGAGATAACAGTGATAACTGCTTCAGTGGGACACAGAAAAAAGCACTTTCACTGCACTTCCCACAGAAATTTCTGTTGTTTGCCTTGGTTTAGGAAGCAGAATTTGTTGCTTGTGATAAACTCTGGGGATTTTTAATAAGATTAAAATGATCCCAACTTAAAAGCTAGAGCTAAAATTGGTTGAAATTTATTTTATTGAAAATGTCCAATTTTATTTCTGGCTTTAAATATTCCTACTAATATTTAGGCAACAAACTCACTCAGTGTAATAGCTCCCATATGATTCACACTAAATTTTCTGTGAGGCTGGAATCATTACATCCATAATCTGAATTATAAAAGATTTCAGAGAGGTGCAGATAATTCATCCTCTTGTGTTTAACCTCAAAACTACACTAGAAAAATGTCAGAAATTCCATCTACACTCTGCACTCCTGGGAGCACAGTGACTTTCTCTTGGTTCTTTTATAAGGAGCATGTCTACCACTCAAATTTCCCTTGATTACAGTAATATTTTTATGGAATTACTCCTTTTTTTATAAGTCTTAAAAGGAGATAGCATAAAAAAGGAGCAGAACACAACTATTTCAGAGGAAACTCCATCAAATGACCCAAGAGTCCACACCAAAATACAACTGATCTCATCACAACATATTCAATAGATGACTGGAAATTTTGGGCAAATTCAATTCCTAAAAGTCTTTTAAAAATCTTATGCACTGAAGTGACTGTTATGAACAGCAGATGAGAAATAACCCCCCAAAAAACCCTGTACAGGGTGGTAATTATAAACATTCACTTTATTTTGTCTTTAAATTAGCATTTTTTTTCCTCCTGCAAATTGAAACAAAGCTCAGAAATACTTAAAACTTGCAAAATTTCATTGGAGATATGACTTAACAGCCCTGATTAAAAAAAAAAAAAGATGATGTGGAGGAATGAAAATATTTTTGAAACTATTACTTTAGTAATTATTGTGCTATAAAATTAATGGTCAGTAGCTCAAAGTACTGCACAAATAATGAGGAAATCCTTTGTATCTCTCAAACTGATCAGTCAGCTGTAGGCTACTGGTATGATTTAACACACTAGAGACAAAAAATAGTGATAAACACAAGTCTCACTGTGATAAGAATTACTACAAGCTACTCCTTGTGTAAAATCAGTGAACTTGACACACTTTTGTAGCTACCAAGCTTAATAAAAACTGTGCTGTAACCTAAAATCACTGGGTTTTTGTTTTTCTTTTTAAACTGCCTCCTCTCTCAGCTGTCAAAAAAGCCAAGCCAAATAGAAATGGTGACACACTGAAAAGTGACCAGGACCCCAACAAGAGCACAAAAACCTCCCTGGCCTTAGGCTACACTTGGAATTGTTTGTCCTGTCTGACACAGGCTGCGACTACAGAGATGCTCATCACGACTGGAAATGGTAGTTTTATAAAAATTATTACAATTATTACACCTATCTGAGGCTAACATAGAATGTTCCACTTCAACTCACAGAATTAGACATGGAGACATCAAGTATTTATAGGAATATCTACAGACTGCAACTGTCTTTTATTTTTGTTGGTTTTTTCTTTTTTTCTTTTTTTTTCTTTTTAAGTATCAGTGAACTGACCTTCAGAGTAAGGGTTTCATGACAACAGGTCACCCCACACTAGTTTATTCTTGGTGTTGCTATTTCTTGGGCTAAACTGGTGTTAAACTTCTTCCAGAAGAGAAGAGAGAACTCTTGCTAATTTTTTTGCTGTGTGTTAAAGTTGTATATTATTAGATTTAGCTTCACCTGTATTATTATCTGATGAGAAATGTTTTTAACAAAGGGGAAACGCTGTCTTAACCTCCTTTAAATGCAGATACACATAGAAAACTGGAAATTCCACACTCCCCAGCTGCCCTAGACAATTAAAATGTTGCTCTAACAAGCAGTGCTGAAGTCCTTATCTTGGTATCGAGCAGAGATGAAAAAAATAGACATGGGAAATGTGTGGCATGAAAAGGCTGAATGTTAAATAAAGCAAAAATGTTAAATAAAGCTAAAATCCTTCTGTTTTTCCTGATTATTCTGCAAAAAACTGAAATCAATGGAATGTACTTATGGAGGTTCATCGACCCACAATGCCATTTTACCTTCATCTGAAATGTAAAAGGAATGTAAATGTAAATGTAAAAACACCCAATTAACACAGCTCTGTCACTGAACTACTGCTCTTCACTGCAGGTTCTGGTGTCTCCAAGGTTAAACAGAACATCACACAGAGGGATTGAAACTAAAGGATGAAATAGTCATGGAGAGAGCCAGTCTAAAGATGAAACTTGCCTTTGTGAGATGTCTTGCTCGATATTTTCAACAGGCTGGACAAGTTAAATTGGCCTTTGAAGCATCCACAAAGAGAAACAACCACCCAAACCTCTGCCTTTGCATCCATCCACTCCCATGGTTTCTCTGATTACATTCTTTGGGAAAGCAATCCTAAAAGATACTGGAGGGCAAGAACATAAATTCACAGAATTAGGGCAAAACCCCTCAGGTCCCACAAGGCCATTTTCAAAGCAGACACTTAAAGAACTTAGGGAAGTGGTATCCAAAGATCATTTTTAGCTTAAAACTTCTGAAGAACTGGGTCTGCTTCAAAGCTGAAAAGAGATGTCATGAAACTCCTACTGTGGCAAAGAGTCCTTGGTTGGTGGATCCTTGTCCAGGTGACACTGCAGGAGCTGGAGGTGTTGGGATCCCTGACGACTTCCAGAGGGAAGGGGAGGCCAGCATGGCTGGGGCCATCCAGCCCACACTCAAGGTCCTCCACTGTAGGAATAATCTGCCTTGTTGTGCATCACCAGCTTGTTGTCTACAAAGTAGAAACTGTCCGACTGTGTCTCATAGGGATGCAGGATCATCTCTCGAACTGTGAGGGGGGGAAATAAACCCAATTAACCAATTAACAGGGACACAGAGGAATGTGCTCCCTGTTAACAGAGTGACAAAACTATCCTTGGTCTCCTCAAAAAGGACAAGAGCCCAGGAAGGTTCTCTCCTCAATTAGGGGAAAAGACACCTCAGAGGACTTGGGGGATGTTTTACCAGGAGTAAGAACCTCTTGCACCTGGCTCGGTTTTTCTCTGTTATTTTGCCTTTTAATAAAACTTTTTTGTTTCCAACACTACCACAGAAGCCATCCTGCTGATTTTATGCCTTCTGAGGTAGCTGAGCTATCTTGGGTGTGAAATAGATCTCCAAGAGTTTATGAGACCTGGCTCGAGGAAACCCCTTATTTCAGGGACACTCCTCAATGCTGGGCACAAGCATTGTTCAGCATCCCCCAAAATCAGGTGAAAAACCAAAACCCAAATGGGAATTGCCCAAACCACTCCTTGTTGGTATCTTTTAAATAATTCAACCATAATCATGGAGTATTTATGTTAGAAAAGCCCTCAGAGGCCTTAAAATCCAACCTGAATTCACTAAACCCTTGTGCCATATCCACTCTTTCTTTGAACAATTTCAGGGATGGAGAATGTTCATAATCCAAAAATATTATGGCACCATATAAAGGGGACCTCAGAATAAGAACCCATTACATTTTGGGTTGGGGTTCTTTTTGTTTTGTTTTTAAAAACAGTGATAAAACAGCAAACTCAAAGTGAATTTGCTCTGTTCTGACAGCAGAGCCTCACTGTATTTTCCACAGACTGCAATATTAGTGCTGACACACACAATTAGGGGTTGTAAAGAGGAAAATCACAGAGATTTAGTGCTTGTGCTATTGTGTCTTGGGAGAGAGGAGAGGAAATAAAAGTTATGTTCATACTAAAACCTCTCAAGCTTACAATATAGCACATCAAACATTAAAACAGATCATAACATTTAAGTTATCCATTTATTGGATGTCTTTTTAATCTTATTTTTTGCTTGTTTTATAACACAATTATCTTTTTCCTCCCTGATACCAAAGCTTCCCTTTTATGAATTAAAAAAAAAATAAAAATAACAAACCCAAGCAACTGCCTGGTGTGTGATGAGTTACATCCTACTAGAAAACAAAATCAGTGTTAACACAGATATAAAAGGATGAATTATTCTACCCAACCCACCCTCTAGAGACAGCCTTTAAGAAAGGGCTCCCTCAAACCACCTCAGATGAAAATCATGGTGTGACAACCCAGAAATGCAAGTTTATAACAAAGAACTTACTGAGATCCTCCGAGAGCTGGGGGAATTCATAGATGTGCTCACAAGTATTTTTACTGCTGGGGATGCAGAAGCCAAATTCAAAATCAAAACTTTTCAGCAGCTGGTCACGGAAGTAGTGCCGCTCAATCATACGGAAATTATTAATGGGTTTGTCCCCTACTGTGAATTCCACCCTGAAAAAGAAGGGTAAAACTGACGTGAGCTTTCGTGCTTCAATAAGATCTGCAATAGTCCTGCAAGGCAGAAGAGAGCTCTGAAGAAAAAAAGAAAAAAAAAAAAAGCCAAAAATATAAAGCAACAGCACTAATCAAATTATTGTTTCCTCTTTTACTTAAAGCATTCTACAGGGACACACCACAGCGTTGGATAAACATCTTAAAGCTGCCGTGGGCAGGGACACCTTCCTCTATCCCAGCTTGCTCCAAGGTCCATCCAGCCTGGCCGTGGGCACCTCCAGGGATGGAACAGCCACGGCTTCTCTGGGCACCTGTGCCAGGGCTTCAGCACCCACAGGGAACAGTTCCTTCCCTACATCCCACCCATCCCTACCCTCTGGCACTGGGAAGCCATTCCCCCTTGTCCTGTCACTCCAGGTCCTTTCCAAAAGTCCCTCTCCAGCTCTCTTGGAGTCCCTTCAGGCCCTGGAAGGTGCTCTAAGGTCTCCCCAGAGCCTTCCCACTTTATTTTGCCTCTTTTAGCACCAATCCCTTCAGCACCAGGCCTGCCCCTGACTAAACCTAAAGCGCCAGAGATTTGGAGAGCCTCAAAATAACCGAAGAAGCCCCCTGTTCAATCACCTTCCTGGCAGGATGAACATGGAAGAGAGGGGTTTTTCCCCCTAAGATTTCAGCTGTTTTCTGTGGCAGGCCAAGGAGCAGGGGGGGTTACTCACGTGGCTCCCACTTGCCGCAGCCTGAGGAAGGCGGGCGTGAACTGATAGCGCACGAAGCGTCCGGCGTTGGGGTCCACGTCCTTCCTGTCATTGTGCTCCCGCTCTGCAAAAGCACAAAGAGAGCTCTGTCAGAGCTGCCTGGGAACCACAGACTCAGGGCAAATACTGGAGGTGGTGTGCTTGTGCCACCTAAGCCAGGGAATCGCTCTGGTGCTGAGCTCTCCCCTCCTCCTGTCCTGGGGTGTCACCCCTGGTCACTCAGAGCTGGAATGTTGAGAGATTTTGGTTGGAGGAATTTCTTATCTTCTGGATTTCTATTCCTCATCTATTGGAGCATGAGGAATAGAAACCCAGAAAATTTCTATGCTTCACATCAGGACTGCAAAGTGACTCTGGACAAGCCATTTTCTTGGTTTGCTACCTATAAGCTACAGGAAACTTCTTCTCACCTGCAGGGAGGTGGGGAAGGGTTAAAAGTGCTTGGCCAGGAAAAGAACAGCTGCCCTGGGGTTTTATCACCACTGGCAACAGGCAACACTTGGATGCTTACAAGTAACACCTAAAAATTAACCAAACCAAAAATAAAAGGCAAATGTTCAGTTTGTTTCATTTGCCTGTTGGCAGTTTCTCCCCTTTGCAAATACCATTTTCCTGACTCCTCAGTGAGAGATGTTAAACTAACAGCTAAACTATGTGCAGGGGGCACAAGCTGAGTAACAGCCAAGAAAAAACCACCCAGTGATCTCCTCCTCCTCCTCTGCTCCTGTTTACAACATCCATCTGTCCCTTCCCATCACAGATGGCAACAGGAAGAGCACAGCAGCAGCCAGCTCTGCTCACCCTGTTAGCACAAAGAGACACCTGAAAAACGTTCCTGCTGCAAGATGGGGCTCCAGCCCTCCTGCAGCGGACAGATTCTGCTACTTTTGGGAAATGTATGGAGTAAAAGGAGTGGGGAAAGGCAAAAGAAAGCATTTGTTCATGGAAACCTTGTTTTGTGTGTGCACTCACCTGAAGCTGCTGGCTTGGTGATTTCAAACAAGACTGTGCCAGATTCCATGTCCCGGATTTTGAACCTGGTGAAGTCTATCTTGTAAACATTTTCCTCAGGAGTGCACAAATAATCTGCAGGGGGAAGCAAATTTAAATGAAGGCTGCCCTGAAATACCAGGAATTTCTGGCTGCTCTCTGGAGGCCACACCAGCAGTGAGAGCAGCCCAAATGCATCTCCACTACTGCCTGTTTTAATTCAAAACTGATGTCTCTGAAGACAGTCTCAGTTCTGGAGGCTCACACTGCCCTGCTCCGACAGGACAGGGGAAAGAATTCTCTCCCCCAACACACAGAGGTCATCACCTTTTTCCAACTCTGTGCCAGCAACTTCTGCATCCATTTCCTCCCAGACTAGTCAGCACCTCCATCAAATCCCAGCCTTTCCAGGGTTAAGAGGCTTTGCCTGTTTTAAAAATTGCCCTGTGGCAGAATGCGAGGGCTAAGCAGCTTTGGGAGCTAAGCTGACTGCACTTAACTGGCACAGGAGTGTCCTCCCCTGTGCCACCTCCCTGCTCCAGCCCTCTGCAGACAAAGGTGGCCTCTTCTCCCCACACCAGGGCTTGTTTTCCTCAGCACTGAAAATGATGCTGAAGCCTTTCCCTGTGTTAGGAAAACAGGAGCAGAGCCCTTCCCTGCCGTATCTTTGAGAGAAAGTCAAAGATGGAATCACAGAATTGTCAAGGTTGGAAAAGCCCCCTAAGATCATCAAGTCCAACTTTTCACCCTGCACTGCTGTGTTCACCACTAAACCATGTCCCAAGTGCCACATCCACAGGCCTTTTGAACACTTCCAGGGATGAGGATTCCACTAGTAAAATCCCCAGTTTTGGCCTTCAGCCTTGCTCTGCCCTGAGCCAGCTCCTGGCATAGGAATCATCCTCCTCCCTGGGGAAGGAGCATATACAGCACAGATTGAAAGCAGCTCCAATAACTCACTTTATCCTGACAAATCTAAAGAAATGCTCTATGTAGACAAGCCAGGTCAGCTTTCAAACAACAGCACATTTGATTGATGTAGGAGACTGGTTCTGGAGGTTCCAAGGTGAAAATAATACTTTAACATTCTAATTTCAAAACACTTTCTCAGCTACTAATTCCTGCTGTTAATCTGAGCTAATCACTTATTTCTGTCTGCTTTCCTATTTCTGAAACTCCAACAAATCCATCCACCTGAGGCTCAGTCACTGACTACATAAAAACAAGTTACAAGTGCTCAGAGCTCAGACCTTCCCATGCCAACCCAACTTCAGCACAGCTCTAAGAAATCCAAGACCTTTGTGAGAAACTTCTGAGCTCCTGGGCATGAACACCTGGCACCAGCACTTTCCTAGAAGCCTTTTATTCCTTCCAAATCTCCATAACTTGGAGAACTGTCCAAATAAGCTCAGTATAAGGAACAGAGGTGTTAAATGTTCTCCCTGGCCAGTTTTACTGCTCTCCAACAACCCCATATGGTGAAGAGTCAAAGGAATGCCAGAGAATTTGTAGATGCCCCATCCCTGGAAGTGCTCAAGGCCAGGCTGGACAGGCTTGAAGCAACCTGGTCTAGTGGGAGGTGTCCCTGCATGGCAGAGGGGATGGAAGTGGATGATCTTTAAGGTCCTTCATCAGCCAAAACACTCTGAGTTTCTACAATTCTATAAATGGGTGTTCAGGGAGAGGACACTGCTCAAAGCATCCCTGGCATTTGGCAGGGATTTTCCCTTCCCTATCAACACAGCACAAGGAAAACTGACATCAGCACCCTGAACAAGCTAAAAGCTTGCCTTTTTTACTACCACGAGAAAACACTAGCCTGTGTTAGGTCAAATATCCCAAGAACTGCACAAAAAAATCTTCCTTTTGTGTCTTTACCAGTAGCCAAGAAGACAGGAGAGGAATTTAAACCCAGCCCTTGCCTTAGGCCCTGATGTTTAGCATTCCTCAGGGAGATGTCCTGCAATTACACTGTGATTTTGGCCTCTGACACATCAGCCACCCCAATTCCTAACCCGTCCCACAACTTCCCAGCTCCGAGCACCAGCATGCAAAACACAAACTGAGGGAAGCAGGCACAGCTTCCCCCAGCCCAGCTTCCCCTCCCTGGGCCCATGGCCACTGGCTGTTCCCTGGGAAGGCTGTTGGCAACAGGCAGCAGTCGCCCGGGAGCCCAGGACACCTTCCCTGGAGCACGCTGGCAAATCTGAAGCCGCGTTTGTCTGCAAGTTAATTATTAAGTGTTTCTACTCCTGCAGAATTCCTGCCCATCCAGCACCATGGCAACAGCTTTATCCCCCTCCTTGGCAGCAGCGTTGCTGCAGTAACAGTGTCCATGACTCATCTGGAGCAGAGGAGAGCCAAGCAGAGCCTCCAAAGAGGAGTAAACCCCGGGTAGGATCCCCACCAGGCTCCTGCTCATTGATGCTTGCACCCCTATGCTGTTATTTTCCAACTCTTTTTGCCCTGATAATATTTTAAACCCTTTTTTTTTGTTGTTGGGTTTGGTTTTTGTTTTTTAATCAGCATGTCAATATACAGCTGGATGCCATCCGGGAAGATCAGCTGCCAGAATACTGCAATCAAGTGGGGTTTTTTTCCTCCTCTGGCAGTGCCCAGTCTCCTAGAAAGAAAAAAAAAAGAAGAAAAACCAGAGGAATATATATTCCTCTCAGCCTGTATTACATTTGTTTCTGCTATTCCTGTTCAAAAATCAATCAAAGTAGCCACGTGCTGGTTTTTTCCCCCACACGTAACAGGAGCCTGAGGCTGAACTGGAAGGTCTTATTGGGAATGGGCTGCTTGCAATTGGCAGATCCTTCTGCTTAGCTGAGCACTGTCAGATTTGCTAATCTCATCCCATACACACTTATTTTTAAATTACTGTAGGGCCCAGTTGCCCACACTTCCGTGACTCACTTAAATGTCTCATCTGCCTCCCTTATCCTAATTCAGCGTCGCCAGGATTTGGGGAAGGGAGGCAGCAGCCCTGCTTATTTCAGCTGGGAATGAGGAGATCAAACCTCCATGGAAGGGATGGTTACAGAGAACGGTGGGTTGGTCTCTCAGGACAGAATGTTGTTTTTTCCACTTCTCCTGAAGGAGGTTGTGCTGCTTCCCTGTTAATAAGTGAACCAGCATGATGTGTCCCTGAGCCTTCAGTACTCACCTGATTTAGGGATGAAGGCATGGACACAGCAGCACTGCCATGGAAAACCCATCAGATTGTTTTTTTCCCATAAGTACCCACATTTAGTAGTGTAAAAAATGAGTCACAAAAGAGGAGTACTTCCTATCCTGTCCTAAAGCTCAGGGAATTGTCATAACCCAGACTTCATCCCCAAACCCTTCCTGAAAACAATTCACCTGTATTAGCAGCCACTTCTCACTCACACATCACCACTCCTGATGGTGCCTCTCCAGCTCCTTTCCCGTAATCTCTGGATCATGCCCAAAGATCTGCAACTGCCCACTTTTAGAGACAATTTCTATCTTAAAGCCTGTCACAGTTGTGAAGAGTTTGGATCACAACCAACACCACTGTGGTGGTCTGAGGAAGCAGCAGAGGTGATTGGCTTCCTGAATCTGGCTCAATTAATTATTCCTTCACAAATTCCCCAATTCCCTTTGTAGGAAAAAGTGATTCCAAAGTGACCCCAAACAGTTCAGTGGTCTCTAGCTTTGCTCTCAGAATCAGCAGGTGCTCCTTCCCCTGGTACAGCTCTGAGGTGGTACCTCCACTGCCTAATCCAGGAAAGAGACAGTTTTAATCCAGGAAACCTTCCTGTCCTCCCAAACCCTGCCAAAATTACAAAATAAACCAGCAGAACAATGCCAGCAGGCATTGCCTGTGAGCACTGGCACAACCTGAAGCCTGGTGCAGAACTGCAGGTGTGTATTTTAACAGCTGGTGTTACAGAGGAGCACAAAAGGTGAGGGATAACACAGAGCTAAGGAACACAGGAAAGCAAACAAAGGCACTTTGTCCTCTGGACCTCTCCCTGTCGTTTAAATGCATGAGATCAGGTTTGCTCCTCATGACAGAAAGCTAAAATTTGATCCTGTGTTTCCAAATTTCCTTTGCAACCATCCCACCAGGCCCCTTTTATCACAAGCTCATGGGCAACAGGATTCACACTCTTTGTTGTGCTCCTTTTCAAGATCCCTTCTCCATCTCTGCCATCAGGAGGAAGCACGTGTCCCCTCTCACAGACACCAGGGATATTTCTGGGCTCATCAGAGCCTAATCTCAGATGGGGCAGCTCCTATTTTAAGGCCTGAAGAGCCCACTAAGGAAAGCAGAGTGCACCCAGGGTAAGAAAGAACTGAAAATTTGGTCCTGGAAATGGATGTAAATCAGGAGGGTGCTGTACAAGAGACTGAGGCAACAGCAGTGACTTGTAACAGGAATTTCTCTCCCCAACAACAATTTAGGGAGCAGGTGAGAAGGCTCCTGTAGTTATGCAGGCCTATTTCCTAACATGCATTAACCAACAAGGTCAGGAGCTATTTTGAAGCCAACTCCCAAGACTTAAGCCAGGTATAAAGCCAAGACAACTGCAGAAGAATTGCCAGGAGCTGGAGATTAGGAGATTATCAGATTGAAGAGTCTCAGGAGGAAGCAAAAATAGCCCAGACCCCAGGAAGAGGCCGAGCAGTGACGCAGGACACGGAGCAGGACCCGAGGGCAAGGCAGGGCAGGTTTCAGGTGCTATTGATACACCTGCCCAGACAGCCTGGGCTCAGTTAAAGAGAAAAATAAACCATTTCCTTGCCCTCTGCCTCAGCAGTTCAAGCCCTGTGACACCAAGCCAGCCAGGAAACAGGATCTGCTCCTGTAAAATAAATCCCTCCAACCCAAACCATGGGGTTTGGAGAGCCAGGGACCAGGGGGATTGCAGCTGCCCTCTGACCCAGCACTGGAATTAGGCTGCTGCAGTGCCCCAGAGGGAAAATCCTGCACCAGAAGGATCCCACAGGGGTTTTTCCACAGCAGCACATTTACTGTCAAGGAAGCAGAGGGATTTAGGGCAGGAGGCTCCAGGCTGAGGCACCTCCCAAGGTCCCCAGAGCCCCTCAGTTGCCAAGTCCTACTGCACAACTCTGATTTTTGTGGCAGCCTGCTCATCTTTTTTTCTTTTTTTTTTTTTTTTTTTAAGTTTTAGCTAGAGCTTTCCAGACTTCACCCTCTCACAATTAATTTGATCACAGCCCTGCAGCCTGTGGATGGAGCTGCTCTTCCCCCATTTCCAAGGCACCCAAACACTTTCTCCTGCCCCCTTCTCACGCTGACTGCATTCAAAGTCTGAAACCACGCACACAACATCAACTAAATCAGCTATTTTTGGGCTGAGCCAAAGCCAAACTCTGCCCAGACCCTCAGGCTGACTCCCTCAGCTTTCCTCTTCCCTTTGCCACTTCCACCAGGGATGGCCCAAAGCCACAACCCTGGGAGAAGGAGGAATCCCACACCACACACACACCATGTGTGCTGCCCTTGGGAATCCTAACAGCTCCTGTTGTGCTGTGAGACTTTGGGAAACACAAAGCCCTGGAGAAGCTCACAGCCTGTGTGGGATGCTGAGGGAAGGGTCGTGGGGAGAGCAGCTTGGCACAGCTCTGGGAGATGGCTCTGCAGCAAGAAATCAGCACATCAAAACACAGCCACACATCACAGCCCTGGACAAGGCAGAGCAGGGATTGATTGACCTCACAGACACCCACGGCTCCTCTCAGAGCTCCTAATAAAATACATTCTCCCCATTAACTGGGGAGGGAAGTCATGGGCCAGGAGCAGCTTTGAAGAGGGATTCATACACATCTGCCTCACATTCCTGTTAGTGCCTCCCTCTCTCCTTGCCTGTTGAAACCCCATGGATTTGGAAACGGATTTGAACATGGATCCTGGATGGTTTAGCTTTACAGGACTTGAACTGGTGAGGTAGGAGATAGGGAAGTTATTTATTTGGGTTTTTTTTCTTTAATTGACTGCAGGAAACTGGTATGGAAGTCCCTTAAGAAGGGTCTGGCCAGCCTGACCCACTGAGGCAGCCCTGTGCCAAGCTGGCCTTTAGCTAAAGCTGCCTAGAGAAGTCTCAGAGAAATCCCAAGTGACAGCTCAAGGAAGAGATTACTTTCAGAAATGATTAAGTGCGTGCTCCTTATTTTTAGGGTTTGTTTTGAAACTGTTTCCAAGCATGTAATCAATTATTTAACCCCTTGGTTTCCTAAAATAAAATCAGCATTAGAATAAAACTTAAAATGTAAGATTTGATCTGGTATTCCAGGCAAATTGTGTAGGTGATAAGCAGGCCAGCCTCAGAGGCTGGAGCTTGTCTTTTGTTACACATCTGACTCCTCTGATGCTCTGGCTGCCTCAGTAATTAATTGCAATTTGAACTGAGCTCTGCCCCACTCCTTTGCTAATCTTAAATTAATCACGTCATGAGCTTTTTCCGCTTTTCCCAACCACAGTTGTGTGAGCGAGTGACAAATCTCACTAATTGCAGAGGAAATGGTTCTCCAGCCTTACACCTGATCCAGCTGGAGCAGAGCCAGAACCAGCCTGGCCAGGAGGCCCAGATATCCCAGGGCAGCATCCCAGATCCACCAGGCCGGACCCAGAAACGTTGTGGGCCCAGAGCTGATGGGGAGTTTAACACACAGGGAGGACACAGAACGTGCAGGGCAGTTCACACAACTCCCCAGTTAAGCTTATTAGAAGCACATTAAGAGCAGAGCCCAGCTGGCTCCTGTGGCTTCCCACAGAGCCACATCCTGCCTCGCCACCCTCCCAGCCCAGCCAGCTCACGTTGGGTCAGCTGCACCCACTGGGAGAGCAAAGGCCAGCTGTGCTGCCTGATGGAAAGATGATTAGGGAGGAATTCTTCCCTGTCAGGCTGCTGAGGCACTGCCAGGGGTTGGGCAGAGAAGCTGTGGCTGCCCCATCCCTGGAAGTGTTCAGGGAAAGGTTGGGTGAGGCTTGGAGCAACCTCATCTAGTGGAAGGTTCCTGTGCTCCTGTTCCTTGGTGGTTTTTAAGGTCCCCTCCAACCCAAACCATCCTGTGCTACAGCCAGAATTCCACCTCTCCCTGGAAACCTGGAAGGCTGCTCAGAAACACAGAGCCTGCTCCTGGTGCGGGCATTCCTAAAACACACTTTCCTGTGGTACCAAGCCCTGCTGGGCTTTGGCTGATGAAGCAACCCCAGAACACAGCCAACCCTCCCCAAGGCCCAGGCAGGACACAGTTCAATGTGTGAGCTGGAGTGCTGCTGGCCCATGAGTTTGGATAAAGATGGATTATCCTCTCTCTGGAACAACAAAGGGCAGCCAGGGCACCAGGACATTTCTGCTGCAGCCCCACCACCAACTCCTCCTTCAACTCCAACCTGTCAAAGAGAGAATTGCTGCAACAGGGTGTGGTGTCTGCCCTGACACCCAGCACGTCCAAAGGTTGAGGCAGCTGTGAACTTCTCTCCCACAGCCTGCTGCTTCCTCCTCCCCTACCTGAAGCAGAAGAATGGAACAGTTTCACATTGCTATTTTTGGCCACCTGTTTTTAAGGATGTAGAAATTAGCAAAGGTCATAGAATGCCCTAAATAATCATTAGGTGGTAAAAATCTGAAAAATATTCTTTGCTTTCTGTTAAACCCACCAGGACAAACACTGAGCTTGAGAAGGGGAGTTGTTCCTGGGTGATAAGATACAATATGCTCAACATGGGTGCACTGTTTAGCTGTATCCCCAAACTCACCGAGGGTTTCAGGTGTGGGGAGCATTCCCTGGCTCCCACACATCCAGCAGGTCAGGAAGCACTTCCCATGGTAAGCCTGGGACATCATCACAGTGCCTGGCTCTGACCCTGGTACCAGCAAGTCCCACAGCAGGAGAGGAACACAATATTTTCATGCATTTCACATCCTCCCTGTGCTCCAGAGCACTCTGACCCAGGGCTGGAAGAGGCAGACAACAACCAGCTCTGCTCCAAGCCTGGCTCACCAGCTTAGCAATCCCTGCTCCCTGGGAAGGCAGGAGCTTGCACCATCCATCCCCACTGGTGCCACACGAGGTGACAGCAAGGGTGTGGGGTGGCCCTGTCCCCTCCAGACAGCCCTGGCGAGGGCAGGGACATGGAGGCTGCCATGAAGTGAGCACACAGAGCTTCACAGAGCCATGGCTGGGATTCACCATCCAACTGAGGATGCTGGCAGGATGCTTCAGTGCCTGCTGCGTGCTCTCCCTGCTACAGGCAGGGGATTTCTGGGCAGTGAATCACGCAGCTGCACCAGCAGACCAGCTCAGCTCGCAGAAGGCGACCCAAAGGTCCCCAGCAACAGCAGCCCCTCTCAGAGGAGTCTCTGTAAGCCCTTCCTGAGGGCTGACACGAGTCCCTGCTGGGCTGTCCTCCTCCCATCCTGCTCACACAGCAGCCCCACGGGGCTGCCTGCACGCAGCAGCACCCACAGCTGCATCCTTCCTCTCCAGGGCTCGTCACAGCCCCTGTGACACAGAGCTGGCTTTGAGGGCAGAGTGCTGCGAGGCACAGGGAGCACAGCCAGACCCCCGGGCAGCCCCTCAGCCCTGACAGCCCAGAGAGACAACCCAAAGGTCCTAGGAGATGCAAAAGGGACTTTTTGGGACACCAGGGCAAATTGTCCCTGGGCATTGCTGGCCTGAGGCAGCACCATGGAATGGTTTGGGTAGGAAGGGACCTTAAAGACCATCTGGTTCCAACTCCCTGCCAGGGGCAGGGACACCTTCCACCAGCCCAGGCGGCTCCAAGCCCCATCCAAGCTTATCTTGAACATTTCCAGGGATAGAGCAGCCACAGCTTCTCTGTGCCAGGGCCCCACCACTCTCCCAGAGAGGAATTTCTCCCTAATATCTAATCTAAACCTGCCCTCTATTAGTGTGAAGCCATTGCCCCTTGTCCTGGCCTTTCCCTAGCCCTGTGTGCTGCTGTCCCGAGCTCTTCTGCCAAGCTCAACAGCCCCTCCGGGCACTCACTCCCACCCACCGCCTCCAAGATGCCCTCAAGACCACGGCTGCTTTACTGGAGAGGGGGAAAATGGGTTGGGGGCTGCTCTGAAGTCCCCTCCATGGCAAGGGATCCAGCCTGTCCTATTGCCGTGGGCACAGGGTGGGAGCAGACACAGGGAATGGGGTGATGGGGAGAGCAGCGAGGAGCATCCCAACACCGACCTTCCAGCAGAGTTGGGGACTGCACCCCCAGCTCCGGGCATTGCCCTGTTCCCCCGCTGGTCCCCAGCCCCCCGGGGTGGCACATCCCGGTGCGGGCTCTGTCCCCTGCCCTGCTGCATCCCCACTTCTTGTCCCCGGGGAAGGGAGCACCGCTTCCCCTTTTCCCTCTGGGTTAGCCCTCTTGAAAGGGCGAACGTCTCCTCTTTTCCCCCCGGTTTAGAGAGGAGAACCGGCTGCCCTTTTTCCCCCGGGAAAAGCCCCACGGGGACACGGTGTCCATCCTTCCCCCGCGCCACCCCCGGCACGCACCGCTGGTGACCCGCTGCAGCCCCAGCACGTCGTCGGGCCCGATGAGCGCCTTTCGGCCCAGCTCCTCCTCGGTCCTGGCCGCCGCCGCCCCGGCCCCGCCGCTCTTCTTCACCTTCATGGCCCCGCCGCCGCTGCCGCCGCCGGTGTGAGCGGCCCCGGCCCCGCTGCGCGCCGCCGCACCGGGAGGGGCATCGCCATCACCGCCCCCGGCCCGCCCCCGGCCGCGCAGCACCGCCCGGCTCCGCGGGAAGGGGGAGGAACGGGTCCAGGAAGGAAAGCGGCTGCTCCACGCTGCTCCCAGGGGCTCAGGGCAAAGCCTTTCTGCTGGAGGAGACTGGGGTCTCCCCTCCTGCGAACCCTCCGCCATGGGGGTCAGCCCCCCAGGTGAGGTGGGGACAGACCCCACACCTGGCCCAGAGCACAGGGACACCCGCCCCAACCAGCCTCAAACCGACACACGGTGGAGGAGCTGGATCCCGGGATGCCCCCGGGAGGATGGGCTTCAGGAACTGTCCCCTCTCCCCAACCAAGTATTTTTGGCTAATACCCATAAGACAGGAGCCAGAGCCCATAAAGCAATGGAGTGGGGGCAGGAAAGCTGGGCCAGGGGATGGCTGGGCAATAGATACCCCCCAGATGGCTAAAGGAGGGTCACACAGCCCCATATCAGCCCCCCAGAGAACAGGGGGTTCTTTATTTACACAGCAGCTTCTTCTGAATACAGCACCAAGCTGGGGTGCACAAAGACAGCACCCTCCCTCCCCTCTCTGCCTCTGTGGGTGCAGGAGGGTTCAGCACCCAAATTGAGACCCTTTCCCACTTCCCAAAGCAGCCTCTCTTCCCACTCCTGCATCCTGGCCCTGGCACACCCAAGCCAAGCAGCCAGTCCTGGGCCCTGGGGTGCCTTTCTGGGCCATAAGTCTGTGACACCACCCCACGGGGTGGGGACAGCCCAAGGCAGGGCACCATCGCTCAGTCCATCTTGGTGGGCTCCTTCTTACGCAGCCTGGTCTCCCGGACAATCTTGGCCAAGGACAGGAGAATTGGGACAGCCATGGGCAGGAAGAGCGGGATGTAGATGGCAAATTTCTGGTCGTCAGGGAAGTAGAGGAGATGGAGGAGAGATGGGTCAAAGAAGGCCCTCTCTGAGCAGGTGACAGCCTCCTTGCTGGCCTGGAAAGCTGCGAGCAGGTGGCCCAGGGACAGCTCGGTCACAGCACTCTGCACTGAGGCCACTGCCCGGTACACCTGTGTGGGAACACCAAAGGTCGGCCCCTGGCCAGGGAGGGCAACAGGGACACTCAGCCCCCTCTGCTCCCCAGCCCTACCTCAGAGGCAACATCATCCTTGATGACAATGTTCCCGATCTTGTCCAGGAGCTGGGCCAGCGAGGTCAGGGTGGTGGACACGGTGGCAATATTCTCCACGGTGTGGGCCCACAGCAGGTGGTCCAGCTCCCAGTCAGCCAGCCCCTCATTCCCTGGGTTTTCCAGCAGGAATGTGGGGGGCACCTCTTCCCGAGACAGCCCAAAGAGTAACCTGGGAGTAGAAGGGATGGTTCCAGCCCACATCAGAAGCCTTCATTCCCATGAGATCCCTGCTCTTCTTCCCTGTTGTGTTTAGTCCCAGTCCTGCCTAATTGTCTCCTGGATGTGTGGCGTGATAAGCCAAGCCTCCTATCTAAGGAAATGGGAGATGTGCCAGCATCCCTGGCCAGAGAGCAGTGACAGCCAGTAGCCAGCAACTCGAAGGCCACAAAGAGCCACCCTCAGCCTCCCAGAGCCCACAGAGGAAGGAGTGAACAGGCTGTTTGGGTACAGCCTGTTCTGACCCCACTGATTTCCACAGAGGCCTGGGGAGGGAAGAGCACATCCTCACCGGAGCTGGGCCAGGAAAACCTCCATCACTCGTGCCATGTCCACATCCACATGCAGAGGGAGGGAGGCTTGGGGGGAAGCAGGGGCTTCAACATTGTAAACCTGTGGGAAAGCATGTTAATGAGGCATAGCCAGGCCCTCAGGGCCAACAGGGTCACCAGCTGGGAAAGGGGAGCCACCACCTTGTCCCAGCAGTGCCAGCACCCCCATGGTTCCCATACCATGATGCCACCCCAGCGAGGGCTGTGGAAGGCGTTGGTGCTCACTGGGGCTCCATCCTTGTCCTGGATGTACAGAGGGGAGTGGGAGCGCTCTGGCACATAGAGCAGGAAGTTCAGCACAGGGTAGAGTGAGGCAGCACTGGAGCCTGCAGTGGGATAGAGTCACAGAACTCTTGTGGCTGGCAGGGACAGCAAGAGCAGCCCACAGCCCTGCTCCTCCTTCACAGCCACCCCAGCAGCTCTCACATGGGCTGGGGGGAAAGGGAGCCATGGTCCCATGGGACAGATCCCAGTGAGCCACGAGCACAGTGCTCACCCAGCCGGGCCTCCACAGGGTTGATGACGTGTGGGAGGCTGTGAGCACTCAGGAGGAAGCTGGAGGACTCCTTGTCATAGCGTGGTGTCACTCCTAGGACAGCATAGTACAGGATCTGCAGGCACACAAGGGACACGTTGCTGGCAGAGAAGTGCGCCCCAGGGAGGTCAGGGCTGGGCTTTCCCCACCATCTCTCCCAGCCCTCACCTGTGAATCCACAGAAAAGTTGGCCACCAAGCTCAGTTTGTCCAGGACAGGCTTCACGAAGCGGTTCACAGCCCCCTCGATGTCCCAGTCCACGGTGTGGGACTTGGGGTCAGGGTTCAGCAGGCTGAAGGTGATCTCATACCCTGCAAGGACCAAGAGCAGCCTGTGAGCCACCGAGGCTGTGACAGAGCTCCCAAGAGCAGCAGGGCCTGTCCCCTCCTCCCTGGCCTACCCCAGTGTGAGGTGACACCAACAGACCAAAACAACTGATACAGGCAAAGGGGTCTGTTAGCCCGGAAGACATTCAAGGATGCCACAAGTAGAGCAGGAATGGCACCTTCCCCAGGAGAAGAAGGTTTCCTGAGGCCTGGGAACACCTTCCCCAGGAGCAGAAGGCTTTCCCAGGCCAGGGAGCAGGGATGGAGGATCCGTACCCAGGCTGGATTTCAGGTTGCGCCGTGCGTCGGGGCCCAGCTGCCCGTCGGGCACGCGGTCCGAGAGGGCGGCGGCGATGGAGCTGGCCGTGAAGGACATCACCTGTGTCACCTCCCGCAGCCGGGCCTGCAGGGCAGCCAGGCCACCCCCAGCCCTCACCAGGGCGCTGCGGTGCTTCCCCACATAGACATTGATGCCCTGGGGATGGCACGGGGTGAGGGGTGGGAGCAGCACCCTGAGAACAGCACAGTGCCACCTGTGACAGCCACCTGTGACACGTGCCACCTCCCAGGGGTGAAGCTCGCAAAGGTTGGCACCACAGGGTGCTGCTCCCTACCTGAGGCAGGAGAGAGGAGGTTTCAGGGACCACGTACATGGTCAGAGAGCCCAAAGTGGTGTCCTGCAGCGGGTACAGAGCAGCATCAGCCTCTGGGGAAGACAGAAGCACTGACAGGGTTGGGAATTTCACTCCAATCCCTGTCACACTCTGACACAAAGCAAAGTGTGTTCTCTGCTGTGCCAGCCTCAGGAAAAGGAGCTCCCCAGCAATTCCCTGCTCCAGTACCTCGTGCAGTCGCTGCAGCCAGTGCTGCCTCCTCCTGAGCTGTGGTGCTGCGATAGCGCATCTCATAGCGGGATGTGACACTGGTTCTCACTGGGGGGCAGAAAACCTGAGTGAATCTGCTGATCCCAGGCCCCTCACAGGAGCCTGGTGCTCACAGGGACAAGAGACAACCCCAGGGGGATACAAGGCATGTTGTCCTTTGGGTGCCAGTAGGATGAACCATTATGGGATGTAGCACCTGCACTGCTAGTGAGACAGCCCCACATCAGCCAGACACATCCCACCCTCAGAGGGCTCCATCGTCCCCATCCCCAGGCAATGGAGCTGGCCCCTTCCCTGCAACACCCTGGGACCACATTGTCCCACCCCTGCTCCCTGCAGTGAAAGCTCAGGGCAGGGTGATGCTGGTGAATGGGGCTCGGGGTCCCGGGAGCTCCGGGCTGCCGGGGAGGGAAGCCACAGGCAGGCTGGGACCCCCACGAAAGGACGTGGCCACCCGTGAGGAGCAGACGGAGCAGGGACAGACAAGGGGGTCTCTCACGGTTCACGGAAATCTCCATCTCCTGCACGTCCCTGAAGGGCAGCGGCCTCGGCAGGTCCCCAGGCACCGATCCCGGGGCGAAGACCACGGCCATGGGCACCACCAGGTGAACCTGCACAGGGACAGGGTCAGCCCGGGCTCCCGAGCCCCCAGAGCCGCTGCTCCCAGGTCCACCCGGCGCTCACCGGCTGCTGGCTGAGCCCATCGATGTCCGTGTAGGGCAGGGCAGCGCGGTAGGTCTCGGTCGTTTTCCACCACAGCGGCAGTCCCAGCACCACGGCCATGGTCGCGAAGGACAGGGCGGCGCGCCGGCCCCGCGCCCGCTCTGAGGGGACAGCGCTCAGCACCGGCCCGGCTCCCCGGGTCCGAGGTCGGGGAGCCGGGAGAGAACGAACAAACACCGAGCATCCACACCCGCCAGTACCTGCCTCATCCGCCGCCATCGCCGCCGCCGCCGCCACCATCTTCACTTCCTAGCCCAGCCGGAGGGGCGTGCCCTGCTCCAGCCCAGCCAATCAGAGCTCAGAATACCTAAAACACCCAATGGGCGCGGGGTGCGCCGCGCGGCGGCACAGACGGGCGGACAGCGGAACCAATCAGATCACGCATCGACCGTGAGGCGGCGAGCTTTACCCTCTACGAGTGCCGCGGAGGGACATATGGCGTCACCTCCCGCGGGCACCGGAGCAGCGCCGAGTACCGGGACCGGGGTGGGGGGGATACGGAGAGAGGAGACAGGAGCTCCTCACCCACCCCATCGCCCTTAGGGGGAGCCCGCCCACCCCGCGCCAAGCTCACGGAGCCTCACGATGTGTGTGGGCAGGCTGAGACCCAGCACAGCTCATTGCGTAAGTGAACACAACACGCTGCCGGTGATGCCCGGAGCGGCCGGAGGGACAGAGAGGGAGGGGGGACAAGAGCTCCCGCGCGCCCCGCGGCGAGGAAAGAGGCGGCACAGCGCTGTCTCTACCATTTATTCGTTGTTAGGCTATTTGGTACACGGGGTGCACACGGCGAACACAACACAGGCGCCCCAAGGGCGGCAGCGACCAAGACTGCAAAGCTACGGCAGGGCAGGGGCACCCCCAGGCCTCCCCTCCTGCCCCCCACGCGGCCTGCCCTCC
Source organism: Serinus canaria (assembly GCF_022539315.1). Taxonomy (NCBI): domain Eukaryota; kingdom Metazoa; phylum Chordata; class Aves; order Passeriformes; family Fringillidae; genus Serinus; species Serinus canaria. The sequence goes on along the minus strand of NC_066332.1, from coordinate 4,366,663 downwards.
TCCCCTCACGGCCCGGCCGGAGCCCCCGGCCAAAGGGGCACCCGGGTGGCTCCCCCCAGAGCCCGGCTGAGCCGGACCCCCCATTCCATCTGCGGACATCCCGCGGGGCGCTCCCCCCTTCCCCTCCCCGCGTGGCGGCTCCCCTGGGCGGCTGGGGTGGAAGCGGGGTGTGAGCGGTGGTGGGGAGGGGCCGGGGCGGGGGCCGGGGCCGGTGGGGTGCCCGGCCGGGGCTCAGTACGCGTGGTTGGCCACATAGAGGGACTGCCCGGCGGCCCCCGAGTCATCCCCGCTGCCCTCGTACTTGCCCAGCGCTGCCAGCCCGTTCACCTGCGAAGGAAGGAAAGGTCAGTGGTCACGCTGGGGGTGTCACTCGAAGTCCCCAAGTCACTGGGGACACAGCCTTCAGGGTCCCCCAGCTCATGGGGACACCTGGGGAGCAGAGCCCAGGGATGTGGCCATTGGCACCCATCATTCCCCTATGGGAACACAGCTCTCAATATCCCCCCACAGAGACAGAACTGTGTCCCTCCCATGGGAACCATGGTTCTTGGCATCCTACAGGGCACAGCCCTTGGTGTTTTCTCTCAGCCTGTGGGACATAATCCTCAGCCACCCCTCCTCCCATGGGCACACAGTCCTCAGTGTCCCCACCTCCCCAGCCCTTGGCACTCCCCTCCCAGGAGGGCCACCCCCATCACCTCTGCACGCTTGACAAACTCCTCGGTGGCAGCATCAGCATTGTCCTTCTGCCCGCGCCAGGCGCTGAGTGCCGACGCCTGCAGCGCCCGCCCGTAGGAGAAGGTGAGGGCCCATGGCCGCACCAGCGGGCACGTGTTGATGGCATTGAGGTTGATGGAAGCCTCCTCCTCACTCTGACCCCCAGACAGGAAGGTGACACCTGTGGAGAGCAGGGTTATGGCATGGGAGGGGACACAGGGTATCGCTCTCCTGGTCTCTGCCACGTGCCACAGCTGGTACCTGGCACGGCTGGGGGCACGGTGCGGCGCAGGGCGGTGACAGTGGCCATGGCGATCTCCTCTGGGCTGTACTTGGTGGGGCAGGAGTGCCCAGGGGTCACCATGTTGGGCTTCAGCAGGGTCCCCTCCAGGTAGATGTGGTGGTCGCTCAGTGCCTTGTAAACAGCTGCCAGCACCTGGGGAGGACAGGCAGCGTGGAGTCTCCCTGGCATGGCATGGCACAGCACAGTGCCCGCCCTGCTGCCACCCCACCACTCACCTTCTCTGTCACGTACTGGCACCGCTTGAGATCGTGGTCACCATCTGGCAGGATCTCCGGCTCCACGATGGGCACGATGCCGTTCTGCAAACAGCACAACAGCAGATGCCATCACAGTGATGTCCCTGGGCACCCCTCAGCCCCATTGCTACATGGGACAACACTCAGACCTGCAGAGCAATGCTCAGCCACAAGGTTCAAGGCCCCCCTTGGCGGGGATGCCCAGCCCCATGGGGGGATGCCCAAGCTGGGAGGGTCAGTTCTCAGCCCTATGGGGTAATGTCCAGGTTTGTGAGGTGCACGTAGCAACACCTGGCCCCATGGATTGATGCCTGACTCTATGGGTGATGCCCGTGCCACGGGGCAATGCCCCATGTCCACCCACGTGAGGTGTTACCCAACACGGGTTATGTCCAGCCACTGGGGATGATCCCCAGGGATCATCAGAACTGCACAGGCGCAGTGCTGAGCCTCACAGATGTGTGCCCACCCCCGTGGGCCAATACCTGCCCACACAAGTCAATACCCATCCTACCATCACTGCCCACCCTGTGGGACGATGGCAGCAGGCACGTACCTGCTGGCAGATGCTGGCATAGCGGGCCAGGACGTTGGCGTTCTCCATGATGGCAAGAGCAGAGGGAGTGTGCTCGCTGATCTTCAGCACGCAGCGCCACTTGGCAAAGTCTGCCCCGTCCTTCTTGTACTGGGCACAGCGTTCCCACAGCCCATCCAGACCTGGGGGGCAGCACGTCAGCCCCACAGCCACAAATCCCATGGCCCCAAACCCCCTGGCTCCACACCCCACAGCCCCTGCAACACCTACCCTGTGTGGTGGTCTCGCCATCGGTCCCAGCCAGAGGCACAACACCCTTGTCCACCTGTGGAATGAGAGGAAGGCAGCGCTGAGCCTCACCAGCACCCCCCAAGCACCCTCAGCACCCCACGAACCCACCAGGACACCCCCCACACCTTGATGCCCACAACGATGCCCTTGTCCTTGATCATCTGGACGAAGGGGGTGCCATCATCAGCCTTCTGGTACATGGTCTCATGGAAGAAGATGACGCCCCCGATGCATTTCTTCACCCGGCTGTCGGCGCTGAAGAGGATCTGGCGGTACAGCCGGCGGTTCTCCTCCGTGTTTTCCACCCCAATCTGGTTGAGGCGCTTGGCCATGCTCCCTGCAGTCACCCAGCACTCTCGTCAGCCTCCATCCAGAGTGGGGAAAAGGGGTGGCGGGACAGATTCCCCCCCGCAAACTGACCTACGGACTCATCGGCTGCCAGGATGCCCTTCCCCGGGGCCACGATCCGCTGCGCGATGTCCGACAGCTCCTTCTTCTGCTCGGCCGTCAGCGCGGGGTGTTGGTGCGTCATGGTGGCGGTGGCTGCGAGCGGACGGGGACTGAGTCACGCACCAGCGGGGCGACACCCCGAAACCGCACAGAGCCCCTTCCCCGGGGAGCCGGGACCCCCACGGGGCTGGCAGCCCGACCCCACCGGCCAGGACACGTTGTGTAAGCCTCGTGGCAGGGATCGTGGAGGATGCCGGGCAGCTCCCAGCCATTTTGCTGCCAGCCAGCCCGCCCCCAGCCCAGCCATCTTGAGGGAGCGCAGCTCAGCGGGGACCCACGCAGGACACGAGGGGACCGGGATGGGGGTACCCTGGGGATGGGAATACCCCGCGAGGAACGGAAACAGCCCGGGGATGGGGGTGCCGGGGGGGCGGAAATACTCCGGGAAAAGGGGAAAGAGAAACCCCAGGGAGACTCTACCTGAGTCTGGAGTTACCCGGACTTTGGGGTACCCCGGAGACGGAGATACTCCATAGTCGGGAATAACTCCCGGGGAGGTTACGCGGGCGATGACGATAACATGGGGATAGGGATACCGGGGGGACGGAAATAGCTCGGGAATGAGGGACGGAGCCGCCCCAGGGCGGTACAACCCGGGGATGGAGGTACCCGAAGTTTGGGGTACTCCAAGGGTGGCGATACCCCGGGGCTGGCGCCGTCGTGGGGCCGGTGATGCCCCCAGGAGCCGGGGCGCTCGATGCCCCGGCCGGCACCGTAGAAACTCGAGCTCCGCCAGCGCAGGAGGAGTATCCTGGCTCCCTCCAAACCCCCAATACCCCCATGCCCAGGGGTCTCTCTGCCCTGGAGCCCCCCAGCGCGGACCGACCCCTGGGATACCCCACGGAAACACCCGGGAGGCTCGGCGGGGCTGCAGCCTCCCACCGCCGGGACCCCCCAGCTGTTCCCCCAGCAGCACCCCTCGGCCCTCCGGCTCTCCCCGACCCCCGGCTCCCCCGTACCGTGTCGGGCGGCGGCGACGAGTACGGACTGCGGGCTGCGCGCTCTGGCCCCGCGGTAAATGTGGCTGCGGTGCCGCAGAGCTACGTGACCGGCGGGGCGGCACCGGGCAGGACCGGCCCCATGCCCCGCCCCGGCCCGCCCCCGCCACCGCCCGCTCCCCCCCGCCGGCTACGGCCCTCCCTCCCCCACCGGGGTCGTGCCCCCCGCCAGCGACAACCCCCGAGCTCCTGGAGGCCCTAAGGTGACAATCCCGGGCTGGGGACCCCACTGTATCACCCCTTTGCAACGCCTTGCTGGTGATGGGGACCCCTCTGTGCCCCCCCTGCCGCCGCCCAGGGACATAGCTGAGTCACCCCTTGTCATGGGAAGGCCCCCTCATGCCACTCAGGCACTCCACTGTGCCATCTCCAGTTGCTGCTGAAGACCCCTCTGTCCCACCACCCCTGCTTGGTTATGGGCAGGGACCTCTGACACCCCCCTGCTGCTTCTGGGGACCCTGCTGTGCCCCCCTGTTGCTACTACCAACTAAGGACAATGATCCCTCCGTGCCACTCCCAGGCTGTACCCCCTATTTCCACTATTATATAAAAATAGACTTTCCCTTCATCACCCCTGGGCCAGGGACCCCCTTGTGCCACCCCCAGGCTGGGGTCACTGTTACTGTGCAGGATACCACATCTAGGTCCCCTCTGTGCCCAGGAGCCAGCAGCACTGAGCCCCAGACCCTCCAGGACAGGGTGGGGACAACCCACCTTTTTAGGAGACCAACCCCCCTAAAAAACCACCCGGAGCCAGCACAGGGACAATACCAGTGTCCCCACTCGCCCCACGGGGACGGATGCCAGGGCCCCGCTGTGCTGAATCCCGCCGTAAAAGGAGGCTCAGCCACCCTGCGTGGCCCTAATCCAGGGAAGGGAGCACATCTTCCTGCATCCCAGAGCCGGGACCCCCCACTGCCAGCCTTGCACCTCGGGAGGCTGTACCCGACCCCGCGGGGTCACAGGGCAGGAGGAAGGCAGGGCCAGGGAGCAGAGAGCACTGTTTCCCCACGAGCCACCCACGCACCCAGGACATGGAGGCACAGCCCCAAACATTTCCCAGGTAGATAAATCGGTGCCAGCGCCCCACGTGTCACGGCACCCGCCCCACAGAGCGGCACTGCTGTGGCAGAGGGCAGGGGAAGGTGATTTCCATCCCCCTTGGGCAGGAGAAAGAGGCCATTAAAAACCGGAGCACTTGTTGGAGTGCTGCTATTTTTGGGACATCGCAGGGGAGAGAGGGTGCTGCGTGGTCCCCATGGTGGTGGGGAGCATCCGTGGGGTCAGGAACACCGGCAGAGGGATCCCGCCGGAGCTGCCCCCGCAGGGAAGAAGGGAGGTGAGACTGGAGCTGTGCTGGGAGCTGGGGAGCCCCTAAGAGAGTTTCTCCCCCCCTCCATGCAGCAGCGGCGACCAAGGGGGGTTGGGAGCAGGAGCTGGCAGAGCTCCCAGCACTAGCTGAGCCATGGGATGCTGCGTGCTGGAGCCAGGCTGGGAGGGGGAAACAATCCTCGTGCAACAGGCGTGTGCCCACAGCCCCGTGATGAGGGTGCAGGATCCAACCTCTGGAACCATCCCTGTGATAAGGAGAGGAATCCAACCTCTGGAACAAGTCCCACGTAACAGGCTCATGCCCGCAGCCCCAGGATGGGGTGCAGGGTCCAGACAAGCCCCTGCAGAGCAGGGCACGGAGGGAATCTAGGGCAGGAGGAGGAGCAGGGAGCAGGGGAGGGAAGCTGGCTCAGCCCAGGCACTCTGGCTGCTGCCGGGGCCGCAGGGTGGGAGCCTGGGGAACGCGGTTCCTTATTGAGAGCAAACACTGGCAGAGAGGGGGGGACGTGTCCCCCGCCAAGAAGGAGAGGCCCTGGGGTGGCAGGGAGCTGTGCCCACAGCCCCGTGACGGAACAGGAGCAACCGGCACAGGCTGGACAAGTTGTCCCCACCCACAGCACCAGGAGCTTCCTGAATGCACACAGCAGGCAGGGTAAAAGCCAACACAACTTTATTCAATAAATAATTACAACATTAACAACAGGAAAGGTTTCAGGCTACAGGCTATAGCGGCTCAGCAGCTTCCTTGCTGGCTGGCTTCAGGCCCAGGTAGCGCAGCAGGCTCTGGAGCTCCTGGCAACCCAGAGCCACTTCAGGGAGAGCCGACAGGACCTGGGGACAGCAGCAGCAGTAGTGTTTGGGTTGGTGTTGTTGCAGTCACAGCAAGGGTGAGAAATAAACTAAATCTTACCTCTTTTATTTTCTCCTGCATCTCCTCATGGGTCCTCAGCACTTTCTGGGTATGATGGAACTTCTTCTCCAGCCCTCGGACCTGTGGTGGTGGGAGACGCCCATCAGGACTCTGCTCCAAACTTGGGCAGGGACCAGCCCAGAAGGGCGAGGGGACCCCTGCCCACGTCAGGAGGTTTGGAACTAGGTAACCTTTAAGGTCCCTTCCAACCCAAACCATTCTGATTCTATGCCTGGAGCCAGGGCAGCCCGTTGAGGCTCCCCATACCTGCTCCAGGTACTTGTCAGTGAGCCGTATGTTCTCATCCTCTTTTTCCACAAGCAGCAGCCGCAGTTTATCCACCTGCAAAAGGAGCATGCCCCTGCTGAGATCCCTGTGGGGGAAAGCTCTGAAGTGGGGACAGGGTGGGAGGAGTAAGGTCTGAAGAGGTCTCCTTGTCCATGGTGGGGTGACATGAGGAGCCCTCAGCCCTGCAGCTCCCCAGCCTCACCTCCCGCCGCAGCATGACCCGTTCCTGGACGTAGGCAGTGTCCCCCTGGTGCTCCTTGCCCCTCATCTCCTCCCACAGTACCTTGGCCTCTGTCTCTGCACGCTGGAGCAAGCGCTTCAGCTCGGAGACTTCTGCCTTCAGCCTCTACAGGGGAAAAAGGGATGCTGGGAGGGGTCCTGTGCCCGGCAGCCCCCCAGGCTCCTGCCCACCAATGCCCCCATCACACACCATGACTTCCCCACTCTTGTCGATGAGTTGCAACATCTTCTCTTCCTGCTGTTTCACCACGTCCTGCAGCTCCTTCTCAGTCTGACAGGGAGGCAGAAGCAGGGTCAGGCAGTGCCCAGCCCTGGCCATCCCCAGCACCCAGAGCGGGTTTTCTCATGTTGGAGGTCAGACAAGCCAGGAGCACCCATGGGGCATCACCAGATTTCTCCATGTCCTAGATCAGCGCCCGTCCCAGTTTGGCTCTGCCCTGGGGTGAGCGCTGGCCCACTTCTGGCTTACCTCAAGCTTGGTCCTCAGTGCCTTGTTCAGCTTGGCAATGGTGGCAGCCTGGGCATCCACCTTCTCCTGGCTCTCAGCTGTCATTGTCTCCAGGCGGAGCTGCAGGTCGGAGCTGGGAGAGGGCAGTGGTGGTGAGAGGGCCAAGCACAGCACCAGGTACCAAACCCCTCCTGGGCATGCCCCTGGGCCCATGGTGAGAGAATATACTTGGCCCAGCCCAGCCAGCTGGAAAAAGCCCATCTAGCCATGACAGGAGAAATCAAATCTAGGGCTGGGGCATGAGGCAGACCCAGGCAGGCTGCCTGCAGGAGAGGCCATGCCCAGGACAGTGATGGTCCTGCCCAACCCTTGACACGAGCCCACGCTAAACTCACATCTCCATCTGCAGTGCCCTGAACTCGCTCTGCTCCAGTTCCTGGATGCGGGAGCTCAGCATGGCAAGGTTGGAGACCACAGCTCTCAGCTCCTTCACACTCTCCAGCAGAGTGTCCTCGGGATCTGCAGGCAGGAAAGAGCCTCATGAGCAACACAGAGGGAACATCAGCCCCAGGGCACAGAAAGGAAGGCATGCCTGCTCATCCCTCTGCACAGCAGCCCTGCAGCTTCAGAGCAGGGTCCCAGACAGGGTGACAGCCCCAGTACCTATTGCCTTTTGCAAAGATGCAAGTTTGTCCTTGGCAACTGTACTCCCACTTCTGGTGGTTTCATTGGCATCTGCAAGAGGAGAGAACAGCGGCTGTGCCCAGCCCTGCACATCCCCCAGCACAGGAGGGAGCAATCCCTATTCCAGGACTCCCCAAAACCCAGAGAGGGGTGCCAGCTCACCTTTCCCTGCCACAGCTTTCAGGACACTGCCCACGAAGGAGCTGCTGGCGCGGTGCGGCGTGTGGCATGACGGCGTGTGGAAGGCCGGCGTGCGGAAGGCTGGGGTCCAGGCACGGCGTGGGGTCTGCCAGCCTGGGGTCCGGGGACCTGGGGTCCAGGCTTTGCTTCTCGATGGAGCATCATCATCATCCTTCAGAGGGGGAAGAGAGTACAGCGCCAGAGTGCAATTTGTGACTGTCCCAGCAAGCATAGGGTCTCAAAGCCATGCCACAGAGAGCTACGAATGTGTGACCCCCTGGCCATCCTTGTCCCCAGCACAGGGCTCCTACCTGCTCTTCCAGAGCAGCCTTGAGGCAGTCAGCGAGCTCCTGCAACCGCATCTTGCTCTCCATAATGTCCGTGGAGCACCAAGAAACTTTATTTCTCTTTGTCTGCAAGCTGAGGAGCTCAGCCTTGGTGCTGTCCAGCTCCTTGCTGAGGGCAGCCTGCTCTTCCCTGTGGGATGGCATCAGCCTCAGCAGGAGCAGCATTTCCCTTCCTCGATGTGGGATGGGGGCATGCCTGCCTCTCACCATGAACTAGCAATGGTGCAAATCCCGCAGATTTAGGCAGCTTCCCTCAAGATGGGATCTGCTGGCCTTCCCCACAGCCTCTCCCACCCACCTGGACCACCACACTTGGCTGGAGCAGCAGTGGCCATGGTCAAAATATCCCCTCTGACACCCCAGGAAGGGCTTGATTTCCCAGAAACAGAGGGGTTTTTTGAGTGGAGCTGGTGAGTGGGGCAGTACCGCAGGCGTTGGTGGGACTCCATCAGCTCCTTGTGCTGCAGGATGCGCTCCTGCAGTGTGGCCAGCGTGGAGTTCAGCCTGGCCTCCACCTCCAGCAGCTGTGTGCGGCACATTTGGTTCTCCTGATCCAGGAACTGTAAGAGAGTGGAGGGACACAGCCTTGAGCAGCCAAGCAGAGACCCGAGGGGGCTCATTGGGACCCCCAGAACAGACCCTCCCATGCCTCAGGGTGCTGTTTCTAATCAGGGACAGCTTTATCCCAGCAGCCCAAACCCTACAAACCAGTTTACTGGGGACATAGGAAAGGCTGAGGGACAGCTCCATGCCTGCAGGGGGAATTTATCTCCGAGAAAATTATCTCCAAGAGCTGCCCAGCCCCCTCCCTGGGAATCCCTGCCGGGCAGGATGAAAAGCCTCACTACGTGCGGGATGTCAACCGCCCTGACGAGCTCATCCCCCTCCGTAGGAGGGCTAATCCCGCTCCTGGCCATCTGCCAGCCTTCCCAGAGAGGAGAGGCCATGGTGGGGGCCGGCAGCGCGTGATGGCATGGGCAAGGTCAGGCAGCTCCTACCTCCCGGCACTCGGTGGCCTCCCGCAGCTCCTGGCACAGCTCCTTGCACTCCTGCTGCAGGGAGTTCTTCTCCTGCGCCAGCCTGAGGGGATGCAATGGGATCAGGGGGTGCTGTGTTTTGGGGGCCAGAAGTGGGATGGGGCTCAGGACATCAGGGCTCAAACCCACTGGGCCATCTCTTCCCACTGCTTCTCGTTCTCCTGCTGCAGCGCATCCCGCTCCTGCTCCATGCTGGCCAGATTTATCATCACGGAGTTCAGGTCTGCGAGGAACAGAACTGTCAGCCAGGGAAGATGGGGCAGTGGGGATGGGACAGCTCCAGCCCCCACGTCTCCCACTCTACCTTTGCTCAGGCGTGAGTGGGCCACTGTCAGCTGCTCCAGCTGAGCCTCTGTGTCCTGCAGGGTCACCAAGGTCTCCTCCAGCTGGCAGGATGCCTGTGAAGACATGGTGCTTATTCTGGGGTGCTCTTCCCCATAGGGTGTTCTCACACCAAGGGGTGCCCCAAATCACCCCGTGCCTCTGACACTTCAGAGCACTGAGAGGAGGCACCCCTGTACCTCCTCCTTGGCTTGAAGGGCTTCCTCTGCTCGTTCCCGTGTGGCAGCCAGCTCCTCCAGGCAGCTCTGCAGCTTGCCAGGCACACGCTCCAATAGGGCATGGGACTGGGACACCAGGGCCCTCATCTGCTCCCGCTAGGAAGGGAGACAGAACCAGGCAGAGCTCAGCATGGCACTGCTGTGGCACTGGTGGCACTGTCCAGCTGTGTGACCAGGGAGAGGTCATGGCACCCAAGGCACAGAGCACAGTGAGGGGCTGAGACCCCAGGGGACACCCCTCACCTCCTCATCCAGGGCCCTCCTTTCCTTCTCCAGATTTTCAAAGGTGGCATCTAAGAATTCCCGGAAAGACTGCGCCTCGGCAGACAGGGATGCCTGTAGGGTAGGAGGAATGAGTCAGCACTGCCGTGGTAGAAAAGCCATATTTAATGGCCATGAAGGGAGGCAAGTACCAGCCCTGAGGCCAAATCTGCAGCAGCTTCCCAGCAGCAGCACCAGAAAACCTCTGGTGCACCCAAGCCCATCGCAGACCATCACCCAAGCTCAGGATGTGGCAATGCCCTTCCAGCCCTTGATCCAGTGTGGGGTAGCTGGGGATAGCACCACACTCAGTACCTGCAGGTTGATGGCTTGGGCCAGCAGCGTGCTCAGCTCTTGCTGGGAGGCCAGGCTCTGGTCACGGGCACTGATCTGGGCACTGGCATGGGCACAGAAAGCCTCCAGGAAGAGATATCCCTGTAGAGGAGAGGATGCTGCTCCAGCCACGCTGTCACACAAGGGGAAACTCCCAGGAGCCGTCCCTGCACCAGCCTAGGATTCCTGCTCCCAGGGGGGCACAACCCATGCCAAAAATACATCCAGAGGGCTCCATCACACAGCACTTCTTGCCTTCCTCATTGGGATTTTGTTCCTCTGGGGTGCCAGGGAGATTCTCATTCCCAGAAGTGGGTAGAGATGCAGGATGTCCCACCAAAGGCATGAGGACAGCTGAGACTGCCTTGATCCCACAACAGCTGCCCCCTCACCTGATCCTTGGCTCGTAGGGCTTCATCTACTCGCTGCCTGATGGCATCCCGCTCTTCCAGGCAGCTCTGCACCTTGCTGGGAGCACTCTCAAGCACAGCCTGGGACCCCAGGGTCCTCTCCTGCTCCCTCTGTGAGAGGTGACAGCACCATGAGGCACCGGGTACAGCTGCTGTGAGTGCCAACAGATCTCCCAGAACCCAGGGGAAAGGGGAAGCAGAGGGATGTGTGAAGCTCACCTCCTGCACAAGGGCTCCCTGCTCATCCTGCAAGCTGCGAAAAGCGGCATCCGCGAGGCCCTGGAACAGGAGGCTCTGGCTGCTCCAGGTGCTCTGGGGAAGGGACAAGGACACTGGTCTTATGGCAGCTGGCACAGGCAGCACCAAGGGGATACGTGTGCCCTGTGTGGCTGAGATCTGGCACACTCATGGCCAGTGACAGTCACCAGCCACCCAGCTCCAGCTGCAGATCCCACTCCACTGCCACTGCACAGCCTCTGCTTTCCTCTGCAGCTCGAGGCAGAGCTGCCCGTAGATCTCCTCCTCCCAAGGGCATCCACCAGAGCAGAGGGCACTTTGTACCAGGCCCCACTCCACCCTGCCAGCCATGACACCTCCCCTCCTTCTGCCATGTTCACCAGGGATGTTTCCCCCCATGAGGGTTCAAATCCAGCAGACTCAGCGGGTTGATCCAGGCGTGATAATGCCGCACCGGGCGCGTGATGCAGCAGCCACGCTTTACTTCCACTCCACCAACCCAGACGGGGTCACTGTCTTGCCAGCGGCACAAGGACACTGTCACAGCACCGAGGCTGCAGGGGACAGGGTGGCATCACTTTGGAGAGGACTCTTACCCCTTCAGGGTGGGTGGTGTCCGTCTGTGTGAGCGCATCCCTCTGCTTGGCCGGTCCCATGCCAGGCCGCGGCTGCTGGCTCTCCTGCCAGTCACGCAGCTGCAGCGAGAGGGCCTCGATGATGATGAGGGTGCTCTCCAGCCTCCCCTCCAGCTCTGCCCGTGACAGGGTCTTCAGCTGCTCCCGGGGACAGCTGGGGACAAAGAGAGGGATTTAGGGTAAGGACAGCCCACAGCTGCCATAGCCCCATCCAGGGGGACATGTCCTCATACTTACTGCCAGAGCAGGGAGTCTGTTTCTGCAGCACTGTCCTTGGCACAGGGGAGGCTTCCCCTGGATGTGTTCGTGCTCCTCTCCCACACGTCCTGAGGTGTCATGAAGGTGCCAGTGGCCATGGAGAGCACCGGGGTCATGCTGGTGCCCGTGGCCGTAGAGGGCACTGGGGTCATGCTGGTTCCAATGGCTGTGGTGGGTACTGGCGTTGTGCTGGTGCCAGCAACCACAGTTGGCACAGGGGTCATGCTGGTGCCAGCGACCACAGTTGGCACTGGGGTTGTGCTGGTGCCAGCGACTGCAGTGGGCACTGGGGTTGTGCTGGTGCCAGCGACTGCAGTGGATATAGGGGTCATGCTGGTGCCAGCAACCACAGTCGGCACGGGGGTCGTGCCAGTGCCAGCAACGACAGTGGGCACAGGGGTTATGCTGGTGCCAGTGACCACGATGGGCACTGGGGTTGTGCTGATGCCAGTGACCACAGTTGGCACAGGGGTTGTGCTGGTGCCAGTGACCACAGTTGGCACAGGGGTCATGCTGGTGCTGGCAACTGCAGTGGGCACAGGGGTGACGCTGATGCTGGCATCCTGCTGTAGCTTGCGGAGGGGCAGGCTGTGCCTCAGGGAGTCCACCAGGAACGAGGTGTTGAGGGTTTTCTCCAGCCACACCAGTGGTAACATCCAGGACACCGCACCCAGGGTTGATTCAGGCGAGGTGACAGGGGTGACAGTAGCTTCAGACCCAGCAGGCTCCAACTCACTTGCCTCAATGGCAGGGAGACCAGGTGGGCTCTGTTCTGGGGGGACAGGGGCAGGGAACTCGGCTCCCTCAGGGGTGCCTTGGCAATGCAGATGATCAGCACTCCCATTTACAGATAGGGGCTCAGAGGCCACAGAGCTGCAGGAAAAGTCTGGAGGTGCTGCTCGCCACCTGCGGAAGGGAGTCTTCTGGGGAGTGGAGCTGGTGCCAGGAGGCCCTGGGGTGCAGGAGGCTGTGCTGGCGTTGCCAGGGGACCCAGAGCTGCAGGGGGGTAGAGCAGAGCTGCCTGGAGAATTTGGGTTGCAAGACACCGAGCTCATAATCTTGGGGAGCCCTGGGGTGGTGCTTCCAGGGGATTCCAGAGTGCAGGGCCCCAGGACAAGGCTGCACATAGTGCTGCCAGGGGACTCCAAGATGCTGGCCACTGGGATGGAGCTGCATGGGGAGACTGGCACAGTGTTGCTAGGGCACTCTGGGGTGCTGGATCCTAGGATGGAGCTGCACAGGGCAACTGGAATGGTGCTGCTGGAGCGCTCTGGGGTACTGGGCACCGGGATGGAGCTGCACACAGACGCTGGCACAGTGCTGCTGGAGGGCTCTGGGGTGCCAGGCACTGGGATGGAACTGCACTGGGGAACTGGAATGGTGCTGCTGGGGGGTTCTGGGGTGCCAGGCACTGGGATGGAGCTGCACTGGGGAACTGGAATGGTGCTGTTGGAAGGCTCTGGGGTGCCAGGCACCGGAATGGAGCTGCACTGGGCAACTGGAATGGTGCTGTTGGAAGGCTCTGGGGTGCCAGGCACCGGAATGGAGCTGCACTGGGCAACTGGAATGGTACTGCTGGAGCGCTCTGGGGTACTGGGCACCGGGATGGAGCTGCACACAGAGGTTGGCACAGTGCTGCTGGGAGGCTCTGGGGTGCTGGGCACCGGGATGGAGCTGCACACAGAGGTTGGCACAGTGCTGCTGGGAGGCTCTGGGGTGCTGGGCACAGGGCTGGAGCTGCACTGGGGAACTGGAATTGTGCTGCTGGGGGGCTCTGGGGTGCTGGGTCCCTGTACTGGGCTGCACAGAGGGGCTGACATGGTGTTGTCAGGGAGCTCTGGTGTGCTGGACACTGGGACAAGATTGCCAGGGGCCTCTGGAGTGGGGCTGCTGGAGGTCTCCAAAGCACCAGGAATAAGGGTGGCATTGCTGGGGGCCTCAGAGGCACCAGGCTTAAGGATGGGAGTCCCGAGGTCGCAGGTGGAGGTCCTGGGGGACGCCAAAGTGGTGGGCTCCAGGGTGCAAGGCACCGAGGTGGTGCTGCTGGGGGGGCCCACAGTAGCACTTCTCGGGGGTCCTGGGGTGCGAGGCACCGTGGTGATGCTGCTGCGGGGACCCCGGGCACAGGACACGGGTGTGGCACAGTCCTACAGGACATTTTAGGGGAAAAGGGGGGTCAGGGCAGCCCTGCCTTTTCCCCCTGCTCCCCCAGCCATTTGTCCCAGTGTCCCCATTTCCCCCATGCAGGAAATACGCCCGTCCTCCCATTGCGCCAGCACCACCCACCCGCCCACTATTCACGGTTCCGGTACACCGCAGCCCTCCCCGTTACCCGGCCCGTCCCGTTCGTTATTCCCGCACACCGACCTTGAGCCGCAGCCGGCGGAGCAGGGGGGTCAGGCTGGTCCGGTCGGCGCCCGACTGCAGCTGCAGCTCCTGCAGTGGGGTGCGCCGGGGCCGCTTCTGCGCCTGGCGGGGAACCGGGGGGTCACCGGCGGCAGCACCGGCAGCTTCCCCCCGCCACACACACACAGATACCGGGACTGCACGGGACCCGCCGCCCCCTCCCCGGGGCTGGCCCCGCCGCCCCACCGGAACGTCCAAACCCGACCCCATTGCGGCCCGCACTCACGGCGGGGGTCTTGGCGCGCTGCATGGCCGGCAATGCTCCCGGCCCCGCTCCCTGTCTCGACTACGGCTGCGGTAGCTCTCAACCTAGACCCCGCTCCCGGTCTGGGCTCCGGGCCCGCCGGCTGGGGCTGGGGCTGGTCTCGGTCTGGGCCCTGGTTCCCGGTCCGGGCCCGCCGCCGCCCGCGCGTCGCCGGTTTGAAAACCACGCGCGGCTCGGATTGGCTGCGCCGCGCGTGCGTCACCCAGCGGGGCGACCGTTAGGGCGGGGCCACGGTCGGTGATGGGCGGGGTGAACGGGCGTGGCTTCGTTCATTGGCCACGCCCCTGCTGCGCAGCGCCGGGGGAGCGGACAGACGGATGGACAGAAGGATGAGCAGGCGGACTCAGCTCCTCCCACATCACCTGCCCTAGGAAAGCCACCCCCCACGGCCCCCTAGGTCTGCCCCGGCCCACCCCGATGGAGGGGGTCCAGCCCCGCGCCCCCGCCCCGCTTTGCCCACCACGAATCAGGGCAGCACCCGCAGCAGTGCCCGCGGCTCTCGGGTTTATTGCTCCCGCGGGGAGAGGTACAGAGTTGAGGTACCCGGGGATGAGATCGGGGGTACCCGGGAAACCCCTTGGGGGACCCGGCCCAGCAGGGTCCGACCCGCTGCCGGGGGAGGGGATGTCCCTGAGCGATGCCGAGGGTCCCAGCCGTGGTGGCTCAGCCAGGCCAGGGCCGGTCCGGTGGGGCGGCGAGGTCGTAGTCAAAGTCGGCGAAAGTGGCGGGGTCGGGTGGGGGCTGCTCGGGGGGTCGCGGGGCCACTGCCACCACCACCGGGTCCTTCTGCAGCAGGTCAGCGTCGAAGGCCACCCCGCGGAAGAAGGGGTGGCCCTGAAAGTGGTGGAGGTAGCGCAGGCGGTACAGGGGGTTGTGGCACAGCAGCTGCGGGCAGAGAGAGGACAGTGAGAACGGAAATCTCGGCATCCAGCCCAGAGGCCAGTGGGGACCCCAAAATCCAGGCAGGAGGGTTACCTCGGCAAGCAGCCGGGCCAGCTCAGGGCTGAACTCGGGTGGGCTCTCGTAGCTGCTCTGTTTGACACGTTCCAGCATGGCCACATGGTCCCCCGCTGGAGCCACAGGGAACTGGGGGAGCACAGAGTGAATTCAGGGTCTCCCTGAGGTGTCCCTGTCCCCTCACCCTGTGGTCCTTACCTTCCCACTGGCCAGGGCAAAGAGCAGGACTCCCAAGGACCACCAGTCGGCTGCATGGCTGTAGGGCCCCCCACTCAGCACCTCTGGGGCTGTGGGGAGTGTGGGTGAGCACCCGGGGGTCTGTGCCCCCCGGCACAGCCCCCCCAGCACAGCCTCCCTTACCCATGTACTGCAGGGTGCCACAGATGGTGTGGGCTCGCTCGCCCCACTGCAGGTACCGGGAGAGGCCGAAATCAGTAAGCTTGAGGTGCCCTGTGGGGCCAGACACCACGTGGGAACCCGTAGAGAGGGTGTCCCCATTGAGAGGGTGTCCCCACAGATGGGGTGTTCCCAAGGCAGTGCCACCAGGCTCTTACCTCTCTCATCCAGGAGGATGTTCTCCATCTGAAATGAGACAGGCACTGAGGTGGCCTCTCCATGCTGGGGGTTCAGAGACCCCCCTCCCACCCCATCCTCCAGCCCCCAGCCCCACTGCCACCCACCTTGACATCTCTGTGCATGATGCCCAGGTCGTGGAGGTACACTGGGGACAAGACAGAGCCATCAGTGCCATGTGTCCCCTCCCAACACAGCGCCCACTGCCACCCCGGGGGTTGGCTGACCCTGCCTGCAGGTCTCTGCTGGTGGGGACACTGGTGGAGTGTCACTGTCCCCAGCGTGGAGGGTCACTCACCCAGCACCAGCACCAGCTCGGCGGCAAACAGGCGGACGGTGGCCTCGGCCAGGCAGCCGGCTGCGCGCCACAGCGCGTGTAGGTCCCCGGTGCTGCAGTAGGTGCACACTGCGGGGACAGGGGACATGCCTTAGTGGCACGAGGGACGCTGGGGTGGCACGGGCACAGGGTGCAGAGGGCTCAGATGCTGGGGTGGCACGGGCACAGGGGTGCAGAGGGGTCACTGGAACCATACACCAAGGTGGGGGAAGCGCTGGGGTTATAAAGGCAGCAAGGTGGCACAAGCACCTGGAGCACTCTGGCAGCAAGGTGGCACAAGCAGCTGGGCAATACGGGCACCAGGTGACATAGGGATGAGTAAGGTGGCATGGGAACGTACAAGTACTGGGGTGACATCAGCACCAGAGCCCTGTGGGCCCTGGGAACACACAAGCACCTGGGACCACACGAGGTACCAAAGTGACCAAGCGGTCCTTGGGGGGTCACACAGGCACTGGGAGCCTGTGTGACCCCCAAACTGCAGAGGCTGAGGTGACACAGTCATCAGGCCCGGGCAGGCACTGGCACGGGGGTGCTCTGTTCACCCCCACGCTGGTCCCTGCCCCGCCGTGGCTTGTCCCCACCCGCAGTCCCGCGGTGGGTGCGGGGTTGGAGCCGGGAGCCGCAGCGCCCGGATGGCCCCGGGGCGGCGGGGGGAGCGCGCGTGTGCGGGGACACGTGTGCGGGCGGCGGGGACACGTGCGCGGGCAGGGGGGGCCGGGGCGAGCCCGCGGGCAGATGGTCACTCACTGATGAAGAGGTGGCGCTGGCCCTGCCAGCTGTCCCCCAGCCCGTGCACGAACGGGTGCCTGACCTGTCTCTGGGGACACAAAAGCGCAGAGAGTGAGTGGCCCCCGGGGCAGGGGGCTGCGAGGGGCTGAGGACCCCGCTTCTGCCATCTTCCATCCGCAGCTCCCACGGCCTCTTGGGGTCCCCATGGCCACCCTGAACCCCTTCACGGGCTGGGGTCCCTCCTGGGCCCCCCCTCACCTGGATGCTGACTTCTTCTTTGCACTGTTTGAGGGTGTCACGGCGCAGCACCTCCACTTTGGGCACAACCTGGGGGGGCGAGGCACTATCAAGGGTGGGGACAAGGGCAGGTGGGGGCACCCATGGGCCCCAGGGGCAGCACCCACCTTCACGGCGCAGACCTTCTCCCTCCCACAATCCAGCACTTTGAGGATGGTCCCGAAGGAGCCTTTGGCCACGAAGCCCAGGATCTGAGGGTTGGAACAGGGGCTGAGCACGCCATGGAGATGGATTTGGGGGGCTCAAGCTGGGGTCCTGCGTGGGGTAAGGACCCCACCCCTCTGTGAGGGGCACAGAGCACCCAGAGCAGACGCTGGGGACACACGGGGACCTGGAGGACCCAACAGAGACCCAGAAGGATTCAGAGGGACCCAGTATGGGGCACAGGGGACCCCAAGGCGGCAGCGGAGGATTTTGACAGAGGACAGGACCCCCGCGGGTACACGCGGGTCCTCGGTGGGATGCTACGCTCCGGTGGGGTGCGGAGGAACCCCGGTAGAACACACCGAGACCCGACACGGGCGCCTGGCGCGGTGGGATGGAAGGGGACCCGGCGGAACGGCCGGGGACGCCGGTAGGATGCGCAGGGACTCGGCAGAGCGTGCGAGGGGAGCTCGGTAAGGCAGTCGGCGATGCTGGGATGGCGGTACGGGGTGCACGGACGGCGCGGGAGGATGCTCAGGACGCTGGGAGACCCCGGTAGAGACGTGCAGGAGCCCCGGTAGGACGAGCAGGGACACCGGTACAGGGTGCGAGGGGACCCGTTAAGGCGCCCGGGACTGCCGGGGCGGGATGCACGAACAGGACGCGCCCGGGGGAGGACGATCGGGGATCCCGTTCGGATGCAGCGGGACCCCGTTCGGAGGGTGGGGGCCCCGGGACGGCACCTTGAGCTGCTGCTGGCGGGCGGAGGGGCGGACGGGGAACTCCGGCAGGAACAACGAGACGAGCTGCGGCAGCGGCCACCCGGGCAGCGGCGGCTCCTCGGCGGGGCCCCGCGGGGCCAAGGCGAGCCCCGGTACCGGCACCGGTACCGATACCGGCACCGACCCTGCTCGGCTCAACAGCGCCCGCACCCACGACCCCACGGCGCGGCCCTGCGGAACCGGGGATAGCGTCAGCGAGGGGACCCCGGGGCGGGAGATACCCGGGGGGATCCCCGGGGCTGATGCCGCCGCACGCACCTGGGGGGGCCGCACCGGAGCCGGGGTCGGGCCGGGGCCGCTGCTCGTCGCTCCCATCGCGGCGCCGCCCGGCCGCGCCCCGGGCCCGGTCCCCGGTAATCGCCGCCTTACATAACCCCGCCGCCCCGCCCCGCCCCGCCCGCCGCGACCACCCCCCGCCCCGGGGCTCGGCGGCGGGGCTGCCCCTTGAGCGGTGACACCCACTCGTGACCGATGCCCCCCCATCTGGGACCCCCACTACACACCCGGGGGTTGCTCACCCACCCGTGACTGGTCCCACCCAGGACCCCCGGGACTGATGCCAGCCCCTCTCCAAAACCCCCTCCTTACACACTCTGGGGTTCCCCATTCAACCTTTCCTTCTTTGTACCTCACGGGCTGATCCCTGAGGGGGTGCCTGCAGTGCCTGCTGAGCCCCGGCATGGCCCTGGGCTCACAGAGAGGACTGCAGAGGGGTAGAGGCACAGGCTGAACCCTGGTGTGCCCTGACCCCAAATCGGGTGCCCTGAGCAACTGCTGGGGAAAGGCAAGGGGTGAAACCCCCAAGGATGGGGGGCTGCCGGGCTGAGGTGGGGCATGGTGCTGAGCCCAGCATTGCAGGGCAAGGCAAGAAACAAGCCACTGACCCAAGCCTGTTCCAAATTAAAAACTCTTTATTTAAACTCTCTCCCGTTCCCCTTTTTCCCAGCCTGGAGCGATCCTGCTGCTTCACCAGGCCCAGGGACTGGGCCCAGCACCCGCACAGCAGGGAGGGGGGGAAGCTCCCAGGGGCCCTTGGCACGAGGGTTCTGCACCCCACAAAGCAGCCCCGGAGCACCCTGTGCCCCACATCCCCGTGCTGCTCCACCCCTGCCCCACAACAACGGGGCTACCGAGGGCCTGCACATGGCTGAGCCCTCCTCAGGCACTGCTGAGCAGCACAGCCCCCCTCTCCTTCGGGGTGCCTCCCCAAGGGAGGAGCATGGGGCATCCCAAGTCCCTTCCCGGCCTGCCGGGTGCTGCTGTCATTTGCGCCTGCCAAAGATGGACTTCTTGCTGGGGTTCTTCTCGCCCACGCTCAGCCCAATGAGCAGCCGAGCCTTCTCGTCCTCCTCCTGCTGCTGGATGGTCCCGTCGGATTTGCTCTCCAGCTTCCCCCGGGCCTCTGCGCCCGCCGCCGGCTTCAGGCGCAGCTTCTCCTTGATCACCTGCCCGGGAGTCAGGGGGATCAGCCAGCCCAGATGGCCACACCCCAGGTGGCAGCCTCAGCTGCTGAGCCAGTGCAGCTGCTTCCCATGCTGGGAGCGTGCCACCCACCCTGGGGTTACCATCTCCATCCTGGGCAGAGCAGCCTCAGGAGCAGGGAGAGGGATGTGGTCCCACGTACCTGTGCCACCAAGGCTTTGCGGCTGTCCCTCTTCACCGCCATGGCAAAGTCCAGCCATGTCCATGTGTTGTTGTGGTACTCCAGGCATGGCAGCACCAGGTTCAGGTCACCCCAGTCCACGCTGTTCTTCTCCCCCTGTGTGACAGAGGTGTCAGGCAGTGTGGGGACGATGGCCCAGACCACCCCAAGCACACCCTGTCCCACTGGTCCCACACCTTGTAGCTGACACAGAGTGGCACCTGTGGGATCTTGATGTAGATGAAGGAGTTGTTCATGGCTGCACGCTCCTTCATCTTGTCGATGTCATCCACGGGATGCTGGGGACAGAGCAGAAGCCAT
Organism: Serinus canaria; assembly: GCF_022539315.1. NCBI lineage: Eukaryota > Metazoa > Chordata > Aves > Passeriformes > Fringillidae > Serinus > Serinus canaria. Next base: position 4,346,456 of record NC_066332.1, on the reverse strand, counting down.
GAGCAGAAGGGACACAGCCAGGAACCAGCAGGGAAGGGACAGCCGGGCACTAGGCCACAGCATTGCTTCATCAGGGAGAGGTGAGAGCTGCTCTGGCACGGTGTTGGAAAAATGAGATACAGCGATCACATCAAGCGTGCAGGCGCCTGGTTGTAAAGGATGCAAATCCTCATGGTGGGAGGGAGCAGGAGAAAGCAGACAAGCGTGGGAGGGAAGTGTGGGAGGACATGGCTACCCAGCCCTGCAGTTAAGGGAAAACAGACTGGCACCACAGCAGGGCTCTCAGATTCCCCCCTCACGGCAGCAGGAGGTACCTCAGGTGCTTTTCGGAACGATCTTCTGACCCCTGATGTCCGGTTCAGTCCCTGAGCAACTCCCTTCCCTGAGCCCAGCGAGTCATCGGCTCCAATCAGCTGCCGTGGCTTCACCACGGGGATCCCTGGGGAAAACAGGGTGCACAGTGATGGTGGTGTCCAGCCAGGGGTTAACCATGACCCCAACCCTCCCACCATCTCCCTGTCCCCAGGAGAGACCACAAATCCCTGTTGTTCAACTCACAGCAGGACAGCAGCTGCCCACAAACATAATCCTGGACAGGCAGCCAGAGCCGCTCAAGGACATCCAGAGAGGAGGATGATCACGAGCCTCTCACCTGTTGTCACCAGCTTGGACTTATCTTCCTCATCCCCCACCTCCTCCTCCTCCACATTACGGCCAGGGAAGAAGAAACCCATCATTCTGTGGAAGAACTGGTGGGTGAGCTGGATGGTGAGAGGCACCACGTTCACCTGTGGGAAAGTGACATGTCAGAGCCAGGCACACACTGCCTGTGCCCCACAGAGACCCTGGCACCTCCTGGCCCAGCCCTGGCACCTCAAAATGTTCCTTGATGGAGATGCCTCCCACGGGAGGCCGGACCTTGCTGAAAATCCTCAGGGCCAGCTGCCGGCCAGACTGGCAGGAGCTCTGGGGACGCAGCACCACCTGCAGGGAAGAGGACGGGTGGCTGGGGTGAGGACAGGCCACTCTGCCCACACCACGTGGGTCCCCAGGATGCAGAGCTGCTCCCTCAGCTGCCACTTGCCTTGTACACAGCGTTGGGCAGCAGGTTGTTCATGGTCACCCAGCCCAGTTCCAGCAGATGCTCGGCCGTGTCATCAGACTTGTTGACCTGTGCAGACAAAGCCATCAGCTCCCAATGTCCCCACCCCCAGCTCAGGGGCTGTGGGCACTGTCCAACTTCACACCTTGCTGTAGAGGAAGCGCTGGAGCTCCAGCTCAGCAATGCCCAGCTGCCCATCCTCCTCTGTCAGGCGCCAGCGCGCCTGGGCAAAGTAGAACTCAGTCCTTCGTGCCACACTCACGTCCTCCGGCTGCTTTCGCAGCTCCATCTTGTTGGCTCGCTGCAGCTGGAAGTCCTTGAAGCACCTGCAGCACAGAGGAGAGAGATGGGATGTGGGAGTCTTAGAGTAAGGGGGACACAACGCTGGGAAAGGCTGAGATCATAGAATCAGAATGGTTTGGGTTGGACACCTCCCACTGTCACAGGTTGCTCCAAGCCCCACTCAGCCTAGCCTTGAATACTTCCAGAGACGGGGCAGCCACATCTGGACAACCTGCGCCAGTGTCTCACTGGGAAGAATTTCTCCCTCATATCCAATCCAAACCTAGTCCCAAATTAAAGCCATTCCCCCTTGTCCTACCTGATCAGTATGTTCAGCTCCTCGCTCTCCAGCTGCAGGTCAGCTTTTTCCTGGCTCAGCTGCTGCTGCAGCCGGTGGTTCAGGTCGAGCAGGACCTCGTTTTTGCTGTCATCCTTCAAGGACTGAAGGACAGACAACCCTCAGCACCCTCTGCCCTGGAGTGTGGATCCCAGGGAGCCAAGGCTGTGGGCTCACCTTCATGTTGGAGTACATCTGCTTCTCCAGCTGCCGGATCTGGGCCACGTGCTGCCTCACAGCCTCTTGCAGGTGTAGGATACTGCTGCGCTGCTCCTCAGGGTTGCTGGAGATTTCCAGCTGGAAACGCACCCGCTGCTTCTTCTCACTGTGCTCCTGGACACAGGAATAGGGCAAGGTTAGGACTGCCTGGGTGCAGTGAGTGGCACGGACACCCGGAGCCCCGTGGGTTACCTTGCGTTTGGGCTCCACATGCAGCAGCAGGTTGTTCACTATGTCGAGGATCATGGCATACTGTGCAGGGTTGGTGGAGATCTCCAGGTCGTGGTGGATCAGGGTGAAGGTGTCCACAGCTCCTGCAGGGACACAAAGGGCAAGTGGGGCCTCAGCATGGCCAGAAATGTCTTAGGGACCCCTCCTGTATGCAGCCCTCTGACCTCAGCCACTCCTGGAGTTAGCCATGGGTCAGCCCAGAGCTCTAACCACCATAGCACACTGCCTGGATGCACCCACCCTCCTGCTTCTTCAGCAGATCCTCCTTCTCCTGGTTGGCAGGGGTCTCAGGGGGCTTTATCTGCGTGGCCAGCTCGGGGTCGATGTCGTGGCTGTAGCTGATGTAGTACATGCGGCAGCTGCAGCGAGAGATGATCCTCTGCACCTGCTGGGTCTGCTGGGCTTCCGAGGGCTGATTCCAGTCTGGGGACAGGCAGAAGGACCACAGTCAGACTGCCATGTCCCAGCACAGTGGGACTGCACAGTGCAGGGCTTGGAGCATCAGCCACTCCCTGGAGCCACACAGGGACAGGACAGGTGCTCTCAGCCCTACCAGCCTCGGGGTCACACCCGACTGGGACTGGGGCAGGCACAGCAGCCCACAGGCTGTGGGCAGTACCTGTGGTGGTGCTGACCATGCCCCCCACTGCCTGCCCGCTCTCCATCAGCTCCTGCACCGAGTCCAGGCTCCGCTGACGATGCTCCTCAATATTTTTCACCTGGGGAGGTAAGGAGGCACTGCTGATTGTCCCCACTTTCCCTGGCTTGGCCAAGGCACTGACGGCACTGCCAGTCCCTCACATAGTTCATCCACCACATGCTCACCTCCAGCCAGAGCTGGCCATGCTCCCCCTCAGAGGGGCTGCTCTCTGTTGTGGCAAAGTACTGCATGCCATCCAGCAAACATGTCCAGGATGTCTTCTGCTTCAGAGTGTCCCCATACCAGGCAGGGTGGTGCTGGCACTGCAGCAGCTGTGCCTTCGCAGCGGACACGATCACACAGCCCTCTGTCTCTGCACCACGCAGAACCATCTGTGGGGGGAGAGACCCCAGGGGTTGGATGGACCTTTCTAGGGCAGGCACAGCCCCTGTCAGAGCCAGGCTGAGGGGACAGGCAGGTACCTGGCAGTTGACCAGCTCGATGAGGCAGTTGCGGTTGTAGATGTCGTCGGTCTGGCAGGCAGCAATGCCGCAGAGCTGCTCGCTGGCCCCCGACTCCTCTTCTGTGAAAACCACAAACTTGTCCGTCTCCTCAATGAGCTTCTGCAGCATGTAGGCACCTAGGGAAGGAGAAAGGTCAGTGCAAAGCTGTGGGGGGATGTCGTAAATGTACAGAATGAAAACATGCACAGCTTTGAGCTGTGTGCTTGCCTTTGCTCCCCTCCCCGCTGTGCTCACCCCCTGAGGAGGCTCTCTCAGGCCGGCCGCTGGTGATGGGAGCGGTTACTCTGGCAGGGATGGAGTGAGCAGAGAGGGGGCCCCGCTTCAGCTTCTTGGCCTGCAGCTGTGTGTCGATCTTCAGCCCCTTCAGGGCCTCGGTGGACAGGTTCCGCTTGAGCACAGCCGCTTTCTTGTAGCCATCGTAGAGGCCGAAGGCAATGTCCCGGTTCGTGGTGGTCCAGGATGCCCGCAGGTCCACCAAGTGCAGCTGATGCGTGTGGAAACCGTCGTCCCCATCACGCAGGGGCAGCTCCTGGGCACAGAGGGTCAGTGCCTCAGCACAGCAAAGCCATCCCTGGCCCTGCCCAGTGGCCTCGTGCACTGGGGCTAGAAGCCCTGCCAGCCCTTAAGGCAGAGCATGGGGATTGGAGCCCAGACCACCCCAGGGACCACAGCATGGGCACAAAGTCAGGTGCTTGGTAAATTGGAGGCCCTGAAGTTCTCTCTCTTCCCCAGCCAAATCCTTTCCCTATTGCATCCAACAACCAACATCCCCTTGTCCTGGAGTTGCCACCAGACCAGCACAAGCTGCTGTGCCCTGTTTGCAGTGGTACCTCCTCAGCCGTGCGGTTGCTGTGCCGCTGGTAGGTGAGGGAGGACAGGCTCAGCAGGTGGGTTTTCTTCACCAGGGTGTCGAGCTGGTGGTCTGCGTTCTCATCACAAGTGGAGGCCATGAGGTGCACGGTGACCTGGCTCAGGTCACTCACCATCTGTGTGATGCTCCACTCCGAAATGAGGCGCCGCATCACCGTGCCAGCTGGGGGACAGGGACAGGGGTCAGCCAGGGCCCTGCTGTACCTGCAGTGCTGCTGGCAGGATTCCCACTCACCTTGTGGGATGAGCCGCTGTGTGCCCCGAGTGAAGATGTGTCCCTGGCAGCATTCCACCTGGATCCCCCGCTGCTGGGCAAAGGAGGCCCAGTAATGCACCTGAGAGGGAGCAGAAAGCGGGAGCTGAGAGTCCAACAGAGGCATAGCAGGGAGGAAACACTGAATTCCCAGCCCTGGGAATTACCTGCAGCCGGGGGAAGAGCGCAGTATAGGACAACTGCTTGTAATGCTGCCCCAGCTTCTTCTTGCTGGGTTTCATGTTGTTGAAGAGCTTCCCACGGCAGATGGGCCGTGTCACGCTGGTCCATGTGGCCCAAAAATTCTGCATCCAGCGGAGGGTGCTGCTGTAGAGCAGGATGCGGGGCTGGGAGTACTCTGAGAATATACCCACCATCAGCCAGAACCATGGGGCCAGGACACAACCCAAAACCAGCCCTGCCCTATGCCCCTTGTCCCCAAGGGACCCCCAGGATGCTGTCAGCCACCTTTACTGGGTTGTGTCAGGTCCATCCGGATGGAGAGGTTGAGGTTCTCGGAGCGGAAGGCACGGTAGGAGTCGTACTGCTGCCCCACTGGCACCTCGGGCAGGAACTCGGGGGAGCGCAGCACCACGCCGTGGTGGTCATGGGGGTTCCCATGGCACAGCCACTGCAGGTCCAGTGTCATGCACAGGTCAGGCAGGTGCAGGAAGCAGCAGTCGTCATATCTGAATGCAGAAAAGAGACCCCAGTCACCCCCCAGCACTGGTGAGGGCCCCCCACGCTCATGGTCCCACTCTCACTTGGAGGCTGTCCGGACATTGATATCCAGGTTGCCCTTGAAGACAAACTGCCCAGGCTTCCAGTGGAAGGAGAGTTGGCTCCACTCCCAGTGCATGTTCTCTGTAGTGTTGTAGGGGTCCTGCAAGGTCAGGCATGAGGAGAGGCAGGTGTGAGCTGACCCCACACCATGTTGCTCCCCAGTCCAGTAGCACCCACCTCGGTGGCCAGCTGGTGCAGGTTGGCCTGTTCAATGTCCATGTGCCAGTCTCCATGGAATAGAAGGCGGCTCTTGTCCCACCAGGGCAATGGGGCACTGGGGTCCTCTGAGGGCTTGGTGAGGAGATCTATACACTGGCTGATCAGGGTCCAGGCTGGGTCCCAGCAGGGCCCCCACACGATGGTGTACTGGGAGATCACAGCTGGGGACACGGAGGTTGGCTCAGCCATTTGTCCTGTCCCTACCCACCACAGAGCCCCCCATCCTCCAGGTCTTACAGTGAAAGTCATGGTAGAACTTCAAGGGTGGCATGTTCCTCTCCACCGTGGCATCACCCCAGGGCAGCCCCAGCTTCAGGAGCTGGCGGCGCCGGGAGCAGGCCTGGCCACACTGCTCGGCTCCGAGCAGCCGGCCCGAGAGCTGCCAGTTCCGGATCTCAAACAGGTACCGGGGGTAGTCACGGATCCGCACTGCAGGGGGAGGAAGGGCTGAGGGCTGGGGCAGCAAAGAGACAGGCAGCCCCCCACCTGGGATACAATAGGAGCCATCATCCTGTCACACATCTGCTTCCTTCCCGCTCCCTTTGAACCACCAAAAATCGTCTTCCCTCCCTGGTTACACACCACGTGGTGCCAGCCCAGGCCACATAGCCATCATGCTGTCCTCCAAGGGCACCCTCCCACAAAGCAACTCACCAAAGAAGCTGCCAACTGTGCCCTTCATCATGCGGCACCACTGGGTGACCATCTCCAGACCCTCTGGGGGGAACGGGCTGACATCATCCATGTCCCTCATCTGCTCCAACACACGCTCCGTGCCATGGAAGGACTCATCGGCCATGGCCACCAGCTCTAGGTGGGCCAGGGTCCAGGTGAGGAGGGCCCTCCGCATGGGCGTGTTGGCGTAGAGGCGCCGCGAGCGCTGGATGTAGATCTCGATGTTTTTCTTCTCCAGCGAGGCGTAGAGCTCCTCGATCTTGCGGGCAGGCAGCAGCTCCCCGTGCTGCTTGCGCAGCGCGGCCACCTTGGCGTCCAGCAGCTGCAGGCGCTTGGCGCTCTCCTTGCTCTCGTCCTTCATCAGCTCGTAGTTGTCTCGCAACTTGACCTCAAAGACATCATCCAGGAAGACCCAGGAGAAGTGGGTGACTTTGAGCAGGAGGTCAGGGGGCAGAGCTGTGCTGGCGGGGCGCCCGGGCCGGTGCAGGCCCTTCAGCCACTTCTGTACGCCCACGGCAGCGTCCAGCGTGCGGGAGAAGTCGTACTGGTAGGGGAACTCGATGGTCACGCTGGCGAAGGAGAAGGCCCAGCCGCGGTTGCGGAGGGTGCGCAGGGTGGGGAAGGCGTCGCGGTGCCGGACGACCTCCTCCAGCTCCGGCAGCAGCTTCACCTCCACCTCCTTAAAGCTGAAAATGCTGTGTCCATCAAAGCCAGCTGCCAGCTCAGGGCAGTAGCCGTGCAGGGCACCGCCATGCCAGCTGACCGAGGTCCGTTCCGCAGCCAGGCTGATGTAGTTGGCCTCAGAGACAAAGGCTGTGAGCTTGGCAGAGCTCAGCTCCAGGGACAGCGACAGGAGTCTTTTGGGAGGGGGCCCTTTTGGCTGGAGGGGTGCTGGTGACTCAGTAGGGGTGGCTGGGTGGGACACTGGGCTCTCTGGGGGCAGGGAGGGAAGCGTCCTGTGGCCGAGGGCGCTCCGCAAGGCTTCGTGGCACTGCAGGGTGGCCAGGGTGTGATGGTACAGGTGCATGTGGTCAGGTGGGCTCCACAGCACTGCCAGCCCCTCACCGCACTGCACCTGCACCAGAGAAAGTGAGCGGGTACCACGTCACTGCCAGGGCCAGCGCTGAACAGCCCCATCCTCCCCACAGCACCTTTCGTGCCAGCCAATCCTCTCCCTTCCCCCTCTATCCCCAGAACAGGACAAAGCAGTGGCCCAACAGCTAAACCAACCTCCAGGGAGCGGATGCTGCTGTGGTAGGTGACAGAGAGCACGGAGACGTTGGCCACCGGGTTGGGGATGGCAGGAGCTTTGCAGCACGGCTGCATCTTCTCAGTGATGCTCTTCACCAAGGCCAGCACCATGCCCTGGACGCTGAGTGTGCAGCTCTCAGCACTTCCCAGAACAGTCAGCGTGTCCAGCCGCAGCTCCAGGGCACCTGGAGAGACAGCGTGTCAGTGCTGGAGGCACAGCACAACATGCCAGGTTCCTCTGACTGCAGGGTTATTCCAGGACAGCCATCTGGGATCAGCTTGGATGCTACTTACCCACTACAGCTGAGAGTGTGAAAAGGTTCACATCCTCCACCTTCAGATCCACCTTCCAGAGCAGCCCCCAGGGCTCACTGGAGGCAGAGGGTGGCTGCTTGGCAAGTTCAGCCCCACCAGGCTGCTGGCAGAACAGGGGCAGGACCCTGGCCAGGCACTCAGTGCAGGTGTCAGACGACTCCACTTGCAGCCCACGGATGGTGCAATCCAGGAAGAGAGTATCCGACTGGGTGCTGGACATGCCCAGGGGCTGGTTGTAGCTGCCCTGCAGGACAAACAGGATGATCACTCTCAGGCTGCAGGACATTCTCATGCCACCCACATGGAGTCTGAGACTAAAAGCCACCCCTTGGTCCCTCGGCTTGCCCCTCACCTGGAGGTTGAAGGAGTCGAGGATGAGGGCTTCTCCCCACACATGCATGTTGGGGGGATGTGGGGCACGCTGGATGTGGGAGTCGTTGCCCACTCGCCAGCACAGGTGGTCCACAGCCAGCACCGCTCGCTGGTGCACGCTCTGTGGCCGCAGGTGCTGGTAGTCTGTGGGCACAGAGGAGGGGGCAAGTGCAGGCAAGGCTCACCCAAACATGGGCACCCCAGACACAACCAGGCAGGGATTCACAGCCCCTGGCCACACACACACACACACGGGCAGCACAGCGGCAGCACCATCCTCTGCACTCCCACCCTGCTGCCTCTCTGGCAGACCCCAAGAAGAGCCCAGCACCTCCCTGATCCAGCCTGTACCTGCAGAGATGGAGTTGAAGCCCAAGGCGAAAGGTGGCGTGTCCCCCAGCTGCACGGACACATTGACGTTGGACAGCGAGGCACACAGGATGATGGGTGCTAGGATTTGGGGATAGCTCCTGCACAGAACAAGCAGGGATGGGCTGTTACTGGGAGCTGTGTGCCACAGAGCCTGGCAGGGAACAGGCCCAGAGAGATGTCCTCTCTGCAGGGGCTCCCTGATCACCTCCTGACCAGCCTCCCCATCCCACAGGCGGTGCACAGATAAGGTGCTGAGTGCCCAGGCACCATGCCAGAGCGTGGCCAGCAAGAGGAAACAAGCTGTGATACCAGCAGCTGCACTGAGGCCAAGTTTACCTTCCCTTGTGCCCTTGGCTGGGGACAGGCACCGCCCGGCCCCTGTATTCCTGTGCCAACAGCCCCAGCCAGTGCGAAAACTCTTGGTGACGGTAGTGGATGATGCAGGTGTTGAGCAGCACAGCAGCCGAGAGGTCAATGGCTGTGACCTAGAGCAGGGAAAGGGCCAGGTGGCAAAAATCCCATGCCAGGAGCCAAACCAGCCACCCCCAGGGGACAGAGTGTGGCCAGTGCTCACTCACCTGCACACTGGTCTTCAGGGAGTTGAGGCACACGATGCGCTGGCGGCTCTGGGACAGTAGAAGGCCATCTGGGGGGACAGAGGAGGACAAATGAGGGGTGGCAGGGGGCAGTGATGGCAGCCCTGTCCCATCAGTGCCCTCCTGGCTACTTGCCCTCCAGCTGGAGGTCTACACTCATTTGGTCCAGGTCTGAGGTGGGTGTGAAGTTGCGCAATGGGATTTGCTCCTCTTCACGCTGATATAGAAACTGCAGCAGCTTCAGGCTCCAGGTGAGATGCCTGGAAGACACAGGGTGTCACTGCCAGGAGGGAACTGCACTGTCATGTCCTCCATCTCCCTGTCTCTCATCACCAGCTGACCAGCATGCTGGCATGGACAAACACAGCAGCCCAGCTGCAGCACAGCTCAGTGCTCTCATTCCACTGCCTGAGGATCCTGTCAGCTGTCCTACTGGAGAACCAGCTCACGTGCCTTCCTCCATCCCAAGAGCTCAGCCCCAGCCCCAGCTCAGTCCTTCCCACTGGAGTGGGCTCTAGAACTTGCTCTCTGCAGTCTAGCAGAGCCAAGGGATGAGCAGGGAATGGTACAGTTGTCCCCAGGTCCATGTCCCCAGCATTACTTTGGACTCGGACAGCCTGCCCCTCACCTCTTCTGGCTGTTCATGGACAGCACCATGCTGGTGTTCTCCAGCTTCACCTCCACCCTCCTGGGGATGAGCTTCAGTGTGTCCCTGCTCAGCACAGACAGGGATTTTGAGGGCTCCCCTGGGCCTGGAAAAGTACAGAGAGAGTCACAGGAAGGACTTGCCCAAACCCTCACACTTGGGAGCGGGAGGGAGTGATCCCACAGCCAAACCCCTCTGGCTCCACAGGCAACTATGAGGGCCACCAGCCCCTGCTCTGCCCCAAGCTTGTTCCTGTCCTTGTCCTGACCTGTGCTGGGCTCTTCCCCCACGCTGCTGTGCTGGGTCCCAGCAGTGACGTGGTGCAGCAGGGGGCTGCAGAACAGCCCCTCGTGCAGCTCTGCCTGCAGCGTGCGGATGCAGAGCCGGACGCCCACCAGGCGCCGCTTGCTGCTGATCTCCAGGGAGAGGGAGAGTGACAGGGCCAGCTCTGCCAGGCATGTGTCATCCTGTACAGAGGGGACACAGCAAAGAGCACACAGGGAGTCACACAGTGCCCTCCCAGTGCCTGCTGCAGGTGGAGAGCTGGGCACAGCAGAGAGCCCAGCACCTGGCAGCATCACCCAGCCTCAGGGACACCCTAGGACAAGTCCTCAGCGTGTCCCAGAGAGGCAGTGCCCAGGTTCCAAGTGTGGCATTTCTCCCTCCTCCAGCACTCACCAGCTGGCTGCTCCGGAGGACTTTGCTGTTCACCTTTGTCAGGCTCACCTCGCACGTCAGGCTGGGGAGAGCAGAGAACAGAAGGAGGATGTGGATCTTGCTGCTGCCAAAACAAGTTCCTGCCCTCTTTCCTGTGGGACACAGGGACCCCCAGGTCCTTGCTCCAAGTGCTCCCAAAAGCAGAGCATGCCCTAACTCCATGCACGCCACACTATTTAGAGAACACACAACTCAAGCTTCCTGTGACAGGAAAAGGAACCAGGCCAGCCTCAGAGGAGGTTAATGCGTCACACCACAGGTGACATGGGATGCTGCTGAGTGGGACAGAGAGAGGACAGACACAAGGCTGGGGTCAGAGGAGCTTCCCTCCCTGAAAGCAGACAGGGGTACAAGCACAGCATTACCTCTTCCCATTGCCATTCAGGAGGAGACGTGTCTGGCTGGCCTGGATGTGCCAGAGAGACTCTGAGGTGGCCACGTGCAGAATCATGATGTTGATGGAATCCATGTGGATGGAAAAGAGCTGGGGGGAAGGTGCTGCTGTGAGGGATATCCGACAGCAGCGCAGCCCACAGCAGCCTCTCACCGAACCAGTGCCTCACCTGGCTAAGGAGCCTCAGCAGGGAGGGTTTAAGGGTCAGCTCTGTCCTGCTTTCATTTCCATCAGCTTCTCTGGGAGCCTCTGGGACGGTCGGCTGGAACCCAGGGCCTTTCTGGAGATCCGTGCGGATTCGCACCTCGCCAAAACACAGCTCAAAGTAGCGCCTGGGGAGCAACAGCACAGGCAGCTCTGACAAGAGCTCACACTTGGCACACCTGGCCCTGCCACCAGGGATTTCCCCTGCCCCAGGGACATGCAGGACCAGCACAAGGGCACCCACAAGACACTGTCACCTCCAAGCGTGGGTCACTCCCTCAAAGAGCTGACCACAGGGCAATAAGGATGGCAGAAAGGTGTAAAGGCAGCAGGATGGCAAGCAGGGCGAGGGGTGAGGCAGACCCCCAAAGGGAGCAGGCAGGGAGCTGGGGTGGGGGCACGTACGGCAGCTCCCGGCTCAGTTTGCTGGAGATCCAGACGTTGTCGATCTCCTGTAAGGACACACAGGTAGGTCAGCGAAGAAACAACTTGGCTCTGCCTTGTGATGCTCATCTCAACATTCTCACTCCCAGTGCCTGGGATCATGCAAGGAACAGCAAAACCCCAAGTCTGACCATGGGAGGAAGGGCCAGGCACCAGCTATGTGGGTGCTCAACAGGAGAGTGGCTCCAGGGATTTGCTGCCAGCCTGGAAGTGACAGCAACCACCCTCCCTGCCTTGTCTGGCAGCAACCACCCCTTGCCCAGGTACCCACCACAGTCTGCTGCTCCCGCTGGAACTTGAGGCTGATGTTCTGGGCCCAGAAGAAGCCAAAGGAGCCAATCTTCAGCTCTGCATGAAGCTTCTGCCGGCACCAGGTGACAGCCAGGCGACATGCCAGCCATCTGTGAGGACGGGGGAAGGCCAGGGTCAGCCTTCCTGGGGCTGGGGTCGAGATGCCCTTCATCCTTTGAGCATCAGCTCCAGCACCCACAGCTGGATAGGAGCTCCCAGGAACTCACGGTGGGGAAGAAACCCTGCAGGACCCCCAACAATCCCTGACAGCCCCCTCCCAAGACCAGATGCCTCCACAGGCCCTGGCCCCCTATGCCCACCCCTGTGAGCTCCTCTGAACTTCTCCAAGCCCCCAAGCCTCTGACACCAAACTCTACAACACCCCAATCCCCTGCAGGCTCCCCTCCACACCCAGCCCTGCGAGCCCCCCAAATTCCTGACACCTCCCAAGCCCTCTTTGTCCCCTTTACCCTCTGCTCCCTCCCCCCAAACCCCCAACACTTCACCCCCAGCCCCGCATGCCCCCCGCACCCCCGACACTACCCCAACCCCCCCTTACCACCCCAAAAACTCCCGCGGGCCCCCAAAACACCCGCACTCCCACTGCCAGCCCCTCGGGCCTCCCCTCGACCCTGCCGAGCTCCTCCCAGCCCAGCAGAGCCCCACCCGCCGCGTTGCCACCCCCAGCCCGCTGTCACCCCAGTGCCACCGCCGTGCCCCCCGCCCAGCCCCGTCACACCCCCGAGCTCCCGCCGCGTCCCCCGAGCCCCCGCCAGGCCCTGACCGCGCCAGCAGCCCTGCGAGCAGCGCGACGAGCACCACGGCGAGCAGCGCGGCGGGCAGCGGCGGCGGCATGGCGGGCACGGCCCCGGTGCGGCCCCCGGCCCCGGTGAGACCCCCTCCCTCCCGCCCGCCCCTGCCCCGGCCCCGGCGCCGCCGCCGCCGCCCGTGGGGCCGCCCGCGCACCCCGAGTGGCCGCTGGGAGGGGCGGGACGGGGCGGGGCCCGGCGGCGCCTGCCCGGGGACAGCGGCGGCCGCAGCGCCCCGCCAGGGCCGCACCGGCATCGGGACACGGGGACAGAGGGACACGGGGATGGGGACAGAAGGACAGCAGGGACGCGGGGATGGGACACGGATGCATCGCGACGGCACCGGCATGGAGACAGTGGGGACACCGGGATGGGGACAGGGGTGACATCAGGGCGGCATCGGCATCATGGGGACAGCAAGGCGGCACCAGGATGGGAGAGGAGTGACACCGGGTCTGGCACTGGGTTTGGGACTGGGATGGAGTGAGGGGGGGGTGACAGCAGCTCCCACACTGAAATGGAGTGAGGAGCAGGGGGGGTGACACCAGATTTGAAACTAGGATGGGGCAAGTGGGTGACACCAGGGGCAGCACCAGCATGGGGCAAGAGCAGATGACACCAGGTCTGGCCCCCAGTGCCAGATGTCCCCTGCATCCCCCACACAAACAGCCACACCACAGGGCAGAGTTCAGCACTTTTATAGCCCCAGGTCCTTGCAGGGCACGAGGGGCAGTTGGGGGTACAGCTCCCAGGGACAGCAGGCCTTTAAGGGCAACGTGCTTGGACAGAATGGGCTGCAAAGGGACAAGGTGGAAACTTGGGAATTTGTTTTGGGTCAGGTCTGGATGTTTGGCTTGGTTTTGTGCTAATTTGGGATGTTTGGACCTGCTTTGTGCCGATCTAAGATGTCAGGCTCTGTTGTAGCTCAGGTCTGAACACTGGGATCTGCTTTGAAGTGGTTTTAGGATGTTGGGAGCTGCTTTGGGTCAGGTCTGGACATTGGGGCCTGTTTAGTGTCATATTTGGGACAATGGAATCTGCTCCACGTTGAATTCAGGACATCGGGATCTGCTTTGTGCTGGGGCCCTGTGTCAATGGTGTGTGTCAGTCCTGGGCGGGGACAGGAGCCATCCCCTGGCCTCAGCAGTCCCAAATACAGCAGGGCAGCGCCCAGCAGCTCAGCATCAGTCTGTCCATCCCTCACAGCTCGGCGTGGTACTGCTCCGTTTGGAAGGCCTCACTGGGCTGCATGAAGATGCCCTCCATCACCTTCCAGTAGTTATTCTGGCTGGAGGCGGCCATGCCGTGCACCTCCTTCTGCCCGTGGATGGGCCGGCCGTACTGCTCGCCGGTCACCGAGAGGAAGACGTCGGTGGAGGTGTGCTGGAAGCGCACCTCGTCATCCCGCACCCAGTAGGTGCCACTGCACACCACGGTCCAGTCGTCCAGGTAGTCACCCTCGCCAGCCTCCCCGAATGCACTCACCTCCTGGGGGTGAAGAACAGCTCGTTTGGGGTCAGGATGAAAAAATGGAAAGGTTGAGGTGGGCAGAGGGATCTGCTTGCGACTGGAGCTCTGTTAGGACTTTGAGGGTCTGGTTGGGATTCAGGCACTGGCAGGGCACTGGGGAGCTGGGAGGGAGTGGGGAATAAGGTGGGACTGGCAGGGACCCAGCTGGGACTAGGGAACAAGGCAGTGCTGGTAGGGAGCCAGCCTAAGGAGAGACCCACTCTGGGGAACTGGGGAACAAGGTGAGACCCGTGGAGAACATCTGGGGCCAGGAATTAGGAAATATTGATAGACATATGGGAGTCTGGTTGGGAGAACCTAGGAGACTGACTGGGGAATAAGGCGGGGTTGGCAGTAACATGGGGGACGAGGGGAACCCAGGCGGGAAGGGCAGGGACAGGAACAACCCAGCAGGGACTCAGGGCACCCGCCAAGAGCCGAGTGACAAGGCGGGCCCCGTCATGCCCAGGGAAACACACCGAGCCCTGGAACGCGGGCTGGTGCTCCCCTGGTGGTACCTGGTTCCCGGAGAGCGGCGAGGTGAAGCGGTGGCTGTGCAGGTTGCGGCCGGTGCCCAGGTGCGTGAGGCGGATGGCCTGCCCGCAGCGCACCGGCGTGCCCCGCTGGCACACGGCGGCCGTGCGGCCCCGCACCCGCCAGTAGCTGTTCCCGTCATCCGCCGCCGACACCCCGGTCACCGACTGCTGCCCGCTGCCTGCGGAGGAGGGAGAACCACCATCAATCACACCCAGCCCAGCCCACCGCGGGAGCCGGGGGGAGCGCGGGGGGGCCGCGCCCGTTACCGGAGCCGTAGCGCACATCGTGCGAGTGCAGCCGCACGTTGTGCCGCACGTTGAGCAGCTTCACCACGGAGCCGCAGGTGACGGGCCCGGGGTCGCCGCGCCCCGCCGCGCCCAGCGCCGCCGCCAGCAGCGGGAGCAGCAGCCGGAGCAGCAGCGGCGGCCGCCGCGCCGCCTCCATCCCGCAGGAAGCGGAAGCGCGGCCGCTCCGCCCGCCGGGAGGTCGCGGCTCGCCCGCTCCGCCCCCCGCGCTCGCCACCGCCGCCACCGCCTCCATTTTCCCTCGGCCCCTCGGGTAAGGCCTTGCCGGGCCCGGCAGGGCGGCGGTGAACGGGGGTCCTTTACCGGGGGAAGGGTGATCTCGCTGTTTGTCCCGGCCCGGGTGTCACACCCGGCCCGGCGCCGCGGCGGCTCCGAGCCCCGGTGGAGGCGGCAGGGACGTGCCCGAGGTTGGTGTCGGGCTGCGCCGCGGGCCCCGGTGCGGCCCCCGTGGTGGCCGTGGGTGGGGCTGGCGGCAGCGGGAGCCTCCTGGGCGGCGGCGGGCAGGGCCCGGGGGAGGCCAGGCGGTGGCCGGGGCCGGGGCCGGGGTGGCTCCCCCGGGGCCGGGAGGTGCCGCAGCCCTGCAGCAGCGGGGCCGGGGCTGCGGGGTCGCGCTGGTAGGGTGGGGAGAGCTGTGGGTGTGAGGCGATGGCGTGGGGAGCATCGGGATGCTTTTCTTGGAGTGGGGAAAAGGGCCTGACCTTCGTTTCTCACCACATTGGTGGTCCTGGATCTCCCTAGGCTGTGGGTGTGATTCCCGGATCTCTGCTCTGCAGGTGTGATTCCCAGACCACCGCATTAGGCTTTCCAAACTTGTGGAGAGGTTCTGCCTGAAAAACCGAGGGCCTGGGAAAGCCCTTTTGTGTTTAATAAATGACTGAAAGGTGTCAAACCTTTGATTGGTGCTCATAATGGAGTGAGGTTATTGTGGAGTTTCATAGTCATTTCTGTTGTTTGTTTGTTTGTTTTTTTCCTTGAATACAATGATGTGCAGAAGGAAGGTTACTCCTAAATTATTTAGGATAAGTAAATGGTGAGGTTGCAGGGACCTGATAACACCGGGTGGGAGTGCTAGTATGGTAAATGAGATATGGCAGAAGGTGTAAGGAAGGTAACAAACACCACAAAATTGGCTCTACATCAGCTCTTCTTATTCAGGGAAGAGCAGTAGGTGTCTCAACAATTGTTTCTTTTAAAACGACTTCAACACCTCATTGTAGCCTAAGAAGGATATTTTGAAATTACTTTAAAGGAGGAGAGAATGAAATAGTAAACATTGTTATGCTGCTGAGTAAATATTTGGCAGTTTGTGTCCTGGCAATTCTGGTTAGACCATCCCAAAAAGGGAGCGCTGCAAAACGCAGGGGCAGGAGCAGAGCAGGTTTTTGGGCAAGCAAAGCCTTTGTGTCCTCACCTTAGGGGAGAAGCTTGCTGACAGGAGATATGATCCAGGTGCATGAAGTCATGGGCAGGTCAGAGAAAGCGAGGAGGGAGCATCAGTTTTCTGTCTCTGACCGGAAATTATGATGCAGCAGGGCTAAAATAAACAGGCGGAAGTGTTTTTTCACACAACGTGCTATTAAATGTGTCACCCTGCCACAGGACGTGCTGCCTCCTGATAGCATCGGGGGCCGTGGGACCAGCAGCAGCATTAAAACCAACAAAGCAGGTATGGGAAGTTCCTGAGCTGTGGTGGCTGCCTGGACTTTCCCCATCATTGGTCCCCAGTCATCACTTCCCCCTGTGTTCCTCCCACTGATCAGGGTGGGAGTGTCAGGTTCAGATGCAAGACTTCAGAAATCTGTGAAACAGCTGTAAAAGCTAAATATGAGAATATATTGCTGATGTCAGGGCTGGCAGGCCCTAGTGGCTGTCAGAAGTCCATGTGGATACCAAGAAAAGCCTGTGAGGAAGAGCTCAGCGTTGAGGTGAGGGTGGTTTCTCATGGTGGGAGTGCCTTGCAGTGCTTCACAGGGCTGTTTCTGTTAGGTTTATAAGCTTCAAATCAAAAGATGCCAAAATGGTTTTGTCTGAGTTCTGTGGTGGGACATAGCCTGAAGTTTTTGGTTTTTTTTTAAGAGTACTGATATTGATTTAACTGAGAAATTCACTGAGAGCTTCAGGGGGTGAAAGAGCGGTGTTATCTTTGCAGTTCATTTGAGTTTTTCCTAGTCAGATGTTTGTTGTCAGTCTTGGACTCCTGTGGATGTACTTAGACTGAGCTAAAATTGATTTCATGAGCATTTAGTTCACAAAATTAATAGATTTGGCTTCCTTAAGCTGTGCATTTTGAGTCGAGCTCCCCAGCTCTCTTATTCTCACAGAGCTTTCTGAATCCTCTGCAGTTTGACCCTTTGAAATGTGGCCATGAGAGCTGATGTTCGGTGGTGGCTTTGGCAGTGTGGTTCCCTGGATCTGTGTGATCATAAATGGACTGTGAGTTGAATCATGAAGTGGCAGAGGTTAGAACCATCCCTGCCCAAGCACTCTCCCCTCCAAAAACAAAAAAACACCCACAAAACAAGTGTTAATGTGGAATTGATGTTGTTTCTTCCACAAAGGATGGGGAGAAGTCAAGGGCTGTCTTTGCTGCACCCAGGCTCTCCCAAAGCCAAGGTGAGGGCCTGCCTTTGTTGGTTTGTGTATTCACACTGCTGTCCTGAGGTTGATTGCTGAATAATAAATATGTCTTGCTCTGAGGACACTGCTTGGTTATTCTCTGAACACCACTGAGGTTTCCTGCCTTAGGTGGCATCCCTGTAGCTGAGACAGTGTCAGATGTTTCTGCTTTCTCTCACCCCACACCTGCTCAGGTGAAGCTCTTGAGGGACATTTCTATTCCCAATGTCCTGAGTAGCCAGCAGATAGATGGATGTGGGAAGGATTTCTGAAATCCTCAGGCTCTCATAAAGCAGCCCTTGTTGTGAAGGAGGCCCTGCCTCACCTCCCAGAGTCTGCAGCCATGTCCATCTTGGTCCTGCCCTGATCAGAACTCAACAATCCCAGTTAAAAGGTGCTTGTGGACTCTGGATCAGTGCCACTGTGCCCTTGAGCTGAGCAAAGTGCAGACACTCCTGATCAGAACAGCTGGGCTGGCCCAACACTCCTTGGTGCAGAGTCTTTAAACCCTCCTCGGGTCTCCCTGTGTGACCACACCAAGCTCTGCCTCTGCACTCTGCCCACTTCCCTGGCTTGTGTTGTTTCACATTAAAGCCTCCCTGGGACAGGTGGTGGGAGAGGCACCTTTAATCAATATCTGATTTAATACATTGCACTTCTTTTCCATGCTCAGTGACATCCCTGCTGTCCTGAGGTGAATTTCACTGGAGCTGAAAGCACCTGGGTTTGTGGGTGGTTGGCTCATGTGGAACCTGCTTGGCTGGATCATTAACTAAGATGGTTTTCTTGAGTCCTATTTGTTCCCCATGTCCAGACAAATTCAAATTGACATGGAGTAAAATTGCCAGGAAATTTTGGAGCAAGTGATGAGGAAGAAAGTTGGAATCATGAGTTAAACACTTCACTGGCAGAGAATGATGAAACTGGATATAGTGCTGTGATGAGGTGGGTTTGTATATTGATCATGGGCAGGAGATAAACCACGTTATTAGACTTGGAAATGCTCTAGGAAAAGCCACTCAGCCTGCAGGTTTGTGTATGTTAATACACCCTGGTGAATACCTGGAGCAGGAGGATTGGTGAGAAAGTGTGAAGTTGGCAGAATATTTATACACAGGCTGGTAAACATAATTCCTGTTTCTGTATTGTGTACTCACATGATTCATCAGTGCCGTTTGCATCAGGAACACACATTTAACTGGCATCAGTGCTGCCCTCTGAGGTGGTATTTCTGAGAGGGATGCTTAAATCCAAGTGTTTAACTTCTGAAGTGTCCTCTTGGGGATGGGGATCCCACACTGAACCAGAGCAGCCATGTCCTGGCTGGATGCAGAGCAGTAGCCTTGGCCTGCTGTGGTTTCTGCTTGTCTGGAGCATCCTGCATAAAAGTTGGCCACAGCCACATATTCTGCAGCCAAGGAGTATGAGCTGCTCTCTCCACTCGTGTCTGAAATCTGGCAGAGGTCTTCCCCTCATCTTTGTTGTGGGTTTTCTTTAATGAGATACGGATGACATGTTCCTTAGGAGCTGCTCGTATTTTAAGACTTAAAAGATCATCCAAGATGAGCCTTGGACCTTTTAACTCTAACTGAGCACTAAGTCCCTGTTTTTCTACAAGTTGTTGTGTTTGTGCAGCAGATGTGTGGATCTTGGGGCAGAACAAGAAATCCTGCACATGAGAAGTGTCATGGCAAAGCCTTGATCAGGTTATCCTGGATGGGACTGATTTCCTTCAGTGGGGAAATGATTATGGGAATGTTTTAAAGCATGTTTGTTTAGGTATCATTCCCTGCCATATGGAATTCTTTCCTCATCTTTTTTTCCTCTGCTGTTTTTGCTTGTTTGTGTGTTGAATTACATCAGATGTAATTGAATGTGGAGGTTTTGGCTTTAGATCTGACACCTCTGAACTGCTTTTTGTACTGCTCCTTCCCAAAGGCCTGTACTTCTTCCTGGTCTGATGTTTTCATCCTCTCAGACATTTGAGGAGTTCATTTGGCTTTCTTCATAGCTGACTCTTGTAAGGTTCAGTTGTTTTGATGTATGTAAAAAGGAGGTAAAAAAAAAAAAAACTTCCTTTGAAAATTTCAAAAATATCAATGAGTTTGTAACCACCAGAAGTGGAAGGCTCAGAGAGACAGAACTTGGTGAACACTTTCCTTTGTGCCAGGCTTGATTTATGTTGTGTCCAGAAACCCCAGTTGGGAAAAGCATCAAACAAAAGATTCTGGATATAAAATAAACACTGATTTTGTAGTTTTCTTGTTGCTTCCTCAACTTTGGATGGAGGTCCCTGGCATGGAACATCCTGGCTGTGGCTCTGGCTTGTAGGCAGCCACCAACCCCCTGCCCCAGCCCAGGACCCCAGACCTCTCCAGTTTGCTCTGTGGGCTCTGCCGAGTCACTTACAGATGGCAGTCCTGGCTCAGTCAAGGCCCTTTCCAGGGTCACCCTGGCTTCGTTAACTGAGTCAGCATTAATCATATTAAGATCCTAATTAGCTGGGCTGTGTGCCTGGCACTGTGCAGCATCAGTGGGAGCCTTCCCAGTGCGTGGGAGGGTGTGGATGGGCTGGAGGCTCTGGCTGTGTGCACGTTCCAGCCGTGCTGCTGTGACAGCTCCTGCCCTCCTCACCCAGACAGGGTTTGGCAGGAGCTGGCAGCTCTTGGCTGCTGCCTAATCTCTGGTGACAGGGATGTCCAGGCAAGGTGGACACTGGGTAATTCAGGGCCTCTGTAGCTAATTTGAAACCCTTCTTGCTTTAGGTGCCTTCTCTCCAAAACCTGAAGGGGGAAGTGCTTGTGTTCTGATTGCTCAGCTGATGCCAAGGATGTTTCCTCTTTCCCCAGCTGCTGTGTGAGAGGTTGCAGCCATGTCTGACTTTGTGGAGAGCGAAGCAGAGGAGTCAGAGGAGGAGTACAACCAGGATGGGGAGGTTGTACCCAGAGTAACCAAGAAGTTTGTAGAGGAAGATGAGGATGGTGAGTTTGCTGAATTGTCTGTGTTCATTGCTGTTCTGTTCTGCATTCTGTGGCTCTGCAGATGGAGCAATAACTGTGCTATAACAAACAGCAGGGCCATCTGTAGTCAATAATCTCAGCTGTTTGAGTGCTTCCCTTCCTCCAAGTGCTCCAAGTGGTATTTATAATTGGCAATAAAAACACGCTGCTTCACCCTCGTGGGACTTGCAGTCACACAGTTTGATAGTAAATGTTAGAGCAGAGGAATTCTCCCAGTGTGACCACTCCACCTGTTCCCTCTGAGAGAGAGCACGAGACAAGAAATGGGGATCTGGCAGGAGCAGCTGGCTGGGTGGTGTGTCAGTAGAAGTGTTCAGTTAAAACTCTGTGTGGATGGTGTGGAGGAAGATGCTGCTTGCATGGGTCCCAGTGGATAACCAGTAAGTGTCTAACACGTGCTGCTCTCCATCCCAGATGAGGAAGAGGAGGAGCTGAACCTCGATGATCAGGATGAGCAGGGGAACCTGAAAGGATTCATTAACGATGATGATGATGAGGAAGAGGAGGAGGAAGCCAGTGACTCTGGGGACTCCGAGGATGACGTTGGCCACAAAAAGAGAAAGCGCAGTAAGTTTTGTAATGGTTGGGAGCAGCAGGGCACAGGGTAATGCAGGCCTCTGCCCTGGTCTGTGTGAGCTGGGTGAGCTCCCTTTTGGGTGAGTGCATTCCCAGATTAGCAAAGGGAGAGTGTAACTTAGCTCTGCTGTCTTCTCCAGCTTTTGATGATCGCCTGGAGGATGATGACTTTGACCTCATTGAAGAAAACTTGGGTGTTAAAGTCAAAAGAGTGAGTTGTGTTCCCATGCTGCTGTTAATGGTGTGGTGTGTTGTAGCACAGGGGAGGTGGGCTCCAGCCTGGCATGAGCAGACAGTGACTCACATCAGCTCCTGCCCTCTTGGAAAGGGAGAGCTGAGTGCTTGAAGGAAGCAGAATCTATCCCTGCCCAAGTGACTGGGATTTGGCTTCCCAGAGTTTGCAAAACACTTTTTTCTGGTGCTTAAAGTCTGCCATGCTCCTTCCTTTCCACCTCTTCAGGACAGTCTCATCTTTCATCCCTGTGTGGTGCTAACCTCAAGGTCAGCACAGGCTGTTACGGGCTCTAAAGCTCTTTCTGAAACATTAGAGTCACATCAACCAGGCCAGCAGTGGTGGTGACAACATACAAGTGTCACAACTCCCAAGGGGGTGACTCCTCTCCCCTGTGTGCCTGTGCTCCATCCTGCTCCCTCCCAGGTGCCTGCAGAGGAAGTGCAGTGCTGAGCCAGGGATTGAGCACTAACAAGGAATTGTCCTTGCAGCAAAAATTCAGGCGTGTGCGAAAAATGTCTGATGATGAGGATGATGAAGCAGAAGATTATGGAAAGGAAGAACATGAGAAGGAAGCCATTGCTGAGGAAATCTTTCAGGATGGTGAAGGCGAGGAAGGAGGAGAAGCTGTGGAAGCTCCTGTTGCTCCACAGGAAGAGGAAGAGGAGGAGGAGGAAGATGAATCTGGTAAGTGTGGATGGTCAGTTACATCCAATGTTTGTCCTAGGATTAAAGCACAGGAACAAAGTTCAGACTTTCTCTGAACTAGAAGTATCCAAAAGGCTGTGACCCTGTCATGGTAAAGCTCTTATTGTTCTGAGTAGTCCAGTCCTTAGAATTAAAGGTTTCTTGGTGACAGTTTTAGTTTGTCTGTCTGAACCACTTAGTGCAGTAGCACATTATATGTGCTGAGGTCTTGAACACCTCTCCTAAGCTGCCTCTAAAATGAAAATGCTTCAGAGGAAGGCACTCAAGGCAATGTTTAGTACCTCATAGCACAGTGCATGCCTGTCCTACCTCTCTTCAGCATCAGCCTCTCACTACTGCTACCTTACCAAAAAAGTTTCAAGAATTCTTCCTACTGTCCAAAGCAGCCAGGCCTTTCCTGACTGTATTTTCAGTGCACTGAGCTGCAACTCAGATGGCTTTGCCTGGAAGTTTGTCTGGAAGTTTGTTACAGCTTGTTACTGTGGTTCATGCTCCTGGACTGTGTGAGATTGGTGTAGGGGATGCAGGGGGGAGCTGGGCAATCTGACAGCCAGCAGCAGCCTCAGTCTGTGGTGGAGGCTCATAGTTACACTGGCTGAGCTTTGTCAGAGGTACCAGTTCTGTATCTGAGTTCCCTGACCACTTAATTGTTTCTCAATCTCCAGACATTGATGACTTCATTGTGGATGATGATGGACAACCTCTGAAGAAGCCAAAATGGAGAAAGAAGCTTCCAGGATACACAGATGCGTAAGTATTGATTGGAAGTTGGCCTGGAGCCTTGAAAATAGTGCTCAACTTATTTGGATCTTGCAACTGCAGAGTGATTCAGCTTGTGGTTGGGTACTGCTGGTCTTTTTCCCTGAAGAAACCTGGTAAATTTAGACACAGAGCTTTTAGTGTGTGTTTTCTGAAATGTGTGGTTCCTTCCTTTTTCCTTTTTCCCCTGGATTTTTTTAAAGGCGTACCAAAACCAGTCCCTTAAGAGAAATAATTGCAGTAAAGCTCAGAGTTTGTACTTGTCCATGAATTTTTAGCCTGGGTGGAAAACTAAAGCTTAGACTAGGTGTGGCTGTAAAGATGTTCTGTGAACTCTTCTGTGCACTGTGGGGCTGAGCAGGGGTTTGGTTTTGCTTTCCAGTGCCTTGCAGGAAGCCCAGGAAATCTTTGGCGTGGACTTTGACTACGATGAGTTTGAGAAGTACAACGAGTACGACGAGGAGATGGAGGAGGAGTACGAGTACGAGGACGAGGAGACGGAAGGGGAGACGCGCGTGCGGCCCAAGAAGGCGGCCAAGAAACGCGTCAGCCGCCGCAGCATCTTCGAGATGTACGAGCCCAGTGAGCTGGAGAGCAGCCACCTCACAGACCAGGACAACGAGATCCGCATGACAGACATGCCTGAGAGGTTCCAGGTGAGGCAGAAAGCATTTTGGCTCCCAGGCTTGGACCTGCAGGCTGGCAAGCTGCTGGATGGATTTTGGAATATCTTTTTTCTGCTTTGACAACCTTACCTGTCAAATGTACAGGCTAAAACTGCATTCAGAACTATCAGTGACGTGGGAGCTGTTGTACCTGTGTGAATCTGGGTTTAGCTCCAGTCACAGCTTCCCTGTGGCCACTGGGTGCCAGTGTTGCACTGCTGAAGTGCAGGGCTTGGGATGTTAGGAATCCCTTGAGCTGGGTATGTGGAGAGCAAGATGCAGTGCCAGAGGAGACATAGGGAGGTTTCTAGCTTGCCTGTATGCCAGCCAGCACATAACTGCTGTAACCAACTTTACTCAAGGTGATGAAACTTACACTGCTCTCAGTACAAGGTGCTGTTTGTGCTTTTAGGAGTCCTTCTGGTGTCTCATATTTTTGTCTTAATTTTACACTATATTCAGACTTTAACTGAAAAATCCATCTCCCTTTAGTGTATGTTAGTGTAATTCCATGCAGAGGTTTATTACCCTTCTCTGTGAAATGGGATGTGTGAAGCTGCCAGTTTTCCACAGGACCTTTTTTCCCCATGCCAGAAGGAAATGCTGTCTGTGAAGGTGGCTGTAGGTGACCTGTTCACACGTTGTCATCTTCCTGGATGTCAGTGATTAGAGCAGCACCTCTGAAAGAGAAGACTGAGTGCCCAGAGAGGCTTTGGAGCTGCTTTATCTTTTGTTGCAACAAAAGTGGTAGCAAGGCACAGATAGACTGGAGCAGAGGATGTAACTGCAGAAAATTTGGGTGTCTGGTGGGAAGTGGAGATATCCTCACTTGATTTTCACAGCAGACTTTGCACCATTGCAGGCCTTTCCACAAGCCTTTGACAGGATTGTAGCTGCCTTTATCTAGTGTAAAGCTGATGCAGTTTCCTGTGTGCTCAGAAGGTGCAGACATTGAAGTGATATCCTTGGCACCCCATAGGTGGGGGTCCCCAGAGGTAACCTGTAGCTCCAAACAATAATTTCCAGGCTTCTTGGAAACATGGCAGTGCAAGCCCTGGTGTTGCACGTGCCTGTGCTCATGGTGTTGTCTCTTCCCAGCTGAGATCCATCCCAGTGAAGAGTGCTGAAGATGATGAGCTGGAGGAAGAAGCTGACTGGATTTATAGGAATGCCTTTGCAACTCCCACCATCTCCTTGCAGGTAAAGGACTGTGCCTGGGACTTGTTCCAGGGCTCTGATGATATGAATGTGGTGTCCAGTCCCACCTTCACTTCTGCTTTTGAGCAGGTCATTTGACGTGTGTGTCTTCATTTTTGCATCCACGAAACAAAACAAAAAGGAACAAAAAAAGTTGAAAGAACCACGATTTTTCAGCCTTAACCTGGGCTGCTCTTTTAGGGGTTCAGCTCAGGAGCAGAGTGAACACAATGTGTTTCCTTTGCAGGAGACTTCTGACTACCTTGACCGTGGACAAGCCAGCAGCTTTGGCCGCAAGGGGCCCAGCACCATCCAGAAGATTAAAGAAGCTCTGAATTTCATGAGAAATCAGCATTTTGAGGTAATTTGCAACTTTTCTTCATTACCAAAGTCTGTCTCCTTTTCCTGACAGGGTTAGCAGGGCTGCTGGAAACGTTTAGGGCACACAGAAGGGGCTGAGTTACCATCCCTGGTTGCCTCTCCTGGGATGAAATGACGCTCCATTGGGAACTGCAATTCATTTTATGTGAGCTGTGGCAATGCAGGTTTTAAGGCCTGTTTGACAGAGCTGCTGTCATTGTCCTTCCCTGATTGTGGACAAATTGAGTCTGAATGAGGTGGGAGAATTTCTCTTGAGTCTTGCTTGGTCCATCCAATCTGTTCTCTGAGGTGTTGCCTGATGTTGCAGAAGTTTTTTGGCTAATGTGATGCATTCTTTGGTGGAGTAAGAGCTGCCTCATTAGTTTGTTGTCCCACAGAGCAGGAGCTCTGTCTGGGCTCGTGGCTGCCAGGAGCAGCCCAGTCCCCTGCTCAGGGCTGATGAGTCTCATTTCTGACCCAGGTCCCGTTCATCGCCTTCTACAGAAAGGAGTATGTGGAGCCAGAGCTGCACATCAATGACCTCTGGAGGGTCTGGCACTGGGATGAGAAGGTGAGGAGTATTTTCATTTCTGGTTCTCCCATCAACATTTGTCCTCCTACATAGCCTGATACTTTCAGCAGTTTATTTTGGCCATGTTTGGGATTTTTACCCATATGGTGGTAAAGGGATATCTGACAAAATAGGATTGCAAAAAATCCTTCTCCTTCACTGAGTTCCTGTTGTGTAGTGACATTTCCTGCCAGCAGTGCAGGTTGCTTCTCTGCTATCAGATCCAAACCTGAAGTTTGGTTTTTTTCTGTTATTATAATAAATCTTTGAGATGAGGCCTGCTGCATGTCACATTTGGCTTTGGCTGTGGATGAAGATTTTAATGATCATTTGGAGATGACAAATGTCCCAAAGTCCCTGTCTGGGAAGGGAGGAGACAGGTAACACACTGCAATGGGGTATTTCACTGGAATTCTTTTGCTCCTGTGTCAGTGGACCCAGCTGAAGATCCGCAAGCAGAACCTGACACGACTGTTTGAGAAGATGCAGGCCTACCAGTATGAGCAAATCTCTGCTGACCCAGACAAGCCCTTGGCTGATGGAATAAGGGCCCTGGATACTACTGACATGGAGAGGTAGGGTGCCAGGACTTCTATCTTCACTCCAAAATTCCTTAAAATGTCCCTTGACTTGCCCAAACAGCACAGGCACTCTGGCCACTGTGGTTATTAATTGTTGTGGTGGTGTGGGTCTTATGATGAGGTGAGAGATGAGAATTGACTTCAAGTTGTTAGAAGGTTGATTTATTATTTTATTATATATATTATATTAAAAGAAAATTATATACTAAAACTATACTAAAGAAAGAGAAAGGAGACATCAGAAGGCTAGACAAGAATGAATAATAAAATCTTGTGACAGACTCAGAGAGTCCGACATAGCTGGCTGTGATTAGTCATTAATTAAAAACAATTCACATGTAGGGTAAATAATTCTCCAAATCATGTTCCAGAAGAATAAAACATAGAGAAGCTGAAGCTTCCTAGCTTCCCAGGAGAAGAAATGCTGGCCAAGAAATTTTTCAGAAAATATGACATAACAGGCCACTGCAGAGCACCCACAAAGCCAATAGTGAGAAATACTTATAATTCTTTTGGGAGATGAATCCAAGGGCTCCTCTTCCTGAGCTGAGTCAGAGCAGGTTCCTTGAGTGTTGTGAGCATGACCTAGCTGCAGGCAGGGTGTAACGTGCTGCCTTTCTGTAGGCTGAAGGACGTGCAGTCCATGGACGAGCTGAAGGACGTGTACAATCACTTCCTGCTGTACTATGGCAGAGACATCCCCAAGATGCAGAATGCTGCCAAGGCCGCTCGCAAAAAGCAAAAGCGGATCCGCGAGGATGGTGAAGAAGAGGAAGGTTTGTCTCCCCACATTTGATAGTTTTCTCCTTGTGGGCTGCTTGAAGATCCTGGTTTGAAAGAATAGGAAGAAAGTTTAGTGAAATGCACAATGCATCTCTGCTGATCATTCTGTCTCAAGTTAGTTCCAGGTTTTTCAGGTGCCTTTGGTTTGCCACACAAGGTGCTTTCCAGTGAAATATGAATGCCACCCCTTGTGGCAGGGGTGGCATCAGCAAACTTGATGTATACTCCTATTAAAACTGCAAGTGACACTGAAGATAGTGTTTTTCTAACCCTGAATAATTTTAAGGCCACTGTTATCTTTGAGAGGCCTTTGTGGGATTTAGGGCCTCTGTTGCACAGGGTAGGTTGTGTTTAATCTCTTTATTGTGCTTCTGACATGCTCCAGCTGTCTGGATGTCCCTCTAATGTATCCTTCCTCCAGGTGAAGGGGAGGATGCAGAGGATGATGAGCAGAAGGGGCCTGAGCTGAAGCAGGCTTCCCGAAGGGATATGTACACCATCTGCCAGGCAGCTGGGCTGGGTAAGGCTCTGCTCTGTCCTGCTGAGCGTGCAGTGGCCTGGCCCACATGCTCTGCAGGGTGCTGTGACTCACCTGTGGAAGACTGGTAGTTTTGCTCACTATTAACTACAATACCTGTGTCCTCATCGGTGTTTTGATTTTTTTCTTTTTACCAGATGGCTTGGCTAAGAAATTTGGTCTGACACCTGAGCAGTTTGGAGAGAATCTCCGGGACAGTTACCAGCGTCACGAGACAGAGCAGTTCCCTGCAGAGCCCCTGGAGCTGGCCAAGGATTATGTGTGTAGGTCAGTGTGGGGGGGTCTCTGTGGAATTACTGTGGGTGTAACACAAGTGAGAGGATCTGAGGACATCCTTCTAAGGCTTCACGTTGCCTTTTTGCCTGCAGTCAATTCCCAAGCCCAGAAGCAGTGCTGGAAGGAGCTCGGTACATGGTGGCTTTGCAGATCGCCAGGGAGCCCTTGGTCAGACAGGTCCTGAGACAGACTTTCCAAGAACGAGCCAAAATAAACATTTCACCGACCAAAAAGGGGAAGAAGGTAAGGAAGGGAGCTCTGACTCTGTGGGTCAGTTTAGGGAAGGATCTAAATAACACATAAATGCTTGTTCTCCCATGTCAGTGGCAACTCTGAATAAATCTCAGAGCAGCACTGAGCTCGGCTGTTGCAGAGCCCAGCTCAGCAGTGTGCTGCATTTTTAGTCTCAGCATTTTACTAGATGAGATGCTGCCTTCAATTATTGAAACAATCTCTGTTTCTCTGGGACTGGGAAGCAATTCCACTGTGTCCTGCTGGGAAAGGAAATGCAGACTGGCAGGCATAGGGCTGAGGGGGTATTGAATAAAAACCATTGTCTGCTGTGGCATACAGAAGGATCTTTCTTCATGAATACCCTGTGTGCATGCTGACTGTCTCTCCTCTTTTCCAGGATATTGATGAAGCCCACTATGCCTATTCCTTTAAATACATGAAGAACAAGCCTGTGAAGGAGCTGAGAGATGACCAGTTCCTGAAAATGAGCCTGGCAGAGGATGAGGCACTGCTCACCATAGATATCAGCATTGACATGAAAGGAGTGGAGGGGTGAGTTCCCACTGGCTGTGCCATCCCTGACTTGGCAGAGCTCATTCAGGCAGTGCTCTTTGGGCACCTCTGTAACCCAAATTGCTTCTGAAAGTCATGGCCTGGTAGTTTCCTGCACCTCAAAGTCAAGCAGCCTCTCAGGGTCTTGCTTTTTTCATCACCTTGTTGAGAACTTTAGCAGACATCTGTCTTACTCACTTGAAAGCAAACTCTGAAACCTTGGGATTTTTGCAGATGATGATTGTTTCCCAACCAGCTTAGTTCCTTCCCTGCACATCTGAGTGGCCACACTGTGCAGTGTGGCTGTGATCTGTGATGCTGAAGCATCACTTCAGCAGCTAAAGCAGTGTTGGATGGGAGGGTTGGCTCTTCCCTGCTTTTTTCCAAGCAGCTACATGAACCTGAGGTGTGCAGGAACCTGCCAGTGGTGGGTCCATGCAGGTGTCTGGAGCCTTTCTGTATCTCCTCTCCTCCTTTGTTGCAGTTATGGCAGTGACCAGACATACTTTGAGGAAATCAAGCAGTTCTATTACCGGGACGAGTTCAGTCACCAGGTGCAGGAGTGGAACCGGCAGCGCACCATGGCCATCGAGCGCTCCCTCAACCAGTTCCTCTACGTGCAGATGGCCAAAGAATTAAAGAACAAGCTCTTAGTGGAGGCCAAGGAGTATGTCCTCAAGGTGAGATGAGGCAGAGCTGGGCTTGCAAACACTGGCAGCCCTGCAGTGTTCTGGGGATAGCTGCTGACACGTCATACACAAGTTCTTGGGGAGGAGGAGGAGGAGGCAGGGATTGAGTCTGGTTCAACTTCCCCTCCAGAGGAGGGTTATGCCAGGCCTCTGCAGTGGATTTTCTCACTCCTCTTTGTCCTTTCTCTGCTCTCCCAGGCTTGCAGCCGCAAACTGTACAACTGGCTGAAGGTTGCTGCATACAGGCCTGATCAGCAGGTGGAGGAAGACGATGATTTCATGGATGAAAACCAAGGGAAGGGGATCCGGGTGCTGGGCATTGCCTTTTCATCAGCCAGGTAGGAGAGAGGGAATGGTGTTTGGATGACTGTCCAGCTTTAGCAGTCCGCCATGTCTGAGTGATCTCTGTTTGACAGGGACCACCCTGTGTTTTGTGCCCTCGTTAATGGAGAGGGTGAGGTGACAGATTTCCTCCGACTGCCACATTTCACAAAGAGAAGGAATGCGTGGCGTGAGGAGGAGAGGGAAAAGAAGGTGAGCCTTGGTGCAGCTGTCACTGAGATGAATGTAGGTAGCTCAGAACAGAAACCCTCTAGCTTTTCTACTTTCCTTTCCAGGCCCAGGATATTGAAACATTGAAAAAATTCCTCCTGAACAAGAAGCCTCACGTGGTGACAATTGCAGGCGAGAACAGGTCAGTCTTTGTGCTGCTTCCCCTTGCCAGTCTCTTTGCAGTCCTTTCCTTGTGCCTGTCTACATTTCACTGTTTCCAGGACCCAGCTCTATGCTCTTCCCTTAGTCTCCTTGGTTGTCTCTCCCTAGGGATGCTCAGATGCTGATGGAGGATGTAAAGAGAATTGTTCATGAGCTGGACCAAGGGCAGCAGCTGTCCTCTATCGGAGTGGAGCTGGTGGACAATGAACTGGCCATCCTCTACATGAACAGCAAGAAGTCTGAGGTGAACCTTCTGCTACTCCCTTAGTCCCTCCCTTAGTCTGTTGCTCATTTGTGCTGTGTCATCCTCCATTTGTTGTGCTGGCCTTACATCATCCTCTGTCTCATGTGATCCATCTGGACAGTCACGTACTGATCTTTGGATCAAGGCAAAACATCTTAGGCTTCCCTGAAGTGATCAGCACCAGCAGATGCACAAAGTGGATATTGATGTAGTTGGAAATTAGTGAGATTGTTCCATTACTAATTGCTTAAGAGCTCCTGGGAGCCTTTGACCTCAGCTTTCTTTGCCATGAGCACCAAGTGCTTCCTTGCTGCAGTCCCTGTCTGATGTGTTTTTGCTGCTTGTGGTACAAAGTGTGAAAGCACCAGGAGGGTTTTCCCTGGTTCTGTGTCCTGTTGCAGAATGAATTCCGGGATTACCCCCCTCTGCTGCGCCAGGCCGTGTCCCTCGCTCGCCGCATCCAGGACCCCCTCATTGAGTTTGCCCAGGTCTGCAGCTCTGACGAGGATATTCTCTGCCTGAAACTCCACCCTCTGCAGGTAAATTTTTTCCTTGGGCAAGAAAGATCCTTCTCTGCAAGAGAAAGCGGCCTGTGAGGGTTTGCTTTCAAAGAAAAGGTTTCCAGGTTAAACTTGTGCAATTTCTGTGCCATAGTCAGGCTAACAGCACATTCCATTTTTTTTTTTTTTTTTTCTTTTTTCTCATAAGCCTTTAGGCTGTTCTCAGGGGTAGCTGAGGTGCAACACAGCTCCTGGGTGCCAGTGTGTTGCGTTTGGCTCATGGCAGAGGGTTGCACAGACCCATCTTTTCCAGGGCTAACACCTCTTCTCTCTGCCAGGAGCACGTGGTAAAGGAGGAGCTGCTGAACGCGCTCTACTGCGAATTCATCAACCGTGTGAACGAGGTGGGGGTGGATGTGAACAGGGCCATTGCTCACCCCCACAGCCAGGCTCTGCTGCAGTACGTGTGTGGCCTGGGACCACGCAAAGGCACTCACCTGCTGAAGGTAAGGAGGCTTCTGGGCCTGCCTGCAGAAGCAGCACATGACCAGCACTCTGTGAGTGCTCAGGAGGTGAGTCAGGGTCCCGTGTGCCAGGTGCAGCTGGCAGCTCTGTTGATGGGTGTTTTTACCCCGCTGTGCCTCGCCCCGAAGCTACACGTGGACTCGTGTCCTTGAGAAACACAAACAGCTCAGCAGATCCATCAATCCCAGCCAGCTCCCAAACCCACAGGAATGGATGTGCTGTCAGAGTGTCAAGACACCTCCACAGTGTAGAAAACACGAGGCAAGAAGCCAAAGCTTTTCCTGAGAGTTGGAGCCGTGATGATGTGGAATCATCGTCTTTCACACAATGTTGAGACACTGGCATGGAGCAACAGCTTAAGAGCTGTGATGGGCATGTGTCAGATGCTTTAAACATTGCAGTGTGCTGTGTGAATACTCTGCTTTTTTTCCCAGACAAAAACTATTTGGGTTGGAAAGGACCTTAAAGATCATCTAATTCCAACCCATGGCCACGGCCACAGACATCTTCCACTAAAGCAGGTTACTCAGAACCCCATCCAGCCTGGCCTTTAACAATTCCAGGGAGAGAAAGTCCACAGCCTCTGTGGGCAATCTTATGTTTGAATAGCAGGATTTATACTCTTGCCTCTCCTCTCAAGGTTTTTATTCTTGCCTCTCTCTGCAGATCTTAAAACAAAACAACACCCGTCTGGAGAACAGGACCCAGCTGGTTACGATGTGTCACATGGGACCCAAAGTGTTCATCAACTGTGCTGGCTTCATCAAAATTGACACAGCATCCCTGGGTGATAGGTGGGTATTGGGTTGTGTTTGATGCCCTATGGGGTGTGGGGTCAGTGTGAGTGACAGGGTGACACAGTGACCTTCCCTGAGTCAGTATTCCCCAGAGTTTCTGTGTGGCCCCTCTGACTTTAGGCCAAGTTCAGGTATTGCTGGTTATTAGCTGCCCATAAGAACCAGATTAAACTTGCACAGCAGCAGTGTGAACTGCAGAAAATTAATTATATGGCTTGTTCTGGTGTGAAGGACTCTTTGTGGTCAAGAGGAACTAAACTAAAACCAATTGTTCCCTAAAATAGTTGTCATGGAGTCATCAGTAACCCATGGGCACTTGAGCTTAGTTTCTGCCTGGTCCATCCAACAGTATTTTATTTTTCTAAAGTTTCAAACTTGAGAAATAACTCAGCAATTTGGTGTCCTCTTAAACCAGTAGCAATACTGGGAAGTTTATAGGACATTAAGTTACAAGTAACTGCACAAGAGGTGTTTTGAGGACAGCCGTAACCTTGTTTCTGACTAGAAACATGCTTTCTCCAGGGTTTTTTGCATTTTAAAGGGAATGTGAGAAAGAACACCTGGCTGAATCCCTACACTGAGTGATCCAACCCTGCTAGATTCCTTGATTCTTGCAGGATACAACTCCCAGAGCTGCTGAGGGCAAAGTGTAGCCCATCCAAACAGCTCATTGGCAACACTGAGTTTATGTGAGGAGAGAAACTACAGAGAGCTGTGTGCTCACAGAGCAGCTGCAGTTTGCAGGGATCAAATCCACCCAGCATCCAAAATACCTGGCTCTGTCTTTGGAGCTGCAGACTGGAGTTTGCCAGGTCTTGCCTTGGCTTCTGTTGGTTTAGCAATGAATAATTCAGTGTCATTTTTGGAGTATTTTGTTCCATGGAGGGCAGCAGTGCTGCTCAACAATGTGCTTGATCATTGAGCTGCAGGAGCAGCTCAGAGCCCTGATCTGAACATTGGTTTTGTTTCAGCACTGATTCCTACATTGAAGTCCTAGATGGCTCTAGGGTCCATCCTGAAACCTATGAATGGGCCAGGAAAATGGCAGTGGATGCCCTGGAATACGATGAGTCAGCTGAGGATGCAAATCCTGCAGGAGCTCTGGAGGAGATCCTGGAAAACCCCGAGCGCCTGAAAGACCTGGATCTCGATGCCTTTGCTGAAGAACTGGAAAGACAGGTGCACTGGGGGTTCCTGGTG
This sequence comes from Serinus canaria, assembly GCF_022539315.1. Taxonomy (NCBI): domain Eukaryota; kingdom Metazoa; phylum Chordata; class Aves; order Passeriformes; family Fringillidae; genus Serinus; species Serinus canaria. The sequence continues at coordinate 4,313,222 of NC_066332.1, read as the reverse complement.
TTGAGAAACAAGGGGAAGCTCTGATGCCCAGCTGAGATTCTCATGTTTTATAGCTTTATCCTTTTTGGGAGCTGGGCATTAGCTGTGCTGTTGTAAAATGTATAAATGGCCACAATGAGCAGTCAGTGTCTGACAATGGCATGCAGTAAATGCTTGCAGAAAGTACACTTGGGGCAGGGAACAGTAATTACCATTTAAGCTCTTCTCCCTGAATTTTTTTCTAAATGTGTTTGTCCTTTTGACCTCCTCAACATCCTGTGACCGAGTTTCACCATTTGTTGGTACCTGCTGTATTCCCCTTTCTTAAATTTGCTGTTTAATAAGTGGCTTGAGTTCTTCCAAAACTTACACTGGATTCCCTACTGACCTTCTTCCTGCTGCTCATGCCTTTATAACCTCTGAATCCCACACAGGGCTATGGTGACAAGCATATCACTTTGTATGACATTCGAGCCGAGCTAAGCTGCAGATACAAGGACCTGAGAACCCCATACCGTTCTCCCAACACAGAGGAGGTCTTCAATATGCTGACCAAAGAAACTCCAGAGACATTTTACATAGGTACATCCCTCTTCACATCCCTGCTTTCTGTCCTCCTGAGTTGACACAGGATGTGTCAAGGTGGGGCAAAGGGATCTTAGTGAGCCTGATGTTGGGACAGTGCTGTGGTGGAGTGTGAAGCAGCTTTTCAAGTACTTGGGTGACCTCCTAACACCTTCATGCATGAATAACAACCTTAGATGGAGGAAACTGCCCAGCTCTGCAGTTTTTCATTCTTTCCTTCCCCTCTCCCATCACCCCACAGGTAAAATGATCATCTGCAATGTGACTGGGATTGCCCACAGGCGCCCTCAGGGAGAGAGCTACGACCAGGCCATACGGAATGATGAAACTGGCCTTTGGCAGTGCCCCTTCTGCCAGCAGGACAACTTCCCAGAGCTCAGTGAGGTGGGGCTGCTTCTCTGCCTTCCTCAGGGGGCTGCTCTCAGCAGGAGTGTTGTGTAGGGTTCTTGGGAGACAAGGAATCAGAACCAAGATTGTGTCCACAGCGCCCCAGGATCCCAACCTGATGTGGCCTTTGGCTGTAAATAAAATCTGTTGCACTTCTGACTAATTGCTTCAGTATAGATTTGGCAGGTCTTTTATGGCTGCATTATGGCTTTTAGAGTGAAATGGACCTGGGGCTAAGCTGACCAGTTCTTTGCAGATATAGAAAGCCTTCTTGTTTGTGGTCTGGGATTGTGTTTTATGTAAAGAAATTGCCTGTGACACTGAGAACAGAAGGCTCTGCCACCTTCTCAATTTTAAGAACTTATCTGGACCACCTGCTGCTTAATGCAGCTGTACTTTAGGTCCCTTCTAAACACTGTGAATTCCAGCCTGGGTAATCCATGACTTTAAGCCCCTATAGTGTTCATTAGAGAGCAGCCCTGGCTACAGGCTGGTGTTCAAGGTCTAAAAATGTTCTGACCTTCCTGGTTGCAATGTCCCATAAGCTGAGCAGAACGGGAGGAGGAAGATTGCATTACTGGGTAGCATTTGTTGAAGTCTTCTGTCCCCTGCCCTTACACAAGTCTCTGCTGGCTGCACCACTTTGCTGACCCAGCTTTTGGACTTGTTTTGAGTATGAACTGCTGGGGCTATTTTGTTTCCATGCTGAATGATTTATTTGCTTTTGCCTTGCTCAAGGTTTGGAACCATTTTGACAGCGGTTCCTGCCCAGGTCAGGCCATTGGAGTGAAGACACGTCTGGATAATGGTGTTGCTGGCTTCATCCCAACAAAATTTCTTAGTGACAAGGTGGTCAAGAGGCCAGAAGAAAGGGTGAAGGTATGAAAGCAGTGGATTTTCACACTCCCAGCAAGAGCTGGAAGAATCTGGAGCCAATACCAAAGACTCAGAGTTTGGTTAATAACGCTGTTCTTAAATGACTTTTCCAAACTTATTTTCATGCAAGGACTTTAAATCAGCAGGAAGTTCAGGTTCTGGTTAGTGTCCTTGTCCCACAGTGCAAATCTCCCTTGGCAGCTGGTGGGACCCTGTTAATCAGTTAACACGTTGTGCTGCAGGAGGATTTATTGTTGTCTGGCTGGAGTCTGGGTTTAGGAGACCAGAAGGCATTCTAATGCAGAGCTGCCCTTTGTTTCTGGCTTTCTAAAGAGTTCACAGAACTGCTTTTGCTCAGGCAAGGGTCATTTTCCCTCTTATAGCTTTTTCTTCCCTCTCCATTAATTTGTGGAGGTCATCAGAGTTACTCGTCCTACTCAGGACAGAGTTCTTAAAGAAATGGAATAACACCTTTTTATCACATAATAAAATAGTGGTTAAACATCTTTGCTGTCTTTTGGGGTCCCCAACAGGCCATGCAGGTGATGGATAGTCTGTAAGCTCAGAGGTCTCAGCGTTTCTTTAATGAGTTGTTAATTAACTTCATCATGGTTAACTGAGCTAAGACATTGCAGTTTGGGGGGGGAGATTTTCTGCCTCACATTTTATTAGAGCAGTCTTTTGGGTGTCTGCTTCTGAACACACTTAACTGCTTTCTTGCACATCTTGAAGGCCAGTTTTGCTGCTCCCATTGTGAAAGATGTTTGAAATAGAAAAGGTGATTGTCCTCACCCTTCAGACATGCAGTTTTCTGTGTGGTGTGGGTAATAGGTAATAGATGTCTGGAGAACTGCCCTTAATCTCTTTTTCCCTTAATCTCTTTTGATTCTGGAATTTTTGGGATCAGTTGACTTGGAGTTTGTGTAGAAAGATCACTTTTATAGGTTGTATCAGTCGGAAGTAGCTGAGGTGATTTGTACCTCCTCAGTGTCAGCAGGTCCCACGTGGATTGTTCTGTAGCACAGGGATTCTGGTGTGTCAGCCAAACCTGCTGCTCACCTTGGCCTGCTCCTCCTCTGCAGGTGGGAATGACCGTCCACTGCCGCATCATGAAGATTGACATTGAGAAGTTCAGTGCAGACCTGACCTGCAGGACCTCAGACCTGATGGACAAGAACAATGAGTGGAAGCTGCCCAAAGACACCTACTACGACTTCGACTCCGAGGCAGCAGATCACAAACAGGAAGAAGACATGAAAAGAAAGCAGCAGAGGACAAGTGAGTTCTCTTAATTTCTCTCTCCCATGTAATTCCAGCCTTCCCAGGCTGCTTCAGTCGGGACAATCAGCACAATTAGCTACAGTTGCATTAAAGCTGTTCCTCTTGGAAGGCTGAAGGTTGCCTTTGTTCCCCAGCGTACATCAAGAGGGTAATTGCTCACCCATCATTCCACAACATCAGCTTCAAGCAAGCAGAGAAGATGATGGAGACCATGGACCAAGGGGATGTGATTATCCGGCCGAGCAGCAAAGGGGAGAACCACCTGACTGTCACCTGGAAGGTCAACGATGGCATTTACCAGCACGTGGATGTCCGGGAGGAGGGCAAGGAGAATGCCTTCAGCCTGGGCTCCATGCTCTGGATTAACACAGAGGTAAAGCCCTGCAGAGCATGCCTGGGAAAGGGAATGATTTATTTTACAAGTTGACACAGCCCTTCTGTCCTTGTAGCTGCTTTCACACTCTTCCTATACATTCTCTGGATCCTTAGACAATACTTGTCTCTCTTTTTCTTTTCCTCAAGCCTTTCTGTGCTGAGTGTATGACCAAATATACCCTAAATGCCTCTTTAAATGTGTTTGTTCAAAGGAATTTGAAGACCTGGATGAAATTGTTGCTCGCTATGTCCAGCCAATGGCTTCTTTTGCCAGAGACCTGTTGAACCACAAATACTATCAGGACTGCAATGGTGGAGACAAGAAGGTGAGACAATCCCAGGATGTGGTAACTTCTTAGGAAGATATCCATGGGCTCTGTGTGCTGCTGAAAATGTGGGCTCCCCTGGAGCATTTATCTTCTTTCTCTCTCTAATTAGAAGCTGGAAGAGCTGCTGATAAAGACCAAGAAAGAGAAGCCAACATTTATTCCATACTTTATTAGTGCCTGTAAAGACCTACCTGGTAAATTCCTCTTGGGATATCAGCCTCGAGGCAAACCAAGGTAAGTGAGAGGCAAGCCCAGCATCTGCACTGAGTACTGCCAGTACCAAACCTCAGCTGACTGCTGCCAGTTTTTCTTCCAGCTCTGTCAAAATGCCTGTAAATCACACCTCCTCTTTGCCAGGATTTGGCCTCCTGACAGTGGAGGACCCAATTCTAGCAGTAAATCTCACCCAGGAGACTCCCATGTTTCTTAACCATCTGGCTGCCACGAGCAGCACTGCCCTGTGCTGTGGGTGTTGTGGGAGTGTAGGCAGGGAAGGATGGGTTTTTCATGGAAAAGCAGATTTTTCATGGAAAGGCAGGGTAGTTTGAAGCAATTGTTTGAAAATTAAGTGCCTTGGGTGGGTCTATCTGTTCATTATCAGTACAGGCAGTGCCTGTGGTTTTAGTGCAGGCCTGTTGTGAGTGTGACCTGTCAGTGAGTGGCTGACATAGCCTGTGATGTCTCATGCTGTCCCTGCTCTCCCAGGATAGAGTATGTGACAGTGACACCAGAGGGATTCCGCTACCGGGGCCAAGTCTTCCCTACTGTGAATGGACTTTTCCGATGGTTTAAGGATCATTATCAGGACCCTGTTCCAGGTGAGCAGCCTAAAGCTTCAGTGCCTCAGCTGTTTGTTTATCACACAATATCAGGGACAGTTATTAAAGGACAGTTCCATCTTCCTTGTCCCAAAAATGTGTCCTAGGATCTTTCTATGTGTGGGAAGCAATGCTTAAAGTGTTTGGCTCCATGCACCAACCCACTGGGAGCTCTCCTGAGAGTTAATCTTTCATCAAGTGGGCTGTGCAGCAAAGTCTGGACCCGTCCCTTTCCTCTCCTTTGTCTCCCCCACCATACAATCCAGCACACACCATTCCCTGGTAGCAAACCATCGTGCCAGAACAAATCCTGAGTTTCAGACCAATGGCTGCTCTTCCAGGAGAATTACTCTACCTCTTGGTATTTTACTCAGGTATTACCCCCAGCAGCAGCAGTCGGACCAGGACTCCAGCCTCCATTAATGCTACTCCAGCTAACATCAACCTGGCAGGTCAGTGCAAGCCACTCCAGTTGGGATTGGGATGCGAGCTGCTCCTCCAGTCTCCACTTTTCCTAATGCAGTGTGTCTCCCTTGCAGACCTGACACGTGCAGTGAATGCTCTACCACAGAACATGACCTCCCAGATGTTCAGTGCCATTGCTGCTGTGACAGGCCAGGGACAGAACCCAAATGCCACCCCAGCACAGTGGGGCTCCAGCCAGTACGGCTACGGAGGCAGCGGAGGCGGCAGCAGCGCCTACCACGTAGGTGTCACTTCCATTTCTGCTGGCTTCTCCTTGCTGCTAGAAACCACTGGGAACCTAAGGAATCCCTCACTGCCTGGGGTCCCCCAGTCCTGGTTTTGTCCCCATGGTGCTGCACAGGCTGGATTCTTGAATCAGGTTTCCTTTTGCCTCCCGTGACTGGAGAAATGAGGCACGTAACACAGCCCTGCTCCGGGGAGAGTTGGAGCAAGGAGCAAACTGGTCTGGCCCCCAAGGAATGTGGCAGGGTGGAGAGGGGGGATCCAGCAGTGAGGGCACACAACCTTCTGATTGTGCCCCTGAATTGGCAATGTGAGCTGCCAGTGGAGGAGATTAGCTGCGAAGGTATGCGCTGAGCTTGCAGGGCTTTTCAGCTCAGCGCTAATCTCTGAGCTGCACCGGCGGGGAACACCTCAGCCTGACCCAACACCCAGGGGCTTTGCAGGGAGTAAGATGGAATTGGACAGTTTTGGCTCATGGTGAAGCCTTTCTTGATGTGTGCCTGCTCCCAGCCCACTCTGCAAGCTCCCAGCTGGCACCAAGGCAAATTCCAGCTGCAGAAGGACTGAGGAGCCTGCGTGCAAAAAACACACCCAGCTGTTGCACCCTAAGAAGAGATGCTGCAAGACAAGGCTTGCAGGGAGGAGTGATCCTCTTTTAGAGCACCTTGGGAGGCTTTCAGGAAGTTTGGCACAGTAAATGCTGAGCTGAGGATGGGCAGGGACTGTGGATAACCCGATTTATTAATCATCAAAACATCTGAAAAAAAAAAAAAGGGGAGGTGAACACCGGGAGGTAAAGACACTAAGCTCTTCATGGGACAAGAAGCCAGCTGGCTTGGGTTGTGGGAGGGAGCCATCCTGGGAGCTGCTGCACCTTCTCTGCAGCCTGCAGGGGAAGAATTTATCTGTTCTTCGTGCCTGCTGCAGGATGTCATTGCTGCTGGTTTGCCCCAAGTGTCTCTGGTGCCCCTTGCCTTTGCTTGGCTCCAGCATTTCCCCTTGGGCAGGCAAGGAGGGCACGCTGTGCTGGCCCAGCTCTCAGGGGAGCAAATGTGCTGTGCTCAGCAGGGCTGGGGGCATGCAAAGTGTGGGTGGGCACCCTCCTGGGTGAGCAGGGCACTGCAGAACCCCCCCCAGCTTGGCAGGGTCCACCCTCTGTCCTCTGACAGCCTCTGCTCTCTACAGGTCTTCACAACTCCAGCACAGCAGCCAGTGGCCACCCCTCTGATGACCCCCAGCTACTCTTACACTACTCCCAGCCAGCCCATCACCACACCCCAGTACCAGCTGCAGGCCAACACCACACCCCAGTCCTCCCAGTCACAGCCCTCATCCAGCTCCAGGCAGAGGCAGCAGCCAAAGTGAGTAGCTCTGAGTGCTCCTATCCCTGTCCTGTCTCCATTGCTTTTCTTGGTTTTTGTGGAAGCAGCACGATGGGGTTATCTCCCCCATGGGGAGGGGAGGGCAGGGCAGGGAAGTTTACTTGTCACATCTCACGTTGTCCCCGTGTCCTTGCAGGACCAACACCCACGCTGCCATCGACTGGGGCAAGATGGCCGAGCAGTGGCTGCAGGAGAAGGAGGCTGAGCGGAGGAAACAGAAGCAGAGGTTGACCCCTCGCCCCTCTCCCAGCCCCATGATCGAGAGCACGCCCATGTCCATCGCCGGGGACGCCACGCCTCTCCTGGATGAGATGGATCGATAGGACCTGACACCCGACACCTCCGCTCTCTTCTCTGCGAGGAAGGGGGAAGGAGAGGGAACAATAGGAAGCGACTTCCCTTAGACACCTAACTCCTGTTTTATACGTCGTGGCATGGTGGGAAATGACTCTTGGTGATGTGCACCTGAGCGAGAGAATAGACTTGGCAGGGCTGGTTTAAGATATATACTATATATAAGAAAAATATATCATAGAAAGGAACACTGCATCGGCCTCTGCGTTCTGGGCTCCGGTTTTGAGGCACCTTGGGAACTTAGCAAAGCAGACGTGAGGTCAGAGGAGTCTGTCCTTGTACATGCACAGCACTCTGCTTTCGCCCCAAAGACTGGGAAGCAAATGGAGCTGAAAGTGCATTGCCCTGGAGTGAGCCTGTTTCCTTTGGATTCTCCCAAACCCTGACTGTCGCCTCCCCTCGTCCCGAGACCACAGAGCAAAGTCGTGGGGGTTGTGACAAACGAACCAGAGTTCTCACAGAGTTCCTGTTGTTGTTTGCTCCGTGTTTTCATGCGTGACAGGCTCAGCAGAGCCTGTGCCAACCCCAGCTGTGTCTGGAGGGGTCCAGCGCAGCAGCTCGGGGTCTTGCTGGAGATGCAGCTGTTGTACCAAAGGCTTGCTCTCTCCTCTGGCTTCTTTTGGAACAATATTTATTTAGTTTTGGTTATTTTTTTTTTTAATCAGACTGCGAAATAAAGTGCCAGCCTGCGGCAGCTCCCCCAAACAGACCCATGGGATAGAGCAGCACGGAGTGCATGGCCTCCTCCTCTGTACCTGCTTCCCCTGCCCAGCTGTAACCAAGAGGGGTGAATAAATAGAGTTTTTACTGAATGCTAGCTCAGAGGTTTTCTGCCTGCACCCTGCCCTTCCCTTAGGATTTGCTCAGAGCAGAGTTGCTTGGTGGAAGTCGATGCTCCTTCTTCCTTTGTTGCTTGGTGTTGCCCTCTGTGTGCTGCAAGTTTCGCAGAGAAGCTGATTTCTGTTGTTAACAAATAAGGTTTTGTTATGGATGCACCACGTGGAGACATCGGGGGCACCTCCCTGTGGCTATGGGACAGGGAGAGACACTGGGAGAGGGATGAAGTGGATAAAGAAGCAGCCCAGTGTGGGATTGCCCACATGGGAGAGACATTTCTGAGAGGGAAAGTTCCTGCTGCACACAGTCTCCCCTTTCCTGCTTTGTTAGTAGGGATTTTCTATGGAAGCAGAGTCTTTGTTCCTTCCCAGTGCTCCTGGTCAGCCTCCTTTGCTAGGAAATGAGCAGGAACAGCAGATCTTAGGAAACAAAGCTCTTCTTTGCATGTAAATGCTCCTGAAGAATGGCAGCGACCCGGGAGACACAAAGCAAAGCTCTTTGCACAGAGAAATGCAGGTCCTGGCTTTAATGCCATCCCCTCTGCAGTGCTGAGGGGCTGGCAGGGTCCTGTTCCTCCCAAAGCCACCCAGGCCAGTGGGGAGACCCGTGGGCTGGGGCCCACAGCTCCGAGGTCACAGGTGGCTGAACCTGGCGCTATTTTCTTATTTCATGGGACTGTACGATAGGAATTGAACTGGGAGCAGCTCCTTACTGGTTGGACCTGAAAGAGGAGGCTAGTTGTGTGTTGTTGCCTCCCTTCTGGCTGTCTTTGTTTTTAGTTTTCCCTTGCTGTCAATAAAAGTTCTACTTTTGGGAAGCTGGTCCGTGTGCCCCCTGTCCGTGCTTTCTGCTGGGATGCTGTGGCTGCCTCAGGGGCTTTGCAGGCAGAGAGGAAGCAATGCCTTCCTGCACCCTTGGTATTCCCCCCTGGCCTCCTGTGATCTGCTTATTTCAGGGATTTGGGATTGCACTGCACGCTCCTCACCGTGGGCTTTGCTGTCTGCTTGGCTCCAGCTTTTTCCAAGGCTGGTATTTGGTGCTGCTGCAGGAAAATCTTTCCACCACCTCACCAGGACACTGGGCTGAGCCACACTCCACCCTTGAAAGCACTTTGGAGGAGTTGGTGGCCATGCCCTGTTCCCTGCTCCTGGCTACAGGGGCCCAGACAAGGTCCCCACCCACCAGGAAGGGACACAGGCAGCATTCTCTGCCCCAGCTCTTCCCAGGCACTGTCTGCCTTTGTCCCCGGGCTGGAAAAGTGTCTGTTGTCCCACTCTAAGGAGCTTTGCAGGCATTTGAGGAGCCTTCAGGGAGGGCCAAGCCCCTGTTCCTCCCAAAGGGAGAAGGAGTTGATGCTGGTGTGGGAGCATGGGAAAGGCAAGGCATTAAGAAGATGAGAGAGCTTGGGTGGTGCAATTCAGAGAATTCCCAGAGAAAATGACATGCCTGGGGAGCTGGAATTTAACCCCCCAGCAGGGGAGCTAAAACTGGGGCTCAGACTCTGCTGCCAGCATGTGGCCAAGGGCTGTGTTCCCAGTGCCAGGACAATGACATGAACTGAGGGGAGCAGTGAGGAACAGCTCAAACCCCTGGATACCCACCCAGCTCTCGGTGTTCCTGTCCCATGGGATCAGCCCTGGGATTTCCCCTGGATGCTACCCCCAGTGCCATCCTTTCCCCCAGAGACAAAGCCAGGGATGCTCAAGCAGATGTAAATTTATTTCACAGCCAGGACCCGTGCAGGGCTCAGGGAGGACTCAGAGCTGCAGCTCTCGTGTGGGCTCAGCCTCAGTTTTGCTTTTCAGCCTCTTCTTTCTGTTCCTCTCCTTCCTCCTCCTCTTCCCACTGGTGGTGGGGACTGGGGAGGGAGTGGCTGGCACTGGCTCCCTGCCCACTCCCTCCTGTGCTGGGGCATCACTCAGGATGGTGTTGGATGCTTCCCCCAAGGATGGCAGCAGGGCCCAGGGATCAGCAGGGCCAGCAGCTGCAGGATGGCTCCGTGCCCCCTTTTCAGAAGGGCCTTTCTTTTTCAGACCTTTCCTCTCATTTTTCTTCTCTTTCTTCCTCTTCCTCTCTTTCTTGCCTGCCTTGGGGGCTGTCCTGGTGTGATGATCCACTGGGAGGGCTCCTTCCCCTGTGCTGCCCCACGGGGGGCTCAGGGGGACTCCCCTGGGCCTGGCTGCCCTGTCGATGAGCTCCCCCCCAAATTCATACAGCACCGGCTCTCGGGGCACTGCCACGGCCACCGTGTTGTACGTCTTACACCTGCCAAAATCCAGGAGGCACCACGGGGTGGGACAAGCCCCACAGGGCAGGGGACAGTCCCCAGGGGCAGGGGGGCACTCACCAGACATAGAGATAGGGCTCCACACACTCCTCCCTGTAGGTGAACTCGAAGCAGGGCACCTGGATGACGTTGAAGAAGGCCTGGCCCACCACGCGCGAGGCCGTGTCGTTCACCCGCCGCAGGCACTCCTTCAACCTGCCCGGGGCAGAGCTGGGCTCAGGGGGCTGCCACCCCCCGGGAGGACAGCAGGGAGCCCTGGGGCGGTCTGGGGACACTCACCTGAGGTCACAGTCGCAGTGGCTGATGGTGTGCCAGCGCAGGTTGCGGTAGCCGTAGCGGGCAGTGAAGGGGTGGATGACGTGCTGGCAGTGGTCGTGGTCCCGGCAGCACCGGTCTGTGTCCCGGTGCTCCCCTGCAGGGAAACGGGGGCTGCAGGCTGGGGTTGGGCTAGGCTAGGACTAGGATTGGATTGGATTGGGTTGATATGCATGGAATGGTACTGGGATAGGCAAGGATGGATGGGAAGGGCTCAGCTGGATCTGCGCTTGGGTGGGGACAAGGCTGGCACTGGGATGGGGACTGGGCTGTGCCACAGTGGGGGTGAGACTGGGGTTAGGCTGGGGTCCTGGAGCAGGGCCACGAGAGGGATCAGGATAGCAACGGGGAGTGGAGCAGTATTGGAATTGCAGCGGGATGGACCACAGAGTAGGCTGGGGACAGAGGGTGGATCAAGAATGGACCAACACCAGAAAGAATGGTGATAGGGACTAGGCAGAGGTGAACTGGGATTGGACTGCTGCTTGGGTAGGGACTGAACTGGGACAGACAGGGATTGAACTAGCATGGGAACAGGGTCTGGAATGGACCAGTACTGGGATGGTCTGGATTAGGGTTGGTGGGGACTGACCCAACACCAGTCTGGGCTGGGATGGAGCAGCACTGGGTTGGGGATGGGATGGGATTTGAGGAACAGAATTGGAAGGGATGGAAGGGAGCGGGATGGGATGGGAAGATACATGTAGCAGCATCCCTGCCGCCCTTACCCAGCTGCTCGTAGCTGTCCGCGTTGCTGCCCGCACCGCACCACAGCGTCCCGGGGTAGGTGAGCCCGCGGCGGGCGCGGGGCCGTCCCGGCGGGGCCGCTCCGGGGGCAGGTGGCAGCAGGAGCAGGAGGAAGAGGAGGAGGAGGAGGAGGAGGCGGCAGAGCAGCCCCGGGGCGCACATGGCACCGCGCCGCTCGCCGCCGTGGGGCCGCCTTATAGAGCAGCGCAGCCCGCCCACGCGGGGCGGCCCGGCACGGCTTGGCACGGCCCGGCACCGTGCCGAGGGTCCCGCAGAGCCGGGGTGCTGCAGCCGCTCCCGCAGCCGCGGCACGTCCCGCGCCGGCAGCCCGCGGGGAAGGGGGCACCCCTCCCGGTGGGACCGGCCCCGTTGCTGTGGCAGCCGGTGGGGTGATGTGCCGGGGCCGGTAACGAGCCGGCCCCAAACCCCCGCCCCGTGACGCACCGGCCCCTGCACAGCCCCCGGCCCCGGAGCGGCCCCCGACGGGAGAAGGATGCTCCCTGCATCCCTGCGTCTCTCCCTGAGGATGCTCTGTGCGGCCCCGGATCCCAGCCCACAGATGCTCCCTGCATCCCCGCGTCCCTTCCCGCGGTGCTCCCCACATCTGCACATCCCCGTGTCCATCCCAGGGACACTCCCTGTGTCCCTGCATCCCATCCCACGGATGTGCCTTCCACAGGACAGCCCAGAGCCCGGTGCCCAGCCGGGCTGGCCGCCCACACCGGCATTCCCAGAGCGCTGCCAGGGCTCTCCCTCCCTGCCAGCTCCTGCCCTTGGAGCCCATTGGCAGTCAGGACACAGCCCTGGCTCAGTGGGATGCTGTGGCAGCCAGCTCTCAGCAGGGCAGGACAGTGCCTGGACACCCCAACGGGGACGTGAGTGGCCTCAGAAAGCCCCTGTGCTGCCCAAGGCTGCAGGACATCCCCCTGAGCATCACCCTGGCTGGCTGACCCCAACATCACAGGGTGCCACCCCACTGTGCCACCCACGCTGGCACAGGCAGCTGGTGCTGGGGACACCGACGTGGGGTGCAAATGCCACAGCCCCGTTGCTTCCCAGCACAGCACTGCCTGGCTGGGACAGCAGAGCCTGGGGGACATCAGTGGCCCATGGGAAGGGTTCCTGCCTGGCTCTGTCCCAGTGTCCAGCTGGCCGAGGGCGCTGGCCCAGTGCCACAGGGACTGCCCCTGCTCAGCTGTCGCTGTCTGTGAGGCTCCTGTGACGGTCCTGCTCGGCTCAGCCCTGCCACCAGCACCAGGTATGCAGCCAGAACGGGAACCCTGGGCCCTGGGGTGCCACGTGGGGGTGTGGGTGGGGGGCACCAGGCCGTGGGGAGCCCTGTGGAGGCTGGAGGTGGGGAAGTCCCACCCCTCTTCATGCTCAGTGCTTGCAGTGCCTGCAGTCCCCACGCATGGACCTGTGCCACGTCCCTGCCACCCGGGAGAAGGGCTGGTACCTGGCACTGATGGCTCCCAACGTCAAAGGTCCCAACTATGCCTGGCTGGACCCCTCCCGGCTCTACTGCCACCCGCAAGTACCCAGTGCCCGGGGTGGATGGCACCCACGGGGGTGCCAGGGAGGGCTGCACCTCCACGGGGCTGCTGGGGCACCCAGCTGTGGGTGCCCACCGTGGGCTGCGGGCACCCAGCCCCTCCTCTCTCCCCCCAGGGCTTGCAGGACTGCGTGGCCGACCTGCTGCAGCCCTTCCAGGGAGATGCCATCGACATGGTGGCCGGCATCGACGCCATGGGCTTCATCCTGGGTGAGCAGGGCACGGGTCACAGGTGAGCACGGCGTCTCTGTCCCTTGTCCTGGGGGTGCTGACAGTGCTGTGGCCACCTGCAGGCGCTGCAGCCGCTGCCACCCTGCGGAAAGGCTTCCTGGCCATCCGCAAAGCCGGGCACCTGTGCGTGCCGACGGAGGCGCAGCCCTACAGCGACTACTCGGGCCGCCAGAAGCGGATGGAGATCCGCACCGATGCCATCTCGCCCGGTGAGCCAGCGGGGTGCTGCCCTTCTGGGGACTGCAGGGTGGGCACGGGGCACTCATGCACAGCCTCTCCCCCCTCCAGGTCTGCGCATCCTTCTGGTGGACCAGTGGGTTGAGACTGGGGGCACTATGAGAGCGGCCATCGAGCTGGTGGAGCGGCTGGGGGGGGTCGTGACAGGTAGGAGAGGGGACCCCGGGGTGCACCCATGGGTGCAGCGGGACCACCACTCCCACAGGCTGTGGTGGCCAGTGCTGAGCCCTGCCATGTGTCCCCACAGGTGTCGCTGCCATCTGCATGGAGAGCAGCGAGGGAGGGAAGTGGATCCAGGAGCGCTACAAGTGCTCCCACTGTGTCCCCCCTCGCCTGCAGCCCCGCTTTGACCAGCATCAGTTTGGCTGGGACTGATGTGGAACTGGCACCTCGTGTGTCCCCCCGAGGGACACAGGGCTGCTGGCTCTGCAGGACAGGGATGCTCCTCAGTGGAAAAGGAACTCGTCCTCAATGGCAGCCATCCATCCTCCTGCTTGCAACCTGGGGGCTGCACCCAGGCACAGGGAGACCCACAGCCAGCCCCAGCCCCCTGCCCCCAGCCCCAGTCCTTTCTTACAAAGCATAAAAAAAATTTTATTAAGACAAAAGGGAGCCTGAAGGCATCTCCCCCTGCGAGCAGTACCTGGGTTTGCATAGCTACAGGAGCCACACGGGTGCTCCTGCCCACCCCAGCCAGGGGTGCCCACGCAGGCCAGGGGCTGGGGGGGCTGGGGGTGGCAGGGACGTCTCCTCGGGGCCGGCCGGGGTCGCCCCTCTTTGGTCCAGAGGTGTGAGCACGGAGGGGGCTGGGGCTGTCCCCTCACTGGCAGCACTTGGGCTTCTTGCGGGACGTTGACAGGTACAGGTCGCTCTCCTTGCTGCTGATCCCTGAGGGACAGAGGAAGGAGGAGGGTGGGTGGGTGGGTGGGTGCGTGGGGGGACAAGGAGGACACCCAGGCAAGGCTGGCCGGGGCTACTCACGCACGGTGTCGCCGATCCTGCGGGCGCCGCTGCCGCGCTCCAGCTCGGCCAGCACGCTGCTCTCAAAGGTCAGCGCCGCCACTCGGAAGAAGAAATCCCGCACGTTCTCCCCTGCCCCACGGGAAGAAGAGACCCCCTGAGTGCCCCCCGGCCTGGCTGACGCTGGGATCTGCAGCCCCCCACCCAGCTGGGACTCACCAGTGAGGGAGGAGACAGCCCAGTACTCTGCCTGCATCTCCTGGGCCACCTTGAGAGCGTCCTTCTCCATCAGGCTGTACTGTGCTGGGGTCTGCCAACCGAGCCGGGCATGGGTGGGTGACAGGGACAGCCAGGGCACAGTCCACCCACAGGGAGGGGGTCACACTCACGCTCAGATCCTTCTTGGAGCCCACCAGGAAGAGGATCACGTTGGATGGGTCGTTCTCCTTCAGGGCATCAGCCAGCCACTGCCTGTGGGAGCCACTGTCACCAGCTGCTGGCCGAGAACTGTCCTTGTGCTCACAGAGCACAGCAGCCCCACAGCCCCTCTCTGCCCAGCCCTTAAGGCCCCCATGCTCACCCCTGGCCCCACCCCTGGGCCATGTGTCACCTACCGTGTGTGCTCCAGGGACCCCACGTCGTTGACATCGAAGACAATCACGATGGCTGGGGGAGGGAGGAGGGGTGAGATGGGGACAGGGACAGGGACAGGGGGGTGGGCAGCCGGGCTGCAGGGGGAGCTCACCCTGTGCTCCCCGGTAGTAGGTGGAGGCGATGCACTTGAAACGCTCCTGGCCGGCCGTGTCCCACCTGGGGAGGGTGTGGGACATGAGAGGGGGGTTGCAGGGGTGTGTGGGGAGGGGGCTGGGACCTACTCACAGCTGCAGGCTGAAGGGCACCCCCAGCACCTCAAATCGCTCCATCTCGAAATCCACCCCAATGGTCGCCTTGTAGTTCTTATCAAAAGTGTCCTTGCAAAACCTGGGGGAGAGTCAGGGGGTATGAACATCTCCTGACCCCGTGGGGGCTCAGTGCCCCCCGCTCCGGGAGTGCCCAGCACCAGAGCTGGGCTCAGCCCAAGGTGCTGCTGCTGCTCTTTGGAGGAGAGAGCTCGCTTCCCCCGTGGCCATCCCCCTCCTAGGCTCCCCGGGGCTCCCGTTACCGATTGATCAGGCACGTCTTCCCCACCGAGAGATCGCCCACCACGATGATCTTGGAGATCTTGAACCTGCAGCGAGGGCGACGCGAGGCTCAGCAGGGTGGGGGGCACCCCCGGCTGTCCCCGGGGGCAGAGGGGTTTTGGGCCGGTCCCTGGAGTCAGCAGCGCTCCGCATCCCTGCCCTGCCGCCGCTCATCCCAGATCCCCGGTGTCCCCCCGTGTCCCTCCCGCTCCGTATCCCGGCCCCGCCGCGGCTTCTCCCGGAGCCCCGCGCCCGCCCCGCGCTCCCCCGTGTCCCCCCCGCGCCGCATTCCAGCGCCGTGACGCAGGGCTCGGCACCGGGCAGCGCCGGCAGCCACGCGGCGCCCACGCCGGGGACCCCCACCCGCGGCTGGCGGCAGCGCGGGCCCCTGGTCACCCCCCCAGCCCGGCAGCGGGGACCCCAAAACAGGCGGGACAGACCCCACGGTGCCCGTCCGCTCCTCCTGGCAGGCGCTGGCCACCGTGGGGTGGAAGGCGGGGCGGGCGTGCAGGGCGGCCTCCTTCCGAAAACACTGTGAGGGGACAAAGAGGGACAGCGGGGTGAGCGCGGGGCTCGGCGGGGCCACCCCCGGGCTGGCGTGTCCCCCTGCTCACCGCGGGCAGCTCGGCGATGACCCTGTCCCTGCGGACCGGGGCCAGCACGTTCATGGTCCGTGGGTGGCCGGGGGAGCGGGGATGGGATGAGGGTCACGCGAGGTCTGGGGACACAGAGAGCAAGGAGTGGCCGTGTCCCCATGTCACAGTTGTCCCCGTGAACAGCATTGTGTATCATGGTTGTCCCCGTGTCCCCAGGCGGGGCTGTCCCTGTATCCCAATAGCCACCACTGTCCCGGGACGTGGTTGTCCCCGTGTCCTGATTCCCCACGTCACCAAGGATGGCTGTCCCCACATCCCGGCCACCTCGAGCCCCCTGCCTGTGGCTGTCCTCACACCCTGGGGCACAGCTGTCCCCGTGTCCCAGCTGTCCACGTGTCCCACATCCCGAGTGTGCCACCCCAGGGTGTCACTGTGCCCCTGCCCCCAGGCGTGGCTGTCCCACACCCCCGCGCACAGCTGTCCCCGTGTCCCCCCACCTTCACATTCCTGCACAGCCGGGTACCGCTGTCCCCACAACCCATCCATCCCCGTGTCCCAGCTGTCCCCGCTGCCATCCCAGGGTATGGCTGTCCCTGCCCCGCAATCTGTCTGTCCCCAAGTCCCACCCACCCCCATCTCCGTGTCCCACCGGTCCCCGCGTGTCCCCCCCGTCCAGTGTCCGCCGTGCACAGATCCCGCTGTCCCCTCGCCTCATCCCAGTGCAAGATCAAGCTCTCCCAGCCTCGTCCCTGTCCCCACGGCGAGAGAATGAAGCGGGGTGTCCCCGTTACCGCCAACCTCCCAGCGACGGTAGCGGTGCTCGGTGCTTCACGCCCAGTCCCGGAGTAACCGGCGTCCTGGCCCCTCCCACGCCCCCGAACGGGGGCGTGGGAGGGGCCAGGACGCCGGTTACTCCGAGACTGGGCCATTGCGCTGCTACCACCGCGATGGGACTTCGGTAATCCGCCGCCACCCCGGGGCTCGCCCCGGTCCCGCACCGCCACGACGGCGGGGAGGGACAGCAGCGTGCCAGACTACAACTCCCATGACACCCTACGGGACACGGGACACCGCTGCGCCTGCGCGCAGGAGTCAGCTAATGAACACTACCACTACCGGCATGCTTCGAAGATGTCGTGAGAGTTGGGGCCGAGGGGTGATGGGGATTCCGTCTTGCACTCGCGAGATTTGGGGGTATAAGCCCGTGCTGCGCGGCGCGGGAGACCCCTTTCGGCTTCCGCCTGGCCAAGATGGCGCCCAAGGCGAAGAAGGAGGGTGAGGGCGCGGGGCGCTGGGTCCGTGTCGGGGGCGCGGGGCGGCGTGCGAGACCCCGCGGGGTGCTGGTGTATGTGGGGGGGAGGCCGGGCTGAGCGAAGCGGGGAGTGGCACAGGGTTCCAGCGCCGTGTTAGGCGCGGGCACGTGGAGGCGCTGGGACAGGCCTGCCGGTTGTCTGAGGGAGGTGGGGGATGTTCCCATCTCGCAGCTGGGACTCGTGCGCGGGGAGGGAATAAGTGCCTTTTCCCGCATGGAAACGGGAGAGTTTTAACTCAGTTGGGCGTTTTGGGGGCTCCTCTGGGTTGGATGAGGGAGCGCAGGCCGCTGGGTGAGGTCCTGCTCGCTGATGGGGGGAAGCCATGCCCGGCCGGGGAGCGCACCCCGACCCTGCAGATCCGTGTGGCGCTGACTGAGCTCTCCTCACAGCTGTGCCTCCGAAGACAGAGGCTAAAGCAAAGGCGCTGAAGGCCAAGAAGGCCGTCCTGAAGGGGGTCCACAGCCACAAGAAGAAGAAGATCCGCACGTCGCCCACATTCCGCAGGCCCAAGACGCTGCGGCTGCGGAGGCAGCCCAAATACCCCCGGAAGAGCGCCCCACGGAGAAACAAGTGCGTGTGTTGGGGGGGCTCTGCCCTGCTGGGGGCTTTGGGGGGTGGGAGCAGCCCCGTGAATGGGCTGGTGTGGGGACATGGTGGTTTGGGATGCAGGTGATGATTTTATGCGACCAAAGCCTGAGAGTTTGTGATTATAATCTTAAGTGACTGATGCACCCCAAAGAAAGCCCCTGAATTTGAGGAGCACACCTGCCAGCCCTCTGTTAATCATAGGATCTCTCTTGCAGGCTGGACCATTATGCCATTATCAAGTTCCCCCTGACCACAGAATCAGCGATGAAGAAGATTGAGGATAACAACACTCTGGTGTTCATCGTGGATGTCAAGGCAAACAAGCACCAGATCAAACAGGCTGTCAAGAAGCTGTATGATATCGATGTGGCCAAGGTCAACACGTTAATCAGGTGAGAAGGGGGGAGGAAAACAGGTCCCTGGTGGGTGTGAGGTGCTTCATTTTAGCAGAAAATGGGAACACGTGTGAGATTCAGCAGATGTGGGACAAAGCTCCACAGCTAAGTGCAGCTTTTGACTGAGCACATCTTGGTGGAAGTGGGAAATGTTGGCAGACCAGAGGGTCGGTTTCCTCAGGGAGCTCTTTGCCCTTTCAACGAGCACTTCTGACACCCAGGGAGTCCTGTGCAAATGATGTAGACTTTGATTTCACTGAGTAATGTGATGCTTCCAAAGGAACCACTGATGCACATGGGAGTTGCAGGAATGTGGAGCAGGGGGGAGGAGTTGTCTCTGTCCTGATGCCTCCTGTTCCTCTCTAGGCCTGATGGAGAGAAGAAGGCTTACGTCCGACTGGCTCCTGATTATGATGCACTGGATGTGGCCAACAAGGTGAGATGTCTTTGAAACTTGGAAGCTTTTTTTGCACCTTGTCTTGTGTCTCCTCCACTGATTGTTCTTGCTGAGTTTCTTCATGAGGTACTTGTATGGCCCAGTAGCCAGACAGGATCTGAGTGCTGAGCAGCCACGTTCTCAGTCAGTTCAGTCCTCAAGGTGATTGAGGTAGGCAGGAGGCAGAGGTGGTGCAGAGTGGAGTAGGGCAATGTACAGCACAAGGCTCACTGTGGGATGAGTGTACAAAGCGGATGTGTAAAGCTCTTGGGCAGGTCTGGGAGGAGGAAGCCTTGGAGGACAGGAATCCTGGGGAGATGCAGTGATATCTGTGGCAGAGGCTCTGCCTTTCTGCCACCATAACATCTGTTTTAACATCCTCTGCTTCTTTCCAGATTGGAATCATCTAAACTGCATCTGCCGAGGACTGTACAGACTAATAAACATTGTGACACCACTGAGGGCTCTTGTGTTTTGTGACAGCACAGCCCGTGTGAAAGAGAGCACCCAGCCAACTCCTGGGCCTTCACTCTCTAAAGGGGCTCCTCCTTCCCTTCCTGGCAGTGGGTGGGCAGAGCTGACTGCTCCACCAGAGGGTCGTGCAGGGCTGTGCTGCCCTACTCAGAGGGTGTCTGGGATCCTGCCAGCATGAGGTGACACCTCAATCTTAAATATCTCTACATTTACCCCCAGACCTCTTGTGCCTTGCATTTTCTTGCTCAGGGTAATGAGGATGTGTTTGTGATCAGTGTTTTGGGTGTCCTGCGTCGCTTCCTTGTGGAGCAGAGCACGGGTGGCCACAACAAAAGGCTGTCAGCGGCTCTGATGTGACACAGGTGACCTGTCACACCATTTCCCCAGCGTATCAGCTCTCTGCTTATGCTGCAGGTTCACTTGGAACCCTCCTGCTAATCCAGCAGTGGAGGCTTTGTGGGTTTTTCTGGCACAGTCTCCACTCCATGTGCTTGCAGCGTGAGTTTCCCTGTTGCTGTTCCTCACAGGGTGCACTGTCCTCAGGGTTCTTGCCAAATGCTGCTCTTGCTGCCTCTGCAACATTTGGCTGTAAGTCTCTAGATGAAACCAGCTTTTAGAGTGTTTGGAGTCAGGAGAATGTGGAGCACTGGGTGAGCAGGGAGTGGGGGAGTTACAGGAAAAGTCCTCAGGGTACTTTAGTTTAAGTACGTACTTAGACTTGACTGAGAAAGATGATGAAAGCCTTGACCAAATATTGATTGGGGTAATTGGGCTCTTGAATGGTGGGACACCGAGTTCCTTCAGGCCTCTTGTAGAGGGTGGCAGATTCCCAGGACAGTGGGGGATGGAAAGCAGGAGCTGCTCTCAGGACTCGGGTGGAGCTTTGTGCTGGGTAGTGTGGCCCTGGCTTGACACCCCTCACTTGTGCTCGGGGAGGTGGGCAGGGGGTGCTCCCTGCCTGCTGTAAGGGGTTAAAAACTGCCTGGAAGGAGGAGTGCTGGTCCCTGTGTGCTTCCCTCGCACCACCAACCCTGCCTCTTCCCTGTGGATGCATAACAGCAGGGTCCCCTGACCCCCAGGCCACCTTTTCACACATAGTCACAAGTAAGAAAGATGTGGAAGAAGTTGCCACTCTTGTAGCAAAGCTGCTGTCAGTGCTGGGCAAGGATTGGGTCTGGAGAGCCTGCATGTGCTGCAGCCAGAGGCTGGGAAGGATTCCACATCAGCATGACTTGCAGTCAGGCTTAGCCTTACCTCAGCTCAGCCCAGTGGTGCTGCCCTGGTACTTGCCTCTTGCTCCTGGCTGCCAGTCTGCCTGATCCACAGCTGCACTGCTAGGGGATGCTCCTGCTGGAAGCCAGAAGGGGAACAGTGGGGAGCTGTGCTCCCTCCTTTGGGAAGCTTTGTCAGCCTTCCACACTGGTTTAAGGACAGGGGAAGTGTGGTCTGAGTCTGTGACCTGCTGGGACAGAGCTGTGTCTGCTTCATGTGGAGAGACAAGGGGGAGATGTGTGCAGCAATAGAGGTGAGGGGAAAATTAACGTTTGAGCTTAGTTGTGATTGCCGATGCAGTCATTTAAACTGCAGAGGCCACAAGGCTTAAGCTGCAGCTGGAAGACACATAAAGCTTTGGGATGTGCTGCTGAGAGCAAGGCTGGGCCCAGCCAGGGCTGCTGAGCTCTGCTTTGAGTGAGGAGGGACAAGGAGCAGGATTGGAGCTGGCATTGATCCCTGCCCACACTGTCCCAGCTATCACATCTCAGTTCCAGCTGCCAGGCTGTTCCTGGCACTGTGTCAGTGCACACCAGGGAGTCCCACCAGGATCCACATCCTGTGGGGTGTTTCCCAGCTCTCTGGTGGAAAGGTGATCCCCCACTGCCTCCCCTTAATCACTGGCTCATTTCAACCGCAGTGCCTGTCTCTGCCTGAGCCAGGCAGGTGCTGGGGTGGGTGGGACACATTGTGCCCAGAGCAGGGGCTGGGCAGGAGTGCCTCTGAGCCCCGCTGCTAACACTGATCCTGGACCTGTCACCATCAGCAGGATTTGCCTCTCTGGTGCTCCACAGGACCGGCTAGGCCAGTTCTGGCTCCACTCTCCCAGGGAGCTGAACCCCCCTTCTGCTCCCACTGCTCTGGGAGAGCTGCTGGAACCAGCCTGGTCCTGTGGCTGCAGGAGAGGGCCCAGCATGCTCACAGTGCGCCAGTGAAGACTGCTCCAGGGGGATGCAAGCATGCAGCAATCTTCCAGGAAGAGCCCTTGGCCTCACATGGCTTTTCCATGCCAGCTCCACTTCACGTGGCTGCCGGGTGAGTCACACAGCCCAGCCAGGGCTCCTAACAACCAGGCTGGAGACAGGCAGGTCAGGCACTGCCACAAGGCTCAGTACCTCTCCTGGTTCCCTTCAACTGTCCCCTGCACAGCCCTAGGTCTCTGGAAGAGGAGAGGAATGAGGAAGAAGAGGGGAACCCATCCACACAAGAGACAGAGTTGTGCTCAAGGCTCAGCCGGGTTGGCAGGACCCAGAAGGCTGAAAGGTCCTTAGAACAAAGCCAGCAGCAGGAATGTGCCCTCTCCCTCCCTGAGAACTGCCAGCCCTTCCCTGGGAATGGGGCACATCCTTTCCCACAGCCCTGGCCCAGGGGAGTCCCCGACCTGCTCTGCCCACAGAAGAGCCAGCCCAGGTGTGCTGCGGCAGCAGTAAATAGACCGATTTTAATGCACATATCACCCAACATCACCACGGGAGGGACTCCTCCCCTCCCTCGAAACTCTTCCAGGCATCAGCTGCAAAGCACAGCCACCCCTGGCCCTCCAGCTGCCTGCAGGGAAGCTGGCTTGGGCTGCTTCTCCATCGGCCGTGCCTCTGGCTTCAGCAGCATCCCCGCAGCTCGGTGAAGCTGTCGGGCTGGTCCAGCAGGGAAGCGCTTTTACGCAGCAGAGCGGGTGAAGGCAGGGCCTGGGGCCAGGGAGAAAGCCCTAAGGCACATCAGAGCAGCTTTGGAGAGCCCCAAACTTCCAGAAGCCGGAGCCTGGGTCCCCCTCGGCGCGCACGTCTCAGTCTATCAGAAACTTCTCACCGTCTACATCTCTCCCCGCAGAGCCCTTGCGCAGGGAGGGGAAAAAATCAGAGCGGAGGAGGCGGGAGAAGTACATGAGGATCATGGCATCGAGCAGCAGGAGGTTGGCAGTGAGGAAGGCACCCTGGCCCTGCACCTCCACGTGGCGGAGGAAGTACCAGGTGAGGTAAGCCTGGGGCGCCAGGCGGAAGGCGAAGTACATCACCAGGTTGATGTATTTGTTGGCCTCGTAGAGCGCTGGGGAAGGCACGTTGCTCATCTTCAGCAGCATGCGCACCGTGAGGAAGATGTTGCTCACCTCCACCAGCAGCAGCAGCACTGCTGCCACCAGGAAGCGGCCTGTGATGATGAGTGAAACGAAGGCAGAGGTGGCCTGGGACACACAGACACACACGCAGAGAACAGGGTGAGCTCTCCTTGCCCTGGGGAAAGCAAGTCCTTCCCTACCCTCTGTTCTGTTCCTGAGTCGGGGGAACAGAACACACAGTTCTGTTCCCCCCACTCAGAGATCCCAGCAGGAACCTGAGCTTAGAGAAAACCAGTCTGGAAAGCCACATCCCCCAGGACCAGTTACACCTCCCTGAGCTGTGAGGAGCCTCCAGCTCTTCCCCCTCCCAGCTCCCAGCCTGTCTGGCTCCAGGCGCTCGGAGCCGATGCTGGCAGGCGTCCTGCCCCGCCAGGCGCCCTCGCCTTGTTGATGCAGAGCCTACCTGGCAGCCAGGGCGAGGCAGACACAAAGGCTCCAGCCTACCCATGAAACCTGGGTGGGCTGAGCCCCTGTGTGGTGGCCCCCCATGCTGGCCATACTCACCATGGCATGGTGCACCAGGTACTCCCAAGATGAGCGGGACTGATGGTTGAAGATGATGTCAAGGCTGTCGTGGATGAAGTAGCCTGTGGGATGAAGGAGAGCGTTCAGAAGATCTGGTTTGTGCACTGTGACCCACTGTGGAAAGGAGGAGCAGCGAGGAGGAGGAGGAGGGTGGTGTGACTGTTCTTCAGGTGTCAGAAACACCTCCACCCTGTCTGGGTATGGAGAGACAGCTATTCCCTGGGGGTTGCCAGCCTGTGGGCTCCACGCTGTGATTAAGTCAGGAGGCATGGAGCTGCCCGGCCCTTGAGCCAGTGGCTTGTCCCGAGCCAGCATACCGGGCGAAGCTGAGCAGGGAGTGGACAAAGCCCGGCGGGGCGGCTGCGGCCACTGCCCTGCCTGGCTCCTTACCTGAGGAAAAGCAGACCAGCAGGTGCCCTGAGACGCTGTAGCCGTCCTGGATGTCGGAGAGCAGCTCCGGAGAGTGCCAGAGGCTGGGAGTGAGGAGAGGAGGAAAAAGGTCAGCCTAGGCTCCGGGACGGGGAACACAGATACTCCCTACCCCCTGCCCCCCCTGCCCACTCCCCAGGAGTGCCCAGTTCGCAGCGTGTACATCTGCCCGCCCCTGCCCGCGCTGCCCCCCTACCAGAAGAGGGCCCATAGCCCGGCCAGCACGGAGTGTGCGAAAGAGACGAGGAGATTCCTCCAGCGCCAGACGCGGCCGGGACGGCTCCTTACGGCGGCGGGCTGTGGCACGGCCAGGGCCAGCCGGCGCAGTGCCGCGAAGATCGCCACGCTGCCGCCCACCAGCGCCGCCGAGGCCGCCCGCCAGCCCGGGCCCATCGCGCCCAGTCCGGCGGCGCGCGGCCGCGGCGGGCGGGGCCGCGGGGCCACGCCCCTCCCCGACCACACCCTCGTACCGGCCGCGCCCCCCGCATGCGCCAGCGGAGCCACGCCTTCCCATTGGGCACTCCCCCTGCGCTGGCCACGCCTCCCCGCGCGCGCCTGCGCGGGGTTGGCGGGCGCCGAGGGGGCGTGGCCGCGCCTTTCATTGATAAGCGGCGCGCTGGCCACACCCCCCCGGCGGTGTGTGCGTACGCGCACGTGTGCGGAGTGTGGCTCGGGCGTGGCGCACCTGTGCAGGTGTGCGGGCCGTGCAGGTGTGCTCGCTGCTGGGCGCTTTCCTGCTGGGCGCTTTCCTCCTGGGCGGGCGCGGGACTGCACGCGTGTGCCAGACACCGCGCGTGTGGCCGTCGGATACAGCCCGTCTGTCCCGGGCAGCGCGGGAGGGTGGGTGCAGCGTGTGCCTGGCAGACGTTGCACATCTGTGCCGGGCCTTGCACATCTGCCACGATGCTGCACAGCTGGCGTGGGCGTCGCACATCTGTTCTGCGCCGTGTGTGTATCCCTGGCACGGTGTGGCTGTCGCCGGGGGTTGCGGCGTATTGTGTCGGGGAGAGGATGGCCGGGAAAATATTTGGAAAAGTCGTGGGAGCAGGCACAAACGCTCACCTCAATACATGGCGGGGGCCTGGGGCACTCAGAGCTGTCCCCTAATACCAGGCTGCAGTAGAGTGGGGCCGAAACGCGGCAGGATCCTGGTTCCTGCGTGGGGATATTGCCCCATAGCTGCCCCACGCTGCAGGGCTCTGGCTTGCGCGAGTGGGGCTGACCCTCTTCCCGGTGAGCCGAGCTGGCTGTCGCTAGATGGCAGCAGGGCCACGTGGCAGTGCCACCACTGCCACTCTGTCACTGTCCCCACTCCAGGACAGAGGCCGCCACTCCTGGGTGCAGGGCAGGACCCGCTTCCACGCTATAGCCGCCATCACGGCCGCCTCAGGGGTGCTCGTGGTCCTGGGGGTCTAAAGCAGGTCTGGGGGGCCATGGAGGGGACTCGTGCCCCTTGTGCTGGCCCCGCAGCAGCGCAGCCCCCCGCAGCGGGTGTCCCTCCAGGCTCGGGGCTGGAGGCTGCTGGGGACACCGCCGCTTTTCTGCGGGTGCGGGGATCCTGCTGGCATCCCTCAGTCGGGGCGGGCAGCCCAGCGCACCTCAAACCTCTCTCTCTGATGTCTCTCTCTTAGACCCAAGAGGGTCTGGCTGCCGGTGACATTGGGGTGTCACCCAAGCCGGGGGGGGCGTTATTCCCCCGACCGAACCACGGAGCTCCCGGGCCGTACGCACGCGGCGCGGTTTGTCCGCCCGCGGCCGCCGTAGCAGCGCGGAAGTGTCTCCATGGAGACGGGAGGAGCCGGGCCCAGGGATGGAGAAATACGAGCGGATCCGGGTGGTGGGGAGAGGGGCCTTCGGGTGAGGGGGCGCCGGAGATGGGCCATGGGGACGGCTACAGTTTTTCTGCCTCCGGACGGGAGGCCTTTGAGCAGCTTCCCCGTGGCAGCGAGGCGCTTGTGGCCACGGCAATGCGGGGTCGGCCGGGGTGTGGCACACGGGGGGACGTGGCACAAAGTGCGTGACACCCCGGGCCGCGGGGATTGCGGGGGACCTGTGCCACCCCGGGGCGATGGCCAGGCCCTGTGTTGTGTCCCCCCTCCCCGCGCTGAGGCCCCGTCCCTGTCCCCGCAGCATCGTGCACCTGTGCCTGCGCAAGGCTGACCAGAAGCTGGTGATCCTGAAGCAGATCCCGGTGGAGCAGATGAGCAAGGATGAGCGGCTGGCAGCGCAGAACGAGTGCCAGGTCCTCAAGCTGCTCAGCCACCCCAATGTCATCGAGTACTACGAGAACTTCCTGGAGGACAAGGCACTCATGATCGCCATGGAATACGCCCCAGGTGGGCCCTGCTGTCCCCCAGCCTGTAGCTGGTCCCTTGGCAGGTCCAGGGGATGCCAGGCACTTGGTTCTCTTTGGGTCAAGGTGCTGTGGTCTCACGTTGTGCTCCTTGTAACAATCCTGGAGTTGCACCCCCAGGAGACGCAGCCTGTCTCTCTTGAGGAGACATTTTTGTAGAAGAGTATCTGTGGTTCTTGGTGGACACCAAACTGACCATGAGCCAAGTAACCAAGCATCCATGCAGTTTGTGGAGTCGCCATCCTTGAAGATACTCAAAAGATTCTGGTCCTGAGCAACCTCTGTGGCTTTCCTCAACAGTGACCGCACAAGGTCCCTTCCAACCTCAGCCACTCCATGATTATATGCCTTACACCTGCTAACCATATCCAAAACAAGGAGATTTCAAACCCCTCTGTCCCTGATCAGCATGCTACCATCTGCCCTGGCTCAGGTTTCAGGCACATTTCCCTGTGTCAACCCTGTTGGCCGACATTTCTAACAAGATTTCCTGTGGAGTTTCAGATGAAATCAACATTTGCATGAGGGTTTGCTAAAAGCTGTATGTGAGCCCTGAATCTGGACCTCCCCTTCCCAACAGGGGCCTCTCTGTGCCACGTGGCCTCTTGGACTGCAAGAATTCTCCTCTGCAGAACAGGCTGATCTTGTTTTGCCATGGAGGTTTATGTCCTCTTCCAAGAGCTGTAATTTTAGTGTTTCTTTTCCTGCTTTTGATAATGTGTCAATGATAACTTCTCTCTGGCTGTTTCTTCCTCCCACCAACTGTGCTGCCATTGTTCAGGAGCATTGGAGGATGTGCTGCATATCCCACCAGGATGTGTATCTCCCACATGCCTGCCTTGTTAGGATGCCAAAATGGCAAAATCTCCCCAGTTTTAGGCCAGGTTTGTGCTGTCCTGTGCCCACAGCCCTTTGCTGTTCCTTGCAGGGGGCACTCTGGCAGAGTTCATCCACAAGCGCTGTAATTCCTTGCTGGATGAGGACACCATCCTGCACTTCTTTGTGCAGATCCTCCTGGCCCTGCACCACGTGCACACCAAGCAGATCCTGCACCGTGACCTGAAGACCCAGAACATCCTCCTGGACAAGCACCGCATGATCGTCAAGATCGGAGACTTTGGCATCTCCAAAATCTTGAGCAGCAAGAGCAAAGCCTACACGGTGAGTGGCAGGGCAGCTTCTAACCCATGGCAGCAGGCTGGGAACTCTGGATTTGGCTCACAGTCGTCTCTGTGAAGTGGCTTTAGGCAGTTCTGCTTTGTTCCTTGGCTGATATCTTCATGCCTGAGTTTGCTGTGGCTCTGTGGGCTGCTGAAAAGTAAGACCTGCCCAAAGGTGGGAGGGGATGAGGTGTCTGAGACCACTGGTGAGGGCAGGCAGGGTGGCTCCTGCTGGGGGTGGTGTTTGCAGACTCGTCTGACACATCCTTAGCAAATAAATTCCTGCCTGTGCACTCCCATCCTGCCTTAATCTCCTTTCTCTGCTTGACATTTAGTGACTTTCCCCACCTGGGCTAATCTGACCAGACGTTTGTATCACGCTCAGTGCTCTGGGCTCTGATTCTCTCAAGTGGATAGGAGCAAAATTAGAGGCAATCACTGTATGTGTCACTGGAAAGGCAAATCCTCTTGTTTTTCACTGAGATTTTCAGGCAGCTGTTGATGCCAAGGGAACAAAAGCCCAGCTCTGTGGAGCTTTGCTTGGTGGTGTTCCAGCTAGCTCTGCACCAGTCCTCCCTCCTTCCACCTCTCTGCCCCAGTTGCACTGCACTGTGGTAAATTTTTGTCTCCTGTAGGTGGTGGGAACTCCGTGCTACATCTCCCCAGAGCTCTGTGAGGGGAAGCCTTACAACCAGAAGAGTGACATCTGGGCCCTGGGCTGTGTGCTCTACGAGCTCGCCAGCCTCAAGAGGGCTTTCGAAGCTGCGGTAAGAGCCATGTGGTTTACACTTAGCACAGGAAGCCATGAACCCTCGCAGAGGTGAAAATGTACGCCGGGATGATTTCTCAGCGAGCCGGGAAGTGTGAAGGCAGAGGGCAGTGCTGAGAGCTCCTTCCTCCTTGGCCTCGCCCCTGACTGCCCAGCCACTGTTTGTCTGTTGTTTTCTCTCCAGAACCTTCCTGCCTTAGTGCTGAAGATCATGAGCGGGACGTTTGCCCCGATCTCAGATCGATACAGCCCCGACCTGCGCCAGCTCATCCTCAGCATGCTCAACCTGGATCCTTCCAAACGGCCCCAGCTGAATGAGATCATGGCCCAGGCCATCTGCATCCGGCCCCTCCTGAACCTCTACACAGACGTGGGCAGCGTCAAAATGAGGAGGCAAGTGACACTGCCACCTCAGTGTCCCTTGGGAGGGGCTGCCACAGCCCACAGCATGGCTGACCAGCTCACTGCCTCCCTCTGAGCTCCAAAGGGAGCATTTTCCCAATGCAGCTCTCCTGTGCTGCCTCCTGTGCAGCTGCTGCTGGCTGAGCTTGGCCCAGGGGCTCAGAGCCAGGCAGGTGCCGTGGCAGGTGTGAGCTTGTCATCACAGTGACAGCAAACAGAGAGTTGTGAGCACAGGGGGAAGTGAGCTGGTGCCAGCTCCCCTCTCTGAGGTTGTTTAAAGCAGTGCTGGGAGTGATTTCGCCTGTGGTTTCTGCTGTAGCTCTGCCCAGACACTCTGTGATCCAGGTCCTGCAGGACACTAAAGGCTGAATTTTGGTTTGGCAGGCCTGAAAAACCCTTGGCTCCAGTGCCCACAGTGACCCACAGCCGGACAGAGGGACGGGCAAGCAGTGCCAGGCAGAGGGGTGAGTTCTGGCATGCTGTGTTCAACTCAGCTCCATTTGGAAGCTCCCTTTCCTTTGGATGACACAAGTCAGAGAGGCACTCAGGGTTCTGGAGAGAGGAACTTTAGAGGTATCACCTTCCCTGAGCTCTGGAGGAGCCCTGCAGCCCCTTGGACCAGCACAGGTCTGGCTCTGGCAGCTCTGCTGGCACCCAGACTGGCTGGTGCTGTCACTTTTCCCGTGGGAGGAGAGTCAGGGATCCACATGATTGATTTCTCTGTGCCCCACAGGTGTCCGACGGGGTTCAGCCAGGACAGGAATCCCACCTCCCCTGTCATCCATCTACACGTGGGGCAGTGGGATCACCACCCCTCTGCGCCTGCCCATGCTGAACACCGAGGTGGTGCAGGTCTCTGCTGGCAGGACACAGAAGGCTGGGGTCACCAAATCTGGGAGGCTCATCCTCTGGGAGGTGAGTGACAGGGAAGCTGGGGCAGGAGTGGCTGTGGAGCCTTGGATGTGTGATTTCTGTGTTGGAGGCATTTCTGCTCGCTCACAGACCCTGGCACTGCCTCCTCCAGGGCTGCAGTCCCAGCCAGGGTGTGGGTAATGCTGATAAGCCTGTGGGAAGGGGTTCATCAGTGTTCTCCAACCCAGCTCTTCCATGGCTTCTCTCCATCAGGCTCCTCCCATGGGTGCTGCTGGGGGTCCCTCTCTCCCAGGAGCCACTGAGCAGCTCCAGCCTCAGTTTGTGTCCCGCTTTCTGGAGGGCCAGTCTGGAGTGACCATCAAACATGTGTCTTGTGGTGATCTTTTCACAGCCTGCCTCACAGGTGAGCTGCTGCCTTCTGCTTCCACCTACCTGGCTCCCAGAACCCCCTAAAACTCAGTGGGACTGCCTGGGGAGCCTGCTCAGAGAGGAATCAAAGAGATGCTCTGGGCTGGGGTGACACAGAAGCCTCTGTGGCCTCTCATGTAGCATCATGTGGGAGTCAGAAATGGCAGACATGGTCCTCCTGTGATGCCACACGGGTCAACTTGGTCCCAAACTGTCTGGTGTGGGGAGGGCCACCATCGCTTAGGTGATCTTAAAGGTCTAAATTATTCTATGATTCTTTGAAATCTCCTGTGCTTGTTGTCCTTGTTGCATTGGTGTCACCTGAAACCAGAACTGAGAGTGGGGACTGCAGTGTGAGGAGAGTCTCTGTCACATACTCTGTGAGTGTGACATGGGCACATGCAGTGACCAGCAATGACTGGTGTGACAGTGAGGAGTCAGCGTGAGCTGCTGCAGGGCTGGTTGTCCTCAAACTGCAGGAAGGCAGGGTTTGAAGCCCCCTCAGAGCAGTCTAGGAAATGTTCTGGGTGGAAGTGGAGCACGCACACCAGTCCAAGGCCGTGTTTGTGGAGCAAAGCCCTCCCAGTGGTCCTGTGGGAGCTCTGTTTGCTCTTCTCCTGGGGGTCAGGGCAGCAAACAACAGATACACAGTGGGCAAACTCCATGGGCATGTGTTTATCCTACCTCCCATGGAGTTTCCTGCCACCCCTCTGCTGGGCAGCTGCTCAGGGAGTGCCTCTGTGACTTTAACACCTGGACAGACCGTGGGGTTCTCAGCTCCTGCCTGCACAGCTGCAGCAATGTTATCTCAGTGCTCTTATCACTGCTGTTTGTTTGTCGAGCCGTTGCAGCACGTGAGGCTGCAGCTCCCTGGAAGCTCCTGCAGCTCCCTGGAAGCTCCTGCAGCTCCCTGGAAGCTCCTGCAGCTCCCTGGAAACTCTCTGAAGGCTTTGTGGCCCCTGCAGCTCATTCTCAGTCAGAGTGGGTCCGATGTCCTGGGAGCCATGGCCGCCCCTCGGCTGTGTCACCTCGCAGGGCCTCACATGTGCCACTGACGGGGCTCCTTTCTGCTCCTGCAGACAGGGGGATAATCATGACCTTCGGCAGCGGCAGCAATGGCTGTTTGGGGCACGGAAACTTCACGGATGTCAGCCAGGTTGGTGGAGAGGGTGCTGGGCATGCTGCTCCCCCGGGGTAAAGGATGGATCGTGGCTTCTGCACCACGTGAGGGGGCTCATCCCAGCTCCAGGGATGTGCATCCCAGGCATGCTCTGGCATCTAACCCCCTCCCCCTCCTCTCCCTGTCACTGCGGGTTTTAAAAGAGCCAACCTGCCTCTCTCTTTCTCTCCCCCCCCTACACAATGATCCCTTTGAGCGTGGGGGAAGTCAAGAGCTGCCTTGTGGTTGCTGTTGGCAGGCTCCCAGCTTGGAGCCTGCCTCCAATCACACACCTGCCTGCTTCACTCTTGGCCTGCAGCTGCCAGGGTTCACTGAGAAAAGTTATTTTTCAAAGGAGCCAGTATTTAAAGAAGAGCTGTGTGTTTCCTATTGGCTCAGAACACTGGGGCTGAGGACTCATTGCTCCCTTCCAGCTTCTTCCTCGCCTGCCCTCGGATGTGGCAGCAGCCCATGGCTTCCAGCCGAGCCCAGGGACTGGTGCCATTTGTCACTGTGGTCAGCTGGCCCGTTTGTTCCTTCTTCTCCCAGAGCTGAGCTGCTCCCTGCTTATGGCTGGGGAGGGGAGACCAGTTGGAAGCAGCAGCCTGATCCCAACAAACGGTGCTTTTCACTTGAGGACGATAATGAGTATGAGGCGAGGTGTCAGATCTAACAGCAGGTCACAGCAGGGGCCGGGTGAAATGTGGAGATCCTGGTCCCTCCACCCCCTAATGAATCTGAGCCATTTACTCACAGCTCCTCTGAGCCAACACATCCTGCACCAAGCCCCTGCCTGCTCAGAGCAGGCGTTCACAGCCCCTGGCACTCCCCACATGGGCAGGGGGGCGAATCCCAACCCTTGCTGAACCTCTTCCCTCTCCAAACTCTCATGCTGGCTGCTTTCTTCCGCCCCAGAGATGTTTGCATTATCTTCTGTGCTGCGTGCACGTAGTCTCTTATCCCTTTGAAGACTGTTTGGAACAAAAAAAAAAAAAAAAAAAAAAAAGAAATTTCTCTGTTGTTTGTGTTGGATGAAAACTGGGATGCTGCCAGCACTGTGTTGAGTCTGGGGGGGCTGGGTGGGAGGGATGGGAGCAGCCGGGCAGGCTGGGAGGTCTCGGCTGACGGCTGCTGCTCTTCCCCTGCCAGCCCAAGATTGTGGAGGCCCTGCTGGGCTACGAGATGGTGCAGGTGGCCTGTGGTGCATCTCACGTCCTGGCGGTCTCCAACGAACGGGAAGTGTTTGCCTGGGGCAGGGGGGATAACGGTAAGAAAAGTCTGTTTTGCAGAACAGGGCTTGTGCCTGTTCCCACTCCCTTTGCTGGCCCTGCTTGCCCACAGTCCCCTCCAGATGTTCCAGGGTGGGTGGCTGGGGAAGAGCTGCAGCTGTTTTGCTGCATACCAGGGTCCTTGTGCTTTGGGTTTTGCTGCTTTCTGGGATCCCGGGCTGGGCTCTTGCAGCAGCTGTGTCGGTGTTGCTCTCAGTGGGGCTGTGCTCAGGGTGTGTTGCCATCAGCTGTTCCCTGCTCTGTTCCTCCTACCAGGTCGCCTTGGGCTGGGCACCCTGGAGTGCCACAACTGCCCCCAGCAGGTCACAGTCCCTCTGGAGCACGAGGCTCAGAGGGTCATATGTGGCATTGATTCCTCCATGGTCCTCACAGTGAAAAATCAGATTCTTGCTTGTGGGAGCAACAGGTAAGAGGGGTGGGAGTCCATGCTCCACATTTTACCATCCTGAGCCTGTCTGTGTTGTGACCAAGGGGCTCCAGAAGACATCCCTGTGTGATCCTAGAGATTTTCCCTGTGCAGGTGTAACAAGCTGGGCCTAGACCGGATCAGCTCAGCAGAGGAGCCTTCCCCAGAGGACCAGGTGGAGGAGGCCACTGTGTTTGTGTGTGCCCAGTCAGCCCCCTTGAACCAAGAGCCCATTGTGTGTGCTGACATTGGTACTGCACATTCAGCTGCTGTCACAGGTGAGGGTGTGTGCCCAGATTTGCATTTTCCCTGTCTTCCTTCTGCTTGTTTCCCATGGGCAGTCTCTCAAGAGACACCCTGCTCCCAGTGTTGAAGCTCTGTGGAGCAGAATGCTCAGCCTGGAGACAGAAAGGGGTTTCAGTGTGTCCAAGTGTCACCCAGCTGTGTCTCTCCTCTCTGCTGTCAGCCTCTGGCCACTGTTACACCTTTGGGAGCAACCAGCACGGGCAGCTGGGCACCAACTCCTGCCGCAACAGCCGCGTGCCCCACCTGGTTGTGGGGCTCGAGACGATGAAGGTCACTGTGGTGGCTTGTGGAGATGCCTTCACTGTGGCCATCGGAGCAGGTGAGGCTGAAGCCCCCATCTCCTGGGCTGCAGCAGGGCCTGGCTGGCCTCTGCTGTGGCCAAGGCAGGTGTGCAGCGAGGCGTTTACATCCCTCTGCAGACGGCGAGGTGTGCACGTGGGGAAAAGGAGCCAGGGGACGCCTGGGCAGGAAGGATGAGGAAACAGGAGTGCCAAGGCCAGTGCAGCTGGAGGAGACACATCCATACCTGGTGACCTCTGTTGCCTGCTGCCACGGGAACACACTGCTGGCAGTAAAGCGTGAGTAAAGGCTTTGTCCCTGTGATTCCTGCCATGAGGACCCAGCCAGACACAATGCCTTGTGACCGGGGCTGTGCTGAGTAACCCTGGCATGTAAGCTCACTGTTATTCTAGTCCTTCTTGAACTGTAGATGAATAGAAATAACTTCAAGCCCAAAATAATTCCCCTGCTGCTCTTCAACTCTGTGACACTGCCTCTCCCACTGGGCAAGGGATGGCAGAGGCTGTCTGGTGCACTCCCAGACAGGTAGGCTGGCCAAGCTAGCATGCCAGCGGTCCACTGAGTATCCAAAAAGAGCAGCTCTCTAATTGATGCTGCTGAAATAGAAGCTGAGATTTGAGGCGTCATTTTGGCTGCTGCCTTGCCATTGTGGTTTGGAAAAGATAGCAATGGTTTTGTGGTTCCTCTCTGCTTGGGCCAAAGGCAGCATCGTGGCTCGGTTAAAACGTGCCCATGGCGTGACCTGCCCTTCCTGCCTGGATGTACAACGGGAGCCTGGCCCAGACTGCTGCAGGGGCCTTTCTTCCTCCTGTGCTGGGCTGATTATGGCCTCAGCCTGGGCTGAGGGATTCCAGCCCCAGCCCACTTCAAGGAGGCTAATTACAGCCCCGAGGGGAGGAGGCCCAGCTGACAGCCCCAGAATCAGCCCTGGCTCTGTTCCTCCCCTGCAAGTGCCCAGCTCTCATGTGATGTGCGCTGCCATGTGAAGGGGACGGGGAATGGCCGAGTCCCCAGGCTCAGAAACAAGTAGGGCATTTGTCATGGGAGTAAAAGGGTTTTGTCTCTGCAGGAAGACTGCAGGCTGCTCTCCCCTTCCGCTGCTCGAGTCACCCTGCACTCTGTGGCAGCTGGTTTGTGGGCTCCCACCTGCAGCACTGTAAGAGTGTGTAGCCCCACTGCTGTCCCTCTGCCCGAAACCTTGTCCTGTCCCAGTACCAGGAGTGCAAACTCAGCAGTGTGAGGGCAGCAGCCTTGCCTGCCCCAGCATCCCTCAGCAACCAGCATGCAAAAAAGCACTAAGAGCTCTGTAAAGAGCTGAGATTTGGGCTTTCACACAGCTCAATCTGCCTGGAAATTTCTCCAGCGAGAACACGAGATCTGGTGACACATGTGATGTCATTGCTGCTGTGATCTGGCCTGGGAGGGTGCTGGCACAGGCGAGCTGCACTCTACCTTTGGGGCAGCTGTTCTGCTCCTCCCATGGGGCCAACTCCACTTTTGACTGGCTTGGGCTGCTGCCCAGGTTATCATGAGCTGCTGCTGCTCCCTTCTCTCAATCCCACTGCAAACAGGCTGGAGAGGAGGAGAGCACAAACCTCAAGAGACTGCATTTTGTCCTGCTGGGCGTTGCCTCGCTTGTGCCACTACTGAGGTCTTGCAGTAGGGAAGGGGACAGGGATTTAGGTGCCCATCTGTGGGATATCATGCCTGTGTGGGGCAGAACACTTACTGTAGCTTTATCAGGGTGGAGCTTCCAGCTAAATCTTGATTTTTACTCTTTTTGTTTCAGCTGTCGTGGAGGAGTCGCCTTCCCAGTGAGTGAGAGCAGCCACATCCTGCTCTTCCTGTTGCCCACGGTGGCCTGGCTCAGACACACTCCAGGCTCCAGAGCTCCTCAGCTGCACTCTGAAGGCAGCAGTCTGGAAACAGAGAGCTCCTAACGATGGTTCCCAAGGAACCAGAGCTGGTCTCACTTATTGAATTGTCACTGTGAACCTCCAGTGCCTGAGAGTCACTGCCCTGGACGTGCCCAGAGCTCTGGTGATGCCTTCAAGGGGTCACACCGTGGCTCTTCCCCTCCCTGCTGGAAGTGCCTGTGTGGAAGAGTGAGGAGCACAGAGGTTGTTTTCCTCTGTGGAAACTGTTTCTGGTTACAAAGCCCAGGCTGACAGCTCTGTGTCTGAGAGAGCTGTCAGCCTTTGCACAGCAGCGTCTGGAGTCAGGGCCCCAGGCGCTGTGCTGGGTGACTAAATGCAAACCTCTTTGCTAATTAGAGAAGTCTGTCCTTTCCCATCCCCCCCTAAAACATTTCACCCATTTATTGAGCACACTTTGGAGGGTCCTGCCTGCACAGCTGGCCAAGCTCTGCACGAGCAACCTCCCTGTGCTGCACAGCTCTCCCCAAATGCTGCCTGGAGCTTTCCAATTACAGCCTCCCCTGGCCCCAGGAGCTCGCTGGAGGATCCTCCAGCTGACATTTCTCCTCAGGCTCCTCAGTCCTGCTGCTGACCAGCTCACTGGCTCCCAGCTGAGCTAGGGAAGGCAGCAAAACACAGCCAGTGATCATCAGTAGAAGTTTTTTAACCCAGATTTGTCCAGGGAGCTGATGAGTTTTCACCAGGGGGTCTTTGCAGGCAGGAGAAGCACATCCATGTGTTATGGACAGGAGTCACGTTTTTTGTCTCCAGAAGGGTCGTTTCCTTTCCTTTATTTTTTTCCTCTTCTTTTCTTTTTTTAACTTATATTTGCCCTGGGCCATTTTTTGATGAGCTTCTGTCTCTGATCTGTCTGACATTGCAAATGCTCTTGCCTTTCACATCCATCTTTGTGCTGTTGCCAATCTGTTGTGTATAAAGTCGGTGCTTTCATAAGCTGGCTGAGATGAAATCTCTCTAATTATTTTTGTGATTCTTTCCTGTTTTCAATGAGGAAAACCTCGACGGGCTCTGGTAAAAGCCAACTGATCCCTCTGTCATGTGGAAGGTAATGAATTTCTGCAGCTCTCCTGCCTGTCCTTCCCTCCCCTCCCAGGCTCCAGCTGGGGAAGGGAGCAGGTCCTGTCCGGCCGGGAGAGGCGTGTGCAGCCCTGGCTGCAGACACAGCCTCCCTGTTTGGCTCCTGGCAGGGTGGGTGCATGGGTTTTTCCCTGCCTTTTTTGTTTCTTGTGGAGCTGCCTTTTCAGGCGGTTACACCCTGCTATCCCAGGAAGCCGACTGGAATTCAAAGGTTCTGCCAATCCTTTGGCACTTTCCTGTGCTGCAGGTTACAGAGCGCGGTGTTGGGGAAGGTGCTTTCCCTTCCCAGACCAACCTGGGCACCAGGGTGGTTGCAGGGCTGGGTTCAATTGCCTCAAAGCTTCTCTGGGCTACTGCCTCTCCTCCCTGTGTGGAGCTGGCCGCAGCTCCAGTTCCTTCCAGCATCAGATTTCCCTTGCCTGTGTTGTGTAGAGCTCTCAGGGCTCCACTGGCTCCACACCACATTCAAACACATCCCAGAGGAAGGGGCTGGTGCTCCTCCTGCAGCCTGGCCAGGGCTGAGGGTTGGCTGGGACAGCAGCAGGCAGGACAGAGATCTAACACCCTTTGTCTTGTGGGTAATGGCACCAAAATGCCACTGCTCCAGGAGCCAAGCTCTTCCTGCTCTAGCTGGGCTGCCAAATCCAGGGGTGCTGCCCCCCACCTGCTTCCTATCAGTGCACTGGTGTTAGGTGAATGATTTTATGGCTTAATGACACCTCTGCACTGCAGTGCTGGCACTGGAGGTGTCACCAGCTTGAATATTGGGATCCTTTGCTCCAGACTGGGGAAACCAGTGTGGACCAGTGCCCTTTGTGCTGGGCCAGGGGCTATGGGGAGGGCTGGAGGCCTCGGGATTTCACAGCCTGGGCTCTCCACACAGGAGTTCAGCTGTGAAGCCCAGCGAGATCATTTGAATAATTTAATACCGGGCTGTGACCAAGCCTAGCGGGAGGGTAAAGGAAACAAAGAGGCCCCCAGCCCCGAGCAACAAAAGCTCCTGGAACGACAAGCCGAGGCACGTCCGTGCTGCCGGAGGCAGAGAGCAGCCCGGGCAAATAGGCCACTTGCATTCCTCACGTCTGCTGCTTTGTTTCCCTGCAGAAGCTCCCGATGAAATCTGCAGGTCTCGGGGCTTCTCCCTTTATCCTTTTTTTGTTCCTGTGTTGTGTGGAGCTGGTGGTGGATCAGTGTCCCCGCGGCTCTTCCTGCTGAGGAAAGGCAGGGCCGGAGGGGAGCGGGAAGGGGAGGGGATGTGGGATGAGGCTGCCGGGTCCTGGCTTGTGCATCCTGGAGCGGGTCCCCTCTGGCCATTGTCACCCACGGAAAGACTGTCCCTGTTCCAAATAAGATCCTGCTGACTCGGGGCCATTACTGTAGCAGGAAACTGCCTGCTGATCCCGCAGCTGATTTATTTTGATTCCGGCACCTCTGTCGAGGTCATATCCTCATTCCCACGAGGCTTAGGCAGGAGGTGCGGCTGCTGTCCCTCTGTCCGTCTGCCTGGATCCCTTACCCCTGCCCTCCTTGGGCACGAGGCCCTGGCAGCCGGGAGAGGACTCTCCCCACTCCTTTCCCTGGGGCGAAAGGCTCCACCTTAACTTGTTTAGAAGCCGGAGCGTCGGTTTTCCGTCCCTCCAGTTTGAGTAAAATAGAAGGCGGAGGGATGGAGTAGCAGAGAGAGGCTGGGGAAGAGGACAAGAGGCCTCTCCGAACTCAGATGGTTTCAAGAAGTGACCCATCAATGGAGACAGCGAACATATCACCTCCACAAAGGGAATTGCCCTGAGTGTCGCCTTTGTGTGAGACAAATGCCTGGCTGTGATGTTGAGAGCGGGGAGGGCTTTGCTTGGGGAGAGGGGAAAAGGAGGGATCTTTGTTTGCAGGGTCTGACACCTCCCCACCGCCCTGCCGGCACAGCCAGCACCTTCTGATGGCTTTGTCAGCTCCTGGCTAATTAGCAGAGATGCTCTTCAGCGAGGTTAGTGAAGAATAATTTTAAAACATCAAAGAGAAGCAGTAAATAATGATAAAAGTCGGCTGTTTCATGGTTGTCATCGGAGGCACAGGCTGCTTGTGTTTACAGGACTGATGTGTCCTGTCTTTGGAGTCCCATCAACCCCCAGGATACCAAGGACCTGTCCTTTTGGCCTGAACCTTGTCCCAGAGTCGTGTCCAGGGGCAGTTTCTAGTTGGGCCCAGGTCACAGAGTGTCAGGGACAGTGTCTGGGTCGTGCCTATCTCTTGTTGGAGACAGCCTGGCTCCGGGCTCTGCTGGCACAGACTGGCAGAACAAGCTGGACCACAGGGCTGCTGCCCTGGGGGTGCCACAGCCCTGAGCAAACCTGGCCAGGGAGCACCTCAACCCCAGCTCAAGGTGGCTGTTGCTCCCCTCTGCTCCCTGTACAGTTGCCCACTGTCAGTTGTTTTTAGCTGTCGGGTTTCCAGTATCACTGGGAGCTGGTTAAAGTTTAGCTCAGGGCTCTCCATCATCCGAGCACCGACTCACGTCTCCTGGTAAATCCCCTGCTGATGGCAGCTCGTGCTCCGTGTACCCCAGTACAAGGTTCCCTGATATTTGTGAGCCCCAGTGCAGCTCAGAACAAC
Source organism: Serinus canaria (assembly GCF_022539315.1). Lineage (NCBI taxonomy): Eukaryota > Metazoa > Chordata > Aves > Passeriformes > Fringillidae > Serinus > Serinus canaria. The sequence goes on along the minus strand of NC_066332.1, from coordinate 4,274,614 downwards.
CTGCCATCCCTCAGGGTAACCCCAAAAATGAGCCACCCATCCCTTCTCTGGCAGCGAGCAGGCTGCATCCCCGCGGGCTGCTGCAGGGTTTTATTTTAAGCAGAGCCTCTCCGGGAGAAGGGTAACGTGAGCTCCTTGAGTGACAAGTGATAGAGCTCGACTTGCTCAGCGTGTCCCCCAGGAATCCCTTTCCTCTGCCATTTGCTAATTGAAAACTGCTAACATTTGGGTCTGGAGCAACTGCCGCCCTTAATGGGAAGCTGGCTGGAGCGAGCGTTGGTGGGACTAACACATGCTCACAGCCTGTCATCTGCTCGGCTCCATCTCTGGGGAAAGGGGCAAATACTCCCATATGCTGCTCTGATTTCTGAAAGAGTGACGAGGGGGCTGGAGCCAGACAGATTTGCTTTTATTCTCCCTCCTCCAGGCTCTTGCTCAGTTACAAACCGAGGCTGGAGGGAGGCTGTTGGCTGCAGCCTGGGGTGTGAGTTCCCAGCAAGACAAAGCCACAGGAGAATGTGTCCCCCTCCTGCCTGTGGCATGGAGGGCTCGGGGCAGCCCCTCCATGTGTCCTGCTGTGGGTGGTGGCTGGGACAGGAGCTGCTCTCTGTGGTGGGAGCAGGCCTGGGAGCTGTATCCCACCTCCAGCCTCGCTGAGGGGCACAGCCGTGCCCTCGGGCTACCTGCAGGAGTGTGTCACCCCTGGGACACCTCTGAGTCAGGGAGGGCATGCAGGGCCAGTGAGGACACCGCCGTGCGTGCCCGCAGAGCCCAGCTCCGGGCCAGGGGAGGCTGCAGAGGGTGAGGGGGCCGTGTGTGATGTGATTTTAATGCTCCCCAAACTCCTGCGGTGGCCGTTCCCAGTGTGGTGGGTACCAAACCCACCAGTGGGCGCTCCCCAAGTCCCCAGGGTGGCTGTCCCCATGTGCTGCACCCCAAACCCCTCGGAGGGGCTGTCCCCGGTGCGATGCTCCCCGAGCCCCCGGCAGGCCGGCCCCGCTCCATCCCCCCCGTGCGGCGGCGGCGGCGGGGAGGGGAGGCGGGGTCCGGGCGGGGGGCGGTGGCGATGCCGATGCCGTCCTCCGTCGCGGGGCGGGCTCAGGCCGGTCCCACCGCCCCGTCCGGCCTCCGGGCGGAGCCGGGCGAGGAGTGCGGAGCCGAGCGGGCGCGGGGCGGCGGCGGCGGGCGCGGGGCGGCGGCGGGATGCCGGGCTACGACTACAAGCTGCTGGAGCGGCCGCGGCGCCGGGTGCTGTGCCCGCTCTGCGGGAAGCCCATGCGGGAGCCCGTCCGCGTCTCCACCTGCGGCCACCGCTTCTGCGATACCTGCCTGCAGGAGTTCCTCAGGTGAGACCCCGCATCACCCCACGGGCGACCCTACCTGGCGTTACTCCGCGCACCCCTTCCCCCGTGGGGTGCCCCGGTCGCGCACCCCCCGCGCCGCCCGGTCCGGGGTTCCGCAACCCGGGCGGCAGCGGGTGCTCCTCTCCATCGCCACCCCCCCATCCGCCGCCGGCCCCGGGGTGCGGTGTCCTGGGGTGCCCCTGAGAGGGGTGCGGGGGGCCCTGGGCCGGTGTCGGGGTGCGTGGTGCACGGGGGTGAGGATGCCCGGGGCCCGGGAGGGAATGCGGGATATCCCGGGAAGGGGCGCGGGGTGCCTGGGGGTCCTGGGGAGAGATGCGGGGTGCCCGGGGGTGCTCCGGGCCGGGGAATGGCTGCGGTGTGCTCCGGGAGAAGGTGCGGAGTGCCCCGGGAAAAGTGCGGGGCGCCCCGGGATGCCTCGGGCCAGGGAAAGGTGCGGGGTGCCCGGCGTGCCGCGGGGCAGGGAGGGGGTGCGGGGCGCGCCCAGCCCGTGACAGCCGCCCCGCGGGTGCAGCGGCCCGTGGCCCCTTTCGCTGAGGAGGAGGAAGAGGAGGGCCGGGTGAAGCCCGGAGCAGCGAGTTTCGAGAATCGAGCTTAACCCCTTCCTGCCCCGGCCCCGCCGGAGGAAGTGGCCGGGGGTGTTTTTGGGGAGAGGTGTGCTGCCAATCCCGGTGTCCCCGCGCCCACGGGTGAGCGCGACCCGGCCGTGTGCGGGGAGCGAGGAGCCGGGGCCTCTTCCGACCCCTGTGGTTTGGGACCCCCGGTACCGGCAGTCGGGGACGCGTGCGGGGCCGGTGCTGTCCCGGCTCTCGGCCGCCGCACTCGGCGCGGTCCCGGGGGTCCCGCGGGCAACGGCGAGAGGGAGCCCGTACTCCCTCCGGGCGGTGACAAGCGTCACCCCGGGCTTTTCCCCGCCTTTCCCAGCCCGAGCGACCTTCGCCCGGGGACAGCTCACGGGCACCACCGTCACCGGGGCCGGTTTCTGTGAAACCGGGCGTTCCCCGGGGCACGTGTCAGAGCGCATCTGTACCCCCGCTCCCCCGCACCCTTCCCGCCGCGGGAATGGCCTCGGGGGTCCCCACGAGAACAACGTGTTTGCCCCGGCTCAGTTTGGGGCTCCCACGGGCTGAGCCATCCAGCCCCACCGCGGTGCCGGGCGGTACCGGGGGCTGTCGGGGGGTGCCGGGGCTCCCCACCCCATCACCTCGCTGTGCCCCAACACGCCGTGAAGGTCAGAGGCAAGGACGGTCCCCCCGGGTGCTGCCTCAGCACATTCCCTGCCCGGCCAAGCGTGAGGAATGGGGAGGCTTTGTCGGGGATTAGGCGCTGGCTTCGGGTCATCGTTCCACTTCCCCGCCAGCCCCAGCACCCCAACACCGTGCACGGGATGCAGGCACAGCTGGCAGCCCTGGAAAGGCAGCAGAGTGATCCCAGCCACGAGGCAGTGCCACGGGCTCCCCGGGAAGGGCCAGCTGCCCAGCCCTCTCTGGGAGCACCTTATCTCGATGGATACACCTTATCTCGATGGATCCCCGATGACTCCCACAAAACCACCTGCAACAAACAGAGTGGGCACGTGGCAGAGCTGGTTGCAGCCGTTCCTCACGTGGGTCACACCCCACGGGGCCGTGGTTCCTGGGGTTCACTTGTGCTCCCAGCGGAGGGTTGGTGGCCGCAGGGGACATGGCCAGGCATCCCTGGCTGGCGCGTGCCCGGCGGCACTGCTGGCTCCGTCCTGGTGTCTCACATCCACTTGGCAGCTCCGGCCGAGGCCACACCAGTGCCTGCCAAGGGCTTGCAGTGATTAGAGGGGCACAAGGGCTGTCCAGGCAGGACAGCCTTGTTCAGTGTCACCTCAAAGACAGCAGAGCCACAGGGTCCCTTTGTGTCCCTGCTGCATGTCCCTGTAGGCAGCACCTGTGGTCTCCCACCCCAGTGTCCGTCAAGGATGGTGCATGGACACCCTCTCCTACCCCTGGGCACAGTGGTGTGTGGACCAGAGGTGATGGTGACTCCTGGCCAGCTTTGTCACAGGCCAGGCTGCCTCTTTGGCTGGATCTCTGCCTCCACTTCATGCTGCTCCTCTGCAGGTCAGGGCTGAGCAGGGCCCTTCCCACCTCAGGGACAGCTCTCAGGAGGAGCACCCCATCCTGGGGGCCCAGCAGGATGGGGACCCCTCCAGGGGGGCTGCCTGTCCCCCTGTCCTGACTCACCGTGGTGGCTACTGGGGCCATTTCCTGTGGAACAGGAGCCCCAGGGCCACGCATCAGGGCCGCACATCTGGCGCCCAGCTGTTGCCCTCCCCCACCTCCCCTGGGCCCCGGCACCTGGGGCTGCGGAGGACGCACCGGCCCTGCCGGCCCCCTCCTGGCCAGCCGCCGGCACCCTCCTTAATCCCAGGGGACAGGATGGGCCCGGGGCTGCCGGGGCTCCAGATGGTGCCACGCTGGCGGCGGCTGGCCCAGGCCCCTGGGGACCACGGCCGGGGGGTGGAGGGGCTGCCTGAGGGGGTGTCTGGCGGGGGCATTTCCCAGCTCAGACAGATGGAGCAGGATTAGAGCTGTGGCTCCCCCAGGGTGGCGGCTGGATTTGGTACGGGGTAAGCGCTTAGCAGTGCAGGGACAGCACCAATGTCCTGGGGTGGGATGGCAGGGACCCGTGGGACATGGTGGCTGTGCCACTGGTGATCCCTAGTGACCCTGAGCCTTCTGTGTCTTGCAGCGAAGGCGTCTTCAAGTGTCCGGAGGACCAGCTGCCCCTGGACTACGCCAAGGTGAGCCTGGCACAGGGGTGGGTCCCCTGCTCCAAGGGGACATGCCCACCAAGGGGCTGTCCCCAGCGCTGCACAGCGCCTGGCACAGCCACGCCAGCCTGGCACGGGCGCCCGGGCGGAAGCAAGAGCCCTTTGTGCCGTGGGGCTGGAGCGGAAACCAGCTCCCGACAAAGGGTTCTTGTTGGTGTGCCTGGGGGGGATCCGGCCCCGGGCAGTGTGCCCAGGGCTCCCAGCCAGGCTGTGCCGGGGGCTGTGTGCCCCCTCAGCAGGATGCTGATACCCTGCTGATGCCCCTGCAGATCTACCCCGACCCTGAGCTGGAGGCGCAGGTGCTGAGCCTGGCTATCCGCTGCATCCACAGCGAGGAGGGCTGCCGCTGGAGCGGGCTCATCAAGCACCTCCAGGTAGGGCCTGGGAGGATGGCGAGGGCAGAGTTGTACCCCGTGGCCTTCCCGTCACCATCCCTGTGTCCCCCAGGCCCACCTTGGCACCTGTGGCTTCAACGTGATCCCCTGCCCCAACCGGTGCAGCGCCAAGCTGAGCCGCCGTGACCTCCCCGAGCACGTCCAGCACGGCTGCCCCAAGCGCAGGGTCAAGTGCGAGTTCTGCGCCAGCGACTTCACTGGGGAGGCCTTCGAGGTGGGCACTGGTGGGGGACACTGTGGGGGACACTGCTGGCCGGGGTGCCACAGTGGGCATGGCTGTGCTGGGGGTGTTATGGGGGTGTGGGCACCCCAGTGGGCTGCAGGGGCACCATGGGGACACAGCCTGGGTGTGGGGACAGGGCCTGGATGGGGACACTGTGGGAGACACATCATGGTGGGGACAGCCTTGGTGGACATGTGATTATTGTGCCCTCTGGCTGTGGGGGCACATCCTTGTCAGGGCTGGCTGATGAGGGCAGCCAGAGGGTGATGACACTGTCGTGGTCCCCAGGGCCACCAGGGCACGTGTCCCCAGGAAAGTGTGTACTGTGAGAACAAGTGTGGGGCCCGCATGATGCGGCGCCTGCTGTCCCAGCACGCCCTGGCCGAGTGCCCCAAGCGCACCCAGCCCTGCACCTACTGCTCCAAGGAATTCGTCTTTGACACCATCCAGGTGAGATGGAGCCCATGGGGACCCTCACCCTGCCAGCTCCCAGCCCCAGCTGACAGCCTCTGTGCCTCCCCAGAACCACCAGTACCAGTGTCCCCGGTACCCCGTGCCGTGCCCCAACCAGTGTGGGACACCCAGCATTGCCCGGGAGGATGTGCCCACCCACCTCAAGGAGAGCTGCAACACGGCCATGCTGCTGTGCCCCTTCAAGGAAGCTGGCTGCAAGCACCGGGTGAATGTTGTCCCTGAGACCAACCTGCTCTGGCATCCTTGGGCGTGGGCTGCTGTCCCTGCTGTGTCACACCTCCAACACCACTCCTGCCCTGATGTCTGTCCCATCCCTTGTGCTCAGTCCCATCCATGTGGCTCCATGACTTTACCCCTGTGTTTGCCCTCCAAGTGTCCCCCTGCCACCCCAACCAGGTGTCCCTGTGCCACCCCTGTGTCACCATGACATCCCTGTGCCAGTATCCCATGCTCCAATGACATCCCCATGTTATCCCCACGGTACCTCCCTCTCCTGTCCCCGCTGTCCCTGCCACCTTCCTGCTGACGGTCCCACTGTCCCTGCAGTGCCCTAAGCTGGCCATGGGCCGGCACCTGGAGGAGAGCACCAAGACCCACCTGGGCATGGTGTGTGCCCTGGTGAGCCGGCAGCGGCAGGAGATCCTGGAGCTGCGTCGGGACATGGAGGAGCTGTCGGTGAGCAGCGACGGGATCCTCATCTGGAAAATCGCCGACTACGCCCGCAAGCTGCAGGAGGCCAAAGCCCGCAGCAACTACGAGTTCTTCAGCCCCCCGTTCTACACCCACAAGTACGGCTACAAGCTCCAGGTGTCGGCTTTCCTCAACGGCAACGGCAGCGGGGAGAGCAGCCACCTCTCCGTCTACATCCGCGTGCTGCCGGGCGAGTACGACAACCTGCTGGAGTGGCCCTTCTCCTACCGCGTCACCTTCTCCCTGCTGGACCAGAGCGACCCCTCGCTCTCCAAGCCCCAGCACATCACCGAGACCTTCCACCCCGACCCCAACTGGAAAAACTTCCAGAAGCCGGGAGCCTCGCGCAGCTCCCTGGACGAGAGCACCCTGGGCTTCGGCTACCCCAAGTTCATCTCGCACGAGGACATCAGGAAGCGGAACTACGTGCGGGACAACGCCATCTTCATCAAAGCCTCGGTGGAGATCCCCCAGAAGATCCTGGCTTGAGCCCCGGAGGGGGACAGGATGTGACCGGGGCACCTGCCCAGGTGTGCCCCGGGTGGTGCTGAGCCCCTGCCTGCAGCCGGTGCCCCCGGCTTGGGGACGCTGCCGTGGCACCGCGGTGGCTCTCAGGACAGGCAGGGACGGGGCTGCTCCCACGTCCCTCCCGGGGCTGGGACTGTCCTGCAGCCCCTTCTCAGGTGCCCGGGGGTGCCGGGGGGCTGGGCCCCCTAAGCCCCTTCCCAAGGTGCCCAGCAGCCCCCGCCAGCCTCGCTGGGGACCCTGCAGGACCCCACTGGCCAGAGCCATATTTTGTAAACTGGTGCTCCCCAGGTTGTTATTTATTACCCCGGGCTGGGGCTGCTGCCCCCTCCCCACATCTTTTTCTTTTCAATAAACTTTTCTTGTATTTATTACGGCCGCCTGAACCTCCTTCCTCAGCCTGAACCTCCTTCCTCTGCCTGCCGGGATGGGGATGGCAGGACAGGGGGATGCTCCTGGGTGCTGGGGACAGGGAGAGCTGGGACTCGGCTGGGGGGCACGGAGAGGGGTAATCCCTGACCCACATCCCTGCGGCAGACGGGCTCAGATGGAGCCGGTTAATTCGGTAATCACCGGCAGCAGCGGGGACGTGCCGGGCTGGAGGAGCCGCCAGCCCCGGGGGGCTTTTCCCTGCAGGCCCCCCTCGGTCCCATCAGCCCCTCGTTAGCGCTGGGGTAATTAACGCCCCGGAGGAGGGCGGCATCCCGAGCAAAGGGGTGGGCGATGGTGGGGGGCACTGGGGCACACTTTGGGTGTTGGGCTGGATCAGACCCCATGTCCGTGTGTCTGACCCCCCTCCCGTCACCCCGGCGGCAATGGGGGGGTCGCTGTCTCTGCAGGATAATCCCACAATTGCATTAGTGCTGCTCCGGTTTAATGCAATTAGCCCCTAATTAGCTGCACCCTGAGGCCCTGGCTGGGCTGGGAGGGGCAGTACTGCCAGGGTGTCCCCATACCCCGTTCCCCCCACCCCGGAATGTCCCCCTGAGCAGGTCCCAGCCCAGGGGCAGGTGGCAGCCCGGGGCCCTGGGGAGCTGGGCAATACTCCCGTCCTTGCTGGTACCCAGTGCCAGCCTGTGCTGGTGCCCAGTGCCACTCCTGCAATGGGGTGAAATGCAGGTCCATACTGGTGCCCAGTGCCAGCCTATAATGGTGTCCAGTGCCAGTCCATACTGGGCCACCAAATGGTGTCTAATGCCAGCCCATTCTGGTGTCCAGTGCCAGCCTGTACTGGTGTCCACACTGGAACCCAGTGTCACCCCCTGCTCGTGCCCAGTGCCAGCCTCATGCTGGTTTCTGATGCCAGCCCCTAATGACGGGCAGTTCTTGCCCATACTGGTGCCTGGCGTGCCCAGTATCAGCCTGTGCTGGTGCCCAGTGCCAGCCCACCCTGGTGGCAGTTCCAGCCCAAACTGGTGACCCATACTAGCCCATATTGGTGCCCAGTGCCAGCTCAAACTGCTGCCTAGTGCCAGACCGTACTGGTACCAGTGCCAGCCCAAACTGGCGACTGTTGCCAGTCTATTGCCAGCCCATACTGGTGCCCAGTTTCAGCCCATACTGGTGCCTGGTGCCACCCTTGTGTTAATGCCCAGTGCCAGCCAATACTGGTGACTTGTGCTGGCCCATCCCAGTGCCCAGTTCCAGCCCTTCCCAGTGCCCACTTCCTGCCCATCCCAGTGCCCGGTTCCAGCCCTTCCCAGTGCCCACTTCCTGCCCATCCCAGTGCCCGGTTCCAGCCCTTCCCAGTGCCCACTTCCTGCCCATCCCAGTGCCCGGTTCCAGCCCTTCCCAGTGCCCACTTCCTGCCCATCCCAGTGCCCGGTTCCAGCCCATCCCAGTGCCCAGTTCCAGCCCATCCCAGTACCCGGTTCCAGCCCATCCCAGTGCCAGTTCCCGCCCGGCCCGGTGTCCCCGTGTCCCCGCGTCCCCCATCCCCGCCCGGTGCTCGGCTCAGTGGCGCCGCCGCGTGGACACCGAGGGGAGGGGAAGATGTCAATAGAAATTTATTGCCTTATAATTTATATAAATGAATAATAATTATCATTATTATTATAATCATTGTAATTATTACGTTAACAAATTATTATAATTCGTATTAAGTATACATTTTATCCTTACACATTTTAGGCTTATTTTTTATTTTCTAGTAATTTATTTTAGGTAATATATACATTTTATATATAATACTTAAAAATATTTCAATTTTAATATTTCATATATTATATAAGTATATTTATATTATTATATAAATTTTCATATATCAATACAATTACCTTACATAATATTTTCATATTTTATATTATAGAAATTCTATCTGTATATTTCCACAGCTCCCACACTTCATATTTATCCTACATTTAATTTCTATTTAATAGCCATTTATAATTGTTATCCTTATATTTTAAATTTTCATTTTTTATATTAATTTATGTACATTTTATTTATATATTTTTATTCGTGTGTATATACACACAACCCCCCATACACAGACAGAGCACAGGGACAGCCCTGTCCTTCTGACCAGGCCACACACAGGGTGTTGGCAACCCTTCATCCCAACCAGTTGCCTTAAAAGAAATAATATAAAATAAAATAGAATAAAATAAAGTAAAATAAAAATTAAAAATAAAATAAAATTTAAAAATAAAATAAAATAACTCGTATAATTTACCAACTAAAAGTGGGAAGCGGTGCTGCAGGAAGCCTGGGTAGCAGCTCCTGGGTGAAAAAAACAACCCCAGGAGCTTGGAGTTATCCCTGTCCCCACCTCAGGGACCAACTCCCAGCTCTGCTTTCCCTGCCTGGGTTGATTTTCCCCCTTTTCCTGCCCCTTTCCAGCCCTCTCTGTCTGGAAATGTCAGCGGGATCTTGGAGCACCTCTTAACCTTCAGCGTGGCAGCGATTCCCCGGCAGGGCCTGGGCTGCAGGAAAAGCAGGAGGGGGAGATGCTCTCAATGCTCAAGGAGCAGAGGGAGTCAAATCGATCCTTGCTACTAAATTTAGCCTCAAATATCAAGTTTAAAAATAAACTTCCTGGAAACTTGGTGGTTTGAAGGTTTGTTCTAAAGGTTTGTGCTGCCAGCTCACTCCCTGCTCCGTTGCCCCAACATTGCTGGGATACTGGAAGGACCTTCAGAAGATGCTCAAATCAGGGAGGAAAATGTTATTAAATATCTGGAAAATGGAGGGAGACCCCACCTGGAGGGTCCTTTGCCTGTGAAACACCCCCCACCACAATGGAGATGCCCTAAATAACCTCCAAACCTTTTTAACCTCTTTGGGGCTGTAGTCGGGGAGGATTTTTGGCAAAACCGCTTCATCTGCTCACACCATAGAGCCCAAACTTGTGCTGATTCTTGATGCTCCTTCTCCGAGATAATGAAACCAGATATTGATATTGTATAGGGAGAAAAATGTGAGAAAAATTTCCTTTGCACATCCTTTAATAAAGATATGTCTGAGTCCCTTTCCTGCCCGTTAGCCCCCAGGACTGAGGGGTTTGGGGGCAGTGAAAGCTGACAAGATTTCACCCGTTTTTTGGTGCAATCTCACTTCACTCTCAGGCTTGCAGCCACCCCAGCAGAATCAACAGCCTGTACCAAATTGCTTTGAAATTAACTTAAACTAAGCAGATAAAACACTCCAGTAATTTTATTGCAGTTTGGCTCTGCTGGTTGTTGCAGAGCATCCGAAAGGCGGCTCTTGCTGGAGGGTGTCCAGTGTGTGCTCCTCCAGCAGCTGGCCACAATGTGCCACTTTCCTTTGGCTCCTCCACCCTCTGGGCCCCCCAGGACCCCACAAGAATTTTTTCAGGATTTTTTTCAGCTCTGCATATTTGCAGAATCCCCAGTGTTGCTCCTCTCTGAACATCACAAGCTGCTGTAGCTGCTGGAGTTCACAGAGAACATCTGGGTGTTGCCTACCTTGGGTCAAAATCTTTGGAAGAAAAACACATTTGGCCCTAAAGGAGAAGTTTTAAAATGTTGGATTTTACTCAAAGCCCTCAACTTAGATGTGGCTGCAGGTGATTCCTCCGTGGAGGAAGCATCTGCTCTCACCAAGTCCCTACTGGCTCATTTTCCACCAGATCCTTGCTCCAGGTCCAGCTGGCTGCAAAGATGATGAGAAAGTCTCCTGAAAACTCCTTGCAGAAGAGTTTGTTCCTGTTGGGAGGGATGGATGAAGAAACCAGATACCAAAGAAGCTTTGAGTCAAAGGAGAAGAGGATCCTGAAGCTCTGATGGATGGAGTGGCTGCTGTTGGAATTTCCGGATGCTGGAGAGGGATGCAGCAGTGCCTGTGGGCAAACAGCTCTTCCTGCCTCAGCTCAGCCAGGCTAAGCTGCCTGGTTTAGCCCAAATTCCAGGAAAACCATGTGGGAACCAAATGTCCATAGCATTTGGGGAGCAGTGGGAACAGGAGGAAGGAGGGATTTTGATACTTGGGTTTGCAGTGAGCACAGGAGATGGGGTTGGAGTTTTGTCCTTCTGAGAGATGGAAGCAAAGATTAAATGAGAGGGACAATCCTGGGAGAGGGGAGGAAACCCTGGCAGGTCCCATCTTCTGGAAAGTGATTGTGAATGTTACAAATCCCCTTTAAAATTTTGGCAGGACTTAAACCCCCTCCTCCATTCCTCCTCCTATTTTAACCATTATTTCAGCACCTTTCTCTTGGAGATTCTTTCTCTGTTTTCCCAAACTTTTATTGGAGCAGTCAGCCAGACTGCCTGATACATTCCTACCCCAGAAACCCATGGAGACCCTTCCCCAAATTCCCTTTGGGACAAGCACCCACCCTGTGACTCCAGGCCACCTCACACTGCATGAAACCAGCAGAAGAGGCAGAAGCACCAGGTGTCTTTATTTTTCCTGAGGACAAAATAATAATAAAGAAAATTCTAATTGGTACCCACAGCACAGAAGCAGCAGCCTTGATCATCAGTCTTGTGGCTTAATGAAAAGCAGCAGCAATTCCCAGTTCTCCCCCAGTGATCCCCAGCAAACAGCTCTGTTGGGTTTCCACGGGAGCAGCCAGACCCCAGAGACATCTGGCATGGAAAGCCCAAAGAAAACTCACGAGTGTCTTTTATAAAATGTTCACTTTGGGCTGTAACAAACTGGGCTTCTGGCTGAACAGCTCCAAAGTTTCTGCTCCAAACATGGGGCACAGATTCCCTGTGGAAGGGCTCACACCATGCTCATGTTTATCCTTCCCAAGATCTTCCTAACATCCACCTCGGGGTTCTGGATTGGTGTGGGGATGGGGAGGATGGTGCTGCTGATGAGGGAGGGTGAGGAGCTCAGGAAACACCTGAGCTTTACTCACTCCTCAAGGAGCAGAGCAGGCACTGAGGATCCAGCAGGGAGCAGAGCCTTGTGCTGCAGTCAGTGACCCATGGATGGACAGATGGACAGAAAGGCAAGGGGAGCTGCAGTGTGAGCCCCAAAGGTTGGTGACCACCCACAAGGGACTCCTGGAGGAGAAGGAACATTCCCAGTTTTTTGGTTCCTCTTAATTCTGTACCGGGCAGAGAGGAAAACCCATGGGAGGTTTTTCCACATTTCCAGGAGAGCAGGGCACAGCTCCTACCACACAAGGCACCACAAGGCTCTTCCCTTCCTCACCCTGGTGACAGTGCCACAGCCAGACCCCCACCCTGGGTACCAACACCACGGACCCAACCTTTGCTCCCAACATCCCACCTGGGAATGAGGCAGGACAGTGCTTCCCTTCAGGGGTGAGCAGGGCAGGATGGAGAGCCCATCACAACAGGGCTGCTGCAGAGGTGAAAAGGGTCAGTTCAAAGAAAAATCTCACTGCCAGACCAAAAGGAAAGGTTTCAGTATATTTTAATAGTAAAATGATTCTTATTTTTTTCAAGCAATGTCCCACCTGGATGAGTCTCAGCAGGAATTTTGCTTCCCGGTCCTGCTGTACCGGGGCAAAGCCTCGGAGGCCGTGGCTGTACCTGGGCAGAACAGTCCCCAAAAACTCACAGCCTGCTGCCAACACCACCAAACACCTCCCAGGCAACCACCACCACGGCACAGGACTCTGCTCAGGCTCTCGGGAGAAGAGCAGGAGTTAAAAATTAGCTTTTAGTAACAGTCTGGGTTAAGATTTGGAGCAGGCTACGGACCAGAGGAGAGGCCAAGGTCTGATTTAGTAAAAAGGTAGCAGAACACCTTACAGTGACCGACTGGGCAGGGAGGGGTGAGGTCAGAGCACAGCCCTCGCCGGGGTTGGGTTTGGGACAGGGAAGACGATGGGGGGACTGTAGGGGAAGCAGCTTCAGACTCGAACTCTGGCTCCAACAGAATGGATTCAGAAAAATATTGCATGAAAAGCCTCAGGGTTTTCGTTCTTTCATAGATGTATATTTACCAGTTTTCACAAAGACTGCAGGAATACGATTATAAACAATAAATTAGGACTTCATGTTGCTATCATTTGGCATAACACAATCAGGCAATTTTTCCTTTTTTTTAAATATAAGGCAACACAAGCCAACACATAATTTAATCCGTCTTTAGTCAAATTGCTTAACTTTGCTCAGGAGTTACCACTAAAGAACGGGTTATAGTACACTTAAAAGAATTTAAATAATGACATGATATAAGTGTACTAACTTATGCAAGGAGTCAGAAACGTACTCTGCTAAGCTTTGAAACCTAATATTTGTTACAGCCCAGGACTACACATTCTAAATTAAAAAAATACAAATAAATGTTTTCTAATTTTCCCATTTACGAAAAACTTTTAAGAATCTCTAGCCAACTATGACGTCACTTCAAAACTTTTTTTTAATTTTTTTTTTTTTTAATTTTGTATGATGTCTTTAGGATTTTTTTTTTTTTAAACCATGCTCATTAAGGAAAGTTCAAGGAGCAAATACTTAAGGCTTTGTTTTTCCAAGGGCTGTGAGGGAGGCCAGTGGATGGCAGAGGCCAGTGGGTTCACCCATACACAATGCTACTCAAACCCACACTACCAGGCGACATTCATACAGAAATATTACACTTAAAAGTTACAGTGTAGAGCAATATTTTTTAGCCAGTGTACATAGAAAGAATCAATGCATTTATTTTTTTAAACTTTTTCTTCTTCTTCTTTTTTCTTTTTTTTCTTTTTTTTTTTTAATTTCCAAACTTGATTGTGATCATTATGTTCAAGTATTAGTCTCGTGAACAGAGATGAGGAATTTTCTACTTACAATAAATTCGGCTGTTAGAAAGGAAAGGGATGTTTTGGTACACAGAGGAGAACAAGATGCTGAGGTTACCCAGCAGTTAGTGTCCTACAGTCACTGACTCAACTGGCTGCTGGAAGTGACGTGGGGAAGGAACAGAAGGAGTTAGGCACCAAGACCCTGGGAAAAAGGGATGTTATAAATAGCTTCACTAATTCCCAGGGAGAAGAATTGTTCCATTAAATCCGCTGGGGTGTTTAGATAGAGAGGAACAGGGGACTGTCAATCCCACAGTGGCTTGTGAGAGGAGCTTTGATTCAGACCAACCACCCCCCATCCCCACAGCGTGACTGTTCCTGCTGCACTGGGGATGGGCTGAGCTGCATCTCTCCTCACCCTGACAGTAATTCCAGCTTCCAGAGAAGTGGCTGAACCCTTTTTGGAGTTGTCAGTGGGTCTGGATTCCCTTCACACGAGGCTGGCCAGACTCCTAGCAGCGAGGGATTCAGACAACGTGTGCTTTGAGGCTGGTGGAAGGGCAGTGGGGAGGGGGAACATGAAGAAAGGCAGCTCCCCGTGGCTGCCTTCATCCCAAACCCGCTGCTCCCCTCCTCATACCCTGTCCAGAAAACACAAAGCATCAGAAAAATCTGCCAGAGACTGTTGACTTTGGACAAAGTCTAAATGATAAACGTGGGCAAGAAAGAGCTGAAAAGCTTCTCCCTCTATTAAAGCCTAAATACATACCCCTAGCTGGCTCTTTTCAAACGTAGGCTCTTTTTCAATTACACAGGCCTCTAGACAGTGCAAATGGTCAATGTTTAATGCATTAATGAAATGGGCTTTTGAGTTGAAAACAAGCCCTACTCCCTGACAAAATTCTGTTGCTCTTAATCTTGTGAGGAAATTGAGATGGAAATGGAAGCAGCTACACTACCTTGCTCTCGCTGGAGCACAGATGTGGCTGCAAAACCCTGCAGCAACTCAACCTCAGTCCAGCGAGGAGCTGCTCAGCAGAAGGCAAAAAAAAAAAAACTGCACAAAGGGGGACTCTGCTGTGAGGAAACAGCTGTGGCGTGAAGTAGTGTAATGAAATTCTTTGACACAAAAGGCATGTTAAATATTTGATGCATAAAGGAGAGAGATAACATGTAAGCAAAGCTCTTTAAATATACAGTATGTCTTCTTCCAATGGGTACTATAATGATCACACAAGTTTGCAAGTTAAAAACGCCTTGCTTATTAATTAAAATTAAGACTAAAACCTATAATTTTTTTTTTTTTTTGTCTGTGAAAGTGACTGCAGCCTATCTATACCCTGGGTGTTGAATATGAAGATTTCGACTATCAGTTGGTTCAGGTGCTCGGTTCATGGGAGGCCGATGGACTTTTCCCAGCACGGCCATGCTCTGGTCTCGGAAGCAGGACTGCTGGAAGTCCCCACTTAGGTAATCCATGGTCTGCATCACATTATTCTGGCTGGATGGGCCAGCTCCAGCTCTGTAATGAGTTCCTCCTGCACAATCCAGCGTCGCTCCCGCTGGCTGTCCCCCATGGAAAGGCATGGTGAGGTCCTGGGACCCAGAGCTGTCACTGTTGGGCGTGGGCAGAATGTTATTCCAGAGGGGCTGGAAATAGTGCCCATTGGTATATGGCAAAGGTCCCTGCAACCCGTTCACAGGCGGAGAAGGCGTAGGCTTCTCGATGGGGGGCTTCAAGCTGAAGGACTGGCCCATGCACAGTTCTTGAGGGTAGTTGGAAGTTTTGCCAGGGAAACTCTGCCCTGCAATCTCTCTCTGAGGGTGCTTCCCTGCGAGTCCAGCAGGCCCAGCAGCATCCCCACACATTTGCTGCAGATGTGCAAGCTGGTGCTGGTTCCACGCAACCGATTTGATTTCGTTCTGGTAGGCGGGTGGCACCCTGTTAATATTGACCATGGGCACATTAACAGAGGCAGGAGGAATAGCAGCAGCAGCATGGTCGACAGGGTTTACTACACAGGAAGGCATGGGTGTAGGGACATTGTGAGTAGATACCCTGGTACTTGCATTGATAAGCAGGTTGCGACTTATAGGGCTGGGGTTTGCAATCTGTCCCTCACACACTGAGGTAGTGCTAATGCCAGCTCTGGCCTGGCAGAACTGGTTAATCTGGTGCACAATGCTGCTCAGGTCCGGTGGCTGGTTCTGCTGCAGGGTGGCAGCCATAGAGAGGGGAATGGTTGAGGTAGACACGGTCACATTCGGCGGCGCGTCTGCGTCCGGCATCTTTCTGCCTCCATGTAAACCCGGCTGCAGCAGCGGGTTCGGGGGGTGCTGCAGGGTCTGGTGTGCCATGGGCTGAGGGTGCTGCAAGCCCTGCGGCTGCTGCATGTTCTGCGGGTGCGGCAGCGCCTGCGGGATCCCCTGAGGGTGCGGTAAGCTGGGTGGCTGTGGAATACCCTGAGGGTGCTGCGGGATGCTCTGGGGGTGCGGCAAAGTCTGTGCATGCTGGAGAGCCTGCTGGCGAGCGAGCGCCTGGGGGTGGGATAAAGTGCTTGGTGCAACGTAGGGCGTGGAGGGGGGGTTCATCATCGCCTCCGGCAGCAGGCGCGCGCGCGTCCCGTCAAAGTCCTTGATGATTCCTTTCGCTGGGGATTTGACTATGGCCAGCAGGCCGGTTTTTGTGGTGGCCTGAGATGGGTAGGGGCTGTACCTCTGGCCCGAAGTATCGAGTCCGTTCACAGTACGGCGTATGTGTTTCCTCTGGGGAACCTTGACGCTGTTCGGAAAGATTTTTATAGTCAGTGGATTGTTGGCGACCTTCTTAGCATAAGCATCCAATTCTGCTGGGGTAGGATACTGTGCAGATCTCATTTTCTGTGTAGTGTCCCCTGTGGAGAAAGGAAATTGGTCAGTTCTGGTGAGCAAGGGATTAACCCCAGGGCAAGACAGTCACACAACAAGGGGAGAAAATCTCCAAGGATTCAAGAGGCAAGGAAACTTCATCCTGCCAGACCGGCGGGTCATGGAGCAGATGCCTCACTCCCTTTATTACCTGGTGACCAACACAAGCCCCAGTTCAGCTTAAGGCAAGACCTGCCCAGGGGAGCAGAAGAAAACCATGTTCTCATCAGAGTATGTTTGCAGTTGGACAAAACCAGGTAACATGTTATAAACATCAGATTGTCTCCAGCTGAAATATTCCTCACAGCTTGCAGTGGTGGGCTGGTTTTTATTCTCTTAACTTAAGCTGCCTCCCCATTGCTCTTCAAACCATTCGCAGTATTTTTACCATGGAATTCTAAATCAGAAAGATATGAATTCAACATGAAGGAAGCCCCTGTAATCCTGAGGTGGGAACCATACTATGGTGGGCTGACCCTGGCTGGGCACCAGGTGCCCCCAAAGATGCTCTGTCACTCCCTTCCTCAGCCAGGCATGCAAGAAGAAACACAGGGTCAGAATAAGGAAGGGGTGATAGCACTCACCAAAAAGGGCAAAACAGACTTGGGGAAATTAATTTATTACCAATCTGAGTAGGGTAAGGAGAAATAAAAACCTCTTTCTTCCACCCCTCCTCAACTTCACTCCTGACTTTCTCCACCTCCATAGCACAGGGAGAAGGACACAGCTGCCTCACCATGGGCTGCAGGGAATCTCTGCTCCAGTGCCTGGAGCACCTTCTCCTCCTCCTTCTGCAGTGCCCTGGGGGTCTGTGCAGAGCTGTTCCTCTCACATATCCTCACTCCTCTCTCCAGCTGCAGCTGTGCAGGTTTTTCCCACTTCTTAAATCAGTTGTTCCAGCGGTGTGTCCGTCCTGGAGCCAGCTGGAATTGGCTCCATCAGACATGGGGGAAGTTTCTGAGCAGCTCCTGCATCCCCCACTACCAAACCCTTGCCCTGCAAACCCTATGCACATCAAAGTCTCAGCTCAAGCCTCCATTTACACCCCACTCCTTTCCTAGGTGCTGACATCTGAAAGCACTGAGTGTCTTTCTGTGCATTAGGAAGCTCTTGTCAGCCCAAACTCAGCAAATGGAAGGAGGCTGATTATTTTATGGCCTGCAATTATTTCCTCAGCTGACTTTTCAAGGTGGCACCTTGCTAAGGACAGCATCCCCACATCACATGGCAAAGAGATGTGATTACCCCACAGGATTAAAAACATGCTACTCTCCAGACAGAGACAAAAGCCTTCTGGAGACAGAGGTGTGGTTTCACTTCCTCTGATTTACCAGATACCTACCTGGCTCACAAGCTCCAACTGCTCCTGCAAAGAACTTCAGAAATCTAGGGAAATGCATGTGTGTCTCTTGCCATAATCACATTCCAAGCAGAGAGCTGGGTTGTTTCCCACCACAGCTCTGCTGCCTAACTCCTATGGGACTCCTGCTGATTTTATAATCTTCAAATAATGGCTTGCAGCTTTGACAATCCAATTTAGCTTTTGCTTGATTTCCCCTCCCACCTCACTTTGTAAACAGTTCAGTGGAAAAATGTCCATCCTTTTTCCTAAAATTTTCAGCATCCCTGTGCTATTTGCAGTGCTGAGAGAACAGGGAATGTGGCCCAGCCCCATATTTGGCCCTCTGACCCAAGGAAATTTAATGCTCCAGCAAAGAGCTTTCTGCTCCCAGGCAAACAGCCCTTCCTCTTGAAATTCCACCTCTGATTCTTTCAAGCAAATTGCCTCAAAAGATAAGTACCAGCCACTTCTCTCTTTACATCCTGCAGCTTCCTGTTGTCACAGGTGAGGGAGAGTAGCTCTGCTCTAAGAGCTCTCACTTTCAGAAAAGAAAGGTCAGAAAATGGAAAATAGAATGGATACCAAAAGAAAGGTTAATTGTGGAAGTATTAAAAATATCTTTTGTGAAATAAGAGGTTTTACAAGCAGTTTGTCTCCCATCTCTAGCACAGCTCGTACCACGGCGCCAGTTATACCTGTACTCCCTGTGCTGTCCAGACACTGGCACATATCATCCCTTTCTCTTAATCAAAGGAAATATTCACCCAAACATCTCTCTGTGCACATCCCTGTACCTATCTCTGCAGGCAGGTGTTTATATCTGCCCTTTTGAGCAAGCTGCTGTGCTCCTAACAGAGAGGAGAGCCTCCGAATGGCATTTGCCAGTATTACCCTGCCTCAAAAGCCAAGGCCTTCATGAACTCCCAACCTTTATTTTTAGCATTGCCCATGCTCATTAAGGTCTCTTTCTTCCCCAAGACATGACCCTGGCAACCCCCCATGAACCAGAGAAGAATCAAAGGACAAAGGAGCCCATACCTGTCTGTGTTATGGTTTATGTTATGCTTGCAGACACTGTCACATTCTATTTTCAGATGAAAAATTAAGGAGATACTTTAAGACACCTTTGCCATCAAAATTTCCCTGCCTGGTATACATTTCTACAGGCAAATCAATGAATTAAATATAAACACTAAACAGACACACTGAGTATTCTTTTATCCAGTCATCTGATTTTATGTTACACAGAAGTTTCAGGAAGCAGCTAAAACATGGATGTTTGAACAGGCTGCAGCCATCAGTCAGACACACCTCTACTCCCAAAACTGGAAGAATTCCTTCCTCTGAGAGAAAATAACCCCTCAGTTAAACTTAAATGACACCCCAGCATCAAATCTGGCATCCTACCAAAGGCAAACCACCTTTTAAATCCCTTGGATGGGATCTTCTGAACCCAAGCACCATTCCAAACAGCACCTGGTTTATGCACAGGTAAGATGATGCTCCTTTTACTCCAGGCTAACTCAGCCATGTAACTCAGGCCTGAAGGTGATGTATTTCTGAGTGCCCCAAAGTGCTTTGCTAGTAGTTCCACAGGCAAGATTCCATGACTGTAGTAATTAAGGCAGTAAAATATTAGAAGAAAGGCATTACATGGTGAGCAAGAATCTGAATATCCCATACAAATACCCCACAAACCAATAAAGAACAATCAGTTCTGGTAACTAAGTGAATGAAAAACCTGCTAGAATAGTCTGAAAGAAAATGCTAGAATTGGAATATCATCATTTGTGTGCAAGAGGAAGAATTCCAGATCAGGCCATAATAAAATGATGAGGCAACGGCAGAGGAAGAAGCTTCATTAGGAGAACAATGGGATGAGCTCCAGGAAGCTCCCTAATGGTGAATGCAAGGCAGAATACTTTCATTGAAAAGTAATTATTTCATGTTTATTATAAGGCAAAGCTGTGCATATGAGCAATTACCCCAATAAACTGGTGAGCTGCAAGTTCCCAACTCCTGCTAATCCCGTGGCAACCGATTCCTCTGGTCACACTCCTGGTCTCACCACTGCAGCTATTTTTGTCATGGAATGAGACAGATTTCCCTGCCTCACCTCAGCACTAATGGAACATCTTTTAAGTGCATTTCACATTAAGACTTTAAAACCCACTGCTTTTAAAAGCTGCCTATGGTTAAATTTTCATTATCATTAAACAAAATACAAACAGGCCTTCAGGATTGCTACCCTAATGAGAGCTCCTGCACTGGGACAAGCCAGAACCAGCTGTGTCCACCTTCTGCATACAACCCTCAATTTTAGCAGTTTGCCCAAAGGCTTTACAGAAAGAACCCTCCCAAAAAGACTCAGTTTAGCTGATGATCCCATATTCAGTCCAATCTCCTCTTCTCTGATGTCCCCTCCTAACAAAATACTTCCTAAGAAGCACCTTGCACTTGATTTTCCACCATTGTCACAGAAAAATGAGCTTTTTTCCTCCCCAGAAGGTTTGGCACTGCTGCTATATCCAACAGCAGCTGCAGACACAACCTGAAGAATATTGCCTCAAATATCCCAGTTTACCAGTCAGGTTTATACTGGAGTCACTGGGAGGAAGGAGAGAACACCAAGTGAGAAATCTCCTGTGTTGAAAGGGAATTCCAGGGTTAGCCTGGATTCAGGTTGGAATTCAACAAAAAATACTGAAATTGGAAGTCCTTTAGTTACCAGTTTCTAAAGGAAAAAAATATGTGCATATTAATCCACCAAACTCCTACTACATGGACCACTTGTAAGAACAAGCCCCTTATTAGAGAGTGAGCATGGAAAAAAAAGGTAATTGAGCTAATATGGATTTTTAAGCACTAATAAAAAGTCTGATCCAGAAAACTCCACTTAAAAATTATTAATACAAACACTGTTAAGTCTGAAGAAAGGCAATCTTGTAGAATTCTGTACCTTTTATAAAAGCAATAGCACTATTGTTACAGCCTGCTTCCACCCCCCATTAAAGTCTCAAGTCACTGGTCATTAAAAAATGCTCATTAACTCAGCTCTGCCCTGGCCAGGGGCTGGGCTACTCATGCATCTCCAGCAGAAGAGAAATGCACCAATTAATCCTGCCCACATCTGCAGAGGGGCTGAGTGAGGTCTGTACCAGCAGCCTCATCTTCCATAAAATCAGAACAAACCAAACAGCTGAGCATTACCACTGCCAGCCCGTGCCTGCCAGCTACTTTATGTCCTAAATTCTTTGAAATGCAGTTCCCAAAGCTCTTCACTGAGCAGGACACAGCAATGCTTTCAGCACATGGATCTGCAGATCTCCAAGAAACAGCAAAGGTACCATCAGGTGAGGAAAACTGCCCAACATACCAGCATGTTGCCTTGTAAAGCTGTAATTAGCAAATACCTGATTTGTGCACAGCTGCCCTCACATGAACCCCAACATTTTGCTTTCAGAACTCAGCTTTGACAAAGAAATCTCACGCAATGCACAGACCTGGGCACATCCTCACCCCACAGGCTGTCAGCAACACTCATACTGGAAGTAGGAACGAGAAAGGAGGGGATGCCCAGTCTGATGTCAACCCCAGTCCTTTGGTGAGTGAAGATTTTTATTGTTGCTGAGTGATATTACAATAACCAAGCCTATGGAGTCAGCAGAAGTGCTGTGGGGGAGCTCAGGTGTGTATGTGAACTGCGTCAGTCACTTCTGGCAGGACCATGACCATGAGCAGGTCACTCTTATATGCAAAATTATCTTCCTTATTTATCTTCTGCAGCATCACAAGCCTCACTGTATGAACAATTTAGCTACAAGTGGAATGTAAATCACTTGGGTTTAGAAAGCAGTGAGTGCATCAGCAAACTGAGATCTCCCAATGCACATTTCAAACACAAGAGACAGGTCACAGCCCTAAGAACCAAATACACAGACCTTACATAGAAATCTTGGCATTTCTGAAATTTCAGCTGAACAATCAGTGTGCTGCTTCAGTGATAAAGAGGAGAGACAGAGTAAGAGTTAAAAAAACCTCTAGTCAATAAACTTACATTCCCAAGAACAAGTTGTTCTTAAAAATACCAGTACAACTATGAAAAAAAAGACTGAAGTTATCAAAAAAGAATTATCAGAGCACTCTGCAGACATATTTTCAGAGGCACCAAAGAGACATCAGAAGAAGATGGAAACTTTGAACTTTAGTAATTTGGACTAGCTCACTAATATTTGCAGTATAAGCCCCAGGTATGTAGAGCAAGAGCTGCTGACCTCAAAAAGGTTTGCATTAGACTGATCTAACTTTTATTGGTGTCTACGAGTAATTGCATGAAGGGAAGCGAAAAAGACTGAGGAAAAAGTTGTGCTGAGAAGCAAATCAGCTGGCACACTTTTAGCACAAAACCTTTTCAGCAGAGAGGCACGAATCTCACAGGAACCTCACTTGCTGCATCCTGCTGAGGTTAAATTAACCTTTTCAGAGCCAGGAACAGAGGAGCTGCACATACGTGAACCTCTACAGCCATTTCTCAGAGCCTTTATCGACAGATGCCTTGAAGGCATAACAAAAGAAAGACTCTACATTAAATAGTTTTTCCACTGTATCCTAAATGTTTATGTCACAGCGGTACCAGAGCCAGATTTAACAGTTAACCACATCCTGCAGACAAAACATCACTCACATTTCTGAAGTCCAGTGTTCATCTGCGTGTAAGAAAGAAGCTGAAAGGAGAGGTCGCCTGGTCCTGGCAGACAGGCCAGCATGGCAGACAGGCACTAACACAACATGGGGCATTCACTCCTCTGCACACTGCAACAACAGAGAGACAATTCAAAGTTATAATACAAGGAGGAACAGAGAAAAGAAAGAGGCAAAGAGCCATCCCTGGGTGAAAGCCTGACCAAGCACAGATGCTCAACCGCTGCTCCAGCCCTGACTGTGTCTCCTAACGGCAACGGAAATACTTCAAGAACTGGGTCATCTGCAGGGTTAAAACCAAAATAGCTGCTGTGCTCTCCTCTGCTGCTTGACACACAGAGAATAATCCATAGCTCTGTCCTCACATTTCAAAGGTGGTTCTTATGAATGGTAAAGAAACCACCATCACTCATTTCACTATGTTGAAATGCACTGGTATCCACCAAGGCAACTTCTGTGGAGAAACCCTGTCAACTGCTCTTTTGCACTTAACCAAAAGGCATGGCATGCATAAATTGAAGGCAAAGTATGCAGCACTCTGCCTTGTGGCAAGATTAAGCTGCATGCTACAGCTTGTAATTTCTGTGGTCCATTAGGCTGAAAGATGAATGGCTACAACTTCACTACAGCAAAGACTTGAGCTGCTGTGGGGCAGGTAACAGCAAGATGTGCACAAAGGGGCTGCAGAGGTGCCACCATCCTCTTCTGTTTGGTCCAGCATGTAAGAAACCAAACCTTGAAATGGAGCACTAAAGCTCTTTGTATATAAACATGGCACAACTTCCCTCAAACCCCACCACTGCTGTGCAAAGAGAGATCCCAGCAACAAGGCTAACTGGGGCTCAAAGTGTCCAATGTTACTAGAATTATAGAGATTTAAGCTGGAACAAGATTTCTAGAGGCCATCTGGTCCAAGCCCCTGCTCAAATCCTCCTGGATGCAGCACTTTAGAAAGTTCTGGGAAACAAGGTGACAGAACCAAGCTGGAGAAATCAGATTTTTTTCTCCTTGTCCAGATGTCCACAAGCATCAGTGCTGCTATATAGAGCAAAACACCTAAGGAGCAGCTAGAAAGGCTTTGGGACTTGTTACATGACCTCCAAAACATGGGAAGATTTGAAGGATTCAAGACTTGTAAGCTGATTTAATTTTAGTCATTGTTTCACAAACCTCAATTAAAATAACTGAGAAAGCATTCAAAGATCAAAAGGGGAGGAAGGAGAAAGCTCGAGCCCAGACATGAGAAGCCACATCTGCCAAAACCTCTGAGAGGCCACTTCTGAAAGAGTCTCACTGCTGAGACGGCACAAACAATGACAGCGATGTGACACTGTCAGCACTGCCACCTTCATGCTCCAGAAACCTCCCAGAGCAGATTTCTGCAGAGACCTTTTGAATGCAAAACCTCAGCTCAGACCATCAGCACAGGTCAGAGTGCCCCTGGAACCTGGCAGCAGTGAAGAGCGTGGACTAAAGCTTTCCTGCAGCACAGCAATTACTCACTGTGTACAGCTCATTAGCTCCATGTTTATGCATCTCCTCAGCTCAACACGCAAAGGTTGATTAAACCAACGGCCAAGAAATCTCAAATATTAATTCATGAGAGCTTCTGCATCTTCACTGAGCGAGTGCTGTCCAAAGCTGACCGAGCCTGCTGGGTGCTGCTGTGACTAACAAAAATAGTTGTGGGCACTGAATGCCAGTCTGACAACCCAGGCAGTTGCCCATTCACCCTTCCCACGCAGAGTAACACAGACCTGGTGCTGTGAGAAACACACACAGAACCTCACCAAGGTGCAGGGCTGACAGCACAACCACCAACAAAATACATTTGTATCATTCTCCATTTCATTCCTAGGAGACAGCAACAATCTGCACTGCCCAAAGTCCAAGACATGTAAAACCTGGTAAAATAAACCTAAACCTGGATTTTCTTCTGATTCTCTGAAGGAGATGGAATTCTTGGAGTCTTTCAGAAATGATGACTGAAGACCTGTCACATCCACAACATCAAGGAATTGCCTGAGGAACTGAAAAGTTGCTTAGCCTTTACAGATGAGATTCAGTCCTGACTGAGGGTACACAACATTCAGTGAAACTTTGCAAACAGCCTGTGGGCAGCAGTTCCTCGTCCCAAATCATGCCCAGCAAGACCAAAAGACAAAACAAAAATCTAGCTCCTTTTAATCAGAAGACAAAACCACTGTGAGTTGTCAGAGCTTTACCTGAGTAAGCAACAGAAACACCCAGAGTCAGCAAGAAAAAAATAATAATTGTATTTTCCTTTTTTCCTCATTTCATCAACTTCAGAAGGCTGGCACAAACAAGACCTATTTCTCAGTGAAAAGCAGACAAACAAAATTAAGAGCCTTCACTGCAGACAGAAAAACAGATCACACTATTCCCATATTCATCTGAGCATCCACCTTTTACTCCAATAACGTCTGACACCAACCAAGGATTCACTTCCTATCCCTGCAGGCCCAAAGGAGGTCGGTGTCTAAAACATTATTTAATTGATGGCAAGTTTGTGTGCAGCCCTGAAAGAGCCCAGCCGTGCTCTGACTGAGGGAGCAGCATTTCTGGCAGCAAGATGAGGGGAGGGTTTGCTCACCTGCTCCATCATTAATGCTCATTAGAGCCTGAACTGTGATGCTCTCAGAAAGCCTCTTGCTCAAGTGCCCCAGCGAGGTGCACACAGCAATAAACAGGATAATGGCACATTAGGAGAGAGAACAAGTGATTAGGAGTGGTCACAGCATTCACCTCGGAATAGCCAGGCTCCTGCTACATGACAGCAGTGCTTCCTTGAAGGTCAAAACACGTATTTACAGAAGCTTTAGCTCCAGTATGGAGAGCAATGTTTTAGAGAGAGCTATAAAGGCGAGTTGCTCCTGCAGGCAGATAATCGTTTTAGGTAATGCCAAAGGTTCATAAAAGACTGGGGTGGCAATAATAATTTTCAAGGAAATCCTGGACTTACTAGAAATAATTTGAAGTGGAAGCCTAAAATCGCTCTTTCAGCTTGATTTGCAGTAAACAAATTGGTGACATCTAGGTCACTGCTGAGCACAAGAAAAAGAAATTCAGACTTGTACAGAAGTGCTAACCATAACTCCATCACTGAATTTATTATAATTAAAATCCTGCTTCGGTTTTTCTTCTCTGTGAAATCAATACCAGTTTTCATAGTCAAGATCTCAAGATTTAAGAAAACAAACGCATTTGAAAAATCTTGACAAGCACCCCATTTATTTTTTCTAGTTAGAAATTAGCCAACATTTATTCCCTTTGAGATACTCAGCACCTGACTATTACTTTCTGACTCGACTCTTCCCCAGCATGAGCTGGCATGGACAACTCCAGCTCACCACCAGCTGAACTGAACTGAAATCCCTGGCATGGGCTGTGTTTGGGATTGAGGTGAGCACTACTGGCTGTCTCAGGATTGGCAGCTGGGCCCATCAGCCCCTCCTGCTTGGGTTTATTCCTTCTAATTAGTCCAGGGCTGGAGATGAACTGAACTTGGCACATCAGGACTTCTCACTTGCAGATCTGGCTCCATGGTGGCGACTTGTGTGGGCACCAGCACCTGCAAAGCTCCAGCCCCTCCAAGAATGAATGCTGTGCTACTGGGGGAACTGGAATGGAGAGGGTTTTGCACTGTACCAGGGTCAGTCACACTGTCATCTAAACAGTCAGCTGCAAACTGGAGAGTGATCTCACCAGTAGGCTGTGGCACCCAGCCATGGAGGGCTGTGAACCATGAAAACTTCAGGTTTTAAACTGCATTTTAAACAGATTCTGTACACTGGCGAATGCAGCACAACGAGCTCTGTCTTGAAAATACATATATAAAAAAAGATAAAGCATATCTCTAGAGGAAAACAATCATTAGATTGGAATAAATAAATAAATACCCCTCTTTGAAGTGATTTTAATCTAATCTGGCTGCGGGATATAATCTTAACAGCACACATACTGCAGGATGCTCCACAAAATAGCAGGTTTAGACATGTGAACAGATTTTTTTTCTCCTAAGATTTATTAATAATTAAATCAAAGCATGTTAAGCTTAAGAGGGATTTGCAGTGCTTGGGATTTGGGGGTAACTGGCACATCTTCACAATGACTATTACCTTCAGTCTTGCACATCAGAATGTTTTTTGGTTCAGGCAGCACAGTGTCCCCTGTCACCACAAGGCTCACCAGGATGGAAGAACCCACTGTCCAGGGACACCCCTGCAGAGCTAGGAATCAGTTCCAGTAGAACTTACCACAATATCGCCTTTCTTGACTTAAAAATTTATCATTTTCTGAATTATAGTCAACATTTAGTATTTATTGCCTCTGTGCTTCTCAGACCAGGCGGTACTTTTACAACCTAGAGTAAAATCTAGATGTAAAGCAACTACTAGGAAATTTCTAACACAGTTTTGTCATCACATAAATGGACCACAGATACAGTTATTGCCAAGTTTTCAGATACACTAGCCTCTGAAGCTCTTGAGAGGCTTTACAGGATGAGAACACAAGGAAACAACTCCCCACAAACCACCCCTGGCCACTGAAACATGGGAAACCGAGCTGGTTTAGAGGAAAGCGAGCTGGTAAAGTCTAAAGTTAGGTTCCTGAAAGTAAACACACATGTTTGAAATTCCACGATGAACTGTGGGCTTGTTGACAAAGCCCCGAGGCCAGGAGGAAGCGAGAGCATCCACCCACACACAAAAGAAAAATCTCCAAACTATTCCAAGTTTCCAGCACCCTGGGGTCCCGAGAGCCTCTGGGTGAGGGTTGTTAAAGCCTTGTGGCTGCTCTGCTTTGCTCCTGCTCTGCTCTTCAGTCACAAGGCAGCTCCATGAAGTTCCATCCCCACCCTGAAGTTCCAGAGCCACGGGCGGATTTACGGCAGCCCCCGAGCGCAGGCAGCACATGCCAAGTTCAGAGCACATCAGTGCTGCAGGCAACAACAAAAACTAACCCGGGCTGGGAAGTTTCTTTGGTACAAATGTCTGCAAGAGCTTGCCAGGAAACGTAATTGAATCCTGGCCAATTTTCATGCTCCGAGGGAAACTCAGTGTCTCATTTACCCCCCGGCAGGCTGCTCAACACCAAGGAGAATAATTCCTTTTTCCTCTCCCAAAGTAACCTAAAGTGTAGGGGTTTCAAAGACTTGTTCATGTCAACGGCAGACATTGAACCCTCCTGCCATCCTCAGCATTCAATAAAACTCCTTCCAGGCAGCCCTGCTTTGCTTGACAGTGTCTAGACCCATCCTGCAGGCTTCCTGCCTTTTTCCAGCTCTAAAACTGCCCTTTATTCTTGGGCACTTACCAGAATGGCCCTTTCCCAGGACTGCTGAAGAGCCAGAGATAAATCTTAGAGTTTCCTGGAAGAAAATTACCAAACTAGCACTGTATTCATCACTGGCTGGTATCACATCCTCTTAATGCTTTATAAATGGAAAACTGCGAAACAGTGGGCAGAGAAGTTGCCCTCTGAAATGGCAATAAATCACACTAGCATGGAGTGGACTTGGGGATAAATAACTAGGAAACTGAACAATAGAAAGTCGCCTTTTGTAGCATGGGGAGTGCACTGTCAGCACCTGCCAGCACAGGACCTTTGGCTTTCTGCATTCAGGTGGACCTTTTGTGGAACCCTTGCAACAGTTTCTATCAAAATCAATTTTGCTTCTTGCCATTTAATTAACTATGATTTTGCTTGTAAACCACATCACCTTTCAGGCTGACCTCCATTTATAATGTTACTCAGGCAACAAAATTAGTTTGGTGGGGAAGGCAGGGAGAATTTAAATGCTGCCATAGCACAGCTCTGCTCCTCTCTCTGAGCTGGGATGGCAACACCCAAAAAGGAAGAAAAAGAAGCAGCTTTGGGATAACAGCACTTAAATGGAATATTGCTCATATCACACTCCTCATGCCCAAGGGCTACTACTGAAGGCTTCTAGGTGAGCAATTTGGAACAGGATGCAGTGCACTAAAAAAAGCCAGGGAGGCAGCTCTCAGCTTCAGGTATTGCCACGTGTGACATCAGCTCCATCAAATTCACTCCTCGGATAAAGCAGCAGCCAGCTCAAGGTTATGATCTTTGAGTTTAAAAAGCCTTTTTTTAGGTCTGTCCCAAGAGATTATTTTAAAACACAGTACTATGCATCTGCCAAGGAGTAGAACAGTTGGCTTTAATTGTAAGATGGATTTTTACATAGCTTCTGACCTTTCATCTAATTGAGGCCTGAAGAAGGAAAAAAAGAGGAAAAGCTATACGTCACCTCAGTTATTAAAATCCATCAAGCTCAGACTTTAGCCTTGGGATAACCACAGCCAAAAAATTGACTTGCAAGTAATTATCACTGCTATCTGCAATAAAAGTTAATTGGACATAATTGAACTAAAGCCCTAATCTGAATGAAGCTGTTGCTGGCAAGAAGCCTGCTCCTGCCTGCACTCTGCAAATGGAACTGCTAGCAGGAAAATGGACAAACACGAGGCTGCTTTACAGTCTGCCCACTGCAAATCAGAGCAGTTCTGCAAACAGCTCGTTAGCTGGGCCAAGATAAAACCATTATGAGGGCCTGTCCTCACCAAACACACCCTTCAACTACACCCAAACAGGGCGATGGTGCAGAGTTTCAAAAAACAAGTTTCAGTTTTATAGACCTCTTAATTACAGGCACTGAAACACAAGATTCACGTCACCAGACGCTGTTTTTATCAGCCCCTGAACGCTGTCAATACCAGTACAAATAATGTACTTTTTGAGCACGTAAAGATACCGACTCAAAAGGTTTTCAGTGCTGATAATTTACCACCTTCATGCAGTTCAATAGCCTTTCCTGTTGCAGGACCAGCTTCTTTCATCTCTGCAGCAGAGCAGACAATTAGCTGCTTTCTGTGCTCAGCCCATGCAGGTGGCTGGGGGAAGGGAGCGTTCAACTCAATTCCTGCTGATTCGTCCATTTATATTTTGCATTTTTGTTAACTAACAGACCAGAAAGCGGTTGTCAAACCCCATGCTACTCCAGAACTTCTTTACAATTTTAATTATTAACACACTGTCCTTCACCAAAGCATATCAAAGCACTTAACAAACATTACTGAAGCCACATAAACACTCTGACACAGGCAAAAATTGCACACTACTCCTTTTACAGTTGGCTCCAGGTTTTTTGGCCATATTTATGTTAGAGCAGTGGTCTCCTGATGATGGACTAGTCTATGACAGGAGAGATGCAGGGAGGTATCTGGCTCACCACAGGTTCCTTACATAATTTTGGAGGAAGCATTTAATCACCTGATGCCATGGTCACTGCATGTTTAAAGGACAGCAGTGGGTGACAGTTTTCTACCACTGAAGACTGTGAAGACAAATGAAACTGCAAAGTATTTAACACCACCTTGACTTCTCACATCAGGCTTACAAGGTCAGAGTCTGGGCAGTCTCCTGAGGACAAATGGACACAGATCACCTTTCCCTGTCCTGAGCACCACTTGCTCACCCCTGCTCCTCTCCATCTTCACAGCTCAGAACAGATCAAGAAAGCTGCAACGAAGAACCAGTGACATCAATTCCCTTTCATGACCCAAATCAGTGGCTTACTTTACTTTGCTCAAAGCCCTCACCTCTTTTTAAGAGTATTTTTAGATTTAACTCTGTATTCTGCAACGTGGCAGGAGCTGACAGACAACAGAGGAGTAAAGTAGGTCTTGCCAGGTGTTGTGCCACTCCTAAGGTGGAGGAGAGATGTAGAAAAGACAAGTCAGGACAATTGTAGGGCCTGGCCAAAGCTTCAAATGAGGATTTCTGGCTGGGCTTGAAACACAACTACTAGTGGTCAGTTGTGAGACAGATGAGATACTACTTTTACCATGGGAACATATGCAAGAAATAGGAAAATCGACCTGCCTGAAGTCAAAAGCAATTTGAATAACTTTGTATCTGCCTCCTCTCAATTTTCACTACACTAAAGCACTCTGACCTTTAATTAACTTTCTCCTTTTATATGGTAACTTCCAACTTCAATTTTTTCATGCTGTACTGGTGGGAAATGGGGATGAAGACACAGGCTGGTATGTATCTGATGGGTGTATATGGCTCCATGGCCATTTGGGGAGGGAGCAAAGGATGCTACAGTTGAACCACAGCAGCTAAGAGCACAGGCCAGCACTGTCACCAAAATAATTTGCCCTGGATATCAGGCTTACATTTTTATTTTCAAAATGCAAAACAGACTCCCTACCCACTGCAGTAACATTCACAAAAGATCTCATTTTCCTCAACAAGATACTGTCAGGCACAAACAAACATTCCATCCTCCAAAGCACCCATTACCCTCGGGGCAAACTAAACCCAACTTCTTCCTACATGCTTGAGCAGCATCTCCAACATCACAGCAGCTCTGAAATACAGAACAAGACTTACAGACATGAGCCTGCCTGTTCTCATGTGAACATGAGGGAAAATTAAGGTTAGTTGAGATGACTTCCATCCAAAGGAAACCCAGAACAGCCTTTACCAAACTACAGGATGCTGCTCACACATACCCCAGTGGAGGTACCATGCATTCCCACCAACAGACATTCCCCATCCTTTATGCAACTTCCTTCTGCCTTCAAGTGATAAGAAACCAAAATACACACTGACCCCTTTCCCATAGGGGACAGGCTGCAGTTATAACCTCA
Source organism: Serinus canaria (assembly GCF_022539315.1). Classification (NCBI taxonomy): domain Eukaryota; kingdom Metazoa; phylum Chordata; class Aves; order Passeriformes; family Fringillidae; genus Serinus; species Serinus canaria. The sequence goes on along the minus strand of NC_066332.1, from coordinate 4,243,317 downwards.
ACATCCTCAGCAGGAACAAGGTTATGTGCTGCTTTCCTATGTGTTCCATGTGGGGGAGAAGCACAAGGCTATAATTCTGGGCTTTCCTTCACCACACAGGACACGCAAGAAATGTGAGCTTCCTCATGCCACTCTTGGGCAGAATTCCTCCCTCTTGGCTGTCTTGCTTTCCCAGACCTGAAAAGGAAGTTTTTTTTAGGTACAGCAAACAGCTGCCTATGCAAAGGGGAAAGGAAACATGAAACAGTTCCCTCTCCTGTGGCTGCTTCACAAAGATCACCAGTTTTATTATCTCTTCTCACTCCACACTTACTCTGTAAAAGCCCTGAATTAAAGACTTAATCTTGACTTACAGAAATCCTTGTGGCTGCACATGACAGAAGGAAGACAGTTTTTCCTTCTAAAATATTGTTAGAAGTTACAGATTACGACAGTTCCTGGGTAGGAAAGCAGCTATCTTTCCCTGTTTATTCCAAGCTGATTATTTAAAAAAAAAAATTAGAGATAACTTTGAACAAATTTTACCTCTATTCAACAGACAAACAACAGAGCAGACATTTGTTAGCTATTGAAAAATATGTTTTGAGTCCTGTTTTAAAAATAGATCCACTTGAAAATGAGAAATATTTGCAAATAAGATGAGGCAGAATGCATTATACTTCATAACAAAAGGAAAACTGAACATGTACATAAAGGAATAAAAATAGGAAATGACTCACTTTTGGACCAGGTGTGCTGGTGGTGTGCGAACATGGGCTCACAGGGAGGATGGATTTTGGTTAGCATTGGTCATGCATGTGAACCACTCTGACCTGTGCAATCACACTGACAGCCTGGTTTAGTATTTCTCTCTCTGGACACTGAATTATGGTCCCACATGTGGTGAAATTTTAACAGCCCATTTACAAAGCCAGCAGTGAAAAATACGTTTTTAAGATCTAAAACTGGAGATCTCAGTCTGATTATGCACAGTGACAGAGCTTCCTGCTGGACCACAAACACATCAGTTCTTGGATACACATCTTATCATTTGTAAGGGCAAGATAAGACCTCCTTCTGTAGTTGGAGATACCGTGCAGCCAGCTGCAAAGATGAAAAGCATTTTAAGAACCTCAAACAGAAGCTGCAACACATGTACAAAACACCCACCAGCAGAAAATAGAAGCCATCAGGTGAATACCAAAGAGCTGGACCAGACACTTGGGGTGGTGTTTTCCTGTCAACCTTCACAACAAGGTGCTGGTGTCCTGCTAGCTTGTCCTGACACAGACCTAATGCTCTTATCAATCTCTCAGGAAACTCAAAGGCCACCTCGTAACAACTCCATAGAAGAAAGGACAAGAAATAAATTAGTGGTGAGCTACTGTAAAAAGTCTCTGCTATTCTCACTGCTTTCCTGAGAAGCATGAAAAACAGCCACTTGCACAGCTGGCAGTTCAAAACAGCCACAGGGAAAGCAACATGAACGTGCAAGGTGCCTTCAAAGCCTCTGCACACCACAAGCACCAGAGGTTTTTGTCTGAAGACCTGATAAAACATTTCAGCAGAATCTCACCTGACTCCTTCAGCAGCTGCCAACACACCACCTTTACCTGAAGTTTATATTCATGAAATGTTTCTTTTTTCACAGAAAGTTTTACAGACTATAGGATGCTTTTGTTTGCTTTTGTGCATCTTTCTTCCTCTGCACTTGCCTTTTCCTTTTAAAAAACCAAACCAACATACACAGAGGAATAAATAAATTGTACAGGCAGGACACAGAAGGAGCTGAAACTGTACCACAAGCAGGGAGATCCCTTGGCATGGGAAACACAACGTGGCTTTGTAGGAGAAGAGAACAAACACTGCTGTTGCAGCCTGCCCCTGAACAGCAGACAGAGCACAAAGGTGAGCTCCTGGTAACCCATCTCCAACAGCCCCGACCTCCACTGTGCAGTTCCCACTAAAAGTATCCCCAGGTTTTAATTTCCAATTTGTCTTTCCAGCCACGGAATTGCTTCAGTCAACAAATTCAAAAAGGTAAATTTTTCTACCTCCAATTAACTGCATTAGTAGTGTTTATAACTACGTGATTGATAAACGCTCTACAGAAGCTGTAATTAATGTATTTTTTCCTTGGAACACACACCGAACCCCTTGGCGCTCAGACACTTAATGAAAAGCAATTTATCAACTTGCTTTGAACAGCTGAATCTGACTCCTTAATGCAGAGAAGTAACACACTTTGCTTTGAGCACCACCACTCTGAGACAGGAACGAGCACCGCGCCATTCCGAATGCCATCAGACACCGCTGGGATTTTGATCGGGATGACAGCCACCAGAGCTCTCATCTCCCTGGCTATGATTCAGTCTGGCTTAACTGGGATCCTTTCCTCCTGGGATGCAGTGGAGCAGGAGATTTGTGCAGATGTGCTTTTGCAGGATGGGGGATCGGGAGCACCTCTTCAGGACAAAGTTCCAAATTCTCCTATGCCTGGCACGCTCACGCCGGGAAGCAGCAGCAGCAGCTCCGAGTATTTCAGCCTGGACATGTGTTCAGCTGCTCACAAAGCAGACAAAAATAAAGTGCTTACAGAGTGTTTGAATGCTAATTTCTCAAATTGAGCGTTGCTTTGTATAGTTGACATATGCAAAAAAAAAAAAAAAAAAGAAGAAAGAAAAAGAGGGGGAAAAGAAGCATTTAGGAGGAAAAGTTTGACATCACAGAATATTTTATGTTGGTATTAACCACTGGAGGGGATTAACCAGCCTTCAAAGCCTAAAATCTAAACTCTCATTTCTGAGAGTATAGGCTAGAGATTTCCAGTACAGGAACTGGTCTGTACTCCATGTGGCAGACTGAACGTAAGGATTACATATTTCCATTGCACATGTAAGCCTGTTTCCCATTCCTGCAGGGTCCTGCTCTCTTCCATTTGTCTTTTGATGCAGATAAAAGCTAATGCAGATTGCAACTGCTGATACAGAGAAAGGCACAAGACACAGCGAGCCTTTGGACTAAGGAAAAAAGGGACTCAGGTCCAGACTGCTCGAGCACGTCAAGAGATTGTCTTTGAAACTATAAAACTAGAAATGAAAGCACTGTGTTTTTATTTGATTTGATCAAAGAGACTAGAAAGAAGGGGGGGAAAAAAATCACATCTTATAGATGCAGGGTAGCATTTAACTACTTCACACACAATACAGGACCAGCTGATCTCACACAGATATGAATTTGGAGGAAAAACAAAGAGGTAAAGTCACTCCAGCTCTGCAGACACTGCCTGCACAGATCAGTGCTCCAGGCTCTGCAAAGAGCAACAGGAACCTGTTTCAAAGCCAGAAAGCCACTGGAAGCACATACCCAGCCCTCGCCACGGGCACAGGCTTCCAGTCTCCAGTGAAGAGCAGAGGAGTGAGCTCCTGTCAAATCACAGAAAATAGACCCTGAATGTAACAGCTACTTGAATAAATCACTGATGACTCCCTGTTCCAGTGCTCTGACTGTGGGACAGCAGCACACCGTGGCAATCTTGCCAAGGAGGGCTTTGCACTGCAAGCTGCAAAGGGACAAGACCGAAATTCTTGAACAGAGCATCTGCTCCAGCATGTGCTTGGCACCAGGAGAACGAGGCTCTGCAAAAGTACAAATGGCACTACAGGTAGCAGCTCTGCAAATCCCAAATTGCAGCATGGAAAAAACAGATACCTATCGCTGCCACATTCCCTAAGAGAACAGATTTTAAGTATCTGCTCATGGAAATTTCGAACTGCAGAAGAGGAAGCATTTAGATTGCCTCTGGGCTGAAACCATCTAGGTCTTTGCCTTTCACTAAAAATTAAGCAGAAGTCATTTTAACGAGGCAGGCAGACAACAGTCTTGCACAGGAGATCAAAAAGCTCTCCAGATGTTTATTTTAAATGAAATTCAGAAGCCAGTATAAACCAGATTTTAAACACTGAATAATCCTTACCATAATTTGCATGAGAAAAACAGGCAAAAGGTTCCTTCCTACTGCTCTGAAACTCTCCAGGAACATGCAGGGTTGGATTTTGCTCCTAGACTCTTCACATAAGAATCTGAAATATGAAAAAACTCCACACTGCAATCTGATGGCTGTTAAGAATGTTTTTCCCCCATGCTGTACACTTGGATGCTCAACACATGCACACAGGGGCATCCCATGTGAAGGAAGTCTCTGACCTTCCTCATCAAGACTGTGCAAAATTATGGATTGAAAAGTGTCTAAAAATGTCAGTCCTAAATCTTAAACTTCTTCTCCTCTTGCTACTTTCACTGAATGCCTCCTGATTGTGCAAAAGCAGAATATTCAGGCGTCAATCTAAGTAGTTTGGGTGTTACGCTGACAATGTCTCTGGAGAGGGGAAGAGAAGAGAGGACAGATTTCCAATAGCTCAGACACTTCCCTGGAAGCAAAGCTGCTACACAGAAAGGAGATAAATAAAGAGGGAAAGTAACACGCCAGAGAACTTTCACCAAGGTCATGTCAGGATGCTGAATGCTCCCCATCTGCAGGGGAAGATTGAGATGCCTGCTCCACCACACATATCCACTCCCCTGTTGGCAACAACTGCCCTCATTAAACCAAACCGGTTCTAACCATGAAAGGAAGGACATCGGGAAGATGATATTAGCTAACAAATGCAAAAGGAAAACCCAACAGAGGCAGCTCTGGATGGGTGCCTTCTGCAGCAAAATACAGACCCCATGGCAGGTGCAGAGAGCCCCTGAACGACCTGGGAATGGTCAACACAGGCAAAAAGGATGGACAGCTCTGCTCTGATCAATGCTAACAGCTCCTGGCTTGCAGAACAGGAGATTCCATACCCATTCACTCAGCAGAACAGGGATCCCATCAGGAACAGAAGCTTTTAGGACTCTGCTGCCGCACAGGGTGACCTACAGGTTGCAGTTCCTCCTTGCTTTGCAATCCGGGCTGTGGACATGTGGCAGAACCCTGCAGACAGACCCTACCAAGAAACAACAGCCCTACCCCCCAAACATTGTATCAGTTACTGCTGCGCCCTTAATAAGAGTGTTTCTTGCTCGTTTCAGCAATCTGAAAGACACGCTGGGCAAAATTTCAAGCTATGACAAAGTGATCTTATCACTTCTGTGCTGTTCTCGCTACACAAGCCCCTGATTCAGCAGCACGTAATAAAATCTTCATTTGCATGAAAAGCACTCTCTGATCACAAAGTCTTCTGTTCGACAGCCCTCTTCCCATCCACAGTGTAAAGATGCAAGCACCACTGTCATTTTGCCTGTGACTGAGGTGGAATATTTTATTTATGTTGTATTTGGAGAGTCTCTCAATGCTTTAATGCCATCTTTTCCTAAAAAAAAAAAAAAACCCAACCCAGTATTTTTGAATAAAACAAAAGCTGCACGCATCCCAACTATGCAAGCACTGTGAAGTTCACTCAGTATGCTCACACCTGTATTTTTAATAACCGTGTCATGTGAAGGACATTTCATATCAGAACAAGGTGACCATGAACAATTGTAAAATGCCTTTTGTATTCAACAAGTCCAGCCTTTTCCAGTTTGCCTTTAGAGTGCTCGGTGTCATGACACACAGCACTCAGAGGATGTATTTCAAAGGAAAGGAAGGTGTAGCCATGCAAAGAACAATGCACTGCCTGCAACAAGATTAATCGCTGTCATGGGAAACCAATAAAACCAGTATCTTGTTATCTTTCTTTACAAAGGGACTGTTAAAGCTTAACTATATTAGGAAACTTTTTCCTTTGGACTAAACCATGAGCCTAATGTATGTGGGCATCCCACATGCCAGCATACGCGATTAATTGGCTCTCGCCTGACGCCGCAGGAGAAAGTCCAACGTTCCAGAGGCAGCGTGGAGCTTTCACACAACCAGCCTGTGTCCTCTCCTGACTACAGCTCTCTCACCAAGGCCAGCCCCAGCTCCCTGTCCCGTGCCAGGTGACACCAGCTCCCATTCCCACCTGTTGACCGTGTCCCACGTACGCACCCCCAACATCACACCCGGCTCCGAGCGAACTCAGCCAAAGCAGAAATACCTTTCATCACGTCAGCAGTGCGGTCCCCATTTAGAAACGCTTTTCTTTCACATTAATCCAGTGCCAAAACGTGGTGGTGTGGGCTGTGCTGATCCAGAAACGGTGCTAAGGATGCTGCTGCCTCCTGTCTATCACCGCACGCCTCATCTCGCGCATGGCCAGGCAGTGACGGCCCTGCGACAACAGGCACTTTAAATTGGGCAGCTCAGCAGCACATGTACACTGAATTTTTGAACAAGCTATTCTAAGCTGCTTTGCTAGCAATTTCTGGCCTGTTCAGTTTGAAAGCGCATGGTCCTGGCCCTCACAAAGAGCAGACCTGTAAATGACATCTTGAGGATTAAGCTGATTGAGATGCAATTTGCCTAGCAACCATTCATTAAGCAGAGTTCAGAAACAGGCCAGCAATCTATTCCACCTCCTTATCTGAGCAGTAAACAGATAACAGTCTCTACTGTGTCCTCTATGCTCCAGTTCAGACACATTGTAAACAGATTTTTCAGAAGTTTAAACTCCTACGGTAAATCTCTGAGAACAATCCTGCTCTCCAAACACGAGGGATTCGGCTTTACCAAGTGTCTTACAAGCGAGAAACAGCTCTGGAAGGAGGGTAATGCAAATCAAATTGTGAATGCATTTGCAGTTCCTGTGCCTCCAATATTTTCTCACATCAAGCACTAAGAGCCCATTGCAGTCGTTAAAAAAAAAAAGTTTAAAAAAATCTTAATCACACAAGCATTTGGCATTGCTATTCTGATCACCGAAAAAAACTCAATAGAAATCTTATTCCCTTCCTTCATCTTCTGCAAGGAATCGATTGACACTTCCTAAGTCTTTGATAAAGGCTCCCCCGCTGCAGAGAAGAAAACAAAAGTCATGTCCTCCCTCCCATTAAGCATTTTTTCCTCATAAAATAAGCAAGACAACGCAAACGTCATCAGTGGAAATCAAACCAGCTATTTCAGCTCGAAAATTTCAGCTGAAAAGATTAAGTGAAATCATGATTTTGCATAATTGTTTCCCTGGAAGAAACATCTGATAATATCCCATTCTGCTCCAAAATTAAACAACAAAGATTAGCACGGACGTATTTAAGACTATATACCTGAATGGTTTGCCTTTGGTGTACAGTTCTTCTGGGAAATCACTGTGACATACAGCATGCTATTACAATTAAATATGCAAGAAAGAAGAATTAAACTGACTATGAATAATTAATACCCTACAATACTACTTCATAAGGGAAAGTCTGGCTGAATATTCCCGCAGATAAGATATACCCAAACACAAGGCACAGCAGAACTGGCAGCTTTATTTTTATGATGGGGTTTAAAACACCAAGTAACTTTATGGCTGCTACTCAATTCTAGAGAAGGTGCCAGCCATCCAAGCCTTCTCCTGCTGGATTCCCATCCAGCTTCAGAAAAATGCGATAAATGCAACTGTTGCAATAGTTGCAGCACCACTCATCTATGTCCCAGAGGTAACAGGCTTCCCAAACACTTTCCATTAAAAGGTATAAAGCAATTATCTGGCATCCCAGCAGGGACAATAAAGCAAATATGATGCAACAGTTACTTGGGTGATAAGATCAGGCTAAGGTTGTGAGAAAAAACAATTAAAAAGGGTTGCAAGAGCTAAGGAATGCAGCTTACTTTCCCAGAATCTCTCTTAAGGACAAAGATACCATCAGCTCCAAGAGTCGACCTTCCTGTTTCGAGTTTACTGTTCTGGAGGCTGCAGAATATCAGCTGCAGCAAAGCTGAAAATGGCAATTAAAAATATGCTTTTTCCTGCACAACATCACCCCTAAATTGCATAGATTAGTATTTACTGAAGTCCCTGTAAAATTGATATCCAACTGCTGGCGTTTTCCATCAGACTGTGGTCGGGTCAGCGCGGTGATAATTGACACAAATACATTTGTTGCACATTTTTAGCTGGAAATGCCCAGTTCCTCTCAGTTTATTCATGCATGGCACACCCAACACCCCTTCTGGAGAGAGAGATTTGAAATCCAACCAACATCTATGATCACTGAGGTGGAACATGGCACTGCTACTGTAACTGCTGAAGATGACAGCATCCCTCTGCTCCTAGCCCCAGATTGCTCCAGGAGGGTCTTGTTCCTGCAGGATCCAACACTCCAAAGCAAACATGAGCTGAGGGTCTTTCTGAGCACAGGCAACGCCATGTTCGAAATATGCTGGCTTAATATTAATTTTCTATTAAAAATTAATAGGATTAAATGAAGCTTGCAAGCCTATGGGCACCAAGGCAGTTATTTTGCTGACGCACTCGTTGCCCGGAGGAGCAGGATGTGAGGGATGGGCTGCAGAGTTCCTGCAGTATCCACGTGGCTCCTGGAGGGAACAGCCCCAGAGGGACCCTGGGTTCCATCACTGCTGTGTCAACCCGTCCTCCTGCCCAGAAACTGGTGGGGAAGATGAAACCCTGACGAGATCCTGGTGAAAACCCTGGTGTCTTCTCACCTGAGATCCAGCCTTCTCTGGACACTGCCTCCAGCCCTCACCCATGTGCCCCTTTCCCACATCCCAGAATGAATTCCCTTGCCAACAAGAACCCTGCAAATATCCGGATTTACGTAAGCTTAACCTTCAGTCCCCATTAATGTTAACGGAGTAGGAAAAAATTAACCACGGGTGCAAGTAAAAAGACTGTATCTGCATTTCTAATTATACAACAAAACACACCACGTGGCAGCATTTCCAAGCACCTTGCTGGGAATAAAATAGCCAATGGACTGAGGCTTCCATTTGGAGTGGTGGATGCAAGAGCAACCAGCACTGAGGCTGTCAGAGTTAAGGGATGAGGACACAAGAATTAAGGGAAATGAAATGACATATGTGAAGGATGATAACAAAAATGTTAATAATTAGAAAAACAGTCACCTTAAAAATTTAAAATTTCATGATCTCTCCTACTTTTTAATGGCTTAGCCTACTTTTTCCAACCTAATTTGCATGATCAAAATAGGCCTCCTGCCAGGAAGCATTAAAATGCCAGCCCCCCATTGAGACAAAACTCCCTTCACCATACGAGACTGAAGGACTAATAACTATTCCTAAAAACATTTTAAATCCATTAACGTTGTTTAGCAAACACTTATTTAGAATTAGTGCCGCTATCAGAATTTGATTGTGCTCTACTAAAGTGTTTTATAAAAGCCTTTGAGGGAGGAGCAGGTCCCTCCCAAACACCTGTGCCATCTCCTACCTTCTCCAAAAAGCTGAGCACCCTTACACCCCTACACGCTTTCCAAAACCCCAAAGAACTCTCCAAGATCAACCAGACAATTCCCAACAGCTCTGCAGAGTGCCAAGCTGGGCAGCTGGAAGAACCCACCAAGATGCACAGAGCAGCCAGACCAGAGTACACCATCCCCACCAACCTCTACACTCAGCCAATAATTAATATGCACAAAAAAACCCAGGTTACAAAAATATAAAGCTCAACTGATGTACTGGAGATTTAGATTCCAGTAGAAATAGATGGTGGTTTATACAAATTTGTCCGAGCTACGTGCGATCCTTTCAGTGCCATCTGCACAAAACCAGAGTTTTATCTGAGCACTGGATACTAAAATAAATCATTTTCTCCATATCTATTATCTTGTTGGAGACAGATGCCACAAACCTGAGAGCTGGCTAGTGCAGGCTTGTCTAGTCACAAATAAAATTACATCCACGTCAATATGATTTATTTTTAATAAAAAAAATAAGGCAACCAGGCTCTTCATATTGAAACAGGCTCAGCCAGCAGCCTCCATGCCCAGAAGATATCATGTACAGTGTGAAATTGTCAGAATAAAACTGGGATTTGCACTGTCATTTCCCCTAGTAAGAAACACTACTACCAAGAGACACATTTTAATTGCCACACGTAATGAAAAGTACCTGCTCATTCTCCACCTGCTGTATTTATTGCTATTTAAATTCAGGACTACAAGTCTTGGCAGGATATTTTCTGGTGACTTCAGTTTTTTAGAGTGTCCATGCCCCAGCAGATTTTTAAGAGTGAATTTTGCTCTCCAATACAACACTTGTGACCCATCTCTGTCCGTGCATGAATGAGGTTCTTGGGCTGCACTTCTCAAAGCATCTCGTCCTGAGTGTCCCCTGTGAGCAGGGACCTCACAGTAATTAGCACAATCTGATACTGGAAACTCAACTAATTCTAACATTGATCCCCCAGGACAGCACAGCCCATGATTTGAGAAATGTTTGTCCCAAAAGACCCTTTGTTTCTACCTTTCAAAGCCACCAAAGGCTGGTAAATAAATTATATTCTCCAAAAGCTTTGCAAATTCCTCTCCCCTGGCTGGATACATTCTCTAACCAGCAGCTAAAGGTTTATACAAAATCACTGAAAGCACCAAACCTGCTTTATTTTCTTACACAGAACAGCTTCTAACATCTGCAGTCACTGCTGTGAGATTGCAAAGGATTTTATTTGCCAAGTCGAGCTGTTGAAAGGACAGATTATAAAAAATAAACACTAACCATTTTTAGATCTAACTTTCCCCCACAAACTGCGTTTTATGCCCTTTCACTGGAAATGTTACATCAGAATAAAATCAGATTTAATTGGCTCTTAAATAACTGAACAGCCACTTTAATTTTATTTCAATAGCAATAATTCATAAATCAAGCAGCTGAAATCCTAGCACGAGTGACAAGTAAATAGAGCAGAACACAGTGAAGGAGAGCACAAACACCACATGGTGAAAGGTGATTTTTCTCAAACTTCACACGTCACCATTTTATGGACATCACAAAGGCACCACCACATAAATACTCAGATCTCAAACCTGTCAGTTCATCAGCAGTAACTGCTTAACAAAGACCAGGGAATGATGATCCTTGCCCAGCTGGAACTGCTAGGGGAATGGCTGGGATTTTAGCCACGGATGCAATTTCCCGCATGCACACTAGATGGAAGTATGGAAAAATCTTAATTCTTTCCTGTCTCAAATTCAAGTGGTTGAGATGTTATGTTGGACTGTCACATTCTGAGAAGAATTTTTTTTTTGTTCTTTGTCAGCAACTTCACTCACTGATAAGCTCTAAGTAAAAAGATGCCCTGAAATATTAAACTAAGCAGTGTTGGAAATTAATAGTAAACGTAAGAGAATATACAGCAGAAATACTAAATATATTATTCAGGTTAATTTTTAAAGTACAAACATTCAATTTCTAGAGTATTTGAATAATAATCATTAATGACATCCTTCAGAGACAATGGAGGTACATTCTTTAAACGTCCAGGTTTTTACAAGAAACACCACTTTGTCCATGAATAGAAACAGGGAATAGAAAAGGTATAAAAGGATTCATAAATGCTGCTGCAGTTTTGACTGGAAAAAAACCCCAACTGATTTGTAGAATATAGTGGGAGAGGCACAGGGAAATAGAGAACCTGAAGTCTTACAGAACGAGCACATCAGAGAGCAGCAAACCTGAATGGGATTAAATTACACACAAATCTCCTGGAAACGATCTTAAAAGTGACTTGTTCCAAAACAATCCATTTCTAAATTTAAACACTAAAGAGTTCACAGACACAAAAACTAAATCAGGCAATGGTGTGACCAGGAAAAGGTGCTGGAAGAGCTGTTTTCCCTCCCCTACTCTGGCTTTTTCATATATTGATTTTCCTCCACACTCATTCACAAATGCTCAGCAGAGCTGTGAACAATTTAAAGTCAAGGGATGCACGAATTACCAGCTCCAGGAACACACCACCCATCTGAGGCAAAAGCTGAGGGCTTTGCTGTAGCTGAAGAAAATAAAAACCAACCCAGAATCAGAACACACTGATGAGCTGGAAGTGAAGGACAAGCAAATCCCTAATTTTCCCTGTCCACAACAAAGCCATGACATTCTTGCAGCTTAGAAGACAACAAATTAAGAAAACCAGTGCCAGAACAGAAGGATGAATGAAGAACAATGCTGGATAAAAGAATATAAAGTAGGCATGAAGGGCTCCCCTTTCCAGATGTTGAGAAGACAAGCTGTTTTTCATTCTAGGTTTAAAAAAAGATAAGCAGAGGAGGAAGTTTACTTCGGAGAGTGGGAGCATCTGCATAATTTTTTGAAAAAGGTTCATACAAAGCTTTCCTTCCAACAGAATTTAAACTAGATCTATACATATACACATAGATATATGAGGTATTGGCTCAAGACAGTCACCTTACAGTATTTTTCGAAATGTCTACAGAGAGGAACAAAATGAGTGGCAAGGGACAGCCACAGGAAAGGGCAGGACTGTGAGACACACATCCTCCAACATGCACACTCCAGGTTTAACAACACGAAGGCAAGGAGAGGGACAGCAGGATACAGCAGAGGATATGCTGGGGCCAGGAAATGAGAAAATAATCCACAGCTCTCAACAATGACTTATGGGATATTTTACCAACAAAAACACATAGGAGCATTCTTTTTTTTTTTTGCATGTGTGGCTCCCACCTTAGCCAGGCCAGGGAGATTGTCCCAGTATGAGGAGGGAAATTACAGAGAAACTGGATGTTAGATCACTCTGAAGAGCAGAGCACAGCGTCTCACCTATTTCCATTGCTCTCGCGTGGTTCCCAAATTAGAAACAATCAGAACCCTGCTGGAAACAATATATGGCACCTTAATTGGGTTGGCTGCACTACAGACGTCAGCAATGTATCACTTAGTAGATCATTTTATGACTGCTTTTTTTTTTTTTTCTTTAAAACTAAAAATAGCTGCACTTTGATGGTTCACCTTTTCTACACCACCTTTACTACAGACACCGTAAGAAATTAAATGTTAGCACTCCTTGCCCACTGAAGATCCTACAGGACCCAGACCTGCTGCAGGCATGGTCTGTCACCTAATTCAGCAGAATTATACTTAAAGGTTTGTCTCAGATGTGTTGCTTTTACAGAGAACCTGTTTTCTAAAACATTTCCCCCTAGTACACCCATCAATGCACCTATTTAAAAGCCTGGAACAGTTCACTTATCTCTAAATACATCAACAACCCAGTGCTCCACACATTCCAGGCACTCCAGAATCCCTGCACGGGACTTGGGAACTCACATGAAAAATCTTTCCCAGTTTTCATCCCCAAGTGTTACACCCCCACTATTCCCTACCAAATCCACACTGCAGCCAAACTGCATTCCTGAGAAATTATTCCAAGAATGAAATATCACCATTTTCCTCATAAACCCTGGAAACTTGGACTGATCTTTACACACAGCATAAACAAGTTAAGCAATGGGAATACATAAACCAAGAATAATTCTTAAGCACAATGGGGGAATAATTATAGCAAACACAGAACAAATACAAAATGAGTGGGGAGGTGTGGAGGGACACCCAGACAGAATGTGCTGAAATAAGGAAAAGGGACCTACAGGATCTGTGAGGTTGGATCAGCCATAAGCTACAGCTGCTGGCTTTTTAAGTGTTCATTTAAATCAAATTACTAAAAACACAGGAACCAGCAGCAGATGAACACAGAGGTCTCTGTCAGCTCCTGCTGTAGGCCAAGCTATGCCCTGCTTGGACAGTAAAATCAGCTTTTGAAAGATTACAACCCCTTGGAAAAATATCTTTGGGTAAAGTTCAGAACAACTTTTCTGGATGTCAGCCAGCAGAATGCCTGTTCAGGAGCTCCATTCCTCAATCACTGTTTGGACAGCTTTTTTTTCTTGAAAGTAGAAAGATTAATAATGTGACAAACTCATTTTAGCATTCACAAAGTAACAATCTGCAATTAAAAGAAAAATTTGCTCCAAGATCTGTGTGGTAAAGATTTCAACACAAGTCACAAAATACAATGGGAAAATGAGAATGTGGCATACCACACAAGGAATAAAAATTTCAATTACCCACTTCACTTCCTAGTTTGAGAACGTTTTAAATTGTTTAAACATCTCAAATGCTGAAAATTGGAAAGGGTGGGGTGACAGACTCATTACAGACGCAGAAAATTGTGAAACCTTTGCTCCTCCTCAGGGGCATCTTACCCCAAAACCAGGCTCTGAAGAGTGAGTATACTACTACACAAAACAACAGAGTGACCTGTTACTCACCTGCTGGGTGTAGCATTTCAGTGAACTACATGTTCTTAAAGCAATTATTTAAAAGTGCTGATCATCTGGTAAATAACTCAAACAAATCAGGCTGTGGCTACGTTCTGGGTGGTGTATTTAGCAACTCCATAAATCCCAGAATCCTGCAAGTCACTTCATAAATCTGTGACTCTCCTCATTGTTGCCTCACCAAAGATGAGTGAGGCAGGAACATACAGGATATAAAATGTTTTGGTGATGGAGCTTTTTGGGGTGAGGCCAGCCAGGGCAAAACTTTCTACTTCCTCCTCTCTCCATCTCTGTGTGCTGGCCAGTAACAAGTCATGGTCAAAGATGGAGAAGAGTAAAAATGAATGGACAAACCAATGTGAAAAAGTAAAATATTGCACTGGAAGCACTGATAAAAGTTTCTATCCCACATCCAGGAGTTTCAGCAAGTGCAGCAGAGGACACAAGCTGAGGCTCCTGCACATTGTCTGAGCTTCTGGGAAACAGAGATAGATACTTCAGTCCTTGACAGAAATCCTTCCTTCTCTTGATCTGGCAACAGTTCCCAGAAGCAAGCAGAGATACAAAAGCTTATCTATCAGAGAACAACTTGAAACAAATACAAATAAGGCTTAAATGAAGGCAAATATCCAAGCTGCAGGGAACACAACGATTCCTTAATTTCACATTTGGAGAAAAAACAATACTATGTGGACATTCTCCAACATATTTTTAATGCTATTAACAGAAATAGCACCCCAGGCTGTGCTCAAGCTGGAAAAGTGTGAAACTGTTTGCAATGTGAAGTGAAAGGGGATCAAAAATACCATCTTATTAAATGGCATTTATTTGGTGCTAAGTGAATTATTTATTCAATTGAGAAGTTCACAAAATGACAGGGGGGTAAATGCAAGCGAGGTCACTACTTCATGTCAGTATCAAAGCTGATCCTTAACAGAATTTAAGCACCTGCTTTTTCTTTTATCTCAGCATAAAATGAGATTCCTTTTTTTTTTTTTTTTACACTTCAAAAGCCATGTAACACAACAGAATATATGCCAAGCATGCAAAAACAGAGCATGCCAGCATCTTTCAGCAATCAGCTTTCCCTTGTCATCCATTATGTCAGATTTATCTATTTTTGCTTAATTCTTGCTCCAGCAATACGCATCCTTCCTCTCCCCAGACTATCAGGCTGGTTGGGCTGGAATTCAATACAGCTTCTTAAAATAGTTGAGAAATATTGAAAATATTTGAAGCGATGCCTGTGAATTACAGCCAATTCATCAACTCCTCTTCCAGCTCCTGCTCGACCTGTGCTCCCCCAAACAAGAGGCAATTCTCATTTCTTCACCTCAGAAATTCTACCCAGTGTAAATACCATTTGGAAAACAAATAGCCTTTCTTTTATGGAAGCATTTCTCCATGAAAGCTTAGATCCTGTGTTAATTGCAAACCTTACCCTCTGACTCTTAGTCGCTTTTGATCCAAACATTCCTCTGCTGAAAATTAATAGTGAATGCATTTGCTTTAAGCTTGCTTTCTGTTATCACTGCTTTTCCTCTCCAAGTTTCCAAACCCTCTGGACTGGCTTTACAGGACACCAGACCCCCCCAAAAGCTCTGCCTGAATCCTTCACCCTGCTGCTGGCTGCAAAACTGTGCTCTCCCCACGTCCAACACCTGTAAGACCCTTGAACAACATCTTTCCCCACTGCTTTATGCACCCACTTAAATGCAGAGACTCTAACAAGTTCAAATTCTTAAAAAGCCCTGATCAGAAATAAATAGGCTGAAAGGAAAATGCAACTCTCATCACTGTTCCCTCACTGCCTGTGGAGCACAGAATTTTCTCAGCCGGCTGCTGAATCAGACGAAGTTTCCACAGTGCACACACACACACACAATCACAAAGCCCCAACATGTCCAGGAGGATTTATTCCATCACAAAGTCACTGCCGTTGCTCCAGCACAAATGACATCACTTAGGAACCCAACCTTATCTCCTGAGAGCTCCCAGCTCCCTCCTCTCCCACAGCAACCGGAGCAACAAAGAACGGGGTTTGTGCAATAAGGAGGAAAAAAGTATTGCTGCAAAAAGTTTTCCAGAAAAACTTGTATTTTCTTGAGACTGACTAGGGAAAAATAAAGGACTGTAGGAAGAAGTGAGTAGAACAAATTCTAGTTGAACTAATCAACCTGCATCTGTGATTCATCCTAAACTTGTACCTAGAGCTACCAGGGGAGGGTGAGAGACGTCTGTGAGCCCTCGCAGGTGTTGGTCGGGGAGGTTCACACGCTGCAGAACCAAAACCATCTCAGTACTTTGCTGCACGAGTGCACTGAGAACTGGAGTCCAGCTCTGCAGTTTCTTCTTCTTCTTCTTCTTCAGACACTTGAAAATCGGTTGGTGGGGAATAAAAACGACGGATGATTTACTGGCGATACCTGTTCCCGGCCCGTGGGAGAGATGGGCTTTGAGGTCCCTTCCAGCCCAAACCAGCCCGCGAGTCTCTCGCAAAAAGACACTTTTCTTGGGAAAGAATCACACAAAGGATGTGCTCGCACTGCGACCGCAATCCCCCCTTCCCCCTGACGGCACTCCTGTCGCGATGGCTGACGCACTATCGCGATCCGGGGCCGTGTGCGCGGTACCGGGGACAGGTAACGAGGGCGCCGGGGCTACCGGGGGGCCTGGGAGCTCCGCGCTGAGCGGGGGAGACCCCGGGGAGGCGGGCTGGGAGCGAGTGTCGCGACAGGCGGCGGGTGTCGCGACATGGGGGGGGTCGGCACACCGGTGATGCCTCAGCGGGCGGGGGGAGGGGACACCCGGGAAGGACAATGGTGGGGGGGGGGGGTATGAACCGCGACGGTCCCGCCGCGCTGTGAGCGGGACTAGGAGGATGACGATGAAGAGGAGGAGGTGACGGTGGGGCCGCGCCCTCGCTCCCGCCGTGTGCCGCACTTACTCTCGGTGCCCCTGCCCGGGCCTCATGGCGCCGCCGCCGCTGTGCCCGCCCGGCCCCGCCGCCACCGCCGCCGCCGCCGCCGCCCGCCCCGGCCGTGCTGGCTGCGCAGCCGCCCCCGCGCACGCGCGGCCCGCGCGCCGCCCGCCCCGCCCCGCGCACGCGCGGCCCCGCGGCCACGGGAGCGAGGGAGGAGGGGGGGGGGGAATAGGGGGGGGCAGAGCCGCGCCGCCCCCTGCCGGTAACCGGGGGTACTGCAGAGAACGGCGGGGCCTTGGGGGGACAGGGAGACACTGGGGGACACGGTGGGGTATGAGGGAGGGACACAGTGGGGACACACTGGGGGACGTGAGGGACACAGGGAGAACATGAAGAGGACAAATGGGGAACAGGGAGGGACACAGCAAAGACATAGGGAGGACATAGGGTCATCGCAGGGGCACTGGCATGACAGGGAGGACATGAAGGAACATGGCGGGGAAGGACAGGGAGATGCAGGGGGGTCAGGAAGGGGACACAGAGAGGGCTCTGCCACAGCTCCGCTGCTGCCCACACCGAGGTCTCGACAGCCACCTTCCCCCACAGCCGGGGTCAGTCCTTCGTGAATTTTTTTCCACAGGGAAGTGAGGATTTGCACCCCTGCGATGGGGTTGCAATGGGATAATTACCCTAATTCTCAAAGCTCGTTAAGGAGCTGCAGGTCAGGAAGGTGAGACACTCCACCCTTGCCATGCCAAGAGCATTCCCACTGTCCCCACTGCTGCTCTGGGAACTCAGCTCCATCCCTGCAAGCAGCCTGGGATGAAGCTCTGGGGCAGCACAGGGTGACCCTGACCCTTGCCATGACACAGCCACACAGAGGGGACAGCTTCCCCTTGTGCCC
Source organism: Serinus canaria (assembly GCF_022539315.1). Lineage (NCBI taxonomy): Eukaryota > Metazoa > Chordata > Aves > Passeriformes > Fringillidae > Serinus > Serinus canaria. The sequence goes on along the minus strand of NC_066332.1, from coordinate 4,225,339 downwards.
CATCCCATGAGACCCCTCCAACCCTGCCTACCCAGCTTTTCCCCCCAAATGTGCAACCTTCAGAAATCACAGCTCAGAAAACGGGATCTAAGCTCAGCTGGGAAGGAGGAATGACATGAAAGTGCCCTGGTTTGAGCTGGAATAAAACAGAGGGAAGGTGGTGGCTGTGAGGTCAGGCTGCCAGGGAGGAATAAAGGAGAGAACGACCACTTGTGCTGGGACCTCATTTTATTGCAAAGGAAATACAAAAGTTGGACAGCAGCATTCAAGGGACCACAGCAGCCCCTGCTCCTGGGGAACAAGGAAGGACACTCTGTGCAGGTTTCCCAACCCAGTTTTCAGTTGATCTCACATCCCAGATAGAATTCTTCAGCAGAAGGATAAATCACCTCTTTCACAGTGCACCAGAGAGGGACAAGGGGCTGAGGAGGTTTGGGTTCCAGACCCTCCCCAGTCTCTTCCCTGCTGGGGTTTTTTCCCTCAGCGATGTTGATTTATAAGTGCACATGGAGATTTACCTGGATTTCTGGCAGGAAAGTAACCAGTGCTCCAAACACCTGACAAAGAGACAAAACAAGCCCCAAACACCAGGCCCAGGCACACAAATGTGGTGCCAGGCTCCACCATGCCAAGGGCTCTGCAGAGCCAGCCCTGCTCCTCCAGCCTCAGCTGTGCCAGGTGCTCTCTGTTACACCTGAGCTGCAGAACCTGCTGCTCTTCCCACTTTGGGATTGTTTTTAGCTGCAACAGCTGCTGTGTTTGTATCTGTGACCCTGGTGCAAAGAGTGAGGATGTGGAAGTGATACAATAAACTACTCAAATTCCAGAAGATGGGTCCATGCTGGTTTTGCATGACAGGCAAGCCAGTCAGGCATTACAGATGTTCCAGCTGCCCCTAAAACCAACTCCCTACACCCACGAGCTTCAACAGGGCAGGGAGAAAAGTCAACATGAGACCATCAGCTGGGCTGGGGGGGCCTCATCCCCCTGTGTGACCACGATTCAGCCTTCAGAAGGGATTACAAACATGTGCTGATAATGCTTCACTGCCACCCTTTGTTAGCTACAAGGCAGGAGATGCTCCTGAACTCCCACGTACAAACACCTGAGAGCAAGGACTTGAGACACAGCCCAAAGGAAGTGGGGAGCAGCTCTGGAAATGCAGGACCAGAACTGGATGCAGCTGATTCTCCAGGGTCTGTCCTCAGGTCAGATGCCATAGAAGGTCTGGAGGTTTTATTTCAGTTTGGGCCATTTCCCCAAAGAATACTATATTCCACTTCAGCCCACGGTAGTAACTCCATCATCCTCTATTTCTGGATTCAACAAAGGTGCCAGGATACTCCCAGGACTGGTTCCTCCACATGATCAGAGAGTTCAAGGGGTGTTAAAACACACCAAGTGCTCAACCCTTCACCTCCACCTTGAGCTTCAGGCGGACCTCACACAGGAAAGCGTTCATCAGGTCCTGGCCAGCCTCCTGAGCAATCCTGCTGATGACCTTTCCTCCTCTTCCAATCAACATCCTCTGTGTTAAAACCCAGAGAGAACATCATCAAACTCACCCAGGAGAACGGTACAGCCACAGAAGCAAAGAGGGAAATTCCAACACTAAACCATGAGGCAACACAGCTGCCAGTACTGGGTACATGGCTCTTCCCAAAAGAGAGGGAGAGGGGAGCCCAGAAAAGATGGACTTGGGGAACCTCCCTTCACCCTCCCCAGCATCCCATCTTTCTTCCTTCACCCACCTTGTGAGACTCCCTTGGCACCAGGAGGCTCTGCACGATGAGGAGCTCCCCACATTCTCCTTCCTCCCACACGTCTGTCACCTGGGGCAGCAATGGAGCACTCAGCAACCCTGGAAAAGCCTCAGGAACCCCCAGCACCCCTCCCTTGGACACACCAGCACACAAGGTGGCCCCTTCACACACAGAAAGGGTCTTAGCACACCTGAGGTGCAAGAACTGAGTCACCCCACAGGGCCTGGCAGATTCCACAGATCCAAACAGGGATTCTCATCACACAGCCCAAAACTCCCAATGAAACAGCTCCTGGCCGAGTCTGCCTGGGCACACTTCCCACCTGAGTCACTCCATAAGGCACTTCCAGGGGCAGGTACTCCAGGAGTTTCTCCCTGATGATATTATCACAGATCTCTTGAGGTGACTGGCTGGTCAGGACGTCGCTGTGGAATTCCCAAGGGCCTGGCTTGGCTTGCATCAGGAGGTACCTCTGTGGGCACAGCACACCCCCATCAGCTGCCACATGTCACCCACACCATGCCACCACCCCTGTGCTCCTCCTGCAGAGAGGGTGCTGCTGCTGGCCTGGCACCAGGGCAGTGGTTTGGTGTTTTGGGCAGGGACAGCAGAAAGGGAAGCTCTGACACCCTTCCCTAGGGCTGTGTGTATCACACAGAAGCCCACAGAAGCCCTGGAGCTGAGAAACAGCAGTGGGTGGATTTCTTGTTGTGAACAAGCTGCTGTTTGGACAGCTCCAGGTGAGAGTTTTGTACAGAAAACTCTGCAGGTGCAGCAGGGACACATCCCACACTGACACACAACACTTTTCCCCCATCCCAGGCCAGGAACAGAAGCTGAGGCTCCCAGCCCAGTCTCCAGGTGTGACACAAGCTCAGACTGGAGTTACCTTGAGTGTATCCACCTCCTCCCCACGGAGAGCTGCCAGCATGAAGATCTCCTGGAAGTGTGGCCAGCCTTTCATTTCTTTTAGATCCTTGGCTCCATGGTGCTTTGGCCCTTCCCCTGTGCCAGCAGCCCCAGCATCACTGCTCCTGTCCAAACCAGAGCCTTCCTGGGCCTGATTCTCTTCCTGCCCAAAGGGAGACCCTGGGACCTTGCTTTCAGGTGGAGAAGCCTGAGTGAGATGAAGGGGAGGCTTTACTGAAGAACGGGAATCCTGTTTGGGTGAAGATTTCACTTCCAGTTTCTTTCCATTTACAATTCCCTCCGTCAGGTCAGTTGCTATTTCCAGCAGGAGAAACTTCTTTTTCAGTATATCCACCTAAAGCCAGAGAGACAGAGAGGTGTCAGGATTTACCCTAAATGAGGTGGGCAGCTGGGCCCTGGATCTGAAGGAGCCAGAGAAAACCAGCCAGGGAAGCAGCTGCTGCATGACAGGGCAGTTTTGTGACCAGAGGCCAAACCAGAGTGTGCCAGCAGTGCCAGCACAGTTTGCCCAACCACTGAGAACCAGTCAGCTCTGCTGAGATTCTCCCTGGCTCACCTGGCTCCTCTTTCCAGACGGATTTAAACCCCAGACAGCAGCACAAATTCAGGAGTGCTTCTGCTTTAATGGGCACACACACCCCTCAATATTCTGGAGCAGAGGGGGGAACCTGTGTCCTTTAACCCATCAGTGCTGAGGCCAGGTGGTGCCTGAAGAAGGCAGGAAGAAGGAGCAGGATTTACCTTGTTCAGGACCAGCACACTGGGGATGTGGGGGAACTGAGACAGGCACTTGAGCACCTCCTTGCTCAGAGAGTTCCTTGTCCAGTGATCTGACACATCCACCAGAACCAGGACTGCCAGGAAAGAGGGAGGTAAAAAGGATGAATCCTCATTTTCCAGAATGTTCCCTTGCAGCTTTACAGTCTATGGTCACTCCCCTCTTCAGGAGGGGCAAAAAAAAAGAAGGATTTTATTGAAAACACTAAAAATGCAGCTTACCCATGTCACCCTACTGGCATCACACGTGCTAAATCCCAACAGTCAAGCCCAATTATTAACCCAAAGTGCCTCCCCTTGGCACCAGGCAGTTCTTATCCCCCTCGCACCTCAATATTCCAGATCTTTTCTCTGCCTTTCCTTGTTCACACTCCCTGGGCTGCCTGTGCTGCCAGCAAACACCCAGATACCACAGCTGGGAACTTGTGTGGCAGAAAAGGATTTGGTTTGATGCAAAAAGAGTTGAAAACCCACCTAAATCTGCGTGTTTCATGCTGTCCCATGGGTCTGTCAGCATGGCTTCATCTAAATTATGCCTGAAAGACAAATACAAATGAATAAACCAGACACACTTCATTACAATTGTGTTCCTCCCTCTCAAACTAGGAGGAAACCAGTGTTTTCCCTCATTCCAGCTGCCACAAAGCTGCTTTAGGGGTTGTGACATCCCTTGTCATGTGCAGATACACAGCACCACACATAAAAAGGCTCAAGGGACATCACAGGCTCTGTGTGCTACTGAAATTGCAATTAAAAAATACTGCAAAGCAAAATATGGCTAAAAACATGCATTGAGCCCACTACTGCTTTGCAGACTTTCCACAGTGAAAATCACATTCCTGTTTTATCACTCTTGCTAGGCAGCACACACCCCCATCCCCACGCCAGTGGTGGTACCTTTTGGCTTTTAAGGGATTTGTGAGGCCAGGTGTGTCCAGAATGATCTAGGAAAAGCAAAAACAAACATTTAAAGTTTGCCAGCAGTGAGAGCTCAGGGGAAAACCCCATCTTTGTGCAATGGGAGGTGATCCCAAGGGACACAGATGAGCAAATGCTGCCCTTGGCCTCCAGGACTGACCAGCTGCGTGTCCTCGTGCGTGATGACACCCCGGGCCTTGCAGCGGGTGGTGTGCACCTTCTTGGAGACTGGGAAAACCTGCAGGAAATTAATCAAACATGTTACACTGCCAAAAAAAACAGGAAACAGCCTGAGCTGCACCCCAGCTTCACCTTCCTGCCCAGGAGCTGGTTGCAGAGCGTGGATTTCCCGGCGTTGGGAGCGCCGATGATGGCGATCCTCAGCACCTTGGGCTGCGGGGGCTGATCGGGCCGATTCTCCAGGAGGCGTTTCTGCTCCTCTGCCGGGGAAAGGAGGAGCTCGGATGGTGCCAAACCCTCGGTGGGTCCGGGCAGCGCTGGGGCGGGGCGGCAGCCGCCACCACTCACCTTTGTCGGTGGCCACGGGCGGCGGGTGCTGGCCCAGAGCGGCAGGCGGGGCCTCGGCGGGGATGCCCAGGAGGCTGCCCAGCGCCGAGCTGCTCCCGTTCCAGCGGCTGGGAATGCTCAGGATCCTCCCCAGCGCCGAGCTGCTCCCGTTCCAGCGGCTGGGAACACTGAGGATCCCACCCAGCGCCGAGCTGCTCCCGCTCCAGCGGCTCCCCGTGAAGCGAGCTGGAAGAAAACACCGAATTTATCAAGAACGTCCCTGAAACACACCAGGCCCGCGTGGGCCGCCCCCTCCACACGCAGCGTCCGGGCAGCGCTCACCCCACCACAAGGCCTCTCGGCCGGCCCCGGCGTCCCGCCCGTCACCTCCCGCATCCAGCCGCCCCCAGAGTGTCTCCGCGGCCCCACCGCACCTGCTCCCAGCCGGAGCGGCCCCGCCGCGGCGACATCGGCGGCCCAGAGCGCGGCCCGGGCGGCGGCTGCGGCCATGGGAGCCGCCATGTTGGCGCGCCGCGGGGCACGCCGGGAAGGCGAGCGGTGCCCGCTCCCATTGGCGAACAGCGCGGGGTGATAGAGAGCGCAAGAGAGGGGCCAGAGCGCCGCCGTGCCGCGGGGGATTGTGGGATGGAAACGGCCGAGAGCCGGCGGCGCAGGGCGGGGCCGGGACGTGGGAGCGCCCCCTGCCGGCGCCACCGCAGGGTGCAGGTGGCGGCACCGCGGGGTTTCCTGTGCCCCCCAGTGTCACCAATGTCACCAGTGCCCCCCAGTGTCAGCAGTGCCCCCCCCGGTGTCACCAGTGTCACCACTGCTCCCGGTGTCACCAGTGTCAGCAGTGCCCCCCCAGTGTCACCAGTGTCCCCCCAGTGTCACCAGTGTCCTCCTGGTGCTCCCAGTGACCGCAGTGCCCAGTTCCACCAGGCCCGGGATGTGGGGAGGAAGGAGAGCGGAGCCACAGTTCTGTAACTCTCTTTATTGTCCTGTGCCCATCCCCAGGGCTCCATCACTGTGTCCTTGCCATCCCATCCCGTCCCATCCCATCCCATCCTATCCCATCCCGTGCCATTCTGTGCCATCCCGTGCCATTCCCATCCCGTGCCGTGCCGTGCCGCGTTGCCGGCCGTCGGCAGAACCGTTACCATTACTAAACTCAGTAATGGTAACGGTTTCCCCGCCAGCCGTGGGTGCCCGGCTGTGTCCGGATCCTCTCCGCCCCGGGATGTCCCACCCCGGGATGTCCCAGCCCGTGTCGCTCATCCCCGGTGGCCCGGGCGTGTCCCGGTGTTCGCTCGGCGGGAGGAGGTCGGTGCAGCCCGGGGAGTACATCATCTATACTGTAGTGTCTCATAGCCAACTTACAGTATACGATGATATCCTGCCCGGGACAGCGCGGGAGGAGAGCAGAGCCTGCAGGGGACAGACAGCGTGGTCAGGGAGCCCAGCCCGTTGTCACCCCGGTGTCACCCTCACCCATCCCTGTCCCCCCGGTCCTGTCTCCTCCTGAGGCTCCTGGAGGCCTCCCTGCCCCAGCACCTCCTCACCTGCTCCTTATCCCCCCCAGTTCCACCACCCCACCCAGAGCAGGACAGAGGTTCTCAGTGCCTTCCCTACCCAGGTGTCCCCCCTATCCCTCCTTGTCACTCCATTCCCACCACCCTGGAGAACAGCGGACGTTCCCAATTGTCCCCTCAGACCCCAAGACCCCCTACCCCATCTTTGCCTCCCAGTGCTGCTGCCCCAGAGTGGGATTGAGGGCTCCCAATTTCCTCCCCACCACAGCACCCCCCTAACCCCTCCTTTTATCCCATAACCCCATCTCAGAGCAGGATTTGGGGTTCCCAAACCCCTCCTTTGTCCCCCCAGTCCCACCCTCCCCGAGCAGGACAGCAGCTCCAGGTGGTGGCACCTACCTGTGGGGGTGGCACTGGGGCTTTGTGGGGTGCTGGATCTGCACCCGCCTTATAAAACCTGCTCTGCCTCATCTGCATATCTCACATCTGCACTGCACAGCTGGACAGGGCCCTTAACCCCTTCATGCCCGGGGGGCACCGCCCCAAGCAGCTCCCCCCCACCCAGCCTGGCACTGTCCATGGGGGGATTTGGGGCTTGCAAGGGGCCACCCCCTGTGTCTTCCACTTCAGGGTGGCCCCACAAATGCCCCATCCTCCTGTGGTCACCAGGATTATCCCTACCCATAGTCGTGGGGCCCTGAACTGGGAGCTCCCCACTGCAAACTGGTTCCAAGTTGCTGGACAGCGGTGTTGGACGGGGGGGGGGGTGGTGGCAGCCCATTGGGAGGGGGCCCAGGAGGGACATTTGGGAGTGGACAGGAGGGACATAGGGACATCTGGGAGTGGGGGTCACCCTACACAGGCACCCTCAGCTGAGGCAGAGGGTATACGTGTGTGCAGGGAGGCTGTGTCCCCTGGGGTGGGTGACCTCTGTAGTGCTGTGCCCCAGGCCATATTTGCTCCCCTGAGGAACATGACCCCTAGCAGTGCTTCCCCAAAAAAAGGATTTGCCCTCCTGCCTTTAGGGACACCCTGGGAACACATTCCCCCTCCCAGGGGGACGTGACCCCCTGAGGGATGTCTACCCCAGTTAGGTGTCTCCAAAGGACAGGCTCCCCTGGCCATCTGTGTCCCTTGGAGGGATGTAACCCCCAGCTGTGTCCCCCCAAGGGCCCCTCCTGACCACGTGTGTCCCCAAGATGGCTGTGTCCCCTCATTGCACATGACCCTGGTCACACTTGTCCCCTGACCACGCGTGTCCCCAAGCGGCTCCACCCCCTGACCATGAGTGTCACCTGCCTGTGCATGACCCCGGTTATTTGTGTCCCCCAGCCCTGTCTGTCCCCACAGGGCCACATCCTGTGCCATTGTGCTGGGCTGTTTGTGCCAGGCCAGGCTGGCATTCCTGGAACTCGCCTGGGGGGAGGTGATAATGGTAATCCCCTGTGTGTGCTCGGGTCCAGATAAGCAGCAGCCTCCAGCTATCAGGGACCCTGCCCTGCCACACAAGGTGTCCCTGGACCCACTGTCACCTCTGGGTGACAGGAACAGGGGCAGCATAGCCCACACTCCCCCTGGCCTGGGCAGACCCTGGCAGGAGGGGGCACAGGGTCAAGCCCTGCTCTGAGCCTGTCCCAGGGCATGAGGCTGTGGGGACTTGGGGGCTGCAAGGGACCTCCTGTTTTGGTCCCTCTTGTGACCCAGGGGTGTCCTGGAGCCTGCAGTGTTCCCCAAACTGTGGCACAGGCACCCCAGGGTGCAGAGCAGTGACACAGGCAGTGTCCCTGAGTCCCCAAGCCCTGCCAGCTCCAGGTGAGTCCCAGGGATTGTCCCCATGGGATTATCTCCATGCTGGGGTGCCTGCCACAGCACTTGAGGGCAGCCCTGCCCCGTGGTCTTGTTCCCCACAGTGGCAGAGGGGGTCTGAGTGTCCCCACAACTGGTGTGGGGGTGTGGGATCCCCCAGGTGCCACAGAGACCCCCATGTGCCACAGCCCTTCCAGCAGCCATGCTGCCCCAGGAGAGCGTGGCTGGCTCCAGATAAGGAGGCACTGGGAGCTGCAGAGCTGTCCCCACCCCCGTCTATCTGCAGGGCCACCCTGCAGGACACATAGGACAGGGCCTGTTGTCCTGCCCTGGGTTTGGGGGAACATGGAGGGTCTGGAGGGCACAAAGAAACCATTTTCCCCAGGGAGGGCAGTGCAGCAAAGCCCCCCATCCCAGCCCCATGCTGGCTGTCACTGGTCCTGCTTGCAGGGTGACCCTGAGCAGGACAGGTACCCCCAGACCCACCCTGCTGTTCCCCAGAGCAGGGAAGGGTGTGTGCGGCTGGGACAGGGCTGGTGGCAGGGCAGGGAGACATGAGCAGCTGCCACCAGCCTGGCTGCTGTGACACAGCACCTTCAGCACGTGTCAGCCCTTCTGCAGACCCGGGGTGCCACTCTTTGGGGTGCCCCTGCCGAGGGTCACACAGGCCATGCAGCAGGGCTCACTCCTGGCTCCACACTCATCCCTGGGGGAGCACGACAAGGCTCTTCCCCAGGGAGGGCTGGGACACAGAGCCCGTGGGGACACGGTGACCACGGGGAAGCCACCAGCTCCCAGGAGCCTTGGAGGAGCAGCCCGAGCTGGAACCTCACCTCCCCGCACTCTTTGTCCCCTGGGCCAGCAGCACCCGGCCAGCCCAAGCCACTCCGGCTAGCCGGGGCGGGACAGACGAGACAGAGCCGAGCGGGAGGTGACAAGGGTTTATTCAAGGGTTGATTATCTCACGGCAGCGGGGTGGCGGCACATGCAGATAGAGCCCGGCCCGGCCCGGCACGCCTGCCCGGCCAGCGCCAGATCCGCGCCCGCCGCCCCGGGGCCAGCGCAGGCCGGGGGCTGATAACGCCGCTCCCCCGCCCGGCGGCACGGAGGGCACGGGGGGGGCCCGCAGCACCCGCCGTGGGTCACTCCTGGCAAAGGACACCGCCGGGAGGGACCTGCAGCAGCCCTGTGGCACGGGGTGGGGGGGCACCGAGCTGGGGGTTCAGGACCCCCAGAGCCCCTGCTGCCAGCAGTGCCAGGCTGACTGCACAAACTGAACGGTGCCAGCCACACTGAACACGGGCATTGGGACAGGCTGGGAAGGGCACGGGCCAGCACAGGGCTCTGGTGGCACTGTGGGGAGGACAGGCACACAGGGGGGACAATTTCCTTCACATGGTCACAAGGCAGCAAAACCACTGGCCGTAAGAGGCAGGGGGAGGGAGGGAGGCAGGGGCAGCTGTACAGGCTGTGCTGGAGGAGCCTGTCCCCACCTCAGTGTCCTGCTGGTCTCCCACCCACCTCTGACCACAACTCTGCTTGAGCAGCTGTGGGGTTGGGAAGGTCACAGCACCTGGGGACGGCAGCCACAGTGGCTTCACTGCCCTCTCAGGGGATGGGTGGCTTTGGCACAGCGCTACTTTTTGGTATTCATGTGGTGAGATCTTACCAGGGCTGAGCTGGGTTCCCTCTGGCCCCTGGAGCTCTCCCTGCTTCAGATCCTGTCAGGAAAATTCCCCAAGCACGGGAGAGGGCAGCACCCACTGCTAGTGCTGGATTGTCACCTTCCTTGGGGGGCTGACTGCCACCCACCCAGACTGGGTAGGGCTGCTGGCACTGCGGGGGCCCTGGGGGTGAGACACAGGGACAGGGAGAGCTAACCCCAGGGACAGCTGTGGGCAGAGGCAGGGCTGGGACAGGGCCCAGGAGGGTCACTGAGAGAGGACAAGGAGCCCAGGGGAGGGGGGTCCTGGTTCTCTTCCTAAAACTCCCCATCCCAAACCTCTATTCCAAGTCCCAGGTGCTCACCCCAGGGCAGAGAACAGCAAGGCACAGGAACTGCAACACCAGAGAAGCTGCCAGTCATAACTGGGGATGGGATTGGCCTGAGACAACACAAAGTTAATTAGAAAATAAATCCTCTCAGCTTTGGAATAAAAAGAGCAGCAGACAGGACATGCATCTTTCTGGCCCTACAAAATAAGGCACCAGTTACAAACAAAACTCAGATTGTCTGATATAAAAGGAATTCCCATGTGTTGAAGGCAGTTGATGTCTGAGTGCATAACAGGGAGTGATCTTCACTAGCTTTGGGTTGGCCAACCTCATTCCTTGGCCTCAGTGGCTTTCTGGAACAGAGGAAGCTGTAGGAGGGGAAGAGAGAAGCTGTTAGGGCTGCAGGAGAGGGAGGCAGGGCACTGCCTGCTCTCTGTGGTGGTCAGGGCTGGGGAAGGAGAGGCTCCCTGGAAGGCTGAAAGCTTCCAGGCAAATCTCTGTGCCCTTAGAGCAGCTGGCATTGCCAGCTGCCAGTGCCCAGCTCACCTTTGTGAGATCCACACCAGTGATGGCACGCACGGAGTTGGGGATCTCAGCCAGGAGACGGTTCACATCAGACATGGTGCTGCCTTTCTCTCCACTGAGAATAACGATCTCATCCACTTTGGACAGGGGAGCAGACACTTTGGCAGCGATCTGGGGAAGCAGGCAGACCAGAGAGTCAAGGAACTACTCAGCAGCTCACTGGGAAAGGTCCTGTGCCCCCAGGAGACCTAGCCCAGTCTGGGAGCGCCCCCAGCTCACCTGGAGCAGGGGAAAGCTGCCCCCTCCTCACCTCAGGCAGTGCATCCAGCACTAGAGCCAGCTGGGCAGCTTCTCCATATTTCTGGAGCGCTTCTGCTTTCAGCTTCAGCCCCTCAGCCTCCGCCATCCCGACGGCCTCGATCACAAAAGCCTCGGCCTCTCCGATCTTGCGGATCTTCTCTGCCTCCGCCTGAGCCAGGAGGATTTGCTTCACCCTGGCAAGGGAAATGCAGCCCTGCAGCAGCCCGGATCCCTGCAGAGAGCCCAGGAGCTGGGGCTCAGGGCAGCACTGTGCCCCTCCTGCCCAGCCCAGGGCAGGGCTCACTCACTTCTCGCCCTCGGCGATCTGCTGGATGCGATAGGCCTCGGCCTCGGCCGGCTGCTTCACGGTGGCCGTCAGCTCCTTCTCCATCCTCACCACCTCCTTCTCCTCCACCTCAATCTGCTTCTTGCGCTCCACCACCTCGATCTCGATCTCCTCCTGACGGATCTTCTGCTGCTCCCGGGCGCTCTGGAGCTCGTAGGCCAGCTGGGCCTCAGCAGTCTGCACATGGGGGAGAGCAGAAGAGGGGTCAGGGCCATGAACTCGGGTACGCAGACATAAGGACCCCAAAACCAGACACGACTCCTGCTATTGAACCTTTTCCCAGTGGTGACATCCCAATCCTCAGTGTTGCTCTTCCCACAGCACTTAAGCCCAATCAGCTCCATGTTCAACCCTCCCAATCCTTTCCTGTTCTGCAAGTGCCACTGAATTGCTGCAAACAGGAGAGGAATCTGCTGCAAGCTCACAGTGACACACAGACTCGGGTTCTCCACCTCCAGCTCTCCTAACAGACGCAGGAGGAGGAAGCTGACAAGTCCCAGAGCCACCAACACCACCACAGACCCTCCAGGGAACAGCAGTGGGGTGTGGGATACTCTCACCTTAATGTTGACCTCCTCAGTGAAGGCAGCTTTCTGCAACTCAAAAGCCCGTTTGGAATCTGCTATTTTGGTATCTGCCATGAACTTGACATCCAGCATTTCTTTCTTGCACTCTGCCTCCTGCAGAGAGGGAACAGAGAGCAGAGCTTCAGGGCATGCAGTTGGAGCAGAAAAGGCTGCTCCAGGGAAGCTCAGCACGTCTCCAGACTCACCCGAATGCCAGCATCCCGCTCGGCTTCTGCCACTCCAATGTCTGCATCCCTTTGGACAGCTGCAATCTGAGTCTTCCCCAGGGAGCTCAGGTAATCCACTTTATCATAGACATCCTGGGGAGGGGAGATAAGTCATAACCACTTCAAATGAGTGACTCCATCTTGCTCCCTTTCCCACTGAAGCTCAGTGTGGTCAGGCCAGGGTCAGAACACGTCATGACAGCTGCTCCAAACAAACAGGGAGGGCAGTGAGAAGAAGGCCATCCCGACATCTTCCCTCACTCCCAGGAGGCTGGGTTATCAGCCAGCTCTCTCCACGAGCCTGTTTACAGAGGCAGCTACCCGGGTGCTCTTGGCCCAGCTGCCTGGATACAGGACATGCTGTGGCGGCTGTCATGGAAACTCCCGGAGGGCTGGGACAGGCTGTCAGCCTGAGCCTTCCAGCTGCAGCAGGGGGGTCAGGGCTAGGTTCTCTCCTGCTGCTCCTACAGCTCTGTCTAGAGCAGTGCCCAACATCTGGGCATACCTTGATGGTGAAACTCAGGATCTCGATCCCCATGCGACCCACGTCGGGAGCTGCCACCTCCCGCACCAGCTTGGCAAACTGGTCCCTGTCCTGGTAGATCTGCTCCACTGTCAGGGTACCTGCAGAGGGGAGGAAGGTGAAGCACTTTATTTGGAACAGGTAACACACAAAAATGTGGGGCTAAGCTCAGCAACATCCTTGTTGTCCCTAATCTCTTCAGGCCGGGGCACAAGGGCGTAATCCTCTGCCACAGCAGAGGCAGCAAGCATCTCAGTCTCACAAGTGCAACCACCACCCACATGTGCTACCTGTGGCCCTTGGGGACTCAGACATCTCTCACTGCAGGCACCGAAAACTCATTTATCACAAGGCCCAGCCACGCAGAGGGAGCTGCTGCAGGGGAGATGCCACCTCTGCAGGCAGCACAGGAAGGTCCCGTGTGGCTGTGTGGTGGCAGCGATACTGCTGGGACAAGCCAGCTGAGAGGGGACAAAGCCACTTGAGATGCCTCCAGGGGATGAGCCCCTCCATACCTAGGATGGAGCGCAGGTGTCCCTCCAGAGTCTGCAGGACCACGTTCTTCACTTCCTGCACGTTCTTCCCCAAGAACTGCTCACAGGCCACAGCCAGGAGCTCCTTCTCGGTCATTATCTTCACCTAGAGACAGGAGACAGAACCAGAGGGAGTGAAGGTGCCTGTCCAGGAGGTGCAGGCACCCAGCAGCAGCAGCAGAAGCAGCAGTACCACCACCAGGCTCCCAGGCCCCCCGTGCTACCAAGGGACCACACTGAGCTGTCCCCATACTGAGCCAGGCCACTGGACCAGCCAGAGAGCCCCTGCTCCCTGTGCTGCTGCCCAAACCCCACAGCAGCTCAGTGTGGAGCTGCTCAGCAGTGGGGACAGAGCCTGGCCCTACCTGACCCAATTTACAGAAACCCTACAAAAACCCCTGAAACAGCACTTCAGTCGCTGCACCAGAGTCAGAGGAAAGCTGGGTATTAACCAGCCCTGGCCAAAACCCATTTTGTTACCTTCCTCTTCCTCCTCTTTCACTCTGACCCCTGAAAAGAAAAAGAATGAGAAAGAGTCTGACATGCCCAAGGAGCAGCTTGGGAACAGGGGTTCCATTCAGAGCTCCCTAGAAGGAGGGATGAGACAATAAGGCCACTGGTTTGTCCTGCTGTAGCTGGGAGCTCCCAGACATCCTTTGCAATGACCCCAATGTGCCATGGTCAGGACTTGGCTGTTCTGCTCCACATGGTCACTCTTGTGACAATCCCCATAGCTGGGACACAGCCACCCCAGCAATGTTTTCACCTCCCTTTCTCCAGAGCCAGGCCTAAAAGTGCCTCCATTCCAGCCAAGCCAGGGTCTTAGGATGGTCTTGCTGGTCATGGGGCTGCTTTTTAAAGGCACAGTGAGTTATAAATCCATATGGGGTGTGTTAGGCAGTGGAGATCTCTGCCTACAGCACCCAGCTGTGAGGGGTGCAATCCACCAAGACAACAGCTCCTGGTGGCCATGTCCAGTCTGAGGGCTCAGGCAAAGGGCACAGGGACATTCTGAGCCTGGCAGCACCAGAGAAGGAGCAGGTCAGAGCAGTCACACAGCTTTCTGGATCCTACAGCACCCTCTCATGGACACAGCTGGGCTGGGCAGTGCCTCCTTTCCCATGGCAGCTGGTGGTACCCTGAGTCCTGCCCCAAGGACCTTGGCTGGATCTGGTTGTGAGACTTCTAAGGCACAGATGCTGTACAGGAGCCCTCTGAGGGTCCCAGTGCACACTATTGAGAGATTCACAGGCTACAGACCTCATCCTGATATCTTCTAGCACTTTCAGCTGCAAAAGCAACACAGCTCTTTCTTGAGAGTCTTGTCTGACAGCACCCACACACAAAATCATCTCTCCAGAGCCAAACAGCAGCACCTGGCCCAGGCACTGCCAGAGAGCAGGACAGCTGGGACTGACTGTCATCTTCCAAGGGGACAGGAGGTGGGCCATGCTAGACAGAGTGAGCTGGCCAAAACTCACCTGCCACAACCCTGCCCATTGTAATGGAAAAACACCAACCCAGGCTGAGCCTGTTTCCTACTGCTGCTTCCCAGACTGGGTCCCCCAGTCAAAATGTCAAATAACCTCAGGCAAGCATGGCAATTCTCTTCTGCATTGTCCCCAAAGCCTCTTGGGGTCATTTCAGGGCCAATTCCACAGTGGTTTTTCTTGTCCCTACACCCCAGGCCAGCAGTGTGCTCTTCCCACACAAGGGGGAGTTGGGAGAGCTGCTCTGGAGCTGCACCCAGGAGTGTGAGCCCTGCACGAGGCTCCTCTCACAGCAAATAGGAGATTTTTGCAAGTATCAAAAGCAATTAGACTCAGCAGCGACATTTATGGTGAGCATCTGCCAGCAATTCCACCTCTCCAAACAACCCCCACCCTCGGGGGCTGTGGGGAGGACAGAGCACAGGGCAGGATGTTCATTAGGAGAATCCCTGTGGTACTTAGGAGCAAGGAATGATTCAGCCTCTGGATAAAGCCAGCCAGCCTCCACTGCTGAGCTCTGGCCAGCCCATGGGAGCCTGGCTCTGCATGGAATACAGATCCCAACCTCCAAAGCAAAGGCTGCACAAAAGAAAGCAGAGTTGAGCAATTGGTGCTCAGCGTGTTTTGCAGGGTTTCAGGCAGGGCACTGCGACACTCAAATGTCATTGCCATCAGAGGGAGAGCCCTCGGCTGGCAGGGGATCAGAGAGCCTCCATCCAGCAATCCCCTGTGCAGGATCGATGCCACCACACCCTGCTCCAGCCAGCTGCACTCGCAGTGAGGGGTGAGCACAGAGAATCCAATTAGCTGGAGGCTCAGGAAAATGCTGCACAAGGATATAGAGCCCAGCATGGCCTAAGGGAGCAGCATCCCAGCACCCAGCCAAAATGGGAAGGAGGCTACTACACCCCTCCTCAAGAAAAGAACAGCATCCTTATGCATATTAAGCACTTCTATCACTGCAGAAAACACTTTAAAAGCTGTTTCTCTAGGAGTAATTTGTTTGGGGTTTTTTCCCTTTTTTTTTTTTTTTTTTGCTCAAGCCCTTAAAAGAAAAACGTTTGCCTCAAAAAATGCTTCTGCAGAATTAAGGTAATCTCTGCCATGCACATCCCCAACAGGCTTGAGGCTGATTTCTGTGTGGCAATTCCTTGGATCACAGCTTTAAAATTAACTGTCAGTGGAAAAAATGAAGAGTGAGAAGAGAGAATAACATGAATGAGATGAACTGGGGTCTGCATTTTTAAATCAAGGCACCTGGTGATCCAGCCCTCTGCTACCAGACTTTTTTTGCAGAAAGACTAGTTTTTCCCAAAACTAGGACAAAAGGGAATGCTGGCTTCAAAGAAACACCAAATATAGGAGGAAAACCCCACAGATTTAGGAAAAGAGTGTGAAGGGAGACATGGATGCACACATTTTTGCCAACCATGCAAAGACCATTGGGGTTATGTGACACCTTAGCAGCTAAATGGATATCAAGAACTGGAAACTAAGTGAAAGATGGCTATAAAGTACTGAAAAATAGAAACCAAGGATGCTGGGTCCACGAGGGATTTTTACTCAGCAGCTCCCTTTGGCTCCAAAGCTCCCCATGGGGAATGTGGCAGCCACTTGTCCTGTGACAACACACGTGCACACACAGTGACCACAGCCCTGTGTGCACTGAGAGCCACTCTTGGTTTGTATACCCCATTGCAGAATGAGCTGTCAGGAACAATTTTCAATCACAGCATCCAGCTGCCTATTGGAGGAGCCAAATTCCCTCAAAAACTAACAATTCCCTCCCAGCATCCTCCCCAGGGCAGGACCTGGCCCCAAGGACAGGCTGTACCAGGACAGCAGACCTCAGACTCCAAGAAGTGCAGGGTTTTGGTGTGCTGCCACAAGCAGAAAAAGCAGGTTCTTACATTTGAAGAAAGCTGTAGAGAATAAAAATTCAATTCCAGCCAAAAATTTTACACGCCAGTTTTAGTGCCCGGAGGGAGTAAATTCTTTTTTTCAAGCTTTAACTCACCATGAAGAATTACAAGGCCCATGTGCTAACAATAACAATCCAAAGAATATAATGCTCCATACCATCTCAGGAGGTTATGGGTCAGTCCTGTGGGGTCAAATACAGCTCCAAGGGCACCATAGCACATCAGCATTCCAAAAACACAAGTCACCCCTACACACCTCATTTGCCACGTGGGCAAATGAGACACCAGAAAATAATTATTCTGGGGAGAGAAGGAGAAGTCACAACCTCCTTCACCACATGGAACATGCTGGAGCGTGTTTGTACCACCAAAGACAACGTGATTTGGTACAAAGATTTATTCCAGAACAGCTGGCTTCTCTCCCTGGACAACAGCAACCTCTCCAGAGGAAAATCAGAGGTAAGTTAGAGACATGCATTCCTGAAATGATGTTTTGGAGTTACTGTACCTGTGCCACACCTGTGACAGTTATAGCTACCCCCTCCGCCGTCTCTACGTCCTCACACCTGGGCTGTAACGTCATTATCTCTAGGGAAATCCTGCCAAAAAACGTAAAATGTTTGCACGTTTCCAGGTTACACACACTCAGCTCTTCCCTTTGCATCTCCTGCCCCGGGCTACCTGCTGCACTCATCACAGGTAATGCAAGGCAGGCACAGAATGCAGCCAAGGAACCACGTCTGTGACTGGAGACAGACAGGGCATTGTGGCCAAGAAATAGATTTTCAGATAGTGTTTAAAGGTAATTTATCAGCAAAGGTTGGAATCCAGTCTGGAAATTATCCTGTGGCCCTTTCCCTCCTGCTGGGTTAGTGAGGAGCCAGAAGCTGCAGCATTGGGAGCCCAAAGGACTCTCTGTCAGAGGCTCATTGTGCCTGCTGTCCAATGCAGCACGGAGTGGTGTCACTGGTTTGAAAGCACAGAACAGAACAGGGATGCTCCCACCCACCTCACATGAGTGCTGGTGCTTGGCAGAACCTGACAGTGATGCTGAAGAAGGCCTGGGTTAGCCCTACCACACACCTACCCCCTGACCTGGTTCATCTCTCCCTCTATTTTTCCAGTGTCCCGTGACCCAAAGATGGAAATGAGTCTCCAGCTCTTTATGGCTGCACCTGTAGAGCATCAGGCACCCAGGAACAGATCCTGCAGCTCCAGAGCTGCCTCAGTCACCCCAGGTGGGCTTGAGGTACTTTGGCCAGTCCCAGGAATCTGCAGACAGGTCACAATATGGTAAAACAAGGGACATCTTGGGCTGTGGCAGGTTCAAGGAAGCCAAGCCTGGCTCCTGTATCAGCCATAACGAGCCAGAAAGATGTTGGGAGTCAGGACAGGGAGCCACGGGGCAGAGAGTTTGTGTCAGTGAACATCAGGTCAAACATCTGAACCATGAAGGGGCTGCCCTGAGCTGCTGTGTGCACGCTGAGTTGCTCCAGGATTGGCTGGAAGTGCTGAAACCCATCCTGCAAGTTCTGCCTGCCTTGGCCACTGTCCTAATTAAACTGGCACGCAAACTGGGAGCTGATAAAACACATCCCACTGTCCAGGACATGCACAGGCATTTTTTGCCATGTGTTCACAGCTTTAATCAGATACTGCAGGATTTCAGCCTTCTGAAGGCCTAATCTAGACTTGGAATTTAATTTCCAAACTGTGCTGCTTCTTAGTTCTGTTCACAGGGGTATTTAGTCATTACTGGTTCATAATGCCAGTCCTGTGAGCTGCAACTCATCTGAGGTCTCTGTGCTGTATTTTCAAAGGTGACAACATCCAAAACGGGCAGTGTCTCCATGTGGAGGAAGAAAGGCCGAGTGGGAATCCATAGCCAACACTGCAGAGCCAGGCACAGTTGCAATTTTGAAATGGCACAAAATCTGCCTTCCCACCTGTCCCAAATCCTGTACAGAATCCAACCTGGCCTGCTTGTGCCTCCACACAAAAGTGTGCCTCCAGATGCCCTTCTGCTCTCCCCCAAGAGAGCCTCCAGTGGAGACACTGCTGGCAAGGAAAGGGTTACAGCAGGAGCAAATGTTAGGCACAGCAATGCTGAATTTGGAATTTGCCAGGAATGTACCTGTCTGCATTACCTATGAACTGTGGAGTGCCACAGAGCAAGTGCTGGAGAAGGGGAAGGAGAGGAGAGTATGGAGATTTCAGCTGTCCCATTAGAAAACCATTAGTTTTTATCTTATCCTGCTGCTGCTGCTGCTGCTGAAAACTAAATAAACAGTCAGACAGTGTGTTAGCAAGCTGGAGGATTATTACCTGTGCAACCCCTGTTACGTACAGGGGGACCCCCTCCGACGTCTCAACATTCTCGCAGCGACAGAGGATGGTCAAAACCTCCAAAGACACTCTGAGCAGGGAGGAGTAAGGGTAGGACAGCAAATACACAGAGCAGTTACCAGAGAGTAAGACACTCCTTGCAAAGGATAGACGAGACTTTCAGGTTTCAGCTTTTCCCTGGTCAGTTTGCCTCTCTCCCACTGCCTGCTCCCAGGGCTCCATAATCAGCTTCCCTGGTCATGGGAGGGAGTTTACAGCATCCAGCAGTTCCTTTTAATGAGGATAAACATGCTGGGGGCTCATCCCCACCCTGCACACAAAACTGTGCCATCCTGGTGTCAGCTGGAGTTCTCTGTTGAAGTAATCTTTGCACACAGAAAAATTTCTTTTGGTAATAATTTAGATGCTTCTATGTCAGTATTTAAGAGAGGACAGATAAATGAAAACACCAGGGACCTGGCTACCCACCCCTGGCTGAGGCATTGAGGAGAGAAGCTGCTTCCAAGTGCTGTCCTGGGAAGCTGAATTAACACCATTTGGCTTCCCCAGAGGCATATTAGACCACACTGTCTCTCTCACTGCTTTTATTTCTGACCCCTAAACAGGGACAGCATTTTTTCCCCTTGTTTTTCCCCAGTGCTCAAGGTTGCAGCAGGATAAGTGCCCAGCACCCTGCCAGTTCTAACTGTTCCTTTTGTTCCCAGGTTAATGCTACCTGGCGGGATGCCGCTGACAGCAACACAATTGCTCCTGTCTCTCTTGCTTGCAGCACTGGCAGTTCCAGAAAAAATGTCCTAATTTCAGAGAAGGAAATCTGTCTCACTCTTCATGTTAATGCAGCAGGCTCCATCTGGGGCACAGTTTACAGCATGCAAGAAAGGAGAATTAAGCCCCACATCCCATGGCATGAACTGGTATGGATTTTAAAGTAAAAGGTTTGTTTGGATGCTGGAATTCCTGTCAAGAGCCCCATTTGCTAAATGAGGCCCAGACCTCTATCATATAACAGCTCATTCCTGGCACTCCAGCTCTTGGCCCTGGCTTCAGCCTATCCTTAATAAACCAGCCTCCCAAATGTATCTGATCTTCTGCACTGGGCGGGTCAAGGTCCTGCACTGCTTCTCAGAAGAAGAGAAGCAAGAACCATTTGCTCAATTAACGGTTCTCCCAACAAGATGTCTCAAAAAAATTTGGGAATGAAGCTTGTCTGGCTCAAATGCAGCCCTTAAACACTGAGCCCACAAGCTGAGCTTTTCCTTCCTCTCCCACCTCCCATCATGTGCAGAGTGAGGGCAGCCACATGCTCACTTTGCTGGTGAGGTACAGGGAAAAGAGGTTGGAAGAGGCTGTAAGGGTTAACTGCAACCTCTGGCCACCAGTGTAAAACTCAAAAGTCACGTCTTTATCCTTTCCCCTGTTAATTTTTTCACACAGATGGAGGAAACCTGTATCAGTGAACATGAGGGATGTTTTGGGAGGGAGCATTCCTACAGATCCTAGACACAAAGAGCTGTGTTAGCAGGACAGCAGCACTACCACAGCATGTCAGCTCAGAGACCAGACTGTAAGCAGCAGCAAGCAAAATCCACAACTGAGGAAAGGGAGAGAAAGGAAATCCCGTGGTTTTAAATGGGAACAGTCTGCTCCCAAGGTGACAGCAGTCAGCAGATCTTTACAAAGAGGGACTTGAGGAGCAGAGGGGGGCACTGGTGCACTGCAGGCCACAAACTGGTTTGTTACTGGGTGAGGGGTTGGGCCATCCTGGGCAGAGCTTGGCTCCTCTTGTGGACACAGAGGCTGTTTGAAAAGCACTCCAGCTGAAAGCATGTGATTTCTTTTTTTGTGTGTGTCTTTTGCACTGTGGCACCCAGCTGTCCCCATGCCAACAGCCAGCAAAGAACTCCTGATGCTCATCCCTGTTTTCATACACAGTGCCTGATCCAGTGCTCCTAAAAATACTGCTGACAGCCTCACTGGGATGATTTTGCCAAATTCCCACTCCAAAAGCCCACAAAGAACAGGGGTCTCCTTACCTTTGGGTGTCAGTAATGCACCACCAAGCCCAGGCCCAGCCTCCATACACATATTGCTTCTCATCAGAGCCACAGCAGCCACCTGCAGCACAGCAGAGAGCACAGAGACATCAGGATTACACACATACACGTGCTCTTGGACAGGGAGTAACTTACAGGAAGAGGAGTTCTTACTCTTCCTCCTCTCCATGGCCTTCACATGGCAGTTTTCCCAAGGCAACCTTTTTTGGAATTGTCTTATAAAGTTGGAAAATAGTATTTGTATAATTCACTGTGACCAACAGTAACACACAGAAAAGGACTGTATGCCAAACCAGGGCTTTATTTTAGTTTTGTTCAGCCCTTTTAGCAACCAGAATCAATATCAGTATCTTCAACTGTGATGTCAATTGCTTTGGAAAGCCACATAAGAAATCCACCTCCTTTCCCTCACACCATCCTTAAATTCCTACAGAAGCTCTGAAATCAGCATTGTGAGAGAAGAACCTTTGAGCTCCCAAAAACCACTTTCTAATTCTGGCTTGTGCAAGTAGCACAGTGTCTGATGCTTTGATGGTCCATCTCAGAGTTGGATGTGCCCAAGGTTCAGGCAGCCTCCAGAACTCTTCTGACACATTTCAGATTTGATCCTGGTGAAACCAGAAGATGCTGTCTGGATTTTCCTATCTTTGATTTAAAGAACAAGACACCTGCTGCCTTTCAAGAGAGCCCCCTGCCAGTGATCAGATTCATGGCTGGGAAGGGAGGAACTCTGCAGTTCCCTGGCTCAGACCAGGGCTGGGAGCTGCTGACTCTAAGGCAGATCGAGCCAGAATTCCCTCTCTCAGCTGCTCTCCATAATCACTCTTACTACAGCAGTGCCCGAGGGCCTCAGCAAGGCAAGTGCTGTGCAAACAGAGCAACAGCCAGTTCCAGCCCTGCGGGACAGATCTCTGCAGGCAAGACAGAGCCGGCGCAGAGGAAGAGCAGAAAAGCAGAAAACAGAGTGGCTCTGAGAGCTTTGGATTGTGGGAGGGGAAAGAGACAAGGATGAAGCCAGCAGTCCTTTCAAGAGGAATGACCAGTATTGTTTGCATAGGTCAAAATGAAGAGCAGAAGCAGCATACATCCAGGCCAGCATGCCTGCAGGGCCCTCTGACTGCAGGAGGGGACTCTGTCCTCCTTGTTCTCCTCCTCTTCTTGCTCCTCTTGCTCCAGTTCCCTGTCATTTAGCCATCTTCTGCCTACTTCCAAACACTGTCTGCTTCCAGACACTGGCCACACACTGCCTGCTTCACTGGCTTCCATGCAGTGGTTGACAAACCAGCAGATCTGTCCCATCTACAATTCTTCACCCTTGCATTTCAGTAAGAATTAAACACAAATGGGAAAAGGCTTCACACACTTTTTGAGATCTCCTGTGTTGCACAGCCTAGAGGAATATTCTCCTGTCACCTCTGAGCCAGCCTTTGGATAGCTTTTTCCTGTAGCTGGAAGGGGATTTCAGCCAGGCAAGCGTTACAGAAGCTGATGATACAACATCCTGCAGAAACCACAATGCCTTTAACATTTCTTGGAGGGCGTCAGCCTGGTTAGCTCAGCCTTTCAGCCAGGCCCTTGTTTTCCAAGAACAGGAAGGGAGGTGTTCCTGGCACTCAGGAAAAGCAGCACCACATGGAAAGGTATTTTATTTCCCAGGGTCTATGTGGTCTTTACTGAACCTCTGTTAATTTATTCTTAATAATATCCTGAGAAAGCTCTGCACCCTAAACCCACCATTGTTACAGGAAAGTGCCTCTCCACACAGATGTTCCTCTTCTTCTGTAGGAAATGCAAGGAAATACCTTATTTAGTATCACACACAAAATGAGCTCCACATTTGGTCCTGGTGCTACACAACACAGCTGCAGAGCACGGTCTACTGAGCTAGATTATATGTCAAAAACTGTTCAAAGCCTAGAAAAACCAGGGAAAACTAACACATTAAGGAGGAGTGGGATGCCAGCCAGCTGCTTTCACGCATGCTGGACGTCTGAGCGCAGCAGAGCTCCGTCCTGGCAAGGCTGAGGAGCTGAAGGCTCATTTTCCATGGCAGTCCTGCCGCCTCTTTCTCAATTCTCAGGCAGCAAGTGAAAAAGGAACCAACAAAGCAAAATCTTTGCAAGACTAAAGAATAAACCCTCTTGCACAATGAGATTTGGCAGAGAAATTGCCTTTCCCAGCTATAATACGCCCACTGTTCCAGCAGACTGGGTCTCACAGTGGCTTCCACAAACATCCACCGTGCCTCTTCCGGGGCAGTGTGCAGGGCCACAAATGGAGGATTCATAGCCAGGGAGCTGCCAGCCAGCTTGGCCTCTTCCCAATGAAGGGCTCCCATGTTCAAGCAAGAATTCCCAGAGCCAGGAGAAAGCACGTTGTCTGTTTGTTTGGGGTTTTTTTTTAATTATGAAATAAGATTAATCGCTTGGGGGTTGGTAGATAAAAAGAGCTCTCAGCAGATGCAGGAAGTGAGCAAGGAAGAACATGAGCCTCAACAGTTTTGGGGACACAGGGCTCAAAACATCAAAGCTGGGATGATCTGAACAAGCTCTGTGTTGTTTGCTCTCCCAGGTAACTCGGGCGCTGAGTTACCTCTCCGGCAGGAAGTGGTGAGCTTTCCAAAATCAGGTCATGGTAAACAGGCTGCTGAGTCCAGACAGACCAGGAAAAAGTTAGTAATTGAAAACAGTTACTGACGAAAGATAATGCAGAGACAGAGGAAGGCAAAAGCATGCATAAAGAAAATCCCATCCTAGAGCAGGGCCCAGACTACAGTCAGTGTCTGGTTCTTAGGCCTTGCTGTGAGTATAAATTAAGTTTTGTTCACATGCAGAAAAGGTACAGGGTTCTGAGTTGAATCCATAAACAGCTCTGATGGTCACTGCAGCAGATGAAAGCAGATTACACTGGCTATCTTCCTCTGGATGTGATTTATATGAAAATGACTTAATGAGAAACAAGGCTATAGAGTGAGTTTAAAGACACGTTTAATAACTCATCTCATAAACAGCAACTCAGAGAAGACAAATAACAATGAAGCTACACAACAAAATCACTGAGATACTATCCCAAAATTCCTTTTGGAAACCAAAAGGAAAGGTTTGGGGCTATTGTCCACCTCCTCCTTTCCAAAGCGTAGTCTGCAAGTCCTGGAGATTTAACAAGCACATGACAAGGGAAACCTTGAGCTCCACCACATTCAAAGAGGTGAAGAAGCACCTCCTGAGAAGGAAAGATCCCAGATGAGCTGGGTAAGGGCCCTTCTGAGCACTCATGACTTGAGACCAGCTGCAACGCTGCACTCACAGCAACCCCTGAGTATCACAAGGAGTGAGAAACCAACTGTGGGGAAAGAATTTTGGCTTGCCAAAATGACAAACCCGAATCTGCAGGAGCACTCAGTTAAACCTGGCAGGTGACCACCAGTGCCACTGCAAACTTCCTGCATGGCTTGCCTGGTGCAAGAGGTGGGACACCCCAAACACAACCCTGGAAAACAGTTTGAACTGGATGAACTGTATGAACATAGGGCAAAACCTCCTGGGACCCAGCTGAAGCTGCCTGCTCCTTCCCACAAGCTCCTATTTCTTTAAAGGCTGAAGAACTGGAATTACAGCATCAGTGTGAGGGTTCAGGTGGCTCTTGCTGCCCACCACATCTTTCCACAGGACATGGCCTGGACCTTCTCGCTCCATTTTCATGCAATAGACTCTTCTCACCTAAATGTATCTTCTACATTTCTCCTTCCAGAACTGCACTGGGTTTTGTTCAGCTCATTGGGTCAATCTCCAGAGTTTGTTTTGATCCTGATCCAGCTCTTCAAAGCTCTCGAACCCATTCCCAGCTCAGTCTGCAAATTCAATAAGCACATTGTCGATTCCATTATCCAAGCCAAAACAAGGAACTTACTTGATAAATTCTTTCAGTTGAACAGTGAGCTACTGTCAAGTTTCCTGGCAATGGTCTTCCAGGCAGTTTCATATTAGTTTCATAATATCTGAGAAACCAGTTCCTTCTTGCACTGTGGACTGTAAGTCTCTTGCAGGAACGGCTTCAAGAACCTCAAGAAATCCTTATTTCAGGCTTTCAACTTAGAAAAGTAACATGAAAATAGCACATGAGCAGTTCTTGAAGGGCTAAGAGGGATGCAGTAACAGGATGGAAGAGCTTAGAGCAGCCCTGGAAGGGTTACACACTCCTGACTTCTGGCATGAAGCAGGAAATGTCTGCACAAGACTAGAATTAACTGCTAGCTCTTCCTTGACAGACATCAAGGAGCCCCAAAGGGTGTTGCACTAAACTAAAATTTGAGAAACTGGGCTGCAGCATATTCCTCAAGCTGATTTCTGCTCACCTGAGGAGGAATCAGATTAGCTGAACATGGTAAATACCTCTACTTGTCTTCTTGTAGGTGTTACAAGCAACATACTTGTCTCACTAGTCTCCTAGGAGATAAAGTTGGGTTGGCTGGGTTGCACTCTCCCGATTTTTTTTCCTCCTTTCACTCCCTAAACTTTTGCTGAAGTAGCAGTTTGTTCTGACACGGGAACAGGGAGGGCTGTGCCCACTTCTCCCATCACATATTTCCAGGTGTTCCCCTCAGAGCTGCTCTGCTGCAGCTCTTGCCAGCCAGAAGGAAAATGCTTCAGCTGTAGAGATTTAGGCAACACTGTTTGGTAACTGTTAGATGAATATGGCAACTACAAATACAGGTTTCCTTATTGTGACACTGTGGAAACATTACAGCACTGTACTTAAAATCAGCAGATGGACCTTAGCCACAAAAGCTGCATTTAACCAGACTGTAACCCAAACCCAGCACTTCACAGCCCATTTGGCTGGTGGGAACATTCAGATGTGGGGATGAACAGGTACTCTGTGTACCTCCCTCAAAACTCCATCAGCTCCAGCTGTGCTCAGAGTGGGCTCAGTGATGTGCCAGGCTCCTGCCAAAGCCTCCCCAGACGGTGCACCAAGGGAGTCTCCCAGAAGAGTCAGACCCACAGTCTGGGGAGAATCAAGGCTCTTCCTTACAAATCCTGGGCTCCACAATTCACTGATGGATCGATCAGCAGTGCAGTTTCTTAGAAGGAGGTTGGTGCTGCTCAGCAGGGGAGGGACAGCAGTGCCAGCAGAGTGCTGAGCTGTGCCTGGGAAGCAGCTTCCCAAATAAGGCTACAAAGCTCCACGTTCCCAAGGCACAGCTGGCTGCTTCTGGAGCACTGGAAGAACTCGAGTGTCTCACAAGAAAGTGTAAAGAAAGAACAACGCTCATCAGAAAAACCCCCATGCCATGGGAGGCCCAGGACTAAAGGCCAAGGGGCAGAGGCTGAGTAAAAAAAAAAAAAGAAAACCCTCCCACCAAGTGAAGTCTTTCAAATAACTACCACATGACAATTCAAGACTGCATGCCAAAAGCCTGCCTCTAATAATATTTGGTTTATTTAAATTAATTTAACTAAAATTTATTTAATATTATTTTGGCTTATTGGTAATTATTATTAGTTTCTCCTTCCCTTTCCCTGTCTCCCTAAATCCAACTTAGTATCACACAAATTAATGCTGGCCCACGAGGTCCTCCCTGCTTTTCCCAGGAGGAACATGGCTCAAGTTCCTGGAATTTCAAAGGCCTGTAGCTACAACCTCTCACTAATGCACACAGGCACAGAGGAGCTGCAGGGCCCTGCAGAGCTCCCAGTGGATGCCCTCAGGATGCAACAAGTATCTGCAGAATACACTGGGCAGCAGCTGAGGAAAACCAGCCTGGTGGCAGCTCCAAACCCAAGTGGCAGAACGCGGGTGATCTCTGCTCCCTTCCCAAAACACAGCTGCACTTTGAGGACTGTCCTGGGCTCGCTGCTCCTGGAAAAGCACCACGCCTGGAACTGCAAGCAGATGCCACAAATTCCTGCTGGCTCATCCTGGAAGCTGTAAACGCCAGAGAAGCAAGCCCAAGCTTTGAGACTAAAGGGCATCCCTGCACACCTGGAGCACAGCTTCTCAGTCTTCTCATGAATGTGGCATTTCACCAAGCAGTGACAGTTCTGACAGGGCTCCCTTTGGAGGGAAGCACAGCATCAGCTGTGGATCCCACTGGGAACTGCAGACCAGGAGAACTGCAAGGAATACTGTTGCTCTGGGCAGCTGCTGGGTGGGGTTTGCAACTCCTTAGAAGCCACCAGCAAAGTGAGTATATTTGTTTCCAGAACTGCAGCCTGCTCCTGGCATCTCCTCAAGAATTCCCGTAACAGGTCTGTCATCCAAGAGAGATGAACTGATAACAGATCAGCCACAGCCTGCTGGAGGCTTTGGCTCCAAAACCACAATAACACAGTTGTGAGCATGGCAGAGCTGTGACTGGAGGCACATCCTTGATGTTCATATGCATTTTCTACCTGTGCTCATTACCTTCTAGCTGGCCTCAGTCTGTCACAGAAGGAAGCTCCCAGCCCTTGCATCACCTAACAATAATTAATCCACCTAACAATCATGAATTAATAATAATCCTGTCTGCACAAATCCTGGTCCATGCCAAAGTGCAGCCTGGAGCTTCAGCAGCACTGAAGCAGCGACAGGTTGAAGACATGGGGGATTTCACTGCTGGTTTGTTTAACCCTAACCTCAGTCACCTCAGTCAGCTGCTGGGGACATTCCACATGTCCAGTGGGCATCACCTACATCCAGTGCCAGCACCACTGAGTGTCCAGGTGATGTTCTGGTGAGGAAGCTGCAGCAGGATGTGATGGATGAAGATGGGCATTGCAGGGACAAACGTGCAGCACCTTGCCCCAGGAACAGGATGGCTTCCTGGCAATGCCAGCCAAAGCCTGTCTGAGCTCTGCTGGTGCCAGTGCCTGACATCACCTGGAATCAGCAGCATTGGAGGTGCTGCTGCTGTGGCTGGACCTCACCCACTGCTATGCGCTGCTGGGACCCCACCCCGGAGCCTCAGCTCCATTACAGCATCTCCCACCTCCCTGTCTATTCCCAAATCACTTAGGGCCCCCCATGACAGGGATCCTCCTAGAACCCCTTGGAGTCCCAGGACCCCTCAATTCCCCCCTCCTTGCACACCCCATCACAGAGACACCCCCCCCCCAGCTCCCACAGGTTCTCTCCATGACAGTGTCCCCCCTGACAGGGACCCCTGAGAGTCCCCTCACAGCCAGGACCTCTGACTTCCCTCTCCCACAAGGCTCCATCACAGAGACACCCCCTGCCAGCCCCCCAGTGATCGAGACCCCTCAAATAGCTGAGAGCTCCCTCTCAGCCAGGACCCCCAAAGCCCCCTCCTAGCACATTAGAGACCCCCCAATCCCTCAGGATCCTCCCATGACAGGAACCACCAAACCCCTGACAGCCCCCTCACAGCCAAGACCCCCAACTCCCTGAGGGTGCCCTCTATGTCACCCCGCAGCCCCTCTGTCCCCTCCGTACCTGACACCACCAGCGCCTCGTTGGGCCCCACCGTGTGGCAGTTCCCCATGCCGGCCCCTCCGCCGTCCGCCCCCACAAGCCCCCGCGCCTCGCGCGGCGGGGGCGCGGCCCGCGGGCGCCGCCATCTTGGGGAGGTCGGTGCCACACCCCGGAGGCGGGGCCGGGCCGGGTGCGCCGCCATGTTGGGCACCGCGTGCGCGGGGAGAACATCGGGGGCGTGAGCATGCGCGGTGTGCAAGGGAGGGACTTGAGTGTGCAAGGCACCGAGTGTGACAATGCGGGTGTGCAAGGGATGCGTGTGGGTGTGGGTGTGTGAGTGTGCGCCCCTCGCTCACCCCCATCCCACACCCACACAGGACCCCCCGGGCTCCCTTGTCGCCACCATCACTTTATTGTGCCGTGGCAGCAGCAGGGCCCTCCCCATGTCCCCGCTGCTGTCCCTCCGCTGTCCCCAAGCCCACCAGGCGCTCGCTGCCCTCCCAGAGCTCCCGTGCCAGGCGGTCATCGCGCCCTGCCGGCCAGGGCACCCGGGGCCCGCCGTGGGTGAAGTAGCGGCCGCTGAGGGGCTCGAGGCCGTCCCGGGTGGCGCAGTCCAGCACGGCCCGGGCGCCCTCGGCCGCGTCCAGGAACAGCAGCCAGGCCAGCGGCAGCAGCAGCGGCCGCAGCCACAGCGGAGCGTGCCGGAACAGAGAGGTGTTGACGAACCCTGCGGGAGATTGACACGTGTGGGGGGGTCCCAGGAAATGTGGGGTGTTCCCCTGTGTGTCCCAGAGGATGGGCACATAAGGGAGGTGCCACAGGCAGCATGGTTGTGATTGTCCCCAGGCACCGCCATGCTTGTGCTGGCCGTGCAAGGCTGGGCTGTGTGGGTGTGTCCCAGGTGAGGACAGGTACAAAGTGAAGGGAGAGGGGGGAAAAAAGGAAAGAGGAGGATAAAAAGGAAAGCGGAGAAAGGAACATGCAAAGGGACACATGAAAAAGGACATGCTGTATAAATAGATGTGTTGTGCAAAGGGACACTGTAAAGGGAACACACTGTATCAAGGAACACAGTGCAAGGGGACAGGGTCCAAAGGGACATGCCAAGATAAGGGACGCACCATGAAAAGAGACACTGTGCACAGGGACACATGCAAAGGGACACATGAAAAGGGACACACCATATAAAGGGACACAAGCAAAGGGCCGCACTATGCAAGGGAGAGATGCTCCCCTTGCAGGAATTCCCTATGAAAAGGCAGCAAAGCAGGATACCAGCCCCACAGAGGGACACCATGGGACACAAGGGTGTGCAGCTCACAGACACCAAGGGTGGGCTGGCTCCTACCTGGGTGCACGGCGTAGCAGGTGACCTGTGTGCCCAGCTCGCGCGTGGCCAGCTCACGAGCGTGCAGCACGTTGGCCAGTTTGCTGTCACAGTAGTCCTGGAAGGTGGAGAAGAGCCCCGAGGGTGGCCGGCCCAGGGCCTCGGGGCGCAGGCGGCCGGCACAGTGGGCACTGGAGGCCACGATGACCACCCGGCTGGGAGCGCAGCTCCGCAGCCGCTCCAGCAGCAGCTGGGTCAGCAGGAAATGGCCCAGGTGGTTCACCTGGAAGGGGAGGCTGAAGCCATCCTCTGTCGTGCCCCCGGCGCTCACCCCTGCGGAGCGAGGAGGCAGTGGCAGCCCGTGGTGGTGCCTGCCCTGAGGGGTGCAGAGGGGATTTTTTGGAGTCCCGGCACTCACCTGCGTTGTTGATGAGGAGGTGCAGCTGGGGCTCCTGGCGCAGGAAGGTGCTGGCAAAGGCTCTCACTGAGCGCAGGCTGGCCAGGTCCAGATGCATGAACAGCACCTCGTTGTTCCCCGTCTCCTGTGGGCACAGCGGGGGCTGGGGCAGGGCCAGGGGCCCAGGGGTGGGGGATAGAGCCAGCCAGGGGCAGGGGGATGTTCTGGGCACTGGATCCAGCCCTAGGGCTTGTGTGTTTGGACCCCCCAGCATAGGAGGCTGCAGCCTCCCCCGTGGTACAGTGTGCCCCATCTTGGAGAATCTCAGGGTGCCTGGGATGTCTTGTGGGGGTGTCTGAGTGGTTATTCCTGGGATGTGCCATGGGGTACCTGGATGTACCCATGGGGGTGTTTTGGGGGTTAATCATGTAATGCTTAGAGATGTCCTGTTGTGTGTCCTGGGGGTCTCTTATGGGCATCCCTGCACCGCTGAGGAGATGCCATGGCAGTGTCCTCAGGGTGCCCATGGAGGCATCTGGGGGTGTTCATGTGATATCCAAGGATGCCCCACAGGGGGTACATTTGGGCTGTCCTGGAGTTGTCCGTTGGGTGCCAGGGGTACCCTGGAGGTACCGTAGGGTTCGGGGATGTCCCGTGGGTGGGAATGCCGGGGGTTCCGGGGGGTGCCGGCGCTCACCCTGCGGATGCGGCTGGCGGCGGCCTCTCCCCGCCGGGCGCTGCGGGTCGCCAGAATAACGCGGGCCCCGCACCGAGCGAGCTCCAGCGCCGTGGCCGCGCCGATGCCGCTGCTTCCCCCTGCGGAGCGGAGCGCGGGGCTGAGCGGGAGCAAGGGCCGCACCGGGGCCCGTCCCGGCTCCCCGCCGGTCGCTCACCGGTGACGATGGCGGTGCGGCCACGCAGCTCGGGGCGGGCGCGGGGCCGCGGGGAGCCGCGCAGCCCGTGCCGGAGCAGCGTGTATAGCGCCAGCAGCAGCCCCACGCCCAGCAGCGCCCACCCCATCCCGCCGCCACCGCCGTTCCGGGCAGCCCGGGTCCGCCCCGCCGCGCCCGCTCCGCCCCGCTCCCGCCTCCCCGCCCCGGCGGGACGGACCGACCGGCGGACGGGGCACGGTCTGCGCGGCTCCAGGCAAAGGGAGAGCTGGATTCGTGGCGCCGGTGGGAGCAGAGACGGAGTGAGGGTGAGTGCGGGCAGCGCTGCCCCCTGATCAATAGCCCGGGAGATCACAGAACCTCGGGGTGGTTCAGGAAGGAAGGGATCATCAGAGGTCATCGAGTCCAGCCCCTCTACTCAAGCAGCGTCCTCCAGAGCACTGAGAGCTGTGTCTGGACAGCTGAGTATCTTCAGGGATAGGCAGTTTGCCACCTTTTGGGGTAGCTTGTTCCAGTGCATGGTCGAGAAGGTCTTCCTCATGTTTAGGTGTAACTTCCCTTGCTCCTATTTCTGTCCGTGTCTCTCCTTCTATTGCTCATCACCCCTGAGAAAAGCCTGGCTTCATCCTGTCCGCTGACACACCCCCTTCACATCGATGTATTTGAGAGTAAGATGTCCTCAGTCTGCTCTTCTGTAGGCTAAACAGGCTCAGCTTCCTCTCATAAATGAGGTGTGCCAGTCCCCTGCGCTTCCAGGACACCTTCAGGCTATGTCTCTCCTGAGGAGCCCAGAACTGGAAATATTTGAGGTGAGGTTGGGCCACGATGAGTTGAAGATGTCCCAGCACATTGCAGGGGTTGGACTTGATGACCTTCAAGAGTCCCTCCTACCTCAACCAGTTCCATGATTCAATCACCTTCCAGTCCTCACCCTCTTCCCACATCCCAGGCAGGACACCAGGGTCCTTCCATCCCACCCCAGCCTTGACTCCCAGCTCAGGCTCCTCTGCAGTCAGACACTCTGGGGAAGCTCCAGATTGTGGTGACACGAGTGAAGACAGACAATCGAGAAAACAGAATGTGAAGTATTTTTTTTTTATATACAGAATACAGGAAAGTTTCTGTAAAGTCTAAAACGTTACAATTACTATGTACAGTGGAACTAGCTGTTCTGCTGCGGGGAGGTGGCAGAGAAACAAAAGAGACAGACAGGTTACGACAAAGGATCTGCTACAATAGACAATTTGAGGAACGTCATACCACATGTAGCACTGTACACAGCTTTAAAACATTGAAAAATGCCATCACTGATGTATTTACACAGAATCCAACACTTTTCCTTATCTGAAATAAAAAATAGGATGGACACCAGGAAAAGAACTCATTTCTCACTGCCCATAATACACAGTAGCTACTTGTAGTGCAACCATAGCAGGGAGGGATGGGAAAAATAACTGTGGGAAGAAGAGCGCTTCTTTACATTAAATAAAACAATGATATTGTATAGATTTGCTGTATGAAAACTGTATTTCTCTTTTAATATAAAACTATTGTCACTGGCACAAAATAGAACAAGTTTCTGATTATTTTACAACTGCATGGGAACTATCTGTCAGAGAGAGTCCTTGAGTCAGACAGCGGTCACCCCTCGCTCTGACGCGTCCTGCTCTCACTGCAGTTTTCCTTTTAAAATGAAATGTATAGTACAAATATATGTGCAAATGCCCCTAAAACTTGAGCAAAAAAGAAAAATTAAAAAAAGTTAAACGTTCTTCATTTCATGCAAACGGCGTGTGAACAGTCTCTGGGCCGACACAGAAAAATCCCACCTCGGTTTGTACATTTTTGCATTGTAAAGAGTCTGAGGGCGTTTTCCTTACTCCAAAAAGCTCTCTTCCTAAAAATTCCTAGGGAACTGAGTTGGACCGCAGCACGGGCACCTGGTGGGGTTTCAGAGAAAGCTTCTCCTCCAAGTCCATATCTTGTACTAAGGCAGTGTCCCCCTTGGGCTGTTTGGTCGCAAATTCGGTGATGCTGAAAACGAACTGCAGGCAGCCCAGCTTGATGTAACTGCCGTGGTGGAGCAGGGCCGTACCCTCCCAGCCAGCCCCGCTGCCCCCGATCAAACTGGAGCTGCTGGCTTTGCAGTTACAGGGTTTTCGATGCTGCCCTTGTGCCTGTGAATTCATCACAGCAGCTTCTTCGTGCGCCTCCTCTTCCTGTTTTCTGCTTTTATGTCGCTCTGGAAAAGAATAAAAAAAAAAAAAGGTAAGGTTTGAGCAGGTCAGCAGCAGCTTGTTTTCATCAGCAGCGGTTACTGCTGAGGTGCCTCATGGGTAAGATCCTCCAGCCATGAGGGATTTCAGTCTGCAGTGAGCAGCTGATCAAAGGGAAATGGGAATCTCCTCACAGCCCTGGAGAGGTTGAGGCATTTACATATCTATTTTGGCAGCCCAAAAAGAGGAAGCTGATCAGGTGGAGAGCAGGTGTGAGCCATGCCGGGACAGAATGCCTGCAGCACAGCCCAGATCTTCTCACAGCCTGGGAAGGGAGAACATGCATGGGGAAATGCCTCAGGCCTGCTCATCAGGACCTGGAGCTTGGTAACTCCTGCCCTGGTGGCTGGAGTAGGGTTTAGGTCAGGGCACAGAGCTCCCCAGGCTGCAGAGGAAGGTCTTGTGTAACCCCAGCTAAGGACTGTGGCAAGACTCCCCTTTCTGCAAGGGGTGCACCAGCCTATGCAGAACAAGGGGCGCCAACAAAGAATTGGTTTCCTCCTGCTCCTGCCCCCTCTCAATTAACTCCTTTTGGTGGTGGTACAACACTCACTTATCACACTCTGCACTTTGGCAACAATACTGCTGGGAGGAGTGGGTGTCATCTTCTCCGAGAAATCACACGAATACAGAACATTGTCCACCGTCGTCCCATGCTCACTGTAGTTCAACAGCTCGTAATGCTTTGTATTCTGGAAAGAAAGGGAAGAGGAGGGAATCAAGACATGAAGTCATAGAATGGTTTGGGTTAGAAGGGACCTTAAAGACCATCTTGTTTCAGCCCTGTGCCATGAGCAGGGACACCTTCCATTAGACCAGGTTGCTCCAAGCCCCATCCAACCTGGCCTTGGACACTGGTTTGGGGCAGGCACAGTTTCTCTGTGGAGCCTGTGCCAGGGCCTCACCAGCCTCACAGGGAAACATTTCTTCCTAATATCCAATCTAACCCCACCCTCTGTAAGTCAGAAGTTCTTCTGCCCATACACACCTCTTTGGAGCACTGAAACACAACCCCTTCTCCTTGTTGCCAGTAGTGGTCAAATAAGAGATGGTAAATATCCTCCAGCTTTAGAGACCACCAACCTGATCCCCCTGCTACCAGAACAACCAGCCTTCCTGCAGGAGCTGCCTTCTGACAGAGAAGAAGGGCCAAAGCAAAGTGGGTTTTACCTACTGCACTTGAACCAACACATCTTTTTGGGAACAGGATATTCAAGCTGATGCTCACAAAAGCAAGCATTTTACAGGCACACCTGATGCGAACTTGGCTCAAGACCTGTGCCTAGCAGAAAGAGATGAGCTTTGGAAAGCAGGCACAAGATGGCAAGAGGGATGTCACGTGCTGCAGCAGCCTCAGGACAGAGGCAGTCTGGGATTCACAGGCCTTGTGCAGGCTGAAATGCCAGCAGACATTACCGTGACATGCAGCGTTACACAAGCGGTGTCACACTCAGCTGAGCTTTGTGGAGGATGCTGACAGAGCAGAGAAGATTTCAGGTTAGCTCACAGAAATCATCTGAGAGCTCAAGATCTCATCCCTCAGGGACTACAAGGCTTTAATCAAGTTACAAAAACTCCACATGCACATGGGAGTAGGTTTTGAAGTAACCTGCTAGACTGCAGAAGGAGAACCTGCAGAGAGCTCCAGGAAGGGGAATTCTCCCTCTCCAGAGTGACCACAGCCATAGCAGGGTCAAAGGTCAGTGCTTGGAGCCTGATTTATGACTGACCACTGTGAAGAGATGCTTCCACACAAATTTATGGTCAGGATCCCATTACTGAGTGTGTTTGGTAGCTTGCAGGGCACTGGAGGAATGGCCAAAGCTGGCTGTGGGTTAATCCTGGATCCTGCTCTGGAGCTGGTTGACAAATGGTGATATGAAAGACTCGATCTTGCTTTGAAAACTGTTTCCATGCTAAGAGACACCTCCAGTAGTGCTGTTACTGGCAGGCCTGCTGGTCTGTTTACTTCAAGAACAAACTAATCTCTGGGCTGTAGCTAAGTAGAAACTGTAGGTTTCTGTTTATGCTGTGAGCTTAACTGAAGTTTTAGCTAAATAAATAATTTATAGAGAACTGCAGATGCTATGAATGCTTTGCTCCTCCATCACACTTGAAAACAAGGGATTCAGAGCAGTTCCCTGGTTTGTTCCAGCTGAGGTTTGATGTTGACACATGAAGTTTAGCTTTTATTAACAACACATTCAGATCAAAAAGTATCAGATCACGTCTGGTCCTTTTCTTTCCCTAGACACCAGCAGTGACAGTGCTGACTTGTGGCCAGTCCTTGCCCACAGGCAGTCAGAGAAATCCTGCTGGCAGAGCTCTGTGCTTCAGAAAAGGGTTTGACAGAAAATGCTGACACAGCCTCCACTGGAGTAAAACCCAGCTCTTACTTTGTAGTCCACAAAAGGAGCACCACACAAAGACAACCTGCTGCCTGCATCTCCAGCTTCCACTGCCATGCACACCAAAAAATAAAAAAAATAATAATGAAAAAAAAAATCACTCAGGCACTCACCTCATCATAGAATATGCAGGCATGTTTGCCAGACACATAGTTACAGTGACCATAGCTTGTAAGGCACACATCCATATCAGCTCCTGTCATGGGGGAGGACAAAACAGGCTCAGTTCATATTGGAAAAAAAACCCCAAACTGTCAGGCAGCAGAGAACAACAGACAGAATTAAACTTCAATTAGCAAAACAACAGGGGAGCAACTGCTTTTGTCCTGCTCCCAGGACTGCATGAATAATGCTTCGATAAGCCACCAACAAAGTTTCAGTGGGGGAAGGGTGCCAGCAGCTCTACAAAGGTTGAAGAGCATTTCACTACTCCTGGGTCTACCCAGAGCACCAGAAGAATCTAAGCAACAAGAAACAAAACCTGCAAGCAAACCACAACTCTCCTCTCCATCAGTCAGGCATTAAAACTCCAAGACAGCTGTTCTAGTTATGACACCATGTGACAGAGCTGCCACCCACACAGATTCAGGCAGATGGGGGATTTCCACACTTCTTGGTAGCGCAGAATCCCAGTACAAGCGGCCACAGTGAGTCTGTTTCCTTTGACACCCACTTGGCAAAGACCTTAGGGAGGGCTCAGGGAGAACCACCCTGACTCTGAAAGGTCTGGGCAGGAAGAAGCTACTCACCTGTCCCAATGTAGAGGGTTCGATAGCACATATTGACTGCACCCCCCAAGCCCATCAGAGGATAGAACACCGCCCGGGCTTGCACTTCCTTTCTTTGCGCTGCAAGATAAAAAGAAATTACTTGAACAACATTATCAGCTGGGAAAGCTGCTTGACCCCAGAGTCCCTAGCTCAGAAAGCACAGACCCAAAGGAGGATGCAGCCAGCTTTGGCCTAAGCACCGGTTCCCAACCCTCTAGGAATGTTTGTGCATTAAACCTCTTTCTGCCAGTCATAGAAAATTGCTTTCTCATAACCCACACAAGCCATGCAAATGGGGAGCATTAACACTGAGTGTGCACAATGGAACCACGCTGAGGAACACACAAGCCTTCTACCCCTGGCTTCTTTCTTAATCTCTTCTACTCTGGGTAATCAAAGAGATCAGTCTTTGCTCTCAAAGTGCCACTTTAAAAGAATTGGTGCTGGTGAATTCACCAACTTTAGCAATGGTGATTTCATTTCTAGTGAAGCTGCAGGAAAAACACCTGGGCTGGATGGGGCTTTGCAGGGACAAACCCAGCTCCCAAGACAGGATGATTGACTGAGTTGGACTCTTTCACCCTTAGGTCAGTCCCTATGGCACACTTGACAATGGCTGGTCCAGGGCCGAGCCTCCAGAGCAGCTCCAAGTTCAAATCACACACTCACATGCCCATGTTAACTGAACAGAAAATCTTCTGTAGAACAGATATTAAACTCCATTGGGCCACACAGACCTAGCCAGGATTTCAGCACTGTCTTTTGGAGGAAAACCCCTCATACACAGAGTTTAAGCCTCTCCTGATACCACATCTGCAGGACAGTGTTACACCAAGAGGGTGAAATCAAAGAACAGAACAGATTATTTCTGAAAGACTGCTACATCAAGAATAGTGGCCACACCAAGTGGCATCCCAAGTTCCACCTCTGCCTGGCTGCTCTGCATGAATCCTTTCAGCTGCCTGGCTCTGCAGGGCTCACTAAAGGCTTTGGATCTAACATTTCACCAGCAATGCTAAGCAGCCAGTTGGATGCATCATTCCTGCCCAAAAAGGGTGATGGGTTCAGACAGCACCAATCTGCCTCGAGAAAGGCAGACTGCTGAAGAATTCCAGACCAGGAAGGCAGCTCATACCACAGCCTGCTGCTCTGTCCTGCAGCAGCCATCACAAGAAGACTGACAAAGCATTTAGGGAATGCTGTGATGCTAAAGCAGGCAAGCACAGAGCTTCAGAAAAAGATTACTGACTGACTTCCAAAGATCTTATCTGGGATATTTACCCCCCCGGCCTAGCAGAGGGGGAGCAGAGAACTGCTTCCACAGCAAGGCTCTCCAGTTAGTGTTTGAAAGCAGATCAAACTGACTGGCTGCATGCAGAGGAACATGGGGCCACCCTGCAGCTTTAGGTGATACCAGTGGTAATAAACAAAGTCAAACTCAGGAATCTGGAGATTTCCAAGAGAAATTCCAGTTGCTTTCCATTACTGGCAGTAGTCATATGTAGTGGTTTCAGCTTGACAGTGACATTCTGAACAGGCAATGACAATGTCACACATATATTCTGTGCTCCAGTTCCTCCTGTTCTTGTGCTTGTATCTCTCCAGAAAGAGAGAGCAGGAATTCACGGATTTCACTTGCCCATCTCAAAGGTAAAAGTGTAAAGAAAAGCCACCAAGCACCTGAGATGAACCTTCCTATCTCTTGCTAATTCGAAGATGAATAAAACACAACTTCACTACACATTTCCAGCAGAAAACCTGAAGGTACTAAAAGTATTCACACTGCTCAAATTTGTAAATAATTAAGTAGAGGATCCTGATGGAGTTTCTGGTCAGTGGCTATTCAGAGCAGGGGGGTGAGAAGAAAGAAAAGTGAAAGGCAGCATCAGATACCAGAAGAAGAAGGAAATCTTCAAGGAATGGACAGTGGCAAATCTATGGCTCAACATATCCCGCTATTCTAGGGCTGCTCTTACCTTCAATGTGGTTTCCCACAGGAGACTGCTGATGGGAATTGACACTGCTTGCTAGAGACTGAGCTTTGGGAGGAAAGAGCTGATGTATTCTCTGCAAGGCCAGAAACTTGATCAGCTGCTCATCCAGCATATTTATCTCAATCTCTGTTAATAAACAAAAAGCAATTAGTAAGTTATTCAGGGAAAGAGTGCAATCTGAGCTGCAGTGGATTTAGCTGTCCCACTTACAAACCTGCTGTTTGCTTCAACAGCAGACTTGACCAATTCTGCAATATCAAGACTCTTACACATAGGTGAGCTATTATTTCACATCACCTCCTGTGAGAAGAGTGTGAGGACGGTGCCAGCCACAGCTGGAGTGCTCCAAGGGAGGCAGCAAGCAGAGGTTTGGGGCAACTAGGGTTGATAAAAGCCGAAAATCTGCTGCTTTGGCCCAGAATCAACAGGTCAGTAGAGATGGCCATTGCACCTCTTTGGACAGTATGTTGGGTCCTTCCTCTGAAGCTCTGCTACCTGGTTAGAAAGTCCAGCCCTGCATCACAGAGACCTGTAACCCCCTTTGAAGCTGCTGCAGGCTCAGCAATCTCCTCCTGAAGGCACTCTGCTAACGTTTGCCATCTCTTGCCAAATGCAACAACAGGAAATAAAAACCAGGCCAGTCTAGGAGACTGACAGAAGCAGAAATAAATTATAAAATTAACAGACCCACTGGAGCATCACCACTCAGGTGACTGCTCTACAACAAGATCTATTGCTGCTGGACTTTATCTGCCAGGAGCAGCTCTGGATTGCAGCTAGCACCACAACATGGCAGGGCTGCAGGTTTCTGCATGTGAATTCCACCTGGAAAGCAGCCCAGTTGTGATTCTTCCCCAGAAAACCTTCAGGCAGAAACACTTCATTGGCCTTGCTGCTTTGGCAACACTAGGAGCAGGGAAGCATGTGACATATTTAAGGTAATGTACACCCAGCCCCTCCCTCACCTGACTACAACCCTGCTTTATCTCTGGAACTTTCCCTCAAGCAGAGATGGAATGCTTTAGGGAAGCAAACACACAGTGCTAGCAGAGACTGCTGATGAATTAAATACTCACCCCCGTCCATAAATGCTTTCAGGGAACCAGTGAAGTCCAACATAGCTGCAGAGTTTGAAGTGAGTGATGAGGGTAGAGTTAAAGCGCTTCCTATGGATAAGGTGCTGGGACTGACCTTACCATCTACAGAGAGAGGTGATGGACAGAAGAGATGTCACTGTGACGTTCACCAGACATGCACCCAGCCCTCAGGCTGCCCTTGGCTGCCAAGCTGCTCCAAAATGACTCATTTTGCTCATAGTCATGCTTTGAAAAAGGCCTGAACTAGAGGCCAGGAGCTTTCTTCTGCTCACAGAAAGGCTTCTGTGTGCCTCCAACACAGAGCCAAACGTGGCTTCTGCCTCGTCTCCAGCTGCTGGAGGAATTCTTGACCTATACATTTAATCTCCTGCTCCCTGTGGTGACACTGGAAAGATGAGCACCAACTCCCCAGGAGCTTGAAGAATTTATTAAACCTAAGAGACATTTGCCAAGTAGCTTGTCTAGGTCTTAACATGAATAAAAAGCACAACTGCTCTGGTTTTATTTCTACACTGTTATAAAGTCTGGGGTGCACATCATTGTCCAGAAGGAATGTGACAGCCATAAGCAGATTCTATTATTTACAAAATAAAATCCTCCTGCTTTGGAAGTGACCATGCAGCTGAAAGAGGCAGTGGCAAATGCCAGGAAACAAAACCCCTGTTATGTGTTGTCAATACCAGATCTTCTTGAGCTGGTTTGCTTACTAAAATTTATGGCAAAAAAAGTCATGGGCAATTTGCATTTTTGTACTCGGCAGCAAAATCTCCACACCACAATTTTTGTTATAAATATATAATCCATCCTGTTAGATGGAAAATTTAAATGTTTACACCTTTCCCAAGAGACAGTGCAGCAAGTAATGATTTTGTAGAACACAAGCTTTGCACCAGATGCAATTATTTAACATCTTAAGTAACTGCAAAATTATGTAGGGCTTGCAGTGCTCTTCAAACCACAAGCAAGTTTTCTATAATACAGTCTCATTTCCTCTACCAGAACTTCTCCCAGCCTTGCATTTCTAAGCAGGGCATGGTCAATTCAGCAGCCTCAGAGTAACCAAGTTTATTCAGGAGGAGGCCAAGTACCCTGGGGACTGCTTCCAAAGGCGAGGCAAAGCTTAGAAGTTACTCATTGAGGAATTTTAGAAAGGATTATAAAAATATGTTGCTCTGTTGCTTTACAACCACCAGACCTGAGCCACTCCACACAAGCCTGA
Source organism: Serinus canaria (assembly GCF_022539315.1). Lineage (NCBI taxonomy): Eukaryota > Metazoa > Chordata > Aves > Passeriformes > Fringillidae > Serinus > Serinus canaria. The sequence goes on along the minus strand of NC_066332.1, from coordinate 4,184,488 downwards.
CACTGAGCAGGTTGGAACTGCATAAGAGGTGACACACAGCTCTGTCACGTGCTTTTCAGTCACTGCTCCCACCCAACCTGCACAAAGGCTTTGCTGGTTTGAGTCTTGAGCTGGCATGGGGAGAAGGAAAATGAAGAGAATGCCATATGTGAATGTTTATTCTAGCAAAATCTGAGCTGTGGGCAGTTACTCCAGCATCTACCAAAATCTTTGACTTTATGTTTCTATACCAAAAATGGTTATATTCACTCTATTATATATCTTGCCATAATTTACCAAGTTTTTTGGGTACAACTCAGGATCCCTGGCATATCCAAGTCCATAACTGTGTCAGACCAACAAATCCTAAGGGTTCCTAAGCTCACACTTCTCCAACACCAAGGCTGTGCACATGAAGACTCCAACAACACCTGCAGTAGGGGACACAACCACTGCCTGAACAGTTACCCTGGATTAGATCCCAGAGAGCTGCTCTTGTGAGGAGGACTGACTACCTTGCAATCCAAATGGCCATTTGAAACAAACCAGTGGTTTTACAGCAGCGCTGGGGTTTTAAAGCAGCAGCTGTTGAAACAGTGAGGCAGCAGCCAAGTGATATAAAGCTACTGTTGCTTTCAAGAATTCAACTGACCTACTATCCTGCTTGTCAGGACAGAGTTCTTCCCTCAAGTATAGGCAGCCAGCAAAAATACATCCCATGGCTCCTATAAAGCGACCTAAGACAGAGGAGACCTGAGAAACTTCTGCTGGCTCTCCACAGAAAGCCCAATTCCCAGTCAAACGAGGGCACACTGCTACAGCCTTGAGATTTCAAAGGAGGTTTAGCCTGAGCTTTTCTCAGCCCCGGGGTCCAAGGTCAGTGGCTCAGCACGTACCTGAAGGTGGTGCTGGTGAACAGAATCTGTTTGTGGACCCAACAGCTGAGATGCCATCTCCTGCAGCCTGGGGAGGGGTGAGAGCCCGGGTGGCACTGAGCGGGGAGCCCCCGGCCCGCAGCTCTGCTGTCAGCGGCGGCCCGATCTGCGTCTGCACATTCTTCCTTTGCAAAGTGCTGGTGGTCTCCAGGCTGGCACAGGAGCTCGAGATGGACGTAGGCAAACTCGTGACCGGCGCAGATCCCCTTTGTGCACAAGAAACGGATCCTGCTACGTTCTCCGTTTTGACAATGGTTCCAATGGTGTGATTCAGAAGTCCGCAACTCGCTGGGGGCGTGAGGGGCCGAGGCCACGTTTGCCGATGAGACAAAACAGGTATTGTGTTCCCAGAGCCCGTGAGCCGCTGGGAGTCAGTCAACTGTGCTGAGGATTCGGATGAAATGCCATAGAAATGAGGCCCGTTCACTTTAATGTCAGAGGCTGTCGGCCCGTTCGAAGTCCCGCAAGAAGAGGCCTTCTTGGATTTATCTATACAAGAGCTGCAGTTAACATCTTCCTGTGACAAAGTCTGCTGGGATTGCGAGGAGCTCAAGGAATTCTGGGTGGTAATCCCTGAGGTGCAGGATGACATGGAATAGAGGGAAGGTGTGGGTGCCTTGTCAGCTGCCTGGTAAGGGTTGGCGAGTGAGCCATCTGCCACAATAACAGGCTTAATATCAGCCTTCTCTGTTTGTTCAGAGTCCCAAAGCGAAGTCATCTGCTTAGCAGATAAATGTTTCAATATGCTGCACTGGAGCGCAACAACACTACAGAGCCACTGGAAGGAAGAAAAAAGTGCAGGTTAGCTCTGGAGGCAGCAGTGCTCCAAACCTCTACAGCTGCTCCATCATTCACCCAGCTTGAGGAAAGCCAGCTCCTGACTGCTCAGATGCAGTGCGGAACTACAGCATCTGCTCTGGAGCTCATCCACAATTAAGAAAAAATTTTGTCCAGATAATTTTGCAACCAAAATTATGTACTGTTTATCTCCATGCTGGAGGTAGGACAGAGAGAGGCTGAGATTAAAGGAGGGAGAAGGCAGCATTTCCTCACTTCCAAACTCCTCCTTCTCTTCACTTGTTAAATGCTGCAACTCTTCAGCCTCAGGTTACAAACACATCCCTCTTTCATGAATTTGGGCTTCCAGCCAAACATAACCCTCCAACTTACTCTATAGCATGTTGGAAAGAAATGCTGCTCTACCTCAGGTATAGGGAGTAGAAAGCTGGGGTGGAGAGCACTTTCCTTTTACACAAAGTAGAGGAAGACCAAAAGATTTATACTAAGTTTTAAGCTCCATGGTGGATGTGCACCTGCCACATAAAAGAAGCTCGTCTGTGCTAAAAGAAGGACTTGATTTCTCCACTGACAGCAACTTAACATGCCCTTACACTGTGGAATCTGGCCAGAAGTTTCATACAAGATTTAAACACTTATTTGACCTTGATTTACATGCCCAATTCCATCCGCAATAAAAAGCGACCCAGAAATGGGACGTTAACTTATAAATAAACGTGTCAGAGAGCAGCCTTACATAATCAAAGTGCAAAGTATTTCCCCTCAGCCACGAAATAAAGATGACGTCTAGACAGAAGGCCCTCGACTCCACTCTTAAGGCCAGAGGACTATTGCACCACTTCCCTGAAGTGTCAAATGAGGAATTTTACATCTCACCTGGAAAGTCAAAGTGAAGTTTTAATGCACAAAGGTGTCAGAGACAAGACAAGCTATCACCTTCACACACGAGCTTGAGACTGGTTTCCTAGACAACTGCTCCATCATGACTGAAGTGGAAGGGGATCTTTGTACCAAAGCAACTACACACACAGAGTCCAAGCATTTGACTTAATTTACCTCCTGTTGTTCTGTCTGGCTGGCTAAGTGCTCAGTGTTCAAAAGGTGCTTCTGCAAGGGTTCCTCAGGGATCCCGTTACAGATCAGCTCGCCATCTCTAATTGCTGCAGGCGCGAGTAACGGGGGTGGAAGCCGGTATTGGGACTTTATAGCATCAGGAACCTATATTGTGGAGAAAGAAGATCACACATGAGAACAATTACTCAAGAATGACTAGTTAAACCAAGTGCTTGATCAGCACTAAACTCTGCATTTGCTGCTTTCTCACCCAAAGGAACCCTACAGATACATTAGAAGTATCAAGGACTGAGTACTTTAAATTGATGTAGCCATGCTGAAATTAATAGGTTTTATTCCCTTAGGTCAGGCATGACTTTGGTACAACATGGTGGCTACAGCATAAGAGAAATAAAAAAAAAAAACCAGCCAAGGGAAGGAAGTCAGTATGGCAGTTGTCAGACATCCTGGCAACAAACACAGTCTCAAATCTGACTGCAGGGCCACCTTCAGGAAGTTTTGTGTTGTATCTTCTATGCTTATGCTAGATTTAAGTGCTTACTTGTAATAATTGAGCCTTATAGTAGAAGGAAAGAGATCTTCTTAAATCCTACAGGTAGTGAGTGCTGACTCCCAGATCTCTCACTAACACAATCATTCAGACTCTGTCTTCTTCCTCCTGCCACAAGGAGTATGCTGGTTTCCCTTCCAAACTAAAACAGATATGAGGGGTTTTCACCCACCACTACTTGTTACACATACCTTCAGACCTTTCCTCTTCACTGACTGAAGAACTCTGCGATTCGGAGGGTGCTTCTTATGGATTCGGTTTAAGAAATCCACTTTGACAACGTGCTGAGATATGGTGTCCTGGAACCGGTCAAATACTCGGCACCGATTACTCAGGGTCAAGTTCTTCTGGTTCAGCTGGGTGATCAGATAATGCCACAGGAGTTAGGGATCTACAGGTCACTCTAAGGCACCCTAAGACTTTCATAATGCCTCGTAGCACTGGCAGTACAGCATCAGCTCAGCTTTAGACTATTTGTTTCCTGCAGCACTAACCATTTCTGTTAAAGGGCACATTGCTGGAGATGAATACAAAAGCATTTAGAGGTCGACTAAGCAGTATCTATGCTCTCAGAAGCAGTTTGTCTGGGAAAAAGCTCTTTGTTTCAGCCCCCTGTTTCCTGAGTATTTAAGTCTCAAGTAGACTGCTTTTCCAAAAATGAAAACTCCCTCTTGGAATGAAACTTTTTTGGGTTAAGCATGCAAAGAATTACTTCCCCTATTTGTAGCACTGTGCTGCTTTGTATCCCAGTTCTGGAAGCTCATCTAGATCTTAAAGAGTCCAGTCAAAAACTAGACAAGCTGTCAGTGAGCCACAATCTGAGCTGTCAGCTTCAGTTACAGGAAGGAGTTCCCCCATCTTTATATCTTATTGCAGAGAGCAGCATCATATTCCTTTGGAGAGTGTGTTGCTTGCAGCAGGAGCTTTACAAGCGTTACAGGGAGCAGTAAGAGCTCTGAAGCTGTTTTACATTTGTTGTGCTTTGTCCTTTAATGGACCTGCCAGGTTCCACTCCAGCATCCGGTTACATACTGCAATCATAGTCCTGCTTACCACCACGTGTTCTATGTGATTTGGGCACATCCATCTACCCAGAGGCATGGCAGTAAGTGGTGGCTCCAGACAATCCATGTGGAACAGGAGTGGGCAATAATCACACTGGATTAGAGGTGCCACTCTGCAACTCCTGAGAAGAGAGAGCCAAATCTTATTCCCTGTACAGAGTATAAATAGAACATTCAGGCAAGCTTGGCTGACCACTTCAGTTTATCCTCTACACTGCTGTTTGCACCAAAAAGTAGGATTTCTGATTTGTAACTTGATCTGTATAGACCTTCTTTAAGATCCACTAGAGGCAAAAGCCTTTATTTGAAGCAAAACTCAGAGATCAAAAGGAAATCTCAGATTTAGGTAATTACAAGTTTCCTTAGAGGAATCATGTGTGATGCTGGGACATGTACATCAACAAGATGTTCTCAGAACAAGTCTCAAACTCCAGAAAAACAACTATATCTGAATTCCCAGGCTTTAAAAAAGCCTTTGCTCTATGACAATGTCATCAGTTGTTCTCCACAAAAGCCCACCTGAATCCTCATTCCACTTAGAGAAATTCACTCTGACTGGGTTTCTGAAATAAAGGTTTCATTTTCACTGACATTTTGGATTGGGATTGATCTATGCAATTTTTTATGCAGCATTACAAAACCCATCAGTATTTTGTACTGGTTTTCAGATTTACAATTTCAGCACAATATTCCTATTTGCCCTGGGCTTATAAATCTCTCAGTAGATTTCTATTTCCTAAAGGTCACCTCCTCACACACTTCCTTCACAAACCATAAACAAACATCGCCATTTACCAAACCACCACCACTTCAGCATATTTCTTTGCAGAAAAACAATGAAGACAAGATGGCTCAATCTTGTCAATCTTCAGGCTACATTTCAGAACCCTTTACAGCTGGACCTACACATGCTGTGGTGAACACCTGTTATTTAGCAAAGATTAACATTCTCCCATTTGTTTAGAGGATTGTAAGTAAGTAATGAAGGAGAATGGAAAAGGAAACAGATAATCTGTTTTTAGCAAGAACTTTGCTCCTGTGAAGGCTGCAGTTTCGCTGAATGGCTTCCTGAAAGAACAAGTACCTGTTGCATGTGAAGCAGACCTTCACCGGCAAGGGAACCAAACCATTGTGGTCTAACTCGTGTTGTGCTTTCTTGACATTCTTTCCTGTGGTTTCTTCCTTTCTCCTCCTCTTACTAGTACCTGAAAAGGTAATTTTAAACAGCTTTGTTATCCACATAGCAGAGATTTGCCTTCTGGTAGATACATATAATCATCTCAGAAAAGTCAAAGATTGCTGCTTAAGGAACATCTATCAACCACTAAATCTAGCCTTAAGTGACAGAGACTGTCTTTAAAGGCAGATATATTTCACACTTAGTAATTTCAGTGACACCCTATACATTTAGTCACTACTTTGTTACTATATTATTGCATCATAAATCAAAAATCAAGTATTTTGACAACTGATTCTTTTTCATATTGATGATCTAGTCCAAGGTGAGATCAGCAAGCATCTATCACAAGTTCTGATGAACATGGTGTGTAGTTGCAGTGTCCCCACAGATTTGAAAGGCACCTGCTCCTAGACAGCTGGAGGGGAGGCAGAGGTACCTCTGCTTTCACCAGCCAGCACCACCAGAGCCACAAATGTCACAGAGTCAGGAGGGAAAAGAGGAAAGATGGCAGCAGGATGCAGCTGCAGACATCTTCACTACCAGCAGACAAGGCCCCGCTCACCTGGAAGTGCTGTGGTGCAGGTCAGTTCATTCGGCAGCTGGAACTGCGTTGGGTTCCTTTCCATGGCAGCAGCAATAAGAAGCTCAAAGGGTCGCTTCAGCTGGGGCTGCCCACAGTCCATTTCTGCAATGGCAGAGTCATCATCCACGTCAATTATGTCCTCATCGACATCATTCTGTTCTGAGTTGGGGGTCTCGGTGCTGGCATTGGATGTGGGAGTGCCAGGCCGGCTCGCTCTCCTTTCCAAGATCCTGGCATGCGCATTAGCCCTGATGCTGCTGCTAGACCTGTCCAACAGGTCTGCGTCACTGGTGGGGGAGGTGGTCCTTTTCCCAGATTTGTCCACCAATCCATTTACCTGCCCCAGCTCTTTCTTCTGTTCTCGCTTCTGCACGACATGAATAGGCAGGCTTATCATGGAGGCCACAAACAAAGCACATCAACCTTGACAAATATGCGATTGAAGACAAACAGCATCTGAAAACGCTTGAGCCACGCACTACAACTTCCCCCTTGCAGTCATTAGAGCCTCGATCAAGAACAGTCTGATGGCAGCTAAGGTACAGGTGACAGAACAGCTGAAGAGAACCAAGCATGGGGAAGAACATTACCATGTGTCTCTCTTTTCAGGGTAGCTATACTTGAGTCCAGATCAGGACAACATTTCACAGCATCTAGTCCTAAACATTTGAAAAATCACACACTGTTTACTTTGCTACCAACACTGAGAAACTCCACAGCACACTGTTCACTGTTGATGCACTTTACTAACCCTGGTACTGCATACAAACCCATCAGGGGTTGAGAAGGTCAGCTTGAGAATACAAGCACAACATACTAACAACGCTCTGCTATCTCCTGGTGACAGGAGTCTTGAACAAGGTGCAGCAGAGGAAAACTATAGATTGCCATCACCACAAGATCTATTTTGCAACAGGAGGAGATGCTGCATGGCCTGGGATGGGCAACTGTGCACTGTTCCAGTGCCTGACAGCATCTTCTATGTGGAGGAACCAATCTACTCCATCACTAACATGGTCTGCAAAGGGACCAAAGTGTTTTCAGGCAATTTTTAATATAGAAAAGTTGGGGATTTTCTCCCTCTTTTTACTTTATTATTTGTTTTTCGATTTGTGACCTTCATTTCTATTGTTGGCAGATGGCTGAGCAACACCCTGGAAACATAACAAGGCAATCACTTCAGGAACAAAAGGCTGAGCACACAGTTTTCTTCCAATCTGTTTTGGGTGTCACTTCAAGGGAACAGTTGCTAGATAGCTTGGTGCAGTTTCCAAACCCTCTGCTACGCAGCCCTACGTGGTCACAGCAATAAGATGTTTACATTGTGCAAGACAGCTTCCTGGAGAAAGAGCATCAAGGCAAAAAAAAAAAAAAAAAGACAAGCTACAATATTGCCCAATCATCTCCTTCCCATCCTGTTCAACAGCCCAGGAAATCATAACTCACTGTGATTTCACCCTCTGCTGATGTATAACTGCTGTGAAGTCACTCTTCTAAAAAACACATATTAAGTACAATCAGAGCCCTGATGGCAAAGCTGTATTAACGTGACTCCCGTTCTGCCTGCAGACAGCTAACCTCCTTGAGCACAGGAGCCATTCCCATTTCCTCTGTGCCTCAGCTCTCCCTCCTTTCCAGAAATGGGTGGGGAAGGAAAACAGTTTAAAAGGCACAGACTGACAAGAAGGTATCAGGCACTTCAGTTTTACCTCTTAGTAGTGAGGTTAAAATATCCTAAGGGTCTCACCAAGACCCCTTAAGTTTCTTTAAGTCCTTTCCTAACAAAACCCTTTGCAAACGTGAGCACGAAGAAGCAGCTCTGGTTGTCTAAGTACACATGAAGGGAGAGGCAGGTATAAACCACAGGATTCAGGTTTCAGAGGGCCAGTTGGAAGGGCAGGGATCGTGTCTGTTCTGAGGCTTTACCTTGCGGCGCACGGTGCAGCGGTGGCACATCCACTCCCCCGGAGGCAGCATCTCCTCGCTGAGCGGAGGGTTGCTACAAGAGAAACACAAAGCAAAGCTTTACTGTTATTTACTGTCATTTCTGGAACTCTTCTCACGTACACAGTCAGAGTAGCTCTGCGGTTCCACTCCCAGGCACTTCCTTTAATTTATGGTGAAGCTCCCTAGATTCGCTCTCCCATACATCCACTTAGCCAGACACCTCCAAGAAGCCAGTCTTCCATGACACCCATCTCAGCTCCACGGTTTCAGAGCACTCTCAGACTTGAACAGCAAAGATAAATGGAAGATTCACTGGTGTGCCACACACATACCTCCCCCCTCAACACCACACCTCCTTAAATAACTTGATTACTCCATGTGAGACCATACAGATTCTCATGCAACAAGCACAGTCATACATCCAGGCATTTCCATCCTTGGATTTGCAGCGAGTCCAACTGAATGAGCTGCCATGAGTTCTACCCACCAGCTCCCATGTACTCCATCCCTGGGCACACTTACTTAATGGTAGAAACCACCTTCTATCTTAAGACAACCCAAATACTCTTAAAAGTGTCACCATATCCAGCTTGCCTTGGCTACGAAGCACAGGATACATCCTACTCACATGGATCTGCACTTACTATAAAAGCTGTATCACAGTGAAATGACATTCTCATTTTGATGCTAGAAATAAACCAAAGCAAATTAGACTAAGGAGTAAGGAGGACTATTTTGAGAAACACTTTTCCTCAGTAAAAGGCAGAGCAGCATATGTTAGATGATACACTTTCCTTACAGATCCTACTACTAACTCAAGTACTTTCCAACACCTCTTTATCATTAAGATTTGTTATTTGAGCAAACTGCTGACTGTGGCAGGGAAAATGTACCTGCTGGCAAAACCCAGCCATTTACCATGCAGTGTGGCTTAAGATAATACTTTTAAAAGTTCTCCTGACTTTTGCTAGAGGCAGCTCTTAGTAAGTCTGCTCTCTTGTGCTGAACACATGGATGCACTGCACAGGATCTGGAAGCTCCACTTCCCACTGACTGGGAAACAGATTTCAAGGATCCACTGGGACTGACTGGGTTACAAGGGGATCAAGTACAGTAGCTTGTAAGACTGGCTCTAGAAAGCCACACAAGCATGGGAAGCTAGATGTTGGTTCATGGCAGGAGTCTCTATACTGTTTATTGCACCTACAAATACCAAACCAAATCCGAGTTAAGCTTTCCAGTCTCCAGCCCTGACAAGCCAGGGAGGATAAGATGCATACTTGCTGGCTGGGAAGAGCTGTACTCTGCAGCAAAGGGAGAGGCTGTCTTCCTCAAGAATCTTGCCCCTAGCACAGGGAAATGGCACAGGATCCCAGCCCAGGCTCCCAAGCCTGGACTGTGAAAACAAACACACTTCCTTTGTTTAAACAGAGTCCGGCAAGCCTTGCCCTGAGCTCGCCCTGTGCCAGCACTGCCTCTGCAGGTACTGCAGCCACCCGGGGTCACACTCCCTCTTGCAACACTGTGCCTGGAAGACTGAAGGAAGAACACAGCAAGAATCAAGCTGGTAATAACCTCAGCATTTCTGGTGTCAGGCTCTGGGGAATTCAGCAGAGCCAACACATCTGGCAGCCATTTTGAGGAGGAGTGCAGGGTTTCAGAGGCCTCCGTGTTCCAGGCGCTCCAGAAACGCAGCGCTCTGCATATATGCACTGACATACCTGCAGCTTATGTTTCTCATTTCCTGGAGGGCTTGGATGAACAAGAGATCAGGCTCTAGATGAGAGCACCAAAGCCTCCACTACTGGCTGCTTCACCTCAAATGCTTGGATGAAGCAGTAGCTCCCTGCCCCAAACTAATCTTTTGCTAACAGAAGCAGGGAAGGGAGGGTGGAAGGAGGAGAGTAACAAATGATCCCCCTGTGCTTGCTGCAGCATAAATCCAAGCTGAATCCTAAGGTGCACCCTGCAACAGCTCAGGTTTTACTCTTGCTAGAAAATGAGCTCTTAGATCTGCCTCTGCAGCAAGTATGGATTCATGTGGCTCATTCCCCTCTCCCCTCCCAACACCCCAGGGCAAAAAAACCACAGACTTTGATTTGTTCCTAGTGAAATTTCACCCTCTGAAGCTCCCGACGAGCGTGCCTGAACTGCTGGGAACACGTCTGCCCCATTCCGACTTGCGGCGTGCCAGGGATCCACACGCTGCTAGATGCCTCTGGTTATTTGTTTTAACTGTTACCTCAATCTTACGCATTTTACAATGAAACAATTAATAGCATGGTGAACCCTGAGAGACGCCTGGAAGAGTCAGAACAGGTTTCTTCTGCAAGTGTGTATGTTATTGTCCCATTTGCTGGGTTTGAACCATGAAATCCTACACACGCCGTACTATTAAAGAAGCATTTTAATGAATGCTGCTACCCAAAAGCCTGTGGAAGGAGGGGGAAAGATTCGTTTCAGAGCAGCAGAAAGGTTTTAGTGCTCAGACAAGCCTCCTGAGGTTTTCTGCTCACTGGCAGGGCCTAGCTGCGATAGCAAGTGTATTAAAAGACTGATTCTGCCTCTCCTGGTTAATGAACTGTTCATCAACGCAGCTCACCATGCTAACAAAGACTGATGAAGGCTGCTCCTGCACTGCTGGCCTCGCAGCAAGCAGAGAGCACTGCCTGGGTCTCAGCAGAAAGCCAGGGAAGCGCTAAAGAATGCTGTTTTAATTGACTAGGTATGACCACATTCTTCAACCTTTTACTGTAAGCATAAAAGAAACGGATTTTTAAATCTGAGCAAGATACTTGATCTTCATAAGCAAGGTAAGAATTAGCACTTTGGCAGGAGCACCAGAGCCCTTTTCTCCCTATCTTTCATGGGTTCATTAGCATGCACAGCTCCAGCCGCCAGTGTTTGCTGCCAACAGGACCTGGAATTGTACAGCTCCCACTTTATCTTCAGTTACAACACATCTCCTTTCAACTACACACCAGTCAGTTGCACTTTTCAGTACATTTTCACTAAACCTTCATTTCAGAAAGTTTCCCCTTCTGTCATCACAGACAAGAGTGGTGGCCTCTGCTGTTTACCTGGGGGGTTTGGTGTGACCCAAATCAAACCTGCTCAACAGAATGTGTTTCTGCATTTAAAACAAAGACAGCTCTGAAAAACACAGGCTGACTTAAAAACACCTGGAAGACTCACTCATACAAAGCCTCTGAAAATTAAAATAGATGTTTATCACTGCCTAGTCAAAAACCACTACACTGCCTATGAAGTCACTTGCCATATAATATCTGTCTCGTGGCTTTTTCTCAGATAGTTAACTACCTCCTGAAATTCCTATCAGATGCATTGTCAAACATTGTTCTGCCATGGTCAGAATGCAATGCTCTATCCCTTAAATAAAACTTAAATGGCTATGACAAAATAAAAAAATCTTCAAGAGCATATTAGGAGTTTTTATCAAGCAAACAATAGCATGAAGCCACTTAGCTTTTCAATTTCACACTCTGGGGCTCTCATACATCAGAAGCCTGTTGTCAAGTCTAAACCCTGTAATTACTCCTCACTTTGCTGACCTCAATAAATAGGTAAACAAGTGCTCCAAGGAATGGCACCTTCTCCAATACAAACTGGGTCGTAGCTCTCAAAGGAACCAGTTATAAGCAGACCTGAGGTTATTTACACACTGCATTCCTGGCCATCTTGCGTCAAAGGCACGCTGACACTACTTTTGGACCCACCAGGATACAGCCAGCTACCAGCTGGGATAATGGTGGCAGGAAAACAAACCAGTGCCTGGTGAAGCTTTCTTCAATAACTTCTCTTTCACGTCAGTTGTTTTCAACAATTGGACTTAAATATTTTTTTTCCTGTGCAGCGGAAAAATAGTAACACCATGAAAAAATGTAGGCAAACACATTTTTTTCCTTCTCAGGAAACTTGATTAACTGACCAAGACTCAGTGACAGAATGATAATGAAGGATGCTAGATATGTTTGCCAGATAAGGGAAGAAGGCTTTCAACTCTTCTATGGGACTCCTATTTATCCCTATGATGGATAGAGCTACAGCTGTTCTACCAGCTTCAAAAGAACAAGGCTCCCTGGCTTCCTACAGCAGGGCCTCAATGGCAGCTAAAACAAACCAGGAAACCAACCTCACTGTCAGGGCATTACAAGAGCCCCATTGAGAAACAGGGAAAGTTGCATCACTTACAAATTTAGCTTTTTGGAACATTTTTACTGTGCCCAAGTTACATGCTTCTGCTCACAGCTGCTCCCAAACCCGGCTGGAGGAAGACACCTGGAACCCCAAGCCTCTACCTTAGACAGAAGAAAACCACACCAAACAAACCAACAGCTGTAGTCTGCAGCAAATTCCTCCCCACTGCAACTCCCTTCCCTTCCTCTTTTACTCTTGCAATCAACACAAAGCTCCTGAAGACAGAAGTCAGATTTCAATTACCTCAGAGCTGGTTATTAGGAAGCTATCAGCTCCCTCCTCTCCTCCACTGTTGTTCCTCAAATTATTCAGTGAAGTCTCCAAGTTCTGCTCATTAACATGGATAAATTGTGACACTCAGCCATACAACAATAATCTTCCTGAAAAAGCCAAAGATTTCTCAAGCACCAATGCAGAGACCACCAAACTTCAGATAAGCCCAGCAAAATTTTTGTTCTTTACAGACCTCTAAGCATGACCTGATCACATTAAAACTAACAGTTTCAGCAACTTTCTGGCCTCAATTAGGCTCACACTGTTTATAAGTTATACTTATTTTAAGCCAGCAGCACAATTCACATTAATTACAGAGCATCACCCACTATACTTCTACCTGTGGTGCAACAACTCCTAAAGGAACCTGTGAAAAAAGCTTGACAGCAGGCAGCATAACTTTGTTTACATAGAAGTGAAAGTCTTGAGCATGGACATAAGAAGTTCTAAATTAGCAACATCCAGCAAGGACTCCTGGACACTACCAAACAGGTCAGGACATGATTATCTTGGCTGCCACTATGCAAGGAAGGGAACCAAAATGACTGTTTCACAGGTCACCAATTATCCCATCATCTGGAACGCTGCATGTGCTTAGTGTGCATCTTTCCAACAGCATGGCCAGAGCTGGAAATAAGGGTACAGCAACAGACAGAAAACAGAAGCATGATTAAAACACCATTATATGAGCAGACAGCAAGGAATAAGATGTATCAATGAAAAAAATAAAGGTACACTACACTGTCTACATGATGCTACAAGAGTGGAGGAAGACTTGAACTCTGCAAGGTGTAAGTAGCAGCTTTGCTACTATTTCCTTCACTGTGTGCTTATTTTTACTATCTAGACCTGCAAGTGTGTTCAACTTTTCAAGGGCTTGGCCAGCAGTCCCAGGCTCTGGCAGCAGCACCACTGTGCTCCTAAGATCCAGGTACCATTTCATGAGTGTATCCTAAATTTTGTGAGTATTCTGTGAATTTCAATGCCAATGAACTTATTTACTTGAGTCCATCAAACCACTCCTGCTACTCCCATCTGGGAAAAGAACCTCCTGGAAGCAGGTGTTTATCTACCTTACCTCAGCTCCCTTCCTGCCTTCATTGGGGTCCTACCTCCTCCCTGTGCCCTTGGGCACAGGCAGTCCTGAAGTTTATGGGGAATCAGGGAAGTATCCTCCAAGGCAGAACTTTTTTGCCTCCAACCTGATGAGCAGGAGGGCCCAATAAACAGGATAAGCTGCATGTAAACATGTGATCACCTGATGTAATTAGTTACTTCTATTTATAGAAAGAACCTGGCCCGAAGAGACCATTCTCTAGACAACCTGTTAGTTATTACCCTCATTAATGTCTAACTGACAAAAAATTAAAGGAAGTATTGTTTTTTAAGATACCAGATTTCCACACATAGGTAAACACATACATATATAAAAACAACTATGTATAAAAGAGTGTATAGTACCACCAGAACCACAGTGAGGGTTTTTGATTATTATTTTTTAATTAGTTTGACTGGTTATGAACTCTGATATTTGAGACATATTTGCCTAGGGAACCATCCAGCTTTGTATTTATAAGCAGAAACCATGAAAGTTGATAGAAGAATTGTTGACTTTGAAAAATGTGGGTCAGACACAGAAATTCAGACATTTTGCACATCCTGACTCCTGTTTCTTTCCCAGGCATCACTCATTCCTGTGCTGCAGACAATAGTAACAATAGCCTGAATTCAATGTCCAGGTTCATTATTAAGTGTTCAGGTCTTTATAGCACCATCTTCTTAACAGATTAGAAGTCATCTTCTCAAAGCAGGATGACACATAGGGCAGCATCAGGGAAAAGAAAGGAGGCTGAGGAACAACACAGCCCTGGTGAGAATCACTTCATCCAATTCTGTCTTTAAAGAACAATAAATGAAGAGACATCTCTGGTGGGAAAAGAAAATAATCAAAACACAGGTCTGAGAGGTTTCTGAGAAGTGAACACATTCAGCCCCAGCCATACTGAACGTGTTCAAAGGAGACAGGGGTGAAAGGACAGCAGCAATAAGGTGGAAAAAAGGAAAGCAGCACATCAGAAGAGGATGAAGGGCAGACCCATAAAAGCAAAAGCATGAATTTGTCTTCACACAGGCACAAGTGAAGTGTAATTCTGACATCTACATGTGGACTAGGCTTTCCCAAGAACACTGGGGAAGAGAGAAAAAAGAGCAGAGACAGAAATATCCACTAAAAAAAAAACCAAAACCAACAAAAAATCCTTAGAGCAGGGCATACATTCTTTTCCGCCTTTTCCAGATCACCTCTATATCTTGCTCCTGTTGCTATTCTAGACAGAGATCACTGGGAAGTTCACATGATGCCGTGCCCAAAGTCAGAGGCTGTACAGGCAGGTGTTTCACACCAATCACTAGTGCTTGCCAGAAATTCAGCATGGGGTTTTCAGCCTGCTAAATTGTATCCTCAGGCCAGTGCTTTCTGCAGGGTTCAAAGTCGGTAATCTCCAGCTCCATCTAGTTTGCTTCCAGTGATCGTGCAGAGCAGACGTCAGCAGAAATGGGTTAGAGTTGGGTTCAGGCACTCGATTCCCCCCAGCTGGCTGAGATGCTCTTTGCCTTTTGTGCTCAAGATCTGATACATCAACAGGAAGAATGATTTATAAAACCTTTTTTTTCCCTTTCTCCCCTTCATTTTTGGCTACAGGGAGCATTTACTCCATACCCTAAAAAGGTATGCGATTGCATTACAACTGGTATCTGTCAACCCCTTTATTAAAGGGAAGCTACAACACTATTTTTACTCAGCTTACAGAGTTACTGGATACTGCAGTGTTCCTTCGAGGAAGCTGGGCAGACATCTAGTGAGCAGTGGAGCTGGAGACAGCACAAATCGATTACTATAAGAAGGAAAAGCCAGCTCTGACAATCTGTGTCACAAAAATCACAAGTCTAGCCAGTAACCTGACGTGGCAAGATGCTTTTTGCTTACACTCACTTCTTTCATACCCCTGTAACAAAGCTATGTTATATCCCCAGATACATTTGCATTTTCACAAGTCCAAGAGAACTTCCTGACTGGTTTAAAAAAACAAAATGGGTACATCCTTCTCACATGATTTATATTAGCACTTCCTAAATATTCAGACTGTCACACTTGCTTTCAGGGAGACACACCTCCTTCCTACTCTGGAAGTAGCTGCTCCCTTTCTCCACAGCAAATTCCTGCTCTTTGCTACTAACTCAAGGTTTAAGATAGGCTGCAGAGCACAGGAAAAACTCAAGAACCTGACACCTACCAGTCAGTCAGTCTAGCAACAAAAGCAGTTTAACATCCACGGGTGTGGGTCAATAAACGGAAGAATTTATGTTAGTGTTGAAAAACTGTTTCAGTATCGACGTTACAGCTGAAATTTCAAATTGACTCTGTCTTACACAGGGAAACACAGGAGCTCTCCTCTCTTGCAGGTGTTCCTCACACCACCACAAGAGCACCTACAACCCAAAAAGGCCCTTTTTTGGGGGGTGGGGGGGAAATTCCTGTTCAGTCCTGATTCTTACTAAAAATACACAGTTCTGTCACTGACAACTGCACAGAGGCACTCCCCACGCCGGGGTGTCCTTTACACCCGCGGTAAGAGAAGTACAGCCGGATGTCTGACATGCCAATTACCACCGCTTCCCGTTTACTACCCCACCTAAACAACACCCTGAAATGGAGAGAGACAGAGAGGAAAGAATTATGAGCTTTATAAGATCTTGTGTAATAAACACAGTAGTCCCCCCTTCCCAACTATCAGATCTGCTGGCGGCAGTACAATCTTAACAACACTGAGCTTGTATGTGATAAAAAGACATAAGGCAAGCTAAAGGAAGGTGAATATATTTACAAGATAGTGCCAAGATCTCCATAACAAACAGTCATTAGCAGATTAGTATTATGAATCTAATCCAATTAAGAATTTCCTTTGCAAATGCCTGGAGGAGCTGGAATTCCTCTGGGAAGACCTTTCCATGTTGTGAAAGGCTCCCATGAGTCATGCCTGCAGGCTGACATACCAGGAAAGACCAGCTCTGGAGCAGCAGGAACAAAGCAGCGAACCCCACCTCGAAGCAAACCGCTGCAGCCTCCTGCTCCTGAGGAGTCAACTCAAAAATGGACCTCACAGCGGCACAAAAAAAAAGGATTTCTCAGTTCCACAAGTCGTGGTCAACATAAAACTGGCACTTTCCTAAGCCAAGGTAGGAAACCCCGGAGAAGTCTCCTTGTTCACTCTCTCCCACCGTGCCATTTTAAACAGCCTTGGAACAATGCGGGTGTTTGATGTAACACCAGTCCGTGTAGCAGCCATGCCTTGAAGGCAAAGCCTAAATTAAGTAACTAAACATCCCCCTCCTCAACTTGGAATCCTCGACTTCAGAATCCCAAAGTCTTACTCCCACCACTGCACACTGATGTTGGGACCTGCAGCAGAGACCCACAGCTGAATCCAAATCCCCAATTCTTGCCCACAGCGCTCATGGACAGTTTAACATGAGCAACATCCACACACACAGGTGAGAGTGGTGGTTTGCAAGTCACCCAATCACGAGTTCCTCAAATTCTTACTGTGAATGATTTGCTGAAGCCCTCAGCTGAAGTCCATAGATTTAGGCTGACCTTATCTGCCTTTGCACGGAGAGATTTAGGACAAAATAAGGAGAGTGAAAAATCTTATTGGTACAACGTTGCTGAGCAGAGCTGCCAAGACTGATCATGTTACCACATCTGCAGGCGCACACGCAGTGACCCTCTGCTGCCAGGAACCTAGCCAGGGCAATCACTTCCTCCTGCCTCAGGATCCAGCCGGGGCTGGCCCCAAGGCTCCCAAAATATCAGAGCCAGAGATACATAAAAACAAAAGTTGGGGTTTTTTTTAAAGCACATACTTAAACCAATATTGTTTTAACAAAGTATCGGTTAAGATGGATACATTTAAATGTTGGGAACGGAACAGCTTACTCTGACCTTCAATATGCAATTACATAAACATTAAAGTAGGGGCTCGCCAGTCATTTACTGTTAAAAAAACCCAAACAAACAGAAAGCCTCATAATAAAAACTTCCTTCACTTAAAACTACAAGCTTTTTTCAAGCTGTGATGTAATTCGATGTACTGAAACCCCGTTCCTAGCCACTATCAGGTAGGAAGTTTGCCTCTCCAGCACCTTCCGGGACATGCCCTACTCCTTGCAGCAGGAGATGCCTCAGACCATTCTAAGATTCACCTGAAACATCCCAAGACGACCATTAAGGGAAGGATTAACTGAGACAATAGACTGGCCATTGTTTTTCTCCCCTCACAGACTGAATATTCATGTAAAAACCCAAAGCTAGAACAAATGCCAAAAATAAAGCAGGGCATTTTAGACTGGATAAGGTGAGGAAAGAGTTATCGATGTCCTACCAGCCAACACAACTTTTCTCCATTCTTTGTTCGAAGCACTAAAACAATGTGACTCATAGAAAATACCAAAACTCAGTTTAGCTTCCTCTGCTGCACTTTGCAGCTCTGCCACTCCTGTTCTTCGACACCAGCACTTGGGTGAAGACTGCCAAATCGGAGGGGAAATGAGCCAAACACTGCAAATATAAACACAAGGAGGTGTTGCAAAAAGTCTGATGGAGGTAGCAGGCCCCGGTACGGACACCACACACTTCTCCCAGCACAGCAGTGAAGAAGCCCAGCTACGAGGAACCTTCTTGCTGAGCAGGGCCACAAAACTGGCGGTGTCGTTTACATAACTGGTCAGCTTTAAGGGACTGAGGTCACTCTGCCATGCCAGCAGAGCTGCACAGCCAGCGGCATGAAATTTTACAAGAGGGACTTGAACTGCAGCATTCAGGAAGGTTTGTGCTTTTGGGCTCCTCCAACCAGAAACTCGGGCAGGGAGACTTTAAAAAAAAACAAAAAGAGAGAGAAAAAAAGCAAACACAAAACTGTTCTGTGTTGGTTCTCCCTCCTGTTGTCACTCCCCTCCCCCAGCTTGTTAACTAAACTTTTCCTCTCCCGGGGATCTTTCTAATCCTTCGTAATGAATTTGCAACATCAGTCACTTTGCAAACCCGCTCCAATGTGAATCAAGTTTGCTACAAGCTCAAGAAAACACAGGGAATTCTAACAATCACATTGCCAGGAGGAGGATATAAATGGGAAAGAATAGAAGTAGCACTGGAAAATTGGTTTTCAATCATGTAAAGAAGGAGTGTGCATTGTCCCTGAGGGCCCGGGCTAAGGCAGAACATCAGGATGGAAATGCACTCTGCACTGTTACCCAAAGCAGCAGATTGTGGGCAAACAGCAGAACCAGACACCAACCTCAGAGCTAAAAATCCCACGTCCTGTTTTCAGGAATTACCAGGGACGCAAAAAACCTCTCTCTGTAAATTCAAACCTGAAGAGAGTCACCTGACCGTGATATTAATCCAAGTATGTTGAAACAAAGTATCTGGCAGGGATTTCACACTTTCCTGTATCCCTCCCACCAGGCCAGTTTATCTGCAGCCAGGCTGGAATCCCCTGGCCTCTCAGAGCACCCATAGCAGCTTTACACTGAACTAGGGACTCCAAAATGGAGTTGTGGGAAAAGCTGACACCCCAACAGATGAATTGGGAAGTCACTTCCACCCACGTTAATTCAGGAGAGCAGTTGTTCCACAACGCACCAACACAACTTGATATTTACCACCTCAGATGTGCAACACTATCAGACTCTGAAAGTTTTGGGAATTTTGGCCAAGTGCCTTCTGTTTTCCGCAGACGACAACGGGTTTAAGTGCTAGACTGAAGTTAAGGCAAACTGCTGAAGTTTGAGGGTCACACACCTAGCAAAGCCAACTTCCTCACCACAGGCTTAAACAACTTGATACAGAAGAACCTTCTCTGCACAGGAAGGAGCAACACAAGTTCCTGGGAAGCTGAGCTGGGTTTGTCTCCAGCTGACTGCATGACTTGTGCCAATCACACCCCTGAAAATCCTTTCCTTTTATAATATGGCCTCTCCCATACAACTGTATGGGAGCTGATTACAGCTGTAATCAACTGATCACAAACCTTAGACCAATTAAAAGCTACTTTTTTTGTTATGCAATATTGATAATAAATTTAAGCTGGTACTAAAGCTCACAATAAATATTCAGAGAATAGGTAAGTTGTCGACACAAATCAGTTAGAGTGCTCCAGCAGGGCTACTCAAGTGACTCAAACCAAGCCTTGCATTACAGCTACTATTCTTTAAATAAAAAAAAGGAGGCAGAAAGGAAGTTGCAAGTGCCCAAGTTTATATCCAGAACGGAAGTTTACTTCCAGCAAAATGTAGGAGGTAATGGGAAGACACACGAAAACAAAACCTGAGCATCCCTTTGAGACAACCTAGGTCACCTGAAGGCCATAGCCAAGGGTCCAACAAAGGTTCAGAAGGAGGGAGGCAGAACCAGGCCCAAGCTGGAGGCCTTCAGACAAAGCCTTTCCACACTATGCCACCCAGCAGGTTCTGGGCTGCTGTCAAAGAGATCGCTTGAGAAATCCCAGAAGAGGCAACAAATGGGGTGAAAGAGAGTATTTAGAATTGCACTTTCATTTCTGTTCTGAAGAGTGACTAGTTAGCCAAAGATACATATATTTTTTCTATAATATTTTTATATAAACTCTTATACAATTATAATGCAGCTAACTCAGGTACAGTGAAAGCTTTACAGGTATCTCATTTATCTGGTCGTTTCCCACTCGCTAACTACAAAAACATCACCAAATCAAGCCGTGAAATTTAGGCATGCACAAAGTGGTTTCATTTATGGTCAGACTTAACTAGGATTCAAAGTTAACTCTGCAGCCTTAGGCACAGCTCTTCCATTCCAATATGTGAAGTTTTAGCCATCGCTCCAGCCTGGCTAGGAGAATGCTCAGGATGCACCCGAAAGCAACTACGCCCAGCAGAAGGAAAAAAACCACCCTTAAATTAAAGCTCATCAAGGACACTGGATGAAAAATAATGATAATTACTATCCTGCTAGTAAATATTAGAGGATCTGCACTACCACCACCAGTAGCACTTCCTCAGGGTAGGAGGGATGATGTCATGGCTGCATGCTACAGCATTGTCGGGTTTGCCTGGCTACACGCTGCTAACGGGACACTCCCTACAGAACTGTGACCGCACACTCAGCTCCCCTGCTATCAGCAACCAGTTTAATAAGTGCTCTGAGACCCTCAATTAGCATAGAAATGCAGAATAGCCAGCAAGCAAATGAAAATCAGAAAAAAGCAAGGAAAAAAAAAAAAACAACAGAGGGAGGAAAAAAAAAGCGCAGAGGAGACAGCTGTAACAGGGTGGCAAACAAAGCTCCAAAGCATGAAAGAGAGAAAGGAATGTGGTTAAAAAATCTCCCCTAAGGAAGAATACTCTGTACTCCCAAGCTCCAGCTGTTTGACTTGCCCCGCTCCCTCCTCCACTCCATTATCCACTCTGGCTGTGCTAATTTAACACAAACCGCCCGCCTGTGTCAACTGTTGAAAGGGGGGATTTCAGGATTCATCCAAGCTCCGGGTGCAGAAAAAGGAAAAACTTTGGGGCGGAAAGTTGAGGCGCTTTTGGCGTGGTGTCGCTTTGTGCCGGGAGAGCTGGGGAAGCTGTGAGGGAAGGCAGCAAGAGCCCATCCTGCTGCAGCCTCCAGCACCTCGAGCTCTGCCACCACTTCCACACGCACCTCGATTCCCAGCCGGCAGCCAGATCTGCATGCAGAAAGCTCTGCCTTGATCAACAAAGCCACACAACTCCCAGCAAGAGAACCCGGCAGCCCCCCAGCTCACGGCAGACACCCCCACGGATGAGACAAGCAGGTCGGAAGAGCAAGGAGGAAGGGAAAAAAGGAGGGAAAGGAATAAACCCGGCCAACGTTAAAGTCTGGAGGCCTGGATTTCCACCGGGAAGGTATTTTCACGTTTGAGATACTGTGGGGAGTGTTGCGAGGGTTTGGAAGTCATATATGCAGCCAAAATGGCGCTGAGAATAAAAATATAATTTAAAGGAAGGTCGCCATATTGTAAACAGTGAGGCAGGGAGACACAGAGACAGCAACCTCCATTATTCCCAGCAGCTGCAGCAGCACGGAAGCGCTGGGAACGTCAGGCCTGGTACGGAGACGCCACCAGGGCTTCCCCCTCTCCAGCCAGGGCCCTCAGGATGGTCCCCCGCAAGCCAGGCACCCTTGCAGAGGGGTGAGGAGGGGAAGTTTCCCGCTGGGGAGGGCGAAAGGCCGGGCAGGGGCAGCACCAAGGCAGCCAGGCCGCGCAGCCAGCGGCCTCGCTCCTCCTCCAGGCCTCTCGCCCGCTGCTCAGCACAAAAAGAAAGGAGGAGGGTGGACCCCCCAACCCTCCAGAAAGCAGCCAGGGGAGGGTTCACCTCGGCCGCTGTGGATTAGTCTGAAGAGGGATGGATCCAAGCAGGGTTTGCACCTCCTTTTTGTTCCCGTCTGCTCCAGCCGGCCCCACGTCCCCCCCCCCCCCCCCCCCCTCCCCGGGACCTAACGGGAAGCGGGAGCGGCCGGAGGGAAGGTGCTCTGGGCAGATCCGGAGGGAGAGAGCGCCAAGCCTTACCAGCACTGGAGGTGGAAAGCGGCGGGGCAGTGATCGCAGCACAGCAGATCCCCTCCTTCCTTGCAGCTATCGCAGCTATCGTGGTTAGTGGCCCTGCCACTTCGCCTGGGCTCCTTCTCGGGCCTCCTGCTCTTCTTCTCCCCATCTTCGCTCTTGGGGGGAGCCAGGAGGGCCTGGATTTGCTGCACATGCACACACAGACAGAGCGGGCTCTGAGGGGCTGCACAGACCCTGACCCAGAGCCCTTCTCCCCGTGCCCGCCGGGGGGACAGCGGCCCCGGACCCTCCGGGAAGGGATCGGGGGGGGACAGAGCCCCGGCCGAGCCCGCCCCGTGTCCGGCAGGGCCTCTCCGGGGGCCGGGCGAGCTGCCTCCGTCCCTCCGCACTTCCTTGTAAGGCCACGGGGCTCCGGGGTGGGGGGGTTCCCTCGCCATCTTGCAGCCCCACTGCCCCCCGGTCCGGCCCCCCCGCCGCGTCCCGGGCCTCACCTCCATCAGCCCCCCGGAGGTGTCCAGGTCGTAGACGATCGTCTTGGTCTCCATCTTCTCCCACATTCATCCAGCCCAGGAGCGGCCCCGAGAGCCCCCCCCGGCGAGAGGGAGCGAGGCGGGGACGTGCGGCGGCCCCTCAGCAGCGGCTCCGCGTCGAGGCGGCGGGGGGGGGGCGCGGCGCGGCGGGGGCGGGCGAGCGGCGGGGCCTATCCCACGGGCCGCTGCGGCTTGCGCGTCGTCCTCCTCCTCCTCCAGCCGTGCCCGGGGGCGGCCGCGGGGGGCCCGACGCCCGCTGCCATTGCCGCG
This sequence comes from Serinus canaria, assembly GCF_022539315.1. Taxonomy (NCBI): domain Eukaryota; kingdom Metazoa; phylum Chordata; class Aves; order Passeriformes; family Fringillidae; genus Serinus; species Serinus canaria. Next base: position 4,161,461 of record NC_066332.1, on the reverse strand, counting down.
CAGGGGGTGGGTGGGTGAGGGAGGGAGGGGGCGGCGGCCCCGCGCCCGCCGCGGCCGCTCACGCACCGCGCACGCCCCGCGCACAGGCGGCGCCGACGCTCCGGGCCCCGCGCGCACGCGCACTCCGCGCCCCCGCCCCGCCCGCCCCGAGCGCATGCGCGCTCCGCGCCGCCTCCCGCGCGCGGACCTGGCGCGGCGGCGGCGGCGGCGGCGGCGGCGGGGGGGCGGCGGGACGCACGCGGAGTAACTGCGCGTGCGCGGAGCACCTCCTCGAGAGACCCCGCCCCTTCTCCGCCCTCTTCTCGCGCAGGCGCGTGGCGGCCGTCACGTTCCAGCGAGTAGGCGGGGCAGAGGGGACGTCAATGACGTAACGGCGCGGGGCGGGGCGGGGCGGCGGGACACGCGCGCGTCGGCAGGGGGCGCGAGGCGAGCGGCGCGCCGGGGTGGCGGGGGCGAGGTCTCTGTTTGTGACGTCACCCAGGCAAGGGCTACGCCTCTTAAAGCGACAGTGCCCTCCCCCGGAGAGCACGGGAGGTGTGGGTGTGGGGGTCGGGATGTCATCGGAGTAGCGGTGAGGTGGGCTCAGGGTCCACGCTGGGGGCGTGTGTGTGGGTATATCCCCGTTCCAAGCTGCCCGGCCCCGCTGAGGAAGACGCCATCGCTTCTTCTAAAACACCAGTTTTTATTAATGAAACAACCAAAAGATGGGGAGGGGGGCGGTGTCCCCTCCAGATCGAGGGGCGGTGGGCGCCGGGGTCACCAGCCCGAGCGGGACGCGGCGGTGGGGGGGGCACAGCCATGCCAGGTGCCCCTGCCCACCCCGTCACTGCGGGTCTGGCCGCGCTAGGGTGCCGGGACGCGCGGGGGGACACGCTGGTGGCGGAAGGGACCCCCCCGGTGAGGGCGAAGCAAGCGGGGGCCGGGGGGACACGCAGCATGCTGGGGACACGGGAGGGACACGTCTCTGCGTGGCGGCGGTGGGAGACACGGGGTTGCGGGGGAACCAGCCCTGTGCTGGGTGGGGGGCGAGGGCGGGGTGGGGGCACCCACATGGCCACCCAAGCCCCTCGCCCACCCCCCGGGGCTTTGTCCCCTCCCAGCTGCAGCCCCGGGGAGCCCTGTCCTTACCTGGGGGTCCCCACAGCGCTGCTCCCCCTGCCTGTGTCACTCCTCCGTCGCAGGGATTGTGGGGGCTGTTCTTTCCCCCCTGCGGGGGGCTGGGGGCACGGATGGGCAGGGTAGGGTCCAGGGACCCTCGCTGGCTCAGGGGCCGGGGGGCAGGATGGGGTCCGGGGACCCTCGCTGGCTCAGCCTCTCATGAGCCCAGTGCGGGGGGCTGGGTGACAGTGGGGCTCGGGCAGAGCCCACGGGGGTCCGGGTAGATCGGGGGTGGCCAGTGCCCAGGTGGGTCCTGCCAAGCGCTCGGCTTGAGTCTCCTTGGGAGAGGTGTTCCCAGCCCGTGCCGGGGGCCGGCGGGCACGGGGGGGCCCGGGAGGGGTGGCTGCAGCGCCCTGCTCCACGCTGCCCACACCTAGATGGACACCTCATATTCCCTCGTGTCCTGCAAAGAAAACAGACTGCAAGGGGTTGGACACCCGGCAGTGCAACGGGTGCCCGGGACAGGGATAGGGCATCTCCCATCCCATAAGGAGCTGGGGGCACATCCCAGACTACAGAGAGCCCTGGGGATGTGTGTCCCATCCCATACATGGGTCCTGGATCAGTGTCCATCCTGTACATGGTCCTTGGATGGATATCCCAGGTCGTGTGAGTGGCCCCTGGATGGTTTCTGAACTAATGTGTGGTGCTTGGATGGATATCCCACCCCTCAGTGGTCTCTGGATTGATGTTCCATCCTGTGTGGGGTCCCTGACTGGATGTCCATCCCTGAACAGTCCCTGGATAGATCCATCATCCCATGGGTGCTCTCTGGGTGCATCCCCTGTGCTGTTCCTGGGTGGATGTCCTATCTAATGGAACACATGACCCCATCCCACACCTATCCCAGCCCCTGCACAGCTCCTGGCACAGGTGGCCCATGCAATGCAGGGTCCCCAGGGTGCCCAGATGGGCAGGTGTGGGGACCAGTACTTACTCCTGTCTCATAGGTGGGATTGTCAAAAGCCGACTCCACGGTGATATGGTCGTAGGGGTGGGAGCCAGCAAGGGGCAGCTGCAGAGCTGGCTTCCCCTGGAGCCTGTGGGGAAAGGGCAGCTGCAGTGGGCACTGTGGGGCCACGGGGCCCCATGGGGTCACAGGGGGCCACTCACTTGGAGAAGTAGAGATAAATGCCCCCGATGAGCAGGGCCACCACCAGCACGGGCAGGAAGACAGCGATGGCCACGTTGGTGCCCTCCAGCGTTGTCCCCGAGGGCACGGCCTTGGCCACAGCTGTCCGGGAGGGAGAGGTGGGGGTTCACCCAGGGGACACCCCACATCGGCCGCACCCCGGGTGCCCCTCCACGCTCTGGCACCCCCAAACACCCTCGCCCTTACCATCCAGGTTGCGGTTGCTGTAAAACTCATCGTAGGAGGCTGGAGGAGGCGGAAGAAAGAAACCAACACCAGGGGTGAGAAGTGGGGTGCTGAGCGGTGCTGGCGGGGTGCTGGGGTGGGGGGTGCTCGTCTCACCCGCTTTGCAGATGGGAGGGGAGCCGCTCCAGCGTGAGGGGTGCCCGGGCAGGCAGCGTAGGCTGCTCTCGCCCAGCAGCGCCCGGCCGGCGGTGCAGGAGAAGTGTAGGGTGGCTCCCGCCGGGTACAGCCGCCGCTCCGGGCTCTGCCGCCCGCCCGCCGGCACGCCGGGGTTGTGGCAGGGCTCGTACGTCTCCGCTGCGAGGCAGTGGTACGGTGGCGTCAGCGCTCGCCCTCGGCTCGGGGGATATGCCGGAGGAGGGGACGCCCAACTCACGGATGCACTTGGGGAGGCGGTCACTCCACTTGGGTCCCCCCGCGGCACGGTCATGGCAGGTGAGGGTCCCGGCGCCCGCCAGGACATAGCCCTTGTCACAGACATACTGCACGGTGGCTCCCACAGGGAATTTAGGGTTGGAGACCACCCTGCGGCTGTGCTCAGCGTCCCCAGGGTCCCGGCAGGTTGTCACTGCAGGCAGGAGGGACCGGTGGTGACGGTGGCTGGGGATGGGCTGCAGGGCAGGGGGTCACTGGTGGGCACCACTCACCCCGCTCGCAGGAGGGCAGATCACCGCTCCACGTCAGGTCCCAGTGACACATCAGGAGGTCAGTGCCAGTCAGCTGGAAGCCGGGGTAGCAATGGAATGTGACCACAGTGCCATGGAGAAGCTCTGGCTGTGAGGACGTCTTCCAGCCATTGGCAATGTCCGGCAGCTCGGGGCAGGTGTCATTACGGGGAACCTCTGTGGGCACGGAAGGCTGAGCAGGGCAGTGGGGACACTGAGGACACCAGGGGCACTGTCCTGCCACGGGCCTCACCGGAGAAGTGGATGACAAAGCCCTGCCGATAGGCAAAGGCACCGGCACCGGGGTCAGACTGGAACTGCACGGTGACATCGGCAGTGGATGCATAGAGCTTGAAGCGGCCACGGGCGCCCGTGTACTGGCCCAGGATGCGTGCCGTCAGGTCGTCCCCGTCGTAGAAGGTCAGCATGTCCCCTGAGCCCAGCCGCAGCCTGGGGCAGTGGGGCTGTGAGGGCAGGGAGGGCACAGATCCTCCATCCCACCATCCCCATCCCATCCCAGCACTCACACGCGGACGTCCAGCATGATGCGCTTGTCCTCCTCCACGTGCAGCCCCCAGATGCAGTCCTGGCCCTTGCCATATGCCTCTGGCCAGTTGGGTGACAGCACCACTCCGGCCGTGTCCGTCAGCTCCCCGCTGCACACCGCTGTGAGCACACTCCAGGCTAGGCACTGCCATGGGGCACTCGCCACAGCACCCACTCCAGCACCCACCACGTCCCTCAGCCCCATCACACTCAGCAGCACGGTGGCTGCAGTATCTCTCATGCCCCATCCACAGCAACCCCCGGCACCCTCCAGCACCAGCACCCACCACGGCACGCCGGTTCTGTCTCATTCCACTGCGGGTCACTGGGGTCGACACACTCAATGATGGTGGAGCCCTGCTCCAGCGTGTAGCCAGGGTCACAGCTGAACTCCACCGTGGTGCCCACGGAGTACCGGGGATCGCTGGCCGTGAAGTTCCCGTACTTGACGAAGGGCTCGTAGCAATGCCCCTGCTCGAAGGCTGCGGGCACAAGGGCAAAGGTCTGCAGGGGCCAGGTGGGCACAGGGATGTTTGGGTCACCTGTTGTACCCTTGGCTCCATACCTTCATAGCGCAGTGCCATGCCTGCCGCGGCCCCGCTGCTGTCGGTGGTGAGCTCCACGAAGAAGTGGCGCCCGGTGCTGAGCAGCCCCTCGATGGGCAGGTACTCCACCTCGTAGGAGTCGTACACCGGCGGTGCCTCCACGTTGTTGCCGTTGCGGATGATGAGCCTGCCAAGGCATGACAAGGGCAGGGTGCACTGCTGGCCATGGCCAACAGCAGCCATGCTTGGGCATGGATGGTAGCCTCCAACCCCAGCCATTTCCAACAGCACCATCCTTGGGCATGGCCAGAGGTTATTTTCCTTGAATATGGCCAACAACACTATCCTTGAGCATGGCCAATGGCCAAAGGTAGCCACACTTGGCTATGGTAAGCAACGTCCATCATTAAATATGACTAAGGGCACCCATCCATGGCAGATCCCATCCTTGGATATGGCCAATGGCACCCATCCTTAGATATTGCCAAGAGCACTCATCCTTGAACATGGCCCCGTGAAGAGCAACCCCAGAGTGCCCCCCACACCCCTGCCCCCCCAAGTTTGAGCCAAACCTGTCATCGTCCTCTGCCAGTGACACCTTCTCGAAGTGGAGGTGCAGGCGGTGGCCATCCGGCGCTTCCAGCAGCCAGTGGCACGTCAGGTTGTTGCTGTAGTTCCCGGGAAAGCCGGGCGACACGATGCGTCCCACGGTGGCATTCCGGACCACCCCGCCACACGCCGCTGTGGGAGAGGGACTGTCAGTGGGTGGCTGTGCCATGCCAGCTGTCCCGTGTCCCCGAGCTGCCGGTGCTCACCGAGACAGAGGGGCTCGCGGGCGCTCCAGAAGGGGCGGGTGGCGTTGCGGCAGACGAGCCGGCGGGCTCCCTGCAGCTGGTATCCCGTGGAGCAGCGGAAACGGGCGTCCCCACCGGGGTGCAGGCTGCTGACAGAGACCTCCCCGAAAGCCGGCCGTGCTGGGAAGGGGCAGCTCAGCAGGTAGGCTGGGGACAGGTGGTGTTGTTACCAAGGTTGAGGAGTAATGGACTCCCCCCCTCACCCAGAACCCAAAAACTGCCTCCCCAGAGGCCTGGAAATGCCTGGGTGTGGCAGGGCTCGAGTGACACAGTGCTCATGGATGCCGAAAATTATGCTCAATGGATCCATAACTGCTAAGGCAAATTAGCTCTCCATGAGCATTCCTCGCCTAGTCAGTGCCTGCTTAAAACTCAGATAAACTCCTGGTGCATCCTCACAATCCAAATTAGCACCATGCCGGTAGGGAAGCTAAGCTCCCAGAGGGTACAGAGGGTTCTGAGCCCCATACCTTGGTAGTGAAAGTGGTAGGAGCCAGGGCTGGGGGGCCGGGGGCTCTGGAAGCGGAGGGTGAGGAGGTTGGCTGGGCTGCGGATAACCTGGCCCCGCAGCAGGAAGGACTCGTTGGCCAGGAGATTGGGCTCCAGACCTCCCGCGCTCTCCACCGTCAGTGTCTCCCCTTCTGCCAGGCTGATGTTCTCTACCTGCAGGGGACACAAGTGTCACCACGGCAGCACCACCCAGCACCTGGCTGGGAGCTGGTCCTTGAGTGGCTTCTCTGCAGTCGATAGCCCGCTGGAGCTTGTCTGTGTAGGGCAGCACCTTTCAAACATGATTAGCAGGGCCATAAATCATCCCCCACGCCAAGAGCAGCAGGGCCCAGCTCTGCCAGAGCACCACAGCACAGCCAGGCCCACGCTGGCAGCCTTGCAGACAGCCAGCCTCACCCTCTGGAGCAATTTGCTATTAATGATGCTAATTAAGCCATGCTGCAAGGTGAGGAGCAGCAGCAGTGGTGAGTGTGGGCTGGAGCAGGGCTGGTGGTGGAGTTGCTGCCTCTGGCTCACCACCAGCTTTCCACAAGCTATGGCAACTGCCCTGTGGTGGCCTCAGCAGAGATGGGGACACATGGCCACGTGCCACTGACGGGAGCAGCACCAGGGCTCAGCACAGCAGGGTTTGCTGTCAGCCTCTGCTCCTGGCAGATGGGTGCTGGGTATTCCTGGCCCTGCAGCACAGCATGGCACCTGCTGGCACTGCTCACACCTTCTCCGTTAGGGCTTCGTTAATTAAATCTCACAGCACTTCTTTGTGATGGGTGCCAGGCACAGCAGCTGGTGGGCACAGAGCATCCTGGGGCATCCCAGCAGCTCATGTACCCACATCCCTGTGCCGCTGCTTGAGGGTAGGCAATGTCTTGAGCCAGCTCACTTGGCTTGGGGACACAGGAATGGGAACAAGAACAGGGACAAGACCATGTGTTTGCTGCACCCTGCACAGACACACAGCCGTGGCACAGAGTAGGGGACACAACACACCTGTCTGCAGGCACTTGCCACCCTGACCCACCGTCAGCCCTCAGCTCACCTTGAGCTCTACACCATAACCAGGGTAGACAGAGATGGTGTAGGTGCAGTCCAGGCTGCCATCATAGGGGACACCAGCTGGCTCTGGGGACACCAGCCAACCCTCGGGACCCGCCAGCGTCTGGTTGCAGGGAGCTGGTGACAGAAGAAAGCCCAGCTTAGCCTCACTTCACACTAGTTCCACCCAACTCCCTCCCTGGTGCTCACCTGGCCCCTGCAGTGTGGTGACAGTGGTGGTGGTGATGGTGGAGGTGGTGGTGGTGCCCTCCTCATCCCCAGGCACCACAGTGGCCCCGGCTCGGGGTGCCAGGGATGTACCAGCCGTGGTGGGTGCCTGGCTGGGGGATGCAGTGCTTGACTCTGGCACCCCAGAGGGGGACCACGAGGGGTCTGCACCTGGCACAGCCCCCCACGCCTCCCCCCATGGCCCAGGGCGCCCCGCTGGCGTGGTCAGCGGGTCAGTGGGGAAGGCAGGCCGGGGCAGGGCAGGCGTGCGGGGGGAGGGCTCAGGTTCTGGGGGTCCGGGGGCCGGCTGGAGGGCACCACCAGGGAGGAGGGGGCCGGCCCCAGCAGGCAGGAACGGCGCCTGGGCCAGGTAGTCCTTCTTCAGGAAGGCTTCGTGCAGCAGGTCCTCCAGCAGCGGGTGGTGGTTGAGGATCTTGAGCGTGGGTGCGGTGCTCACAAAGCGAGCCTCCGCCTCCCGCTCCGCCGGCGTGGGCAGCGCCGTCGGCTCCACCTCAGCGCTTTCCCCAGTCTTCCTCGCCAGCCCGTTGAAGCCTGGAGGAAGGAAAGGGTGTGGGATGCTGGGGAACCTGTGGACTGATGCTGTGTTGGGGACTGAGAGGGAACGGGGGCTGGTGATGCATCAAGGGTGATGCTTCAACACACACCAGCACTGCGCCGTCAGTGGCACCTGGAGCAGAGCCTGGACATGGACTGGTGCTGTATCAGGTGTGGATGCAGCTCTGGGGAGTGATGCTGGTGCAGTGCCACAGACCTGTGCTGCACTGGGGACCAACACTTCCCATGGACCGACCCTGCACCACAGGCCAGTGCTGCTCCAAGGGCTAACGCTTCCCTGCACACCAATATTCCCCCACAACCAGGATGGCAAACAAGTGCATCATCCACACACAGTGGGAATGTGACACCCTCTCCCCACATACCCTTCACTGGGGCAGGCCTAGCAATTAAGCCCAGGCTAATTGATGCACATCTGCAGCTTGTACCACATGAAGGGGTGCCCACTCCTCCTGTGAGCCAGCCTGCATGGGGACAGCCCTGGGACTGGGTGTCCCTGATCTCAGATTATCCTTCACCACAGAGGTGGCCATCCCGTGCCAAGGTTCTCCTGGGTCTGCATATTCCCAGGGTGCAGACATGCAGGTGATTACCATGACTGCCATGACCAGCTGTGCCCAGAATGTCACGGGACCCTGGACACTTGCACCCTTCTCCAGGCTGCCAGAGAGCTCAACTTCCTTCTAGCCGGGCTGTTCCCGAGCAGTGTGAGTCTGTAGGGAACCCCCTATCCCACCGATGCTCCCCCCTCTCCCACCCACAACCACAGGGATTCCCCTGTCACAGCCCCGTGTCCTTCCCAGGCATTAGTCCCTGTACAAATCCCCAGCATGCCCAGCCCAGCAGCTTACGGCCTTTAGACCAAAAATAAAAGAATTTAATCAGCCCTAATGAGTCACCCAGCATCTCCCGCTCCTGGATCTGGCACAGCACCGTCCCCTCTCCTGCTGGGCACAGCTCGGTGCCACGGCAGAGGGGGTGCCATGGTGACACCCAGCATCCTTCCGAGGCCACGGTAGCGTGTGGGCACGTCTCGCCGCCGTGCACAGGCACTGATGACACGATACTGCCAATTACCGGCTAATTATCCCTATCCGTAGCAGGGCAGGGCCCCGTGAAGATTAATTACTCTGCGACTGCTGCTTTTAAGGGACTATTAAGAGACATTATCTTGGGTGTGCAGCGTAGTGGGGAGCTGCTGGGTGCTAGCAGGCGTCCCCACACCACTGCTACCCACCCCTTGTCCCCAGCATCCCCCTGCCATCGGGCCAGGACACTGATAATGCCCTGGGCACAGAGGCACAGCAGGGACACCTGCCCACACCAGCTCCAAGGGGTTTGCTTACCCCCCAGCAAGGCCAGAATTATATTTTAATGGGATCCGTTTTTTAGAACATAAAAGTTAATGAGTTTATATTGAAGGGCGCCAAAATCTCCGTTGGGTTAAATGGCAGATCAGTGCTCAGGGCTGGGCCCTGCACCACCACCACTGCCCTGTGTGGTGAAGGCTGGGCTAGAGATGCCCACCCAGCCCCCTGGACACCCCTGTCCATGACCATCTCACCTGCCCGGGGTGCTGGGGGGCACAGAGATCCCCATGGAGGCTACTGGCTAAGGCCAAGCCTCCCAGCAAGGATCCTACAGCAGCTCCCATCTGGACACTGAGCACCCTGGGCTGGGCAGTCCTGGCACCTGGGTACCACAGGATGCTCTTGGCACCAAGGGATGCTTGGGACTCTTGGCCCTCTGGGGATGCAGGATGCTCAAGACACCGTGGGAAGCAGGGAGTGCCCAGCTGCTGCCACCCTTGCCCTGTGAACACCACAGAATTAGATCCTCCACCTCCACAGATGTCTCTAAGCAGCTTATCTCCAGTGCCACAGCTATGTCCCTCCCATGTCCCCAAGGTGACCAGGGACTGCTGACGTGGGACTGGCTACTCAGCACACACCCCTGTGGGCCGTGGCAGCCAGCAGAGACCCCGCTGAACTCGGGGTGGGCAGAGGGGCTGCCAAGCCCCCAGCAACCACCTGCCTGTCGGGGTCCCTCGGCATGCTGGCCACGGCCGGGATGGGGTCCTAATCCCTCCCATTGGCTTTGTCGGGTGGGAGTTTATTAACAGCAGCCGGGAGATGCCGGAGACTAATCCGGCTGTGGCGGGCGGGGCCCCCCGGCGGGGATCGATGCTGCCTGCTGTCACAAATAAATAAATAAGGCGGGACGAGGCCGCCCAGGGAGCCCCGATCGATGCTGCCCGCCAAGACAGCAATAACAGAGCGCCCGACACAGGGAAGGGACAGGGCAGGGCCCCCGGTGGCCCCAGGAGCATCACAGCCCTGTGGCACGGTGGTGTTCCATGCCTCAGTTTCCCCATCCGTAGGAGGGGGCAGTGGGAGGTGCAGGCGGGCACAGGGTGAGGGCAGGGGCTGAGCCTCACAAGATTCTAGGTTTATTTTCTAATTTAAAATCCAATCTGGCTTTGCCCCCATGGTCAGGGCCTGCAGCTGTGATGAATGAGCTGTCAGGCAGCCGACACCACACTCCCCCACCCACAGCCCCTCCGTCCCACGGCCTCCAGCCCCCTGAACCACCCCCAGCCTCCACAACAGGAACAGGAGAGGGAACACACCTTACTGATGTCAGACCCCTACCTGCCCTCTGCCCTGGTGACCCTGAGGACCTCAGGCAGGGAGCAGGGCTTGCTTCCAGGTGTGAATGCAGCGTGGGCAGGAGCAGGCAGGGAATACAGGTGGGTGCAAGTGGTGGGTGGGCAGGTGTAGGCAGCGTGGGAATTCAGGCATTGTCTGGATGCAGGCAGGCTGGGTGGGTGGATGCAGGTGTGGGTGAGCAGATGCAGGCAGGGGCATACAGATGGTGTGAGGGTGAAGGCAGGGGCAGGGGCAGGACTGTGCAGCCAGCTCCTCTACCACCAGCTGTCACCACAGACAAACCACTGGCACACAGCATGGCAAGCTGGCACCGATGCTGGCATCCATGTCCTGCCACCCCACGGCCACCCTGGCACTGCCAATGACCCCAGCTGCCCACGGCCAGGCTGAGACTGTCAGAGCAGCTGGAGCAGGGACCCAAGGGGCTGCCCCGGTGCCTGGGGACGCTGCGGGCGGGTGCGGCCGCCAGCCCTGGCAGCTACCAGAGGAGCTCGGCTTTAATATTCATGGCAGCGCTGGCGGGGAAGCGTTTGACCTTGTATGTTTTGCAATTCTCCTTGAATTGAACAGTCATTTACCCGCTGACACATGTCACATCACCGCAACTGGTTCCCTGGAGCATCGCGGCGGCCGGGCGCCGGCTGACACACGGAGCACCGGGCGGGCACCGGGGCAGAGCCCAGCGGGCAGCTGGGTGCCCATCCCTGGGGCTTTCCCCCCTTCCCAATGGTGTCCTTGTCCCCTCCTGGCCACCCGGAGCCCATGTAATCCCCCTTCCCCATTCTCCCTGCGGAGCTAATGGGTTTCTACAGTAATTTCCCTGCGTGGCAGCAGCGGTGATAAATTGCATGTCTGCTGCTATTTCAGACCCGGGCGCTGTGCGGTGCCATGTCCCCCCTCCCTGGGCTCACAGCACCTAAATCAGCCCCTCCCCCAGGATTTTCTGGGATGGATACCCCGCTGCTGGGCAGCACTCACTCAGTGCCAGCTCACTCTGGCCATGATGTAGGTGCCAGGCCCCCATGGGGCTCTGTGCAAGCTCTGGTCTCCCCCAGGACCAGCACAGCTCACCCCCTTGGTGGGGCAGAGGGGCACCTAGTCCTCAGGGCACCCCTGGGTGCTGGGGGTGCCTGCCCAGAGTGGGCAGGAGTCAGGCAGGGTGAGCAGGGCCTCGCTGCCCACCCAGCTCCCGTCTCCCCTTCCCTCCGCCCACTGCCAGAGACAGTAATTGAAATCGGTTGCGGGAGGCGAGCGAGAGCTGCTTGTCGGGCTCCGCGTTGGGCTGCTCAGCCATGTCATACTTCCTGCAGACACCATCCCCTCCCATCGCTGCCTGCTCCTGCCAGAGCCAGCATTTCAGCTGCCCCCATGTCTCTTCAGCCAGCCCCACATCCTGCCGAAGCCCTGCTTTTCCTAAAAGATGAACCAGCCAGTTCTGGAAGACACTCAGGTCTGGTCTTACAGCCAACATTGCCCCTTGCTGCCACCCCCCCAGGGTATCTGGGGACCACCAGAGCCTGCCCTGCCCAAGCATCACCTCGCTCATTGCCCACCACTGGCTGATCTGGCATTTCAAGCACCTCTCTCCATTTTCACAGGGTCAGAGCAGCGCTCTTGCAGCTGATTAATATTTGATCCCTTCAGCACAGCTCGTTACTGCATTTAAATTATATATGTAATAATTCCTACTGGCATAGAGAGAGTGTGCAGGCTGCCTCCTGCTGCCTCTCCCGCAGGCTGGGGGCTGAGTGTGCTGGCTGCCTTGGCCAATGGGACCCCCTGGCACCTCGGAGGATGTGATGAGCAGTGCCAGGTCCCAGCACAGGGCAAGCTGGAAGCGAGCCAGGCAGATAGAGCCATCCCCAGCTGCCTCTGAGAGGTCCAGGCAGCCCCTTCACCCACCCGAGGTTGCTCGTGGTCAGAGCAGTGCTGGTCCTCTGGATGTCCCCATGTCCCCAGCAGCAGGAGGAAGGGATGCTGCCACTCCCGAGCTCCTGCCTGTGACTGGAGGGAATCCATTACCTCCCTGGTTATAGGCAGCTTTCAGAGGCAATCTTTCAATTGTGCGCATTTAAAGAATTGATTGGAGGTGAAATTATCCTCTCCCGTCAGAGCCGCTGGAGACACAACTTCATCCACCTCCCCCGGGGGCTCTTAGTGCTCCCAGGGGACCCCACATCCAGGGTCAGCCTCAGCCCCCACCCCGTCAGGGAGTGACAGCCCCAGGAGCCCCGCGCTGGCCTGGGAATCCCACCAGCAGCACAGAAAAGGGTGGGGGCTCCCTGCTGCTCCAAACCAGGCCTGGGGGTGCCCTTGTCATGCCCTTGCCCAAGGTTTTTTGCACCCCGTTTTCCCCCACACTCCCACTGCTCTGCTCCAGCCCTGCCTGGCACAGCACCCTGTGCTGAATTCATCCCCGCCACAACAAACCCACGGACGATCCCTGCGGCAGTCAGGCTCCGGGCAGTGCTGGGGGTGCCTGGCTCAGCCTGCGCCCCACATCCCCACGGGACAGCCCTGCCCTCCCGCTCCCTGGCTTAAGAGCATTATCCAGATAATCCTGGCCTGGCAGCACGGCAGCGTGGCGGTGACGAACTCCTCTGAGGCACGCAGGGCACGAGCACACGCGCTGGTAATTACTGGAGCAGGCGCCCGCCTCCTTCCCCAGCCCCCTCCTCACACTGAGAGCCCAGGCAGCACCCACACCCCCGGGGCCACCATGTCCCCCAAATACATCACCCCTATGGGCACAGAGTATCTGGCTGATGCTGGATGCTGTGGCACAGCTCATGGGGGCACGGCCAGGCCCTGTGCCCCCTGCCACAGCCTGTGCTGCTTCCTAATGCCTCAGGCTGCCAGGACCCCAAATTACAAGGAGCTCCCTCCAGCAAGGCTAAGATAACCCCCACAAGAAATTTCCAGCCTGGCATGGCTTTGGAGAGCTGGGGAGAGGGGCTGCAGTAGGGCAGGGTTGATGGAGCCGTGCCTGGCATTGTACCCCTTGGCTTCACCAGTGCCATGGGGTCCAGACCCCACTTGCTGCTGGGGCAAATCCCTGTGGACACCAGGGGCTGGTGGTGCCCCACAGCTGGGGCAGGAGAGAGACAGGATCAGACCCTGCACTGCCAGCACTCAGCTCACAAAGCTCCCTGACCTGGATGAGGGGTCCAAGACTCCATGACCCCATGTGCCTCTGACCCACAGCTCATCCCCATCATGCACCAGCCCATCGATGCCAAGTCAAGGCCACAATGACACTGAGCCTGGCACTGCTGCATGGAACCCATGGGAGCCCTGCCTGATGGAGGATGGGGAGTTTGAGGCACGAGCCACACAGGCAGCTCCCAGTACATGATGAGGGGATACAGGGTGGACAGGACCCCATGGGTCCCAGCCCTGGGAAAAGCTCAGCACCTCCAGGGGCATCCCTACTTTTAAGACTCTGGAAAATGCACATGCAGTGTTTAATTAACTTTATTGATATTCAGAAATTAGGGGACTGACTAGAGGTAATTGCTCATTAGAAATCATTAAAATGACACAGTAAGCACCAGCCTCCCTTGGGGGAAATCTGCCCTGCTCCCAGGACACAGCCTCTGATATGGACCCCCCATTCCAGTTTTGCTGTCCCCCCCAGCAGGGCAGGAGATGGGGGTGCCACGGCATTGCCCCACTTGCTGTCCCCATCCTCTGCCTCTCCCAAGGAAGAAGGCTGTGGCAGCAGCCCCAGGCGGTGGGGTGAGCTGGGAATAGCAGCGGGCGCAGGGCCACGGCGCCCTTCCCCGCCTGGGCTCCGCTGCCAGATGGGGAGTTTATGTAACTCCCCGCACGGCTGCTGCCTGCAGCCGGTGCCCACATCCCGCATCCCAGCGGGGCCAGCAGGGCTGGACCACGACCCGCCCATCGCCCCATGCCTGGCCACAGTCCTCCGTGGCACCCCAATCCCTGACAGATCTCCCCAAGCCTTGGAAGGTCCCCAATCCTATTTTTGGAGCAGCGGAGCCACGAGGCATCGAGACTGCCGGTGCCCCACGGGTGGCAGAGACAAGGAGCAGAGCTGGGTGTTGGCTGTTCTCCTTGGCAAACCAGCACCCGCCACCCCTGCGTCCCCCGTGTCCCTCGCGGAGCTGGAGGGGTCACCCCACCAGGGAAGAGAGGGGGAAAGAACAAAATGCCCGCGGTGCCCCCCACCCGGCAGCGGGGACCGCACGGAGGGACCGGCTCACGGCATAGCCAGCCCGAGGGCGGCTCGAAGGGCTCGGTGACCGCGGAGCGGGTCCGCCGTGCCTGCCCAGCCCGCGGTGCGGAGATGCTCCCCCCGCCGATAACACCGGCAGAGGGGCTGCCGCCGGAGCCTGCCGGGGGCGGCGTTGCACCAGCCCGGCTGCAAAGCGCCGTGCGCGTCCCCGGAGGGGGTGGCGGTGGGGCGGATAACGGGGAATTGGCATTCTCGGTTCACCGGGGGAAAACGGGGAGCGTCCCCTCCGCACCGGGGGGCGAGCACGAGTTGGCAAAGTTTGACGGCGACGGAGGCGGGTTGAGGCCACCCGGTAGCGAAGGATGGTCGATGTGCACGGCGGGGATGACCCGGGGTGTCGGTCGGCGCTTACCGTGTGCCGGGGCGAGGAGCAGCGCGGCGAGGAGCGGCAGGAGCAGCGCGGGCGGCGGGCCCATGGCCGGCGGCGGTCAGCACCGCGGACAGCTCCGCTGCGGGCGCGGCGGCGGCGGCGCCCCGAGCGGCGCCCGCCGATACCGGGGACGGCGGAGGGGGGGGCCCCGTAATGCTCCGAGAGAGGCGCACACCAATCCAAGGATCGGGGGGGGGCTCTCCCCGCCTCCCTCTCAGCCCCCCCTCGCCGTAATGCTCCGAGCGCGGCGCACACCCAGTGCCAGGGATGTGCGGAGCGAGGGGGGGGCTCTGCCCGCCTCCCCCTCAAATCCGCCCCCCCGCCGTAATGCTCCGAGCTCGCCAATCCCGGGCACAGGGCGGGGGGCCGGCCATAATGCTCGAAGTGGGGCGCTCGCTAATTCCAATCACGGAAGGGGGGGCTCCCCCCATCCACCCCTGGCCGTAACTCTCCGAGCAAGGCGCCCTCCAATCCCGCAGGCTGGGGGGGGGGGGGGGCTCCTCCCTGCTACCCCACCCCCACGCCGTAACTCTTCGAGTGCGGCGCCGGCTAAAGCTGGAGATGAAGGTTGGGGGAGGGGGAATCGCCTAACCCCCCCCCCCCTTCCTCCCCGAATCTCAGCAAGCCTTCGGGGTGGGAGCCACCGAAGGCTGTGGGAAAGGTGCTCAGTGCCCAGCTCACCATATCCTGCCTCCCCACCCTACAGAACTCTCACCACAATCAAATCCCTTCCACCAGTCTCCTCTTTCCCCATCCCTAAATAGCCCAAATTAGGGTTGGGCTCATCATCCTGCAAGCAGAGACACCTGGACCCGGAGCAGCACGGAGAGGGACCGGTATTCTTTACAGTGGGGTTCCAAGAGCCCCTCCCCAGCCCCCTGCCTCGGGGTCCCGGAGGGCAGCCAGCCCGGCAGTGGGCAGATGGTGCTGGCACCGGCACCGAGCAGCTCCATGTTGGCTGATGGACGGCTCTTGCGGGTGTTAAAAATATATTAAAAAAAAATCTCTTTGTTTAATAACCCCCTCCCCATCCCTCCAAAAGCCCAGATGGCTTCGCCTCGCCGGATCCCCCGCAGCCTGGCCAGCCCCGCCGCACACACAGCCCACGCAGCCAGCTCCGCCGGGGGGTTAATTTTAATCCCAGGTCCTGCTTTGCATCATTCCTGCCATGGAGAATGGCACGGCTTGGCATGGGGAGCCGAGAGCGGAGCAGCAGCCAGTCCCACGTCATGGACTGTGTGCCACCGGCCCCGTGACACTGTCTGTTGTGCCACCAGCCCCACGGCTGTGGTGGGAGCGGGGCTGGAAGTGATGCTGGGATCCTTCTCATCCCGGGGGTGCTGCCGGCTCTTCTGCAAAGCACTTTCAGCTCTAAACCCAAAACTTTGATCCGCCAGTAGCGCCATCAATGTTTAATGCAGCAAAGCCCTGGTAGGGCTCGGAAGATGAGCATTTTGAGGCCAAATTGAAGTTTCTAATATTATGATATTCAAATAATTTTAATCTGCCTGATGCATCCCCAGGCATGTACCTGGACTGCTAATGAGGGGCTGCCTTCAGCCGCTGTTGCTTTTGACAGAAAACAAACAATTCTTTGCAGGTGCCATCAAAGGATTGGGAATGGAGAGGTCTGGGGAGGAAAATGGGGGCAAGCATGCGTGGAGCCAACGTTGCAGCTGGGAGAGAAAGATGCCATGTTTGCCTCAGCTCCCTGGGGAAGAGCACTGCTCCTTAATTCTTTTTTAAGTGTTGGTTTGTGCTTGGTGAAAAACGAGGCCGGCATAGATGGATGATGGGATTTTGGGAAACTTCTGTCCCACCGTACAGTGGACATAAAGGGTGCAGTGGGAGCAGAGTCCAGCACCCATCACATTGCATCTGATCCTTGGCCAAAGCTCCTTGTTCCCCACTTCCCCAGTGCCACGTGGATCTGAGCAGGGCAGCTCCCACAGCCTGTGCCAGGCAGTTCCCCAAGCCCCCATTTCCCCCTCCCTGTGCCACTGCCAGCCCCAGATTTTCCCATCCATCCACCCAGCCAACACAGGGAATATTTCATTTTTACTGAGCTCTCCTGACCCACACCAGCTGCTTAGGGAAATGGATTTCTTGCTGCCACAAGCATTGCCTCCACTCAGTATAAACCCAGGTGAAGAGGACATGGCAGGGATGATGGAGATCTTGGCACAGGTCTAGGGGGACCCCCCAGAAATTCACCCTAAGGCAAACTGAGGTCCTGCAGCTGCTTTTTGGGCTTTGGGGATGCAGACCTCCCTGATGCCTGCATTCAGCCCTGGTTGGGGTCACCTGCAGAAGAAAAGAAATGGTTGGAGGGGTCCCACAGAGCCCTGGGGATGGTGATTTGCACCCCACCAAAGATCTCACCATCTCTGTAACCTCACAGACAAGGCTTTTCCATCCGTTCCATTACCACATTGCTAACAGGAGAGGAGTTCATTTCTACCATTTAACGTTTCACGGATAATTAATTATTCTTCATCTTTCCAGCAAAAAAGGAAGAGCAAGCACAGGGGCTATTCAAAGCAAAAAAAGTCAGCTGAAACCCAGGGAAATTGCTGAATTATTTGTAACATCAAAGGCGAGCAAGGATGTGCTGATTTAACGGGGCCCTGTGTGATGCAGAGCCCTGGGCATGGTGGTGTTGCTGAGACTGGGATGCACTCATTGCAGCAGAGGTCATGGGCAGTGGGGTGGATGAGGGGTCTGGGGGCACCCCAACCTCTGCCCGTGCTGCCCATCCTCCTCCTCACACCTCCCCATGTCTGTGAGCTGCCAGTTCTGCCTTTGCACCATGTTGGGGTGTTCCTGTGGCCTGGTGGGAGCCTCCAGTGTTTCCCAGTGCTTCATTCATCACCAGAGGCAAGTGGCAAAATAAATAATGGTATTTAACATTTTGTAATAACGACAATTAACCAGTAAATAATGCCTTTTACACCACAGAAGCCAGAGTAAATTAATTCCCCTAATTAAGGGGAATGTCAGGCAGCACAGGGCAGTGGTGGCAGTGGGCAAAACTGGAAGCCCCTGCCTGTGTTGTCCCCCACTTCAAGGCATTGTCCCCAAACCCCAGTCACGCCCCAAAATTTTACAGACTTGCAAAATCCGCCATGCTGCATCCTGGCAGTTCTGGTGAGCCCTAAATCACCCCTATCTCCTGTTAAAAAAATAACAACAAAAGATGGTGACAAAATGGTTTATGGCTGTAATAAATTGTGCTGGAGGGAAAAAAGAGCCCTGTTTGCCTGGAAGCAAGGAGGGGTTTCCCATTGGCACACAAATGGAAGCCCTGTGTCCCACCACAGCTGGAGCCAGCAGTGACCAGTGGAAAGGAGGAATTATTGGAAGTGGTTTTCCTTCACATCTCTGCCACCCTGATCAGCTGAGCTGCCTGCCCTTCTCGGACCAGGTGCTGGTGTTGGTGGGGGAATGAGAATATCCCTGCCTGGCCAGCTCAAGGGGCAGGAAGAGTGTGGCCCCTGTGTGCCTCTGTGTCCCCACAGAGCTGGAAGGCGGCCAAGGCTCCACCACCCGCCCGGCTAGGCTGGACTCTGCCCCGTTCCTCCCCTTGGCCCCCTCCCAGCGGCCACAGAGAGCAGCAGGGACAAGCACGGCCATGGCTGCCCCAAGCCAGCCCCAGAAATCCACCTACGATGTCATTGTCATCGGGGCCGGCATCCAGGGCTCTTTCACTGCCTACCACCTGGCCCAGCGCCACAAGGACACTCTGCTGCTGGAGCAGGTATGGTGACCCCATTCTGCCACGTCCCCATTCCCAACAAGCTGGGGAGGGTGCCTGCAGACCTGGCTGCCTTCCACTGTGGCACAGAGCAGAGCTGCTGCTGGCACTGCAGTCCCCAGTGCCAGGACACCCTGTCCCTAGTGCCAATACCCTCATGTCCCCAGCGCCAGGACCCCCACTTCCTGCTGTTTCCCGGTGCCGTGGGTGACAGGACGGGCTGTGTCCCCAATCCACAGCGCTGGCGCACACGGGGCTGGTGGCATTGAGGGTGGCAGTGTCTGTGGTCACCCCCACGTCCTCTCTGCCTCACAGTTCCTCCTGCCCCACTCTCGGGGCAGCTCTCACGGGCAGAGCCGCATCATCCGCAGCGCCTACCCCCAGGAGTACTACTCCCGCATGATGCCCGACTGCTTCCGCCTCTGGCAGCAGCTGGAGGCCGAGACCGGCACTACCTTCTACAGGTGATGGGGACAGGGACCCAGCCACCGCCGGGCACCGTCCCCTCCCCGCGGGACTGGGGGCGGGGGTGATCTTTGGATGGGATGCGGCTTCCTTGGCAGGCAGGTGCCAGTTCCTGGTAATTTTTGGGGCTCCACGAAGGAAATGTCTTTAAGGAAATGAGCATCTAAATGATCCTCCGGTGCCGTGCCCTTGCTGTATTTAGGGGGAGAGTGTGGTGTCAGTGTCCAGACCCTCCCCATGCACCTCACTCTGCCCTTGTCCCCTGCATCCCACTGTGTTGTGCCCCAGCACCAGGGTGTGACACATCCCAAGCATCACTGCTGTCACCGTGCCTCAGTTTCCCAGGGACACAGCAAGCCGGGGGTCCATGCAGGGAGGGGGAGCAGGGCGAGCTGACGTGACTGGTGGGATGCAGGCAGACGGGACTTCTGGTGCTGGGGCCGCCGGGAGAGCCGGAGCTGGAGGCCTGCAGGAGGAGCCTGGGTGTTGACGAGGTCCTTGACGCCGCGGCGCTGTCCCGGCGCTTCCCCGGCTTCCGGCTGCAAGCTGGGCAGGTGGCCGTGCTGGACAGCACCGCCGGGGTGCTCTTCGCTGACCGGGCACTGCGGGCAGTGCAGGTGGGTGCCGCTGAGGGGATGGAATGATTTGGGATGACATGGGATGGTTTGGGATGGGATGGGTGTCCCCTGGCTCTATCCTTGCAGCCACCTCCTGTCGCCCTCCCCACCCAGGAGGTTTTTCGCCGACACGGAGGTACCCTGCGAGACGGGGAGAAGGTGCTGAGCATCCAACCTGGGGCCACGGTCACTGTCACCACCACTGCTGGGGTGTACAAAGCCCCCCGGCTCATCATCACGGCTGGAGCCTGGACTGGTGCCTTTGTGGAACAGCTGGGTCTCCGCCTGCCACTGCAGGTAAAGGTTGGTGGCACGGGGGGGGTGGCACAGTCATGGCCAGAGCTAATGGAGTGATTCCAGCCCCTGCGCATCGATGTCTGCTACTGGAGGGAGAAGCAGCCTGGGAGTGCTGGTTTGGGCAGTGTCAGCCCCTGCTTCTTGACGCTGGGGCTGAGCCAAGCCCCCCACGGCATCTACGGGCTGCCCTCCATCGAGTACCCAGGTCTGATGAAGGTGAGCAGGGCACAGCTGAAGGTGGGGTATTCCCTAGCCAGCCCACCCTGACCAGTTGTGCTCCAGGTGTGCCACCACCATGGCAGCCCCACAGACCCAGAGAAGCGGGATCAGATCCCCTCGAGTACCCCCCGCCCTGACATTGCCGTTCTGAGCAGCTTCATCAGCAGCTATCTGCCTGGGCTGGAGACCCAGCCAGCAGTGATGGAGACCTGCCTCTACACGGTGAGACCCTCCCCAGGGCATAGATCCAGGCATCTGGGGTCCTGAGCCCTCTCCCACCCCAAGGTGGATCCCAGCCTGTCCCCTCTCCTTCACACCCTGGCTCCCCAGAACACTCCAGATGAAGATTTCATCCTGGACCGGCACCCCAAGTTCAGCAACATCGTCATCGGCGCCGGCTTCTCAGGTAGGTGAGGGCAGCCATCCCCCAGCCCAGCACCCCAGAGCTGTCCAGGGTCATGGGGATGGTTGTGTGCCCACCTTCCTCCTCCTTCCCACAGGCCATGGGTTCAAGCTGGCGCCAGTGGTGGGGAAGTTGCTGTGTGAGCTGAGCCTGGGGGAGGAGCCATCCTACAACATGGCCCACTTTGCCATCACTCGTTTCCCCGGTGTGCTTGGGGCTGCACAGTAGGTGTGGGGCTCCAGAAGTGCCCCCATGGCATCTCACTGGCCTGCAGCTGTGTCCCTGCATCCCGGTGTCCTCACACGCAGTACACCTCCTTCTCCATGTATCTCCATCTCCCTGCACCCTGGGGACTCCCAACATGCTGCATTTCTCCAACCCCACACCCCAGATACCCTGCATTGCCACGTCCTCATATTCCACCATCCCAGCACCTCTGCATCCTTGCTTCCCCACATCCCTGCATCCTGGTACCCTGCCTCCCCACCTCGCAGCATCCCAGCATCCCCCATGCCACGCGGTGCCAAACCATCTCTACCAAGCACCCACTCCTGGGGAACAAATTAAGAAGCTTTGTCAGCCTCATGAAGATGGAGCAGGAGCAGCGCGGAGAGACACACTCGCTTAGGAGTCAAGTTAAATGTTTTAATGTTAAATGTGCCATTTTATTATCATTAGATCGCTCCCACTTAATGAAAGCACATTAGCGCAGCGTGGCTTTATGGCAGCGAGCACCGAACTTGGCCTGTGTGCTTCCAAGAGATAGAGGGAAAGGGAAACAACCTGCCAAGGAGTGAGAGGGTCCCCAGGGTGCAGGGTGTGCCTGGGGCCAGGGCACAGCACGTGGCACGGGGACAGCACATGGCCAGGGCCGAGGCTGAGCCGTGCAGGCAGCCAGCAATGCACATCATCATCTCCTCCGCGTTAATTATTTAACGCCAGCAGGCAGAGGCTCTGTCCTGCTGCTCATCTGCATATTTATGAAGATTGATAAATGATTCAGCACTGGCACCCATGAGGGCTTCCCCCCCCCGCTCCCCTCCCTAGCACCCATGGGTGCAGCAGGCTCAGGGAAGAGGCCAGATTTGGCCTATCCGTGAAGCTCTGCATCCTTGCTGGGGCTGGATGCATTCCATCAGACCCTTCCACCATGCAGACACCCCCCCAAAACGGGGAGACCCCCCGAGGCACATGGAGCAGGCAGCAGCCAGTATCACCAGCCAGAAATGACGTTTATTTTCATACTGAAAGTAAAGGGGGTGGGGGAAGATGCACAGCTGGGCTAGTGCAAAACAGCCAGGCAGAGGTGGAGGGCTGGGGGGGGTCACAAAAACCCAGGTGGGCAAGTGGGACCCTCGCCCCATGTCCTCCTCCCGGCTGCCGGGTGGCTGCTCCCCAGGACCCGGCCAGCGAGAGACGTCTTTGGCTCAACTAAAAGGGGTGTAAGAGGACGGCAGGGTGCCGAACGGGGGAGTTTAAGTTACAAAACAAGGTGCCAGCAGGCACTGAGGAATAAATCCCGGGTGCCGGAGCAGCCGACTCCGCCGCCAAGGACAGACAGGAGGTGGGAGGGTGGGGGGTGCAGCCAGCGAGCCGGCCGGGCTGCTCCTCCCATGGCTGGAGCCGGGGGGCGGCTGCGTGTGTCCCCCCCAACCTGTGCAGAAGAAATACCGGCTGCCCGGGGCGGCCCCCGGAGCTGAGTGTTCCCGGGGCGGTGGGAAGTGGTGGTGGGGGGCTAGGCGGGGGTCTCGGCAGCCCGGCTCTCCGCCTCGCTGGCACTGGGGGAGCTGCGGGAGGAGCGACGTGTGCTGTCCCCGGCGTCCTGCTCGTCGTCCCATCTGTCGTAGGTGAAGGTGTGCCGGGAGCTCGTGGGGCTGTGGGAGAGAGCAGGGTTAGGGGGTGTGACGAGGGGCTCCATGTCCCCAGCATGGCTTGGCTGCTGAGCTCAACTCCCCTCTAGCTGCAGCGGGAGCTGCGGTGAGCCAGCATGCTGGCAGCCAGCTGGATGGAGCCTTGATTGCCTCCTTTTTTATTCTTTCCGAGATATTTGGGACATGCCTCACTGCAAACAACTCCTCGCTGCGCTGAGCTGAGCCCTTGCTCTGCAGTGGGGCCGAGCTGAGCCTGCCCAGGAAAAGGCTCGTGGCCCTGAATGCCAACACCAGTGCTCCCAGACACCCTGAGGGTCCTGGCTGTACTTGAGCACTTGGGTGCTGGGAGTGTTGCTCCCCAGTACCCCATGATGCCGTCCCTTCCTCTGGGATGGACAGCTCAAGGCAACCACATTTCCAAAAGGTTTTTTTCCCTTCCTCCAGCCGCTTTCCGATTCAGCCATCAGAAAGGACGAAGCCTGCTCTGAAATTGCTGCCAGAGAGCCCAAACACACCCTCTCTGCATCAAACACTGTGCAGAGCTCCAGAGTCCTGCAGCTGATGCCATTCACACCCCAAATTCCCACCACAGGCACCCAAAAGGGCACAGAGCAACTCTGACCTCCAGCAGTCCAACCTGGGTCCCCCCCCAATGGGTGCTGCTCACCGCATGCTCACACACTGCAGCAGGTGCATGTTAGTACCCACCCCACTCCCCTCTGCTCCTGGGGGCTGTGCTGCCCATCAAACCCTTAAAAATTTCCTGAAGGAACAAATCCAGATGTGTCCTGGCCGATGGCTGGGGAGCCAGGAAGGGATTAGCACTTCCTGGTGTCCCGCAGCTGCTAATCCTGACCACGCTGCGTCCTGGCAGCACGGGCAGCTGCCGGTCCCGCTGTGGCCACGCCGGGGATCTCCCCAAGGATGGAGATGCCCAAAGCAGGGCTGCTGCAGGCACAGAGGGCTGCCCCATCCCGGGGTGCCCCATGCCGGTGGAGGAGAACTCCAGAGTCGGGAGAGGGTTAGGGCGAGCGGTTAGTGGCACACGGGGAGGTTCATGCTGCACGGCACACACCGCCCCCACCTCCTGCCTCAGTCGCTCTCGGGACGGTACAGGTACTTCATCATCAGGTTGTCCACCTGTTTTTTCCGCTGCTTCTCCTCCTTCTTGCCCCGGGCAGGACGTGTCGGCTCCTCGCTCCCTGCCCCCCGCGGGCCCTTCTTAACACTGGAGGTGCTGCGGTAGGAGCTGGTGGAGCCGGAGGAAGACTCGGAGGAGGAACTGGACTCGGATGATGACTGCTGCTTCTTCTTCTTCTTCTTGGATTTCTTCTTGCTTTTCTTGGCACGCTTCTTGGAGCTCTTCTTCTTCTGCTCCTCCTCTTCCTCAGAGGAGCCCGAGCTGCTGCGGCACCGGCAAGTGTGCCGGGAGAAGTCGAGGGCGGACGCGGAGCGGCGCAGGCTGCCGGAGGGGCGGTCAGCGGCGCCCAGAGGGGCCGCACTCCGGACACTCCTGACACTGCGGACACTCCGGCCGTCGTCCCCGGAGTCGGGGCTGGAGTAGCCCCTGGTCTGCAGCGGGCGGTAGCTCAGCACCTCTTGGATGGCGGCTTCCAGGTCGGGGTCGAGGTAGGAGCGGTGCCGCACGGGACGGGCGTCCCCGGGACCCTCCTCCTCGGAGGCCGCGCTGCGGGGCCGTGGGGGCACCGAGAAGCTGCGCGCCAGGAGGGGCTGCCCGCGGGACCCCTCGTCCGCCTCATCCAGGCGGCTGCGGGCCAGGGAGAGCCGCGACTCAGGGCGGCCCTCGGGGCCCCCGCGGCGGCTCCGCAAGCTGCCGGGGCTGGAGAGGGCGAAGCTCAGCACCGAGCATCCCTCGTCCCCATCGTCGCCGTCCTCCAGCCCGCGCCAGGAGGCGGAGGAGACGCGGCTCACTGGGGCGGAGGCGACAGATGCTTTCTCTACGTCGGTGGCCGACAGGGACCACCGCTTGTCCAGCCCTTGGCGAGCCCGGCCGCTGGCGTCGGCGAAGGCGCGGGCGATGACGGCCGCCCGGTCCTGGGGCTCGCCGCCGCGGGCCGCCCTGCGCGGAGGGCGCTCGGGGGAAGGCGGCCGCTCGCCCAGGGCGCTGAACAGCGTCTGCTCATCCCCGCGGCCGCCTATGGAGTCCTTGAGGCCCGGCCGCTTCCTGTAGCTGAGGGAGCTCAACACCGACACCGGCCGCTCCTCGGGCTCGGGGCCGTCCGGCGGAGCTGACCTGTGCCGCGGCACCGCGGCCCCGCACGCACCGGGGAGACAAGAGAGACACGGAGATGAGCGGGAGAAGGAGGGGCCGACGAGGCGGCCTCGGCAATTTGCGTCAGCGGGAAATGGCATCGTGGAAAAATGTCATGTAAATGGGGGAATTGTTCTAGCCCAGCACTTTGATCCCCCTTTAAAGTGTTGCCTTCAATTTATTTCATTGTCGGCTACCTGGAGCCGCTGCGTTTGATTCCCGACTTCAGAAAAGGTGGAATTATCTCCAATAACAAAATGTTTTACATCTGCACCGCTGAATAAATTAAACCAATTAACAGAAACCAGCTCAGATCTTTCCCCCCTGCTCGGCAGAGGGAGGGAGTCCCCTGGGACTCCTGGAGCCCTGCTAGGAAATTGGGTTTGGATAAAAGCAATCTGTGCTCAGCAGGCAAGCGTTTTACAGGGGGAAGGGGAGTGGGGCTGTGCGCCTCAGCCCCATGCAGTGGGTGCACCTGGGCATGTTCCCCACCTCTGCCAACATTTTCTGAGAGGTGTGGGGAGAGATGGGGTGGGGCTGCAGAGGAGGGCAGGATGGAGGAGGGAATCAATCCTGGAGAGATGGAATCCTGCACAGAGCTAAAGTCCATCACCACAAGCCCTGGGGGAGTCAGATGGGGTGGGGGCTGTGGATGCCCTATATGCCTCCATGGTGGGATGAGGCAAGGGGAACCAGGGAGTTCCCCCTGGGGACGTGTGTCCCCAATGAAGACTGAGCCACAAACCAGCATTAAACCTTCCCTGGCCATCCACACAAGCACCAGGTGGGAACACAGCACCAAATGCCACATCTCACAGGCACCCACCCAGCTCTATCCACGTCCCAGCACAGCTCAGCTCGTCCTCTGCCCGCAAGCCCCATGCCCAGCCCTGCACCCACCTGCTGCCCTTCAGGCTGCCATCATCAGAGAGCGCTTTGGAGGAGCCTTTGTTCTTGGAGAGCCAAGACTTCACCCCATCTACGCGCTCCTCCAGCTCCGAGTCCACATCTGAGTCACCGTCACTGCCAGAGGAGTAGGTCAGGGTGGAAGAAAGCAAGAGGTCAGCAAGGGGCAGTGAGTTTTTGGGTGCTGGAGAGATGGAAGTGCACTGGAAGGCACTGAACCCCTCCAGCACCCACTGCCTGTGTACCCTGGCATGGGTGAAACCCCATTCTACGGTTCTGCTTCATCTCTGGGACATAATCTGCACACACATAATTCAACCTGCAAGCCAGGGGCTCCCTGAAGCACCCCCAAACCTCTGTGGCTACCCAAGGGGCTCCTGCACCCTCTGCCCAACATCTCCCTGTCACTGCCTGGCTTTGGGGCAGCCGGCAGGGCACAGCTCCAGAAACACAGGAGATTTCCAGCTCCAGGATTGGGAAGGAAATAAGTGGGTTCATTTTATAGGCTGCCGCGGAGTGCAGAATTACAGCGAGGAAGAGCAATGCTGATGGCCCCGGGTAAACAGGAGTTTAGCAGGCGGAACAGAAACGGCTCTGGCACGGCAGGCGCGGGAGCACAGCAGGCAGATTTACAGCCCTGCCGTGCCCCAGAGCCCCTGATTTACGTCCCGGCGTAAAAAAAGTCCTATCTGGCTTAAACCATCTAATTTATAACGGCCGTTCGTAACCATATTGATTGCCTTTAGAAAGAAGGTGCTGTCTGCATTGCAAAATCCATTCCCCCACGTTAAAAGCATCCCTGAATAAATCTCTCTTAATACCTCACCGCTTACTGCTTTCATTAGGGCTACGGCAGCACCGTCGGGATCTATACGGAAATTGAAGCGGTGTGGTCCCCTCTTGCCACCCCACTCCCACCAGGCCACTCCAAGGAAGGGGTGGGATGTATCACATGATCTCAAATGGCCTTTTATCCACCTGGTTTTGGGCTTATTCCCTGCCTGGGAATGAAAGCAAACAGCACAAGGGACAGGCTGGGATAGACCCTGCATATGAATCCTTCTCTTTTTAAATTCAGAGCAACGAGCTGCTCTCCATCCTGCGCATCTCCCTCCCCTGCAATACATCCAGGCAACGCTGGGCTTGGGGGGAAAAAAAAAACACCAACAAAAAAAACGCAGAATGACACAAAAAAACATCCCCAATGAGCCCCAAAAACAAGCTCTGGGGGCAGCTAAGGTTTTCTGACCAATGGAATTAAGCTCCACATCAAACACAGTTTATGTCCAGGCAAACGTGCCGTTAGTTAAGCAGGACCTGGGTCGTGGGAGCGACCATGGATGGGGTATTAATTAGTGTCAGCAGGGCTCCCTTGCTGCCCCACGCTGACACGTTTGTCATCAGCCACGGCAGAGCATCACCCCCCACCCCATTCCCGGGGCTCATCCCGTCCCCATGCACGGGATGTGGTTATGTGCCCTGCTGTGCTGTGCTGGGCCATGCCGTGGGTGCTGTTAGGGCATGCAGAGTTGGGCCAGTGGCATGCGGGACCCCGGCCCCTGGGGGTGAGGTGGGGGTTAGGGGAGGGGAGGAAGGAAAGAGATGCTCCTCACATTTTACTCTTTCTTTTCTGATACTTTGCCACCATGTCCTGCAAACTGGGAGGGGTTGGAGGGGGCAGGGTCGGAGGGGGGAGAAACACAACAGAAAAGAAATTAAATTAATGAAAAAAAAACAAACCCAAGTGGGGTGGGCAAATTAAATTATGGGGAAGGGTCAGGGGAGGGAGGTGAGGCTGCCCTGTGCCCCTGGAGCGGGGTTGCATCCAGCTGGATCCCAGCATCCCAGGTTGGGTGCTGGAGTGTATCCAAAGAAAGGCAACAGAGCTGAGGAAGGGTCTGGAGCACAAATCTGATGAGAAGCAACTGAGGGAGCTGGAAGGGGCTCAGCCTGGAGGAAAGGAGGATCGGGGGGACTTTTTCACTCCCTACAACTTCCTGAAAGGAGCCAGGGGGTGTCAGGTGCTGCTCCCAAGGAAAAAGCGATAAGACAAGAGGACATGGCCTCAAATTGCGCCATGGGAGGTTTAGATTGGATATTAGGGAAAATTTCTTCACCAAAAGGGTGATCAGGCATTTTAACAAGCTGTCCAAGGAAATGGTGGAGTCATTGCCTGGAAACACTAAAAAAATGTGTGGCTGTGCCACTTGGGGACATGATTTAGTGCTAACATGGCAGTGCTGAGTTAATGGCTGGAGTCGATTCTCTCCGAGGTCTTTCCCAACTTAAACAATTGTACGATTCTATAATTCTATCCTGGGCTGGGCTGGATCCCAGCATCCCAAACCTCCTGCCAGCTTGTGCTGCCCTGGCTCCTGGGGCTCCCTGGGCTGTTTCCAGCCAGCTGGCAGGATCCTGGATGCATTTCAGGCACCTCCACAAGTGGTTGAAGCTCATGGGGGCTGCGGGTGGACGGAGGGATGGATGCACAGATGCATGGACTGATGCCTGTGTGCATAGGTGCCCGATGCATGGACGGACAGACACGGGCGCATGGACAGATGCACATGTGCACGATGCATGGATGGATGCACAGACAGCATCCTGCCAGGGCCAGGCAGAGCCAAGGGGTCCCTGTGGCATTTCTGAAGTGGCAAGGGGAAGCAGTGACCTCCAGGGATGCAGGGGAGCCGGGCCCAGGTGCTCTCACCTGTTGATGAGGTCCTCATTGCTGTCACTCTCCATCTCATCCTCGATGGCGGCCTGCAGGTCCCCGATGCGCTTGAAGGCCAGCTTCAGGTCTGACTGCAGGCTCTGGTTGGCAGCTTCCAGACTCTCCAGGTCCATCTCCTGCGGGGAGGGAGTGGGATGAGCCACATTCCTCAGGGAACACCCCCTTGTGCCCTGCCTGGCCCTATCACGGGTTCCTCACCAGCTCGTGCTTCTTGCGGCTGGCTTCTGCCTCCTTCTTGGCCAGCTCTCCCATCTCCTCCTTGACATCGCGGAGCTGCCGCTGCAGCCGCTTGTTCTGCTCCTTCTCCCGGTTCTCGGCGGCTGCGCGCTGATCCCGCTCCTCCGTCAGCTTCTCCATGTTCTCCTTCAGCCGCGTGGCCAGGCTCTGCCAAGCACCAGGGTCACCCCAAATCCCCCCAGGGACCTCTCACCCCGCAGATCCACCCTCACCCCGACACCCACCAGCTGATGATGCAAGGATGGATCCCACTCCCATCAATTTACACAAGGAGATGGAGGAGAAGCCACCCCCTCTCAGGGCCAGGGAAGGGGCAGAACAACAGCAAGGGCTTTGTTGAATTGGAAAAATAGATTTAACTGTGTGTGAAGTAATTAAAACATGTAACGTAGGGAAAAAATAGCTCCTGTTCTCCCCCAGCCACTGAGCCAGCCGCTGCATATTTATGGCCCCGGCAGAGAGAGTGGAGAAGGAAATAATAGCTTGGAAAATATGAAGAGGAGAGCTAAGCTGCCGCGCTCCCCGGCAGAGCTGCGGAGGCAGAATATAAAACAGGCTGCGTTCGCGGGACTGGGGAGTCTATAATTTCCCTAAGTCGATGCAGGGAAAGAGCAGCACTTTGCCGGGCTGGGCGGTGGATTACTGTTATCAGTGCTTGCAGGGAGCCTTCCCTGTGGAGACAGGGACGGGCTGCCAGAGGGGGAGGGCTGCGGCATGGGGGGTCGTGGGGAGGGGAGGCACTCAGAAAAGTCTCAGGCAGCTTTGTTAAAATCCTGTTGCACCCCTGTCCCAGCTGGAGCAGAGGGAAAGCCCCGTGACTACCTCCAGGCGCTTGACTTGCGTCCTCTCAAACTCCAGCCTGGTCTCCAGCTCACGGATCTTGGCCTCTTGCCGGCTCACCAGCGACTTGTCCACCATGGATTGCTCCAGGAACTCCAGCTGGCTCTGCAGACCTTGCAGCTGCGGGAGAGGGCACAGCCTCAGCCTCGACCACAATCACCCTGCCCCCACTGCCACGCTGCCCTGGAGGAGAGCTGCTGGCCATGCTGCTCCCATCCTAATGGAGAGCTTCCCACCAGACTGCTCTGCACCCCCATGGTGCAGGGCAGTCCTGCATGCTGTGGGCAGCAGGTCTCTGGGTGCTCCCCATTCTCCTAGCTTCACTCAGGGTGCATCCTCACCTTCTCCTGCAGTTCCTGCTTCTCCTTGCTGACCTCCTCCAGCTGTGCCTGGAGG
Source organism: Serinus canaria (assembly GCF_022539315.1). Taxonomy (NCBI): domain Eukaryota; kingdom Metazoa; phylum Chordata; class Aves; order Passeriformes; family Fringillidae; genus Serinus; species Serinus canaria. The sequence goes on along the minus strand of NC_066332.1, from coordinate 4,131,664 downwards.
TCATTCATCTGTGCCAGGTCCCGGGATGCCTGCAGGACACACCAGGGCCATCAGTGGGGATCCCACTGCACTGGCTCCAAGCGGGACATCTTGAGGGGGTGGGGCGGGTGCAGCTGCTCCTCCCACTTCACCTGGGCCACAGCTGCTTTGTGCTTCTTCATCAGCTCATTCATGTCCTCCTGGTCCTCCTCCAGCCGGCTCTGCACTTCATTCTTTTCCCGCTGCAGACGGCTCAGCTGCTCCTCCAGCTGCAGGGAGACACACGTGTCTCCCCTGCATCCCAAGAATGGGGCAGTCATCCCCCCAAACCCACTCCAAACAGCGTGGGGCCGCCCTGGATGCAAATGGGGCATGGCCCCACCATGGTTCATCACAACCCAAACCCACTCACCGCTGCCTTGGCCTTGGAAAGGTCATCGATCTGCAGGTGGAGGTCCTCGATCTCCACCTCCATGGATTTCCGGGCCTTGACAGCGGCTGCACAGGTGAACTCTGACTCCTCCAGCTGCAGGGATATAGCTCAGTGCCTGGCCGGGCAACAGGGACACCCTGTGTCCCTCGAAGCCTGCAGTATGAGGAGTGTCTAGATGCATACCTGATTCTTGAGCTGGGTGATCTCCCTCTTGCTGGGTGCATTGTTTTTCAGGTGGTCCAACATGATCTGAGCATCAGCCAGCAGCGCCTTTGTTCTCTTCAGATCCCGGCGCAGGCGCTTTTCCGTCTCAAAGTCCCGCTGGTTGGCCTGTGGCAGGGGAAACTTTGCCACAGTTCCATGCCAGAGGGGTGTCCACCCCACAATGGCCACCTCAGGGTCCCCAAAGCAAGGCAGATGACCAGGTGCGCTTCACCCCACCTGCTCGCTGACAGCAGATAATTTGCTCTCCAGCTCCCGCTTCTCTCTCAGCACCTTCTGCTTGTCCTCATACTCCTCCTCCAGCTGCACCTCCATCTGCTTCAGCTGGGGGACAGACAGGGGGCAGCAAGTCAGGGCGGTGGGGAGGGGTCATGACCCCTCCCCTCACGTGTCCCCACAGCCTGGAGACACTGGGTGACCCCACCAGCTGGGTGTTTGCGCAACCAGAGGCACAAAGCCCGGCGTGCGCTGGCCCGGGCAGCAGACGGACTGGTTGGACCCGCCGGGCCGGTGGAGCCGGGCTGTGGTCGCTGCGTGGGAGCCGGGTGCTGCATGACGGTGCCCAGCTGGCAGCTCCCAGTACCCAGCCAGGGCATGGGGATGCATCCCAGGCCCTCCTGGGCAGAGGGGACACAGCCAAGCCCTACCTTCTTCTGGCATGACTGCCGGATCTCCTCCACCTCCTCATCACGGCTCTCCACCTCCTTGGCGTGGGTCTGCCGCAGCCGCTCCATCTCCATCTCCAGCCGCAGCTTCGCCTGCAAATGGTGGGGATGTGTTCAGAGCAAAGGGGACGTGGGGACCCCTCCATACCACTCTCTAGTCACCACTCACCCTGAAAACCCCCCGGTCTGAGGCCAGCTGGGCTGCCCGCCCCATGGTGACCTGCCGGGCCATGGCACGGAGGGCCAGGAGCCGTGTCGGCCGCGGCGATGCCTGGCCTGACGCCGGGCTCAGGGCGACCGCCTCCTCTTCCCAGGCAAGCCCGGCCCAGGTAATAACAGCCCTGCATGAAACCACCCCACCCAGAAACCTCGCCCCTCCCCGCTGTACCTGCTCCAGCATCTGGATGGTCCCAGCCTGCTCATCCAGTTCCTCCTCCTGGTCTTTGACCTTCGCCTCTAGGTCCCTCAGTTGTTTCTTCACCTTGGCCAGGGAGGCTTCATCCTTTGACTCCTGGGAGGAGATGTCCTGCAGCTCTGCCTCCAGCGCCTCTGCCTTCTGCGTCAGCCCTGCGATGTCCGAGTCCCTGTCCTGTGAGAGACAGGGTCACCATCAGCCTGGGGCACCCGCTGACTGGGAGGCTGGGGAGGGTCTGGGGGCTACTCACCTCCAGCAGCTGCTTGAGGCCAAAGACCTCAGCCACCAGCACATCCTTCTCTCGGCTCAGCTTCTCCCGCTGCAGCCGTTCCCGCTGCGCCTCCTCATGTGCCTGCGAGAGCTCGCTGTCAAACCTGCACAGGGAGAGTGGGGTGAGCACTCAGCACCCCAGGGACTGATCCTCAGCCCTGTGCCAGGGGCACTGCACTGAGCATCCCCTTCCCTCAGCAGCAAGCACTGGGAAGGGTGGTGTGCTGCTGAGCGCTTGTTTGAAACACACTGTTGATGAGTCTTTAATTGCCGCCACAGTGGCATGGAGTCACCCAGACACTCCTCCTGATGCCTTCATTCCATTATAAAAGGGAGTGCAGCACCTGCAGCACCAACCCCAGCAGCACCTCAGCTGTTCTCCAGGGCCAGCATGTGCCCGTGGGACTGTGGCTGCCAAAGGCAGGGGCTTGGCTACTCCAAAGTAGCTGGGGACACCAAACCTGCCAGCCAGGACATGGAGGGGTCTCTAGGAGAGATGGGCTTTTGTGGTACCTCGGCTCCCACAGCTGCATCCCAGTGTGGGAGTTCCACGTGACATGGCACTAGTCCCATCCCCAAAGGGGACACACAACCCCCTGGACGGGACACAAGCCCCTGCTGAAGGAGTGCTCAGCACAGCCTGTAGCCAGGCAGCCACGTGGCAAACTCTTCCAGTGCCCCTGGGATGGGATCAGCTGGATTTGCTCCAAAATCACTGCCTTTGGGGCTTGGAAAACAACCCTGCTCTTGAGTTTGTGACCTGCGTTAAACACCTCGGCAGCTAATCCCCATTTTTCCTTGCGCTGGGTAATAAACAGCTGCATTAGCACAGACTCCAATCCGCGGAAATTGAAATTAATTAGATTGGATTCTCTCGCTGTATTTGTGTGTGCGATCATTACCATAATGAGATGAAAGCGTCCCTGCTGCTTAATAACGTTAGCAAACTTTGGGGCTGGGAGAGGGGACGGGATGGCAGCGCGTGCCGAGTGGAGACGCAGGGCTCCAGCAGCCTCCACCATGGGGCATGACCCCACATGGATGGGGTCACTCAGCTCTGGGCCCCCCAAAAGGGCATGGGGATCCCCTTCACAACAAACACATCCAACTTGGGCAGCCCCATCCCGCTGGAGACACCTCGGCCAAGTACGAGCTGGTGAGGTGCCCAAATCCCTGCTAAAATGGTAATGCCACTTCGCCAGAGGCGTGTCCCACATGTCCCCCTCACTGCCAGCGCACTGTCCCCACCTCCTTTGCTTCTTCTCCAGGTCATGGTTGCGTCCCTGCTGTCCCTCAAGGTGCAGCTTGGTGTCCTGCAGCTCAGCAGCCAGGCGCTGGCACTTCTTCTTCAGCTGCTGCAGCGCCCGCTGGCTCTCCTCGCTGTCCGCCTGCAGGTCCGCCAGCTGTGGGCAGAGGTGGGCAGGCAGTGAGGGCTCTGGGATGCCACCGTGTCCCTGCTGTCCTAGCCATGCTGAGGGAACCAGGGAGTCCCCAGAGCTGAGCCCCCACTCACCTTGCGCTCCAGCTGCCTCTTGCCCTGCTGCTCCACCTCCAGCTTGTCCTCCAGCTCCTGCTGCAGCCGTTTCTTGGTGAAGTCGATCTCCCGCACTGCTCGCTCGTATTTCAGCCGCCATTCGCCACCTGTGTGGGGAAACGTGGTCACCAAGGGGCTGTGGGGGTGGCACAGGAAGAAGGGGACACTGCAGGGTGTGCCAGCAGCCAGCATTGGAGGCAGGACAGTACCTGAATCATCATCGTCAAGCTCCCCATTGAGCTCGGCCGCCCGGATGAGCCGAGCCTCCATCACCTCCATCTCCATTGACTCCATCTGCTTCTTCAGGGCATCGTACTTGGCCTGGGAGGGGACATAGCAGTGGTGAGCAGTTGAGGGGGACAGGAGACACTGTGAGGCTGGGGAGGGTCACACTTACCTGCAGGTCCTTCATCTCCTTCTCAGCTCGCAGCCTCTCAGCTGTCTCAGCGTCCAGCAGCTGGGAAGCCGACTCGCCGGTGTTGCGCTCGTCCGTCAGCTCCGACGTCAGTTCTGTGATCTGGGGGTGCCAGGGGGAATAGGACTGTGGGCTGGGGCAGATTGGCACAGCACCATACCCCATCCTGGCAGCTGCAAAGACCTACCCTGCTCTCCAGGCGGTCGCTGTTGAGCCGCAGCTCGTTACGCTCCTTCTCCACCTTCTCAAGTTTGCTCTTCAGCTGCTGGATCTCTTCCTGCAACAGAGCGGGCGGTAAGGGAGGGGGCAGGCGCAGGGAAGAGGCTGGCGGGTAGGAGGCTGGCAGCTCTTTGCCCCTCCCCAGCACCCCCTAGCACAGGATGAGCAGGGTGGGGGCTCCCTGGGGCTGCTCTCCCCTGCCAAGGGCTGGGCAGGGACTTTCCCCAACCCGCTCCGCCGTCGTGCCGACTCCAACCCCATAAATGGTGTCGAAATGCCAGGCAGTCCCAGAAAAGCTGCAGAGGGGTACCCACATCCCCCGCAACAGGAGGTGGGAGCAAATCCACACATCAGCAGCTTGCTGAAGAGTTCGGGTACACCCAGCCTAGGTGGGGAGGGAGGGGGCCCACCAGGATGCCCAGGGACCACCAGGCAGTGCTGTGGAAGCATGTCTGGCTGCTAACATCTTCCTCTCTCTTTGTCTGGTCCCAGCACAGGCTGGGGGTGCAGCAGGTGCCCCTGCCCAGGTGCCCCCACCCAGGTGCCTGTCCCCAGCAGGTCGGGGTGAAAGCTGAGCCAGGCAGCAGCTCATGCTCGCCGGGTGCACCAGTGTCTGGTTGCCAGTGTGAGCAGAGCCCCCGCATTTGCCTCTCGGCGCACGGTTTCATTTCCATTCTCCACGCTTGTAATTGGGCTCAAGCAACAGCCGGCTCTCGGGATGCTAATGACATGCTGATTCGCAAATTAGGGAGCAATTCGAGCCTGGCGCTGATGGGGCACAGGCAGACAGGGTCCTGCATCTCACCCCATCACGGGCTCCCACATCCCAACCCACTGTGGGATCCTGTATCCTCATCCACCACAGGATCCTGCATCCCACCCCTGCCCAGGACCAACACTCCCCCAAGCCCTCCCTGCTCCATCCAGCACCCCCAGCACGGATACCCACGTCTTTGCCGCGGATCTGATCCTCAGTGAGCTGCACCTCGATGAGGGGCCGCACCGTGGTAAAGAGCTTCCACCAGGGCCAATCCTTAACCCCTTTGTTCTTCTTGATGTTCTTCTGCACGCACCGGATGGCCAAATCCTGGATCTGTGCAGGGCACCGGGTCAGCACAGGGTGTGGGGTCAGTACAGGGCCACCAGCAGGGCAAAGCGGGGCACGTGGGTGCTCAGCACCCCTGCCAGCACCCCAGCATGCTTCCCTTCATTAGCATTTGGGCTAATTGCACCAGCAAATCTGCTGTTTGATCCTCTCCAGCCCCTCTAAGTGCAAATCCCGGGAAGATGAGGCACTGTAAGATGCCTATTTTACACCTTCTCTAATGATAAAAGTAGGAGCTGAAGCGTGGCTTCATCCTTCGGTGGCGATGCCCAGCAGCCTCCCTGCCGGTTCCCCCTGGCCCCCCGGTTCCCCCTGGCCCCCCACGGCTCCGGGGGAGGCGGGAGGAGGAGGTGCTGGCCCAGGAGGCGCAGAAAGGCTGCACTGCCCATTTTAGGCGAAATTGTGCAGCAGAGCGGGGAGGGGAGAGTCACTGGGACGAACCTTTCTCTTCTTGAAGTGCTGCCGTGCCAGGAAGCCCCTGCACGCTGCCTGGAAAAGGGTGATGTTCCTGCTGGTCTGTGTGTCCCGCTGCTCCTCCAGCCTGGCCAGCGATCCAGCCCGGAAAAACACCTGTGGGAGGGGAGCAGGACAGCGATGGGTGCCGGCATCCCTCCAGCCACGCCGTGCCACCCTCCCGCTGGTGGGGATGAGTCTCTCCCCTCCGCAGGCACTAGTCCTGTCCCATCGTACGGTTTTATTCCCCAGGCGTGAGGAATGTCGTGGGTGGGAGCGAACAGTGCTGCCCTGTTGCTGTCCCACCGTGCCATGACGCACAGCCCTGCCCACACCCACACCCAGTGATGTTGGGCACCATACCCGGCTCAAGCCCATGTGGTAGCTGCTCTTCTCCAGGTCCAGTGATTCCAGGAGCTCCTCCACTGCCTGCAGGGAGGGAAAGGTGTCAGGGCAAAGCCCTTTGAGGTGCAGGGGACCCTGGACCACAGCAGTGACTCTGACACAGGGCACGTACCCGTTTCTCATCCACCACGATGTAGTTGCGCCCGTGCTTTTTGGTCAGGTGCGGGGCCAGGACATCAAAGCGCCGCCTGAACTCCGCAAACACCATGTGGTCAGGGTAACCTGGGGAAGCAAGGGAGAGTGGGGCTGTGTAGATGCCCAGGGGATGGCCAGGGACAGCCCCACGTGCCCTGACATGCTGGTGTTCGATCGCCCCACGTGACATAAGCTCCCCATGGGGTCAGGCATAGCTGGAATGCTCTCAGCCTCCCCGTGAGGTTTTCCTTGGCTGCATCCTCCAGAAGTTTTGGCTGGGATCAGAGAAGAAAGTGGCCAGATCCCTCCTCAGGGGGAAGAGCAGCGACACGTGTTGCCTGTGCAAGTCCTGCTCTGGCTCCTCTCTGAGCCACAGCCAACTCCTGCATCAGGTTCCAGCACTGAGCCTCCATATCTTAATTAACGATGAGGTATTGATGGGAACATTGACCCCAGCACGGGCAGCTGGCCACAGCCATTGATCCAGGAGGTGTGCAGGTGGCATCGATTTCCAATCATGGCAGGACGGGTCCGGCCTCCAAGCAATAAAACCTCAGCCAGGTGGCTGGCCAGCCAATGTATCAATAAATGCTTTGCTGAGCACAACCCAGAGGCTCTCATTCCAGCGGGACAGGGGCTGGATGCCAATGGGATTGCTGCCAGGAACCAGCGGCACCAGGGGAGACACCCAATTAAGGCCATGCCTGTCCCCAGTGCAGATAACAGCTCAGCAGGGGAGGGGGAACAGGGACAGGACCACCCTGGGGAGATGCTCCAGAGTTCAGAGCAAGGGCACACGCTGAGGGAAGCTTTGGCTCTCCAGTGAGAAGATGCAGCTGGGACCTCGGTGTTGCCCATCCCCTGGTGCTGGTGGCAGGGCTCACCTTGGCGGTACATGCGGAGGGCGTCGAGCAGGCGGGAGCCGCGGAGCTGTGCGCGCAGGAGGGGCACGTCCAGCTGCATCAGCCCGGCCTCGCAGTGCTCCGCCGGCAGCTCCAGCTCGCTGCTGCTCACCCGCCGGCACAGCACAGCCTGGGGGTCCCCACCACCCCCTGCCTTGGGCAGGAAGCAGTGCACAAAGTGGAGCTTGGACTTCTTGATGCTGTCGATGAGGGCATCCTGTGGGTTCGGCAGAGCGGGGTGAGCGGTGACATGTGGCAGTGCCCCAGCCAGATGCCCCAGCCAGATGCGGGGATCCCCCTTGGCACGCCCTCACTCACCACTTGCAGCTTGATCTGGATGCAGAGGGATTTCTTCTTGACAGCAGCCACGCCGGTGGTGAAGGTCTTGCGCATGCTGGTGGCCCGGCGCAGGGCCAGCTGGGAGCCCCCTTCCAGCCCTGCCACCGAGCCTGACAACACCAGCGCCGACCCGCCGCGCCCGGCAAACAGGCTGCTGATCACCTTCCTGCAGGGCACAGAGGGCACGTCACCCCTCAGTGTCACATCTCCCCTCTGCCATGCTCCCACCCCAGGACCCTGCTCACTTTTGGGATTCCTGCAGCAGGACAGAGGCGTTTTGGGAGGCCGGGTTGTGCTTGACGTAGTTGAGCCATCCCGTAGCATCGTACTCCACCCAGTTGGTCCCCGAGCTGTGTCCCAGGAGGAAGTGTCGGGGTTTGTCACTAGGGAGCAGCGGGTTGTGCCCTGCAGGGAAACACAGCACCAGTGGGCACAGCCCTGGGGACCAGTGTTTCACTGGGGCATGTCACAGAACCCCAGAATGGCTTGGGCTGGAAGGCACCCTAAAGATCATCTCATTCCAACCCCCTGCCATGGGCAGGGATATCTTCCATTAGAGAAGTTGTTTCGTCTAGTAGACATATCTCCATGGTTCCAGGCCCCCCTTCATACCTTTTTTACCCCCTTCCTGGGGGCCATAGTAGGAGAAGAGCCGCTCCAGCAAGGAGTCCTCGTTGCCACCTGGCTGCAGCGCCTCTTCCTCCAGAAGCCACAGCAGCCCCCGCGCCTCGTCCGTGCGGGCCAGAGACCGGACCTGCAGGGTCACCACACTGGCAGCCACCCCAGCACACCAGGGTGCCCCAGGGCAGGGACATGGGGTGACACAGGGCACCTGGGCCACCCAGGGAGCAGGTAACCTCACACCATGTGAGAGAGATCCTGATTAGTGGAGACCCAGAAGGGAAAGGGTCCATATGGGACACTCTGGCAGCACATCTCACTGAGGTGGGAAATGCAGTGCTGGGCTGAAACCCAGCACAGGGATGGTGCCAGAACACTTCACCAGCAGGGACTGGAAGACCCCAGGGACTGGAGAACCTTGGAGACCCATGGACACTAGGAACCTGAGCACCCTGGGGACCAGAGCATCCCAGGGACCAGAGCACTTCGAAAACTGGAACACCCCAGAAATCTCCAGGCCCTCTGCCCACAGCACAGGCAGCTCCCAGGACAAGAGGGGAAAACCATGCTGGGGGATGCACTAAGTATGTGGGTTGACCACACACTTGCACCCATGCTCTCATGGCCAACACCCTCTTTCCTTCCCCTCTTCCACCAAAATGCCAAAAAGCCGCCCATCTGCTGCTATGATGTGGCTGGAAGGAAGAGTGAAAAGTGCTTACCAGTGCCTGGTGTGAGGACTGGTCCACAGCAGCTATGGAGCCAGAGAAGCTGGGCTCAGCATCAGCCAGGGCAAGCTCTATGTTCTCCTGGTGAGGGGGAACAGAGGGAGGTGAGCACCCACACTGCAGAGTAGCAGTGATAGGGAGTGTGAGACCATCAGGGTGCTGGTCTTGATGGGTTTCAGAGTGATGTGGAGTGCTAAGGAAGGACCAGGACACGTGGAAGAGTCCCCATGGGCTGTCAGTGCTGAGATGGAGAAGAAGCAGTGACCACCATCATCACCACCCACAGCCACTCCACCACCTCCCAGCCCAGCCCTCCTGTGCTCTGCTCCACAGCCAGCACAGCAGCCCTGGGCACTGAGAATCGTGTCAGAGCTGCTTTGGTTGGACTGGTCCAGTGATCAGTGGGTAAGAAATCTGGACATGTTCATGTGGGTATGGGAGGGCAGGAGTGGAGGAGGCCATGGCAGCCCTGGGTGTCCCTGGTACCTCCTTGTATCGCTCCAGCTCGCGGGCAAAGGTGCGCTGGTGGAAGAGCTGCTGCAGGCGCTCCTGGGCGTAGTTGTGGCAGAGCTCCTCAAAGGTGGCCCCCCTGCTTTGCCCTGCCAGCCTGGGGTTCTGTGCCCCAGGGGTGTCCACCACTGTCACAGAGCACACCGAGTGCTGGCTCGACTTCAGCGCCCTGGGGGAGCACAGAGGGACTCAGTGGGGTCAGTGGGTGCAGCCAGGCACCCCCTGCTTTCCTGCTGTATCCCCCAGCACGTACCTGTTGAGGAGGGAGATGAGGAGTGTGAAGAGCTCGGAGTACAAGCCAGCTGCCATGCCCTCCAGGCACTCCAGCGCTGTCAGCTTGGGACCTGGCCAAAACAAGGCTGAGTGTCCCCAACACAGCATCCCTTGGGGCCACCTGCTGTCCCCACCATACCTCACCCTACCTGTGCCACTGTCCCCCAGGGGAGACTCATCGGGGCCCTGACGGAAGGAGGTGGAGCGCTGCAGGGTGCCCTTGGGCTGGTGCTTGAAGATGGCAGAGGAGAGCTCCTCCAGGCTGCAGCCCAGCAGGTAGGCGGCTTTCTGAGCCCACTCGTGCCGTGCAAACTGCTTCCTCCCAGCTGAAGGGTGGAGAAGGGGGTTCAGGGCCAGGCAAGGCACCCCTAAAAATGGGGAGCATTTCCAAACAGGCCTGGGATGATCTTAGGGACCCACAGAGTAGGTTAGGGATGATGGGCACAGTGGGAGCACATCTTTGGGGTTTGAGGAGACACAGATGTTTGGGGTCTAAGAGGAGATAGGGGTGAATGGCTTTGTGCTGCTCCAGGCTGAGCCACACTGCTGTGGGGCACAGACTCCTTGCCACCACTACCCAGGGACCTCTGAGGCTCTGAGCCACCCCACACGGGGACATGTCCCTGCTGGGTGACACAGCCACGCGGCAGCCAGACAGACACAGAGACACGGACGCTGGGGGGCGGTGGGAGCAGGTTAATGGTGACACACAGGGACACGGAAGAGGGATGAGGGTGGCACTGGGGAGGGGGAAGCCAGAGACACACGTGGAGAACGGGACTTTACCTTCGTCGGCGTCTGCATTGCAAAGGGCAGCATGCACCATGCGAACAGAGACACGGGTTAGAAACAACGCGCAGGACGGCACAGGGACGCCCTCCTGCCACCACGCCACCGCACATGCCACGCCTGCCCCCTCCCCAGGCACTGCTGCAGTGACAAACCGTGACCAGCGAGGGGCGTCCCTTCCCTTTGAGCCCCCCGCACACCATGGGCAGTGTTGGGGAACAGCTCGGCTCTGCCCCAGCGCATGGAGAGCCACTTTTGGATCCAAGGAAATTGTGGGGCTGGTGTAACTCAGCTCTGAGCACTCCCAGCGTCCACGAGGTGCAGGGGAGGCTTCAGCAGCAGCAGCAGCACAGACCTGGGGGTGGGACGCCCACCCCAAGCAGGATGTAGCAATGCTCCCCCCCAGCAGGATCTGGGATCCCCTCCCACAGCAGGCTCCCATGGAGGGGTTCCAGAGTTGCATGAGCATCCTGCTGTGGTGGCTGCAGTGGGGCCCTGCTGCCCTCTAGTGCCCTGAGAGCACCCCATGGGCCAGCACTGCACCCCAAGAACACCCCACAGGCCAGCCCTGCACCCCAGTGTGCATCCAGACCCCTCTGGTCACTCCTTATTCATCCCCAGATCCTCTTTTCCCCCAGGGCTGCAAATTCCCTGGGTGCAGCCACCAGCTCCAGGTGCCCATTTGGAGTGACATGCCCAGCTCTCCCACCACCACAGGTGCTTCCAGCATAACAGGCAGAAAGAAAAAGCCACAGGGGGAGAGGAGCAGGCCCTAAAGCCAAATTTTCCATCCCCAGGAATGGAGAGCAAAGCTGGTGCTGTGAGAGGCTCACACCCATGTGAGCACTGTGTGCCAGGGCAGCCCTGACCCACAGGACTGGAATTGGACTCCTCACGAGCAGCAGGCAAATTTGGAGCTGCCAAGACCCAGCCAGGGTCAGGGTTGGTCCCAGCACACCAGCAGCATCCCAAGCCCCCATTTCAGCCCCCAAATCTGCATTGCTTGGCACCCCTCAGAGCAGAGCCCTCCTCACTCCCATTACCAGCTTCATCTGCCAGTGGGTCTGCAAGGAGGATGGAGGGAAAGATGTTACACTGGGAATGGGGGACACCCCCCCCAACTGCCTCAGCCCCACCCAGGCCCCCACTCTCCCAGGCTGGCAGGGTGTGGGCATGTTCAATTCCCACCAGTTAATGAGACCACCCCAACCATGGGGACAAAGCTGGTTGCCCCAGGGTGGCAGGGCACTGTCCCTCAGCTGACACAGCCTCCCACCCTTTCCCCCAGAGCTTGGCTGCACTGCAGGCTGTTTGCAAGGTGTCTCTGGAGACCCTCACATCCATCAGTCCCAAATCTCCCCTCCTAAACGGCTCCCAGCTTGTTACCTTTGGTTGCCCCAGCGGCTCCCAGATGGTAGATGGCCCCCAGGATGAGCCAGAAGACTTTCTGCTCATCTCCTGAGATGCCCATCACCTTCATGGCTGTCAGGAGCTTGCCAAACTGCTGGGTTGCCTTCTGCTTTTCCTCTGGCTGTGGAAAACAACAGGAGCCATTGGTCTGGGAGCCCAGCTCTGCTTCCCCCTGCACTGAAATAGGCCAGAGACCCCCATCTTTCCCTACAGCTCCCCATGGCAACAACCTTGGAGGGGGGCACGATGCCGAAGACATTGTTCTCTGCCAGGTGGTTGAAGTGAAGCTCAGTCCTGCAAGGAAAAACACCCCGATTGGCCCCATGGGGGAGGTCCCAGAGACCCCCCCCACGATGGAGGCCATGCTCTCCCCTCCAGCTCACCTCAGGGTGCTGTCAGAGCAGGCCAGCAGGTAGTAGAAGACATTGAAGGTGGCCTCGTTGGCCGGGTGCCGGGCCACGCGCAGCTTCTCCAGCAGCAGTGTCTGGCAGAGGTGGGACAGTGAGGAACTGTCTCCAAGTGCCCCACCCCCACTGAGACCCCCCAGCCCACCCCAGCCCATCCTTGCTGCCTGCCCAGGGTCCTCATGGAGCTGTGAGAGTCTCCCTCTCATTGCAAGGTACCATGTGAATGCAAACATCACCCAAGCAGCCCATGAGCATTTCTCCTTGGTGAATGACACTACAAGAGCATGGAGTACATCTCTGGATTTTCATGGCTCTGCTGTTATCACAGCAGGGAGGTGTCTGGAAGACATATTCCCTGATTTTGGGACAAACTCAGCAAGGAGAGGAATCCCATCTGATCTGGGTGTGAACAAGGACAAGAGCAGGATGCCAGGCTGCTGAGCGCTGCAAGCATGGCTGGGGATCTGCGGCAGAGCTCGTAGTGTAGGAAACACCAGGAGAACCATGGAATGGTTTGGATTGGAAGGGACCTGAAAGATCAACAAGTTCCAAACCCCTGCCACGGGCAAGGACACTTTCCCCTATCCCAGGCTGCCCCAAGCCCTGTCCAATCTGGCCTTGAACACTGCCACAGGGGATAGAGCAGTTACAGCTTCTGTGGACAACTCCTGCAACATCTCACTCCTGTGACGATGGACCAGTTCCCACACCATGGGGAGCCACGCTGGCAAGGATGGACCAGCTCCCATGCTGGGGGGGCCACCCTGGTCCCCTCACCTGTACAGAGGCAGACGCCACCTGCCCGGCCTGGTCGAAGTCCAGGGAGATGATCTGGGAGAAGCGGGTGGCGTTGCCGTTCATGCCGGTGCTGCTATTGCCAAAAGCCTCCAGGATGGTGTAGAGAGCCTGCCACTTCTCCACTGCAGGAAGACAAGCAGGGCAGTGCAGGGGCTGTGCAGTGGGCAGGGGGCCAGAGCTGGCTAGGCAGGTGCTGCTGCTCCCTTGCACCGCAGCAGCCCCCAGGAGCACAGCAAAGGCACTGGTGTGACACAGTGACAGCCTGTTTGGCGCGTGTCCAGCCACTGCCGTGTGCGTGGGGCTGTGACCGCAAAGCAAGGGACGTGTGCAGGCAGGACAGAAGGACTCCACCCCCACAGAGGGACTCACCAGAGAAGACCTTGCCAGTGCTGCCGGCGATGGTGGCAAGGTACTGGACCAGGTGCTGGCAGTTGGTGGTTTTGCCGCTGCCGCTGGCGCCCAGCAGGACGATGGCCTGGTCCTGGCGGCTCATCAGCATGCTGCGGTACGCGGCCTGCGCCACCGCGTAGATGTGCGGGGACGTGTCCTCCCTGCGGCACCCCTTGAACATGTGCATCACCTGATGGGGACAGGGAGGGTAAGCCGGCAAGGGTCAGCACCATGCCACTCCCACCGCCCCCTCTGCGCGGTGCCAGCTGCTTGTCCCCTCTGGTGTCCCCCCCAGAGCAGCGTCACCTTCTCAGAGTACATGGAGGGGGAGCTCAGCGGGTTGATGATGACCATGGTGGGCCCGGCGTAGGTGTGCAGGAGGTTGCCGCCGTAGCGCTGGCGCAGCGTGTGCAGCGTGCTGGACTCGTTGAGGTAGAGGAGGCTGGCGAGGTCCTCCACACGGTCGCAGGACGGGGGGTTTGCCTGGCAGCAAGGTTGAGATGGGGTGGGTCAGGCGGGGAATGAGGATCTGCCCCGCCAGCCTCCGCCCCGCAGCCCTACCTTCTCCACATCGTCCTCCTCCACCTCCAGGACGGCTCCATCGTGGTCCAGTTTCACCTTCACTTTGCCCTCAGGCAGGGGACTGCCTGCCTCCGGCCGAAGCTGGCTGCCTGTGAGGGGCACAGGGCACTAAGAGGGGCCGTGCTGGCAGCCCCCAGGGACACTGCAGTGGGGTCAGGGGGGCTTGGTGCACCACAGGAAGGATGGGGTGCTGTGTCCCAGTAGTGCTCACCCAAGGAGAAGCCATCCCTGTGCACCAGCCACACCTTCTCGGTCTCGTACCAGGCCTCCTCGGCTGCTATCTGCTCCTCCGTCTTGGCCTGTGGGACAGCAGATATGGAGAGGCTGTGGTTTCCTGCCCCTGCCCTGCCTCACCCCCTGCCCTCATCCCTGGGGCCACAGGGCCATGTGCTGGACAGCCAGGCCACCTGCACAAGTCACAAACCCTCCCAGCACAGGTCCCCAGTTTGCCTGCTGGGGACCCCAGTGGGTGCAGGGCTGCAGAGACCACCATGGCCCTGCCACAGCTTGGGCAGACATAAAGACAAGTGACCCACAGGCACATTCACCAGGGCCACCTCAGGCGAGCCTGGAGGGGACAAGCCCCCAAACCACAGCCCTGAGAGCAGTCAGCCACATGTCAGGGACACCAGACATGCTATGGGGACATAGGACATGCTGCAGGGACATGCTGTAGGGACACAGGACACACTGATGGAGGGATACAGGATGTGGCACAGGACTCTGACATGGGAAATGCCAGGCTGGTGGCCAGCACAGCAGGGATGTCCCTGGCACAAGGAGAGCAGGACAAGCTCCAAAGCCAAACCTGAGCTGCAGCAGGGACGGGGCCAAGGGGAGCTGCCGGCGCATCGTCCGCTGGACCCTGGCGAGGTCGAGAGAGGCGATGAAGGTGAGAAGGGCTCAGCCCTGCCCCGCACACAGCATGGAAAGAGGGAAGGGGGAGCAGCAGGGGCAAAGCACCGCTGTGCCAAACCCTGTGGGTGCTCCTCGAGCCATGGCCACCACTGTGGGCAGTAAGGTGGCAAGTCCAGTGCAGTGCTGGACAGACACAGAGCTGGGAAGGACACTGGCCACAAGGCCGTGCTGCCAAAGCCCTGGGGGTCATGCCACCGACCCCGCCCTGAGCTCTGCCAGCACCACGTGCCACAGCTGCTCCAGCATGAGCCATGCATCCTGCCTATGCCAGCACTCTGCCCCTTCACACCCTGCTCCACACCCCTGCCCGCCCAAGTTGTGCCACCTCCACTGAGGGCACCCTCCTGGGACATCTGGCTTTCTGGCATGACCTCGCTGGGGAGGGGAGAGGCACCCAGCCCCGGCTGCCCCCGCCGGCCCCATGGCAGCCCACGGAGCAGGGTGGGATGGGGGAAGCCTTACACTCCAGCAGGAGGCACGGGCGCAGACACCAGCCCAGCGGCAGACAGAGGATGGCAGGGGGTCGCTGGTGGAGGCAGAGGGCTCCTGAGGACGGGGGTACAGTACCTGGCTGGGTGCCGAGGCGGAGGCGGCGGGGTCCAGCTAATGGCAGCAAGGAAGGAGGAGAGAAAGAAGAGAGGGGGTGAGAGGTAGAGAGCAGAAGCAGCACCCTGACAAGTCACAGGGCCCTGGCATGGTAATGATCACACAGTACCACCAGGACATCATCCATGAGCCACCAGTGTGCCTAGGCCCCCACAGGGATGCAGGCAATCCCCCATCCCTAGCACACTAGTCTGGGCAATGATCCCCAAACCCACCAACAGCCCTGGTCATCCATTCCCTGCTGCCAGTGTCACCCACAGATGGACCATGGGGTTGGCAGCCAGACACAGGGGTACAGTCACACATGGCATGTCTGGGGCAGCCACAGGCTGCCCATGCCTCCCATCCCTGAGAAGGCGACACGCAAGCACCAACACCTCTGGAATTACAGAAGTGGTGAAGATCCTCTCCAGCCGGAGCTGCGCCTCCTCAGATGGGCTCAGCACGGACGTGGGGCCAGGGGGAGCAGGGCCAGGGGCAGCCTAGAGGCAGAGCACCATTAGCTCCAGGCCAGCTGTCCCACAGCCCTCACAGCCCTGGCACATTGGCACCAGCAGGGCCGTTGCAAGGGCTTTCCCAGCCCTGCAGCCCATCAGTGCTTGGGGTAGGTCCCAGGGTGAAGACACAGCCGGGTACCAGTGCGTACCCACAGTGTCCAGGGGCCTGGGTCACCACTCCTACACACCTGCTGGGGGGCAGCCGGGGCATTTTTCTCAGGGGTCGGCCGCTTCTCGCTGGTCTGCAGCTTCTTCTCCACATGAAATGGAGGGGAGAAAAGGGGCAGCATGATGGAGTGGCCACAGCGCACACGACTGCTCCCAAAAAAGTGACTCCCACCCACACCACACGTCTCAAAACCACTGCAAACCATGCAGGTGAGCTCACACCATGCTGCACTGGGGGCACGACCCACCGCCAGGTCAGAGCATCCCCCGCCGTGCACACACCGGTACCTTGTGCCTCTCCAGGGCCGTGGGTTTCAGAGCAGACGCCTTTGCTGGCTCCGCTTTCCCTCCTGAAAGCTGCACTGGTGGCTCTGCTTTGGCTTCAGGGGACGGGGACAGCTTTGTGTCCCCACCAGCGGGCTCACGGGACTTCTCCTGCCTGTCCCCCGGCCGGAGCCGCGCCCGGTGCTCCTTGGTTTTGCCCTTTGCCATGAGGGTTTTGAGCCCCTCTGAGATCTCATCCTTGGGTTCCGGCTTGGAAGGGGCTGAAGGCACCACGGTGGGGGGAGGTGGCGGGGCTGGGGGAGCAGGGACAGCGGTACGGCCTGCTTCCTCCTTCCTCGGGGGTGGCACTGGCTCAGGAGACTTGGCATCTCGGCCTGGCTCCTTGGCACTGCCAGCGTCCTCCCCTGGCAGAACTTTGCGGACCACCTTGCGCACCACCCGGACCACCTTGCGGCGGGACAGCCCCTGGCCATCATCTCCCTGTGCCTCGGCGGCTGCGCCCTCCAGCCCATTCTCAGCAGCCCCGTTCAGCACCGGCTCTGGGCTCTTCCCTCTCCCAGGAGGTGGCTCGGGGCTCTTCGCAGGTTCAGGGCTCTTCACAGGCTCAGGTTTTGGGGGCTCAGCTTTCGGGGGCTCAGCTTTGGGGGGTGCAGATGCTGCATCCTTCGGGCTCTCTGACTGCAGCCACAATGACAGCGGTGTGAGTGGAGGTCCAGCCTCCACTGCTGTTTGGGACATGATGGTGCCCAGGGCTCTGCCCTGCCATGGAGCGCAGCTCCTGGCCAACCCCAGCACTGGGGATACAGCACCCTTCCCCACCAACCTACAGCCCCACAGTGGATTCCACAGCAGGGAGCAGTGGTGATCTCCCTGCCCCACAAACAGTGACCATTCAACCCTCAGGATGACAGCATGGGGGAAAAACTTAGTGCTTAGGGCATCACTAAGCCCATGACCCCGCATGGTGTCCCCAGGCCCTGTCACAGGGGCTGTTCCCACCAAGGACAAGCCCCATCCCCAAAAGCTCCACCCTGCCCGTGCCCTGTGACACTTACAGCCCCATCCTCCTTCACGGGTCTTTTCACAGCTAAAGATTTGTCCTCGTCCTTGACCTGAGGGTCAGACAAACAAGAGGAGCACGTTTCAGCCCACTGTGGGGCCTTGCTGCAGGAAAACCTCCTGGGACCATCACTCCATGCCAGCCCAAATTTGCAGCTCACTGCAGGGACAAGGGCGTGTGTCCTCCCAGGCTTCCCATCAGCCAAAAAAAACGGGGGTGAAGCACAGAGATGCACCCTACTTATAGCAAACCCCAAAGGTGGGAGAGGTACATGCTCTGCCCACCTGGCCTGTGCCCTCTCATCATGAGCAGTCACTGAGGGAGGTGGCTCAGAGTCCCACCACCCCTCCTGCAGGATTCTGTCATTCTACACGTCACCCCCCACCCGGTGTCACAGCACGTTTTAAGTGTCACCAGCTAATCTCTGCAGCACGTGGGACACGCCAGATCCCTGCTGACCCAGGGAAACCAGGGGCCTCTGGGGGGGTGGGCAGCCAAACCCTGCCCTGAGCTGTGCCTCTGAGTGCCAGGACTAACTGTGACACTGCAGTGGCAGCGTGTGGTGCATCCTGTGGGCAACACACCCCACCACACAGCAGCTCCTGGGTGGCAGGTGACACTGGGGTGGCTCACACCGTGTTAGGGGCTGCACCAGACACTCACAAAGCTGTTAGTGATGGTGTTAGTGATCACATGCATGGCTGTGCTGGTGACACCAGCCCTGGCCAGGCTCCCAGCTGCCCAGCACAGCCCCTGCCACCGCAGCACAGTGAGGCTGGGAGTGCTGCTCCAAACATGGTGCCAGCACTGGGCAAACTGGGGGAGCTGGTCAGCAGCGTGACCCAAACGTGGGGTGCAGGCAAACATGCAAGAGACACTTCCCTTCTGCTCCCAGAATGCAAACCGGGATGAGAACGCCATGGTGATGTCTCATGGAGCTGCAGCCCTGGCTGGGGAGAGAGGGAGAGGTGAGACCGACTGGGACAGCACACAGAATGCCAAACCACGGCACAGGGTACAGGTGTGTGCAATTCCCCACCTGGGATCCTCAGGAATGGGGGTCTGAGCCCACCTGGATCCGCTCAGCAAACAAACAGTGCCCACAGGAGGGGCTATGGGGACAGACAGGTGACCAGTCTGAGACACAGCAAAACTCACTGTGTAAAAAAAACCCCTTTAGTCAGGCTGTAGGAGCGTGGCCCCATTCCCCTGAGCAGGCCAGCCCGCTGTGGTAAGCAAATGCCAGGGTGAGGGAAGTGATATTTTCTGCCCCAGCTCCCTGCTAGCCCTGACACCCTGGGTTTATTCTGAGCCTGACCCCATGCCAGAGGCCAGGCAGCTCTAGTGGGACCTGCTGCCCTGGATGGCACCCACTCTCCAACCCCAGGTTGTGCCTGGGGCCACTGGGGAGAAGCCCCCTCTCAGGGCCAGGTGTGGCACAGGGGAGCACCCGGCCACCAAAGCAACCCAGCAGTCCGGGAGCACATCCCTGTCCCCCCAAAAAGTCACCATGGTGTGAAATGCCAGTGCCTGGAGCACAGGCTGAGCATGGGGGTCTGGAGACAAATCCACCTGTGGGTCAGAACCCCCAAACCCTCTGCCCACAGCGCTCCCACCTCCAAGCAGCCTGGCACTGCCACAAAGCTCTCCAGAGAGCACCGGCCATGAGGTCCCCACAACAAACAACACCAAAACGCCCCAGGGGTGGGTTTAGCCTCACAATCCCCAATCCCAGCACCAGAACCGTCTCCCAGGTACCCCCCTCATGCTGGTCCCCATGGGGGACCGTGCTGGCCATGCTGGGGGTCCCCACCTTACCAGAGGGAGCTGGGAGAAGGGTTTCCGCCGGGGCGAGCGCGGCACCGCACGGGAGAGGCACTAGTGGGGCGGCAGCCGGCAGCGGGGACAGCTGGGCTGATAGGACCACCCTAAAAATAGCCCAGGAATGCGAGGGCCCCGCCGGCCGGAGCAGCAGCAGCCGGAGGGAGAGCTGGGGGGGGGACACTGAGGCCTCGCCACCACCACCGTCACCGTCACCACTGCCAGAGGAAGTGATGTGGGCTCCGCCGGGGGGGAACTGCCCGGCCCCCGTGCACCGTCCGCCCGGAGCCAGTGGGAGACACCCCCAGGCCAAGTGCAGCTGTGGAGCTGGGGGGGGCAGGCAGGGCTCTGTGCCTCACAGGATGGGGTTGCACAATCCACGCCCCTGGGTGCCTGGTGTGGTGCCAGGCAGTGCAACCCTGACGCTTCTTGCTCCTGCTCTGGCTTTGCCACGAACACCAGGTCCCCTCAAAATGTTCTTGAGGACAGACAGAACCCCAGCAACCCACGGTAAAGATGTTTTCATGGCAAAGCTGCCTCTGGAAGTTCAAGGTGTCCCTGGAAACAGCAGGACTGGGGCAGTGGACAAGGGGAAGGGGGTCAGGGGCCTCCCCGTGTGGGGGCTGCTGGGAGGAGTTGGTGACAGGGAGCCAGGCACGCTGGTGGCATGGAGGAGCAGTGGTGACACAGGCATGGCACACTGGGACCCCAGCTGGCAGCTGAGTAGGTCCCTGCCCAACCAAAGTGAGACAGATGTGCCCTGAGCAAAAAAAAAACATTCCCAGAGGGAGCAGGGGGTCCCAGCCTGGCACACCCCACTGCACAAGGGAGAGGCCACATCAAACACCCTTGGCAGGGCTGGCATAACACAGCAGAGAGTGTCTGCAGTGACATGGGTGTCCCCAGGTAGCACAGGCATACAGCCACCTCCACTGAGATGCCCAGCCCAGCTGTTTGGTGACAGCAGCATTTCTGCCTGGGCAGCATATTTCTCTCATTCCTAAGCCAGGAAATTCAGCAGACACACACTGGCCTATGGCTGAGCCCACTGGATACAAGCCCCCTCCCAAGACCCCTCCACACTGGGACACCGCAGCAGCACCAACCCCTCAGTGAGAGCAGAAAAAGAGCCAAACCAAGAACTTGCCAAGCACGGGAAAATGATAAAAATGCCCCTGACACGATGAGAGTCCCACACTCCCACCCTGGTGGGACATGGGGAACCCAGCAATGCCATGGCACAGTGCCTTGCACGCTGGGGACAGTGACCTGCAAGGACATGTGTACCCATGGACAGTGGCACACAAGGTCAGCCAGCACAGCCACTGGATGCCTGTGGCCCTGCTGAAGCACTGGAGTGGTCAGAAGCATTTCTGGAATATTTCTGGAATATTTCTGCTGGGCCGGCGCACGCCTGGGCCCTGCCTGAGGAATTTAGCCAGTAAATAAATAAATACAGTGTGGAGCCCAGCCAGCCCAGCTGCCCCGCACTGGAGCAAGGCTGGGACACAGAGGGGGTTTCACCCCAGCTCCAATGCCCAGCCATGCTGTCCCCTGTCACCCCACAGCACTGACAGCCCCCCAACAGGCAGCGGGTGCTGGCACTACCCAGCCAGGTCCGTGGGGACAGAGGTGACAGCACGGACCCCATGATGGGGTTAAACCCCCCATGGTGCACAGAGAGCCCAGCACCATCCCACTCCAGCCAGGGAGGGGCTTCCAGAGCAACAGCCCAAAATATGTCTATAATTTCCTGTTTCAAAAAGGATCATTTTTATTTAAATTAGGACCAGAAACATTCCAGGGAGCTTAGTGGGGCCTGGGGGAGAGCTGGGCCTCCCTGTGTGCCAGCACCTTGTGTGAGGGACCCCAAGCTGCACCCAGCACCCCAGTCTGGGCTCCCTTGCACCAGCAAAGCCACAGCATGTCACTCTGGTGCACCATGCAGGAGGAGGAGGAGGAGGCATCCTGTGCCAGTGCTCTGGTGCCAACCCCACAGCACAGTCACTGCCAGCCTCTGACCAGCTCCCACCGGCTGATGCTGTCAAACCACACCATGTTCCAGCACAAGGCTGCACGTTGCAGCCTCTCCCATGCAGCCCCAAGGGCACCAGTATCTCCTCTCCCACTTCCCAGCCCAGTCAGTGTTCCTGGAAGGCACAAGCACCTCGCTGGCCCCCTGTGTGCCAACATCCAACGCACACCTGCCTCTGTGCCAAGGCACAGCCGTGCCCCTTGTCCACACAGGGCTATCCCACCAGGAGTTATCCAGGTGTTCACACAGGGCTATCCCACCAGGAGTTATCCAGGTGTTCACACAGGGTTATCCCACCAGGGGTTATCCAGGCAGCAGTGCCAGGTGACGCCTGCAGGGCTCCGGGGAGGAGCTGCGGGAAAGCCACCGCTCTGGCTTGGCGCAGACTCCACCCCGCAGCGCCGGCATCTGCTCAAGGAGCACATGGAGCCCCGTGGTCATCTTCACTCCATCCTGGCCACCAACCCGCAGGCAGAGGGCCTCACCATGCACGGTGTGGCTCTGCCCTGTGCAAGCAACCTGCTCTGCAGGCACAGGCACCCTCCTCCCTCAAGGAAGGCTTAAAAATCCACTAAACTAGTCCAGTTATACGCTAAACAACACAACTCTGCTGCACCCCCTGCCACCACAGAGGGGGTCCAGCCCTGCAGGATGCTGGCATTTGGGGGGCTCTGCTGGGGTGCCAGCTGGCCAGGACACTGGTTAGCCTGCAGCAGGGTCAGCGGTGCCAGGCAGCAGGCGTGAGGGATGTGGGTCACCCAGCCATTAAGTTTCTATTTATACAGCAGCAGCAGCAGCAGCCGCGTATGCAGGGCTGCGCACGCCGGCAGCAGCTCCCAGCCCCTGGCACACTGTGTGCCTGCCCCAGTCCCCGGGGAGGATCCCAGTGGGGGACGCCAGCGTGGGCAGTGGAGCAAGCAGTGTCCTTCTGCAAAGTAGCCTTTGGAATTTCCTGGCAGTGAGGAGCAAAGCTCCCTTCTCAGCTGGACTGTGCTTTGTCAGCAAAGAGATGGGGACATACTTCCCGCAGGCAATGCAGAGCTGCGCTCTCCTCTAGCAGGAGGAAAATCCAATGCAACAGCACCCTGAGCACTTTGGGGGGCAAAACCCACCTGTGATGATTTGCAAGACCTGATGCATCACCGCTACATCCCTGCCACAGCCTCCCATTCCTCCCTGTGCATCGCTCCTGGCTGGATTAGCCCCAGCACCCGCTGTTTCCCACGGCCCTTGCCAACCCAAACACCCCCACGAGGACGCTGGCACTGGCAGAACCCCGGCCCAGCAGTGGACAGTGTTACTCACATCCCAGGCAGCACGGCGTGTCCCCTGGCCGCCCCGCAGCCAGCAGCGGCTCAGCTCGCTCAGCTCCAGGATGGGCTGCACCTTCAGCTGCACCGTCTCCCCCGACTGCCGGATCATCTCCACGATCTCATCCCGGGATTTGTTCTCCACGTTCCGCCCGTTGATCTCCACCAGCCGGTCGCCCGGCACCAAGCCCAAGGCCAAGTCTTTGGTGCCGGCTCCGGGCTCAGCGAAGTGCACGATGCGCCGGTACACCTGCCCGTCGGGGCCGCGGTCCAGCATGGTGGTGCGGCGCAGGGAGAAGCCGAAATCGCCCGTGTTGCGCCTCTGCAGCTCCAGCTGCCGTGGGGTGGGGGGCTGGGGGGGCACCAGGGCGGGCAGCCGCAGCTCGGCAGGGAACTTCTTACCCACGAGCTCCGGCACCCTGGCACGCAGGGAGGCGGCAGGAGGGGTGCAGGGCTGTCCGGGGGGAACCCCCTGCTTGTCCAGCAGGGTGTCCAGCATGCGCACCTCCACCTGAGGGGAGGGGGCTGCCGAGTGCTCAGAGGGCGTGGAGGTCTCTGAGGTGCTCTCATCCCGGCTTTTCTGGGAGAAGGAGAAGCGTTTGACAATCACCTGGGAGTTCTGCTTGGCCAAGGAGCCAAACTTGGCTGCTCGCTGCAGCACCGAGCCCCTGAAGTTGGTATCGTCCGCCTTGAGATCGTCGCTGGAGCTGGCCGTGCTCAGGTGGCCTGAGTCCAAGATGACGCTGCCCCGGTTGCTGTCAGAGTCAATATCTGTGAGGTGCAGCTCGGAGCCACTGGCCACTTTAATGGGGATGGGGTTGGAGATCTCCAGGCGGGTCTTGGAGTCCCGCTTGGAGGCACGGTTGAGGTTGAAGAAGCCCCGGCGCATGCTCATCTCCTCTAGGCTCTTGAGTTCAGCTGCTGACATTCGCTCCTTTTTCTCCTTCTTCTTCTCCTTCCGGGCCCCATCCTTCTCTTTGTCCTTCTTCATCAGGTTGAACATGGTGGATGGGGGCTCGGGGCACTCTTGCCCCCACAGCAGGCACTGGGCTGGGGCGCCGGTCACGGCACAGCCGCCTGTGCAGAAGGACAGACAGGAAGGGTGCCATCAGAGAGCAGCACGGCCAACACCCACCCACCATCCCTCCATCCACCCCACTGGTCACGCCAGCTGCCAACCCCCAGCCCCTGAGCCATGTTCCAGTATTCCCACCCTCCCCGGAGATTGCAGCGCCACAGGACTGAGACTGCCCCAGTCGATGTGTCCTCGTCCTGGCTGGGCATCAAGCCCCAGGAATGCAACAAGGATGGCCCTGTACCACCAGGGTTGCCCCAAAAGAAGCCCAGAAGCCTGGCAGTGCCTGGCACTAGGGCTTACTGCAGGCAAGACACTCAGCAGCTCAGGAACCGTTTTGGAGCAGCATGGGTGGGCAGGGAAGAAAATATCCTGGTGGCTTTTGCAGCAGTTGCTGCCCAGGGCAAAATCCCCCATCCCATTCAGCCAACCAACGTCCTGCCTGCTGTTCAAAAGCCCCTTGTTGAGGAAACAGAGGCCTTTCTGCTGCTCATCCTGGCTCTGGCCACCGCAAACCACAGGGGCTGCCGTGGGCAGGGTCCCACCAGGGAGGAGCCGGAAACACGGCCTGGAGCGAAGGTTGCTCTAATAAACAGGAACCTGTAAAATCACATCCCTCCCAACACTGATAAGTGTTTAATTTTAGCCAGGGCGACGCAGAGGCTCGTGACGCTGCCGGCGACCTCCAGGAACAGTGGCTCTTTCATTTGGGCATCCCGCGCAGAGCGGGGGGAGCACCCAGTGCCAGTGGGAAAACCGTGGCTGGGCAGAAAACTCAGCTCCCTCCTGGAAAACACCATGTGCACCCAGTGCCTGGGGACACCCAGTGCCTGGGGGCACCCACAGCCTCACCCTGCATGGGGTGCTGTGGCATTCCTCTGCCCCTGGGGTAACTGGTAGCCCCCCCCCCCCCCCCCAGCCTCCATCGAGCGCTTGGGCTGCAGATAAACAATTCCAAAGTGGAGCAGGCGGCTGGCAGTGCCTGCAGGACGGGCTGACAGCTATATATAACAGGGCAGGAAACTGCACAGGAACTTAACCTCAGCACAAAGGACAACAGGAAAGCTCCCCACGTTTGAAGCATCTGCTTTAGAGCTCTCCGACGGGTGTGGGGATGAGGTTTGGGCAGCCATAGGGATGGGCAGTGCTGCCCATGGTGGCAGTGCAGGCTCTGCCTGGGGTGCATGGATGGGCTGTGCTGTGCCAAGCTGCACCTTGGCTCCAGCACAGCATCAGTACTGCATCACCATCACTGCCTGGACCATCTCCCTGCAAGGGCACATGGTCTGCACTGCCCTTGAACACACCCAGTGGGACAAGGGAAACCTGTTTTCCCCTTGAGAAAGCCATACAGGGATGGCAGGGAACTCCCTGAACCTCGCTGCCCCTCGGGGCTGGGACAGGAGCACACGTGCCCGGGAGAGGCCTGGCCACAGGGCAGGTGAGGACAGAGCCCTGCAAGCCATGGCACAGTGTTGGCTCTGGGTGTGTGATACCTCTGAGGCAGTGAGGGGAAGCAGCCTGAGGGACAAGGTCAGGCTTGCAGCTGCAAGGCTCCTGACCATGGCCAGAAGGGCTGCCACAGTTTTGTCCACACCTAACCCTAACCCTAACCCAGCCCCGGGGCTCTGGCTGCTCTGCCCTCCCTGCAGCAATTGGGGCTTTACCCAAATCCACGGCAGCACCTGGGCAGGGCAGAGCCCCAAAACACAAAGCACTTCCTTTCTCCTCTCCCAGAACTGCTGGCTGTGGGGCGATCACTGACCCAAACCAGGGGACAGCACAGCCCCTTCTCATGACCCACAGCAGGTGCTGCCACAAAGGGCACCACGGCTGTGCCATCCTGGGGGCTGCTCTCTTGTGCCAGGGACTCAGCACAGACAATGGCAGGGAGAGAACCTGCACCTGTTCCTGTCCCCACTGCGCCATGTGCCACTGCTACCACAGCTGCCTGGGCATCCCTGAAGCTGTACAAAAGGGCTGCACCCCTGGCAGCACCCAGTGCTCACCCCATGGCAAGGAGGGGGCTGCTGGGATCCTTCCCGGGGGTCCCTTGGGAGCAGAGCCACTCGCCAGGCAGGTGCTGGTTAGAGCAGGGCGCCAGGAGACAGGCGGCCAGCACGCTCTTTGTCCTCGGTGGTTTCTCTCCCGGCACACAGGCTGCCTCCCAGCCTTTGTACGCTCAACAAAAAGGGGGAACAGCGTTCCCAGCCGCATCGCTAATCAGGCAGCACTGGCGGCCACTGCCGCAGCCACATGTGCCCCACTCAGGGCCACAATAGGCAGCAGTGGGGCAGGCAGACAGGACTTTTGTGGGCTGGGGAAAGGACAGCAGCATCCGCCCTGTACTGATGTCCCCAGCCTGCGTGTTATGCCATTGTGGTTTGCTCCCTTTTCCCCAAGAAGCCTCCCGCCACGGATGGGTGCAGCCCGATGCCGTGAGCAGGAGGTGGCTGCCGAGCGGCTCCTCGCTTCTGATTCAGACCCAAGGCACCTTCCCTGACTCAGCCCGGGCTTGCTCCGGGACTCCCCTTGGCCAGGCGTGCATGAGCCCTGACAGGGAAGGGAGAGGCACCCGCCGGCGCCGGCTGCACTCTGGGATCACACGCGAGGATGCTGCTGTGACACTGGGCTGGCAAAGATGAGGACGTCACCTTGGAAGGGCCAGATGGCAGAAAGGGAGACGCATCTCAACGCTCCCCGGGCCAAAATCCTCTCTGAGCCACCCAAGCAGGAGCTGGATGCACCTTCCTCCATGTCCCCCCACCAGAGCCGTGAGCCCCTGTGTCCCTGCCAGGGCGCCGGGGAGTTCCAGGCAGGGAGGAAGGCGTTCACTGAAACTCCCAGCCACTCCTTCCCTCCTCGAGACGCAATCTCGTCCGACACGCTCCCGCGCAGGGACCTGCACAGCAAGTTTCACGGTCACCTGCCCTCCCTGCTCTGCTCCCTGATGCCGGCAGTAGGGCTCTGCTCCCACACCACCTTGGCACACGAGCTGGTGGCTGTCCCCTCCTTGGGCACACCGTGTTGGGGTAGCTCATGCCCTGGCTGTGCCCAGCCAGGAAGGGATGATGCCGTGCCAGGGAACGGGAGCTGCTGGCAGCGATTCTGAGCAGCCAGGCCAGCTCCTATGCAGGGCAAGTGGGAGCTGACCTGCGTGATGGCTCCTTGCTGGATACAAGTTTTCCACAGAACAAGGAAATTTAGGGGGTTTCCAAATCCCTCTGCAGTGCCTTCCCTTATGAACAATGCTGGAATGTGTCGAGAGGAAAACAATCCCGGATCTACCTGAGTCACAGCCAGGATTTGCCACCAGGCTCTCCCCAGAGCAGGATTTCAGGCCCTCCTTCTGTAGGAACCCCATGTCCAACAGCAAAGGGGACCCAGACTGGTTATGAGGGGTCACCCCAGGCCAGGAGGGTGCATGGGGCACAAGCACTTGCCTCGCCCCAAAGCTGAGGAATGACACAGCTCAAGAGGTCTTACAGGGTAGACCCAGAGGTAGTGGAGCAGGACCTTGGCAGGGCTGCCAGGCGGGACATGGTTCCATGACTCCAGCTGGTGCTGGAGGGGTCAGGTGGGTTGCAGCCCCGTTAGCACAGGACACACAGCTCCCTCATCACCCTTATCTGGCCCCAAATTCACAGCCTGTCGCTCTGCATGGCCCGGCCCACGACAAAGGTGAAGGGCCGAGCCACAGCTTGTCAGTGGGCAAAGTCCAGGGCTGATGCAGGTGCTGTGGGAACACCCAGATCCCAATGGGAGCCGGGATGGGGCAGTGGGCAGAGGTCCCCCAGTGCCACAGTTCCAGGGCCAGCCTTGGGGTGTAGGAATACACTGCCATGTGCCCACACTCTCCTGTAATTGCCCTAAGTTTAGCTCTGGCACTCACTGACCAGACAATTTGCATCTCACAGGCCGGCTGGAAACCACACGATTTAGGGACGCGCGTCCCAGCCCTCGCCCGATGCTCCATAAATCCCTCTCTGGGAAAATTAACAGGCACTGGGCTGGCCACAGCCCTGTGAGCCCCCACCACCCCCAGCACAGCTCGCTGAGTGCCACCCACCCCTGTCACTCTAAAAAGGTGGCTCAGGTGCCAGTGGCACCGGCCCCAGCAGCGATGTGGTTAGCGGCGAGCCGGGCTATTGGCTTTGGATGAAATTCCCTGGTGGTGTGGGAAAGGCCCAGGCCAGCGGGTTCTCCCTGGAAGCATTCCCTGGGAGCCCTGCGGCGAGTGCTGGGGTACCCAACACGGAGCACCTGACACGGGGCATCCTACAGGGGGGACACACAGGGACACGGCACGCAGAAACACACTCTGCACAAGGTGACACACACATGCAAACACGCACACCAGTGACACCGGGGGCTGCACAGGCGCTGCGAGACAAGAGCGGGCCATGCGCACACCAGCACCCCGCAACCGGGGGGCGGCACCGAGGGGGTCCGCACCCACCCACCCACCTACCTACAGCGGTTGTGCAACGCCGCGGGGGCACAGGCACGGGCACGGCTGAGCTCGGCTCGGCTCGGCCCGGCCCGCCGGGGGGGCGATGCAGCCGCGGCCCGCCCCGCGCCGGGCGGTGCCTGCCGGTGCCCCGGCGGCGGTGCGGACGGCTGGTGGCCGGTCCCGGTGGGATGGCGGCGGGTACTCACCCAGCGGCGGCGGCGGAGCGGGGCCCGGTGGCGGCGGCGGCGGTGCCGGGCCCCGGCGGCGGCGCGGGGCGGGGCGGGGCAGGGCGGGGCGGGGCGGCCCCGCACCGGGGCGGGCACTGCCGGCTCTGCGCGCGCCGCCCGCCGCGCCGGGCGCGGCTCCGGTCGGCACGGAACGAAGCGAAGCGTAGGAGCGGTCCTGCCCACCCGAGAACCCCGCTGAATCTGCAACCCGGCTGTAACCACCTTACGGACCGGCGCCCGCAGCCCGGCGCGCAGCCGGTATCGGCATAACTGCCCCCGCACACCCACGAACCGGAGTGACCCCGCACCCCCCCGCGGACGCACACACGGTGTGTGCATACCCCCGGTGTGACACGGTGACAGCCCGTCCATCCGGCATTCCCCGCACTCACACACCCCCCGATCCTCACATACACGTTGTGAGCTCGCACTGGTGCACACACGCAGCCCCGTGCATCGCACAATGCACATACGCACTCCTGGGGTTCTCCTTTTCGGAAGAATCCCATCAGGAACAGCCCTGGATCCAGACAGGGAAGGCTCCAGGCTGCCGGCCGGAGCAGGGTGACGGATGCCTGCCGGCCCCAGGGCAGGGAATACAAAGCTGGCCATGGCAGAGCTGCCTGTGGAGCCATTCTGCAGCTTCTCCTGCAGCACCTGTCCCTAGCGAGGGCTCTCAGCCTGACAGGGACTGACTGTGAGGACAGTGGCTGCTCTGCCCAGGAGACAGCCCAGGGTTAACAATGAGCCTCTCCCAGCACACCCAGCAGTGAGAGCGGCACAGTCTTTGTTACCAGTGGCGTCCAGCTTTGGGACGGCACACTGGGGTTGGTCACATACAGTGACAATCCTGGGACAGATGGTTTCAGGATAAGCCCTGCCATGTCACTGCTGGGACAACCTCCTTTCCTATGGGGTGTGGGAGCAACTGGGCCCAGGGAAGCTGCAGTGGGGCTTTGGGAACAGGGAACCCCGAGAGAGGCATCCACAAGCTCTTTCCAAAAACACTTTTCAGGCAGTTCTCAATTTCTGATTGGGAAGCTCAGAGAGATGACAGGGACAGTCCCCTGCCCAAGGGGACTCTCTCCAAACCCCTGCTGCCATCCTACCATTGCTAGCTGAGTCGTGTGGTCCTGGCTCTCCTACCATCAGGCAGTGAGCCAGTCTTGGGACACACTTGTCTGGGTGTCACAAGCCCCACTCCCTCGCAGTGGTAAAGCTGGTCGTGATTTCCAGCCCACAGCCTGTGCCCAGGGCACAGCCCCACAACAGCAGCAGAGCAAGACACATGGGGCATGGCAGAGCAAGCTGGGAGCTGAGCAAGGAGCCCTGGCCAGAGGGATGCAGTGGTGGAGGAGATGCAGCCCTTGCAGGGCGGAGGACGGCGGCAGTGAGCAGAGCCGCCTGCTTTTGTCACACTGTCCTTTGTCCCAGGCACGTGGCACCAAGTGCAGGGAGCCGTAGCCATCCAGAGAGCAGAGATGGGGTTGAGTGATCTGGAAGGGCAGCAGAGCCTGTCTGAGCTCTCAGGAGGGTTTTCCAGCCGCGATGGTGAGAGGGACACACTGTGTGACTGTAGATCTGCCCTGCTGCCCAGCACAGGCGGGTGAACAGCCAGTTACTGCCTGTGGCAGCTCCTGCATCCTTATCACACTGGGCAGGTGGTGATGGGCTGATGCCGGTTGGAACTGCCGAGCTGTGGGACAGCACAGGGTGCCCTGTGCCCCACAGCTCTGCCACCCTCAGCCACTCACTGGGGCCACTCTCCTGCTGCATCCCCAGAGCTAAACACCCTGTGTTTTCCAGCAAACTGACCAGCTGTTCCTGTCCACATGATCCCATCTGGCTTTGTCAGAAGCAGGTTGGGTTGCCCTGAGCAGCTCTCCCTGGCAGAGGGTTCCCCAGGCACCAGCAAATCCCACATCCAAGGAAACTCTCTGTGTTGCCCAGGGTTTTCTGTGCAGAAGCAGGACAGAGCTCTGGTGCCAGTGGCATTTTGCGTGCCCCTGGCAGGCACACATGGCTGGCCAGGGCAAGGGCCTGGAGCCGGGCTGGGAGGGGAAGCATCTGTTTTGCAGCACCGCGGGGTTCCCTAAATAGGTCACTGCATTTTTATAGTCTCTTGGAGCTAGAAAAACCAGTTGTTCTGGACAACCTGTGGACCCGCCAGCATCACTGGCTCCTCAGGCACTTGCTGCTGTGTTCCCAGGTCCTTGGGGGGGGACACCTGCCCCACCAGCAGGGTGAGGGGTCGGGAGGTCCACAGCAGCCTGAGCCATACTGGGGTCCTGTTATCTGCTGGGAGTGACCCATCCTTGGCCATGACCAGGGTGGGCTGTGCAGGTGGGGCTTTCCCCCCACCTTGCCCCCGGCTTGGGGTGGCTGCCAGCTCCAGAGTTTGCTCTGGGGTGGTTTTCAGCCAGAGACATTTTCCTGTTGCAAGGGGAGGCAGGTGCCTGTGCGGGGCGCAGAGGGGTGTGCAGCGCCACACACCCACCGCACACCCGCATGCGCCGGCCGTGTCCCATCCTGCTCGGGCTGAGCTCTCCCTCTAGTGGCACCAGGCTCCTGGCAAAGCCTCCGCGCTCCTGGGGTGGCCGCAGCAGTGACCAGGGCATGTCCGAGGGGCAGGAGCGAGCTGGAGGGCGAGCTCCGAGCTGACGTCCCCGCTCAGCCGGGATGCCCCCAGCAGGTGCACAGGGAATTTGCTGGGTGGGCTCCGCAGGAGCATCCCAGCACCAGCCCCAGTTTGGCACCTTGCAGAGAGAGTACAGGTGGTCCTGCCCTTTTCCATTCCCTGACTCAAATTTGCTGGGATGTGCTGGTACTGTCAGCTGGCAGTACCTGCGGTGCCAGGCCTTGGGGGTACAGCCCCACAGCTCTGTGTCACTGTCCCCGCGCTGACACCGATCCCACCCCTATCCCCATCCCGCAGCAGCTGAGGAGAAGAAAGACCCTTGCAAACCCCAACTTCCCCCCTCAGGGCAGTGCCCTGCCCGCAGCAGGGCTCCCCCAGGACCCCGCTGAGCCCCACCAGGCCTGTCTGGGCGGGTGCCACCCCGCCGCGCGTCCCCGCAGGGTCCCCCGGGCCGGGCGCCAGGCCCTGCCGCAGGCAGCGCTGACGGGGCGCTTTGTTTTGTGCGGCCGCGCCTGCCCAGCGGGGAGACAAAAGGGGCAGTCAGACGCGGGCGAGCATTGTGCTGGCAGCCATGCGCTGAGGCAGCAGCCCGAGCCGCCACGCTCGCCTCGTGACCCCCGACGGCCCGGGCTGTGCCCGCCATGGTACCCCGGGGCCTGCAGTGTCCACGCCATGGGAGCCACGCATGAGAAGGGGGCTGTGGGGTTGGTGGCTGGGGTGACCGCAGGGCCGACACCTCCCCAAGGTCATGGCAGGTGTCCCGGCTGTGGGGTTGTGGTGGTGGCAGTGCTGTGGGGAGCATTGGGGCTCGGTGTGGCCGTGGGGACAGGTCTGCCAGGGCCAGGCCAGTTCTCACCTCCAGCCTTCCTCACCCGTGATGGGAGGAAGGTGTCCACGCCAACACAGTGGCAGGGAACGCGCCTTGGGTGGTGAAGTGAAGTGAAAGTGCCTGGTCCGGCCGAGCCCACCACCCACAGGGTCTCACGGGGAGGTGTCCCCGCCGTCCCCACGGTGCCAACTGGTGCCAGGGCCAGACCAGCCCCCGGGCTCACCCCGTGACGGCGCGGTGCATTGCCCCTGGAAAATGCCAGCACGGTCAAATCGTTGAGTCATTTGTGCCCAAGATTATCTGTGCAAACAGCCTCCCCGATTATTTTTTTTTATTATCAATTTTTTTTTCTTTTTCCCTAAGAATGTGGCTCAGACCATGGGGATGAGCAGCTGAAATCTCCAGGGATCAGCAGGACAATGCCAGAGCAAGCATTGTGCTGACGGCTCTGCAAACGCTGGCACCGGTTCCCGGCCAGCAGTACCCTATAAAAGCTGAGCCGCTGAAGTAGGCAAACATTACATGGGCGAAGCAGCAGTAACCGCCTGAGCTAGGTGAGTCCTGGACCGATGCGCACCTCTCCCACCTCACCCCTCTGCTGCCAGCCGGCTGGGCAGACACCTTTCCTCCTGCCTGGTGGCAAAAGACACCCAGAGGGACTGTCGCTGTTTTCTGTGGCATAAGACAGGCTCACACAACCCCGCTGGCAGCTGGAGGAGCTGAGAGCCCCTCTACAGCAGGGCAACCCACTCCCGGTACCCACCGGCACGGGACGCTGGTTGGCATCTCCCACCATTAGCCAGGGCTGTCTGTGGGAGCCCACCGTGCCTCCCAGGGGACACTGGGCAGGGAGAGGGGACCAGGCAGGTCTGGTGGACACTGCCGGGCACAGGGCAGCCCGTGCCCACTGAAGCCCCCTGCTCTGGCTCAGGGGTGTTTTTCCTAGCGGTGATCTGGCCTCGGGGAAGGAGAAAGGGGGATTGGGCACTATGCCCTGGTGAGCACGCAGGCTCCCTCCATGGCAGGGAGGAGGGAAGGGGCACTGCAGCAGTGAGAAGGGAGCACCTTGCTTTGGATGTGTCCCACAGCCCCCTACTCTGTCCTGTTCCCCATCCTGGGGCTGGCAAGAGGGTCTTGCTGTGACTGGTGTGGCTTGTCCCCAGCAGTGGAGCAGCTGTGCTCAAACAGATGCTGTGGGTGGTGGGCACAGAGCTGTCCCCAGCCTTGTGAGGGGGGATGCATAGGGACATGCTGCAGTAAAAATGGCTTTTCCTTCCTTCTCCAGACACCGATCCAGCAGCAGCAAAGATGGCTCAGACAAACCCTCTGCCTGTTCCCATGGGCCCGTGGAAGGTATGTCCTCACATTGCCTGTATTTCACCTTTCCCTGTGTGCAGGTAGGGAACAGGGAGAAGGGCAAAGCCCATCCTCTGGGGCCAGGAAAGCTGCACAGGGGGCAGAAAGGCAAGGATGAGCAGAGGAAACAGGCACCCCTGTCCTCTGCCCATGGGAATGTGCCTCCTGCCTGCTAAAATACCTCCCGGCTGTTTTTCATAATGCTCTTCACAGCACCCCGGGCCAGCTATGCCCTGCTCTTACCAGCCATCCCGTGACAGGCAGTTGCAGAGTCCCCAAAAGCCACCGGCTGTAGTTCTCCCTCCCCTGTCCATGAGACAGGGTGAGCATGGGCGGTGGGCACTGTGGAGCAAGGTGGGGAGCAGCCCCAAAGGGTCTGGCAACAGCCCCAGGGCCACTGGTCAAGGAGGGAGCCGAGAGGGAGAGGAGAAACACGTGCACAAGTGAGGAGCATCCCGTCGAAGCCTGGAGCTGTCGAGGGAGAGGAAAACATCAGCCACAGCCCCCCAGGGAGGTGCCCCTCGCCCTTTCCCCAGTTAATCCTCTTTGCCCTAGAGCGTTCGGAGCAGAGGCCGGGAGAACCGCCAGCCACAGCCCTGCCACCCGCCCGTCCCAGAACGGCTCCGCTCCTCTCTCCGGACGGCAGCGCTGCCCCGGGAACTGATCTCCGCAGGGGTGAGCAGGAGAGTGGAGCGGGGGCCAGCAGCGGCTCCCCCGACACCAAGGCAGGGCGTGGCGGGGCCAGCAGTGCAGGGACGCGGAGGCGTGCGGGACTGTGTCCCAGCCCAGAGGGTGCCCGGTGCAGCCTCCGCTGGCTCTCTCCCTGACGGAGCCACCCTCCGTCCGTCTCCAAGAGGCGCTGAATTGCCTGGGGCCGCTGCTGGGCAGTTTCCAACTCGGCAGCTCGCTCTCCATTCCAGATCACCGTGTACGACCAAGAAAACTTCCAGGGCAAGAGGATGGAGTTCACTTCGGCCTGTCCAAACATCATGGAATGTGGCTTCGACAACATCCGCTCCCTGAAGGTGGAATGTGGCGCGTGAGTACCCAGCTGCCAGAGGAGGGGATGCTTTCCCAGGCTGGGACAGGGATGCCCAAGCGTGGAGTGGGACCAGCTGTCCCCGCTCTGCTTGGCTGAAGCCAAGCACCACAGCCAAGGGAAGCCAGGCATGGGGGGATCCCATCCTGCCAGGGTAGAGCAGCCAGCCCTGGGCAGCACTGATACATAGAGAGGGCCGGGGACAGTGGCAACACCCTTTGGCATCACCCAAAACTGCCTCCTGCAGTGTTGGACCAGTCAGGTTTGGAGCAGGGTTGCTGCCCAAGGATGCAGAGAGGGTCAGTGCTCAGTGAGTGGCCTGGTCCCCGTCCTGAAGCACCAGCCCTGGAGAACCACCTCTTGCCCAGGGCCAAGCCCTGCTCTGCCCTGTGCTTTCCCTGCCACTGCACAGCTTCCTAGGCCAGGGCAGAGCCTCCCCGCAGCTTCTCCAGTCCTGAGAGGGGTAGGGAGCAGAGCTGGGCTTCTCCCTGCTCACGGGAATCTTCCCTGGCACAGGCAAGGCACCTCCCGAGCAGCTCAGAGGGGCGGAGTGCTGGGAGCGGTCCCCGCGGTGCGCATCCCTCCGGGGCGGGGAGCAGACGAGACAGATTTGTGCTGCTATCTTTAGGACGTGTAATGCTAATGGGATTACAGCAGCGTGCGTGCTCACGCTGTAATCAGCTCCCTGCTCCAGTTGACGTGCTCCTAATCAGGCTGTTCACCTTGCATAGGGTGGGCTAGCTGCAGGACGTGGCTTTGGGGCTCAGTTTGGGTCAGTGGCAGGAAGCCCTCGATTCTCTCAGCACCCTTTGTACCCCATCAGCAGGGGATCCATGCACTGCACAGCCCATGCCACCCACCTTCCAACCCTCAGCCCAGGCACTGTCTCCCTGCTCTGCCTGTGGCTCTGTCCCCAGTCTCCTTAAGGGTGACATCCCCACCCTGGGGACGGGCAGGTGCTGTGTGGGCAGCACCAGGGCTTGCAAAATGTGTCCTGCAGGGTGGAGGCATGTCACTCACCTCTCCTTGTTTGTTTTCAGCAAGAAGGGGAGGCAGAAAGGGGAAAGGCCATAGGTCCCTGCTCTCTGCTCAGAACCAGATGGCCTCTGCCTGCTGTGGGCATCAGGAATTCAGGTCTTTATAGCAGTGTCAGGTTGTAATTGGGAAACAAGTAAGAAATGAGGCCTTTGGGAGAGAAGGGCAGCTGGAGCATCCAGAAGTGATGCTGGTCTGCATAAATGATGACAGAACAGCCAGGGGGAAGAGCCACCTGTGCAGGATGCACCCCAGGATCTCCCCACCTCCCACTGCAGCCAGGGATGCCGTGTGGGTGCCTCTGCAGCACCAGATGCAGTTTCACACTCCCTGGGTTCTCTGCCCACATCCAGCACCGCTTCCTCTCCTCCCAAACTGTGGGCAGAGGCCAGACCCCAACCTCCTCCTTGCACCTACATCCTGCCCCTAATGCCACCTCCCAGCAGGATGTCCCGAGCTGCTGCAGGAAGCCCTGGCAGCCCTGGCTCTGTTTTTGCAGCTGGGTCGGTTATGAGCACACCGGCTTCTGCGGGCAGCAGTTCATCCTGGAGAGGGGAGAGTACCCGCGCTGGGACGCCTGGAGCGGCAGCAACGCCTACCACATCGAGCGCCTGATGTCCTTCCGCCCCGTCTGCTCTGCTGTGAGTGTCCCACCGAGCTCTGATCCCCTGAAAATGTCCCAGGCCACGCCAGGGAGGTTAGGAAGGGAAAACATAGGGGTAGGCTCAGCGCTTCGCCCCCTCTAGTTCCAGCAGGATTTGCTCTTTCTGGACTGTTTTTTAAAGCTTTGGAGGGAATTTTTGGGCAAGCTGTACATGACCAGAGCTAGGGGACAGCCAGCCTGAGACAGTAGCTGTGGCATAGCTGACATCTCCCAGAAAACTCCAACCAACCAGGGTCTGAACACCTCCCTCTCCAGGAACCCTCTGAGTAATGCCATAGGGAGTGACCGCCCTGCCATTCCCATCCATGCTGGGGAGGGAGCACCACCTCCCCCTCATCCCCTGCTCTCCCCCACAGAATCACAAGGAATCCAAGATCACCATTTTTGAGAAAGACAACTTCATCGGCCGCCAGTGGGAGATTGCTGATGACTACCCCTCGCTGCAGGCCATGGGCTGGGCCAACAACGAAGTGGGCTCCATGAAGATCCAGTGTGGCGCGTAAGTGACAGGAGCAGCAGGGACAAGCTGCCATCACTGTGCCACCACAGTGGGAAGGGGACACCCTGTAACCCCCCTGCTTACCTCTTTGTCCTTTTCTTCCAGCTGGGTGTGCTACCAGTATCCCGGGTACCGTGGCTACCAGTACGTCCTGGAGTTTGACCACCACGGTGGAGACTACAAGCACTGGAGAGAGTGGGGTTCACACGCCCAGACCTCCCAGATCCAATCCATCAGGCGTGTCCAGCAGTAGCTCCCCATTCCCAGTACATCTCTGCAAGGTTTCGAAAGCTCACCGGCTCCCTCTTGGTGCTAATACTCCCCTCCCGAAATAACCACCCCCTCTCGTACTGCCACTGCTTATGGA
Source organism: Serinus canaria (assembly GCF_022539315.1). Classification (NCBI taxonomy): domain Eukaryota; kingdom Metazoa; phylum Chordata; class Aves; order Passeriformes; family Fringillidae; genus Serinus; species Serinus canaria. Next base: position 4,094,783 of record NC_066332.1, on the reverse strand, counting down.
ACAACACTCCCAAAACGGTATCGACTGCCACAGTTGCCAATAAATGTGACTGAGAGAAAAAGATAAATCAGTTTGGTGTGTGTTTCCTGGTGTGTGTTTGGGACTGAGGTTGCACATCCCCATCACAGGAGCAGGTCCAGACTCTTTCCTACTTGTTTTAAGCTGGGCTGAAGTGAGGTGGGGCTCACACTGCGGGAGGTTCAGACCCCCACTGCTGCACAGAAACCCTTGTTTATTTCCCTCCCTGCCCTCTCCTTCCCCTGACAAAGTAAAAGACACCTGGATCCACAACCCCAGCACACACAGAGCTCATGGGCTCTATGGCCAGCACTGCCAGGCCTTTAGGATCCAAACCCAGGCTGCTCCATGAAAACGCAAAAAAGAAAGTCACACTGACACCCACAAACTTTAAAATTTTTATTCAACAATTTACATCACTTATTGTCTGTCTTAATGTATTCGATCTACACAAATTTCTTTTTTTTTTCCTGATAAAATAATAAAATTTGGATAAATTTTGAAGACCTGTTGGTGCAGAATAAACAAAATTTCAGGTAAGGTTGGTTTTTTTTTTTTTTTTTTCCTTTTTTTTTAAACATTTAGTGTGAAGTATGACATCATTGGTAAAGATACATCATGCCATTACAGCTCATGGACATTACCTATCCTTACAGTCCGTGACATCACCCACACCAGCGCAAGGGGCTGCGCCAGACACAGCTACAGCAGGTTTTACACTAAACTCCTCTAGCCACCCTCTCACCACTGGGAAAACACTTTTCCAGCTGGGCACACCGAGTGCATTAACCTAATCAGAAATTACCGGGGAGGGGAGAAGGAAACAAAGACTACCTTTACTGATCCGTGTGGTCGCACACTACAACATCGACACCAAAGAGGGGCTGCCCCTCTCCGCAGGTCAGAGGTAATTCAGCTCCTGAGCAGGTAGAGCACAACCCCTCGCAGCGATTTGAGTACAAACCAGGAACGAAATGAGAACTTATCGACGGGGAAGGGGGGCAGGAGAGGAGACAGACCCTGCCCGGCTCTGCCTGCAGGGATCCCTCCAGCCCCAGCTCGCAATCGAAGCGCGCGGTTGTGTTTTGCACCGCCCTTAACACTGAAATATTCAGGGAAGGGAGAGAGAGGGGCATCAGTGCCCCCCAGTAAACAAGTTGAGGACCTTCAGAGGCTGGGAAGCCGCTGAAGGTGTGTAAGTACACGTGTGATGGTAGATAGAAAAGCAGCCCTGTTCTGTATGAAAAAAAGCTGTCAAGTTAGTACAAATTTCTGCCATGGCGAAGGGAACAGGAGGAGAAAGCTGTCAGGGTCCTTCTCCCGCCACAAAATCCCGACTCTCCCGCACACAGGCTCTGGGCTAAGCAACATGTTTCCAAAGGTGGTACCTGCAACCCAATGCACCTAACGCATGAAAACAAAACCAAAATAAAGCTCTCACCCCTGAGGCTGGAGGGAACACAGACTCCACTCCAGCCCCGCAGCGGGATAGTGAGGAACCCTGTCCCTCCTGTCTCACAGTGGGAATACACAGCAGTAGGATTCCTCTTGGTTCATTTTGTCATTAGAAGCCTCGAGTTTGCCCACGCCACCGGCCTGCAGCGCAGTGGACTGGTCTCCATCCCCTCCCCAAAGCTGCTTTACGTGGGGGCTCCCTGTCCCCATGGGGACACCAGTGGGTGCCACCACCACGCTCTCCCCGGAGACAAAAAGGGCACTGGTTCATCCAGCACAAAGTGTATCTGAAACACAAGCCAGCACACCCCGCTCCCTCCGATTCAATTACTAAAGTAGGCTCTTTAAAATAAAAAAATAATATATATATTTATATAGCTATACAGAGAGTTACAGAGAAAGCAAAGGAGAGAGAAAGGCTACTAAAAAAATCAAGAAGCGCCAGTTTTCTGCTACAGCTGTCAGCAAAGAACTGTCACCTTACATCATACCCTCCGAGATGGTGAAGAGAATGGAGGCAATGACAGCACAGGAATGCAAAAGAGGGCAGATAAGTCACTTCTGGTAATGAGACACAAATTAAACTTTCAAAACATGTGCATAGCTTTATTCATCTGCTTCAAACTAACCTTTTCACGGAGCTTCAGCGAAACCCGAGTGTGCAAAATGCATTTCTAAAAAATAATGCAAGCAAGCTTTCACATTTACTGTGGCAGAAGTACAGAAAGACTCGGACAGAATCATCACACGCTGGGGCAGGAGATGGAGAACCCAGAATTGCACAGCTTGGAGTTCTGAGTCACTGACTGCAAACACAAGCGTTTGGATTTCGTTAACTTCAAGCAAGGCGTGTTGACTTCTCCTTTACAAAAAAATCTTGTAAACCCCACAGAAACAAGAACCACAACCTGGCAGGGAATAAATCCCCTGGATAATGGGATCATGGTGCCACAGAGAGCCTGAACTCCAGCAAAGCCGGTTCCAGACCTCAGCTTGTTTTGGCTCTGCAGGTGAACCGTGGCAATGCTGATTTTCTGTCTGCAGAAGAGCGAAGCAGCTTTTCCTTCTCTCTCTCCCACTCCCCTCTGAAGTCACAGGTGCCACTGCACAGGACATCATCCCCAAACTAAGACAGCCACTACACAAGCTGGAGTCCAGGTCTCATTTCGACCCCAAGGGTCACTGGGACACGAAGGAACCCTTGACTGTGGATGGGGAGTGGCCATCGCGGCCACGTCCCCAGCTCACACCCCACCACCTCTCTCCAGAAAGACTAAGCACACATGCAAGGCACATTGAGTCAGATGTACACACACACCTCGGTGTGCAAAAGAGCAAACGCTGTCTGAAAAAGAAAAAACTAACTGAACAGGCAGAAAGCTCTGGCCTATGTATTTGTAGACTATTTTCCAGGCAGTTGTAATCCCCAAGAGTTTTTCCTACACGACTTTAGACCTTCCTTACTCTTGCCCCACTTTGCAGAGAGGTACTTTATATTCCTAAAGGATCGTCCATAAATAGTCAAGTAAAATCCCTTTTCCCCCTCCAGTAAACTCCTCCTCCAGGGTGCACATCCCCCACCATGGTCCAGGTGTGACCCATAAAGAAAAGAGGTTCTGGACCTGCCTGTGCCTCACGACAGTGCCTTGATGCAGTGAGACCTTCCTCCACTGCTCCCTAAGCCTTTTACTGGCAGGTTTTGGCTGGGTGGATGGCTTCACCTCACTTTTTTCTTGGAAAACATCCAAGTGCTCCCCAGGTGGAGAAGGAGCTGGTGGGTCCCAAGCACTGGGATAAGGGCAGGACGGAGGCCATGCAATCCTTAATACTGCTGGTTAACTTCACATTGAGACAAAGCATTCAAAAGAGCTTTTTTAGAGATGAGCAATTTCCTTCTATAGATAAATTCGAATAGAAAACAAATATTTCAAAACCAGAGACGAGACAAGAGCTGACTGAGGTTTTTCTACCTTACAAGTTACTCAGGCACCTTTCCTACACCACCAGCCACAGAGGAAGGAGAAGTTGAAAACCTCAGGGATTTGCACTACCCTTCCAATAGCAGCTTGAGAAAAGGAAGGAGAGAAAAAGAAAAAGAAATAATAAAAAATAAAAAAGCACAGTGTTCTCTCAAGTTAAAGAGTTCTCCTTTGCTTGCGTTTGCATAGAAATTCCCATAGGTCAGCACCAAAATCAGGTCCACCCCTGTCCTACACCCCAGCTCCCCCAGTTCCTACACTCCCCCAGTTAGTGGCTGTGTTACAGGAGGGTTCAGCTATCTGCAGAGGAACTACATGGTCATGTTAAAAAAACAAAACAACAAAACGAAAAACAAAAGTGCATCACACATTCTTGATTTTCAGGGTTACTTATAGCAGCAGCATCAGCATTAATCCAAGACAATGAACAGTTGTAGATTCGTTCTTAAATGCAGCAACACTTAATGAAATGTCTTCAGGGAAGGGCATAGGAGGGTCCTTCTCAAAAATGAAAATTAGACTATTCAATATGGACAAAAAGGATATACAACAAAAATTAAAGACACAATCTTATTTACATTTAAAAAAAACCAACATTCTTGTTAAAATATCTTTACAACACCTAAGCAAAAAAATATGTATTTTAAGAATAAAGCAGAAACTCCTAAAGCAGTATCCATTTTTGGAACCCTTATTTAGCACCTGAGGAAAGACCGTATGGAAAGCAGACAGGCTGGGGATTTTTTTTGTTGTTTTTTTTTTTTTTTTTAAGAAAACTGTAAGTTGTATTTTTGCTAAATGTTCAGAAGTTCGCAGTACACAAGTTTCATACCACAGAAAGAAATGAGCAATTCTTTTTTTTGTTTTTGTTTGTTTGTTTTCTTCTTTTTAAAGATCTACACTTTAATAAGGCTGTAGAAAAGGGACACTGCTATCATACAAAATGGCTTTAGAGCTCTGGACACAAATGATGCTTTCTGATTAACAGTCAAGATAAATCCAGCTCAGGTGAGGGCACAGGCAAGACTCTTGCTCCAGTCCCAGCACAGGGAGTGGGCTCATGCCCAGGACATGAGGCCACCACAGGGCTCTTTTACCTCCCCAGACATCCACAGCTCCACTCTCCTGCTGCTTTAGAGGATCTTGGGCAGGACAAAGGAGCCAGCCTAACCCTGGGGTATAACATGTACTGGGCAAACCTCTAAAGCTGTGTAATCCCTGGAAGGCAGCACATCAAGATCTCCTTCCCACCAGCGCTGGTTCCTGCTTCCCAGCTGTGTGCACTAGGCTTTTCCCACATGGAAAAACACTCTGGTGGTGGCCAAAGCCAGAATTACTCTGGGTTTCTTGGCTACTCCACCACACCAGCCCTTCTCCTGCCTTACACACCAGTGTGAAAACGTGCAGCAGCTTTGAAGTGGGTCAATCCTTGTTCTCTCCCCTCCCAACCTAACCAGCTCCCTTCTAAACAGCCTCTCTAAGAAAAAAAATCACCAAGATGGACAGACAGAAAAGCCTTCTAGGGATGAGAGGACAAGACTCCTGAAAGCTTGGGACACCATAGCAATTTACTGACTCAAGATCAAAACCTGGACACACAGGAAACTACCAGCAGTTCTGGCTGTGAACGCCATCACTCCCGGATGTCCCTGAGGTCACCCACTGGCCACTTGGGAAAGGACACTATGGTGTTATTGTAACACTCTCTTGAAGGTGAAAGCACTAATTACACACACAACTGGGAGCACAACTTCCAGCTCTTTTTTTTCCCTATTTTTTTCCTAGCAGGAAGCAATTTTCCTTTCCATTTAGCTAGCTGGCTCACCCATCACCCACTCCCAGGTGCTGGACTCACAACCTAGTGAGAATTGGGTTTCTTTCCACATTTCAAAGAGGTCCACAGCAGCTATGAAAGGCAAAAAGTGGGATTTACTAGCTCAGAAAGGTTTGAAGTGGGTTAGTGACAGAATCCACGCCCTGGAGCTAGCCACTGGTCAGAGACAGGAGATTTCTACCAGGTTTCACAGAGGATTGAGGTGGGTTTCAACTAAAACCAAACTCCAAGCAAAGCTTGAAAGCCATTGCTTTGCCAATCCACCAAACGGGTGGAGTGGGAGAGAGCAGAGACTGAAGGCCCCAAACCACCATCATGGAGCAGTTGTTAAAGCACCTCTTGGAGCACATGAACACTCCATGATCCACCAAAAGCAAGCAGATCCCAAGCTGGATCTGGCTGGCACTTCAGGCTCCAGCCTCTATTACACAAGACCCTGTACAAGACACACCCAAAAGAACCTGCTGGCAGAGGAAGAGAGGTGGGGAATGACCAGAGGAGAAAGGAGACAGCCCCTGCCTGTGCAGGAATCCTCACTCCAATAAACAGACAGCTTGGAAAGGGAACCAGAGGAAAGGGACTCACAATGGGAACAGAAACGAGAGAGAAGCCTTAACCTGAATTAGAATCTTCATAGCTAATAAAAAAATAGGTCATGATCTCACCCTTAGTGCTGCTTTCCAATACTAGACATACTGAAGGGGTTTTGTTTTAAAACTTTCTTTACTCAGTGTAATGCAAACAATGGCACAAATAAATACACGCTCGCTCTCCTCACAAGTCAGATGCTCGCACACGCTCCTCGCCCCCACAGACACCCTCGGGTGCACACCCAGGACAGGAGGCTGCTGCTCCCCTTCCCAGGCTGTATTTGGTTTATGCTACAGTACTAATACTCTGAGTCAAACAAAACAAAACAAAACATGAGACTTATCAGTAACACCTTATCATTATTTCAATGTGCTAAATTAGTCACAGCTCAATTTCAGTTTGTTTTTTTTTTCTTTTTTGTTTTTTTTTATAAGTTTACACAAAAATAATCAGAAAACAGATTAAATCTTAAGATATTTTTAATAAGTGCTCAGTTAAGAATTGTGTGAGGACTTGGGGAGGACTGCAGACAGCGACAGGGTGAGTTACACGACAGCAAGAGGAAATTCCTTCCATGGTCCTGCCTGGCTCTAGGCAATAGTCTATCCCAGAAACACCAGGGAGCCAGAGCTACAGGAGCTCAGAGAGAGGAATTCCTAACTGCTTAGCTCTGAGCACACGCCGTGGAGCTCATGGAGACAGACAGACATCTGAACAGAGGATGGTCAGAAATACAGCAGAGAAGGTGCTGCCGAGGGTGTTTCTGGATGGGTCCCGCTGGCGAGGCAAAGCCACAGAGATGAGCATCAGGGGGAATCCAGCCCAAGCCATGGCTGAACCGAGCTCCTCTCAGCATTTCCTTCACTAGTCAGGTGACAGACTAGACTAGGCCAAGATGAGAGTCCCCAAATATTCAGCAAGACTCAGACCTTTCTAGAGGCGCAGGGTCAGCGCTGCTCAACTCCTGCATCGCCCCAAGCACGGACCTGGGGCAGGGGTACAGGACAGCACAGACCCCAGAGAAGCAAAACAGGGTGGTTTTGTATTTTTTTTTTCTTTTTTTTTTTTTCTTTTTTTTTTTTTTTTCTTTTAATGGAACCCAGCCCTTAAGGCGACAAGTGACTACACAAGGCAAATAAATACACAGCAGAGCCTTAAAGCCAGTAAAACAAACTGGAAATTTTGCTATTAGCCTTCAACTTTTTGAAAATAATAATAATAATAAAAAAGGAAAAAGAACATTTCTTCTACCTTCATTTTCCCAGCTCCACTATCCAGTTTGTTCAACACTTTAAAGCTCAGGAACACCCCAGCTCTTCAGCAGTGGAGCTGGAGGCAATTCCAACTTTTGGCAAGCAGTTGGGAGACTCAATAGAATTAAAATAGGAACGTTGGAGAACTAGATGTTGGGCACATCTGTAAACATGTTATGCATCTCAAAGTTACACACACCTGCAGAGGTGGTACAAGTTTATAGGTGAAACAGAACTAACTGGCCAACCACACATTTCTGAACCTGGACTGATACAATACATGATGACTATATAGTATCACACTCAGTATTATACTATATAGCTTTGGATACATCAAATGGAGTAGGCAATCCATAGTCAAATGTTTAAGCGTGGCAGAAAGCGAACGTCTTACACAAGGTACAGAATTTCATTTTCATTGTCCCACCATGAACTCAAGTGTCTCATTCAGGAACAATCTTATTAAAAGTATAAAAACAATTAAAAAAAACCACATGCTACATAGTCCTACTAAAAAAAAAAAAAAAAAGAGAAAAAAAAAAAGAAGAAAGCAATAGAATCATAGAATATTCTGAGTTGGAAGAGACCCATCAGGATCGAGTCCAACTGCTGGCCCTGTGCAGGACACCCCAAGAATCCCACCCTGTGCCTGAAAGCATTGTCCAAACTCTTCTTGAACTCAGTCAAGTTTGGTGCTGTGACCACTTCCTTGGGGAGCCTGTTCCAGTGCTCAACCACCCTCTGGGTGAAAAACCTTTTCCTGCTATCCAACCTAATCCTCCCCTGACTCAGCTTAAGGCTATTCCCTGTCACTGGTCATGAGAGTGAAGAGATTGGTACCTGCCTCCCTGCTGCCCCTTGGGAGGATGTTCTCCCCTGAAGTCTCCTTTTCTGCAGCTGAACAAACCAAGTGATCTCATAAGGCTTCCCCTCCAAACCCTTCCCCAGCCTCATGGCCTCCCTGGGGTGCTCTCCATTAGGAGTCTTTTTTATGTTATGGTGCCCAGAACTGCCCCAAGAACTTGATGTGAGGCTGCAACAGTGCAGAGCAGAGCAGGGCAGGTCCTGCTGGGCCTAGTGCCCCCCAGGACATTGCTGAGCTCCCTCAGATCCAACAGGCCATGGACCAGGACCCCCCCTGCCCCCAGCTCCCTTTCCATGGTGCTGCTCTCCAGCCTCCCAGTCCATCCAGGGCTGCCATCCCAGGTGCAGAATCTGGCACTCACCCTTGGTAAACTCTCCACAGTTGGTGATTGCCCATCTCTAATTTGTTGAGGGCTCTCTGCCCTTGAGGGTGTCAAAAGTTCCTCCCAGTTTGGTGTGTCAGCAGAATTAGTATGTCTTTGAGTCCTGAACTCAGGTTGTTAATGAGATGTTGGAGAGAAATAGGCTGAGGATGGAGCCCTGTGGGACCCTCTGGTGACTGGACAGCAGCTCAATGGACAGATCTAAGCACCAAGGGTACTCCAAGATTTTGAGTTTAGCTATTCCTCCTAATGCCCCAGAGGGTCCAGTCTCATTTAAGGAGACACCAACTGCTGCTGATTTGGAGAGCCAGGATGGGGAGCTGGGTCTGGCCAAAAAACCCATTTCTGCTTTATTCATTTCTCACTCTTGCACTGGACCCTGTGAACTTTCCACCTTTAAAAAAAAAACCCAGAAAAACTACCCAACCCCCAGATGATTGGGACACATTACACAAGCTGCAATGGGACAGAGGGGTTACACAGCTGGGGCCTGCACTCTGCTCAGCCTTCCCTACCACTGCTAGAAAGCTTTCCTTTCCCTGGGATTTTTTTTTTATATTTTTTTAAATTATTATTTTCATTCCTAAGTCCTCCATTTTTTTTTGTAATAAAATATATTTTTATTAAGAGATAATTAGAAGCAGAGCCCGGAAATACACAGACTGCATTAAAATATAAAAGAGCATTTCCAAGGGGCAGGAAGCCCAGCCATTGGCGTTCTATGGACAAATTGAAAAGGATTCAAATTCCCATTTTTTTCTTTTTTTTTTTAACTTTTTTCTTTTTTTTGTTGTTTTGAAAAATTTTTTAAGAGAAAAAATAATTCAAGAAGGGTGAAAGTTAGCAGAACTCAATTCCTCTTCAGTTTTCCAATGAAAATGGGAAAAAAATCCAGCACATTTAGTGTTAGGAGACAGACAGAGCAAATATGAAGCACCTACAGTTGAAAGCAGAAGATTTTTTTTTTTGTCTTTTTTTTTTTTTTGCTCCCAGTAATACAATGGCATTATACTGTGGGAACAGTGGGGTTTTTTTGTTTTTTTGTTTTTTTTCTCCATATTAAATGCCTAAACAGATTGCTTATTTTTCCATGTTGTCTTTTAAAATGAAATAACTCTTCAGTTGCAATAGTCCAATGTGTAACAGGAGCCAGGTCAACTGTGTGACTTCACCATGCATCCTAGAACTGCAGTGTTACCATCTTTCCCTCAGCAGAATGATCCTTTTAAGACAATATCACCAGCATAGGATTGCTGCTTTACTCCTGGCAAAACATGCGGATTATAATTCTCTGAAATAAAAAAAAGAAACTCTGCAAACTTCAAGGCGTTTCTCCAGCATTCAATGGAAAACAAATCAGAAAAAAAAAAAAAAAAAGCAAACAGGGGAGGTGGAAGGGAAAGAGGAGATGAAGGATGGTGATTCATCCTGATTTCCCTGTGATTAGTGTGTCACTACAGTCACAGAACAAGAAACAGAAACCTTGTCAAGTGGAAATGCCTCTCCAGTGGGTTGCTGTTGCCCATGCAGACGACAGCAGGAACTTTGAAACCGGGCTTGTAATTGAGTCTGTATTCCTTAATCACTTGCATTCACTCTTTGAACAAAAACAAAACAAAACAAAAACAAACAAAAAAAAAAAATCTATTCAGTACCGGAGATTAAATAATCACGTGTGTAGTCTCGTTGAAATAAATTTTCAGATTCCTTAAGGAGTCTAATTACTTTCAGTTGCCATTTTTAAATAACTATATATATATTTGTATATATTATCCTGTGATTCTAGTTATGGTTCCTCTGCTGCACTGAAGATTTAGAAGGAGCATAAAAGCCTTTTTGTCCCCCACGAACAGCACAAATGCTGCAGAAAGGTTATAACAGGCAGTCTTGTCTTGCTACCTTCATTGATCCGGGCGATCCATGGCTTCATCATAAGTGATTATCCTTTTGGGATCTGGAAAGAAAGCAGAATTTTAAGTTTTGGACAAGCCACTTTTAGGACCTGTGGCTGAAAATAAACACAAAGTACTTGGTTGTTAAGAGACTTTTCCTTCGGATGCCCCCTCCTGCCAAGCCACCCCAGGGCCAGGCTGGCTCCCCCAGAGCAGAGCTTGCTCCCCACAGCAGCACACAGGTCTCCACATACTGCTCTTCCCACAAAAAAATCTCCTCTCAGGTGACTTGTGGGGATACACCAGAATTTAGAACTTATTATTGGATGCGACACCCAACACCAGAAATAGAAAGCAATTTTGTATACACATAAGGAAGAGTCATTAGATCTAATTTGATACTGGGTTTATTGCTCTTTTAGAGATGCTGCTTCTCTCCAAGCAGCTCACCATTATAGCAAAGCTTTTTTGTCCTGACTTTCAGCAATCTGAAACAGAGATAAATCCAGACTACAAACCACAGGAGCCAAAGAACTGAACCCAGGCATCTCTAGACACAGAGACAGCCTGCTCTCATTCATTCCCCCTCCCAATAGACAGAGCAATTTGGTTCATTTATCCCTTCCAACATCCTTACCTTGCTTCTGCAAATTCCAAACCGCTTCCATTTCTGTGGAGGCAAAAGGAGACCACTGTTATTATGCAGATTGATGCTGCCATTAGAGACCACTCCAAACACACTTTAATTTTCCAAGTGTGGCAGTTGTGCTGGGGCTTTCAAATAGAGCCAACCCCCTCCCCCCCGCCAGCAGCACAGCCCCAGCCCAGCCCACAGGACAACACAAATTTGACATGAATAATCCAGCAATAAAAGGCAAAGGGATAGCTGTAATGTGGTCTTAAGGGTCAGAGAGCCAAGCTGAGCATCAGAAATGTCATCACCATTCACCAGTCCTACATATCACAATCTAACTTCAGGCTTTACTACTCTGACTCCAATGCTGCTTTGCACATTACAGCCTCAACAAGGAGCCTGGAGAGATGATTTTTACAAGTTGATGCTTAGTGAGTGTGAAATGAGAAGTGCTGGACACAGCGAGCTGCACATGGTTCGCAGCATGCGTGTGCTGAGGCACCAGGCAAGGGCTGCTGTGAGAACATCTCTGCAGAGCTGCTGCCAACACACAGGAGCAAGGTGTGATGCTCCACACACCTGGCTCGCAGGTCTTCCCACAGTTCACCTCTACAACACGTTTGTAGGCTAAAGACAAACCCTTCCCAGTTCTCCCTGGACGTGCACATGCTTTTGTTTACCTAAGAAATAGCAGCAAAGTTAAATGTTCTTTTCATTAACAGTGTGAAACAGAAGGCTCTTCCCTTTAAAATATCCCCCAAACAAAGATGCATCTTTAGAGAACCATTCAAAATAACTACTTTGAGCTGCTATCATGTTGGAATTTCGTGAGCTAGACTATTTTTTAAGAGGCTGACTGTACCCTGTGCCCAAGTTCAATAGACAAAATTATAGAAAATAGGTATTAGTTAGAACATAATCTTCCAAGAACCACTTTCCAGTCTCTTTTCTGCCAGAAAGGGTGACAGGACCTTGGTAGGAGGTAGGAAAAGGGAATGATAAGAGATTATCAGGCCACATGGGATGTGCAGTAAAGCACAAAACAAGGCAGTAAGTAAACTAACCAGCAGAGGAAAGGAAGAAGAAAAAGCCCTACAAAACCCACGGCCTCAGCACGATGTGTGCCAAGTGTCACCTCCATCAATCGCCTCCCTTCTCCAACCCTTCATCTGTCCTTTGTCCCCTACAATCTCCAGCTCCCTGGGGCAGGAAATTGCATGCAAATAAATATTGCCAGCCCTCCTTGCACCATTAAACCTTTTGTAAGGAAGGCCCTGACAAAATTTTACGAGGTCTGTTATTTTTGCGTCAGGATAGTAACAGCAACACTTTGCACTTCTATTGGGGAGCCCTAAGTGCTTTGGGAATAGTAGCCAGCCTCTAACACCCCAGGGACAGAAGCAGGCTGGCAAGGGACTGCCTCCCTCAGCTGCCAGATGCAGATTCCCCTGAAGTAAAATGAACCAGCTACTAAAATTACCTCCTGTGGAGTGAGTTTTCCATTCAGCGCAGTTTGATGCATCATTTCCTAACAGCTAAAGAACATCTCCCATTTTAACAGCTTTCCCCAAAGGCAGGGGACAGAAAATTACCCTCCAGTTGCTGGTTCCTGCACATTAGAGCAATGTTTGAGTATGAAATACAAGGCAGAGCTGAAGCACCACCCACCACCATATCCCCATGCACAGACCATTGTCTTGTGCACCTCATTTGGCCTTAACTGCTCTGGGCACCACAAGAATGTCAACCCCATGTATTAAGAGTATCTGACAATAAGACAAACAGAAATACAGATATACAGACAGAGATACTGTTAAGAACACACCAAAAACCAACTAAGTTGACAAAACTCTGTTTCAAAAAAACCTAACACACCTACAGCCTTTTCAGACTTCAATTTCCCCTCTCCTTCAGAAAGGGAAGGTGGTGTAAAGTGTCCTGGACATCCCTGACACCTGGACACACTGGCTGGCAGATGCTCAGCAGGACCAAGCTACAAAAATAAAGACCATCAGCAAACAATGCAATAACAGCATCTTACTAAATGTCACCTGCCACCAGCAGAGCAAGGTCCTCCCCTCCACCTGGCAGCAGAGGGACAGGGGACAGCACAGGTTAAAGCACACTGACCAAGTGAAACAACTTCACAAGGGAAAAGAAACTAAGTCCTAGGCTAACTGCAATACAAAACTAGGGAAAAAAGGGATTTTTTCAATCTTAAAAAGGAATTGTATAATTTATCCTGCTTTACATGGTAATACAGTTAAGTTTGCCTGCCAGCTCCTGTGATCACCTGTGACTGACAAAAGGGACTGTGACAAATGCATGGCCACTGTCACAGGGTGACTTGGTGACTGACCTGGTGGACAGGCAGCTCAGCAGAGCCACTGCTGCCCAATGCCTGGCTCCAGCCAAGTAGAAGGAAGGACAGCCCTCAAGAACTGGGCATGCAAGAGGCCCCAAGCCTGCTTTCAGCCCCCCTTCTTTGAGCTCAAAGAGCTCTTTTCTTGAACCTCTTTTCCCTGGATAAAGCTTCCAGAGTGAGTTTAGGCAAAAGACTCCTACAGCTGCTCAACCTGCATGAGAACAGGGGTATCCTCACTATCAGCCCAAGTCCAGTCTCAGATACTGCCCCAAAACTGCTGCTTTCCAAAGACCTGCCCAACAGGAGCAACCATTCCCAAAACCAGATGTGTGGCTGGGGAAACAGCAAACTTTCTTCTCAAGTGGACTCCAACCCAGCTGGAGAAAATGCCACCAACAAACCCTTGCACAACCCAGCATCAAAGCCAGCCCTGCTCCAAGCCAGGGGCAGAACTAGGTCACCTCCTGTGCCCCTTCCAACATCTCATTTACCAGGATATTTTTTTTACTATTAGCTGGATTCTTCACAGCCCTCAGGCTCAGGTTTGCTGAGGGACTACCTGGGGCAGGCAGTCCCAGCCAAATCCACCTAAACCACTTTTTCTGGTGACTATCACTGAAACAAAGGGTCACTGGAGGAAAGTCTTTTCCTGACACCAAAGCTAAGGCACACTCTGGTGAATTGTGCTGGGATTCCTCATAGGTCAATAAACTTTACAGCAGGACTGGTACATAACCTTGAAGGAGAAAAAAGTGTTTCTGAAATAACTTGCTAAGACAGGCACTTTTACAGACATTTTCCTTGCTAGAGAGGCAGCCCCTACTAAAGAAGCATCTGCACAATGCCATGCTACTACTTCACTGTCCTTATAAATCCCAAAATTGTCCCTAAAATACAACAGTAAAGAAATAACAAGAAGGGACCATTTTTGTCTGATGTTTGCTGTTTGTACCTGCAGGACAATGATTAAGTATAGGGATTTCCCTGGAAACAAAGCAATAAGTAAGTATTCCATGCTGTGGAGACTCATGGCTCTACAGCACACACTGTACTCATCCTGACAACTGGAAAGAGCAGGGACTGGAAGGAGAATTAAATCAGCTCTTGCCCCACACTCCACAAGGCCATAACCAACAGAGCGAGCTCTAACCCCCTTCCCACCATGGGGGGATGGGAAACCAAGGCTTTTTTTCCCCCCCTCTCCTGATGTAAAGGATGAAAATTGCTGAATTCACAGCTCTGCTATTTCTTCTGACCCAGTTCACCATTCCGGCGAACGCCACTCCTGGCTGGCCCACGCTGCCTTGCTCTATTTTCCATGCTGCTCTCCTGCTTCTTCATGCAAGCAGAGATGCTGCTGCTGCTGCAACTGAGGTGCTGAGAAGGAACAAAGCAGCAGCACAGGCAGAAATTCAGGGGCAAGAACAAGGGAAACCCTGCAGCTCCCTCTCCTCCACCCATGTGGCCTTCGCTGCTGTGCAGCTGAGCTGGAGGCCTCAATTATTTGCTTTTTAGCTCAGGACAAGCAAATTATTGAGCTTCCCACCAAAAAGTGGAGCTCAGTGTTAGTGACAGCCTGGCCTGAAGACTGCAATTGCCTGAACATGACAAAATTCTCCAAAGTGTTGACAATTATTCTGATATGAAGTGCTTCATCCAGCTGTCTTTAAAAGAAGGACTAAAGCAGTAAGACGCTGATTTTGATGCAGGCAAAGCTGACATACACTCAGCCTTCCTTATCTGAAGGACCAAAATATCTGCAAGAATCAGTTTTACCTCAAAAATATATGGATTTTAGCAATGCCACACCAAGGCAGAAGTTCAACTTCTAACCTAGATAGGGGACAATGACTTGAAATGAGGGCACTACTCCTTGGGCCTTCCAGTCTCCCATGTGAAGCCCATCCCTGTCTCCAAGCACATCCAGAGCAAGCCCACCAGTGCTGAGCTAAATCAAATCTCCCTTGGTAAATCAGATCTGTCATTCCTGAGCGTTTCAAGGCACCACCACAAACTGCAGGCAGCATGGGCTGTCAGTGAAGGCAGCCACATTGAAGGATCGTGTTTTACACTCAGGCAGATCAGATGATCAAAGGAGTCTTTCTGCCCTTTAAACGGGGTGGGGGGGGGGGAAAGAAAGAAGCAAGGCATGTAGCAGGGGTACACTGAAACCAACAGCAAAAGCTTCCCAGAAGAAGAGAGTGCATCATCATCATCCTTGCCTTAATGCTCCCAGTGCTCTGACTTCTAGAGAAAAAGCAGTCAGGGTACAGGCAAAGGAACACAGGAATCCTCCACCAGGACCTTGCTGTGCTCTGCAGCCACCCAGCCCTGCCAGCACTCAGGGACACTGTGGTGAGTTACAGGAGCACTGTGCCCGAGCCAGTTCTCTCTGGGTGCCACCTCCTCTATCCATCTTTCCACAGGGAAGCTGTGAAGCAATTACAGTTTATAATGTCCTGTGCAGTTGCTGGGCAAACCACGCACAGGAAAGCCTGGTTTGCTGGAACAAAGCTACTGACTAAGCTGGAGGCTTTCCCAGAGAAATTTACAGTCCAGGATGAGGATCCACACAACCTGGTCACAATTGCAGGCACAAACACTGCAAGAAAGAGTGTGCACGTTTGTGACATTCAAAGCACTGCAACCACTCACACTACAGCTCATTCTTCTCTGCAACCCCCAGAGCTTCATCCTTGCACTAAAACACTGCACATGGAGCTCAGGGTAGGGAACACACCAGCACCCCAGAGTGCTCCACACTCACCCCCGTCCTTGTCCTGTGATCGTTTCTCTTTGTGTTCATAACCCCAAGGGCAGGGCAGATGCAAAGATCAAACTACCGAGACTTTGCTCAACAGCAAACAGATCAATCTGAGAGGGAGAAGTTCACGAGATTCTCAAAATCAAAACCAAACAGTCTGAGGGCCCGAGGGCCCGGAATGCCCTAACACCGACCCAGGCAAACCTACAGGCTCTCCCCAGCAAGGAGGAAAAGGCAGCTGGTGAAAAGGAACCGAGTGAAATCGCTCTTTTCCTACAGCAGAGGAACTGGCTGGCTTGGAGCTGGACCTCAGGAAAAGAGCCCAAGATAAACGGAGAGCACAGTGTGGGAATTAACCCCTGCACTGCTGTCCTGCAAACACACCCGCAGCTCTGCTTCTGAGGCATTTCACAAACACGGTGGCTCTGGTGCAGGACCACGGCCATGGAGAGGACAGGAGGCACCTTCCTCCAAATATCCCTTAACACATCTCAGCCCAAGGATGAAATGCAATACCCACCATCATTACTAAGTACTAAGACTGGGCCTGATCTCTTACTTTGTAAAGCTTTTGAACACTAAATAGGAGAAGGACAAGCCCAAGGTGTTTGGAGCACCCCATCACTGCATTAATGACAATGCTGATTAGTCATCTTTTATCCCTAAGTAACACCCCGAAGATGGCACATACATAACGTGAAAAAGAAATTAGCAGAAATGAGTTCTGGGGCAAGATCGGGTATCCCCAGGCCATCACGAGGGTGTTTGCTCTGGATGCTCAAAGCAAGACCATTCACATGCAGAAGAAGAGCAGAGAACAGTATTTTACCGGGTGCTTTAAGTGGCCATTCTTGCCAACAAATGTAATTAACTCCTGTGTTTAGAAGAGCTCAACGCAGCCAGGCTTTGAAGTTAACACCTCCTTGAGAGGACATGGGATGGGAGTGTTCTTTATTTTCCTGTTGTTCCTATTGTTTCACTGAGGTCTGCCTTTCACAGCAAGTGAGAATGGGAGAGCTGATGAGCCTTGCTGGCAGCACAATTGCTTCCCCACAAGTTCAGGCAGACAACAGAGAGGCAAACAGAAGTCTAGGGAATATGTGCAAAATTAAGAAAAAGATCACCGAGGACTTTCTTCCATGTTATGCTTTCTGATGGGAAGCTGGGATTTAAACTGCAAGCAGATACAAAAAGTGAGACTAGAAAGCCTGCTTTGATGCTGGAATAAACTGAGCAGAAGGGAGAGGACCCAGATAAAATCAATTGATGAACACTGTTCTCAAGAATACTGGAGCTTGAAATGTTAACATCTTGAGAGAGAGATGACCTGGAAAAAATATTTGGAGTTATTATTTTTAAATGACTGAGCTTGTTAATATTACAGGAAGGCATTCGAGTTTATGTCGTACAGAGTTTGTGAAGTGGTAAGTCAAGAATTTTGCAGTGGGTGAAAACAGCAAATTTGCCAAAGCCAAGTAGGCACCCTCTGCAGAGGGGAGCAAGACATTATCCCTGCATACATGGGGAATATTAAAACAAAAAAGGCATGATCGCCTTGCTCCCTTCAGGGTAGAGGGTGCAGGGAGAGGGAAGGGGGTCAGAAAAAGGAACTGCCCTAGTGTTGGTCAAGAGTGAGTAAATAACACTGAGACAAAAGGGAACACCCAACCAGGCTCCTGCTATCACTGAGCCAGCACCAAAAGCCAAAAACTGCCTCAAGTCCTCAGAGCTTCTGGGGCTGAGGCTAAAGCAGAAAGCGAGCCATGCCACAGGCTTCCCTCTCTTCGTTCCCATTTAAAGTGTCTGTATCGTGTTTGAGTCATTTCAATCTAAAAAAAAAAAAAAAAAAAACCACCCAAAAAAAAAAAAAAAAAAAACAGGAAAAAAGGGAGCTGGACTACAAAGGACTCCATGAAAGCAATAAAATCATCTGAAAGATGTGGCCTACAAAGACAAGGAGAGAATTCAATCTGCAGCTCACAGAGAAGCTGATAAGAAGACTGGTCTTGCTGTTGCCATAATACTCAAGGGCAGGGAAAAAGTGTGTGGGGGGCACACTTAAAAAAATAAATCACACCTACAGTCATAGGAATAATTTCTTCTTCCTTCAAAGCCACGATTTCATGGTCTGATCTGCCCAGGGGAGAAGCTGCAACACTTTGGTGGCAGAGGTGTGAGTACAGACTATGATGCCTTCACAGTGACAGAATATCACCTGGTACAGCTGGAACAGAGCAGCTGAAACCGCACATTTAACTGCTTCCAATGCTCAGTGGCTTACTGAGGACCTGCTAAGTATCATCTCTCTCAACATCACTCATGCTTGTCCGGGGGAACAGGGAAACAAATACCTCTTAACATTAATTAAACAACCCTTTGAGTAACTTCCCCAGACCGTTATTGCCATGAGAGGATATGCAAGCAAAGAAAAGAGTCATTTTAAAAACAATTAGAATCGCTGGAAGGAACATACCATGTTAGAATATTGAACTTCTAAAAATAAAATTAAAAAAAAAAAAAAAAGAAGAGAACGCCTTTAGGCAGCAAGTTAAGCCATTACCTTTAGTGTGATATAGAATAGCAGCCCTCAGGTCAAAAGAACCCCAGCTATCTTTCCTTTCTAGGCCTCTCTGGTACCTCTGTTCTTTGGCGGAGGCTAGCAAATTGTTCGTAGGAGAGGCCAGAGGATTCTCTACTTCATAGTCTTTTGAAAGAAACACTAAAGCACCTTGGCTACCGGTGTCTGCCTTTTGTAGGTCACCTGTGTGATGCGACTCCAAAGCTAAGACACCACCCTCAACAGCAGTCCCAGGCTTAAGAACAGCACTAAGAATTTGAGGGCTAGTCCGTTTATCCAGCTCATAAGCCTTAGGAAACACAGGTTGTTCAGTTCCTGAGGGAATGATTTCAGGACACTGTGAAACCAAAGTGGCAGGATATTCCCCTTGAAATGTCACTTCCATTAACTGATTATCTGCAGATTTCCCCACAACGGTTTCAGGTCCAGCACTGGGCTCGTTTATGAAAGACAAGCCCCACTGATTCTGGAAGATATCCCCCAGGTTCTGCTGATTCGTCTGTGAAGGGAAATCGACTTGCGCTGTCCCCAGGAGCACAGTTTGCATATTTGAAGGGTAGATAAAAAGGCCAGATTTCTTTTGTTCGAGGGCTGTCGAAGTTGTACTCATGTCCTGGGATACAGACTCGGAGGAGGAGGTTGATGGTACAGTACTAGCAGCAGTGGAGAGCAGTGGCTGGGCCCCTGGGGAATACACACTTCCATCGGTCCCAGCTAGGATTGGCCCGTTGGAGAAGCTGGCAGAAGTGACAGATTTCATAGCAGACATGGGGACTTGGGACAGTCGACTTGATGTCTGGGCCTGAGTTTCCCCAGCAGATGATGAAGACGATGAGGATGACGTGGATGGGGTTTGAGCTGCTTTGTTGAGGTTTTCTTTAACTTTACTTGCATAACTAATTTTGGGAACTATTTTAGCACTGCTATTGTCCACTGGAAAAACTGGGGGTGGTTTAAATAAGGTCCATGAATCCTCTTTAGACGTAGCCGACGATGCATGCTTCCCTTTGGGCCGGTCATCAAACTTCTTGCTGCTAATCCCAGGTTTGGCATCAGAGTTTTTCCGTGGTACATCCCCGAGCCCAGGCTTTCCCCTGCCTGCTCCACCAGCCCCAGCCTCGTATTTCCAAACAGGCTTAGTATTTTCAATTCGGTTCCCCTTTTGTTCACTATAATCAGGCTTGAAACTCTCAAGTTCCTGTTTCAAGATTGGTGCGCTGACCTCCTGCTGCATTATTTTGTCCTGTACTAGATTCAAGTTCTCACAGCCCTTGGCACTGTTGCGCCTGCCTTTCCGTTTTTTAGGTGTAGTATATCCACTCTCGGAGCCGCTGCCATCGTTATCGGCCCCTTTGCCTACGTAGCCATTTGTGATGTAGCTGGAATTATTGGTCACCACGCCGTTTGGAATAGACACTCCCTCTGGCTTGTCTGAGGGCTGGTTTTCTCTGTGTTTGTTTTCGTAGGACTTCTCATTCTTTTTGTCCATGCTATTTTTCTGAATGAAGTTCTTGGTTTTGATTCCAGCTTTCCCCAAAGCACTGGCCTTCACACTCTGCTTTGGGGTGACATTAGAATCTACGAGCTGCTGGCTGCCATTGGGTACCCTGGATCCTGGGGCGGTGGCTTCATCAGAGCACAGGCCCTTCAGTGACACTTCTCGTTCTCCTGCGTTACCATTTAGCTCTCCGTAGCCTAGAGGGAAGCCAAAAACAGCAAAAGGCAAGAATTAGAATGTGAAATGTTAGACTTGTCATTGCAGAAAGCTGTAGTCAGCCCCAAACATATCCAGTTTCCTCATGCAGACATTTTAAAATAGGAAAATATCTAGTCTCTGAGGTAAAGCTGCATAAATTTATTTGCTGGAACCCACAGAAAGAAGGGTTAAGCAGGAAGGACCAGCCATGACTGCCTCCCGCATAACTGAGTGACATACAGATAACATAACAAAGCAAAAGAAAATACAGATACTATGCCAGGAAAATAGACTGTACTGAAGATCACTGGCAAGCTGGAAAGCTATTTCATCAGCTACTATTTCCAGGTCACAGAGAGGAAAAAATTAATTCCCAGGATGCTTCAAGACAGCGGGATCCACTGCCTTTGTGAAAAGATCTGAGGAGGTTCAGGACACACACTGTGAACAAGGGACAACTCCTACCATCTCCATCAGCTCCTGGGCCGGCAACACCAGCAGTCCTCCTTCCCACCCTTCTCCCAAATGCCATCTCAGTTAAGGGGTGTGAAAAAAAAGCACAGTATTTCCAAAAGGACACGTGCAAGTCCAGCTGGAAGATGGAGGGAAGAAAATGTGGCCAGATCTCCTCACCACATTTCAGGATAGTGACCAGCACCTCCCTACACAAGCTCCTGAGCACTGAAAAGGTGACAGAACTAAGAAATGCACCCCTGCAAGGCACCTTCTGCTGCCACCAGCAGTGGATCTCTTCCCCACTGAAAAACTTGTATTTCAGAGTGCCCAGGAGAGCTGGTATGAGCCTGAGACCTAAGAAATAAAGCATTTTCTGGGGGTTTCAACACAAAAAACAATGAGATTGTGCTGTAGACTGAGCTTTCCTCTTTCCTTCTGAAGTTCACTTCCAGGTCTCATGGTTCTGGGAGAGCAATTCAAGCAGAGCTGGAAGCCCAGCACAGTCCACACTGAACCACCCCAACTTCCTCTTTGCTTTTTCCTTTTTAAACATCTCTGGCCAGAGGCTGCTGCTTTCGAGGACGCTGGCTAAAGCCCCAAGAGAAGCCCTGGAGCCCCAGTGGAGACGGGGAGAACACAAAGTGCCCCACTCCACAAACACACTCCAACTGCAGAGGGATCCCTCCTGCACCCGCTGCTCCTCTGACTCATCCGTCCTCCTTCCCGAGGCTGGAAAGCCTCACATCCCCCACAGCCACTGACCCACCTAAGGCTCCATCTGCAGCCACGGTGGCACGGAGTCAGCACAGAGAGGGAGTCCCTCAACAACTGGAGCGGGCACAACTCCAGCTTGGAAGAAGAATGTTTTTGTTGTTGCTGATGTTGTTGAAATTAACTGCTGTAACTAAAAAATCATTGTTACCCTCACATCCTGGAGCCTCAGATGTCTGGCAGATGTAACAGCTCAAGTTCTGTGCAAGTCGGGAACACAAGAATCCTTGTAGGAATCTTTACAGAAATTCCACAACTGAGTTTGCCGAGGGGGATCAAAAAGGATTTTACTACATGCAAGTATCTGTAACCACCACAACTTCCACTATAACTTTCAAATGTGTTGTTAAGAAAATTAACCATAAATACTTCACCCCAGAGAGAACTAAAACGGTGGGATCCTCTGAAATTAAGTATTTCAGAACCGCATGAAGAGGAAGCCCTCACAAGAGCAGTGTTACAGCTGACCTTGTATGACTCAAGAGTTCTGACACCACTTGTTAATGAAACAAAACAATAAGAGCGGTCATAAGACCATTGCAGATGAGGAGTGAAAGAATAAAATGAAGAACAAAATCCATTTCAGTAAGTCAGTGTGTCAGCAGTTTCTAGTTCCAATTCTCAAGCATTCACAGCTCAGCTGCCTGAGTTTTCTCCAAATCAACATTTGGCACAGCTGGCCTTGGCCTGGACACGGAGGTGCAGCAACCAAAATTTAGGGGAGAGGAAAAAACCAGGACGGGAAGAAGAACAGGTGAAGAGGATCTGGCAAGCTCACAAACCGTTTTCAGAGCCGGGAAGGGAGGGGTGCCAGCCTAGGCACATATTAAAACCCTGAGCACGCTGCAAACAGTGAAATGACTTCTCAACTTATTTTTGCTCGGTAACTTATTTTAGCGTGTGCCCGATCAGGTCCCTCCCAGGCTGCACATGGGGCACTGCCGACCCCGCTCTGCTGGTACCAGGCCCCCTCCCACCTCCCGCCTCGTTATGTAAAAGGAAAATTCAAGAGAGGGAAAAAAAAAAAAAATGTACGCGGCACTCCGGCCGGCTGGCGGCCACGCACTCGCTCTGACCCCGCAGAAACCCCCCCAGAGGGACTGCTGGAGCCGGGGAGCCCCCAGGAACGCGACGGGGGCTCCGGCCCTGCCTGGGATCGGCTCCCCCCGCGCCGCTAACCGGCCACCGCCTCTGCGGCGCTGCCGCCCGGCCAGCGGCGGCTCGGCACAGCCCGGGGGCCGCAGCCCCGGCCCCGGCCCCGGCGGGGAGGAGGCGGCCAAGCGCCCAGGGCCGGGCAGGGCCGCGCCGCCTCCCGCCGCCACCGGCGGGGCCGGGCCCCTCCGCCTGCTCTGACTCATTGATCCTGGCGCTCATCAATCGCTCGGCCGCCCCCCGCGCCCCCCCGAGGCCCGGCCGGCGGGGGCAACGCGGCCCGGCCCCACGTGCCGGCGGGCGGCGGTGCCGGCGGGCCCGCGGCTCCCGCAGCCCCAACATGGCGGACAGGAAGCGGCCCCAGCGCGGCGGAGAAGCTTCGAGCCGGGCCGGGGGAGGCGGCGGCGGAGGAGGAGGAGGAGGAGGAAGAGAAGGGGGGCCCCGCCACCGCCCCGAAAAGGTCACAGGCCCCGTCCCGCTGCCCCGTCCAACCTGGTCTCCGCTTCGGCGCCTCCGTGTGCTGCGGGCCGCCGTGCTTGTGCTCGTGGCGGAGCGGCGGCTTAGGCTGGGCTCGGCCGTCGGGCGGCGGCAGGTAGGCGCTCTGCGGGTGGTGGTGGTGGTGCCCGTAGTAGTAATAGTGGTGGTGGTGATGGTGGTGGTGGGGCTGCTCCTCCATGGGGGGCGGCTGGCGGGGCCGGGCCGGGCTGGGCGCTCGCTGCTGGGCCGTGCGGCTCCGGCGCGGGGACGCGGCTGGCGCGGGGGAGGCGGCGGACTGGCAGCGCCCGCCCTGCAATCAGCGAGCGGCGCCGCCGCGCCCGCCCCCCGCCCCGCCCCGCCGCACCGCGGCCGGGGGAGAGCCGGCCAGGCCAGCACGGACCCGCCCGGCCGCCCCCTCCCCGGGCCAGTGGCAGGTGAGGCTGCCAGGGACGGGCGCGCTTCGCCTTCTCCCCGTGCTAGCGCGGCAGAGCCAGAATGAGCGGCCACGGCGGAGCCGCCTCCGTCCCCGGGCTTCGCCGTTGGAGCGTTCCATAACCGGCAGGGAGCGGCGTGCGGCCCCGGGGGGGTTTCACCGCAGGGTCACCGGGAGGAGGGCTGCCCGGGATGCCGCAAAGCCGCGTTTTGCCGTCATGAAGCGGGTGAACCGCGCCCCGGGGCAGGCGGTGAGGACTGGAACAGCCCCAGCGGAGGGGATCTGGGCAGGGATGTGAGAACCGTGAGCGGCCGGGCTCCCAGCAGCATTAGCGCCCCGAATCGCTTGCCGGGCCGAGCTGCAGCGCTCCCGCGGCAGCCGGAGCTCACCCGGCTCCAGGGCTCCACCCGCAGCCGCCCGGGCGGACCCGCCGCTCCCCGCACTGACCCGCCACCGGGCGTGCTCAGCACCCAGCCGGCCCGGGAAAGGTGGGCTCAACAAATGCACGAGAGAAGCACCGGAGATTTAACTGATGCTTAACAAAAATCAAAGGTTGATGGGGAAACCCGAGAGTGTAAGGAGGAGAACTCTTGAAACTTGACAGAATTTGCAACAGATTTCATACAATTTCAATCTCTGATTATCCCCACTTCATCATGTTCCGAGGGGGGTGATGGCAGCTAAACGATCTCAATTCCCTCCTCTGCTCCAGCCAGCCTCCACTGCAGGAGGGCAAGACATTCAACTGCTGTTCCGGGATTCCTCCTCAAAACCAAGGCCCAATTCTCCAGACAGCACTGAGACAAAGGGTTTTGGGTTGTATGGATCAGTGAGGAACTGAGGCAGGAGTTAATTAGGAATGTAGAAAAAGGGCAGAGAGAATGGGGAGACCCACGACTGACACAGGCTGGAGACAGAGGCAGAGTCCTGCTCCAAATTTTTGCTGTTCTGGTGTGATTAATTGCCTCCAAATAGTTGCAACAGTGTACACTGGAGCAAACAGGCAGGAAAAGTGACAAAATAAAATGTGTTCATGTAATTAAAGACTGTTATAATTAATGTGTGTAATATAAATGGGCTCCACAGAAAGTCCTGAAAATAGTATGGACTCGCTTCTCAAGGCTTTTCCTTGCAGCTTAATCCTCTGTTCTATTTCTTCCTTATTTTAGTGAACAAAATTAATGAAGTTCATGTGTCTAGAAAAGCCCTATCAGACTTTGGCGCTGTACAAGAGCCCTTGTCTCGAGACTTTACAGTTCCCAAGCTGTATTTTAAGAGAACACAGTTGAAAGTTTATACCTCAGACAGCTTCCCACTTCACCCTCCTCTTTACTACACAGGAGGTAAAGCTTTTCCTTACCAGAAATACCAACTTCGACATTAATACAGAGGGTTTTTTCAAGATTTGAGGTGCCTGAAATATCACGAGTTCTCTGCCAAATCATTCCTGCAGTTTACGTTTCTTTCAGCACAATGCAAAGCCATTTAAAACGTGATGAAACCACTTAAGCAAGCAATGATGAACTTTGGGCTTTACCCAAACAATAACGGTCCTGGTCCTTTAAAACGCTGACTCACTGAGTGACCTCACAGTGCTTAGGAGACAAGTCTTAAAATGAGGAGTCGGGCTTTAATCACAGCTGACATTTTATTGGTGGCTTGGAAGAATTTATTTTTAATATAGGCTTGAAGATTTAAACTTCAAAAGACTCTGAAGAAAGCAAACAATTATAGACAAATCATCTCCACACACAGACCAGAAATCTGAATGCAGAGGAAGGTGGGCTGTCTAAGACAAACAACAATGTCACTGCTTAGAAGTATCTTGTTATCAGTATTGTATTATCTAAAACTTGCAAAAGAGAGAAAAAAAAATCCCAAATACTAAAGCCTGGGCCTCATGAAGCATGGGCATCCCACACCCCAACGTGGTGTGTCCACACATGGTGGGCCTTCCCCGCTTCCCACTGATTCCACGTTTCATCCTCAGGGATACATCTTAAAGGTAAGAGTAATTCCAGCAGGCAGTGCTGCCCTGTGACCAGGTGGGACACATCCCCTCCAGAAGTAGGAGTTCCTGTTAATCCCACTGTTTGCCCAGTGTTGCACCAGTTATAATATTAATATTCAGCAGTTCTTCAGGATGTGTTCTCTGGAAAGGGAAGCTGGAGATTTCCATGTCTGCTCATCTGCAGCAGTTTTCCTTCTTACTGCTCTTTGGCAAGCCAGCAAAGAGGCAATTTTCCTTGGAATTCCACACCCAGTGCCAAGTATTCCCACATCCAGGCACAAAGCTGGGCACAACCAGTGTAATTTCTAACTTAGTAATTCATTCAAAGCTCTGTTTTACGAAGCTTTGAAGTGGATGGCTTTGCAGAGAACCTGCCATTTAAAACTGCAAAATTAAGGCAGCCAGGAATGAATTAACTGCTACAGGAATCATGAGAAAGTTTTCCTGGAGAGTCTGACCCGGGATGAGTTTTGTATTCATATTAAAATGCAGTTAAACTGAGAAGCTATTGAAGTTATTTTTTCAAGAACAAATTATTTCCTTTCAAAGGCAATCCTCTTTAAAACACTACATTAGTTTCCATTAATTGTTTTCAGGTAAGTTAAAAGTGAAATTATAAAATTAATCCATGAAAAAAACAAAATGTTTGCTTTGTAATATTTCATGTGTCTGTCTCCTGTTTAAAACTCAAAACTGGGAAACACCAAAATTACCATATTTATAGATATTGGGAAGGGTTCTTACACAAAATATGTGTGGCATTTATTTACATTTTTTGCCACAGTTTTCACTTATAGGCGGGTTTCAGAGGTGAGAAATTCTCCATATTCCAACACATCCAACTTAACAAAGCACTCTAGCAGACCTTTAGTTCCAGGTGTGATTATAACCACACTGTTCAAAACCTTGCCACATTTGGCTGCTGGCATCTAATGTGTTTGAGTACAAGGCAGTTGGGATTTACCAGTTGATATTCTAGTGTTGGAATCTCAGAATTAATTCTCAGAAGCAGTTTAGCCAAGATGGATGACAGGGTACGAGTGCTGCTCACAGCCTGACCACAGCTATTCTCACAGAGCTGCTGCAGTTACATTCAGGTAAGGAGGAGCTTCTCCTTGACTCCATTTTTGTACTCTGCTGTGTACATTATTTATAGGTACAAAGCTGGTCTCTTTAAAGACTTCTCTCTCTAGAGGCAGCTGGATAGTAGGCATTGGGTTAGAGGTCTTAAAAAGCAGCAAAACCCAAAAAATTAAAAAAGGATTTAACCCCCTAGGTGAAGTGTAAAAATTGTAAAAAAAAAAAATCATGTTTTACTCATCTTTCCCATCCCTAGCAATTTAAGCATTTCCATTTCAGCACATGCTGAATTATGATTTTTTTTTCTGAAACCTTAGTTTCCAAATGTCATAAGCACACTATGCTAATCCTTCATTCACTCTCCAGAAAATTAAGGCAGTCTAGCACCAAAAATAACCACAGGGTATAGTTTTGTGAGGCAGCAGAACTGACGTAATGGCTGCTCCCAAAAGGGAAGGTCATCTCTCTCTGCCCTGCCCTCACAGCAACACTGCTACTTCTCAGAGCCCATTTGAGAAATTAAACTAAAAAATAATTCTTCAGATGGAAAAGTGCACATTTTTATTCTGGTTAAGCACCCTAAACTGTTTCACAGAGGAGCCAGACAAATATTAACACCCTGAAGAATGGGCTGTCACTACAGCAGCTCAGGAGTTGCCTTCCACAGCCAGCCTGGCTGCAGGGATGACCTTCTGGGAATTGGGCAGTGGGGACACAGCTGGGGTTGCAGCCACTTAAGCCATCTAATTTTATTTTGCTCATATTTGTGAGTCAATCCCCTTGAGTGGCCAAAGAAGGATGGCGTGACCATCCTTCAAAGTGTTTTGAGCAAGCTGTAACAGAATGGCTGTAACCAGTGGGACTTCTGGTGGGTACATCCATTGTTTAACAGGACTCAGTCATCCCTGTTGTAAAAACACTGAAGTGTTCACACAGGCATGAGTAACATCTGCTGCCCATAGCTGCATGCAAAATTGTTTACTAGAGTGCAATTGTATAAACTGGAGGCAGCTTCTTGGACACATACAAGAAGCAGAATGGGAAGCAGGCTAGCAGGTTCAGCCACATAGCTCATCATTACTTCTCTGGGATTTCAAAGAATCCTGGCTTTCAGACAATTCTGGAACTCCTCCTGCTTCCCAGGATCATCCCAGGGACCACAGAGAAATCCACACAAACACCTACCAAGGTGCTCTTGCACAGACTCCCCTGCTGTTAGAACCTGAGGCACAGGCAGTCCAGCCTGACACAGGGAACTGTATCAGTCACTGCTTACAGTGGACCTTGACCTCTGGAAGACAAATGAAAAAAAGCTCAATCCACAAATCCCAAGCACTTTTTATCTTGTTATACAACACAACAGTCACAAGGGTGCTAGTCACATTTCATTCTCATTTCATTTGGATACCAAGCAGGTATTTTGAAACAGGAAATTTAAAAAAAAAATTATTAGTTTTTAAATGTGGGTTGGGTATGTCTGCATTTGGTACATGGAGACTCCTCTGCTTGTGTTGGCACTCAGGATCTCCAATGTAACAATGCTCAGCACTGACAGAGCATCATATCTGAAGGGGTTATTGTTTGAGTTATTACTGTGACTGCTGCTTCATTATGTGGCACAGGGCAATGATGGCTGACTACAAGATCAGGGACTGGGAAGAGCCCTTGTCTGAAGGAAATTTAAAAAGACTGGAACCATTCACCTTGGAGGGAGTGAATCAGAAGGAACACAGTGAAGGTATTGGAGAATGCATAGCTTAGAGATAGCAGCTGGGAGAACTTTTGTTCACCTTATCTCAAAACATAGGAATGCAGGAACATGAAGGGGGAAAAAAAGGTAAATGAAAAGATAAGCAACCACTTTTTAATGTTTTGCATAAAGTATATATCAGGATTCACTGATAAGCTACATTGTGAAGAGCAAAGTATTATTAGTTTTCTCAATGAATGGGCATAATTCAGCTAAAAGTAAATATTTGACATCTAAAATAGAGATTTTGTTAGGATTACTATTCTTTAGAGCACAAGTGAGCTTATACCTCTTGGGATTAAAGAGGTTATTTCTGCCAGATATCCAGGGCCTGGGGGAGCCCAAATAGAAGCAGGGTGAAGAACTTACTTTTGAAAACCCATCTCCTCTGAAGAACTCGTGGACTGAAAACAAACAAGACAGATGATAGCTCTATTTGGGGAAGAAGTCAGACTGACTGGGAGGGCAAGCAATGGGCACTGTGCAGCAGATGCCTGTTAACATCCAGATTCCACAGAGGAGCTCCTGCATCTTCAACTTACTGGATCTGTGTTCTATTTTATACAATTCAGGTATTTTTGTTACTAAGTGAGGACTGCAGGAGTCAAAGGCTAACCCTTGCCTGTATTTAGCCCTACTTCCTTATCTTGGAATCTGGTCCACAGTGCCACTCTCGTTCTCCCACACAGTTTCTGTACTTACCTACTCATGAGGACTGAATTCCAGGACAAAGGCTGTTGTTCACAGCAAAGGGTTTATGGAGCAGCTATTCTGGCATAGCTCCCCAGGTGGAGATACAGTTCATATAGGCAAAAGAACTCACTAAATCATCTCCTTAAAAGGCAAGCTACACCATCAGAATAAATCATCTCCACATCTTGGTTTTTTGCATGCCATTACTGCTGCAGGGTTAAGTCTGGGATTTTTACATTCCAACCTGCATAACTGTTCTGGGAAAACTAATAGTTCCTTGGTCAGGAAAGGCCAGATGCACCAGGAAACAAAATAAAACAACAACAACAACCACCAGCAAACAAACAAAACAAAATAAAAAAAGATATTGCTTGGTTTTCTTAACTGCATTTTTTGTAGGTATTGAAAAGAAGAATGAAGGAATGAGCCACAAGCACTGCCTCTGTTAACAATGGGAAGGGGAACTGTGTCCAAAAGTCACCTCTGGGGTGGAGAAAAGCAGTGGAACAACAGTACACAGCAACCCTTACAAAGGGGTTTATTTACTACATGTATGAAACAAAAATATGATGTCCTAATGAAGCTATAGTGGAACCCAAGTATCTAAAGACATATAACTGAACCAGAATTCCAGACATAAGACCCCCTCACTACTAATTCATTCATCAAGTCCAATTAATAATATTCACTCTTCATTATCATCTTTTCACTGCAATAGACCTCATGTGAGCCCCAGGAAAGGATGTGAGTCAATCCTTGACTAAATGCCTCTGATTCACTAAGGAACCAACACATATAAAATCACTTAATCTTAAAAAATGCTAAGGTTTGCCTGATAATTTTCTAATGGCTGCTAAGATTGGGTTAATGGGAGAAAGATGAGAGAGAACAGCACTACATTGCTATGGAAACTAGAATTTTCAAAATAAACACCTTTGCAGATTGGAGGTTGCAGATCTAAAATATCTTGGTTTTGACGTCACCTCCCTTTGCCATTAGATCCCGCCAGGCTGACCAGTCAGGCATAGGGAAAAAGCTTGCATGTGGTGACAGAAGATATCCCATGGCTGATGTTCCTTATTCCGGTGTAGGTATGGGCTCTGAATGAAAACTTCAGTGATTGATTTGTTACCTGTACACTTCTGGGGGTCTTTCTGCCCCACAGCCTGTCTGGCCAGGCTAATGCAAAATGGATCCATACCACTTCAGATGGGAAGTGTTACCTTTATCCCACTATACGGATAATCCTAAGTATTTGCAGTCTTTTTTTTTTTAATGTGTAGAGATATATATATCAAGTGAACTATGAAACATGATGTTTACAGCTTTGTGAAGTTCAATTCCCTTACTCACACTAGGAAACTCCTTATCCTGGAAATGGCTCCACAGCAGTTACTGTTTAAGGGTATCCATTCCTTTGCTTCCTGTTAGTCACGTATGGAAAATACAGTTGGTAACTTCTCCACTTGTGCCTGGGCAAAGGTTTTCTCATTTTAGACACAAACATACCTCCACACCCCACTTACCTTATACCATCTCACCGATTGCTGCTGCAAACAAGTTAAGGCTCTAGAAATGCTGACTCACAGTGCTAAGACTATGGAAAATATTTA
Organism: Serinus canaria; assembly: GCF_022539315.1. Lineage (NCBI taxonomy): Eukaryota > Metazoa > Chordata > Aves > Passeriformes > Fringillidae > Serinus > Serinus canaria. The sequence goes on along the minus strand of NC_066332.1, from coordinate 4,064,041 downwards.
GAGCTGCTAAAGAAGCAAAGCCCAGCAGGTTTCCTGCCCTTCCTCCTTATCTGCAAGCCCCTTGCCATGACAGGCTGTAATGAAGGACCTTGCTTCCTGAGAGGAGGCAAAGAGTAGGTACTTGCTTCCTAAAGATAGCCCAGATTCCTTTAAATTCCCAGTTGCTAGCTAGTAATTGCAGGCACAACCCCCAGTGCTTACAACCACAGGGCTACAAATGTTGAGAGATTAATGGCTCCTGGGTAGGTTTTCTTGCCCAATGCAGCATTGCTCACTTCACTGCACTTCCTGGGACAGAGTCAAGTTCCTTTAAAATGCCTCAGTATCTGCTATAGAAGGCTGTTCCTTACCCATGGACTTTACTGAACCGGATTTATTACTGATTCCTGCCTTCAGCACAGCTGAGTCAGAGCAGACATGCAAATCACTGTTTGCTTTGGGAGGGTTGGTACCGATCAGGACACGGGCAAGCAGCATGGGGTGCAAATTCTGTTTCCCGGTGGGTGTGCCAGTGCAGGCAGGGAGAGGGACAGGGACTGGGGCTCACACTGAGCCAGGGGCCACAGACAGAGGTGGGGAGAGTGAGGAGATAGCCCCAGTCTCAAGAGGGGCCAGTCTGGGTCCATTCTGCCTGTGTTAGCACACTGCTGCACCCAAACTAATCACCTCTGGATCTTATCCAAACGACAAGCTGAGTGCCTACTACATCAACAGCCTGTTTTCCTCACTGGGAAGTGACCTGTTGCAAAAGGCAGAGCATTTAAGGAAACAACAAAGTTTTATACCTACACAATTCATGGGGCAAATAACTTCTGAAAGCCTAAGGAGCATGGAGCCTTTATGACCAGCTGGGGATGGGCAGGTTGCAGTGCTGCTGCCTCCTCCTCCTCCCATTACCTATGCAGCTCATTTGCAAAGAAGCAGAGACTGATGAGCTACATTTACAAGCTGGGCAGGGCAGACCAAGGAACACCTCTCACTGAAGGGAAGAAGCAGGCTGTGGTGAGAAATTGCAGTGCTCAGAAATGACTGTACTAACTGGTCATGATGATGGTATTGAGTTGATTTCACCTATAACCTGTTCTAACTGCAGTCTGCAATTAATGTGGCCTGTTGCATCTAAATGCATTAGAAGCACACAAGTAGGGATGCAGAGCTCCCTTTTCTATTGGCAGCTGACTTCCAGCTGCACATCAAATGAAATTCTCAGCAAGCTGATCATGCGCATAATTCTCTCTATACTTGTCAATATGGAGATGTATTTGGCTGAAGTTTCCCCCTTGTGAGGCAACAGGAGCCATTTTAAATAGGTGGGGACAGAGGCTGGTCCTACAAGACTCACAATACTTTAAGAGAACAGTAACTATAGTGCTTTTGCCCTATTTATAGTGCTTACTCAAAGCAAACCTGAGGTCTTATCAGTCCGTCTGATAGTGACAGTGAAGGTGGCTCAGTGTGAAGATGGCCCTGCATGAAGAATAGATTGGATCATAAATGCAGAACAGCTGCTTAAGCAGAACACCAGGAAAAGAAGCAATGATGTTGCTGGGCAGAGAAAAGCATTGCAAGAGCACACACATAGCCTCCTTCCTCCAAAGGCACATGCGCACTGCTATCACTCAGTCACATTTCTCTCAAGCTTCCTGGTAGCAGCATCAGCAAGAGCATTCTGTCACATCTGACTGGCTACAGGACTCTGTCCTCATCTGACAGTAATGACTTGGCCTCGATTTTTCACATTTTTGTTGTCTCCTTCCCCTCCTTCAGCACTGTGAAAGCACCAAGCATGAAACCTGCAGCACAAAGGAAATTCTCGCTAGCACAGCCTGCTGCAGTACACTTACCTCAGCAGCACAGGAGCTGCAGGCATGGCAAAACTCACATAACCTACATTAGATTCCCATAACGTTCCAAATCAGGCACTTAACTTCCAGACTTGGCTGAGACTCATCTCCATGGCCAGACTTAGTATACACAACAGAGACTAAAACTCTGAGGATCATGGTGTGCAGCTTTGCTCCTTTGGTAAAATGTAATGCTCTACAAAAACAGAGAGTTCGACCCCATAAAAACAGCCTATTTTTGGCCCAAGAACAAATACTGAAATCCCCGTAGAACTGAGGGCCATCCAGATTTCTCCACATGCAAATTGCACTGTAAAAGATCAGCTCTCTGGTTGAATGGCCACAGCAAAACACACTTGACATTGCCATGGCCTAGCCTCTGATCTGCCGCTGGCCAGAGGTGATGTCATGGGCTGTGTTCACTGTCTGGAAATGAGGAGCAAGTAATGCTGCATTGGCTGGCCAGCCCATCCAGTGACACATCCTGACATGGGCCACAAGGAGACAGGAACAGACTGATAACTCTCAAACATCATGGAAACAAAACCCCAGGGAGAAGTTGTCTGGGTATGAGCACACTAACTTGGCCAGCAGCAGTGGGTCCGCCCACGCCTTTGACACTTTAGCCCATCTCTCCCTAGTCCCTTCCCATCCCTTATCACCTCTCTTTCCTCAAGGCTTTTCAGCTGAACTGCTGCTGTCCCTGCTTTGTTTATCCAGTTCTACCTGCACTGAACAGGAGCAAGAGTGCTCTCCCCTGATGTCACCACCACCTTTGAGAAAAAAGCTGACCTGCAAGCTATTTTTAGCCACATTGTAAAGTTGTGGATCTATTTTGGTCACATCTCTGTATGAAAGCTGCAGGACGCTGACAGGCTCAATGATTGCCTAGGGCAACAGGGGCTTTAACTGGGAACGGGCACAGCTTGCAACTTTGCATTAAAGCTCCTGTGCCCTTCCCATGCCATAGGAGTCTTTAGACCAAGATTTGATTTCCCTTCCTTTTAGAAAAGGGTAACACACCTTCCTGAATTCTGCTGGATACCAGAGGCTCTGCAAGGCCTTTGCAGTGATGGCCTCCAGCTTGCACTACTTCCAGTTCTGCAGAAGGTGCTATTTATTCTGTGGGCTCCCTCAGTCCCATTTGCCTCATTCCCTAGGAGGAGGCAGGTGCAATTATGAGTCCGCAAAAACACTGGACAAGATTTTATCAATCTTCCTTTGAATCAGGCCTCTGTAAAAGATCAATAAACATTAGACTAGTGCCTGCTGAGAAGTCAGGGGCATGTAACTTTGTGTAGGTAAGAGGAACCCCAGAAAGGAATCATTTGCATAGCAACATGTTGCTCTGAATACAGAGTAATTCCTGGGAGCTCTGGGGTACATCCAGGGCATCGGGCAGAAGGTGCCTGGTCTAGACAGTTGTTTTCTCTGGAGTGCCCAAGGGTTGGCTGCCAAGTTTGCTGGGGCTCTGTAGCAAGTGCAAAGCACAGGCAAAGTAAGAGTCAAGGGAACTGGATTTAATAGAATTAAGTCCAGAGATACAAAAGGAATCTTGAAGTATATAAGATATGAGGTAAATGAGAGGAGAGGAAAAATCCAAACAAACTGGTGTATTTAGGACAGGGAGAAATGAGTCAGATCTATAAAGAAGGAACAAGAGAGTAACTATATGACAGTTTATGAACAGCTGTCATCCAACCCTCTCAGAAAACGTGCCTTAGGATACTGCTGTCTGCAGCTACAGTACACGTTTTCCCAAGACACCTCAGTGGTGTTAACAATTCCACACCTTCCTATTTGGAACAAGACCCTGATGCAGCAAGAAGAATAAGAATTTACCAAGTCAGATTTCTAAGTGTCTCCCCTGTATTTTTCCCCACAATCTTCTTCTAAAGGTGATTTGTTAACAGTTCTTACACTAAAACCTACATCCTGCTTCTAAGGTGAGCCACTCCTTACTTCACTGATGCAACTTGCACCTGCTTTCATGAGTCAGCACAAGCCACATATCTCCTCCACAGCCGGATCAGTGCCTGCTAACAGGATGAACTGGTGACCAGGCAAACACTGGTGACCTGTTGCAAACAGATTTGATATGAAGACCATCACTGTATTTCACTGGGTATTTCAGCAGAAAGAGCTGGTTTAACTCATTTGGTCCCACACAAGCACTAATCTGTGTTATACACTTTGCAATCTTCATGCCAGGAAAATCAGCTGACCATTAACTAATATATTATGACATGTAAATTAAAACTAGCTTAATAAGAATTTAACTTTTTAGTCAATAGGTGGAAATGACATGGACAGAATAGTATTGTTTAATATGCTGTTATTTTAGCAGGACAGAATGGAACTGTCACAGTTCACATCAGACACAGAGATGTGTCCAGCAGCAATATGTCAAGACCTGTTGGATCAAAAAGCTCAATGAAGTGTTTTGTGTTTCAGCTTCCCCCAGCGCTATGCACAAGACTAGCAGCAAGCATTACACAGTGAAAATGTTTTGGTCAGATGAAATAACACAGCAACATGTTGCATAATTCCTCTGCTGAGCTTAAGCAGCTTTTCTTTGGGACACTGCACAAGCAGGGTAACAAACACAGCACAAGAGTGTCTGACAGAACAGATAATCTTTCAGCTCCTGCATGGTGGACCCATGCTCCTGGTAGCAGAATTTTGCTAGTGTAGGCAGTAATTACTTCACCTTTCATCATCTCTCTAGATTCTTAGTTTTCATCCATTATCACACAATCTTATTGTGAGAACATTACTGGCATCATCACTTGTCTCAACTGATTATTTAATGGAGATATCCTATCACAATCTCCACAATGTAGATATTTTTCTAGTAAATATCAAGAAACTGATTTTTTTTTTCTTAAATATTCCTACACCTGTTCTATTTTCCGGTGTGAAAACACCAGGCATACAGTAACAAATCACATGCAGCTCACCCCATAGACGTAGACAGGGGTTGTCCACCAATTGTGTGGATCCCAGCAAGAGCACACACCACGCTGGAGCTGACGACTGCAGTTGTTCCCAATCTCCTCTAGGGAGTGCAGTCGGAAAGGAAGAGACGGAACTGCAGCGCACATGCCAGCTGGGAATCGGTGACTCAGGATATTCAGTCACAAATGGTGTCTGTCCATTTCCAGCTGAAGGCAGGGAGGAGCAATGAGGTTTGAGCTTCACCTAAGAGCAGAATTCTACTAGAACCCCAGCTATGCTTTACTATGTGAGAGAAAGGTCTGCCAAGATACTAAAAATCAAGATGTAAATCAAGCAATAGGACTTCAAATACTAGATCAATCATTTAAGCCAACATTCTCACAGCTGAATGCAGCATGGACAACACTTTTATGGGGATTCCATCTCTTATGGCCTAGTACCTTACAATGTTCATCCATCAGATCATCTAGCAAAGGTATATCTAGTCTCCAAACAGCATACCAGCCTTGGTCTCTGCACAAAGAACATCAGACATTATTCTTTAGAACTAGATCTATTTTGTGTGCATGGTGCACAGTGCTTAGTACTAGAAACTGGGCAGACCCATCATCTTATTTCCCCATGGATTCACAAAACAGCTAAGGACATATAGCACCTGTCTGATCTCTGTGGCAAAGAATCATGGATAAAAAGGCCTAAGGTGGCCTATTTTTTCCTTACAAATTATATGCATGCATTGATTCTGACACCTGCTACACCTTCCTTAAAGAAGGACCAGAATGTAAAATATATCTACTCAGGATTTTTGCCCTCTTCCCCTATCCCAAAATAATAACAATCCATGTTCCCAGACTCAAGATAAAAAACTGTTAAGAAATACAGAAGTCATACTACCATCTACCCAAGGCAAAGCTTAAGTGAAGAAACTCACCAGGTAAGAGTCTGTGCAGGAGGGATGTACATACATTCAGACAGAAGCCAGAATTGTCCCAAGCACAGCAGAGGATGCAGAGACTTCTACAAAGTTACTGACACTCTGTGACAAAGCAGGTCTGTGGAACCAGTGAGGAGCTGCAGCTTTAAGAAACCAAGACACAGTAACTGTTGCTGCTTATGGACAAAGCTTCCAGGCTGGCATAGACAACTTTGCCACATACAGAAATTACCTACAGTAAACAGGAGCAGACATTCACATGTCCTTAGGACAGCAACCAGACCAACAGCCAGGGATTTCACTTTCGGTTTGAGTAGCAGCAGATGTCTGTGTACCAGAAGCCCCATTACTGACATAAGAAAAAAATAATGGCTGCAGATGCTGTGATAAATAAAAAGGAACCATTAGCTTTTTCTTGTCCTTGCAAATAACAGAGCATCTCCTCCCTGACATGTCCCATTTACTCTTAAAGTTTCCCACCAGCACTGATTTCTGTTGCTGTCTTGAATAATACAGGTGGTTTTTTTTTATGAAAGCAGGGAAAGGCAGGCTTAGCACCAAGAGATCCTCAGAAATCTGCAAGAATATTCCTGGAGAGGCTATACTTGATTTCCAGGGAGATGTTTATGATGTACGCATTATCACAGTCTCAGAACTTCATTCCCCACCTATTTAGGATTCCCACACTGGATTACAACCTGCCTTCACATAAGAGATGTTGAAGCTTTCAATGAGGTCACGCCAGACTCTGACAAGCACTGATGGGTGAGTCATGCTGCAGTAGCCAGAGATACTAGCAACACATTTGTTAATCTGTACGCAGTCTAACTCTTTTTTTGGTCTAGAATCTTATTCAAGGGTGAAATACAATGTCTGAGAGATAGGTGACTGCAGAATTGCTGAAGAGCAAAGCCACAGTTTCACAACTGTTTTATGGATTATAAGAATCAGTGCCTGGAAGCAAGTTTACAACAATGTAAAATGTTGTTTTACATATAAAATCTATAACACAGGAGATCAAGATCCAGATAGGGTCAACAGCAGAGCTGTTCATGGCAGATCACTGGAAAAGTCACCATGCTAATATGAAATCTAGGAGTTCTCAGAAGAGTTCCACCAACTCTTGTCCAGCAGTTCCAGTCATCCTCTCCAGCAAACTCTTCCAGAGGGTACCTCCCTGTACCATGGTCAGCTGGTGTAAATACACATCCCTACACCAGCCAGTCTGGGACAAAGGCCAGGGTAGTCACAGCACTGTCAGGCTGGGGTCTGAGCTGAGATAGCCAGCACTGACCCAGCAGGGTCAAGCACAGAACACTCTCTTCTGCTGACTCAGCTATGAGGGAAAACCTGTGGAGAAGGATTAGATCAGACAACAGCAACTTCTTGAACCACCACAGCAAAATTCTCCATGGAAGCTTTGGAAATGTAGCAAAAAGGAGACAGAAAACCATGGAACAAGTGAGATACAGGGAATAAGTGCATGATAGCAGAAAAAAGTTTCTTCATCTTGGCTAAACTACTGGACAGCCCGGAAAAAGAACCAATAATAAAGGGAAGAGACAAAATAAATCTAAAAGAAATCCTGCAGATGGAGAACAAAGAAATTAAATGCTGTTGTATTTTCATTGCTGTGAAGCTAAATTAAGCTTCCTAAGTCAAGCAGAGAAATAATTGGTTTAAATTTCTATTCAGAAGACAGCATGAGCAGCAAGTGCCAGTGGAACAACTAACAAAAGGTGTCTTCCCTCAGAGAACGCAAGCCAGCAGATTGCATAACTGAAATGAGTTTCCTCCCAGTTTCACATTATTAGTCACCTTTCTCTCTTCTCTGCCAAAGGCCTCTTCTTACCCATCCATCCAAGGACCAGAGCCAAGGCCTTTCCTGTGCTGCTTCTTTCCATCAGTCACTCTTCAAGATTAAGGACTCCATAATACTGGTCCTCGTACCCACTGCAGGTATTCTGAACCAATGCCAGAGTAAAAACCCCTTCAGCCCTGCTGTTGGGGAAAAATCTGAGATTGAGATACCTGAACAGATTCTCCTTGTAGTCAGCTGTCATGGCCTAAAAAACAGTTCCAAAATTCTGAGAAGATTTCAAAGAAAATTTATTGCAAAGACCCATCAAAGAGCCCTCACTAGCAGAAGACATGCTACCTAGAGTCCCTTGGAAACCTGTTTGACTTAGGTGGAAATAACCAACTGGCATTTATTTGTAATTGCCCAGCATGGCAGTGGTTGGGGAAGGAAAAGCTGTTGAGTCACACTTCAAGCCACTTTTCTACTTTTGTCTGGTTTCCCAGAGGGCAGAGTCAGAAGGCTGAGATTCTGTTTATGTCTCTGACACTCATTTCCCATGTGACCTTGGCAAGTACTTCTTCTTGTGCCACCATTTCCCCATTTCCTAATAGCTAAAACCACTCAACTCATGGAACAATCATAAGTGCACAGCAAGGAGCATCTAATAAAAGCTAAGAGAAGAGTGAAGTATTATAATTGTTGTCATAGAATACAAAAGCAGTTACGTAATAACGTCAGTATTGCTTCATTTTTGTCCTTACAACACAAACTGTCAGAGGGACACTGCCTGACACGGTATCTTCATCCCAGTGGAAGTACCCAAGCATTTACATCATTGATACAAAACCAGATTGTTGTAATCTGGAAGACTCTACCTCGTTTATTTTGACCAGCCTTTCTCTAGAACATGTTTTTCCTGTATAACCTCATAACCCATAATAATGGCCCAAACTGCACTATAGGAATGATGGCAGGTTTCATGTGCTAGTAAAATCAAAACAATTCCTCACTTGTGCATTGCACAACTAGTCACTCACTAAAACACGCAAGTGCTTATCTTCTCTGCAAGCAGAAAACAAGCTGAAAGTTAGTTTCTAAATTAGTACATCATACGTACAAAGAACACTTTCTAAAAATCTCAATGGCATGAAAGAATTAAATTGGCTAAATAACATTCTGCCTGTATGATAAGAAGTTTCTAAGAAAAAGCATTGATAACTGCTGTCCTCAGCTGCTATATACTTAATAACCAAATTCCTCTGCTTCAAGTTCTACGATTTCTTCTAAAATTTACAATTGTTTGCTTAAAAATGGCCAGATTCAAGCAGCATTTGGACTAAAGGCTGAGGAAGGCATGGCTGTAATTACAGCACCTGAAACTGTGCCCTAATCACATTCTTATCTTTCTTATCTACTGCAAGTATTTATAAAGCAATGATTACTGTTCTAGGCCCAATCACTGCTCTGAGTTAGTTCTGAACCAGCACCTTCATATTGCCGTAAGAAGTTTACACTGCTTGAACTGGTGTCATTCTGCTGAGACAGAAAGCCAAGCTTCTCATCACTTCAAGTAATTAAAAAAATAAACTATGACACCTCTACAGAAGCAGGGGTGTTAACCCCAATGTGCTGGCCAAACTCCCTGCTCGAGTAATTACAATGTGCCTTGAATAAATTCTTGCCACAGTTTCCTTTGGGCTTAGTATTGTTCTCTGCTTCCTTTCCTACAATATCATGGAGAGCTGGTGCATGCTCTTAAAGGTCCTGTCCATTTTGGAATATCATATGGGTCTACTCCAGGGCCAGCTCTGCAGCAGCACATTGGGAGCAATGTGTTGAAACCAGTTCTGCCTGTCAGCTGAACCGCTAGGCAATTTGTAATATTTATTTATTGATGTTCTGGCACCTCCTTCAGACGGAATTAACTTTGGGTATAGCTATCTGACAGACTGGTGCAAAACCCAGATGCAGACATACATAAACCTGCTTAGTTCTTTTCTTAAGTGGACTAAATTTGTATCAGGAAATAGCAAATGAAGCTGAACTAACTTTTTAGATGCTTACTATGGTCTTTTGAGAAGGCAGCAAGAACATGCCTAATGCAATGGACTAGGAAAGCTAAATGTGCTATTTAGTTCAGCTGGCAACAATAAACATAATTTTCACACTGGCTGTTCCTTCAGAATTTCAGTGAACTTTTTCCAAACAGTCTGTTCACTATGCTGTATATTTTTTAAGCAGTCACTGAATACATTTCAAATGCAGATCTAGCATTTCAAGTAAAATACCTGATAGTTAACGGCAAAGCACTATTCACATTTTTCTGCAGCCACTGTTAAGAGACTCCAAGGTTTTACCTAGACCTCTCGTTATCTTTCACATGGGTAACACTAAGAGCTGTGGCCTAGACTCTCTGCTGGCATTTGCTGGGTTAGCTCCATGGACCTTGCTAGCTCTCATAATTCATGAGCTTTACAGGCAATTTGTCTGCAGGAAGAAGTACAAGATCAAGATTCAGAAGAACCTGATTCTTAATTCCACCTTTTGACCCAATGGGCGGATCACTCTCTCTTACTGCTCCTTTTTGTTCCCCCATCTCCAAAAGCAAATTATACCCACTAATTCAACAAAACAAGTACAAAACCAAATTAGTATCAACAGGCCATGCTCAGCAGATTCACATTAAACACCATTCTTCCAACATTTGAAAACACAAATGTTTACCTTTCAAACATGCCCTTAATTTCCCCAGAAGCGTGCCTCCCATATTATTTCAGAAGACAGAAACTGTAGTTTCAGAAAGCGGATGGTTTTATTTTTTGTGTCATTACAAAAATGCCTTTTAACTTGTCAAATGATACACTACAAATATCTTTGGCAGATGAATGAAACCAAGTTTCCTGTCAAAGCTGCCAACTTCAAGGTTGAGATCATCAGATAAACCTCTAGTTTGCCTCTCCCAATACCCACAACAACATATGTTTGAAGTGATCCACGTTTGTCTCACTTTTCCTATTGGGACAGGAAAAGGCAAAGTATCAGACCACTTTGGGACAAGTTCACAAAACTCTAGATGTGGTCCATAATGGTTACGGCCAACAACATTCCTCAGGTGTCCCCCCATTCCCAGATTAAAGCCCCCAGAAGCTCTGCCCATCTAAAGGTAAATGCAAAATTCACATAAACCATATCCAGGATCACCTCAACATCTGCTGGATAAAAAACTTTCTGTTAGATTATGTGAAAATTGGAAGGAAGTTTGTTTCATCCGTTTTATTTCAGCAGTAGCAGTAATACTGAATTTACAGAGTTGGATAATTTCATACTGGGGACGTCTCAAAATTGAGAATTTGCAGGGTACTTTATAACAGCGCGCTGTGCCTGCAGTGTAATTGTGAAGCCAAAAACGGAAGCCATCCCTACAAACACACCTTTGACAAACTTTGTGTCTTATGTAACTGTTTCTATTAATTTATTATCAGGATGTCAGTACAAATTGTTATTTTGATGATTCCTTGTCCCCATACTTCTGAAAGGGAAAGCAACGATAAACACAAGGGAGACTGACCTCAGTGATTTCCTCTGTTCAGACAGGAGCACAATGCGCTCAAACACCATGACAAGGAGAAGTGGACTGTTTAGAATTCCTCCAGCTGTAATCTATAGTAAAAACAAATAAACAAATACGTGACTACAAGATGCGATAATTAATCCCTGCATGAAGCCAACTGTTATCTCTGCTTCGTAGATGGAGATACCAAAGCACACAAAGGCTCAACAACCTACCAAGTTCAACACCCACCACTGAGAGCCAAGAGTACAGTTTAGGGGACCATGTGCTCAACCCATGAGATTTTTTTTTCTCCTCTTCTGGCCACAACCCAGATACAGCTCGGCCAAGGGCAGGCTGAAATACACCCATTTGATGAGGGCAGCTGCACTAGAGCAGTCACCTACCACCTCCTGGGATTGTCACCGCCTGTAGATGAGCTGCTCCTGGCTAGAGACAGCTCCACTTGGCTCCAGGTCCTCAGCCTGACCCAAACCCACTATCCTCTGCCACACTACCCCCAGAAAGTTCCCACCCATACCAGGCCTCTCCCCTACACCTCTTCTCCCCACACATGCCAGGCCCCATGTACCACCTCATCTCTCTGCTCTCCCCACACCTTTCCTCATTCTCCCTCAGGCCTGTTGCCCCCCAAAACCCTGGCTGAACTCAAATGGCCTCAGCATCAGCCCCCCACCATCTTCTCCCTCAGGCCCCTCTCACCCCTCAGTGTCCCCACATGGGGCTTCTACAAATCCTCTTTCCCAAACTCCCCTCAGCACCCCCACATGCCAGCTCTCTCCTGTTCTATCCCTCAGCAACCCCCTCACCTGTCTCCTAAAACTGCTCCTCACGCCAAAACCCCTCCTCACACAACCCCTCACAGCCGGTTACTCTCTCCTCACACCAAAGACCCCTCACCAAGGGCTCCTCCTCACACAACCCCTCACAGCCGCCTGCCCCCTCCTCACAAGAGCTCACCAGACCAACGCCCTCTCCCCACAGAGACCCTCACACCAACACCCCCACCTCGGAGAGACCCTCACACCGAGAACCACCCGCCCCTCACACCCAGGACCCCTCAGCCCGCCGCCCGCTGCTCACGCAGCCCCAGCCGCCCCCGCGCCGCAACTGCCCCTCCGCCGCCCCCTCGCGGCCCCGCCCCTGCTCCCCCCGCCACCCCCAGCCCCTCCCGCCGGCCGCGGTGGTGGGGGGGGGAGGGAGAGGGCGGCGAAGTCTCGCGAGAGGGGCGGGCGGGGGCCGCTGGCTGCGGGCAGCGCGGAGCGGCGGCGGCGGCGCAGCCGGAGCCCGGGCGGCGCTGAAGGGAGGTGGCGGCGGGGCGGCGGCAGCGATCGCGGCCCGGCACACGGACCCGCTCCGCCGCGGCGGCACGGCCGGCGCCGCCCACCCTCCCGCACGCCGCGCCTCCGCGGCGCGGCCTGGCCGCGGCTCGGCGAGCGGGGCCCAGGCAGCGGCGGCGGCGGTAGTGGCGGCGGTGGCGGCGGCTGAGCGCTCCGCCGCGCCCGCCCTGCCATCTTAGGTGCCGTGCCCCGCCGCCTTTGTGCCCGCCGCGCCCGGGCACCCGCGGGGGCCGGGCCCGACGCCCCTCCGGGGGCGCCTCCCCCCGCGGGGCCGCCGCCCCTTGCCCCGCTCCTCCTCCTCCTCCTTCTTCTCCTCCTCCTCCTCCTCCTCCTCCTCCTCCTCCTCCGCGGGGGGCCGACCGGCGCTCCCAGCCCGGCTGCGGCGGAGGGTAAGGCAGGCAGCGCGGCGGGGGACTCGGCCGGGGCGGCCCCAGGAGGGTGCGGGAGGCGGTGGGTGCGGGGGGTGGCCCGGTGGGGCCGGCGCCTCCCCCGCCGCGCTCTGCGGCAGTGCCGCAGGGTCGGGGCCGCCGCCGCCGAGCACCGGAGGGGGAACGGGCGGCGAAATGGCGCTTCCCGCGGAGGGGCGGCCGCGGGCGGAGGGGTGTTCCCCGCTGTCAGGGGCCGCCGGAGGCCCAGGGCTGGGGCCGGGGCCGGCCCCGCGGCCAGGCGTGCCCAGCGCCGCGGCCCTTTTTGTCTGCGGCTCCCCCGGGGGCTCCGGCGGCCGAGCCCCGACCCCCAGAGGGGCTTTGGGGTCCCTCGGTGACCTGCGCGGATTTATGCCCTTTTATTTTTTTCACCCTTTTATTTTTTTCCTTTTTTTTTTTTTTTTTTTTTTTTTCCTCCATGCCCCTCGCTCCTCCCCAAGCGGTGAGTTTTCAGTGTATATACCATTTTGTTCGGTGCTGGTGTGGGATTTGGCTGAAAGTGACCTATTTTAAAGACCTTTTATTGCTCCCCTCTCAGCAATGCATGTGGCGGCCGATTCCGTTACCCAAATAGCGTTTCCCAACCATTTTAATTTGTCAGATTAAAACATCTCATGGAGGCTGGATTTCTGTAACCCGCGTATGGGTATGTCGTTAGAAATATCTCTCACCTAGCTTTGCTGCAAGCATCTTTGGAGCATCAGAGTTGACCTTTGTCACTGTGAAAGCAGAAATAAATACCAAGGCGATACCTGGGAGATGCAGTTGTACCATTGTGTTGGGCGCGGTACAAGAAATGGGTGGGGGGGGAGAGAACCAAAGATTAAAATGGTTGTTGTCAAATGTAGATCTTTACATGCCTTCGGAAAAATATATGACAGATCGGTAACAGCCCTGAGGACTTCTAATATATTTTCTTAGAAAAACGTTTCATGTTTATCGTGCTTGTCTCTGCTGCTTATCATGGTACGGAGTATTTCATTAGGTGGCATTTTAGTGGCTCTGTTGGTTAAATAGCAGTTGCACTAACTAGTTGAACAAATTGTGTCCTTCACCTTTACTATTGCATTTTGAGAGCCGTTACAGCAGTGTGCCCATGCATGCCAAGGGCGGATTAATAAGATGTTACCTAAAGGTTTGGATATTATTGATTCCTTACTATTAATGCTATTTATAGTGCATTTGACATGGCTCTTGTATTATGTATTTGGATAAAGGTTATCAGCTTGGAATGCTTCACATGAAACGTTTCAAAAATACCACCTCAAAAAAACCATAAATATATATATAAATATTTAAAAAATGAACAATATAGCTCAGATCCTCAGTGTCTGAAAAACAGCTTTGGCAGGTAGCACATAATAGTGAAAACCGTGGAAAACTGATACATTTTGACACTAGGGAAGGTTTGTTTTCATATTTCAGGATTACAGAATAACAACTTCTGTTGCAATAAATACAGTTTTTGGTATGCTTTTCTTGAGCCTGTATTTTCCTTGCCTTTGTGCCTCCTCATAGTTAGTGTGCCATAGTTTCTGCTACTTATGTCCAAGGGCAAACCGATTGGCTTGAGCCTTCATATTAGATTCTCTACAACATTGGCCTAGTTCTGACTGGTATGTTTGCCATTTTTAGGACTCCTCTTCCTTTTATCCATTTGGTGAAATACATTGATAAACTTGAACCTCAGTCTGTCCTTTGAACTTGACAGAAGGTTTTTCTCCTCTGTTAACAATACCTCAGTGAAGAGAAGGTGGTTCTGATAGAACAGCCTAATTTTAAGTTTAATCCTGCTGAAATACAGCTGCCTGAAGTAAAAACTCTTTGGGTAGTTGGATATTATTTTTCTTTTTAAGTTGAATGTATTAAGTGTTGGCTGTACAGGACCAGATGTTGGCATTAAAATTATGCACAGATAAGGTGGCTTAGGCCTCAAGTTAGACTATTTGAAAAAGTTATCTATGTCCTGCTGTTAAATACCAGTGTAAACTAAACTGAAGAACTTTAAATGTTTACTTACAGCTAAATAACATTTCCAGTTGTGCAGTTTTCATCTCTAGTTCTATTCACCAGTTTTTGTCTCCAGAATAACACGTTTTTAATGAGAAGTAGGACAGTCTCAGGTTTTATGCTTGGTGAGATTCATTAGAAGAGAAACAAATATCACACTAATAATTACATCTTCAGATGTATCCTAGTAGTGGATTTCCTGTAATGAGGATGTTTTGTAGAGAACAATAGATATGGCAGCAATTTCAGAGATTTGTTTTAAAGATGTTGTAGGTAGCTGACTCTGCAGTAGTGAGTTCCACTTTGACACAGCCCTTGCATACTCAACATTGAGTGATTTACAGATACTTGGTTTTCAGATGTAATTTTCTTTCTAGCAAAGACAGACTGGATATACTGCTGCTGTTGTCTCTCATGTCTGTCACTTCTGCAAGGATATACTTCTGATCTAACTTAGTAGGGAGTGAGGTCATTTCCAAAATATGCCTCCAGAAGTTTTTTTGATAGTATAGGTAGTTTGTCAAGTAAGAAGATAATTAGGGTTGATCTGGCTTACTTTGTGATCCAGAAGTGGTGAGGAAGCTATGGTAAATACCACTTGCCTTATTCCATTCTCAGTGTGTTTTGAAGAACACTCCCATAATCACTAAGATCCTATCTTAGAAGCATTTTCTGTTGTGTTCCTGTTCATATTAAAATAACGTAAACAACATACTGTTAGATTGAAGTGCACTCTACAAATTATAAAAATCTTTGGTGTTACCAGGGGTGAGCCACGCTCTTGTCTTTTGAATGGCAGTGGTGGTGGGTGGCCATTACCTTTTTCCTGTTGAAGTATGCTGAGTAGTGTCAAGGATTTTATTTCCTTTTCTGATCCTGGACAAAGTGAAGAGTTGAGCTTCACTCTGGACTGGAGTAATGTGTGAACTGGAAAGTTTCCTGGGTCTGACAGCAAGTTTTCACTTCTGTCCTCTCCTGATTAACCATGCTTGGGACAAGCTTGCCTGTAACAGCGCAGGGCAGGGTGATTTAATACTTTCTGAGACCTACATCTGTCTTTTCTTGTATAATATTGAGTGTGTCCTGCCTTCTCCACCAAGTGCTCATTCTGGATGGACACAGTGCAGGATAAAGGCCTGGTTTGTGCAGCCTGGTGCTCTCTGGCAGGTTCCCCTTACTGAGGTGTGCAGTCCTGTCCCCCACCTGCTTCTCCATGTGTCATTCCATTGGCTCTGGTCTTTGATCCTGCACCAGCAGAAAGCTAACCTAAGGAAAAATACAGTTTTGTGTCAGCTTGGTGATCTGAAATGGCTCAGTGCACAGTGAGGTGAGGTTAGAGACAACCCCAGGGACTGGGCTGCACCACCAGAGCCACCAATGGGGGTCTACAGACACAGGTGGCTGGTGGCACTTCTTGCTAAACTTGTAGTGGTGAGGTTTCAGGATTCTTTGTTTTTATTGTCCTTTAACATGCTGAGACATTGCTCATTATACATTGATTTCTCTGTGCAGAAGAGACTGAAAAAAAACTCAATGGACAAAGGGTCAGAAAATCACTAAACCCCTCATGTGAAGTTCCAGAGGGAGAGTCCCTCCTGTGAAAAAAATTAAAATATAAAAACATGAAATCAGAGATTAAATGCAAAGTGTCTAAGGGAAAGAAGTGTGCAGAAAATAGTAGGAAAAAATAGAGAGCTGTTGAAAAGCAGAGTTGGCTTTTACACACTATTCCTTCCTCTTTGCCTAAGTGCTCATTTACAGTACAGAACATGGAGGAGGGAATACTTTCTGAAGGCCCTTAGAAACACAGTGGACCTTAGCCAGCACAGTGGGGGCTCCAAACGTGGTTTTTAGAGCAATTTTTGAACAAATACTTGATGATCACTGGAATTACAGTATTTTTTTAATTGTGAAAGGGAAGCCATTAGGAACTTCTAATACTTGATGAGAAGTCAGTGCATTATTACCCTTGGTTTTTTTTTTTTCCACATTCTGATAAATCTTTGTTTCTTTGCCAGAAGAAAAGGCAAGGTAGCCACTGTAAACAAAACATGAAATTGCCAAAGCAGCAATAAGTTTTGTCTAAACAAAGAAGTT
Source organism: Serinus canaria (assembly GCF_022539315.1). Classification (NCBI taxonomy): domain Eukaryota; kingdom Metazoa; phylum Chordata; class Aves; order Passeriformes; family Fringillidae; genus Serinus; species Serinus canaria. The sequence goes on along the minus strand of NC_066332.1, from coordinate 4,047,061 downwards.
TCTCCAGTTTAATCAGAGCTTGCTGAGGACAGATATACAGCATTAGTTACACACCTATGGCTTGGAGGTGAGGTTTCCTTTCTCTTGGGGGTTGGTGAGGACAGTTCAACATGAGTTAGAGTGCTGATGGCTTCTTAATACAACTGGACAGTAGCTTGTAGTTTTGCCTGCTGTATTGCTTGGCTGGAAACAGTTTTGATTTTTCTTTAGGGGTCAGAATGGGGTGACAGCAAGAGATTTACATATTGAATATTGTCCTTAGGATGGAAAAGGCTTGAAATGTTTTGTTTGGGGGAAAAGTTAAATCTTGAGGGGAAAAAAGTAAAAGTCACAAAACTCTAAAGCTGGCAGGCTCTTCAGTTTTCTGTGCCTGTGATCTTCCAATGACCCTTATTACACTCCTGGCTACAGCCATACAAATATTTTCTTAAGAGTGAGATGTAATTTTATAAAAACATTTTCTCCTGTCCTCATTGAGTTCAGCATGTTTACAGGGCAGCATCCTATCAGAATGTGGGGGAGCAGTGCCTGTAAGTTTCATTGGAAGCTTTTATTGCATGTCAGCTTATCAATTGATATTTGAAAGGAATATTTTTGATGTTTACTGTTGATCTCAGAGATTTTTAGACTGAAAGCCAATATGTATTACACTTGATTTCTTAAAATGTGAATAAAGTTGCTTTCAACCTTTCACTTAGTTCACCTAAATTTTAAAACTTCTTTTACTTCCCTTTAGCCCTCTGCCATTAGTTGAGCACTGCTGCACATGGATTTTGAGGGGTTAGGACCTCGGGATCAGTCCTTCCCTTTGCGTTGCTAGTTCAGCTTCAGTTCACTCTGCTCTGGCTGATTTCTAATGTCTGGAAAGCTTTGAGGTCCAGGAGCATGGGAAAGAGGAATATCCAAGTACAAGTATGTTGAAAGTGTAGGGACCATTTCTTTTAACATTTTTGGCTTGTTCCCCATCCATGTGTTCAGTCTGTTTTCAAACACCCAACAATCCTTCCTCTTCCCTGACATTCCACTGCTTAAGGGCAGTAACAGACCCATGAGCCCATGCCCAGGGAAATGTTGTACTGAGATTTCTTGGAAGGCATCTCATGTGCTGTTGCACATATTTGTTATTTTTGCCTCCTTCACCATTCTTAATATGCAATTCTCATTTCCCACCTCAGTCCCCTTTTAATTGGTGGCTGTCCCTCCCTCAGCCCAGATGAGAGGAGAGGTTATTTTTGCTACTGCTGTTTCTCAAATAGGCCACGGGTATCCAGTAAGTAGTGCAGTAACTTTCTCCATCAGTTATTAGGATTTCTCAAGCTGTGTCCTGGTGGCAGTGCAACATGTTTCTCCTTTAGTTCTGGCTTGCAGTTGTCACTAACATTAACTCCTCCCAGTTCCCACTTCCTTGTAACCCAATCTGAATAAAGATCATGGGATTTGAATGTGCCTTGCTTTGCTGCTGCTGCTCTGGATGTTTGGGTTGTCTCTGTGCTCTTTGTAAACTGTGCTGTGATCTTCTTTTTGGCTTCGCCTGTTTCAAGGAGCAGTTGACAGTTGTTAAAATCAGTTCTGGGCCAGCTGTGATTTGATGCGATTAAACTGTGTTAAATGTGTTCCAGAACTGTTTCCTGGCCTAGATAGCAAACTAGTTAAACCCTGGGTTTGGAATCTATTTTGGTATGATTTCGCCCTGTACCCCTAGGTAAGCTGTGTCCCTCTTTGAGGGTCAAACAGAACACAGGGTCTGTGCACAGCACACTATCTTCTGCCTTTATTCCATCACTTTCCTGTGTCTCCTCGGGCTTTTTAAATTAGTCTTTGCATATCGAAGTCTTGTCTTGAGAATTATGTGCTGGACTGACTGCAGTAATGTGGTTTTGCCACCCATAAAGACCAAGGTGCAGTGATCTGATTTTCACTGGCATTAGCTGAGCTGGTACAAACCCCCCCTTTATACTTGCTTGGTATGTCTGGGTATGCAGCCAGGCTCTTAGATTGGGGTTTTTATGAAGGCTTGCAACTTCAGTTAAAAAAGAGGGTAACCTTGGCCTTGACAGAAATTCCTGCTGTCTCCTAGAAGTGCATGTCAGAGTTGGGAAGGAAATAATGGTACATTTCAGAGGCAGTGCCTTGCAAAGAATGCCAAACTCCATTTTTATTATGGTTTAATTGCCATATAGGCAAACCCTGAACTCTTACCTGTGTTTTTGGCTTAATTTTCCTTCTTCCCTTTCCACACAAACCCCCCTCTAACACATGCTTTGAAGTGTTTAAAACTAGGTTAGTCTCTGGCTGGAGGTGTGTGGTAGAACCTCCTTTTAATTCTTGCTGGGACCTGCCCGTTTTGCAGCAAGAATGCAGGCAAACCCATCTGAATGCTGATCATCTGTCCTTTGTAAGTGATGGAAGGTTATTTTTCCCTTCATTTGGCACAGTACATGGGCAAGGAAATCCTAGAGCATCTCCATTCCAGAAGCCACCTTGAGTGGCCAGATCTGTACAAATTGGAGTGCTCATGGAGGTGGGGAAGAGGGCTTAGTGAGGATGCTGGGGCTGAATTTAGGTGGTTGCATGACAATCACTGGAGATATTTCCTTCTCCTGCTCTCAGAAGATGTTGCTGTCAGCTGCTAGCTCAGTAGTTGACCACATTCTTAGCAGATCAGCCTACACATATGTCCTGAACTGACCAGAGAATTCAACATTTCTGTTGCTGACTGGAGGGACAGAGCACAGGGAGCTAAACACTAAGATAATCTGTATTTAAGAATACATCTGAATACATGGTTTTTATCCAAAAATAAAATGTTATGGAAGAAGGAAGTCTTCATCCTCACCTTTGCTTTGATTTCATTACAATACTGATGATGTAAATTTATTTGCAAAAACAAGACTGGGCAAAACATTTGTTCCTGATTTGACAATAACATGCAGAGTGCTTTGAATACTAGACTAACGTGAAAATAGTTTACTTATAAAGTACATGATTTACCTTCACTAGCTCGTAATTAGTCACAAAACCATAAAGAACATTTAAAGAATGATTTGCTAGTTTATTGAATAAAAATTTGACATGGAATTTTTGATGCCCAGTTTTAAAAAATATTTTAGAAAAGCCCTTACATTTTCCCAAATATTTTAGTGCTTTTTCTTGAATGGCCCTTATATCTTGAAAATACTGATAAGCACATTATTTTAAGTCTCATTTGTTTTCCTCTGTTGATGGAATTGGTAATTGTGGACCACTGTGCAGGTGGGCCATCACATTGGGCTCTGGAGTTTCTCCACAGTGGCTGGTCCAGCACCACGGTGTGTGATCCTCATTTGAATAGTCTTCCCATTGCTGTGGGAATCTCTGGTACTGAAAAGTAATTACTCTAGTGACTATAAATTGGTATAATCACAATGTTTTTCTGTAGGTATTACAAATATTTTATGTTTAAACAGAAATAGTTAATATTAATATGAGAAATGAAATATTAATACACAAATAGAAATTTAAACTATAGCAAAGAAATATTATCTTGCATATATGATGGTTTTATAATTTTCTCTGAGTTAGCAGGATAGTAATAGTAATTCTGAGCTCTGAATTTCATCCACAAATCTCAAGGTATTTCAAATGGATGGTAAAGGCATATTTATTTTCTACATTTATGAGGTGGGGATACTGAAGTACTGAAGAGGTGGAAAAATGAGTAATTTGCTCAGCATGGCTGGTGATATTGGGGTAGAAGAATTTGTCTCCTTTGTTCCCAGTTTGCATCAGCACCTTCCAGGTTGTAAGGTGGAAGCAGAAGTGTAGGAGATGCTGCTTTGCCTGTGGGGTGTGGTGGAGCAGCACAGGCCTCAAAGTTCAGCAGCAGCACTGTCCCAGATCTCCCTCTGAAACTCTGCCTGACCTGCTGAAAGTGCAGGGGATGGGGTTTCTTGTTTCATCATAGGAGCACTGTGTAGATTCTTCTTACTGTAATGGCAATTTAAGGCTGGTCGTGAATAAGCTGGCTAAATCTTGAAATTTTTAATATTCTTTGTTATTATGATGTGACTTTTTGCTGATTTTTATCTTTACATAAATCTGAAAAGGGCTTTTGATGGATTGTAAATCAGTCCCTGAACTTGATGAACAACAAACTTAAGTTTTTTCATTTTTGAAGTCAGTCATACACAGGGATAACTGGGGACTGCCCATCTAAGTAAAAAATATTCCTGTGCATATAAAATTGAAAGATTTGGATATTGTCTGGACATTTTTATGGAGATCTGTGGATGTAGAGTGTATCTTTTCACCCTGTTTGTGCAGTCTCTGCCACAGCTGAGTCTCACCTTTTCTTCAGGGTCTAGTTATTGTGTAATGGAAATGCACACTGCTGTAAAAAGCTGAAAGGGTTCTCACCTGGTGGCCTGGGAAGGAAGAGGAGCTTCCAGCCCCTGTGCCTGTTGGGAATCCATAAGCATTGCAGAGTGAGCCATTGCTCAGCTCATCACCAGTAACTTTCATCTCTTCTAGATTCTACTGTACCTGTCTTTGCAGTGTGGGGATTCATTTAAGGCATATCTATACAGTAAAATAGCTGAGACTTACCTGGAAATAATGAAATTAAGAATTTTGTTGTTTCAGTGATGCTTTTAAACTAGAATAACCCCCAAAAAGCATTAAAACCTTGAAGTCTGAGTACCTGTGTGAAAGTGCTCAGTATTTTGGCACCTTGTTTTTCTGAGGGATTTTTGTTCCATGTTGCCACAGACTAGGAGTGTGAAATTTAGCAAGCTTTCTCCAAAAGCTGCTTTCAGCTTTGAAACTAATGTTACCTGTGCTGGTTTGAAGTAGTTCATACTTGTTTATTATGCCTGTTGCAAAATCTGCCTACCTATTTACATAGGTGTTGGGGAAGCAAGGATGATATGGAGCAGCATGAGTGGAAGGAGAGGATGGTGTGAGTTGTGATTCTACTTGTCTGCTTATTTTCTGGTTTGGAGGCAGTGAGCACCTGCTGATTTAGGGGTTTTCTGTATGTGATTTCATGCCTGTGATTAGCATTTCTAAGGACATGACACATACGGTCTCACCACTTAAATACATTCTGTAAATATGTAAACAGAAAATTACAGAGATGGTCATTGTCCAACTGTCCTGACTGGTCTCCAGAGTCAACCCAACAGGACTCAGCACGTTCCATTGGGCCCATCCAAGACAACAGAGCTCAGACTTCCAACTTAGAAGCAGAATTCCATCTTGGGTTGGAGTTACCACCTGTTTTTGATGCTTCCTTAAAGGCAATTGCTTGTTTCATTTTCCTTCCTTTTAATCGCCGAGGCAGGAGATTGAGATTTTCAGATAGACACTGGAATGCACTTACTGTTTCACTGATGGAAGTCAAATTCTATAAAAAACATCAGCTGCTTTACAGAAATCTGTAATTGTATTTGATCTGAAATCAGCCATTGTTATGAGAGGATTTCTCAAGGTAGTTGATCACAGAATATTCTGAGTTGAAAAGGATCACAAGGATCATCAAAGTCCAACTCCTGTGCCCCAAGAATCCCACCATGTGCCTGAGATCTTTGTCTAAACACTTCTTGAAATCTCTGCCTGTGATTGCTTTCCTGGAAAGCTTGTTCCAGTGCCCAACACCCTTTGGATGAAGAACCTTTTCTTCGTATTTAATATAGAGTAATAACAAGACATTTGAGTTCTGGAGAGGAATGTGAGATCCTTTGTGAGGGCATATTTTAAAAATATTTTTGGGGACAAAATCTGAGAATTAATCCCTGGTTAGCTGATGTTCCTGGTGGAACATTGTCCCTAAGTTAATAGCAAGTCTGGGTTTGTTTTGCTGCTTTGAGGAATTATTAGTGTTCTGTTTGAATTCAGCTTGTACATAAGGTAGAGATGGCAGTCTTCTTAGTTTGCTGTTCAGTTACCAAAAAATCACAGCAAAAGCAATTAAGTGCTTTGTCACCATTGTGCTGTTCAGTAGGTATAAGTGGAACCATGTGACCACTGAATATTTAGTGACTTCCACTTTTGTAATTCTCTTTGTTTTTTTCCTGATTTTTGTTGTTGTTGTGAAAATTAAGTCATAAATTATGTGAAGCAAGGAGAGTGGTTGTGTGCTATCTAGTTTGGTGTCTTAAATGGAGATTTTGTTCCAAGATTTGGCAGGTATTTCTCACTTAAAACCTCTTATTTCTGAGCTTGCCAATCATGTCTATGTGTTGGGTTCAGGTATTACATGAAGGGTAAATCTCCTTGTGACATGGAGCAGTGAGTGCACATGTTCTGTCAAGGGCCTTTCCTGAGATTTAATAAATACAGACAAGGTGTGAACACCTTTTCACCACAAGAGGTGTGTTTTTATCCTGTGCAGGTGCTGCACTCTGCATGCATGCACACCTAGCAGTTCCTCTGTTCCTGATGCAGCATGGCTCCTTGCTCTGCAGGAAGGATGCTGCTCAGAATGCCTGCCTCATACAGAAAAAGTAACTTTATAAAGCATTTCAGAAAGAGCAGTTTCCATTTTGCTGAGTGACTTAAACATGCTGTACTTTGCTTTATTTCATCATGGTAAAAGCCACTTGCCTGTGTAACTCCTAACCAACAATAAAACAGGTATAAACAGGCAGAAAACAATGTAGTGTTCAAGGTATCTCTAGAGGAGAACTACTGCTAAACACTTTTTAACTTGATTTTTTCCTGGCCTGGAAAGGAGCAGGAGGACTGTCCCCTTCCCCATTTTCATGGGCTGCTCACGTGGGCCAGGGGTCTGAAGGGAATATTTGGTTACCTTCAGACCCACTGAGTTTGAATTATCCAGAAGGCACCAGCCAGAAGCAGAGCTGGTGTTCTGAGCTGTTTGAGGGAGAGCTGCTTCCCTCCTGTTTGGGTTTTGCTTTTTTAGTAGGTGTGATGTCATCATTCTGCGAGGTCTGCGCCGCCGCGTCCTCCAGGAAAACAAAACAGCGAGACGAGACCTGAATGTCAAATGCAAAAAACAAGCAGATCTGATTCTTCCTATCCTCCCTCCCCCTTTTTCTTTGAAAGGAGCTTTCAAGCTGACTTTATACAACAGGAATTAGCTTAATAGAAAAAGAGAGCAAGAGAAGCAGAGTTACTTCTTTTCAGTTCTTACTATCAAGTTCTCAAAAATAACTCCTTCCTGCCTTGCTGGAGGATGGGATGCATGTTTTGTGCCAGATGCAAATATAGGGGCACTTCATGAATATATAAATATTCCTTTCAGAGATCTTTTATCTTTTAATATAATCTTTCTCTGTTTTTGATTATTTTGGAGATATTTAAATGAACACTGCACAGTGTCTTCTTTCCATGCTTATGTGAATTTCTACCAGCTAACTGTCCCATACAGGTGGGGCAGGAGGTGTTTGTACAGATATTAAGGTAGTACTAGCAGCAGCCTTCCACCAAGATTACTTTTGGGCCTTGGCCAGAGTCAGGGGAGCAGCCAAAACCAACTGCTGGGCTGATATAACCAGGATGATTTTTATTCAAGCCTTTGGAATTATATTAATATAAGAATGTATTGGAATTTTTCCTTCTTTCTGGGAGCCCTTTTGTGGCCTGGCAGCAGTTGGCTCTCATGCAGCTTGTTAGCTATACTGAGCAATACAGTTCCTGTAAACATGGATAGGTTTATTCTTTTTCAGGCTAGAGCTTTAGATGTTCCCTCATTCAGAATGTCTTTGCAAAATAATCTGCAGAGAGGCCTTTTGATGCTTTTGAAGGCTCTAAACTGAGTATTGATAGTGAGAGGATGGGCTGGTGGTCTCTGAGAAGCTGTCCAGATGTATTAAGAACTTCTGGGCAGTGAGCAACACTGGAGCTGATATTTTTTGCCCTGTTATGTTCAAGAGCCTTAATTACTTCTTGGTTGCTCTTTATAGCTTGTGTCCAAAAAGTAAATAGTGTTTTCTGGCATGGCCTGTTGAGCTCTCAGTAGCTCCCTGTCCAGCTGGGCTGCTCGGGTGAGCTGCATGCATGATGAGGGAGCCGTTCTTGCTTTTTGCTGGTTGGTTGTTAGGGATGTATCTGCCCAAGGTATCAGGAGGTTGTCCTACTTTCCCAGTTCAAAAATCCAAGATCCTTGGAATTTATAAAATGGACACCTGATGTTCCCTTTGTTTATTAGCCAACATGAACAGTCAGAAAATAGCACTTCTTCTAATACAGCAATTGTTGCTTGAAAGTTTGCAGTTGTTTTTTTTCCTCTTATTTGTCTGTTCCTACTGACAAACAAAAGGCATAATCCATTATTCCAAACTGCTGAGAGAGGCTTCAAATTGCCAGGTATGAAATTATGCTGCTTGTTCCGTTACCAGTAGGAAACGGCATGTGAGATGTTTCAAAACCTACAAAGGAGAAAGTTCTTTGTATGTATGAATTTAGTATTCACAAAAGGTGTCAGATTGACAGCCATGGAGATTGTGGAGATCGGAATTTTATTTATCCCTGGAGAAGGTGCAGTGCAGACTGCAGTAGTGCAAAAATTTCCCATATTATTCTGCTGTTACACCCTACCTGTGCCCTTCACAGGCAGCCTCTTGGGGTGAGGAGCTCCTCCTTTCTCTGTTCCCCTTCAGGGAGCTGGCTGACAAAAGGATGTGAGGGTGGTTTTTTTGTGTGTGATGTGGGTGCTTGTCTCCTGAAATCTAAAGAGATGTGGAAGGAATTTGATAGCATCTACCTCTAAACAGCCACTGGAGCAGAGACAGCCTTCGGCCCCCATGTTCTCTGACTGGAGGCAGGCTGAGAGTCTCGAGGCAGAAGATGTTAGTGGTCATGATTCTGTTATTCAGCAACTTAGCTGTTCTTCTGCAAAGATTTACCACTCTAGTATTGAAACTCTAATGCAGCCAACTTCTTCTGCTTTGTCTAGAAATGTTTGATAAATTCTCCAGGGCAGTGGGAGGTTCTCTAGGAGATGTCATGTAAGAGGAGTGTGATATGAATTGTCCATTTGCCGAAATGGAGAAAGAATGTCAAGCCCTTTTTCTGAGGGGGAAAAAAATCAACCAAACAAACACAACCCAACACCAAAACAAACCAGCAGGTGACAGATTTTTGAAAATTTCTAACACCTCTCTGGCAGGATCCCTTGTGCCACTGCTCTCTTGGAACTGTTCTTGTGACTGTCCTTGTTCCCTGATGCTTTGCTTCTTCACCTCTTGCTAGAGCCAGGCCCCTCCTGTCACATATTTGCAGACCATTTTAAGGAGGGCCTTCAAACCATAGAGCTCAGTCCTGCTCCAGCTGTGCTGTGTGGTTATTGCTCTGGGTAGTAGCTTTAATCATCTGCAGCTCCCATCCTTCATTAGATGGCATGATTGTGTGGCTCTGAGCAGTGTGGCTTAGCTTGGACCAAATCACTGATTGCCTTCAGATCAGCAGCTCCTGGAGACAGCCAGCACAACCCAGGCCAGGACACAGCCTTCCAGCCCACTCTCTGCCAGCAGGAATGCTTAAGGAGAAAAATAAGATTAATTTAATTGGCTTTTTGTTTGCAGCACTATTCCTTTATGTCTCCCGCAGATCAGTTCAGTCTTGGAAAAGTCACCTGTTGGAAGCTTCCTGCCTCACTTCCTGAAAAAGCTGAGGCCAAAGTCCTTGAAACAGGCAGGACAGCCTTGTTTTCAGGAAGTCCAAGTGTGAGAGCTGGTTCCACCATATCTCAATTAACCTTCTGTATAAATGCACAGAAAATAGTTTTGTCCATTGACTGAAGCAGTCAAATTATTGTTCCCCTCAGTTAAAGGGTAGGAGTGGAAATGGTTACTAATTATTTCTTTTTCATTCATTTGCTTTTGTGAATGATTGCTGAGAACAGCTGGATTAAGTGGCTTTATATGTGAGCACACAAAGAACCTGAAATATAGAGGTGTTAGGATTTGTGCTATTAAAATAGAGCAATTTCTGATTACAGTTTTCTGTCACATTTAGGATGGATGTGTTTCTACATAAGCTGAAATTGCCATTCCAGCCTTAAAATGCTGTAGCACTTGGTAGATACATACAAGTGGCTTAAGGTCTTTCCTCCTCTCTTCAGACCAGAAAAAAGTGCTGCATTTCTTACTTGAGAGCTAAAGAATTGGTGTACCAGAAAAAATTTTTAAAAAATACTAAGAGTTAACCCAGGTAGAATGAATCTTTGGCATTACACCTGCTTTGTGGGCTGTGTTTACGAATTGCTGTTCCAAGTATTTGCTTCAGGTGCAGATGTTGACCTACCTCTTTCATCCCTTGTGTTCAGGACAATTAGTAATACTGCCAAACCAGAAAAGAGACAGATAATTTTTTTAAAAGCAAGTTCTTGGAGAAAAGGTGTAGTCATTTACCTTCTGTGTGTACAGAGTGATGTATCAACTCAGCCTTTTTCTCTAGTGGAGAGGCAGTCATGCACAAGGATGTCTATGTCCATGGTTTTGGTGGACCTTTTAGGAAACTTGTAAGGAGAGATGTGTTGAATGTTCTGGGTGTGTTCCACTGCACTGGATTCAACTCCTGACTCCACAGTGCTTGCAAGTGCTGATGTTCAGGGAAAACACAGCTCTTAAACATTTCAGTGCGTGTTTCCTCCTAGCAATATATTTATGTGTATAAAATAATGCTATAGGCAGGTAAAGTATAAAGGTTAATTTGTTTATGTTAAGTTCCATCAAGATGGAGACTCTGTATTTGCCAAGCACTTCCTTAAATGGGGGTGTATTCCCCAGTGGGACCCATCTTTGCAGTGCAGTGGCAATAAGAGGGTGAACCAGCACTGAGTGTAGCTGAGGCATTTTGCAACTCCTAGTGCTGGAGCAGGCACTTGTCCCTGGAGAGCAGCAGAAGATGCTCCAGCCCTGGACTGTGAGAGATCAGAAGGACTTTTTCCTGCAAGAGAGGCTCCTCTTGTTTCCAGTTCCTAGCCTGTCAGGAATCTGTCCTGTGTTCAGTGAATCATTCCTGGAGAGCACTCAGGCAGTGTGGAGGAGGAAAATTCCTGGTGTGAATGCAGGAGGTATAAAAGTCAGATGAGAGGGGAGAGATAAGAATATGTCAGGACAGAGTGCAGTGAAACTGGGACTGCAGAGGGGTTGGAGAGAAAGGAGCTGGAGCTGGTGGAAAACTGGAGCTGGAGGTTTGCAGGAGAGGTGACTTGGGAGCCTGGGAGATGGGGAGGGAGGCAGCAAAAGAAGATGGGTTGGCAAGGGAGATGGCAGTCTGAATTCTGACACTTTCTAATTTTGGAATGCTTGCCTTTGTAACCTTAATAATTTTGTTCTAATACACCAGATACAAAAATTGCATTATATGTTCTGAGAAATGTGGTTACTATGGTAATGGGTATATAAGTACTTAAGAGATGAGATGTCAGCAGTCAGAACAGCTGTAATGTAGCATGCAAACCTGTGACTACCAGAATTTGGGAAGCAGGCCCTTTCAAACTTCTCCTGCTTCAGTCTCATTTCTCACTGCCAGGATATGTGTTCCTGTGTGAAAGTAACATCAGAGCTTCTACAACAAATCTTCTGGGGTTTTAGAATTATTATATATAAAGATATGAAATAGAAAAATGTGGTTTATCAGTTAGAAAGGGAAATATGCAAAAGACTTGTTTATATCCCTTGATACCATGGTGGTTTTTAAACTTTAGTGATATATATCTAGGAAATAAGCAGATGTGGGAAATGGTGGTGGAGGATTTAAAAAAAAAGCTTCATTTGGGACAGCTGTGAGGAAGAGCTGTTAGGATGGTCTGGGAAGTCAGTTCTCTCTCCTGCGTCATAAAGGGAGACAAAACTGGCTTTTTTCAGCTAACAGGCTTAGGGGGACAGTGTTCTGTCTCTCCTTATGCTTATCCCTCAGTATTGAAAAAAGAAGCAAACTCTTTAAACACTAATGCTGGTGTGGGAAAAAGAGTAAGGCAGTGTAAACTTAGAGTAACAAATCTGTAAATCAGTCTTAATCAGTTCTTAATCTTAAATTGGTTCCTAATCAAAGTAGGAGTGGGGTTCTGGAGCAGCCTTGTAATCAGAGTAGTGGTTTTGAGAAGTTCTCAGGAGTTGCTTATTATTTGATGATTGGATTCTGTTATAAAGTTGCTTAAAATAGCAGGAGCAGGACTTAATTGGACTTCAGTCCTGTGATCTTAACAATTCAATTGAGACATACTCTGTATATCTGAACCACAAATTGTTTTGTGTATTAATTTAAATGAGCATTTTCCCCATAAGAGCAGATAAAACTCATCCAATTAAAAGGTTATGCTTGTAATCTTAATACATACTGAGAACTATTTTTTTTTAAGTGAAAAGCATAAAGAGAAGGAATTCAGACCTGCAGAAACTGGTGGAGAGCCATTTCTTCTAGTAGGTAGAATAGTAAAAAAGGGGATTTTTAAATTTTGTTTTTGTTTGGTTTTGGTTGTTTGCTTCTTCCCCTTGTTCTATGCTGTGTAGGAAATGGTTCTGCTTGGTCATGTGAAGATTGGAAAAAAAAATAACCTGAGCTGGAGTAAAGCAAATTGCCATGACTTTGGGGAATTCTAGCAGGAAAGGAGGTGCTCACGGGCTCTAGAAACGTGTGACATAATTGCTCATTAAAGCTATCCCATTTATGGGTACAGATAATCTGGTAGCACAGATTTAAAAGCTATAAAAGGTTTTAAACTCTTTTGAAGCTGAGATATATTGGAACCCCTTTAGAAATGTGCTTTAAGTTACAAACATAGGTGAGCAGCTATAAATCCTTGCTGCACTGGCAGTGTCTGTGTGCTGCAATGGGTTGGTCACTCCTAAAGAACAGAATAATCTTTCACTGGTCATCATCTGTTCTGACAGGGCTTCTCTGCCTGTGCCCAGTGCTGAAGGGCCATTGCACACATGCACTTTCCTAGAACCTCTCCTTATTTCCCTGCAGACTTTCAATAAACCTTTTCTCTATTTATGATAGTAATCCTGTATTTTATAAACTCCTATGTAAAAGAATCTGACCTTTTTCATAGCAAGGTGTGTTTTGATGGTGCTTGTTTGATCCTAGAAGAATAGCAGCATAAAAATGTTCTGATACCTCGCCTGTCTGGTCCTATCTGCTGTCCCTGGCAGTGGTGACAACCTGGGTGCTTTGGAAGCAGTGCCAGGAGCATCTAGGAATACCTTACCTGACCTGGCTGAGGATGTTCTTACTCATGTAAATGTTTAAAAAGCAGTTTCTGGTTTAAAAAGCAGTGTTTCTGTCTTTTGGGCTCAATGCTTCACAGTCATTTCTGCAGGTTAATTTTGCTGTTTATACTTTGATTGGTTGAATTCCTTTGCTGTGTTATAAATATGTTCTTATAGTTTATGGCTTCTCCCTTTGTTTTTGAAGCCTGAGCACTTATCATGGCATTCTTATTTATGATTTTTAACTACTCTTACACCTTTTCTGCTCAAGCTTAGTTTGTCTTTTTAGGCATTTGCAACTTCCCATTTCTAAGGCTTTTTTTACTGTACTTCCATTTTACTGCTATATGTGAATGAAGAATAATCTCTAGCCATGGCAGAGACTTCTTCAAGTACTGTCAGAAATTCTGTATTATTTTTCTAAATGATTCTTCATCTTGTTTTTTAAAAAAATCTAGTCTGACCTTGTCTTTGGCATAATTGTGCCATAATTTCTTCTGAGTTTTCTGCAGCAGGCTCAGCTCCTGAGTTATGTTTAAGAGTAGATTTTCATTTAAGAGTAGATGTTTGCTTTATGGTTCTTTACTTTTTTGACCTTTCATTTTCTGTCTTGTTGCTCATTCATACTCTTTTTTAAGGTTCTTGTGTACTTTTTGATGCTGTCAGCTGCCCTAAATAACATATGTCATGTACCTTTCCCTCCCATCCAGATCTTAATGGATGGATTCCATTCCATGCTGGATTCACTCATTATCTGTGGTCACTCTGGTTGCAAGAACCTTTTCTCTTGTTCAAAATGTAATTATTATCTGACCTCTTTCTTTTTTTAGTTTTGTATCAATTCAGAGGTGATGATTCTGTCCTCCACCTATGACTAATTCTCACAGTAATTTTCTGTACTTTTTCCACTTCTTTTTGAACATTCTTTTGAGTTGTTCTGTTCTTTTAATGACATATAGTCTAGTGCATAAATGGTTCGTTTTATGCTTCTTAGTGTAGCACAGTCACCAAGTGATTAGCATGTTGCTCCCACTAATTAATAGTTCAGTTAATTCTTCTGTTCAGTTTGGTTGCAGCCGTTGTTGGGAGCTTCTGGAGCAGCAGCAGCTGCTGGAAGGGGACAGCAGCTGTGACAAAAGCTGAACGTCACTCTGGAGCTACGTCAGACTTTAGGGCAGCTGCTTACTCGTACCCATAGGTCAGTAATGTTTAATTTAAGTGTTTATGGAAGGACCAGCTGTCTTGGTCTGTGACAGCACCTTACCTTATACACAGTTATCTTCTTTGTGCAGGTTATTTACTTTCTCTCCTGTTTCCTTGTTCTCCTGTGAGGCTTTTTGTCAGGCTGGGTGACTGCCCGAGGCTTCTCGCTCTTGGTTTGTGAGATTGTTCCTACAGAATCTCACAGAGTTCTTCTGGGTTTTTCTGTTTGTGTTAGGCTTTATTTTCTGCCTCAAGTTCTTCCTGCTGGCATCAGTTTTGCCAGGTTTATACTTGCTCAAATAAGAATCTGACCTGTGGACTGGAGGGTTGGACACAGCTTCTTGCAGGAGTGGGAGTGTTCTTCTGCACTCCAGGGAATTCATTTGCAAGCTCAATTTAAACATTTTTTCTTTTTTTTACTGATTGACCAGAAAGACTTTGAATTGCTTTCTTTCAGGCCTCTTTTCAAAAACTATGGTGATACTGCCACTTTTTAATTACTTCTTTTCTCAAGGGTAATTATCTATGTTGTGAGCTTCAGAAGCTTATTTTTGAGTTATTTATGCTGAATCCAAAATAGCTAATTTGCTTACGTTTACTCTATTTATTGTTCTGGGACAGAATTGCTTAGGGGTCAAGAAAAGGTTTCTTTAAACTCAAGTCCCATTAGGATATCTGACTAATTTTTTTTATGGGCAGCTGGAGTTTCCCAGTATTTTTGCCTCTAGACTTAATTGACTCTCATCAGCTGGCCTCTTGCTAACCTCTTCCTGGCCAGTGGGCTGCCAGCACAGCATCTCCCACACTGGGTCCCTTATAACATGTGCTCCTTGGTTGGAGAGATGTGGCCATGGAGAGCTGGCTGTAGGTGATGCACTCACAGAATGTTTATTAATGTGATGCTTTACATTAATGAAGGAAAAGAGTTGGCAACGACTGTGAACTTAGTGAATTGCAAAAGAAGGGGGACAGAAGATTTCATTTTTTCCAGTTGCCTTCCTCATAGCTTTGCTAGCCTAAGGAATCACTAAATTTAGAGCTGACCTTCTTAATAAATGTACCAGAACTATCACAAGCAAAGACATCCAGGAGATATTAGTGTTGAATATGTTAAGGAATGGTGAACACTTCTTGAACTTTCATAGCATTGGTCTTTGGGAAATGAATGTTGGCTATTCTTCAACTGTTCTGTAGGTCTAAGTTTTGATCTTCTGGGGTATTCTGCTTTAAATGGTAGGGAGAAAAAAGCAAGATTTTGTTTTGCATTAATTTTTCTCAACTGCATCAGTATTGTCTTTTATATATGTTGTTTAAGTGGTAGGGTCAGTAGTAGATTTGGTGTGGGTGACATTGTAAAAATTGCCACTTAACAAAACCAGTATTTTCAGTAGTACAGGTAGTGTTAGGAATGTTTGTGTTTGCTTATAAGTAACATATGAAAGCTGTCAAAAGAGATTTAGTTTGTTCAGAATATCTTGTCTTTAACACAAGGATACGCTTACCCAGTTAGTTATCTTTTAAATTCTTTAAAAACTTGAAAGATTGTGGAAATAATTAAAAATAAATATTTACACTCAGCCCAGAAACACAGATCCTGGGCTTGTCAGAGAAGGTTTGGGAAATACAACTTTCTGACCCTTTCGTTAGTGACATTCCTGGAAAGTAAACACCCAAGCAGAACAGCTCAGCTGGATCAGAAAGTGTGCTGGGGTAAGTAATTCAAGGAGTTGATGATGGACATTTTAGTGTCAGAATCTTGAGAGGAAATCAAAGTAAGGCACAGAGTCTACAAGTACACGTATGAGAAATGCAAGCAGTGCTCGAACATAAAAGTGTCTTCCTGAGGCTATTCTGTGAAAAAGTATAATGAAAGAAAAAAACAGGGGTAGAAAAGCAGAGAGAGAAAGAAAAAAACTTGCAAAGAGGTTTTTTCAGGATAGAACCATTCCTCAAAAATCTTTTAAAAATAAATTGAAAGGGGGATCTTATAGGAATGGTAGGCTTGTTCCTTGTCAGATGAAGAAAGAAGGACTGAGTGGGGAAGAAAAGCCTGTGTGAACATAGATGCTCACACAGACCAAAAATTGCAAGAATTCACTGTAATATCCAGGTGCAGATTCATCTTATCCTTCTAATCTATTCCTTCTAGAAATACTTATGTGAGGGAATGTGAAAAATAAAGGGGACAGCATTTCATGCCTGTTCTTTGCTGAACTCCTGTGGAGAAGGTTCTCTGTTCCTGTGCAGAAAGCAGAACTTTGTTACAGAGGTGTACATGGGGTCAGGGACCATCTGAAGTGCCCTTGCTGCTATAAGGCAAGTGATGGAAGTGTCCAGCATGACTCTAAGATCTCACAGGCTTTGGCATCAGATGAAATTATTCTTTCTTTCCCCTTGAGACTGGCAGAAAGAACAGGAGAATCTCATGTACATGAGCTTGGAGTGAAAAGCAGTGGGGAAAAGAATCTCAGTGGGGCTTCCCATATTGCAGAGGTACCTTCCACAATCCAGTTTGCTCATCCCATTCCAGGTGGTTTTATTCTGCTTGTAGTTGGCATTATTTTAGGATGATCAGTTTGGTGACAGCTTTTTGGATATTTTTCTGAGTATTTAACATTTTTCTCACAGTTTCATGTAGAATGTCATTCATCTGCATTTCCCTTTCCCTTTGTGACTGACAGCCCTGGTGGATCCAGTGCGGAGAACAAGTGTACTGAAAAGAATGATTTTAAGATCATTAAGAGAAAGGCAAGTTCATTACTTTGTCAGCATTTTTTTGTCTGAGTTGCAGCTCACGACTAAGTGGTAAAAGTAAGTTAGCAGGATCCCAAGGGAGATGTTCCTGAGTGCCCTTTGCCCCCTTTGCAGGGCATGGGAGAAATTAAATGCCCCTTGCTGCATCTCCAGCCTTTTCTTGTTTCATTTCTGGGGTTTTTTTGGTTTTGTTGGGTTTTTTTTTTCCTTAATTGCCACTCTAGGAAAAATTCCAAATTGCAGAACTAGGAGGAAGAAAAAATAACATGTTGTTAGCTTGGTGGGAAAGGCTTAGCCAAGTGCACAAGGAGTCTGTGATAAGGGGTTTTGCATGAGTCAAGGGACTACAATTCCTGTCTGTTCTGGGAGGTTTGAGGTGCTGATGGACCTTCCATTGTGACAGTCACTGGAACACAACTGTCTTGATGCCATCTGCCTGGGGTCACTGAGGGTGGACAGGAAGCTGATTTTGAGCTATTCAAGGAAACAGCCACCTTCTGCTGCGAGCAGAGTAACTCTTCTTCCATGTGTTCAGAGCATGTTAAGGCCCTTGAGAATTACTCTGCTTTTGTCTGAACAGGAAAAAAAAGGGCTGACTGGGTGGAGCAGAGCCTGGGTTAAAAGAGGTTTGAAGAAATGCAAAGCAATAAAAACTAGTGTATATAGTTTTGACAAGCTTGCTGGAAGGAGGAATGTGGTGCCGTGATCAGGAATGTGCTTTCCCAGGAACCATGGAGGACCTGATGAACCTGAGTCCCTCTGTGTTTGCTGAGCTGTGCAGAAGGATGGGTTCAATCTTGAATCTGACAGTATCACACTGGCTGCAGGTTCCCTAAATTTCAGAGGAGCCAACAGAACTCCTTATGTCTGTGCCCTTGTGGAAAGGCCCCACCACTGGCTGGCACCTGGCTTTGGGAACAGTAAATAAAGTGATGGGACCTGTAGTGGGTAATTCCTGCCCTTTATCTTTCTGGGAAAGGTAACTCCATGTATAGAATTTGTCAGGCTAAAATTTTAAAGGCTGATTTAAAGGCAGATCATAAAATTAAGTCATCATTCATAAAATCACATATATCAGCACTGCCTGATACAGTTCATGTCTTCTGATACTAGACCTTCATCAACTTTTCTGCTGTGCTCCCATGAACTGTACAGCCCTTCCACTTCCCATTCCAGGTTAAATTCTTACTTTTCTTAGAGTGCTTTCATCTTTTTTATATTGCAAGCTTTTATTCTGAGTTTATAGAAATGAGGAGTGATTTGTCTGCTGCTTCCAAAAGAATTTCTGCTTTCAGGTCAAGTATTCAATACTACAGAGAAACTTTTAAAATTCATTATTTTAAGCATTCTTAAAATCAATAATTCCTTAGGCATTCTTATCATCTAGCTCTTACTTCAGGTGTAATTGCAAGTAAAAGAAAAAAAAATTGAAAGTCAGTCCTTCCAATAGTTTCAGTTTATCATATTTAGGATAGTTGTGAAAATTTTCAGTGTCAGCTGGAAACCATTCAGGAAATTTTTAGTAGTGTGTTGAGAGGATAATTTAATCTCAGCTTCATACACTCCGTGGATCTGACCCATATGCAAGTAACAGAAAATCCCTTTTCTCATGTTTGATAGTTGTATGATGACACTCATTCCCCATCTTATTTGATGCTTGTGCATTAGATCATGCCAGAGAAAATTACACTAAGATTTAGCAACTGTTTGCACTACCAGCAGTGCATATTCTTAAAAAAATCTAAATATCAGTTTCTAAATGATGGGTAGTTGTTTTTTAGTGGTGTGAAGGGTGGTTTTGTTGGTTGTTTTATTACTTTGAATAAGAAGATCTGCAAAGAACCAGTAGCTTTTTGTGTTGAATATTCACTTTTTAGTCTTTGCTGTTAGTGTCAGCTGTGAAGATCATAGGGGCTGTAACTGGTCTCCTGCTTGGTTTGTTTGTTTTTAAAGTGTCATATATATTCAATGAGGGAAAAACACAGTGTAGCTATGTTTGACAGCAAAGAGAAGTTTTTATAGATGTTACTGTGCTAAGTGTATGGGATACCATATGACTATAACATAAAACAAGATTTATGTCTCGAATTATAAATAACTTTGTTTATAGTTCAGTAATAGAGGACAGCTTTCCTCTTGGCCTCCATAGCCATTGTGGAAGTCTCTGTGGCTCTTCTTCCCAGTGAAATGGGGAGACAGGAGATGATGGATGCAGAAATCTGTTGTTTCCATTTTGGGTTCACATGGTATTTGTTTAGCTCTGGTTCTCATATTCTTGTTGGATGTGTTAGTTCCTTGAGATGTCATTTGTAGGGACAGAGCTTGCTGCTCTTCAGTGCTAATCATCTACAAGCAAGTGTGTGGTGTAATCTGGTTTCTGCAAACTTTTGAACCGTCTTAAGGAACTGAAAATGCTATACTGTATCTCATGGTTAGTGTAACCAAGTACCTTCTAGTCACTGTCACTCACTGAGTTGGTCTGAATGGGAACTTGAGAAATAATATGGACAGGTGATAATCTCAGTGTGTGATTCCCTTCTCTTCTGCAGGGAAGGCCAAGCACATTCTCTTAGTACATTGGTGTCTATTACCTGAAGATGGTTACCTGTGACACTGACAGCTGTCAGAGAGTTTAGTGTATTGTGGGCAGATTTTAATTTCTCTGAGGTCTCCGTAGCATTAGACTGAAATATGCACTTTAATTATGGCAACTGACCATTCTGAGCTTTGCTTGTTCTATTCTGCAGCATCCCAGGGGATGTTAGTCACAGGGGTGGGTCTTAACTTCAGCTTGAGATGACATGACAGGAGGCAGAAAACTCCAAAGAGAACAGATCTTATCCCGTCCTCATCTTCAGCCTTCTTGTGTCAGAGGTTCAAGGGGTGTGTGTGTACCTTTAATGTAGCCATAATTACAAGCATGTAACATCTTATTGATTCATAGACTTTTGTGGATGTGTGCATGTGGTTTCTGCTAACTGATAGTTGTTCAGATGAAAGTAATTTGATAAAACATTTTGGCCTATAGTCAGTGTCATTTACACCAGTAATGGTAGCCACTAAGTGTAGTGAGTTCAGACTACTATGTGGAAATAGAGCTGGGCCAGTCCTGTGCCTTGATCATTCCCTGGTTTGCTTTGAATCTTTCTCACACTCCTACACCACTTTATTGGTTAAGAGTGAAGTTCTGATAGTTGTGTTTATGCAGTGCAATATTCTCTTTTTGTATGAGTGACACCTAGGAAAAAATGTGGGTTTATTTTTTCTAATTTTAGCGGCCTGCAAGGTGGCCAGTAGGTAGTCACACAAAGTCAGAGGGTGCTGTATCCTGTTTGCAGTGCCTGTCCCTTGGCCAGAGCCAGGATCCAGCCACCTGATCTGATCTGAAGTGAGATGATCAGTCCCATCCACTGGGAACTATTGTATTTAACAGTATAGCTGCACCAATCCAAAAACCCTGTAGTGAATAGACTGCTCTGGTGGAAGAATGTAAAATACCCAAGTGCAACTTGACTGTACTTCAGAAAACCAGCTGCCTGCTGGTACGTGATTTAATTTTCAGGGCAGTTTTGGTGTAGGGTTGATTTTTTTGTTTTAATCCTTAGTCTCGCCTGTATTTTTAATACACTTAAAATAATGCAATGGCTGCTTTGTGTGCCACTTCTCCTGCTTTCCATTTCCCCACAGCATTCAGGTGTCATTACTGCAAGGCAGGAGGCAGAACTCTGCTGCTGGCACTGCTGGGCTTTGGCAGGCACTGCCTGTTGTCTGGGTAAAAAGAAGAGAGAATTTAATATTGTAGCATCCATAAAAATGGGAGCACTTCATTAAGGGAAACTGTGTAAAGCTTTCTTATGGATGGAATTTACATTATTGCATTTTACTGCGCCATCTGAGGAGATCAAATGATAAGCACAGTGTCATGTACACGTTTGTGACTATTCTGTTAAATAGATTTTAATACTTAATAGTTTTTTTTCTCATGCATTTCAAAGCAGCAATTATTTCCAAGGATAAAGATAATGAAATTTTTCTTGATGTTCTCAAGAATAAAGGAGAATAAAGTGTATTTTAAGGTGTATCACTGTAGGTGAGGAGTTCTCCTCTGTCCCATCCCACGCCTGTGTGTGTTGTCAGTGGGCCTGGTAGGAGTTTCAGCTGCAGGAAGAAGTGTTCCTGTTGATGACATTTCAGAGGCATGCTCAGAAAGGATGCCAAGAAGGAGTTTGGTGGCTGGTTTGGCGTGGGGGGTCGCTGGGGAGGGGGAGAAGGCTGTAATCCATCTCAGCTGTGAGCGCAGGGTTTTTCCCCTTGCGCTGGCTCTCACACGCAGGCTCGCTCACGGGGACATGTGACTTTTGGCCATATTAGCAGGTTTATCCAAGCCTAGCCCCTCTGACTAACAGATGTAGGGAAAAGGGCATTCTGGGATTGCAGCAGTTGCTTTTGAACAACAATGTCCTTTTTGTAAGAATCTGATGCTTCTTAAAAGATGGAACATGACATCATTACCGTCGATCCAAGAAACATTCCTTCAATAATACTGAGTGTGCTCTGGTTATCAGCTCCCTTCCCCCAGCTCCTTTCTCTTGCTTTTCTGACATGCTTTTTGTCTATTGTTTTGTTGGGGGCTGTAAATGTGAAACAGTTGTCTTTCAGTGTTATGTGCTTGCTAGAGCTGGAATCAAGTGCAATATTGTTGATATATGAAAAAGAAGGAAAAATAACAAAACCCCACTTTTCCTTCAGCTTTCATAAATGTAGTGTGCTTCAGGTATAGGCTGAGCTAGAGCTAATTATTTCCCTTCCCACACAGTATTAGTTATGGTGTTATGCAAGGGAAGGTGGGGATATCACAGTCCCGTTCCTGTGCATCCCACTCGGCCTCCCTGGCAGCTGTGTGCAGATGCTGGTTGTTCCAAGGCTCCTGCAGTGATCCTGCATCATAGGAAATGTGTGAGTGCTCAGCAGTGCAGTGTGGCAGAGTTGTGAGCAGCTGCATATTTTCTGTATGTGTGTATATGTTCTTCCCCTTGGTCCACCACTGGGATTTCAGTGTCAGCTTTTCCTTCTCCCCTGAGAGCGGGCTACCACGGAAATGCATTCTGGGTTGCATTATAATCTCTTTGAATGCTGACTGCTTGGAGGAAAATGCTGGATTTTACTTCCCTTCTGTGCTTTCTCTCTCCCATGCATGTCTTCCTCAGAAAAACTGGAGATTCCTGTGGAGTTTACAGCCAGGCTCTGCAGCAATGCTGGGAGGTCTCTAACAAGGAGCAGGCAGGCTGTGGCATATGCACATGCTGCAACTCTCCAGAGAAGAGAACCACTGAGCACAAACATGCAGGAATATGTCTTTTTCCATCCTTGCAGGAATTGCTCTGCAGGGACTGGAAAACAAATGATTCATTGATGGTCTAGAGGCTTGGAAGAAGGTGGAGTTTATAGTGTCCAGAAAGGGAGGAGAAATGGACAGGGCCTTCTGATGTGTTGTTTAAACTCAGGCTTGTTGTCCTTCACATCTTCATAATGGAAATAAACCTCCAACTTTTTTTAAAAACAAATTTGGGATACGAAATAGAAATAAAAAAAGCACAAGTCTTAGCCAGACAGATTTTTTTGGAAAGAAGAGAGATGTGTGATTAACTGTTTGCCAGTGACAGAATTGTTTTTATTAGTGATAATTTACAGGGATTTGATAGGAAATCCTATTACCTCCCTTTAAGAGGAAAAGAAAAGGGCTTTTTATTTGTAGTGGTTTTTTGGCATCACCTGTTGTAAAGATAGTAAGATTTTAGCACAACTTTTATTTTGGATAGATTCCAAGACACAAAGCTTGTAGTAAATGGAAGTGAACTCATGGTGCAGACAGAAAGAATTTTATACATTCCCAGTTGTGTCTGAAGTTGCAAGTTCCTCTGAAGAAAGTGTTTGTCAATGGCCTATTGTCCATTGTCTCATATGCCAATCACAATTTCAGTGTGTGCTTGCCTCTGCTGAAGCAGAGCAGAAGGAGGAGCAGTGGTGTGGAATTGGCTATCTCCTGTTCTGGATGCTGTTTCTCTGAAGAAAGGGCTTGCAAGTGAACCTCTGAAGAACAGGCACTTTGTGATAGACATCACAAAATCCAGACAATTTTTAGGACACAGTGGGTGTAACTCTTCAGAGGGAGGGTGTCACAGTAATGTGGACTCACTGGTGATGAGCTGGTTGTCGCCGTAGGTCAGAGATTCTCTGCCTGCTCTGCAGGTGATTGAGCAGATGCTGGAGCATGGAATGCACCTCATTTTGTGTTTTGATTTTGGTTTCTGTCCTAGATGAAGTGCTTGGCTGGTGTCACAGTGGGCCGGTGACATTATCCCAGCACACAGGGTGTGTTGCTTCTCGCACCAGGGCTGCTTGCTCTGGAGGAAGTGGAAGCTTTGCTGTGGCTTGTTTCTCGGGCTCTTTGAGCAGAGGATAAGCATTGAAGGATTGCAATCTTTTTCTTGCAGTAATCCATGCTGAAGAGGCTCCATTCATACAGATGAGCCAAGGGTTGAAGCAGCACTTTAAACCCAGATAGTCAGTCGGCTGACTGCCCAGCAGGATGCCATCAACCAGCCGAGCGGGCAGCCTGAAGGACCCCGAAATTGCAGAGCTCTTCTTCAAAGAAGATCCAGAAAAGCTCTTCACAGATCTCCGAGAGATTGGCCATGGAAGCTTTGGAGCAGTTTATTTTGTAAGTAGCACCATGACTTGTGAATTTTAGCTGTGTTTCTTTTTCAATAGTGGGTGTAGACTTTTTTTGAACATAATGAGGAAAAGAAACTTAACTACTATGACTTTTTTGGTGTGGTGTTTGGGGCAGAGATGTTATCTTGTGTGTCTGTATGGTCTCAATACTTTCACAAACTTGCAGTCTCTGCGAGGTGTTTGCATACAAAAAAAACCCTGGAAACTTTGTCCTTGCCCTTTAGGTGCATCATTATGTTGCAAGCAGGGATTTATGTGCAAATTAAAACGTGGACTTCTGCTCCATCAATTCTGACTGGCAGTGCACTTCTCTTGGTCTGATCATCTCCTTATCACCTCTTGTTCCTCGAGAGAAATTGAGTTCTCTTCCCCTTTGTGCATACCCTGAGGCTCCCTTAAAGCCATTCTTTATGTTTGACACCTGAGAGTTGGTGCTTTTGTTGTCATTTGTCCTGTCACATCCATTCCTACTGCAGGCAAGAATCCCAGTATCCATCTGCATAATACTTACCTGACATGAACGGGATCCTCATGGCAACCTCAGTGCAGCTTGCTGTGTGCTAACCAAATATTGTGGGGCCTTCATTAAAAAACACTTTCCTCAGAAAACCTTTTCACGTTTATAATTATAGGAGGTGTGGCCAAACCTGCCAATTTTCCTTCAGAAAGCCATTTGTGTCACTATTTTATGAGATGCCTATTCAGTGTTAATAATTGCAGCAGACCATGTTGGGAACCTTCCAGCACAAATTTAATGCAGCACAGATGAACTAATTAGGAAAAGCTTCTTAATTTTGTTCCCTGCTTAAAACTATGAGCCACCACTGTCTGGGAACAGATCTGGGGGAGGAAGTGTTTTCTAACGAAACAATACTCACCTGTGGCCTTAAATTCACCTCACTTTGGTAAAGAGTGAATATCAAGGGAGGGAACTGACAAATCTGTCTTTCTGCTGTGGGGAAATATTATTGAAGAAATATTATGGAAGTTTTTTGGAGCACTGTATCTTTCAGAGGCGTGCATGGACCACACAGATATGGAAACCCATAATGCAGCTGCAGATAGGCTGGGAGCTGGAAGCCAACAGCATTCCCAAACACCAGCAGGAAGCTGCCATGGGGTTTTTGTAGCCTGCCTGAACTTTGTCCTTTTGGTAAGGGCTGATGGCCCATTACCAGCTCCATCTCCAAAGCAATTGCAACTCAGAGGCCATTAATTTCTAGCCATTCTTTCTCTTCTTCCCCCACCATTTTAAATTACCAGATCATTATAGATCGGCATTTACTCACTATAGAGTGCAATTACTTGCTGGCATTTGGATTGTGCTTTTTTGTAGAAAGTACCTCTGATTTGGCACTTGCATAAAGACAAGTCAAAGCAGTGCATCACACAACCCCAGCCCAAGGAGGGGCTTCATTTTTGTCAAGAGAAGGTTTCTGATAAAGACACTCTATTGCTGTTTCTGTGTTAGGAAGTTTAAAGCTGTAAGTTTTGTGTTGTGTCTTTTTATTACTAATGGTTCTGAGATGTTGAGTCTGAAACTGTTCCATGCAATGTGCCCCATCCTTCTAACAGAAGCCCAAAAGATCAGAGAGACAACGTGGAGAGGGAAATTTAATGTGAATTAAATAAGCATGAAGAACTACAACATAGGAGAGTCTGGCTCTTGGGTACTTTATTCCTCTGTAAAGCTAGAAATAAAACTTCTCAAGTTGCTTGACAAAATTTTGATTCTGCTACTGCAAACAATTAAACTTTCTCTAATTGACATAATATTGGATTATAGTTAATAACTGCTTTAAATGCTATTACTGAACCCAGTGACATACTCCACTTCTTCTCTGTGAATACTTTGCCTTTATCAATGCTGAAGGTACTCTGGTCACCAGATGTTGATCCTTTGTGTGGAGTTTTTGGAAGAAAGCAGGATATATGTGCATAGATGTCTGCCATAAAACAAGCCTAGCTCATTTGGATGGTTAAAGGGAGCTGGCCTTGCACATCCACCTGGTTTTTGAGTAGGAACTGTTTCTCAATTATCCAAGATCACAGGGAAACTAAAAAAAGCAAATGCAACTCTGTGATTTTAATAATTCTGGGGTGTCAGCCAGGACAGTTCTCCCTCTTTGGGACTGTAGGTGTTCTGCAAACTCTGTCAGGTGTTGTTTGCTTGGATTTTCTAATGCAAAGCATCCTCACTCCAGGCAGCTTTCATGGCATACAGCCTGCACCAAAAAATGTGGTTGATAAATAGATGTGGGTGTAGTTACCCAACAGAAAATCCATATAATCCCAGAATCTCCCCTACCTTATTTAAAATAGAGTTTAGTGTTTCACTGATAGTTGTACCAATCTTCCTTCCCTTTTAGCAGTGATCCCACCTGTGGGTGATATATATTGATCTTGCTCCTGTCTCTTTGTTTCTGTTGCATCCTTCATAGCAGAAAATTCCTTTTATTTTTTTTTTTTCCTTTTATAATTGATATGAATCTTGCTGGTTCACCTCATGGTTTTAGTTTCTTAGAAACTGCAAGTCTGGCACCTCTGAATCATTTTTGGTATTATCCTTACCCTACTCCCTGCTCTGCAGTGTAATAATAGCTTTTGCTTGACACAGGAAACCTACTACACTGGAACACTGCAGATGGAGCAGAAGAATAACCCACTCTCTTTTGTTAGAGCTGGGTTCCTTCTGCTTTACTGTAGTATTTTGCTTCCCTGCTTTTTAGTGGCAGTTCTTCACACAGTTGAAGGTTTCAGAGATTGTCTTTAGTCAGTAAAGATCTAGCAGTCAGAATTTTATTCTTTTTTGTCTCAAACAACAAAAATAATCACCCCCACACCCAACTTTACAGGTACTATCAGTGAGAGGATCCTCAAACAGAAAGAAAAGTAAAAATAGTATTGGTTCAAGCTTATCATAGCCAGTTGAAATAAAGACTGACAGGGAATTCTGGGAATCTCTTTAATGAACAGCAGAATTAAAACATGACTGAAAAAGCTTTTTACAAAAGGCAGAGCCCTCGTACTTCATTAATCCATGTTCTGGTAGGCTGTGCCTGATAGTACAAATATATTAAAAATCAACATTTTCATCAGTCATCTGTGAATGCTGTGGTGCACATTATTCTGATTGGTATCATTTGGCTTCATGTCCAAGTTGATTATTATTATCAGAGAAACTCAGAGGTCTTTTCCTCCACCACCCTCCTGTGCTGCTGAAATCTCTGAGGAAATCTGGGGTCTTATTTGGAGCCATCCTTCCTGCAAGGTGCTGCCTCTTCTCCTGCTATGGAGAATGAGCCCTTGCTTTGGTGCTGAATTAAACAGAGGTTCCTGTCTAGTCCTTGCCTTGCATTGTTGCTGTCTGAAGTCAGGAAGTTTGCCTTTGAAGTGTGAAAAACTATGTACATTTATGGTGCAGTGTAAATAACAATACTATGAAACTGAGAAGTCTCATCTGAAGATGGCTCACTTGGATTGCTGCCATGTCTCTCTGTATCATCTGCCTTCCTTTAAGACACAAAAGCTAATTTTTGGGAGCACTGGGGAGAAACCTGCTCCAGACACTGGTGGCTATCTCCAGTGCATCATGTGACATCTTCCCTTATGGATTGAATGGAACTGGGTGGCTGAGCCTTGCTTCTGTTTCATGTGGAATGGACCTGGGCAGGGAGAGAAGTTGATTTAGGGAAAATCCCTTCTGCTTGAATCAGAGCTGATTTTTAGTTTAAGTCACAATGCTTGACTCCTGCAGGGACTTGGTGGATGATGAGCATGAAAAAATGTCACACCTTGTCTCCCTTTTGCTTTGGAAAGAAACTTCTAATTCTTGCAGCAGTCACACCTCTTGGAAGATACTTTAGTTTAATGCTCTGCAAAAGCTAACTAAGAATAGAGATTATTTGATGACTGTGTGTGGTTTGCATCTTCTGGAAAGCTGGGGCCTGAAGGAGCTGATGGATTGTGTTTTCCTGTTACAGGCACGTGATGTGCGCACCAATGAAGTGGTGGCCATCAAGAAAATGTCATATAGTGGGAAGCAGTCCAATGAGGTATGTAGAACATGTTGTATATTAAACCTTGATCCTTGCAAATAATTACTGTATTGGGATGATTTTAGTTAGCTTGGGTTCCTACAGGAGAAATATTTTCTAGAACTGTAAAGGTGAATAAGAGTGCTGTATAAACAAAATAAATCAGTTTACTGTTCAGTGTATTTCAGTGTAATCTGCTCCTGAAAAAAAGAGAGGTGGAACTCTCTTCTTTCAGATACAAAGGGCTCTTTTTGGGACCACAGAAATGTGTAGACAGAAAAAAAAATAAAATGATGGGTTTGTATGTTGGTGTCTTACTGCCCTTAAATGTTCCTTTTTAAATACCTTTCAAAAAAATGAGGACAAAGAATGATAGAAATGGATGCAGTAGTGAGAGCTTCCAAGGGAGCCTTGTTTGTACCAAGTAGTGAGGCAGAATGCGTCCCTTCCTGGAATGACTGTGCTCGTGAGCAGATGAAACAAAGGCAAAAGAGTGGTGAATGAATGAGTGTGAAAATCTGAACAGCAACATAATTCCAGAAGAATTGCCAGAGCCAGGGATTAAGGCAGTCTTTGCAGAAGGGTCTGTAGAAGTGGGCCTCTGAGATTTAGTCGTTAAGTGTTTTCATGGCCACCCCAGATGTGTCTCCTTTTCCCTGGGATGCTTAGCAGATAGAGTTGATTTTATACTTGAAACGTTTAAGTGCTAATACCGATTCTTGAAAAGCCCAAGATGACACGAGCACCTAATTTGATATTATTTCTGGTAAATAACATCTATCAAATCATGGCATTATTTTTCAGCAGAACTATTTCTCATAAGCATGTTGTCCAAAGCATTTATGGTTCCCTCCCTCCATTCTCTATATTCCAATCTTAGCAGCAGTCTTGCTCTGATGAGTTCGACTAACAGCTCATTGCTTTCTGTGCCTGCCTTTTGTATTGATCATCTGCACTCCAAGGAGCTGAACTATTCCTTCCTCTGTGTGTGTGTGTGTCTGTGTAGGAGGTAGAGGTGGCAGTGTCTCTCCAGCAGTCCTGAATTCTAGCTTCAGAGTTAAATTTGCTATGCCTGTTTCTGTTTTGTCGCTGCGGTGACTTGTTTAACTGTGTACTGATGAAAGAATAATTTGTACTTGCTACTTGTCCTACTGTTTTAATTACTGTGAGCTATAAATACTCTATTCACATGAATGAAACAAACTGTGCATGCTTCAGAAATAGCTTTTGTTTGTCTTCAATGGGTATGTTTCTTTATTTTGAAGAAAGTAATAAGACCAGGATTAAAGCACTTTCTATTTTACATCCATATTTATTTGTTTTGTTCAGAAGTTCACTGGAGTTATGATCGAGCCTATGTAAAGAAAATTGATTAAGGGCATTCTGGTATCATTTGGTTTCATAATAAGATATTATCATTGGTGAGAAAAATTATTCTCTCATATAAGGTCATATTTTATACTAAGAATAGGTTTAAAACCTTTGAAAAATGTAGTACTGTGCTCTTAATGTGGTCTTGGAGCTTTTTTTTTTATGCAGGAAATCATGAATACTTCTTGACTAATACATCACTTCTCTCTTCCCAGTGTAGAAGTTTAACATGATGCTTTCTTGATTTGGCTTTTATTGCTTAGTACCTCAAGGCCTTTGAGGCTGAAGGTAAAAGGCAACTAAGTCACTCCAGTGTCAGTGAGAGAGTTTATGCTATAGCTGCACTGTGTCATTCTATAGCAATTCTGGTGTTGAGAAATGCTTAATGTAGTCAATCAGCTGCCTCAGTTGTGGGCTTCTGTGTTCCACAGTTTCATGTGTTTCTCTAAGCCTAAAATTGTTACTGAGGTTTTGCACATATTTTCCAAAGCCTTAGGGTAGATGGGCCCTCTGTCCCTCTGTGAATACTACCCACATACCAACACATGAGGAAGAGTGTGCTGAGAGATTAACAGGACCTGGAAAGCAGCTTTTGAACCTTTTGGAGTTGGGTTCCTCTCCCTCTGGTTAACTTCAGAACTGATACCCTTGCTCAAAAACATTTGCAGTGTCAACACTCTTACGTTTGTGGCTGCATACTTACATGGTTTCAGCTACTGCATTTGGTTTTGAAGGTACTCTCTGTACCTTGTAGTTTACCAACAGTAAAACTACAACCTATCAGTTGTAGTTTTACTGTTGCACTCTCAGACTCTTGCCTTTCCTGCCTGAGGAGATGTGGATGTGCAGCACATGGGGAGACTTGGAGGTCTCCAAGGCAAGCAATGTCAGTGTCTAGGCACACATTGGAACTTGACATTTTGGCCTCTTCTGTGCTTTAAGCACTAACAGAGCTCCAGTTATTATAAACCTGGCTTTGTTTTATCTGTTTATTTTTTTTTCTCCAGTAGAACCATTCCTTTATCTAGTAGGTAACTCGTTTTAAATTGGCCCTTGTAAAGATTAAACTAGTAATAGAGAAACATTATCAAGAATGTTCTCAGATAGTTGGCAGCTGATAAAGGGAGCCTCATCCAGTGTAATATAGTGACTAGTAGGGATAGGTCTTTATAGTATCAAGAGTTGAGAGAGGCAGCTGACCCTGCTGAAGGACTCTTATCACCTACATCCCCTTCAGGTTGGGGTGTATGTTTGATTTGACAACAGAATTGGTATCCCTTAGTAGAGGATCACTTCTTTTTTGAGGACATGTTCAGATATTAAATGTTTAGCAGTATATCCTATGCACACACATAAATATAGAAATATAAAACATTTATATAGATGAGAGATCAATGCATACAGCCTAATTGATCAGCAACTTATTTTGTAGATGTTCTGAGGAGTTAAACAGTGACTATCATAGTGTTGATACAAACTTACTTTGATTTGAACCTTGAGATAGTTTTGCCTCTTTAAATAATTAAACTACATAGTAACAACAACAACAAAAAGGTAACAGTTCTAAAAAGTCTTTCTGTTCCTTTTATTCCCTACAGAAATGGCAGGATATTATTAAGGAAGTCAAGTTCCTCCAAAGAATAAAACACCCTAACAGTATAGAATACAAAGGCTGCTATCTGCGGGAGCATACAGCATGGGTAAGCAAATGCTGCTCTGCACTTCTCTTGCCCTGGTTGAAGGTGCTTTGAAATCTCCAGCTGGATTTTGGGAGGCACCTGAGCACTGGTGTTGTACAGATTGAGATGAGCATAGCCAAGGGCCTTACAGGTGCTCAACAAACTGAATGTACTTTCTGGAACCAAGTTTTAAGGAAATTTTCCTTTTTGCTTGGATTAAGTGTTGCTGTTCTAGTGTATCTAGCTTGATAATCTGAGTATTTGAAATAATGTGCACCCATCACTAATAAAGTTTTGTAGTGCAATATACTAAAGAAATTGTATTATTGAGCTAATAGTTTAAGTTGTAAGTACTGTTTTGTGAGTTAGCTTGAATAAATCTGTAGGGCAAAGTTTTAGTTTCTCTTTTTGAAATCTGACTGGGACAGAATCTTAAGTAAATCCCTAAATAGCCCTTTAATACTCTGATAAGCTTGTTAAGTGCAGTTTAACATTCCTGTTAAGTATGTGCATATAAAATATGATATGTAATACAATACCTAACTGGTCATGAACGTGCTTTGGCCTTCCTTACAAGTGGTGTTGCTTGGTATCTTACACAGGAGGGTTATGCTTATTTCCAGTTAGAGCTGTCCTTGTGGGAGGGGTCAGTGTGACAGTGCTGGGATGGAAGTTCATGGTACAAGCGATACTTGCTTTATTGTGGCAGCCTGCACTGTGTGCTCCAGGAATTAGTTCTAGATTTCTCCATACCAGTCTAAAAAACATGTATTTACTACTACAGATTTTCTAACTACTTTGATTTCTTCCTCTAACAGCTTGTTATGGAATATTGTTTAGGATCAGCATCAGACTTACTAGAAGGTAAGTGAGTCACATTTGTTTATTTGATGGAAAGTCAGAAGTAGAGTACTGAACTAGGAGGTTACAGAATCACAAGAGTTTTTCTTAAGTTTATAGTTTTGTTTGGGGCCAGAGTATATATAAATAGGTGCAGTTTGTCAAATTCTTGCACAGTTGTAGTGGCTTTTCTGTAGAATATTAGTTTTCCCAGGTGCTTAGTTTCTCCTTGGTTTGTATTATTTTAAAGTTGTCAGTCAGCTATTTGTTTGCTTCTGAGTTTTAGGTTTTCCTGCCATGGCAGTTCAAGATTTACTGCTGAAAACCCTTGCTGTTGATCCTAATGCTTACTAACAACTGTAGGCCTGTTGACTAGAATAGCATTACAGCAGTGCTAGGGTTGTGCTGATGAGGTCTTTCATTAAATTGTCATTTTTCTATCAGGCTTCTTAGAGTAGACTGGCTTTGAAGGGATATGTGTGGCAGTAAGTTGTTCCTTTCCTTGCCAGAAGCATTTCAGGACCAAAAGCTGAGCTGCCAGAATCTGATCTGTGTTGCTACAATTTATTTGTGTGTGAATTGCTGTAAATTTCTGGGGTTTGGAGTTTCACTTCATTAATGGAAAACTCAATACTGAGTCTCAAGAAGTTACTTGGGAGAGTGGTCACAGGAATGTAGTTTATGGTTGGAGAGTGATCTCTTTGGTAGTAAATAGTTGCTGGTTTACAGTTAGGAGATTACATCTGATTATAGAATGTACTCTGTGAACTATTTTTGCATTTGCTTCTCATACTGAACCCAGTGAAAATGGACTTTTAGTATTTCTGTTTACATTGTTAACAGTACTGGCTTGCATGTTGCGAACTGTATTGTTTTCTGTAATATTGAATTTCACATAAATTTTTTCCTTAAGTTCATAAAAAGCCATTGCAAGAAGTGGAAATAGCAGCAATTACCCATGGTGCTCTCCAGGGATTAGCATACTTGCATTCTCACAATATGATCCATAGGTGAGTAGTTACACTTTTGTTGTCTCATACATACTTACACATAATTTGTTTTGTTGACTGTATCCCCTCCATCCCAAATTCTACATTGTAAGCAGAGATTTTTTTTTTTCACGGTATCCATATACTCCCAAACAAGTGATTTATAGTAGTCTAAAACACTGGCAAGACTAACATGTAAGACAAATGAATCCAAAATCAAGGGCCACTTTAAGCAATTAACCTAGTTAAAGACTTTGTGTTTGGAGGAATGTGAATATTTTGCAGCTTGAACATGTGAATATTGGTGCGTTTCATAGTCTGTCCAATAGGGAGTTTTCTTCTTTGGAGGAGAGTAATACTGACACTTGTGTTCTATCATCAGAGATATCAAGGCAGGGAACATCCTGCTGACAGAGCCAGGACAGGTGAAACTTGCTGACTTTGGGTCTGCTTCCATAGCATCTCCTGCCAACTCATTTGTGGGGACGCCATATTGGTAAGCCAAGAGTTGTACTCATTTCTGGCTTTGTGAAGTGAAAGGATCATGTATTGGCTATTTAATATACTTGGGCTTATTGGAGCTAGTTTTGTAATCTTCCAGTTGTGGTGGTGATAAAAACTACTTTGTTAGGAAAAAAAAGGTTCAGTAGTGAGTAGGCTCTGAATTCCAAGAAATTGTGTATCTCTGTGTTTGTAGTTCACAAAAAGTAATAAAAATATTTTGCTTTCTGCTTAGACTGACCTAAAGTGGTAGAGGTGGGATTGAATAATCTGTAATATATTTTAATCACTCCCCCCAGTGGTTTAAACAATTCATGTATTCTCACCGTGTCTGGTTGTTGAAATAAGTGAAGTGTTTTTTCTTTCATAGGAAAGGCCCTTGTATGCTTTTGATCTCTTACACCTAGTCTGTGGTGTTTACTCAACTTCATGTTATAATTATTTCACCACAGTTGGTCAGCCAGCTAAACTATTGGAAATGTGGGAGGGTGAGAAGGTGGTGATACTCACAAATGGAAAGCTGGGCAAAGCTCAGGAGAACATCACACAGCCTCTGCAGGCCTGCACTAGTGTGGGTGCTTGGTCTTTGTTCCCAGTATCCCATGGTCATGCCTGATAGCTTGGGGAATGATTTGTTTATGGTAGCTGAAATCAGGGAAATACCCTTTTTCATACTGGTAATGATAATGTGTTCCACTGCCTATTTTGAGCACCAGTTTCTTTTCTTAGGATGGCCCCAGAAGTGATTTTAGCCATGGATGAAGGGCAGTATGATGGCAAAGTAGATGTTTGGTCTCTTGGAATTACCTGTATTGAGTTAGGTAAGTTATTTCCTTTGAAAAAAATTAAAATGTTGTTATTATACCTAGAACTTACTCAGTTGAATCACAGTGCAGAAGATTTGTGCTTCCTTTCTTGTCCTGGTTTCTCTGGGCCCTGAGTTTTAGAGAAAAGAGTGAAATGTGCTTTCTAGAATTCCAGACCAGTCTCCAGTTTGATGTTTATTTAACTGGTGTTTTCATTACCTGAAGAAAAAGACAAAGAGAGTGGCCAAGTGATATCACTAAGGGTGTTCACATTCTGTGTGGGAGAGGCAGTTAACTTCTGAACTGAAAAGCAGTTCAATTGCTGAACAGCTTTAGAAGTGAACCATTAAAGGTACCAATGTGGAGATACATTTAGTGCTAGAAGTTGATATTGTTACTGTGTAAATTTAATGTACATTAACAAATTCTGCAGTGATGAAGTTCTGGAGAAGTTGACAAGTTCAGAGCTGTATTCAGTGTGTGTTGTCACTTCTGAATAGATTTTTTTTTTCCTTAAATGAAAAGATACGAAATAATCCAATTTTGAAGTGGTAACCTGAAACTCAAAGCCTAAAGACATGATGGTCTTGCCATTAGAACAGACCCTTTAAAGCAGGATGTGAGTTTAAAGGGACAGTGTTAGTATGGCATTCTGTTTAACACATCATGTTTTCTTGGATCAAAAACGCCCTGGCTGAAGCACACCATGCACACCACTGCTCCATGCACCTGAGGCTGTCCTCCCATCCTTGTCAGATCTGATTGCTCATGCTCCAACCCAGCCTCCGTGGAGGAGCAGCCCAGCCAGGCAGTGAGAGCTCTCAGGAACACACTAATCCATGTGAACTGCACAGTTTAGCTAAAAATGCTGTCTGGCATTCCAAACTGTCAACTTCATTTTCTTCCAGGACGCGAAATAGATTCTTTCTTCAGAGCAGAGATTTTGTTTGTTGGGGTTTTTTTTGCTTCTTGGTTGCCAATATAAAGCAAGTTGAAGGGGTGTGACTGTCATGACAGAATCCTGCTCTGAGTGGAGTAAGGAGACTTGGCTGGCTGCAGGGCTCCAGGAATGCAGTGAGCTCATGGCCACCACACCCCCGGGAGTCCTGCACGCTGCGTTCTTGCAGGATGAAGCGTGTTGGGCTTTGTCTATGGCTGCTGGCGTGGTGGGAGGTGAGACTAGGTCAGGACAGCAGAGCAGTGTAGGCTGGATCTGTGTGCCTGGCTCATTTGTGTTGCTTTGAGTAAGCATGGGAAGGCAGCAGGGAAATGACATGTCTTGTAGTCTTCTCAAATTATCACTTAGTCTTAGAAATGGTCTTATTGAGGGCTCAGTTTCAGGGTTTCCAGAAGATTTCTGTTTTATTCAGGTGAGCTAAGAGAAAAAAAAAAAAGGTTGAGAGAACAGTCAGTTAAAATAGTTTAATGAATAATCTGTCTGATCCTTGATAGCAGCAACTAGTTATCTGACAGATTAGAGGAGGTAAAGAGCTGAATTTGAGGAAAGACTTAAGTCCTCAATCTACCCGTTCTGAGGAATTTGTGGGGCTTAGTCCATCCTGCCATAGCCGTGAGTGAACCATGATCTCTGATCCATAGTTCAGTGCTACTATTCAACTCAGAACTGAGCAGACTAAGAAAAGTAACATTATTTTTTTCCTTGTTTATTTTTTTTTGAGGAAGGAAAGTTTTCTGTTGCATTTTCAGTAGTGTAGGAACATCCTCGTGGCCTGACCAGCTTCTCTGGAATGTCTATGGCGAGGCTGAGCTTTATAAAGTTTGCCCCATAAACATTCTGATGAAGCTTCAATTTTGTTGTTACAGTGAGATCATCTCCTTCCTCATTAGGCTTTCATGCTGTGTCAGTCTATAAGAGTAATACAAGCTTGAAAGAGAGAAGAGCCAAAGAGAGAAGGCGACTCTCAAAATAGTATAAAGAGTTGGCCTGTTGCTGACTTCCTGCCCATGTGCTTAGTCAGTTAAGTGTGATTTGATGGTTCTTGTAACGAGTTTTTTCTTCATCACTGCTGTCCTGCTAGAAATAAATATTTCTTAGCTTTTTAGCAACTGTAGATTAAAAAAACAAAGGGGGGTGGTGTTTGAAGCCAAGAATGCTTAGTGGCTAAACACCCAGTATAGAGCTTACTGTTAACTTACTCCTATTTTAGTACATTACAATGAGTCAGAGAACTCAACTATGATAAACCACGTAATTTAAAAGCTTGAGAGGACAAGGCATTTGATCTTCAAAGGGCTTTCATCTTCTGCAATGGCACAGGACATATGCCAACATATCTGTCTGATTGCAGGGTAGGGTTGGTTTGGGGTTCCATGTTCAGGCATTCGGGATTTTGCTGATGTGGTTTTCTTTTTAAAGAGATGTAAACTGTTAAAAAAAAATTAAACAAATAAAAAGAGCAACAACATGAGACTTTCTCCCTATATAAAAACTTCTTTTCTCTTGTGTGCAGCGGAAAGGAAGCCTCCTTTGTTTAACATGAACGCAATGAGTGCCTTATATCACATAGCGCAGAATGAATCCCCTACACTACAGTCTAATGAATGGTGAGTATTGCTGAGGGAGGAATGTTGGAGGGGATCGCTCTAAATGGACTGCTTTGTCATGCTGAGTTCTTGAAATGGCTGGAGTCCTGTGGGGAGGATGTGAGCTGGAAGGTTCTCATTAGATTCACTATACATTTAATACACAAAATTGACCAATTACTAAATATATGTTTGAGACTCTTCAGTGTAGTAGGAACAGGACAGGCTGTTGGAAGAACTTAAGATCCTGTAAAAAATTCAGTTCATGGGTCAGTAAACTTTTGAAGCTCCCAAGCTAGCCAAAACTGTGGGGTTTAGTGTTTTTTTTATCACAAACCACACTGTCAGTTTCTAAATCCTGTTTGGTTGAAGTATTGCTTTGCAAGATGAAGACACAGCTTGTGTGTGGCAAGTGTCTGTTGCATAAACTTCAGTAGAATAAAGCACAGTAGTAACATTCTGTGCCTCCCAGCCTCAACAACTGTGTTTTGAAAACAGCAAATACAGTAAACTAATTTCAAAAGTTGAAAACTTCCTAATTATGGTTTACTGAACCTACATAGTTCTTGGCCTAGGAGCTACAAGCATCCAGATGTGAGGATCTTGACTCCTTAATGAATTAAACTGGGTCATTAACTTAGGTGGATTTTTTTTCCTCTCCTTCACACAGGTCTGATTATTTTCGAAACTTCGTAGATTCTTGCCTCCAGAAAATTCCTCAAGACAGGCCTACATCAGAGGAGCTTCTGAAGGTTGGCTTGCTTGTCCTTTCTGTTTTCCATGTGGTATTAAAAGGGGCTGTGCCCTGTGATGATGATCTGTCTCACCTACTGTACAATGTTATGGTTAATGATGCTCAAACACCTTTGAGCTGTGAGTGCTGTGGGGTGTACTGAGCTGGCAGCCCTGGCTTTGCTGCCTGTCTGCAGTGTCTCAGAGTGTTCCCCAGGTGGCTTTCCAAGCTAGCCTTGGAGTTCTCATCATAAAAGGTCACTCCAGCAAGTGACACTGGATGACCATTGACTTGTCCAGAGTTTTAGTTTGTCAACTCAATCGTTCCAGTGGTTTTAATTAATCCTGACAGAGCTGCCATGCATTAGCTAACAAATAGCTTTTGTTACTCCCCTCTGTGATCTGTGCTATAGAACACTCCAGTGTGCTTTATGCAGTACCTGAAATCCACTGCTGGGGAAAAGGAGGCAAAATAAATCAGTTCTTCCTCCCTCTATTTTTCCTTGGCAAAAAAAAGCCTCAACAGTCTGCAGGCTTTTTCTTGCTTTATTTCTTAGCTTCTTTTTCAATTCTTCATTTGTCTCCTGAGTGCTGCAGGTACTTGGCTTTGCTCACTTTAGTGTGGAGACAAAGCCAGTGGGGTAGATTGTTGCAAAAGGCTGACATGTGAACAGAACTCTCAGAGAAGTTGGGTGTTGGAGCTGCTTTTTTGTGTGACTTTGATGGATTTCCTTTGTGGCATCAGGTGGCATTCAGAATTTTGCTAACTTGTCATTCTCTTTACAGTGCTTCTGACATTTTGGGTTTCTTTTTATCCTGGCCCTGCTTCTGCTAAACAGTGTTTTTCCAAATTTTTTGCATTGCAGGGAAATGGATGCTATTTATGAAGGTTTTATCAGCACCTTTTTGCATGGTTTTACCTAAAAATGGCTCTGGGGACTTGTGCCTCTTTGAAAACTGTCTATTCAGAAACTAAATGCAATTATTCAGGAAAGGTTTTGGTGTGGGTGTGTAGTCCTGCCATTTCAGAATTCTACAGATTGGTTTTATTTTGAGCAATGTGCTGCAATTAAAGAGAACATTGATGGAAATGAAACGTTTGGGAACGTATTCCTTCCATAGCTATAGTCTGAAACAGCTGCATGCCACTTTCCAGGGACAGGTAGGGAATGTGCCATGTTGGAAACAGCATTGCAGTTCTCCAAAGGAACAAAATGAAAGTAGTGGTGGTGTTAATAATGACTCATGCTTCCACAGCACATTGCATCTGGAGACTGCAGAAGCTGCTTCTGACATACATAGACAGTTCTTGCTTTACCTATGGGTAAAATATAGCCACCTTTGCAGAGAAATGTGGTGAATATCTCCAAGAGAAGAGCAGAACACAGGGAACTGTTCCAGGACCAAGCTCTAAGGTTCACAGCCTATTTTATGACTCAGAGCTGTATGATGAATATTTGATTCCCAAGCTTTTCTAAACAAGGAAATGGGTTTTTTACTGAGAGTTAGCTGATGAGTTAATTAACATTTGGTTAAAGATACTAGCCAGTCTAGCACCTTTAACTTTTATTTGATATTTATTGCTCTTCCCTCACTAAACCACTAGTAGATAATGTCTCTGAAGTCTGGGTTTATAGTGAGCAAGTTTTCATGGCATGTAAAATGCTATTTCTGGGTTTTTACACCTTTCTTTTTTGGTACAATCATTCTGAAATCTATCAGGATCGCAAAGTCTGAAAATAATGCCAGTGTTTGCCGTGAAGGTGCTCTCCTCCTGTGCAGGGAAGAGGGCTAATAAACCCAACTAGAGCTCATCACTGTGTCCTCAAAGCACATGCATTGGAGGCATGAGAGGCCACTCACCTATTTTTGTGTTCTGCAGCACATGTTTGTTCTTCGAGAGCGGCCTGAAACAGTGTTAATAGACCTGATTCAGAGAACAAAGGATGCAGTGAGAGAACTGGACAACCTGCAGTATCGTAAAATGAAGAAGCTTCTCTTCCAGGAGGCCCACAATGGCCCTGCAGTGGAAACACAGGAGGAGGAGGAGGTGAGAGAAATGCTGGATTTCTTCACTGAACCACAGAGAATAAGACTGTCATTTAAATAACCACAATTCAGATATTGCTGAAACGAAGGGAGGCTGTTTACACACCTGGCTGTAAACACCGTCTCCCTCTTTGTGCTTGGAATAAAGCTACCTCAAGGCACAAACAAGGACAAACAGGGTAGATGCCTAGTGCTGGCAAGAAGCTGTGCCATGTGTTCATGCTTGAACAGTCAGCTTCCAGTCCTGTAAATCCTCGCTTTCTTTGCCTGTTTATGAGGCTTCATGAGGACTCTTTAGCAACTGCAGTTAACCTCTGTTTTGACCATATGTACTGAGAATGTTGTTCTAAATCTAAGGCATTGAGGTTTTTTCTTGATTTATATTAAAAAAAAAAAAAAAAAAAGGAAGAAAAGCAAAACAGGTCATCAGGGAAATTGATTTCTCTTTTTTGGGTTGAGTGCTGCAGTCACCATGCAGAGAAGGAGACTCTGAATTCCAGTTCTCCTGTACAGAAGAGAGCCTGCAAGGTGCAGGGTCCCAGCTGAGCACGCAGGTGATTCTGGTGTCACAGCAGTTTCTGGTGACACGCTGTGGCTGATACATGATAGAGTTCAGCTTGTTAACAGGCTCGCTGTTGAAAAGAATCTGACATCAGCCAGTTAATCTTGACAGGGCTGACTCTTTCTCTCCCCAGCATCCCACAAGAAAACCATTTCATGGCAATGCCTGGAGGGTGGAAAGTGCCATGACGTGGCAGGTGGATGCTTTTAGAGAGAAATGGAATGAATATTCCATTTGGTAATGTCCGTGGGTACCACTGGGATGGGTTTGAATTTTCTTTCTAATTCCTTTCTCCTAGGAACAAGATCATGGTGTGGGCAGGACAGGAACAGTGAACAGTGTTGGAAGTAATCAGTCCATTCCTAGTATGTCTATCAGTGCCAGTAGCCAAAGCAGTAGTGTTAACAGTCTTCCAGATGCCTCGGATGATAAGAGCGAGCTGGATATGATGGAGGGGGACCACACCGTGATGTCAAATAGCTCTGTCATTCATCTAAAGCCGGTAAGCCCTGGATTCTTACTGCAGAACTTCGAAGGTGTAAAGTGGGAGAGAATTTGTTTGGCACAAAGTCAGCTGTTCCCATTCCCGAGTCATTATCTGCAGTTTATGTTATTGTGCCCCAAATATATATATATGAGTGTGCACTGGAGACTTGGGAAGGTGGTTGTGAAGATGGTTATTTTTGTTATTTCACTAAAAATTATTTTACTAATAGAATTGTTCCAAAAGCAGTTTGCTTTATCAAGAGGAGTTGGAATGGGAGGTTGTAAATAGGTTTGTTTGGTGGCTACCCTTAACATGCATAGCACTGCCTTGTGAGACAACAGGATGTGTGACTTCCCCTTTTTACCTCCTCGTTAGATAATTCTTAAAGTCAGGACCTACAGTAGAAGCCAAAATCAGTTCTGCAGCACCCAGCTTCCTAGCACTTGATTTGAATATTTTGTTAATGAATAAAGTGTAGGGGAAAAAAAATGCAGCAGAAACCACTTCCCTGCTTTCCCTCTGCCAGATGAAGGGTGGGCTGGGGAGTGCCCTCTGAGCTGGGCTGCTCTTGCCATGGAGGGGTTATCACTCCGTTTGCTCAAAGCACTACCATTTCTGTGGCTAATGATAGGTGTGGCTAGAATGTCTTGTTCTTTGCCCAGATATGCAACAAAGACACAGGTATTTCCTCAGGGAGTTAATTAGTGTATCATATCTAACTAGTAATCGCTCTGTGATGAATGACAAACTCAAAATAAGAATGTGGAATACACCATGACAAATTTTAAAATTTGCTTTGAGGTATTTCTGCAGTGGGTGTAATGAAAATCTTCCTCTGTCTTTCAGAGCTACAGAGATGTTGTTTTCTGTCTTTCAGATTTGATAAAATCTTCTTTATAGCTTTTATGTTTTGTTGCAGTAAACTGTTTAACTCAGCTTTCACTTTTCCATTATTTTTCTCATTTTCAGCTTTGGTTAGTAGTCTTTCTCTTAGTAATAAAAATTCAGTATGAAATTTCTGAAAGCAAAGGTCGTAGATCAGAACTCCTTTTGCAGTATACACCTTCATCAACAGGAGGATCTTTCAGGGCTGATGAATGTAAAACGCTTTTTTCTTCCTTTCAAATAAAAAGACCAAAATTAAAAATCTTTAGTAACACAGTTTCTCTTTATTCTCTGACATTAATATTTGCTGATAAGGAGGAAGAGAACTACAGAGAGGAGTCGGATCCTCGGACAAGGGCATCAGAACCCCAGTCTCCTCCCCAAGTATCTCGCCACAAGTCTCATTATCGGAACCGAGAGCACTTTGCTACCATACGCACAGCGTCGCTGGTACGTGGAGGGCTGCCTTGGGGAGAGCTCTGCAGGAGGGGATGCTTTGAACACAGCTCTGTGCAGCTTCTCAGAGCTTTCAGAATATCACCACAATATGAGCAACTTCTCAGAGCTTTCAGAATATAACCACAGTATGAGCTATCTTCATTGCCTGAGATACTGGCACTGAAATAATTTAGCGTCAGTTAATAAAAGCTTCAGTGAGATACCTGGGCAAATGTAATTTGTGTATATTAAATATTTTTAAATCTCAAATCCAATGTGCCCCGTAGAATATAGGAAACCATTTATAATAATAAGCTGGTTTTTATTTTCATATGCATATTATGAATATTTGTGGGTGTGTGTATGTATCCACCCTCATTGTATTAGGCTAAAAGGCCGTTATTTAGTACCAGCTTTATAACAATTGTACTGTTTTTCTGCTGGAGCCCATATGAGCTTATCTCCTACAGCAGAATTGAGTTTTTAATCTGCTCTGCTGCCATTAGGATGTGTGCTTTTCTTTACAACAAAATCATATTTCTTAACTGAATCGTTTTCTTTTGTGGTTTGAAGACTGCTGAAAAGCAGATTAAGCAGCATTAACTTCCTCTGGGCCCGACGTGGTTATCTTCCTAGGTGACAAGGCAAATGCAGGAACATGAGCAAGACTCTGAGCTCCGAGAGCAGATGTCTGGCTATAAACGTATGAGAAGGCAGCACCAGAAGCAACTGATGGCATTAGAGAATAAACTGAAGGCAGAGATGGACGAGCACCGCCTCAGGTTGGACAAAGATCTCGAAACACAGCGTAACAATTTTGCTGCAGAAATGGAAAAGCTAATTAAAAAGCACCAAGCAGCCATGGAAAAAGAGGTAGGAGGTTATGGTTTATCAGACCAACCCATGTTTGTTAATTACATTGAATTGTCCACTTCCCCTCACTGATGCAGGGATGACAGTGTGGACTCTGAGATGTCTTGTTCTCAGGAGCCAAGCAAATTGGTAATTAGAAAAAGGTTAATACATCACCTCCTCACTCTGAGGCATTATGTAACTAGAGAAAAGGTATGTTCTTCACGGCAGTGGGTTGTACTGAATGTTAGAATCCTGACCCCAGAAAAAAAACCACTGGGGGTTTTCCTCTCTCTTGCCATGTCTGTGCTGTCAATAATTGCCTGCCATTGAGTGTTGTGGAGGCAGATTAGCCTGCGGAGAAATGTGCCAGCTACACTTAAATGTTCACTGTCTAGTTGTGTATGGATATGGGGGGGCTATGCTTTTAAATAATTGATAATCAAGTGGTGCTGCCTACAGCAGTTATTATAGATTTTTGTTCATCTCTGATCT
The DNA here is from genome assembly GCF_022539315.1 of Serinus canaria. Classification (NCBI taxonomy): domain Eukaryota; kingdom Metazoa; phylum Chordata; class Aves; order Passeriformes; family Fringillidae; genus Serinus; species Serinus canaria. Next base: position 4,003,942 of record NC_066332.1, on the reverse strand, counting down.
CTCAGTGGAAGGCTGAGAATATAGTTTATCATAAGGTTTTGACTTTTTTAGGCAAGATTAGCTGAGCAGTAGGGCTGAGGGAATGTGGCAGTGGAGGAGGACTCTGCTGGGTGCCTTGATGGGATGGGGAATGAGGAGAGAGTGAGGACAAGCTCCTCTGACTTGGACTTGTCCAGAGACATGGTGAATATTGTGGTGACTACCATGAGATCTGGGTCTTGAGGCTGAAATTGGACATGAGCTATAATCCATTGGGACTCAGACTGACTTGCTGCTGGATTTGCTGTAGGCTAAAGTGATGGCCAACGAAGAGAAGAAGTTCCAACAGCATATTCAGGCCCAACAGAAAAAAGAATTGAACAGTTTCCTGGAGTCCCAAAAGAGAGAATATAAACTCCGTAAGGAGCAGCTGAAAGAGGTAACTCATCTCCAGTGAGAAATGTGTGATACGGTGTGAGAGTGGTGAGCATGTGAAAATAAAAGTGACACTGCACCACAGATCTTCCTCAGGATTGCAGTGAGTTCTGCATTTCATGAGCAGAGTCCTGTGTGCACTGTATTTGTTTCATCTCTTTGACCTTTAAGTAAGAGAATTTACTTTTTTAGTTAGTTGTTGATAACTATATATTTATCTTGTGAAAGTACAAACCTCTCCATTGTTTAATGCTGCTTTTTAGCCAGAAACATGCAAAGTTGGCTATCCTGAGGAATGAAAAAAGTTCATGAAAGGTCATGAAGACTTTTCTCATACATTGTTGTTGCAGGTAGTGGCCATTCCCTGCAGCAGTTAGTGAAGTTTCTTATCTCTTAATGATATTCCTGTACAGGAGCAAGAGAACAGAGCAGTAAAGATGATCTGCATTTTTTGTAAGGAAAATACCTGTAAAGCACTATTAATTTTTATAGAGAAAGCTGTGTAATTATTTAAAAATCATTGCATTTCAGTGAAAATCGAGATCTCTCTGAAATGCAGGGAAACTGTAGCATCAAACTTCCTGATTCTTTTTGTGGAGTCACTGAAACCGTAAGCACTATAAATAATTTTTTTGAAAGAACCATTTAATGCTCAACCATCAACTTGTGTGACACAACTTTGGAACTTGCTCCAAAGGGAAATATTCCCAAACATAGGCATTTCCCAGGAGAAAAAAAAGGCTAAAGAGCAGCAGAGCCAAGAAAGATCTAACAAAAACTACAGTAGCGTGGGCTCTTTATAATAACATAGAATCTTTTTCTAAGTGGGCAGTAGATCACAGAGCACCAAGAAACACTGATGAAATACAGAGGAGTTCTGTCTCATACTTCAGTTGAAATGTATCACAACAAGTCTTAATTACTGTATGGGCATCTCTAGTATGCAATTCAAGCAAGCAGAGTCTTTTGCCAAAGATAGTTTAAGCTATGTAGTACAATTGTGGAAACTCTTTAAGTTTTACCTGTGAACTTCTTTACATTGCTTTTGTGAGTTATGGCTTCTCAGTGAGCAGCTCTGCCTTTGAGTTACTGTAAAATGGGTATGTGCTCCAATCAACCAAGACACAAAAAATTTTCAGATGTGCTTCATGTGGCTGGAGTTCTGTTTGAACAACAGGACGTGAACACTTTCCTTCTCTCAGTCCTTTGGGAGCCTGTAAAAATGTTTACCAGGCAGTATGGCAATACCTCCAAGAGTTTTCTGTGTCAAAATGTCTCATTTTGACATTTTCAGCTGATACATAGGTCTGGAAACTGTGGACATAAGCCAGTATTTTGGCCAGTGGAAAAAAAAAAAAAAAGCTGTAGTTGAATTTGTTCCACTGTGATTTGTCTCCTGGTATTTCTTTAGTGTTCCTTACATGCTGTGATGCATTTTGAAGAGGCTGAGATGGCACCAACCTTGAGAAGAGAGAGTAGAACATGGTTCAGTAGTTTATTAGTCAGGTCTGTCCAGTTCGTGGCCAAAGAACTTAATATAACTATTCCACAATTAATCACCTTGCGATTATCAGGAGCTGAATGAAAACCAGAGCACTCCAAAGAAGGAAAAGCAGGAGTGGCTCTCTAAGCAGAAGGAGAACATCCAGCATTTCCAGGCAGAAGAAGAGGCCAACTTACTGAGGCGTCAGAGGCAGTACTTGGAGCTGGAGTGTCGCCGCTTCAAGAGACGGATGCTCCTGGGCCGCCATAACCTGGAGCAGGACCTGGTTCGGGAGGTAAGGGGACAGGGAACAGCCAGAGGTGAGACCTGGATGCACCTGTGGGAAGTGCATCTCACAGGAGCACCTGCAGTCCAACTCAAATCACACAGAAGTGTTTGTTACCACATCCAAAGTGTTTTGGTAGAACAGTGGTTGGATGCTTTGCAGTAGCATCTGGTCATCCTTGTGGCATCCAATGTACAGGTTAATGCCCTATTGCAGGAGAATTGTTAGGTCCAAGAAGTCATCAGACGCAACAGTTAACAGAAAATGCTAACTGTGAATCCTGTTGAGCATCTAGAACAGGAAGAAGAAAAGTGAAATGAGGAAGGAAAAATTACCGGCGGCGTTGCTGTCTGCTGCTGATAAGACCAAGAAACCCTGTGGTCTGTCCTCAGATGCCTTGGAAGGAGAAATGCCCTTGTGAACAAAGTGAAATGTCACTTTGTCAACGGAAATCCAAGTAAGTACAAAGAACCTAATAATTCCCTCTGTCCTCCTGCTAGGAGCTAAACAAAAGGCAGACACAGAAGGACCTGGAGCACGCCATGCTGCTGCGTCAGCACGAGTCCATGCAGGAGCTGGAGTTCCGCCATCTCAGCACCATCCAGAAGATGCGCTGCGAGCTGATCCGGCTCCAGCACCAGACCGAGCTCACCAACCAGCTGGAGTACAACAAGCGCCGCGAGCGGGAGCTGCGCCGCAAGCACGTCATGGAGGTCCGGCAGCAGCCCAAGAGCCTGAAGGTACTAGGGGGTGTAGGAGCTCTGAAGGCACTAAGGGGTGTAGGAGCTCTGAAGGCACTATGTGATGTAGGAACTCCCATTCTAGCTGGTGGTAGTGGAAAAGTGGTCCGTGGAAGAGTGGTTCATTACAGCCCTTTTACAGTGCAAGGCCAAGATGATTTGAAGCTGGTTAACTTGAAGAGCACCATAGTGGTGATCAGCCTTAGAGGGTATTGCAGGTAGGCCACAGCAGCACTAGTCCCTCCTCTTCTTTGAAAAGCTCTTCTCAGCAAAGTCCCTTCCTTTCTGGGGTAGTTTTAAATGCATTTCATGTTCACAGTATACTTTTTTCCCCCCTCCTACACCATTTTCTGATCTTTCTCTCCCCCGTATACAAAAATAAAACCAGTATTTCTGCAATGAAGTAGTGTCATTTAAAAACAAAACCCAAAAGCTTTGTGTTGCTGTGTGCATCAAAATGAACTTCACTCTCAGTCTTGGCTAACTCACCTGGTTAGTGTTTTTATATTAAAACTGGCATGGTGGTAAGTGGGGAGGGGGAAGAGAGAGACATCAGCCAAGTGCAGTGTCCTCAGGAAGCTCCTGGCACTGACCTTTGCTGTTTGTCTCTTCTGGGTTTCTCATGCTGCCCTTGTAGCTCTGGTGGCTGACCAGAATTATGGGGCCTCTGTGATTGAGGCTTTTAGTGTTTTTGTTTAAGCCTTCACTTCATCCGAAGAAGTCCAGTGGTTTATTTTGAAGTGTCTGAGAAGGGTGTATAAGGCCTTTCACAAAGCTGCCTGGTACATTTTCTTTGAGGAGGCAGACTTCTTCTCTCCACCCAGTGTTCAGCTGTGCCAGTAACAAAATGAGTGTATGGCATACTGAGCATGGGGTTTCTTTGTTGTTCTACATCTTTCCTCTTCATGATATTTTCCATCTGACTTAGTTTTCACCACCTGCAAGTTATCTTCTTACAGAGAAAATAACCAACTTGAAAACACAACTTCAGAAAAGAAAAAATGATACCTGATTTGTCAATATTAGAATAATATTAAATAGTGAAAACCTGGCTTGTGAGAACAAGGGACCATCTGATCACTGTTGAGAATCTCCAAGGATGTAGTGTATAAATAGCAGATGACTTCACAGGGAAGCTGTGCTGCACTCTGAGCTGAATAAAACTGAAGCAGCTGTATTAGGTTGATCCTTCTGAGATTAGCATGAATGAGTTCTGCCTCCCCAAGGTGATGTGGTGCAAACACGAGTGGGCAGCATGTCCGTTCTCCTTCCCTGGCAGCAGGATCTGTGGTACTTCTGTGCTGCAGGGGCTTGGCTCCCTCTCACCTCTGCAGACTCTGCAACCCCTTCCCTTTTCCAGGGAGGACAGGGCTGGAGCGTTTTGCAGGGAGCATGGAAAGCTTGCACTTTGCTTTGCATGGCTGTTCTGTGATTAGTGAAGGATTTCAGGCTTGAGCTGTCAATCCTGCACCTTTGCGAACAGGCAGTGCTAACAGCAGAGCCCTGGACAACCGTTGGGTTTGTAGCACAATCCCCTCTTTATCGAGGCTGTTCTCTAGCATTAACTCCTTCTCCTGCCTCTGACTAATGCAGGCAAGTATTCTTAATTGAATAGATAATTTGACCATTTGTTCAGTTTCTCTCCCCAGCAACGTTTTCCCTCAAGGGCACATTTCAGGCTTTCCCTTTGTTATTTAGTGAGGCCCTTTGTCCTGGAAGCAGGTTTTTAACGGTCACTGTCTGTTCTATGACAGCACCAGAAGGACCCATAACTAGAATTCACCCTTCAGTGAAAACGGCTGTTATTATTTCAAGTGTGTTAATTGTGATGCAAATACCCTCTTGCTGGTATTTCACAATACTCGGTCAAAATGATCTTGTCAGAAGTCTGACTGGAAATCTTACCCCTCCCTTCTGTTTCCTGTTGTTAAAACCTTTGGATTGGGAGCCTGTAAACAGTCTGGTGTCCAAGCAAGAATTCACAAAAAATGAGTGCAAAATAGGTTGATAGTGTTTTGCTGTGACCAGGTCCCTGATGGGAATGTGTAACCTCCTGACACTTCCCTTAAGGGCAGTGAGAAACAACTTTAAAGGTTTCCTGGAAGGAAATAACTTTCTGTGAAATTTAGAAAGGTTAAAAGTGATGCATTCCTCTTCATGATACGTGTTTTGATTTGAATGAAACCCATCTTTGTCCTGTTCTCTGCATCAGGTTAGCAAAGTGGTATTGTTGTTTTATGCAGCTAAGTGTTCTCGGGCTGGGGGTGTTGTTTGATCCCACTGCACCTTTTGAGGTGGCTGCAAGTGCTGTGCTTATCACCTGCCCTGCTGAGCCCTGAGTAAGTGCCAGGAGCAGGCAGTGGAGGGGCTGATTTGGCCATGCACAGAGATCTGCCTCACTGGTTCAGATCCCAGAGCTCTTCCAACACACTCAAACAGGAGTCTGGTCCTGTTCTCTGTTTGTGCCTCTAGTGCTTCAGTATTTGGCATGGTACCTAACAATAGAAAGGCCCTCATGTCTGATTTTAGTGATTTGTGTTTGTTTATTTATTTGTTTATTCTTACCATGGTGAATTTGACCCTCAGTTAACCATCATCACTCATCCCTTCTGGGTTTTGCTTTGTTAGTAGTATTCCTGCCAGCCATCCCATAGAAAGATACAGAGAATTCCAGAACACCCTCCTTTTCAGGATCTTGAAACACTTAGTACATGCTAAACTTCACAGGCTGCTCTGAAGGCAGGTAAAAGAAAAAAGGCAATTTCTTCAAGGTCATACAGCAAAGCTGGATCCCAATACCTTTTCCAGGATTGGTGTCCCCCAACCCTATGGGCCATCACAGCTATGTCTCTAAACAATACAGAGATGTTAGCAGGTGTAAAAAGAGGAAAACTCCATTTCCAGTAATCCTCCACTGGGGCTGAGGAATTGTTTTGTTTGCTAGACCAACACAATACTACTGTTTTGTGGTGTATATTTTAAAGCATCTAGTCTTTTTTGGGTTTCTTTATGAAAACCAGGCTTGTAATATCAAGGGTTAGAATACATCTTATATTCATCAAACCCTTAATGGAAAAAGCATTGCTCTTTTTTCCTGTCCTTTCCCATGCACCAGATCTGCTTCTTTTCATAACATTAAGTGCTGTTCATATATATGTGCCATACAAGCACAGTCGTGTAAGTATGGCTTTTGGTGCTAATAAATATTAGTCCTGTCCCTCAAGAACTTTTCTTCAAAAGCAGCACCCAGGACTGGATTCAGTCCAGTGACAAATGTGAAGCTCTTTGTGCAGAGACAGCTGTATTTAGGCTGGAGCTTTGTTATAAAAGTGTCTGTATTGTAATTGTTTCGCACAGTAGCAGTGTCAAAGCAGCTGCAGCAATGGTCATTGCCTCTTGTGTATTTTGCTTCCCTCCTTGCACTGTAGATGTTAATATACATTTGTGGATTCTTGAACTCATATCCTTAATGTAATCCTAAATATCCATTTAAATGGATATTTCGCTCATTTGAAACATGCTGGTTTTTTCTTTGTGTCCCCTCCATCTTTCCAGTCAAAAGAACTACAGATAAAGAAGCAGTTTCAGGATACATGCAAGATCCAAACCAGACAGTACAAAGCACTGAGAAACCATCTGCTGGAGACCACGCCAAAGAGTGAACATAAAGCTGTCCTCAAACGGCTCAAGGAGGAGCAGACCCGGAAGCTGGCTATCCTGGCTGAGCAGTATGATCACAGCATTAATGAAATGCTCTCTACACAAGCTGTGAGTCGCCTCCGAGGGACCCAGGGTTCCTCAGCCAAAGAGGGATGTTTGCATTTTAACCGCTCTGTATCCTGACAGCAAGCTTTCTGCTTCCTTGCTGCACATGCCATCCCCTGCACAGTCCTTCCTCTGTGTTTAGAAAGCAGAGTTCAAACCCAGAGGAAAGACCTACCACCCCCTCCAGGCAGGCTGAAGCTGAAGCTGCTGTTGTAGAGATGCAAAGTGATGCATCTGTGTGACCAGTGAACTGCTTTTGCATGAAATGTGGCAACATAAACATCCCTGTTAGAGCATCATTACATAGTGTGCAACTGGCTGCTTAACTCATTTAGATTTTGTTGATGATACCAACCCAAGCATGTGCCACCGGTGGAAGATGCTCATTGAGTCATGGAGGAGTCCACAGTTTTGACTGTAAATCTGAGGTCAAAGTATTGTGAAAGTTCTGTGATTCCTTCTTTAAGAGATTCCTTCTTTAAGGAATGACCACATGAGCAATGCTTCAAATCCTTGCTACAGCTTAATGTGCACTTTTCTTTGCAATTCTTGCATATTGCATCCTGCTCACATCACTTTGTACACAAATGTAACACTGTGAGGCAGGGTAGCTGGCTTCTTTTATGATGGGAAGGTTAAAAGTTCAGTGTCGTGTTGCTTTTAGGTTTATTTCATTATATCCTTGTGCCCAAAGTCCTGCATTGGCAAGGCTCTGGACTTAAGTCTCCTGGGTAGAGGTAATTGGTTAATCCAGTTGAATAGAGCAAGAGAGCTTCTCTTTGCCTCTAGCAAAAGGAGAGCTGAGGATGTTTGCACCTCCAGCAGTCTGGTCTCTGCAGTGTGGATCGTGGTTCCTGAGGCACCACTGCTCATCAGCATCACTTGCATCAGTGCTGTGGGCTCACTGTCACCAGTCTTTGTCACTGTAGGTCCTCTGTTCAGCCAAGCCAAGTACAATAGAGACCAATTGTATTGCTAAGAAAACAATGTACCAGCCCATTCTCCCCCTCCCCGCGGTCCTCCCTGGAGTGTCAGCAGTGGTTACCCCATGGTGAAATGTCTCTATTGTCTGTCTTTCCCAGCTGCGTTTGGATGAGGCACAGGAAGCAGAGTGCCAGGTTTTAAAGATGCAGCTGCAGCAAGAACTGGAGCTGCTGAACGCATATCAGAGTAAAATCAAGATGCAGGCAGAAGCCCAGCATGATCGGGAGCTGCGTGATCTTGAGCAGAGGGTGTCCCTCCGCCGGGCCCTCCTGGAGCAGAAGGTAAAGTGGGCATGTGAGCATCCTAAGCACACTCCATATTTCAGATCTTAAATTCCACTTATCAGTGAAAGATAAACTGCTATTACTTTGCTGTATATAGTAACACAGATCATTTGGGTGTTTGTCTCTCTGGGGTTGAAAGCTCAGTGACACATAGACTAAACTTTCTGCCAGCTCAGGCCTCCCGTGTGAGCAGCTTCTGGCTGGGATCGAGCTGTCTGAAGTGTGCCAGAGGGGGATGTGCCTCTCTGGGCAGAAAGGAGAGAAAACTGTACTCTCTGTCTCTGAGCTGGAGATTGGCTTTCCTGGTTTATCAGAGAGCAGATAGTAACAATCTAAAGCTCGGGGCTGCAGTGTCCCTATGAAATTTTGTGTCTTATGAGCAAACTCAAAGTAGCCAAAGCCACAGGTGTAGTGCATCTGCTGCTCCTGAGGTCTCAGCTTGTAGTTGGCTACAGGTGTGCTTCTTGTTAAAGTGTATTCAGGCGTATCAGGTGCTTCTTGTTAAAGTTTGCTTCAGGTGCAGTGCTAGATATGTGTGTAGAATTGTGATTGGCATACACAGACCAAGAGAAGGGAAATGCACCAAAAACTGGTGAGAGGAAATAAACTGTCAGCCTTCCTCCTGCAGTTGTTTTCCCTTCGGACTTGCCCTATAGGTGTCAGCCATTGCCATTCACAGAACATTTCCCAGTTTTGTTCATCAGTGTGTAATAAATTAGGGTGATTACTCTGTGGCCTCGAGGTTCTTTACACTGAAATTCTTCTAGGTCCTAATGGATGGCTGCTGGGATAGTCCACAGAGCACTGCTCCACCTCACGGCCAGCGGAGGGAGCACCCCCAAGGAGGCAGCACAGTCCTGCTGGGCTTTGGTCTCTGCAAGGAGGCAATTGCTCTCAGAAAATAGATGAATTTATGAAAGCAGAGTTCCTGTGTGTCATTCGTGTGCTGTAGCTGTCTTTAGACACCACTGCTAGTTATTTTGGTCCCAGCTCCCGTCACAGCCTGGCACGGGTATGGGTTTATCTGGAGGTGCATTGCCCTCTGGTGGCATGAGCAGCTCGGGGAGGAAGTGCCACAGTGAGCTAGTGCTCCCTGCTCTGTGGGAGCAGCATATATTGCACATAGTGTTAGAAGCTGCAGTGAAGCCAGTGACTCAGAGAAGCCCACATCAATCAATAATGTTGTAGAATTTTTCCATTGTGTACCAGGATTGAAGTCTCTGTGCATGGAAAACCCCTGTGGAGGATCTGGCATCAGTAATGGGGATAGAAATCTTAACAATACTATTTCACAGAGAATAAAAACAGATAAAAATATCACCTAGCATAATTTTTCATTTTGTGTCCCTATATTGCCTTAGAATAGCAAAAAAATTGATGGTGCTTCAGCTTTCATAGGTTCCTGTAGCAATATGTGCAGTCTTGGCACATGAAAATCACAGGTCATACACCAGCAGTGAGACCTTGGTGGGGTTCCAGTCACTTGGCAGTGACTCAAGGGCAAACATGTGGGTCTGGAGGCAGACACACCATTCTTTTGCAGGGGTATTTTTTGGAAGGAGAGGTGATGTTCTGTTTTTGTAAGAACTAAGAGCTGTGAGTTTTCTGTTGTGGGTCCCTTAGTGATGTCACCTGGTGTTTGCTGGCATGTGCTAACTGAAGCTGGCAGCCAGAGAAAGGGCAGGTATGTGCAGAAGATGAATGTCTGCATTTATATGCACAAATAAATGTGTAGCCTGTGGCAAAGTCAGTCCCTGGTGTTCAGTAATAAACCAGATTCAAGAAGTTAGTGTATGCATAGAAATCTGCTTCCTTTTCAGCAAGCTGCCTTTACTTCTGGTGGTGCCCAATCACCATAACTCACCAGAGCGTGTGTGTCATGTCCAGCCCTGGAGTAAGGAGGGAGTAGCCAAGCCCCATTGATGTGAAATGTTGTTTGTATTGCACCAGCAATGGGCATGTCCCAAGAGTGTCTTTTAAAGAGTTTAGATTTAGTCATTTCCTTCCCACATGCCTCAGACACTTCATTTTCAGAGTGGTTTGAGTGATGTCACTTTAACAAAGTGAAGTTCAGTTGCACCAAGCCCTGTGTGTTACACTGTCACTGAGACTGAAAATGGTGACATGCTGAAGACACTGAAAAAGGAGGATTCTACTTAGCAGGACAGGGAAAAAAAAAAAAAAAAAAAAAAAGCAGAGCATTTTAAAGAGCTAATGTCACAGAAGGTACCTTCGTCCTCCACTGCCTTTGTGGCTTTCAGCAAGAATAGTGAGCAGGGCTGCTTAGTGCACAGTCTGTCACTCACCTAGAGTAACAGGCAAGTGGAGAAGGAGTTTCTGAAAGCCCCAAATGGCTCAGGAGATGACTCATGCTGGAGCAGATTGTTTCCTCAATTCCAGATGAAATTGCTTTGCATATTCCCTGACTCAGGCAAGAGAGTGCTTACAAGTACAAGGCTCTGCCTGGTGCCTTCAGCACAAACCCAGATAACACCTCTTGGCCATGTTGCTGCTGACAGCAGGGAGATGCCAGTGAGCTGTGCTGAAAGTCTTGGCTCCTGCTTTTTCCCCATTTGGTCTTTTTCACTGAGGCCAAAAGAAGCTTTTTCAGTGCTGGCAAGAAGATAATGGGTTTTGGTTCTCCACCTGACTGCAAAGATTTCAATAAGAAAGGCTTTCATCCCTGTCTGATGGGTGTCAGGAGGCCATAGTCCTGTGTTTTCAGTACTCATAGTGCTGATCCCAGTGCCCCTACCAAAGTAGTCTTGGAAACCAATTTGGAACAGTCTTATGGGGGAGAAATTGGAGTTGCCAGCTTGCATATCATCTAGCTAATAATCTGCCACACAACTCAAACAGCACTGCCTATGTCCCTCAGCCACACACCCTGGAAAAAGTATCAGGGCAGTGAAATATGAGAAAACCAAATTAGGAAAGGGGTGGTAGATAGGAGGTGATAAATACATGAGCTGAGAAAATCTGGCCAGTGAACATTAGAGAGGAAGCTGAATGTGGGCTTGTGCATTGAATCCTAGGGAAAACAGCAGTCATCATCATAATCATCATTAGATTCAGCTACAAACAGTGAAGGTCACCATAAGCTGTGTTGGCAGGCTGTACCTGAAGGTGCTTTCCCAGTAGGCATCTATGGAAGCTGTAGACTTTCCTGTATCTCAGAAGATGAATCTATGTCAAGCTGTTGGTATCAGTGCAAACTTCAGATTCACATCCCTCAAATTTCATGTGTTCACCAGGGAACAGGGACCAACACCCTCCAACTGGTGTTCACCATGCTCTGGGCTGTGTGGGTCTTTGAGACTTAACCCTTAAAAAATTCACCCTTTTGTATTCAGAACAGACTGCATGTCCACAGACATTCGATCTAGAGCCAGTTTCCTGCACAAATGCAGGAAAAAGTCCCTCAGTAGCTGTTACAGGTCCTCCAGAGGCTGTGCCAGTCCTGCTGCTACATTCTGTCTCTTTTTTTTCCTTCCTAGATTGAGGAGGAGATGCTGGCATTGCAGAACGAGCGCACGGAGCGGATACGAAGCCTGCTGGAGCGTCAAGCTCGCGAGATCGAAGCCTTTGACTCAGAAAGCATGAGGCTAGGTTTTAGTAATATGGTTCTTTCTAATCTCTCCCCCGAGGCGTTCAGCCACAGCTACCCGGGAGCTTCTGGCTGGTCCCACAATCCTACTGGGGGTGCAGGACCTCACTGGGGTCATCCCATGGGTGGCCCACCGCAAGCTTGGGGCCATCCAATGCAAGGTGGACCTCAGCCATGGGGTCACCCCTCGGGGCCCATGCAGGGGGTACCTCGAAGTAGTGCTATAGGGGTCCGCAACAGCCCCCAGGCTCTGAGGCGGACAGCTTCTGGGGGACGGACGGAGCAGGGCATGAGCAGGAGCACAAGTGTTACTTCACAAATATCCAATGGTTCACACATGTCTTATACATAACTTAAACAATAACTGAGGGTGGCAATTCCACTGGAGCTGTCTGCCAACAGAAACTGCCTACAGACACCAGCCCAGCAGCCTCCTCAGTGCGGTGCTGACGTGTGGAAGCTGGGTGCACATGGAATATTGTATTCATTTTGTAAAGCATTACGTTTTGTGTTTACTAACTGGGATGTCATAGTATTTGGCTGCAGGGTTTTGGGGGGTGGTTTTTGGTTTTTTGTTTTGTTGTTGGTTTTTTTTTGTTGTTTTGTTTTTTTGGGTTTTTTTTTATTTTATTTTTACGTTTTGGAGGGGTCTTGGGAGGGCATCTGAGAAATATATGCAATTAGTCAGAAGAGTTGGCTGGTGGTCATCACACTGACAGGACAGAAGGGCCTCAGACTGCCCTCATCATGCCATCCATGTAGGAAGTCTGAGGGAGAATGGAGACCTCTTCCCATGTCCATGAATTTCGATCTGCCACCCTGCAAAAACCAGGCAAGCTGCCTTTAAACCAACATCCAGGGGAGGAACAGCTGGATCTTCTGTTCCATTTTTGCATTAAATTGGATAAATTTCTAGGGTATTGCCTCTGCCAAGAGGCATTTTCAAAGAGTTGTAGGTGAGGAAGAAGGTGAGAAGAGAGGCCAAGACACACCGGGGCTCAACAGGGCCCTTCTACCCAAGTGCGCGCTCCGTGTCGTGTAAGAAGTGACGTTCTGTCAGAAGGCACTGGTCAGCTTCCCGAGAACTCTGTAGGTAAACCTGTCTGGGGGAACAGGCTAGGAATGTTTGGAATGATCTATCTGCTTTGGCACTCCCTGACTGTGCTGCTGGTAGCTCAGATGAGGTTGGGCAAAGGAGCGTAAGTAATGCACTTGTACAGCTAATACTGTGACATCTCATTTTAGCTAAGCATCAGAAAAATTCTTGGGGCCCAGCATAGTCCTTTTTGCTCCATTCAGAAATGTTTAGACTTTCAGCCAATCAGTCTCAAATGCCAGAGGTGTTTTGAAGGATGCCATAGTCACAAAATGCCATTGATCGGGTTTTCATTATTACACTACATCCACCAATTTATTACCTTTTTGGCTTGTTGCAATTTCCTGTTTACATGTAGCGTGTAGCCAACTGTTGAAATGTTTAGTTGCCATGGTGTACCAGGAGGAGCTGAGCCAATGACTCTTTCCCAGCTGATGACTAACCCACATCACCACTGTAGATCTTGCTGCATGTGAGGCTCCTTTTTTATTATTTTCATTGCTGCAATACTTCACAACTTTTACAGTCCCTAGAGATGCTGTGATATTTCGGCAGCGTATCACACCATGTGAGAAGGCACTACTTCCAGAGGGCTCACTGGAGCTGCTGTACTACTGAAAGGAAACAAAGGAGGTTGTGAAATCCATACAGTGATAAAAGGTCAGGGAGTCTTAAAACTGAATGACTTTGTTGGCATCGTGTCATCCCATAGTGCTGGGAACCAGAGATGCCCCCATGCTCTCGTGCCGGTGCCAGGATGGTCTCGGTCAGCCAGGACTGTGAGAAGAGCAGGTAGATGAAGTTTGGTTTGAGGCAAAGGTTTTCGTCTTGGGGACTGACCAGCCAGGGTTCTTTGTAAATGTTTTTCCTTGCACACTAATCATCTTGAAGAAAACACTAGCTGCTAACTCTAGGATTTGCCTTTAATATGTTTATAGGGCTCAAAAGCGAGGTTTTCCGAATGTGTTTGTCCACGTGACATATTTGTATAGTAAATAGTGTCTCGCTGCTGTTCAGTACTCGGCAGGGCAGCGTTCTTTCATTAGCTAAATTAACATCCACTCCCAATCCTCAGCTCTCTGCCAGTGTCTGGTGAATCCAGCTGGGATTTCTAGCGTTGTGATGTAGCGTATCACTCTAATTGAAGATGGAAACTCTACCAAAACATGTTTGAGCAGCCCCTTTGTAAGGAGTTTTGTTGTACTAACAGTTGACAGAAGTCTGGGAGGAGGTGTGGGTCCCATGGAGGTGCCTCTGGATGCTCCTGGAGTCAAGGGGTGACTGTGAATTGTCCTGTCCTTTCCTCTGCTATGTTTTTATGTGGAATTGGATGTTTTGGGGTCACTCTTTTGCATTGCAGTGTTGTTGAAATGAAGCAAAACTCGTTTAGGAAAGGTACCTGTGTTTCCTTAGGTTTGGAAGGAGAGACAAAACCAAAATGAAAGGCCAAAATTGTATTGGGGTTCACCATGTGATTGTGGAGAGTGTGCCCAGAGCATGGTGCTAACACAGCATTTTGAGTTCAGCTCCTCTATCTCAAACAGCAGCAGCTACAGTGGAGACAGGCTATACCTGCAAGTTCAGTGGGTTCATTCTTCTGCTTCTGTTATGGTTTGAATTTGGTCAAAGTCTCTGGCTTAAATTGAGCTACTTCAACAGAATTCTCTCAACACATCTATTTGTGTAATGTCAAGCATGACTGAATGCTGAATCCAAATGATGGCTATCCCATATTGGCTTTTTTGTATTCAAAAAGAATTGTGTAGTAACCATTTTTACATGTATATCATGTGCAGACCTGGACTATTCCAACAAGTTAATATTTTAATTAAAATAGTTTGCAAAAACTGATTCAGATCAACTGGTCTAAATGTGTGTGTCCCTGTGTGTATGTGGGGGAAGAAAAGCTGTCCCAAAACTGCCTGATCTTGAGAGGAAGCACCTCATTACACAGCTGTAGCCAGAGGAACTCAGGGTCAGGCTGTGCCTTGGAGGTATTTGAGGAGGCCCTTGGTGTTGAGAATTTTAATGCATCTCAGATTTATTTCTGAGATACATGAAAAACTGTGCACTAGAGAGATGCAAACACTCTCTGAATCAGTTTGCAAACTCTTATTTTTAAAAGTAAAGCATTTTTAAAAGTAAGGCAAATTGCTCCATGTTGTGCTCATTGCAGTCATGCCCTAACTCGGTTTTAAAATTACTGTAAATTGTGGAAACAACTCCAGTACCTCAGCAAAGATGTTCTCTTGCATCTCTTATGTTCATATTTAACACTGGGGAAGTCTTCTGTGTGGACTACTTGCAAACTTTATTGCGGTATTTTTAAATCACCAGCTTGACCCCTGAAATCTCTTTTCTGTGGTTATTTTTCTCTCCCCTCTGCAAGACCTGAAGTTCTGGTGTAGCTTAGCCCAGAGATGGAAAAAACCCTGAGTAGCCAGCATTTTTACCTCTTTCTGATTCAAATTTCCTTTGATTTTGTTCAAAATCAGTGTAAGGGACCACGTTTTCCTTGTTTTCCATGGTCCCAGGGAGCCAGCAGCCACCTCTCCCTTCCATGTTGAACATTACGTGCTTTCTTCCTTGGATGCAGCAATGAAATGGAGGCCACAGCTCTGTTTCACCTGCATTCCCTCCAAGCCTGTGAACTTCAAAGAGGTTGAACAACTAAATACATGGTGTGATACCAAACTTTCCACAGAAAAATTCCCTGCAGCCATTACTTGCCTGGCTTGGGGCCAGGCTGGCATTGCTCTGTGTCCCACCCAGCCCTCCTGCGCCAGAAGAACGGGCACTGCACACTCGCTGTGACCTGCACGGGGGTGCAGCCAGGGCAGTCCTGGGGCTGTGCTGTTGTTTAAACCCCCAGGATGCCTCGCCTCCAGGCTCCCAGCCCCTCGACCCTGCTTACGTGCCATTTCTTGAGAGGCAATAAATCCTATCGTACCACTGTCTACCATTACTCTGTTGAAAACGCACATCTCTCTGGATATATATATGGTATCTCATTTGTATATATTTATATACTCTGTATGTACGTGTGTGTGGGTATAGGTGCACACACACCTCATGCTGTGCATTTCTGTCAGGGCACTTCAGTTCTGCTGTTCTTTAGCGCTCCTGTTTGTGAGCAAAAGCAACCTCTCAGCAGGGCTCTCGGGGCGAGGGCACAGACGTGGCACAGGCTGTGCTAGGGCTGAACCCTTGCTGAAGTGCAACCCTGGTAATTGCAGCTTGCTTTTTCTGGGGCATGAGAGGGTAGGTAGCTGCTGCGGGTGTGCTTTGAAGGAGAGAAGGGAGCTTCCTGAGGGTACCAGAAAGTCACAAGGCAGCAGAGAAGAAAACAAGATGGTTTAGCGATAGGCAAGCAGTGGAGGCAATGTAGGGATCTGCTGGGGAGGCGGCGAGTGGGCCGGTGAAGTGCTCAGCAGGCTGAGCTCAGAGTCCCCAGCTGCGTCTCACCACAAAAGATCACAAGCCCGGCACGGTCTTGGCTCGCTGCACCAGCACTGGCTTTTGGCATTCCTGAGGTGGAGCCGCCGCTAGCTCTGAACACTGACTGCCTTGGCGTGTGTCTGATACCTGGAGGTTCTTAGGTTGTGTGGAGAGGCAAAAGAGAAGCTAAATTGGAAGATTTTAAGTACACGTGTGTGTACTTACAGACTTATGGTCTGTACATCCATATATACACACAGAGATGCTCGTGGTCCATTCTTTATTCTGCTTAGGCCTGTGTGCTTCGTCACTCAAGTCCAGCCGGCTGTGGACAGCCTCGTTCCTCTCCTGGGTGCTTGCTCTGCAGTTCTAGTAAATCTTGCCCTGGTCTTTCTCATAGTAGAGGGGTGAGTGCCATGCTGGACACCACCAGCTCCTCAAGCTGTGAAGACCCTTCTGACCTTCTCCTTTGTCCTCTACAGACCCCATCTTTGGAGGCATTTGACAGTTCAGGGGATAAGCGGTTCTTGCATGTGTCAGGTCACGCATGGACACCCCGCCAGCTCAGCAGAATGCCAACCCTGGGCTCTCTTTGTGCTACCAGAGAATTCAGAGGCAATATTCCCCCTGTCCCTTTTGGAAGGTCTCTTGCAAGTTTTTATAAGAGAGGCTCAGGTTTGTTTGGGTCATTCTTACCATTTTCCCAAGGAGTAGTGTTGTCTTTACCTGTGTTCCTGCCTGTAGGATGTTCCCACGCCAGTGCTGGCCCACAGTAAGCCCAGGACCACGTGCCAAGGACAGAGGAGCAGTGGATACCCAGGCAGGGATGCTGGTCCTTCTGCTGTGGTTGTTTGAGTTTGCACTTTTACAAATTGATTGAGCCGAAGTCTTTTGATGACTGTATGTCAGGCGCTTTGGAGGATTGGGGCTTGCTGTTTACAGCCAGAAAATAAGAAAACCTGATAGATCTAGTGGTTTTAGTAAACATCACCCCACCAGGGAGCAGTGGCAGCAGATAACCCAGGTTCCTGTTGCACAATGAAGTTCAGCCAACTGGGGCTGTGATGCTGCCTGCTGCATCCCTGCCCCCTCCTCCAGGGGAAGGAGAGCCCTTTGTCAGCTAGAGAGGGACTTAGTAAATCGGATTTGCCAGCAAACAAGCACCTTAATCACTGAGCTGTGGGTCTCAATACTTGCACTTCACCTGAAGGCTCCCTGGTAGGGAGAAGGCAGTTTGGTTCATGACCATTGGCTCTGTACCTGCCTGGCATCCTCAAAACACCCTCAAGCCATGTCCTAGGGAAAATAAGACCCCAATTCCAGCTCCCACTCTCCTTGCTTTCTCTGAGTGCACACAGTGAGACCAGGAACCAGGAGGGCCGAGCCTTGCCCCCATGGATGTGAACAAACCCTGGGGGGAAACTTCTCCCCACCTCGCCCCTCTGGCCCCCTGCCCCGCTCCCCACCCTTGAGTACGGGTACCTCAGAACATGCACAGTTTGAATTTTCACTGACAATTAGTTTAATTATTGTCAGTGAAAAGAATTGTAATTATCTGTAAATATGTAGTTAACAAATTGACCTAGTTTCTGTATTTTTTAAGTTTTTGTACTAAAATTTATAGATACAGTATGTGCCAGCTAGCAAAAAGCTACTGTAATTGCCAGTCGTAGTTCAGCATGCACCTAATCCCTGAGACTTGTCCAGTGATGCTGTAAGGAATTTGTGCTTAAATATTGCGAGCAGGGGAGGCAAACAGCCACTGGCCTGGGGCTTTTGGCTTCCAGCTTCCAGCTGGGTTTTCCCTGATGGCTGTGTGGAATCTCCTTCCCCTGGGTGTCCTGTACTGCACGGAGGGCAGTGCGAGGGACGGAGCGGTGGCTTCGAGCTTGCTCTGGAGCTGAACTCAATGGGAACCAAGTTCAGGTTCTTTGCTGCAGTTTAATACCGGCTTGTGACTATGTTTTTCAATCTCTCCAGAAATTATCTGTTTTTCCCCTTCCAACTGTTTTTGTCTTAAGCCCGAGTTCATCTAAATCCACTGGAGGAAAAAAAAAAAAACGAAAAACAGCAAAACAAAAAAAGACTTTGATTTGAGGTCGTTGCCTGCTTTTAGTGCCAGGATCACACATTTCTATGGCAACTCTGAGCTCAGCAGAGTGCAGAAATCAGCGCAGGGTTGTTGACAAGCTGAAGTCGGCGGCCGCTGCCTCTGCATGTCTCCGGCAGAGCCCGACTGTGCCTGGTGGCGGCTGCCAAGGGCGAGTTTGGGGGTGCAGTGTGGTGGCTTGTGGGGGTCCCAGTGTCCCTGCCCCACCTCAGCTGGCTTGCCCTGCAAGACCTGCTGCTGAGTGAGGGGTGGGCTCCTAGGAATGGTCAGGATCTGTGCTCCGTGTCCTGTGGCAGAGGCAAGCCTGTGAGTCAGTAGCTGTGCTGAGCATCCTGGGAAGCTGCGAGCAGAGGAGTCTGAGCACCGGTGAGGCCGTGCTCTCCGGGTCTGGTTGTCCTGGAGGTTGTAGGGAATGGGAGCTTGTTAGGATTTGAGGGTCAGAGAAGGAGAGGCAGACGTGCGCGTACGGGTTTGGCTTTTGGCAAGCAAACCACCCGCTTCCTTTCTTCAGCTTTTCTTCCCTCCTAAACCCCCACAGCTCTTCCCCTGCTTTGCTTGGAACAGGAACATTTTTTTTACCTGCCTAGAAACAGCTAAAAGATTGGGGGGGGAGCAGCCCTGATGTAAATAATTAACGTTGCAAAGTGAAGTGTGTATAACATAAAAGGCTACAGCCCTTTGGTGACTTGTAAATGCTTTGAGAAGGTTGTGGTATGACGTGGAGGGGCCAAGCGACCTGCCCGGCCCCGCAGCCATCGCTGCCTCACCGCCACCGCGGGGCCGGGGGGTCAGGAAAGGATGGGGGGACACCCCGGGCCCCTCGGCCGTGGGACCTCCCCCTCGGTGTAGTGGATGGGAGGGTAGTGTAACGTGTGTAATACGGATAGGAGAAGCTGTGTGAGGTGTGTATAGTGTATATTTTTTAAAAATAGCTTGCTTGTGTTGTGAAGATTTTAAAGACAAACTTGAGAATTCTAGCCTAACTATTAACACAAGTTTAACATCAGTTACCCCACTGGGTTCAGAGCCTCTTGAATGTATATTCCTTTTTGTAACCTAAATGACCTATTCTTCTACCAGTCAGCCAGACATCCTATTTATATTTTTAATTTTATATATTACTTTCCATTTGTTTTCATTATTTCCAGCATGTTTCTGGGTTTGGGTTTTTTGTTTGTTTGGGGGGGGGGTGGTGTTTCTTTTTGCACAAGAATTGTGTGAAGTCAAAGAAATGTTAACTCAAACCTGGTATTTTCCAACCTGTTCCCCCTCCCCTTCCTCTCCTCCACCCCTGTTGTGGTTTTTTTTTTTTCTTTCTTCCGACAACAGTTTGGGATTTTTCTGGGCTGGGATGCAGCGGGTGGGAGGAGGGGATGGCTCTTTTCCATTTGCAGCTTTTGTGCAAATGCCAGGTCTTTTTGCCAGTCAACTAAAAAAATGCTTCACTTGCTGGTTGCTTTAAAAAGGAAAAAAAAATTTAAATAAAAAACAAAAATGTAACCTTATCAGTGCGATGTAGACCCCGGCGGGAGGAGGGGAAGTGCACACCTGTAGCCACACACCTCTGGCTTTGGCTGCAAAACAAAAGCAAACCTTTCCTGGCAAGGAGGTGACCACAGGGCAGCTGCTGCCTGACCCCGTGGAGGGTTTGCTGGGCACAAGCTCCGTGTGCGGCCGGGCTCGGAGCCGTGCCGGGAGCACCATGCCTTGGGCTTGCTCTTCCCCCTCGGCAACCGCCTGCTCATGTGCACAAACCCAAGAGCTGCCTGCTGATGACAGCAAAGCTGTTACTGCTTTTCCTCTCCTCCTCCTCCTCCTCCTCTTCCTCCTCTCCCCCTCCCCAAGGAGGTCCAGCTCCCCAGCAAGAGCTCACCCAGCGCCCAGCCCAGCGCCATGGCCGTTTGCTCTGGGGCATCATCCAGGTATGGCCAAGCCCGGTCGGCGCCGTGCTGTGCCACAGAGCATTAGATAGAAAAAAACACACACATATCTGCTGTTTTACTATGAACACTGGTCTGAGGTTTCCAGGCTCAGCACCACGGTGATGGGCCATGAAGGATTTAACCAGGGGAATTAAACTCCTTCTTGCTTCCGTGTCTGGTAGCACCAGCTGGTATGAGTGAATCTACAGGTGTGCGTTTTCCTTCTTGTAGAAAATGCCACGAGCACTAACTGGTAAGGCTTAATGTACAGTATATTGTCAGTATTCTGGTATTCTTCTGGTTCAACATACATTATAGCTCATATATAACCTGTATTAATTGTATAGATTGTGCATTTAAAGCTGTTACCAAGTTGTCAGAAAATAAGAGAAGAGAAAAAAAAAATAAGGTCATATGTAATATTTTGTTTGTAAGTATCCTTTGTATCATAGCAAAGGAAATGTTAAAAAAAAAAAATCAACTGTAATAAAGTAATTTTAGTACACGGAGTGTCTGCCTGCCTTTGTGAGACCCTGCCCAGGGGGGCTACCGCGTGTAGGACCTCTGCCAGGTGAACACAGGGAGCTCGACCGGGGGACCCCCCCACCTGCGGGGCCGCGGCAGCCCCTTCCTCCGCTCCTCCGTCCGCAGGAACTCGGCCATGGCCCTGAAATATTCCAGCACGGCCTCGTGGGCCCAGCAGCGCCCCGGCCCTCGCTGGGGGAAGCTGCAGTGCCCCCCGTGCGGGGTCAGCAGCAGGAAGAAGTAGGGGCTGCTGCGGAAGAGCTCCCTGGGCAGGCTCTGGGCCAGGGGGCCACGCACCGGGTCATCGGCGCTGCAGAGGCACAGCACCGGCACCGCCGCCTCGTCCGCGTCGCGCAGGGGCTCGTTGCGCTCCCAGTAGCTCTCCCAGCTGGTGGGGCGGCTCCAAGTCCGGCAGAAGAGGGTTTCCTCCAGCTCCCGCAGCGAGCGGCTGCCCAGGAGCCTGTCCATGTCCACCACCTCGGCCAGGGCTCCCACATACCTGCGGGGATGGTGTGGCCGCTGTGGGCCTGGAGGTGCAGGGGTGCTGCCATGGGCTGGGGGCAGTGGGGACACTGCTGGGGATGATGGGATGGGGGCCACAGAGAATGTTGGCAGCAGCTGGGACATGCTGCCGTGGGAGGTGGAGGGTCATAGGGGTGCCACTTGGAGCTAGGGGCTACAGGCCTGTTGCCATAGGGCTGCCACCAGTTTGTGTGCCCAAGGGCTGCTTGACAGGGCCCTCCTGGCCATGAATGAAAGGAATAGGTGTGACCCTGACTGCCCCAACCCCTGAATGGCTTAGAAGGCCCATCTCAGCCCCTTGCTAGGGATCCTAGAGGGTCCCCACAGCACAGCCCAGGTGCCATGACAACAGGAGACGGCCGGTGCTCCTGCTCCGTTACCGTGACAGCAGCATTTGCAGTGGGAATCAGGAAATAGGGAGGGGGGAGATTCTCTGCTGCCCGCCCCCCACCACCCCATCCCTGCAGTAAACACTGTTCCTTGCTGCACCCATCTGAGATTTGCTGCAGCTTCACCTGTCACCTGTTTGCCCCTATGTTTTGGGGTTTACCTGCATTTTTTTGGCTCCTATCTGGCCACCTGCAGGGTCCCTTTGCCCCTGCAAGCTCTCAGCACCCCCCGGGGAAGTGCCCATTTGCTCAAGGCCTTAGCCCAGGGCAGTTTGTCTCCTGTCTCAGCCAGTGCTTGGTCCATTCGAGCCTGGCTGTGTTGGGCAATAGGGAACCCAGACCTCTTGGGAAAGGACAGCAGCAGTCGCAGCCTCCAGCCCAGCCCTGGGTTGGCATCACAGTCCCCCCACCAGGGCCAACGGGAGGGTCAGGTTCTGGGGATGAGAGGCAGTGCAGGGGAGAGGGGCCAGCCCCACTCACCCCTAAGGGTCCAAAAGCAAATGGGGGCTTCACCAGCTCCTCCCAGGAGGAACTGTGAGACCCTGCCCCAGATGTCCCAGCTCAAGAACCCCAAGATGCTGCAGCTGCCCCAGCCAGGCTGGGGACACATGTGGTGGCCCAGCTGGCCCCCATGGCAGCCGGTTTTGGGCTGGTGTTCATTAACCAGCACATTTTGCTGCCCTCAGCATCTCTGCCCCTGCACTGGGGCTCCCGGTGTCGGCAGCAGCACCCACCCCGTGCACACCCCCAGGGATGACCGAGGGGTTCCCGGAATATACCAATCCACCTCCCCAAGCCCAAGGGACTGCACTGACCTGCTCAATCCCTGCTTCAGGTGGAGGAGCAGCGGCCACTCGTAAAGCCAGGGCATCCTGCCCTCAAACCAGTCCCGGCCACGGAAGATGGGGGAGAGGCAGGCGGCGGCGGCCAGGCGGCTGGAGGAGCCGCTCTCGCCCAGGTAGGCGAGCAGCAGCCCCGAGCCCGAGCCCTCGCTGACGGCCAGCAGAGAGGCAGAGGGGTGCCGGCACCGCAGGTAGGTCACAGCCTCCCGCAGGTCCCCGGGATCCCCGAAGGGCTGGAGCCGGGGGGTGGTGAGGGGGCAGCCATTGTGGCCCCGGCGGTTGAAGATGACGGGGATGAAGCCCCGCTCCAGCGCCCGCAGCCCCAGCTGCAGCAGCCCCCCCGTCACCTTCCCGGCAGCGTTGGGAATGAGCAGCAGCACTGGGCTGGAGACCCCCCCGCCGCCACCTGCAGCCCCCCACGGCCCCACCAACCAGTCCAGGGCAATCAGCCCAGAGTCGGACAGCTGCAGGAGCTCACGGGCCACCACCGGCTCCGGCTCAGGTGGCTGCAGGAGCTGCCACAGCATCTGGAGCCGGGGCCAGCTCGGCCACGGCCAGCGTCCCCCCCGCAGCGCCGCTGAGCGCCCCAAGCTCCGCACCAGGTGCTGGGCCAGAGCCGAGGGCTTGCACAGCAGCCGGCAGTGCCCCGAGCCCTCCTCGCCCATGAAAGGGATCCCCTCCTCCTCCTCCTCCTCGTCCTCCTCTCCCACGTCTCCAGGCACCTCCAGGCTCCCTGCCCAAAGGCACCAAGCTAGGAGGCCCAGCCCCATGAGCACCGCGGCTGCGGCCACCAAATCCTCCGGGGACAGCATGGAGGCGGCAGGAGCCTCAGCCGGCAGCCCCGATGGTCGGCGGCTCGAAGAGCGACGGCGGGGCTGTGCAGAGAAGCCCAGCCCCGGGGCTGGGTAAACAGCAGGGCTGTGCCGGGGAAGGCGTGAGCGGCGGCCAGCAGGGCCAAGGGGACTGGGTGAAACGGGAGGGACACGTGGCCAAGCCCTGCCTGGCGCCGCAGGGGTTGAAGCCCCTGCAGCCACGGACCCTCCATGGGCACAGGAGGGATGGGGCCGGGAAAGGCTGCCTAGGGTTAGGGTTCCGCCTAGGGTTAGGGTTTTCTAAACCACAAAGCCCAGAGCTCCAGGCACACTGCAGCTGCAGAGGGCATACCAAGGAGGACATAAAAGTTATTCCAAGGAAGCACCTCTGGAGGCAGC
The DNA here is from genome assembly GCF_022539315.1 of Serinus canaria. Taxonomy (NCBI): domain Eukaryota; kingdom Metazoa; phylum Chordata; class Aves; order Passeriformes; family Fringillidae; genus Serinus; species Serinus canaria. Next base: position 3,980,324 of record NC_066332.1, on the reverse strand, counting down.
CACCTTGTGGCACTTTTGTGTCCTCCTTGGCATGCCCTCTGCATCTGCAATGTGCCTGGAGCTCTGGGCTCTGTGGTTTAGAAACCCCAACCCCAACCCTAACCCTAGGCATAACCATAACCCTAACCGTAGCCAGCAAATCAGTCTTGCAATGCTCACACCTTTATTGATACAAATGTACAAGGACACATCTTACAGTGGGGAGTGCAGCCCCGGCACGGGGCAGGACGCCCGGGGAGGGGTTCAGGACGCCCGGGGAGGGGGGACCGCAGGCGCCCCAGTCCAGTGTAATGCCGTGGGTGGCCTCCGGAGTAGCGGCCACCCAGAGAGGGGTTTTGTGGGGAGTGGGGGTACAAGGCCACCGCCGCCACGGACAGCTACAGAGGCTATGTACAGGATAAGTTAGGCGCGTGCCATGGGGTGGGCAGGGGGCTGTACAGGGGGGATGCAGGCACCTACCCCGCAGGCTGAGCACCAGCTCCTTGATGGCACGGGGGGCACGAGGAACCCCGCACCTCGGCTCCCCAAAAAGGCCACTTGCAGCCATGCTCGCCCCAAGTGCTGGCTGCTGCCAGAGGGAAGGGAGGCATGGAGAGTGAAGGGGCCTGGGGACATGGGGAGGACTCGGGCTGGCGCTCACTGCTTCTTCTCACGAGTGGTGATGGTGACCAGCTGCTTGGCGGCCTTGGCGATGTCGTAGGCACACTGGATGACCTGCTGGGTCAGGAGCTGGTAGTCCACAGTGGCGCCGGGCTCGGGGGGCACAGTCTTGCGGCACTCGCTCTGCAGCCGGTAGGCGCTGGCGTTGAGCAGCCGCAGGGAGCTCCGCACCGTCTCCAGTGCTGGTTTCTGTGGCAGAGCACAGGACCAGCATCAGAACCTATGCTCAGGGGGCTGACAGTGTCTGGTGGAGATTACAACCACCCCAGGGACACACCACTCCTCCTACCTTAGGGAAGAGTGATGCCATCTCTGTCACAGCCGAGTGGATCTTCTCTGAGCAGGGCACGAAGCTGGGGGCAAGGGCAAAGGGTGAGTAACACGGAGGACAGCGGCTCCCGAGCAGGGAGGGTGACAAGGCATGGCTCCAGCCCTGGTCTGGGTGTCCAGAAGAAACCTAAGGCTGTGCCCCAGTCCTACCTATCATGCTTGGACTCTTGTGCTGCCCGCAGCAGCTCCTGGATGTTCTTGGTGACCTGCTCAGTTTTGAGGATGACGTCCTCTGTACTGGGCAGGCCGGGGTCCAGCTCCCCGTCCAGCGGGTCCAGCTCGTGGGGGAAATCCTCATCCTTGCTCAGCTCCACATACCGCTTCCCCTCCATGCTGCAGGGACCAACCAACCGCCCTGGGTCAGTATCAGCCCCTTGTCTCTGTGTCCCCATGTACCCTGCTGCAGCCCCCAGCCCCACCACTCACCTGATCAGAACCTCACCGGCCTGTGTGTTGTCGTAGTCACTGTCAGTGCCGCTGCCATGCCGGTCCAGCTTGCTCTGGAGAGGAGAGGAGCAGTGTCAATCCCTGCCCAGCCCCATCCCCACAAAGGGTCGGGAGTCTCCCCACCACAAAGATTGTTCCCCCTCCCTGATACATCACCATGTGTCGGGCACCATCAGGCGGGCAGGAGAGCAGCGGGGAGGATGGAGGGAAGGGCACCGAGGAGGCAGATGGACCTTTCCGGATCTGGAGGGGGAAAAGAGGGGAAGTCCATGCTGAACGGGGTGCAGAAGGGTGTGGAGCCGACCCCGGTGACGTGCAGGGGAGGACGAGCACAGGGGACACCGCCACCCTGCATGCAGGAACATTCCGCAGCTGCCATCCCTTGGGGAGGTCCCCGGCCTGACCCAGGGGGGTGCAGGGCGGTGGGGGGACAGGACATCCCAAAGGCCACATCCTGGGCAGGCGACAGCCACCATGTCCCATGCAGGAGCCGCCCCCGCTGCGGCCCCCTTACCCGGTACACGCTGGCCGGGATGTGCATGGAGTACAGAGCCTCGTCCTCCACCTCCTGGCGACACACGAAAGGTTACGGCCCCGTGGGGACGGGACCCAGCACCCTGTAGGGCTGGGGGACTGCTGCACCCCAAAACCCTCCCACCCAGCCCAGCACACTCACGCCGGGGCTGAAGGGCTGGAGCCGGGTCACCAGCTCCTCCACCGGCTGCCCAAAGGGTTTCAGCGCCGAGCCCGGCTCGTACATGGAGAAGGCCTGGCGGTCCCGGCGGTGGGGGGGGGCTGTGCCCGGCGGGTGCCCGTGCTCTGGCCGCTCGCTGGGGGCCGGGGTTGGATGTGCAGGACCAGTCTGCTGCCGAATCTGCGTGTTCTCTGCCTGCAGCTTGTGGATCTGCAGCCAGGAGAAGAGGGAAGGCATCAGTGAGGAGGGGAGGGTATGCTGAGCAGGGGAGTCCCGCTGGCCCCACACCCACCTCGCGCTGCAGCCGGCGCAGCTCATCGCTCAGGCTGTTGTTCACCTTCATCAGTTGCTGCACCTTGGCCTCAGAGGCAGCCAGAGCCTTCTTCACCTCCAGGTACTCCTGCAGCGTGATGGGGCCATCTGACAGGTCGGAGGAGTCCATGCTCTGCAGAGAGAGGAGCTCAGCTCTAGGATCCCAGAGGTGGGGGTCTGGGAGGGGGTCCAGGCCGGGGCCCAGGCTCACCCTGGCGCGGTTGTTGCGGGAGGCGTTGCGCAGCAGCTCCTGGTCCGTGTCCTCGTCAGAGGCGACGCTGTCGTAGTCGTGCTGGTCGTCCAGGTCACTCTGGCTCCGCAGCGAGTAGTCGAGGGCGTCTGGGGAGGGCAGGGTGGGTGCTGAGCACAGGGCAGGGGGAAGTGCTCAGCCCCTGCTCGCTGCCCTCCGTGCCTCACCTGTGGGGCTGAGCAGACTCTTCCCTTGCTGCCGGCGCTTGGCTTCCCCGAGGATGTCGATGAGCAAAGTGGCAAACTCCCTGGCGTTGAACCTGGCCAGTTTTTGCCGGCCCTGAGGGCAGGAGGGGGAGAAAGGAGCTGAGCAGAGGTCTGAGTGCACAGGGGGGTCGTGTGGCCTAGAGGGGGCCTCACCTGGTTGCGCGTGGCTGAGTACTCAGGGTTGACAGGGAGGAAGGGGACGGCGCTGCGCTCTGTCACCAGCGTGCTGTGGTTCTGCGTGGTCAGCCAGACTGCAGGAAGGCACCTGGTGTCAGACCCGGGGGACACAGGGGCTGGACCCCCCCGGACAAGCAGGCTGCAGGGCCCGGAGCCGGCAGGACGCAGGCGCGGGCGCAGGGCCAGCCTGCTGGGGTTGGGAGTGGAGCCTGGCCAGGCTGACGGGAATCGCCTCCCCCAGCCAGCCAGCAGGGCTGGGGTCCCCCCATAACCCACTAACAGGACCCCAAAAGTGCTCTTCACCCTTTCAGGCACCAGCTCAGCACCCCCCAGCCAGTGGGAAGATGGTTTGACGCATCTGTTGGCACCCGCCCCACCACGGAACTGGGATTGCCCCCACCCTGCCACCCCCCAGATCAGGGGCACCACTGCAGGCTGAGCTCCCATCCCTGGGGGATCCCAGCACCCACCTCCAGCAGCACCCAAGCCCTGGCACCCAGCGGCGGCCCCTCGCTCTGAGCAAAGCTGAGCAAACCTTCCCGGCCGGAGGAATGAAGGAGGGGCCTGCGGTCCCGGCGGACGCGTCCAGATCGGGGGGGGGAGCGCAGGGCTCAGCCGCGGCCCCGCCGCTGCTCCTCCCCCGTGCCGCGCCGCCCGCCCCGGCCCTGGGGGGCTGCACCCCGCACCCCCCGCTCACCCGCGTCGTTCTCCCGACGGTCCACCTCGTCGTACACGTCCATGGCCAGCTCCTCGAAGAGGCGGTTGCTGAGCTGCAACAGTACAGGGGACAGTGTCAGGCAGGAGGAGAGGGACAGGCGGGACACCCCCAGCCCTGCCCTGGCCCCAGCTCACCGCCTGCAGCTTCTTCTTGGCTGCCTTGGCCAGTTCAGAGAGGTCCAGGCTGGGGGGTACGGGGAGGGGGAAACAAAAAGTGGGGGTTATTCCTGGCCTGTTCACACCAAAACAGTCCCCAGCTGCACCCCACCAAGACAGGGACCTCCCCCCTCAGGCACTGGGGGCTTCACCAAGCAGGGCTGGCAGGCAGGCACAGGGAGATGAGGTGGTGGGGGGTGGGCGGGACCCCCTCCCCGAGTGCCCCCCAGGTGCTGGGCTGGGCCGAGCGGCCAGGGCTGCAGGGGGGGCCCATGCCAGCAGCATGGGAGTCCCCGGAGCCGAGCGCCGAGCGGACAATACCTCTGTGCCATGCACTTTGGGCGCACCCTGCGCTCCGGAGAAGGCAGCGGAGGGAAGAACAGGATAAAGGCGGACGTTAAACGCGCGGGCACGCCGACCCCCCACCCCCCAGGGACGCTCCAGTGACTGGGGTCCCCCCTCAGCCCAGCGGGGACGCTGTGGGGGACATGGGACAGGGCAGCAGAGCCACGGGCGCCAGGCACTCACCTGTCAGCCATCTGCGGGATGATGTAGTGCCCATTCTTGTGGTCTGCATAAAGAGAGGGGGGGTGAGCAGGGCCACGTGCTCCCTCCAGGGTAACCCCCTCACCCCAGGACCCCCTCACTCACCCGGCTTCCTGCCGCAGAGGTAGAAGGCCAGCCGGTCAGTCAGCTCGTACTGGCACTCCACCAGACGCTCCGCCAGCTCGTGCTGGGCTGCCTGCCTGTGGGAGGGCCGGCAGGGGTGATGCCCACCCTAACTGGGGGTGCAGGCAGGGGTGACCCCCTTCCCTGCCCTCACCTGGCATAGTCAATGGGGGTCCGGCCGTTCACATCGGGCGCCCCAGGGTCGGCACCGTAGACCACCAGCAGCTCTGCCTGCAGGATCTGCCCGGCCTTGGCGGCCACGTGCAGTGGCGTGGTGCCCTTCTCCTGTGGGCATGGGCAGCCTCAGCCCTGCAGCCTGCATGTGGCATGAGGCTCCGGAACCCCCCTAGGCCCCACACCACCTCTGGGGTCCCTGAGCCCCACCAAAGCTCACCGGGTGGAAGAAGTTGGCCTGGGCACCCAGTGAGAGCAGGCGCAGGCAGGTCTCCAAGTTGCCTGTCCGCACGCTCGAGTGCAATTGCTGCAGAGGAGAAAGCTGGTAATGGGGGGATCTGTCCCCACTGCCACAGGGGGGTCCCTGAGCCCCCAACCCCACCTTGCTGAGGTCCTTGGCAGTGACGCCGTCATCATCCCGGCAGGGCAGCTTGTGGACGAAGGCCAGCATCTGATACTTGGCACGGATGAACTCCGACTTGGTGGGGCTGGAGGGTGGGCAGTGGGTTTTGGGGTGAGGAGGGGGCTCCCAGCCAGTGCTGACCCCCTCCCCACAGCACAGGGGGCACTTACTGCACTTTGTCCTGGGGGTTTGCCTTCCGGCGCCCACTCTGCACCTGCGCTGGATCCAGCAGTGAGTGCTCCCAGATGGAGTTGGCCCCGTTGCTCGCCAAGGTGTGCACCATCTGCAGGGGACAGGCAGGGCCCAGTGGGCATGGGAGCTCCCAGCGTATGTCTCCCCACATTCCAGTGTCCCCAGCACCCACCTGGAGCAGGGTGGCGGGCCAGGGGCTGTGGCGCAGGTGCTTGACGATGGAGATGTGGCGGCCCAGGCTGCGGTGCACGCTGCAGCACTCGTCACAGATGAGCACCCCGCGGTTGATCGACGCCCAGCCAGGGTCTGGGGGTGGCATGGGGTTGTCAACGGGTGTCCCCTCCCCATGCCATCCCCTCCTCATGCATCCATCCAGCAGGGGGGATGCGTTGCCACAGCAACCATTTCCCGAGAGATGGAGAGGGGCTCAGCCGATCACCAGGGGAAACCCACGGGTTTCCCATAGCAACCACCAACCAAAAGGGGGGCAGGGTTTGGCCCCCCACCATCAGGAGGACAGCTGGTGGCAGGGATGATGCCAGCACACTCGGATCAGGGGCACTCTGGCTCACTGCGAGGTCACTCACCCCCGGAGCCCCTGGCTGGGTGTTTGGGGGGTCCTGGATGGGGGCAGTGTGCCCTGCAGTGTGGGTGGGCACCCCCAGTCCATGGGCTCCTATGTAGGGTGGTCAGCAGCTCTGCAGCCTCAGCACCCCAGCGCAGTCACCCCACAGGACAGCCCAGCTCCAGGGCAGGTGCCACAGACCCCCACGCTGCCGTGCCCCTCCAGCCCCGCCGCTGGCCCCGGCCAGCCGGACTGGAGCCCTTTGTGTCCCCGCTGGGAACAAAGGATCGTTTGAGCAGCCGCGCTGGCCCTGCGCTGGCACCAGCCCCGGCACCCGCGGGGGCACCGCTCCCGGCCAGGCAGCAGCTCCCCACGCCTGCACCCCAAAAACGGGTCCTGGGGACGAGGGGGTCTGGCCCCGCAGTGTGGCCGTTGAGCTGCAGCTGTTCACAGCAGCATGAGGACAGGATTTGAGGACCCCCGCTGGGTCACAGCCACCTCCCCCCTTCCCGGGAAACGCAGCCAGGCACGGGGTGACGATGCTAAATGGTTCCCAGGTGTCCCCTCTGCCGGGCACGACAGGGGAGTCCTGCCACCCTCTGCCCAGCCCCACCCCCTCCCCTTGTTTCTGTAGGTCCTACACAAACACCACACTGTCCCACGGCGGGGGCAGCCCCAAGCCCGGGGACACAGGGCCTGGGGAGGTGGCCGCACTGGCCTGCCCGATGGCCCCGAGGGGGACAGTGGCCCCACGACCTCACAGAAGAAGGCAGGCAGGCAGCCAAGCCTCCCCCACTTCCTTCCTCCCTGCAGGGTCCCAGACCCCTCCCCACGCACACCCCAGAGCCCTGAGGACCCCGTGTTGGGGGGCACGGCATCCTGCCGTGCTGCAGTGCCCCGGGGCCGGGGGGAGCGGTGGCCCCCCCAGCCTGGCAGCCCCGAGCACGCAGATGGCAGCGCCTTGGCAGCCGGTGCGGCGGCATCTGTGCCTTCGCACCCGCTGCCCACGGCCACCGCCGGGAACAGGACGCTCCGTGCGGGGGGAGCCGGCCCGCGTCCCCCCTTGCGGGTGGATCCAGAATATCCCTGGGGCAACAGCCCCTCCCGCCCTAGGTCCGCTGGGATGTGGTGGGAAGCGAGCAGGCACTGCAGCAGACTGTGTGCTTGCACAGGGACACTCCAAACCCTGGGAGGATCCTGGAGTCCAAGGGAACTCGCCGCACCTCAATCTCTGCATCGGGATGTGGGCTGACACCGGGACCCCCAGCACTCGGCCCCGCATCGCTGACGGCAGGGCTGGGGCCAGCCGGCATCCCTGCGTGGGGCCGAGGGAGGCCGGGCAGAGGGACCGAGGCACCCCACGGGCACCTCCCCATGCAGGGCCAGGCAGCGCATCCCCGGCAGCGACAGCGGGTGCTCCCAGCGCGCTAGGAAACGGCCTCTGGACTTTATAACTCATTTCCTCCCATGGCTGCCAGGCGATAAGAGATTGGAAGAAACTGTTTTCCATTTCCACTGGCCTCAGCAGGGAGCCCCGGCACCGCCCCGGGAACCCCTGGCCCCCCGCTTGCCCGCCGGCACGGGGGATGCCTGGAGGCAGGGCAGCCTTTCGCCCACGCGTGCCGACAGCTCTCCTGGCAGGATCCGGCCATTGGCACGTGGCCGGAATAATTTCGGCACAGCCTTGGCCCGCGGGCAGCTTTCCGGGGCCGGCTCGGAGACCCGTTCATTCATTGCCGTGGGGCCACCTGCACCGGCTACGGGCAGGTTTGGGGTCCGACCCTACCGTGGGCAGGGTTTGGTGGGCCAAACCCTCCGCGACGCCCACGGGCGCGTCCCCAGCGTGGGGCTGTGGGCACCGGCACCGCCGGGGATGGGAATGGTCTTGCCCAGGCTCGGCTCTGGCTTGCAGCGCGGCGGCCGCCCGGCTCGCCCGACCGGCACCGCCAAGCCCGGATCCGGCTGGGGTGGGTGCTGGCTGTGGGCTGCAGGACGGCGTCCCCCATCATCCCGTCATTTACAGGGTCACCAGCGCTGCTGGCACCGACCGCCGCGTCCCCAGGCTGTGCCAGCAGCCCCCGCGCTGGGGTGAGAAAGCCGTGGGTGGTGCAGGGGGGCGTGGGGGCACTCGGGGTGCGCTGGAGGAGGGCATGCGGGGGTATCGGGGTTGTGTCTCGAGTGTATGCGGGTATTCCAGGAGGCTAAAAGGGGGTGCAGCAAGGGGGTCATGAGTTTCATCAAAGCGTTTCACTGGGGGCACATCAGAGGGCTGCTGGGGGGCAGGCGGGGGACTCAATGGGGCTCCCTTGGGTGTGCAGAGTGGGTTGGAAAAAGGAATCACCAGGGCGGTCCTGGGGGCACTCAGGGAGCTGCAAAGGGGTCTCGACGTGGGGCGTACAAGGAGATGCAGAAGGGGTCATGGGGAGCAGTCCGGGGGCAAACACCTCGGGGTACAGCGGGGCTGACGGGTGTACGGGGGACGCACCGGGGGTGCCGTGGGGCGCAGAGGGGGCTCTCGGTGGCGCGGGGGGGCGCGCACGGCAGGCTCCGGGGAGCAGCCGGAGCCGCGGGGGGGCGGGCGGGGCCGTGCCGGTGCCGATGCGGGGGGGCCCTTACCTGGGGCGCTGCAGTCGGCGCACACCTCTGCCCGCGGCGCCTTCCGGGACATCCTCAGCGGCGAGGCGGGCCCGGGCCCGGGCCTCTGCGCCAGCGTGGGGCGGCGGCGGCGCCCCCGGGCCCGCCGGGGGAGCGGCGGCTGGGAATGGGGGATGGGCCGGGCGGCGGGGCGGGGGCAGCGGGGCCCGGGGCGGCGGGGCCGGGGGCTGCCGGCTGCTCCCAGCGCCCGGCGGCTCCGCAGGAAGCGGCGCAGGCCCGGCCCCGGCGGAGGAGGGGCCGCACCGCCCCCGCCCCGCCACCGGCAGCGCTGCCGCGGCCGCCCCGCACCGGCACCGGCACCGCCCCGCACTCGCAGCCGCACCCGAATCCGCACCGGCTCCGGCACCGCCCCTCACCGGGACACGCACCGGGAACGTCCCCGCGCCGCACACGAATTCGCACGGGCACCGGCACCGCTCCACACCCGCACCGGGAACGCCCCCGACCCGCACCGCGCCTGCAAACGCCCCCCGGACAGCCCGGTCCCGGACCCGGGCACCTCATCTGCTGCTGGGCATCAGCCCAGCTCTGCTCCTGATCCCGGGCATCCCCTAGTGCTGACCCCAGTGCCCGCCCTCGGTGCACTCCCGCTCCCCTTTTCAGCCCAGAGCACTGTCCTGGTCCTGCTCCCAGCCCTTGTCCTGTTTAACCTGGAGGGGTGGCACTGGTCCCATTCCTATTCCAGGTCCTGTGTAACCCAGTCCCAGCCCAGGGCACCTCCCAATTTGGTCCTGCCCTGGACACTTGTTCTGGATCCAGCCGCAGTGCTGGGGCAGCCCCAGCCCTCTACCGTGTGCCACCTCTGACTGTGGGGTGCCACCCCACCTCTGACTGACTCTGCCACCCACTCCCCGACACACCCCTTCTCCAGGACACGGGGCTTGGCCACACACCCTTTAGGGCGCTCAATAGGGGATTTTGGGGTGGGCGGGGCGATTGGGGACTATTTGGGGTCTGCTTCTACTGCGACCCTTTAGGTACTTGGACCAGAGGGGACACCCCATGGGGGCCCCACAGACACTGCGGGGGTCAGACCCCAGCGGGAGCGGGGGCAGTGGGGCCGCATCGTGTCCCCAACACCGTGGGGCAGGCGGGGTGACCTCACCGCGGGCTGTGAGGAGGTGGCTCATGACGTCATGGGGCAGCCGGGCTGGCAGGGGGATGGGGGATGCTGTGCGGGGACAGGGGCGGGGGGATGCGACCACCGCCACCGCCACGGCTGAGCAGAGAACAACACCGCGGGGGTTCCCGCCACGGGAGGGTGGGGAACAGCGGGGAGGGGGGCCAGGAGCGTGGCGCCGGCGGAGGCCGGGGCGGCCGCAGAGGCCCAGCCTTGCATTGTTCTCGGGCGGCAGCCGGAAAACGCGACGCCCGCCCGGGAGAGACGCAGGCGGAAAAGGAAACGGGGCTGGGGGCCCGTGCCTGGTGCTGCGGGGGCGGGAGTCGGGGTCCCCCCACAGCCCCCACATGGTCCCCACCTGCCGCCTTCACCCCTGCCCAACCGTATGTCCCGGCCCGCTGCCCCACTGGGGGAGCGGAGGTCAGCTGGGAAGGGGAAGATCAGCCTGGGAAAGGGGGGAATTTGGGGAGGATGCTGACAGCTAATGGGGTGCCCCTTCGCAGGCCCCCCCGCGGGATCGGAGGCCGCGGTGATGGGCTGAGCGTTGCGGGAGGGGGGCGAGGAAAGAGGAGGATGAAGATAAGGAAGAAGAAGGGGGCGATGCCGGGCAGGGCAACTACAAGTCCCATGAGGCCGGGCGATGCGGGGGGGGCCGGGGAAGCACCGGGCGGGAGGTGGCGGCCCGCCCCGCCCCGCGCCCCCCCCGCCCCGCGCCGCGCCGCCCCGCGCCGCGCCCGCCGCGCCGCTCCAGCATGCACGGAGGATGCTCGCGTCTTGCTCGGGCAGGAAGGGGCCGGAGGGCAGGTACCCGCTGCATTACCTCGTCTGGCACAACCGCGCCCGTGACCTGGACCGGGAGCTCAGCGCCAAGCAGGTGGGGCGGCGCGGGGACACTCCCGGCACGGCCCGGCCCGGCCCGGCTCCTCTCGGGCTGATGCAATGCTCGGGGCCGGGGTGAGGATGAGGATGGAGATGAGGGGGGTGATAAGGATGGGGTCGCTCTCTGCAGTGGCGGGGCTCTGGGGGTGTGGCGTGTGTCCCCACCTGCACCCCTGGTCTGTGCCTGCTGCCCCCGGGGCTGCCACGGAGCGGTGGGTGCCACCCGCGGGTCCCCTGCATCCTCCAGCACACGCAGCCCTGAGCATCTCTCTGCACGTGTCCCCAGCTCCCCGCTAGGCCTCTGCAGACCCCCGGCCCGCACCCCGCTTCTCAGGGTATTGTCAGCCCCCTGGGGGTGCAGCATTCAGCTCCCCGCTCTCAGGCTGAGCCCCTCTGGGGGCGGGGGGCAAGGGCCCTGGTGCTGTTGGGGCGCAGCCCCCCCGCCCTACAAGGGTTCTTCTCAGGGTGAGGGGACCCACTTTGTCCCTCAGCCCGGGAACCTCCCAGCCGCCCGGTGATGGAGCGGGGTGTGGGTGCTTCCCCGGCGGGTTCCCAGCCTCCCTCTCCCCGGTGGCGATGCAATTCAGGTAATTAAAACCCAACCCCGAAGACGCAGGAAACCGCAGGCGCTGGAGGGAGGCTTACGGGGAAGCTGTGCTGAGCATCCCCAGCCTCTCGGCCCGAGTCCTCAAACCCCAAGGCACTGAGGGCCATGCTGGATGGACCCTGGTGATGCATGGAACGGGGGTCATTGTGCCGCGAAGCTCCCGCCGGGATGCAGGCGCTGGCTCCCGCCACACCCGTCTCCATTGTGGGGTCCAGCCGGAGGCTGCGCCAGCATCGCCCCGGTCTCCCACCCCACGGCCAGTGTTTTTATTTTCCTGCTAATTTGGGGTCAGTCTTCCCAGGAGCTCAGCGCGGCAGAGATCAAAGCCGGGCTCGGCAGACGGGGAGGTGGAGGGGCTGCGGGGGGGCTCTGACCCGCTTGCCTGCAGAGAGGCTCCAACCCTCCAGCTTGGGAAGTACGGGGACTCTGCCCTGGCCCCCGCTGGCATTTGCTGGGTGAAAGCAAAGCCGGCCATGTGTGCACCCCAGGGGGGCGGGGGGGGGGGCGGGGGGAGCATGGGTGCTGCAGGCCAGACTCTGGGGCAGATGAGGGCTTGGGGGAATGAGGTGAGGGCCAGCCCAGGCTCCCCGCTCTGTCCGGGGCATCCAGGGACAAGGCTCAGCCCTTATCCCTGCCAAAGCATCTCCTGGGTAGGGGGCTAGGGCTGGTGCTGTTGAAATGCTGGAGGCTGGGTGCCCCCCTGCCCAGGACTCTGCCCTCCCTCTGTCTTTCTGACCCCCACAGGGCAGTGGCTCCACATGCTGCCCCTCCCCAGGGCAGGTGTTTGGGGTTGGGAAGGACTGGGGCAGCTGAGAGCATTGCTCCTCTCCATGTCCTCATAAGGGCTCTGTGTCTGCCGCCCCCAAATTGTCACCATGGGCTCCCATCCACACTTGCCTCCACAAGGCAGCAAGGGTCAGTGGGTCCCCTTGACAGGGACATCACGAGGATGTGGCAGGCAGTGACGTGGAGCCTGTTGTGCCAGGACACCCCTCACCACAGCCTGCCCCCTCAGGCGTGACAAGGACCCGGGGCTGCACAGGGACAGCAGTGCCTGGCACCATCTTCCCGTGCTGGCTCATGTCCCCTGTTGCTACCCAGGAGCAGGAGCTGGGGTTCTCCAACCCAGGGACAGCCCCAGTGGAGGGACGTGCTGTGCCACGTGCCCGGCTGGCACAGGAGGAGCGACTGAGCTGCGGCTCTGCACTGCACCGCTGCCACCCCAAATCCACCCCCGGCCCTGTCCTCGTCCCCAGTGGGTGTCATGGCCCCAGGATGGGCAGCACGTGGAGGTCTGTGCAGTGGTCCCCAAGCTGGAGCCAACCCAACACCAGGGCTCAGGACTGAGCTCTTGCTGGCCAAATCTGGGTCACGCCGTGTCCCCTGGGGTGGCTCCAGCACCATGTCCCCACACTGGGGACCCTCATCCTGCCCAGTGATGGGGCAGGGCTGCAGCTGGGGACCCCCACTGAGCCTGCTGCCCCCACCCCCAGCTGGGGGGTGATTGCCTTAATTAGAGCAGTTTCATTAGTGCAATTAAAAAGCAGCAGTCGCCTGGAGAGCATTGGAGCGACATTGACTCCCAGGGAGCTGGGGGGCTGTTTTGCTCCCGTGGTGTGGGCAGACTGGGGGGGGTCCCCCTACCTGGTGAGTCCCTGGGGATGAGGGACAGGGGAATACACAGCCTGGGCAGGGACAGGAAGATCCCTGAGGCATCAGCAATGCAGGACATGCCTAGAGCAAGGCAGGTGAGACTCCAGGCACCAGGGAGCCCATGCTCCACCTCTGCCCATCCCCAAGAACCTCTGGCTGCCCTGTCCCAGCTGGCACCTTTGGCTCCTGCACCCCAGGTTTGTTCTCCTGAGGGTGGCCTCCCCAGCATCAATTATTTGGGCGCTGCCCCACTGCCTCCTGCCCTGGCAGTATCTGAGTGCTCCTCTCCAGGCACTTCTACCCCAGCTGGGTGCTGGGGGCACAGAGGGTGTCCCCCCTTTCCCTGAGCCATGTCCCCAGCTGGGCACGTGTGACGCTGCTTCCCACATGGGGAGGAGGGCCCGTGGGTGCCGGGGGTGCCCACCCGCCACCGCACCAGGGATTCCTCAGGGCTGGCTGGGTGCCAGGCTCCGGGTTTGGCACAAACAACGGCAGCCCCAGCGACGGCTCCCCAGGGCCCCGGGGATCCTCCGAGCAGCCGCTCCGCTCCCGCAGCCGCCGCCCCCGGCTCAGGCAGGGGAACACGTGCGCCCGCCGCAGCCCACATCGCCCGGCCCTGGCAGAGGGGGGCTGCCGGCAGCTGCTGCCTGGCAACTGGGCACAACCCCCTCCAAATCCTAGAGGTGGGGGCTTTTCTGGAGATTGCAGCTGCATTGAGATGTGCAGAGCTCCGTGCGCTGTGCCTGGGGCATCTGTGCCCCCCCACTGCTGTGCCGTGCCCCTGCTGTGCACCTGCCTGGTGGGTGCAGCCCTGCCTGGCTGTGATGAGGTGTGCTGGGTGCCGGCAGCCACCACCGTGCTCTCCATGCCCTCTCCATGGGTCTGGCGGTGGCAGCGGGGAGAGGCTTCGAGGTGCCTCTCTTGGGGGAGGTCAGGGGTGGGGCTGCTCTCCCAGATACTGTCAAATGTTGGCTGCTTTCTGTGTCTGGGAGCTGCACATCTGTGAGAGAGCACTGGAGAGCAAGGTCTGGCCACCCCAGTGATCTCAGAGCCTTGTTCCTTCCTGGCAGGCGGACATCGAGCAGCTGGACCCCCGAGGACGCACTCCCCTGCACCTGGCCACCACACTGGGCCACCTGGAGTGTGCCAGAGTGCTGCTGAAGCATGGCGCCGATGTGGGCAAGGAGAACCGCAGCGGATGGACAGGTGAGCGGGTGGCTGCCGCCCTCCATCCTCCTTCAAGCTGCCCTGATGGAGACATGGGCATGGAGATGGGCGTAGGCACGAGCATGGACACAGATGTGGACCTGGACATGGGCATGAAATTGGGCACAGGCATGGTGAAGCTCCCCAAGGCACTGCTCACGTGGTACTCTGTGCCTGTGGCTCCTGTGCAGCGCCCAGCTCTGCAGTGCCATGTGTGCCGTGCTGTGCCACACCGTGCCACGGCCCTGGGCACTGCCCCTTTGCCCCCAGTCCTGCAGGAGGCTGTGAGCACCCGTGACCTGGAGTTGGTGCAGCTGGTCCTGCGCTACCGCGACTACCAGAGAGCCATCAAGCGCCTGGCGGGGATCCCCGTGCTGCTGGAGAAGCTGCGCAAGGTACCTCCCTCAGCAGGGGCTGCAGGGCTGCGGCCACGGGCTGCCCCTGACCCCTCCGTGCTCTCCACAGGCCCAGGATTTCTACGTGGAGATGAAGTGGGAGTTCACCAGCTGGGGTGAGCTCAGGGCACAGTGTGGCTGTGGGAGGAGCGGGAATTTCCCAGCAGAGTCCCCCTCCCCCTGCATCCATCCCCATTCCCAGGTCGGGGGTCACCTGCCCCCTTGTCCCCTGCAGACCCCCGTTCTGCCAAGGCATTTTGTTCCCCAGGTGTGTCCCCCACCCATCTCAGTGCTGTCAGCCCCCTCGAGGGTGCGGGTGTCCCCATCCCCAGCAGGGCTATTGGCATCTCTCCCCAGTGCCCTTGGTGTCCAAGATCTGCCCCAGCGACACCTACAAGGTGTGGAAGAGTGGCCAGAACCTGCGGGTGGACACCACACTGCTGGGCTTCGACCATATGACCTGGCAGCGGGGCAACCGCAGCTTCGTCTTTCGGGGACAAGGTGAGGTGACACCGCCATGTCCCCCTCCCTGGGGAGTGGTGCCAGGTGACACGGTGGGGACTGTGGTTGTCCTGACCCCCTTCCCTGCAGACAGCAGTGCGGTGGTGATGGAGATTGACCATGACAGGCGGGTGGTCTACTCGGAGACGCTGGCCCTGGCTGGCCACGACCAGGAGGTGCTGCTGGCTGCTGTGCAGCCCACCGAGGAGCAGGTGATGGGGCGGCTGACGGCCCCCGTTGTCACCACCCAGCTCGACACCAAGAACATCGCCTTCGAGAGGTGGGCTGGGGTGGCACGGAGCCCACCCCCAGGGGTGCTGGCACGCCGGGCTGTCCCAAGCAAGTTCATGGTGCCCGTGTCACCCTAGGAACAAGTCCGGGATCCTGGGCTGGAGGAGCGAGAAGACGGAAATGGTGAATGGGTATGAGGCAAAGGTGAGGGGCAGGGAGTTGAGCTGCCTAGGGGGGTATGGTTGGAGCTGTGAGGTGCCCACCTGTGCCATTCCCCCTCCTCGGCCAGGTCTATGGTGCTTCCAACGTGGAGCTGATCACACGGACACGGACCGAGCACCTCTCAGACCAGCACAAGGGCAAGAGCAAAGGTGGAGCCAGCACGGGCTGGGCGGGCGGGGTACCCCTGGCTCTGCCCTCACCCCCTCCTCTCCCACAGGCTGTAAGACCCCCCTGCAATCCTTCCTGGGCATCGCTGAGCAGCATGTGGGGCCCAACAATGGGGTGAGTGTCTCAGGGGTCAGAGGGGGTGGCCCTGCAGTCAGACGTCCCCTCTCACCCCACGGGGCTGTGCCCCCGTGCAGACGCTGATCACACAGACACTGAGCCACGCCAACCCCACTGCCATCACCCCTGAGGAGTACTTCAACCCCAACTTCGAGCTGGGCAACCGGGACATGGGACGGCCCATGGAGCTCACCACCAAGACACAGAAGTGAGAGAGGGAGCAGCAGGCAGGGACTCCCTGTGTCCCCACCTCCACTGCTGCAGAGCTCGAGGTGGGGACAGGTGGGTGTCCCCAGCCCAATGCCTGTCCCTGGCAGGTTCAAGGCGAAGCTGTGGCTGTGTGAGGACCACCCGCTGTCCCTGTGTGAGCAGGTTGCCCCCATCATCGACCTCATGGCAATAAGCAACGCGCTCTTCGCCAAACTGCGGGACTTCATCACCCTGCGGCTCCCGCCCGGCTTCCCCGTCAAGATTGGTATGGACTGGGCTCTGCTGCTGATCTGGCTGGCACAGCCAGCTTCCCTCCTCGCCTTTTTTCCCTTTTCCTGCAGAAATCCCCATCTTCCATATCCTCAACGCCCGAATAACCTTCGGCAACCTCAATGGGTGTGACGAGCCAGTCAGCTCCCTGCGGCACAGCCCCAGCAGCGAGGCACCCTCACCCAGCAGCGACTCCTCCAGCGTCAGCAGCTCCAGCTCCCTCAGTATGTGGGGGGACATAGTGAGGTGGGGTGGGAAGGTGTCCCACTGGGGTCTGGGGGTACAGCTTGTGGGAGTGGGTCACAGCAGGGTAAGGGACACGCAACTGGCAGGGTGGAGTAGAAGGGGGACCCCACGGGTGCAAGAGCAAGGCCAGCTCTGCTCTCCCCACAGCCTCGTGCCGAGCATGTGAGATGGACCCGGCGCTGTTCGAGGTGCCGCGGGGGTACAGCGTGGTGGGCACCCACCAGGACGCCCTGCGGGAGGACGAGGATGACCTGCTGCAGTTTGCCATCCAGCAGAGCCTGCTGGAAGCGGGCAGCGAGTATGACCAGGTGGGCACTGCCACCCCTTTACCTCCTTCTGGCTGAGAGACCCTGCTGCCCACCCCATCCTGACGCCACCTGGGATCCTCACTCACCTCACCTCTCTCCATCCCTGCGTCCCACAATGGCGGGTCAGAATTCATGCTGGGGCGGGGCGGGGCTGGTTTTTGGGCTGCGGCCCTCCAAGCAGCCCTCTATCTCTGGCCACAGGTGACCATTTGGGAAGCACTGACCAACAGCAAGCCGGGCACCCACCCCATGTCGCACGAGGGCCGCCGGGGAGACAGGTTGGTAAGGTCTGGCCAGCCCCCCTGGGGGGAGTGGGTGTGGGTGCTGGCCCCACGGGGACCCCACTGAGGCCCTGCTGCCCCCCAGGACTCCCCAGCACACGGCAGCCCCGCGTCCCCAAGTGGCCCCGGCGCCGGGGGCCGGCAGGGCGCCGGGCACGCTGTTCCCCAGCTACGCGGAGCAGCTGCGCCTGGCCATGGCGCTGTCGGCGCGGGAGCAGGAGGAAGCGGAGCGCCGGACGCGCCAGGAGGAGGAGGATCTGCAGCGCATCCTGCAGCTCTCTCTGACGGAGAAGTGACCCCGCAGCCCCACTGAGCCCCTTGCCCACCCCAGTGGGGGTGGGGACGTGTCTGGGGACACAGAGGGGGAGCGGTGTGGGGGGAGCCAGTCCAAGAACTGCGGAGGGCGAATGGGGAATGGGGGAGCAGGATTTGGCCCAGGGAGGGCGTCCCCAGAGCTGGGGCAATATTGGGGTGAGGTGGGGGCACCCCACAGCAGCACCCCACAGCAGCACAGGGTTGGGGTGGGTGTTGACCCTGCACCTGGGGTGGCAGGGACCAGGGAGGGTACCCCACGGACTGTACCCCTTCTATAGGACACCCCTACTCCCCCAGCCACCCTACGGGGTGCTGCTCAGCCCCTCACGCCAGGACGGGTTGGGGGGCACATCCTGCCCTGGATGGGTGGGCTGCCAGTTGTGTGGGGTTCTGGGGTGCCCCCAGAGCCAGGGGCCTCTGCCCAGCTCCCTCTTCCCCCCCTGCCCAGGCGCTACCAAGTGCACTTACCCGGGAGCTGCTCTGCCTGCCAGCAGGGGTGGGGGCTCAGCCCTGTTGTACCCCACAGCCAGCGAGGGGCTGCACAGCTGCCCCCCATGGCTCGGGGACTGCTGGGGCAGCTGAAGGGGTGCCTGTGGAGGGCAGCCCCGTGTCACCCCCCCTTACCCCTGCTCGCACCCCTCCACCCTGCTCGGATGCCCCCCCTTGGCAGCACTGCACCCCCTTGTCCCGGGCACTGACCCCGAGAGAAACCTTACGTCAAATGGTGCTAACCCCGGCCCCCTGCCCCGGCTGCTCCCCCTTTGCACACAGGGGGCTGGGGGCTGCTGGGTGGGGGGGGCTGGGCTCGCTCTCCTGGGACTTTTCATAGCTGGTGCCCCTCCCTCCACCCACCCGTGCATCCCACAGCAACATCTGCGCCAGGGCCGGGGGAGCCCGAGCAGCTCCGACCGCGGCCAACACCAATAAATGCTCTTTAATGTTCGTCTCTCTCGGCCTCCCTCTGCCTGGGCCAGGGGGTCACAGGCAGCAGGAGCTGGCAGAGGGGTGCAGGCAGCACCCCTGGCACGGTGGTCCCTCGTCCCTGGTACTGCCACGCAGCAAAGTGTGGCTGAGCCCTTTATTAAAGGGGTCCAGGAGCAAAGAGCCGGTTGGGAGCACCCGCCGAGGGGCCGATGGGGCAGGGGGAGGTGAGGGGGTGATGGGGTGGGGGTCTAGCACCGTACACAAGCACATCCTGGCTGGGGGTGCCCGGCAGCTCCCTGTGCTGGGAAGCTGCTGGTGCCCAGCATGCAAGTCCCCGTGTTGGGGTGCTCAGCAGCCCCAGCCTGCGGGCACTGAAGCGGGACCCCCTCGGGTGCTGCACTGGGGTGCCCATGAGACACCCCGGGAGCTGGATGCGACTGATGCCTGTGGAGGGGGGGGTCAGGGTCCGACCCCTCCCTGCTCCCTCGGCTCCTGGGGAAAGAACACGGCTCCGGGCTCCTGTCCAAGGTGGGGACTCGGCTTTAATCCCCGGGAGGCCGGGGCAGTCCTGGCCCTGCCCGTGGTCGTGGCCATGGCCACCGCACTAGTCCGTGCCGTTGGTGAACTGGCCGAGTTTGTTCTCCAGGTCGGAGATGCGCTTCTCCTGCGCTTGGACCGTCTCCTTCAGGGCACGGATCTCCTCCAGCACCTCGTCCAAGGCTGGCTGCTGCAGGGATGGGGGACACAGGGTCACCGATGAGTCTGGCCCTTCCCATGCCACCCCAGGACAGGGGCACAGCCCTGCTGCCATGTCCCTGTTCCCCGGACACTCACAGAGAAGTCTGAGTCGCAGGTGGAGTGCCTGCGTCGGGGGCCTGGCGGGGGTTTGCTGTCCAGGATGTTCTTCTTGACCACCTTCAGCTCCCGGTTCTTGATGGGGACGTACCCATCCCGCAGCGAGATGAGGATGGGCTCTGCATCCTTCCCTGACAGCCACTCATCTGCCTCCAGGGCTGGCTCGGGGCCTGGCGTGTCAGGGTAAAGGTCATCCTGGAAGAGGTCTGACTGCGGGGGCAGAGAGACTGTGGTGAGATGTGGGGTGTCTCTCCCCAGGCCCCCATCTCCCCTGGGACCCCCCCAGGCTCACCTTGCGCGGCACCGTCATGACAATGGGCTCGCACTTGCGCTCGTGCAGCTTGAAGAACCTGCATGGGGCACAGGCAGTCAGGGCCCAGCTAACTCCCCTGACCCCTCTGGATCCTCCCAGCCCCATTGGCTCTCACCTGGCAATCTCACACTTGCTGACGTCCAGCCCACGCTTGGGCATGAAGCCCATGCCCCGCTGGGGCTCCTTGCTGCTGTAGGTGTTCAGGTAGTGCACGTAGGGAGCCTCGTCCGTGATCTCGAAGTACCGGATGCTGCTGTCACCCTGCAGGGTGGGGACAGGTGTTAGCCAGCCCTGGCACCCTCAGGGACAGGGTGGCATTGGGAATGCACCCTGGGGAAGGGAGGTTACCTTCCCGCAGAGGTAGACGATGCTGGAATCAGCGTCATAGAAGGGCAGCAGGACCCCATTGCTCGTGTCCATCTCTTGCAGGGCAATGGGCTCCTCAAAGTTATTCTGGGGGGCAGTGGTGGAGGGGTGTGAGAAGTGACCCCAAAACCCCCAACCTGGTTAGTCACACACATTAGCCACGGCACACTGGGGGACAGGGCTTGTCCCCTCTGGGGTACATAACCACCCAGGCAGGCAGCTTGGCATGCCCCCCCAGCCCCCCTCCTGTTTACCTGCATGGCTGGGTACCCCCAGCCTGGCTGTACCCCAATTTCCCAGCACTCTCTGCCTCCCAGCCCCCTCCCCACCCCAGCACTGCACGGCACACTTGGGAACTTGGCATCTTTTGGGAGGGGGATGCAGCAGACACAGCATCTTGGGATGGAGGGGGTTAGCAAGGGGTCTGGGGGGCCAAGTTCCCAGGGCAGCACTCCATGCGGCCTCGTTACCGGGTCCCACAAGCCCAGCTCCCGCTGGCTCATTCTGGTAAAGCCCGTGGTAAAGATGTGTCCTTCCCGTGTGAAGATGGCCCGCACGGGCCTCAGCCCTTCGTGGGGGGCAAACCTCTCCTGGGGGGAGGGGGAGACAGTCAGCACGGGGCATGGGAAGGGGGGAATATGGAGGGGGTCCGGATCTGTCCCCCAGAACAGCCGTTGAGTCCTATTCCATGATGCTCCCTGAGCGCACGCGTTGCCAGAGAGTATCCCCGGCCCCCAGAGCGTTCCCGGCTGGGCTGAGATCTGTGGGATTGGCGCTGGCCAGGCTGGAGCTGCCGTCTCGTACCAGGTCCCAGAGGCCCAGCTGCCGCTCGCTCATCCTGCTGAAGCCCGTGGTGAAGATCTTGCCATCGGCCACGAAGATGGCGCGGATGGGCCGGGTGCCGTCGTGCGGTTTGGTTTTCTCCTGCGCCGGCGTTAGCGGGTTAAACCAAACACAGAGACGCGCGGAGAGGGGTTAGTAGGGTCAGGCAAGCACTGGGGGGGACCCGCGGTGGGATGGGGGGGCACAGCAGGGGCACTCACCGCTATGATCTGCTGCTTGCGGGGGTCGATGACACGGACCTTCTTGTCCTTGCAGGTGGTGACCAGCAGGCTGCCGTTGCGGTTCCAGCCCACGTTGTAGATGAGGTCAGTGTGCATGTCATCCAGAGCCAGCAGCATCTCCCCAGTGCCCACATTCCAGAGGATCACCAGGTTGTCGCAGCCTGCAGAGGAGACCGAGGGGGCAGATGCTGTCACCCCATGGATCTCCTGTGACCCCGGGGAGGGTGACCCGGGACCCCCTTACCTGCGCTGAGCAGGACGTTGCGGGCCGTGGGGTGCCAGGAGATGATGCTCACCCGCTTGGAGTGTCCCTCCAGTGTCACCACGGGCTCCGTGATGTTTCGCACGGGGACATAGTCGGGGATCTGCCACACCTGGAGGGGGACAGAGCGGGGCGTTGGGGATCACCCTGTGTGTGAGTGCTAAGCAGATGAGAGCCTCGGAGCCAAAAACCTCATCATTAATCCCAGCTCATCCTACGGGAAGGGTGGTGAGGGGACACCAGAAGCGCCTCCATCCTGGGGTGCACCCCAGCACTTGGTGTGCTGGTGGGCACAGGGAGGGGGGCACGGCTGGGGTGTAGCCCCCAGCCCCCCCAGCTATTCCTGCATGCTGAGTCGCCAGGGAGGGTAAATTTAGCACAAACTGCTGCATCATGGAGCGAGCAGCCGCCGCCAGCGCGAACGCATGGCACCGGGGCTAAAAATAGGCCAGTGACACTTCACAGGCGGCGAGGGGGGGGGGGATGCTCTGCATCGCTCCCCCTGCACCCTCCTCCCCCTCCCACACAGCGCCCAGCCCCTCACCATGACAGTGGTGTCCTCCGAGGCGCTGGCGATGACGTTGTCGTTGTGGGGACACCAATCTATGTCCAGCACGGGCGCCGTGTGTCCCGTGACCAGCGGGTGGTTCTTGTCCACCCGTCCTGTCTGCAACAGTGAGGGACCAGCATGAGTCCCTAGGAGAGACCCTGCCAGGTACCCCCCAAAGCCCAGCCTGGCCACCACAGGGGTTGTGGCACAAATGAGGACGTGCAGGGGATTTCTGGCAGTGGCAAGAGGTTTGTACCTGCCTTGAAGGGGAAACTGAGGCACATGGGGCAAATGGGGTTCACCTGGCACAAGGCCTCATAGGGACGCAGAGGAGAATCATGTGAGCCATGAGAGGCTGTTTTGTGTCTGCTCTGATGGCAAGGAGGGGGTGGGGACCTTCTCCCAGTCTCTCTGGCAGGGCAGACCCCCACTCCACTGGGTGCTGCTCCCCAGGGAACTGGGGCTGGAAGAAGGCAGCTGGGGGTTTTCCAGATCACCTCGCTTGCCCCAGGGATGTCACCCTCGGCAGGTGCTGATGATCCCCCAGGTTGTTCCTACCCCGAGCCCCCACATGAGGAGGGGGTGTTGGGGCAAAGTTGGGGGGCTCTGGGGCCACAGCAGGTCCCCAAAAGCAAAACCCATCAGCATGTTCCCCCCAACACATCTCAGCAGCATGACCAAACCCCAGCACCCTCCCCACTCACCTTGGCAAGGGGCAGGACAATGAAGGCCCCGCCACCACCGGACTCCACAATGATGGCCACAAACTTGGGGTTGACAGCGCAGAAGGAGCTGTCACATGTCACCTTGGAGACACGGATGTCCTCGTACATCTGGTCTGCCTTCACCGGCTGCCCGAAGACGTGCCGGAACTTGCTCTGGCGCACCACGCGGCGGCTCATGGCTGGGGGGACAGGTCAGGCCACCACCTCCCCACCCTGGCACGGCTTGGAGGGGCTTCGGTCCCCTCAGGCCTCGTGCTCCGAGAGATTTCTCCTGCTCTGGGCACAGCGGGAAGCCTGGGAACACTGAGGTGGTGGGGAATGAGGATGGGAGATGGTGATGCCCTGACCCCACAGCAGGGAGCAGGGGCAGTCCTTGTGCAGGGATGTGGGGGTGCTGCAGGTGCTGGGGGCTGTCAGCTGGCGGCCAGAGCCACTTGACACTGGGCAGGGGCATGGCCATGCCACAGCACACAGCTGTGCTATGCCCTGTGGCCGTGCCATTCCTCACAGCTGTGCCATGTCCCAAAGCTGTGTCATACCCCAAAGCTGTGCTATACTCCACAGCTCTGCTATGCCCTGTGGCTGGCACTAGGGTTGGCACACGAGCTGCTGCAGCAGAGTAGCAGGGTGGGGACTTTAGGGTGGACACAAAAGTGCCGTGCACCAGGTCACAACTTGCCCCCTTGTATCCTGTCCTCTTGTCCTGCATCAGTGGCCTGAGGTTGCCTGGCTTGACCCAGCACCCGGGAGGAGGGCTGTACCTCCAGAGCTGCCTGCTGGTGGCTCACGCCTCCCTCCATGGATCCCTGTCCCGTGCCACAGATCCCTACCACCCACTCTGCACCCCCACCTGGGTAAGAGCTGGTCCTTGCACAGACCCACAGCCCCATGGGCACACCGGGGTGTGGAGGAGTCCCCCAGTGGCCTCAGAGGGATCTCCAGCCCTCAGCCACAGCTCGGCACGATGCCCACAGTCATCCATCTCACCCCCCCAGCCTGTGCTGCTCCTGGGACCTGCCCCAGGGGGAGACTGAGACACTCAGGACCACAAAACCCTTGGAGCTGGGGCTCTGCAGCACCCATGAGCCGCTGGTTACCCTGGGGAATCCCCTGTGCTCTTCTGGGTACACAGCCATTGTCGGGAGCCACATGCAGCCACCAAAGCCTGGCCAGGCATCCCTGTCCCCAGCCCACAGAGCCGGTGTGGGCAGAGGCAGGAGCAGATCTGCTCCTCCATGTCCCAGCCGGTGGATTTTGCACAGAGCACATGCAGCACCCTGCCAAACCACATCTGCCCAGTCCCTGAGTGTCCCCGGAGTCCTCACAGCACTTGAGCATCATCTCTGGCTTGGCTAAGCTGGGTCTAAGGGGCCCAGAGCCTGGCTACCAAGTGGGGCTGGACCACGGCACTGCTGGTGTCACCCCCCCTGGTCTCGAGCATGGTCCCCAGCCCCGGGGAGGAGCGAGCAGGCTCCGAGGGGACGCTCAACCAGCACCTCAACCATTGCCAGCGGGAGCAGAGTCTGGGGTGCCAGCATGCAGGGAAGGAAGGGACGGCCTGGCTGTCTGGGCAGGGTGCAGGCAGCGGGTGGGGTGCGGCTGGGGGGGAGATGCGGTGCAGGTGGAGTTGAGCAGGGCGCAGGCAACGTGTAAGGTGCAGGAGGGGTTGGCAGGAGCAGGCGGGGTGCTGGCAAGGTGCAGGCAGGGCTGAATAGGGTGCAGGTATGGGGTGCAGGCGTGAGAGTTGGGTGGGGTGCAGGCAGGGCGCAAGCGGGGTGGGATGGGATGCTGGCAAAGAGGTGGGGCGCAGGTGGGGTGCAGGCAGGATACGGGCAGGGTGCGGGCAAGATACAGGCAGGACAGCCCCGCTCCCCGCTCCCCGGCCGTGCCATTACGTTGCCACAATTGAATCCGCAGCGACTGCTCGGGAACGACCAGAGGTCACTGTCCAAATATAGCCATCTCCGCCGGCGGGCGGCGAGGGGCCGGGGCCCGGGGGGCTCAGCCCCGCTCCCCGCGTCCCCCCGTCCCTCCCCACCGCGCTCCCGCCGCCCCCGCCCCGCGCCCGGCTCCCACCTGCGCTCGGCGGCTCCTCCGCGCCCGGGCGCGCCCGGCTCCGCGCTGCGCCCGCTCGGCTCCGCTCCGCCCGCTCCGGCCGCGCTCAGTCCCGCTCCGCTCCGCTCCCCCCGGCCCGGCCCGGCCCGGCCCCACTCGGCTCCGCTCCGCCCGGCCCCGCTCGGCTCGGCTGGGCTCGGCCCCGCGCGGTGCCGCTGCCGCAGAGAACAGCTGAGCCGAGCCGGGCGCCGGGGCCGGCACAGCCCCCCCGCGGCGGGCACCGGAGGGAGGGGAGGGGGGGCCCGGCCCGGCCCCGCCTGCCCCCGCACCCTGCCCGGCCCCCCGCTCTGCCCGCGGGGTCGGGGGCAGCCCCGGCACGGCCGCCCCCCGCTCCCACCCCAAAAGCGGGGGGGTCCCAAGGGTGCCCGCAGCCCCCCGGCGCGGTGCGTGGGAGCCCCTCGGGCTGGGAGATGGGAGGCAGGAGAAGCCCCCTGAGCCTTTCTGAAGTACTGGGAGAAACCAAGGGGCGGGGCATCACCCCGAGGGTCACTTCTGCACAGGGCTGTGACCCTGCGATGGGTCCCCCCATAGCCCGGGGCCAGCCCTGCCCCACAGGGCCGTGGCCATGGGCTGAGGCTCCCAACACTCATGGGAGCATCCCACGGGTCCCCACCTCCCCCAGGAAAAAAAGGTCTGCAAGCCCACCTCAGCCCTAGCCCGGCAGGATGGTTACAGGCACATCCAGAAATCAGATTTGGGATTTAGTGAAGCCCAGCCCTGCAGGGATGCCCTGGTCCAAGGGGATTAAGGGATTGTAGGGCTCAGGGACCAGAGGGAGGGGAGTAGTGGTTCCTGGAAAGGCAGCAAAGCCCTGGACCCTACAAGGGCACCGTGTGGAGCTGGACGAGCATTGGCTGAGCGGGCAGGAGGGGGCAGCTGGCAAAAAGGCAGGGAAGAGGTGACATCCTTGTTTGCCTGGCCAAAGGGGTGGCAGGGAGGGAGGGGGCTGCAGAGGCACCCATTGCTCGCCCTGGCTCACTCCCTGTCCCGTCTCCTTAGCTCCAAGGTACATCCCAAGCAAGTGAAGGTCCTGGGAAGCCTTTCCCAGGTGCTGGTGCTGGGGGGAGGAGGAGGAAGAGATGGGGCACCCCAGAAACACTGCCAGACCCACAGTGACAGCCCTGCAGTGACAGCCCCACAGCCTGGTGCCCACTCAGTCCTGGCCTGGTGGGAAGCTCCTGCGTGGATGGTGAGGCTGAGCCCAGGGAATTTGGCTTTTTCAAGTCCCTTGCTTACAGCAAGGCCACAGAGACCCTTGCACTGCTTTCTTGCCACAGTGGAGCAAAATCAAAACCAGAGACAGGTTGTCCAGTGTCCACCCTCACATCCCCCTTGGAGCTTAAACCCAGAACCCTCCTCACAGCTCCTGTGTCTGCAGCAGTGCAAGGAAGGCACCTGCAGCATATCCTGACAGTTTTAAATACACGACCCCTGGAATCTTTCCTGCAACTGCAGTGTGGTCTGGAAGTACCTCCTGCTTGGAAGCACAGCTCCATCACTTGGGACAGGACAGGGCCATCCATGAGAGGGAACAACCCCGCTCTGGCTTTCCAGACCCCCACTGCCACCCCATGCTCTGAGAGCAGCACAGATCACTCCCTCACCCTCAGCCCCGATCCCAAATAGGAAGGCACACACCTTTGTCATCTTCAAAATAAAACTTTTATTCATTCGGTAACAAGAACATTGAATCTGCACATCAGTGCACAAGTTCACATTTAAAAACAGCTGAGCACATCGGTCATAAAGTCTTTAGGGGGGAAGGGGACGATCCCAGCCACCAAGGAAGATCCAGGAGGGGCAGACAGAAGCGCTCCCCTCCCTGATTCGCAACCCCACCGCCAGCTGCTCGGCCCTGGACAATCCCTACAAACCAGCGCACGGACGTCACATCTCCAGAAAGGAAAATAAAAGGCACTGGCACCTTCTCTCGTGCCAACAGAGATGTCTGCAGCGTGGGCGGGCTGTTAGCACCTCTGGCAGCACTGCTGGACAGGCACCGAGCCCTGCACCAGCCCGGGCCCTGCTGCGCCAGGCCAGCACCTGCCTCTGCCCTCTGCCCCACACCAAGGGCTTGGGGCCCCTCCCCTCGGGAGAAGTAGGGATGTTTATGTGGAGCCAGGACCAAATTAAGGCAGGACGCACCGTGCAGGGAGCAGGGCCCTGTGGTGGGTATGGCTTCCTCCTGCCAGAGAGCTGCGAGGCTCCTGGAGCCTCCGGCAGGCGCAGCGCCCCTGCGGCCACGGATTCCCAGCTCACTCCTCCCAGGAGGTCCCCGGAGCAGCCGGCGATGGGGCAGGATCCCTTCCACCAGGCCTCTGCTGGCAGAGGGACACTGAGCTAATCCCTG
Source organism: Serinus canaria (assembly GCF_022539315.1). Classification (NCBI taxonomy): domain Eukaryota; kingdom Metazoa; phylum Chordata; class Aves; order Passeriformes; family Fringillidae; genus Serinus; species Serinus canaria. The sequence continues at coordinate 3,953,464 of NC_066332.1, read as the reverse complement.
CTCAGTTTAAACATCCGAGTGACCCAGAAGGGCGTCACCTCCTGCCACCCGCTGGGACTGTGCCCCCAGGAAAGGGCCAAGAGGGGAGAGATTTGTACAGGTCACAACTTCTCAAGCAGACCGGACACACACTCACACACACACACACAGAGCACCCACCCACACCACCGAGTGCAACAGAACGCAGTGTAAAACCAGTTTCACGCACACACAGCCCGTTTGTGCAAGGCTCACACGTTACAGTACGGCCGGGACGGGGCAGCCATGGCTGGGATATTGTACAGGAGTCAATGTAAACAATAAAGCGTCCTCCAAGAGGCTTCGCCAGAGACCAAAGAACAGTTGCTTTGTACAAAAATGCCCTTAAAACAACACGTTTCTCCCAAACCCCCTCTACCCGGCAAGGCTTGTCAGCTGCTGAGCATCCTGGAGGTGCTGCTGCTCCCTGTGGTGCTCAGCAGGTCACAAGAAGCTCTTGTGGGGTGGCTACAGGAACCAGGAGAGAGACATCACCTCCCGTGAGCCACCAGCATGGAGAAGGGACAATCGTCCCCAGCAGAGACCTCTGATGCCAGGGACTTGGTGGCTTCATTGCCCAGACACTGGAAAAGGAGGTCCATACCCCTCCAGTCTGTCCCCTTCCTGCCATCCTGCTCAGAGCCTCCAGACCTCCAAGGCCTTCATCACTCTGCAAGAGAACCACCTTTCCTGACTCCCTCTGCCTGCCCACAGCCTTCTCAGAGAAAAACCAGTTGTGCTGGGCCAGAGCCAAGGACAAAGGGACAGCAAAGCACCTCCCTGCAGGGGCCTCTGCCCCTCTGCTGCTCTCCCCAGCTGAAGCACCCAGAGAGCAGCTGAGTATTGGAAGGAAGCAGCATTTCTGGTCTGCATTGAAGACCCTTCCCAGAGGGCATTTCTCCTGAGATCAAGCTGGGCAAAGAAACCCAATCCTTTTCCTCCTGCCTTCTCAAGGGAAAAAATTCTACACAGGGCTTTTCCCTCCTGAGCAGATCCTTGTCACCAGGACATGCTGCCAGCCAAGCATACACCCCCAAATGCAAGGCAGGCTGGGGGCAACCAGTCCCTTCCACCCCTGGAGGGGCAGGCAGTCATGTCCTTGGGGTAAGAACAGTGGGCAGGCATGTCCTTGGGGTCAGAACGGTGGGCAGTGGGGCCTGATGAAGTTTGTGGGGGAGGCAAGGACTAAACCTGTCCTTCTGCAGATGACATGAGCCACTTGGCCTTTCCACAGTGCCTGCCCTGCTCCGGAGCCAGCTGGAGCGGGCTAGGAGAAGCCACATGTCTCTCAATGTCCCAAAGAAGTATCTGGCCTCCTGGGCCAGGGGCTTGGGTGACTTCTAGTGACTGAAATGGCCTGGGAAGACGTGCTGTTTGACCCGGGTCAGGGCTGTGCTCCAGCATGGGTAACAGCCCCCTGCCAGAGTTGAGGAAAGGGAGGGACAGTGCTCATGGCTGCTGGAGCACAGACAGACTCACAGACCTTGCCCAGGCTGCAAGGCAGCACAGGAGGCAGCACTGGGGTCTGCAGGAGGGCAGCAAGGTGGCATTACCTTGCCAAGCAGCTGCAGGCTGAGGACACCCCACACCCCTTCCCCAGGGCAGGCAGATGCTGCTTCCCAATACTCCAGAGTGCTCTAGTGCCATGTGCTCCTCTCCAGCTCAAGGGGAGTTTGTCCCATCTGAGCCTGCAAGGCTCTGCAGCTTTAGGGCTGCTTTCTAGGCATGAGCTTGGCTGCTGCTCCTCCCACACCGTGTCCTCTCCATGCTGGGCTTCAGCAGCCTGAGCCACTCTGCATATTCTCTTTGCTTTGCTCCTCCCCAGAGGGCAGGTCTGGGCCCCAGCCAAGCAGCAGCTCAGACAGGACCTGCCACGGGACTGTGGACAGGACCCAGAGCTCCCCTTGGCCTTTCCCTCTGCTCCTACAGCACAGGGACAACTTGCTGATGCACACAGCTAGAAATGAGGAGCTTTGATTTAGCCAAACTGCTCAGAAACCACAAAATAATTAGCTGAAATTTGGAGCAGAGCCTTCACACACAGTTCCTCCAGGGAAGCAAGAACCTGCAGAAAGGCTCTGAGCAGCCAAAGGCTTTCCATGTCCAACTGGCACCCCTGGAACCCAGCTTCCAGCAGGAAGGAGGTGGACAGACACACAGTGCCCCTCCCACAGTGGGACAACAGGGGGTCACACAGGACTGGACGAGAAGGGACACATTTGGCATCCAGGCTCACTTTTGGAAAGGGAAGACAGCTTATAATGTCAAATCCACTCCCGTGTCTGTGCAGATCACAGAGAACAGCACTGAGTTTGAGTCACGTGGGTTTGTTTTCCAGTTTACAGAATGCAGTCTTGCCCTTCTTTTTTTTTTTTTTTAAAAACATAAAAAAGACAAAAAAAGTCATATAAATATCATATATACAATTTAGGCAAAAAAAAAAAAAAAAAGAAAAAAAAGAAAAAAAAAAGAAAAACAAAACAAAACAAAACAAAAACAAAAAAAGAATAAACTTCCAGAAAGTATTTTCCCTCTGGGTCTAGAGTTAGGAGTGACAGCAGAGAGGACAAAGCTATGCATTGAGGGCAGTATGTCATGTAACAAAAACAGCTCAAGTTTTGGGAGCCACCAGAAACACCTGTGAGCATGGCAGAGAGGGAAACTCAGGCAGCACAAGAACAGCTTTGGGGCAGAGGGCAGAGGACAGATGATATGGCCATGAACTTGGAAGGCCCACAGCAGTATTCAAGTAATGGGAGGGTTAAAACCCTAATGAGACATTTGTTTTAAAAGAACACTGGCTTTGGGGGCAGAGGAGAACCTGGCAGCTCCTGGAAGAGCTCTGCCCCACCTCAGCACAGAGCAGAGAGCTCTGTGTGCCCCAGGGCAGAGGGGAGAGCTGGTCTTGGTGCTGCCCAGGATTATTAGAGCCCATCCACTGGGAAGATTTACCCCTGTGTGCTCCTTATGGGGAAGCACCAGCTGAATTGAGCCCAGGGTGTTTGTCCTGAAGCAGCTTTGTGAGGGATCTGCCAGCATGGTGGAGTTCCAGTTTGCAGAATAAAAGAAATGCCAAACAAAGGGACCTTGGCACAACCTTCACATTTACAGGGGCTCTCACCCCACCAACTGCCCAGCACCATTTCAAGGCATGGGGAAAATTCAAGTCAGGAACTAGGATCTGGTTGTAAGCAAAAACTCCACCTTGCCAAAGCAAGCCACCATCAATTTTCTCATAATAAAAGTGTTCTTTTAAAACAAATTATCAATAACAACAAAAAAGAACATTTGAGGTTATCTGAGTTAAACTTAAAAAAAACCCAAACAGTCCTGCAGTCAGAGTCACACACAGAAGAACCAACCCACACCTACATGCGCCAGGAACAGTAAAATGACAATATATATAAAATTAACCAATAAAGTGCATGTTCCTTATATTACACCTGCCCCTTGTGTGAAAGCAACACCACAGGTTCTGGGTAAGAAATCACAGCCAAGGGCCCAGGATCACATCGTGTTGTAGAGGGGATTGGTTGTCCGCTTTTTGTCATTGGTCTTTTTGAGCCTCCTCAGAGGGTGAGTTCTCCCGTGCTGCTGCCGTGGGGCAACAGCCAGAGCTTGAGATGGAGACAAGGAGTCCAGGACCTGCACCTGGAGCAGCGGAGGGCCCTCCCCAGAGCTAGTCCACGTCGGATCTGCACTGGAGCACAAACTCTGCTGGCTGGAGCTGCACTCTTTGGCGTACTGAGCCAGCGGCCTCTCCACGGGCATGCTCTGGGCAATGCACTCGGCTGTTCTCAGCTGTTCCACAAAATGCTTTGTGGGCTCTGGGGAGGACAGGCGATGCTTCCCACACGTGCTCTTCGAGCCCCTCTCTGACCTCCCCCCACAAAAGCCTCGACCGAGAGCAACACAGGTGAGAAGCACAGGGTTGGCATTGGAAGAGGCCGACTCCCTGTCATGTAAGTCATCCTTGGAGAGCTCCAGGCAGTCCAGTTTGGCCAGGGATGCCGAGCGCTTCATGTGGGAGGGTCTGGTGAGCCCTGCGTGCCGGATCCGAGCCTCTATTTCCTTCGCCCGCTGCTTCACCGGCCCGGGGCTGCTGGAGTGCTCCTCCACGCTGAGGCTGCTGGAGCTGTGGGGGAGGCTGTAACACAGGAACGAGATGTCCAGAAGGTCCATGTTTTCAGCATGCTGCTGCCTGGTGAAGTTCTCGCTGCTCTGCTGCCTTGAGTTGCCAGCACTGCCCCTGCAGAGAGGTTTGGGACCCTCCCTGAACGGCAGAGTCGCATCTCCCTCGGTGCCACACGGTGTGACCAGCTCATCGTCTGTACCTGTGCTCTGCTCGGTGACACCTTCCAGGTGAATGACACAAGGGTAAGGAGAGCGCTCGAGGCTGGCTGACGGCGGACAGGTCACCTGGGCAGAGGGAGAAGCAGCACCGAGGTGAGCAGACATCCCACTGCCTTCCTTGCTGGGGCTGCCCAGGGCGAAGGCAGTCTGCTTGCGTACCGCGTGCTCTGGTGGCGAGGGATCTGCTGGAGCCTTCTCCAAGCACATCGAGGGGTTCAAGTTTTCATCCAAAGATGGGGTGGCCGGGGCCGGCCCGCCTTGCTCACAGCTTGTACGGGGGCGCTGCTCCGCAGGCTTGACCGTCAGGGTGTACTCTATGATTTCAATTCTCTTTGGGAGGAGGGAGGGCAGGGATGGCTCCTCCGTCCCGTCAAACGAGACCACTGTCCTGCGCTCTTGTGCCGCTGCCTCCTGCCCGGGGCTGGGCTCTGCGGGCAGGGACTCCTGGGCAGGGGGCCCGAGGGGTGCAGGCAGGTGTCTGCCCACTGGCTGCTCTGCCCCAGGAGGCAGCAGCGGCTCCTCCTGCGCCTTGTCCCCCTCCAGAGCCAGCTCCAGGGGTGGCTCCTCGCTCTTCCCCCGTGGCAGGAGCTCAGCAGCAGGAGAGTCGTTCCTGGAGTTCTTGCGGGTGGGTAAAGTGCAGGCTGGGGCCGTGTGCTGGTGCTCCTGCTCCTGCCTCAGGCGCTCCTCGAACTCCAGCGTGGCTCGTCGGACGGAGCCGGGGCACCACTTGGGCTCGGGCTTGATGGAGCCATGAGGCTCCTGCTGCTCCCCGCCAGAGCTGCTTTCCTCCAGGTCTGATTTACCAGAAGACAGCTGCAGAGATGGGGCTTCTTCCTGCTCAGTTGGCAGAGGGTCCTTCTCCTTCTCCTGGTGTCCAGCACAGGCTCCTTCACTCTGTTCCAACTTTTCTGATGCCCAAATCACCTCCACTGGCAGGTCATGCACCGTGTTCCTCTTTGGTGTTTGGCTGAGGTTGGCTGAACCCTCTTTCTGCTGGGCAGGTCCTGCTCCCTGGTTGATTGACTCAATCTCTGTGATAATTTCCTTCACAGAAATGGCATTTTCTGAGTGGGATCTTGAGAGATGACCTGCACCAGGCAGCTCAGGGACCTCCTGCAACACACAAACAGGAGAATTACAAAGTGCATCAGCTGTGCTGACATGGAGCAAAGAGCAGCAGGTTAGAGAAAATAGGGGTGCACATTCCCAAAGGAACAAAAAGCATGTGGCAGTGATCACTTATGTAGGTTTTTTACTATCTCTAGGATTGAATTTAACACACTCCAGGCTGGATTGTCACTTAGACTAAGATCTAAGAACCTTAATTGCAACAAACTCCAAGGAAAAGGTAGCTTTTTTGTTTTTCTAAATGAAGAAAAGTCCAACAAAAAGAATCCTAATACTGCTAAAATACCATTTTGAACTGAAAACATGACAAATTCTGCTCATGTATGGAGCAAACAGAAGAACAGCAAAAAGAATGACCAAGCATCGAAATGCTCTGATTTCCCGGAGGAAAATGGCCAGGGGGACTCCCAGTCCCCACAGACACTCTCTGCCAAATCACAGGAGAGAGCATTGGCCTATTATATTTGGAAGAGCCTTACTGCCTCACATGGAGATGGAAAAGATTCAAGCAATGCAGGATGGAATTTAAATAAGAGAAGCTCCCAGAAAATGATGGCCCCGGACATCATCAATCCCTGTGAGAGTCCTGGAGGCTGAAAAGCAATTATGAGAAAAAGGTACCTAAATTTAGAGGTTACTAAATTTTGTCGAGACCATCACTCTACCAAGGACAAGTGAGCCATGACGTGCCCAATCCCATCACTCCAGACCTGGACAGGTTAATTTCTTCCTCCAGCAGTGGAAGCTCTACACCTGCCTTGATTTACTACCCCAATGCTGGTGCTTTCCAACCAGGGAAAAGGGCCAGTTTTGCCACATTCTTTGGTGGATTTCTCAAGTCAGATAAATATCCATGCTGATTTGGGATGTTGGCTGGGCTCAGGGTCTGGCTATATTAGTGGGTCAAGTCCCACCTTTCTGCTCTCCTGATGCAAAACTCAAAAATAAGTTTCTCATGAGAACAGCACAGCAGGTCAGGTCAAGGTCGGCTCATGGCCTTGCCAATGCCAGCAAACTGATGTTTAAGGAAAAAGTGCAGAAAAGGGCAAGTATCTAAAAGTGAAGGAAGGGAGAAGTATCTAGCAATCCCTCCCCAGACACTGTGTTCAGAGAAAGCAGGGCTAGAAAATCCCATCCACACCCACCCCACAGCCAGCAGAAAACAGCATAGAGATAGGGTCAAGCAGCAGTTCCCAAAAAACCTGAGCAAGTTATTTTAACCTTTTGTTGCTCTTCATCTGTGGAAGAGTCATCAGATGGCTGAGGAGAGTTTCCAGGGCTGTTCCTTCTAGCATCTGCACCCCCATCTGCAGCAGGTGGCACTTCCAGCACGGGCACCCTGGAGACCCCATTCCTCCCAGTCCCTTGCTCCTCTGGCCTGGAATGGGAGCAAGTTCGGGACCGGCTCTCCTGGGAGAGCTCCACAAATTTCTCCAAAGCGCTGAAGAAATCAATCCTGTCTGTGCTGAGGTCTGTCACTTCGGGCTGAGGGTTCTGTTGGAGACCTAGGGAATTCTGGTTTGGGGACTGAGGAAAGTCTTTTAAGCACGAAGTGAATTCTTCCATGGGAACTAAGTGCACGTTCATATCAGGCTTAAGGGCGTCTTTTTCTAGATCATCCACTGTCAGATCAGGAAACTCTGTTATTTCCAAGGGGTGCTGGAGCTGCATTAAGGCCTCAGAAGCACGGCAGTTGTCAGGGGGGACAGAGTCTACACAGCACCCTGCTGTACAGCCATTGATATTGTTCAGGTTCAGCTTGTCCTCCATCTGCTCAGTGTGGAAGTCTCTGCAAGTAAACTCTAAGTGGATCCTTCTCTCCTTCGCACACACGTCCTCAATCATGTTTGTGTTCTCTGGGAGCTGCTGCTCCCTGTCCAGCTCAGCTGAGTAGATGGGAGACATGGGCTGCTGGTTGTCATTGGTCTTGGCCTCTGAGATCTGGTCAGCTGAGGTGGTGATCTCCTTTTTGTTCAGCTCCAGCCCAGCCTTGCAGATGGGCTCATGGTGATCCGAGAGGTCGCTGTCCGAGTGTGAGCGCCAGAGTTTGTTGTGCCGCTGTTTGCTGCAGGGAAGGAGAGCAAAAGAAAACAGTGAGTAATTTCTACACACCACAGCCAGATCCACCTTGTTGTAAGAGGACATAACCTACAACAGAAACTGTGCCAAATGCTGGAGTCACTGACCACAGCTGTGGCTTCACCTGAACAGTTCAGGGCCAGACCTGCTGCTGGAGAAGCTGACCCAGTAACGAGCCACTTTCCAGGAGCTAAATTCCATGGCACCATTCTGCTCCACACAGCCCTCCCTAATTCTCAGCACTGCTGGAACCATCCACTCAAATGCAATGTTTAATTGATGGCAGAATTTCGTCCTCCTTTCTCAGCCAGCATTTTTCTATTTGCTAGCAGGTAAGTGGTGACCAGAAGAGAGAGAACCTCTTGTGCTGGACACAAGCAGGTGGTGGACACTGAATAAAGTCCAATTTCCCTCATGGTTCCTTCTCTGAATAACTTCAGTTATCAATAACTGGCTCTTGTAACCAAGGGAAAGGGTGGGATGAGTAGAGGCGGGTGTGTGCAAAAACACACAAGACATCCTCAGCAGTAAACACACAGCCCAAATTACCACCCACCTTCCACAGGAAGGAAGCTCAGAACTCCTCCAGCTCCTGGAAAGCCCCTTTAGGAAAGCCATCGAAAGGCCAAATAAGTGCCAGTGGCATTGCATCACCTTCCTCAACTCCATCTGCCAAAAACCCCAACCCATGCACCTGGGCTTACAGAGAGCACTGCAGGCAACTTCTTGCCATGAAATGCCAGAGCTAGCCCAGGCTGCCAGGGTTTGCTGAGTGGCCACAGCCACAGGGATGTGTTTCCACCCATTGCCCCTAGGAGGAACACAGAAACCACAGAAACCTCCTTGGAGCTGCAGATCTTGCAAAAACCCTCCAGTCCCTTGCTAGCATGAGCAGGCACTCCCAGACACATCCAGTGGCCACAGTAAGTTAATTAATAGATGGTACTGAGCTAATTACCATGTGCCAGTTCAGTTGTGGGTGCCCAACAGCTAAGGAAAATAATCCACTGCAGATTTATGTTTCCAACCCTATAATCAGTGACAACCTTCCTGTGTGACACAGGGCAGAATCAGGTCCTGACACAGGAGAGGAGGGTCAAGATCAGAGGCCAAAGACTCTGTCCTGGGGTGCACATGCTCCATCTCCAGAGGGTTTTGGAGCAGTTTGAGACTGGCAGCAGAAACAGGCTTGTTCCTGAGGCAGATTCTTGCTTGGGCTCTGTATGGAATGTCATCTGACATCTCTGCTCATACAGCCTCAGGAGCTGCTGGTGTTTTCTGAGGGCACTTCAGTGCTCAGATCCAGCTCTCTGCTGCACATTTAATTTTGAAAGTCAAAATTACCCTCCAGTGTGAACAACTGGCACAGATCTGAGGACCAAACCAGATGTCAAGCACCACTGGCAGAGGTGTGCTGTGCTATCTTTCAATCTGACAGTTCCCTAGTCTGACAACCTGCACGAGGTGCAGGTCAGAGAACAAGAGCCCACTTCCCTTCCCAGAGCCCACAGCTGCCTCTTGACCTCCCTGGGAAACATTCCCAGTGCTTGTACCCACACCAGCTTTGGACCAGGAGCCCCCCACACCTCCCACCAGCTTTCCAGGCTTGGGTATAAAACTGCTGTTGATTCACAAGCTGCAGAAGGCAGAGGAGATCCTAAACACTGGTTTCCTGTAACTTATCTATAACTAATAACAGAAACAGGCCTGGCTCAGCCTTGCTGTGTTTATCAACAGAGGGAGGGGACAGTTTAAGTAACCCCAGGAAGTATGACAGTCCCAAAGAGCAAAACACACTTGTTGTTGTGACTAAAAGCAGGCAGGGGGTTTTCATTTTACAGCTGGAAAACATATCTCAGTTGCTATAACCCCAGCACAAAACCGTAACTGGATAGTGTGAGCACATGGCTGCCCTCACATACCTTCCCCCTGAAACTGGAGCAGTCACATGAGTGTCAATCTGTTGGGGTTTTTTTTTTTTGTTTTTGGTTTTTTACCTGTCCTGGAATACTGCAGCAGTAAACAATGCAGCCAGAGGGCAAAGCTAAATAACACAAAGAAAGAGGAAAAAAAGCAGCTTTGAGATAAGGAGTGACAGTCTCTGCAGCATGGAGGGGCAATTCCTTGCTCCAGTGAAGCTTCATTTACTGCAGGCTTTTTCATCCTACACAGACGTAACACACTGCTCTTGCATTTTTCAAAGCCTCACAAGCCATCCTGTTTGTGCCATTGTACAGGGAGTTGCAGAGCAGGGTAGGACTTCAGTAGAAGGGAGGCCACATGCTATAAATGGTGGCAGCAGGAAACATATATCTCCAAAAAATAAATTACTAAAAGACAGGAAAAAATAGTCCTTAACCAAAATGTTTGTACAGGATGGCTTTGCAGGCATGTCACCAGCTACCAGACTGGCAGATTACCCAAACCAACTGCTGGGCTCAGGGCTGGAAGATCTGAGATACCAGCTGCTCCCATACCAGAGTCCCTCACAGGTGTTCACCAACCTGTTGGTGCATTTTTCACACCTAAAAAACCTTCTTTTTCTCCATCCAATCTACACCAATGAGATCTGATTTTCCAGTCTGCTCAATGCACACTACACACTGGTCAGGTCATCTCTGGCCCAGAGTTAAGCACTGACCTTTACTAAGTGGTGCCAGCAGCATGTTTGGTGTCACATGAGGCACCCAAGGCAGGTGTGGTGTCTGTCTCAAGGGGTTTCAGACCAGCAGGGCACTATTTTTTAAAATTGTCTATTCCACGTGATCTGTCCTGAGACTTGATACTACTTGGCTGCTTTTTAGAAAGAAAGAGGGTCACTGTGGCAGGCAGGATTTGGGGAGCAGGGGAGAGGAAGGATGGGAAGAGCTGGTAGATGAAGATCCTGCGGGTGCACCTGGTCAGGGAATAAGCTGGGAGGAGCCCTGAGGTTGTTTACTTGTGCAGAGAGGGAAAGAGGAAGCACAATCCAGTGACAGGGGAGCTCAGACCAAGGTTTTGGTGCAAAAATTGGGAATTCCAGGCCTGGCCCAGCAACAAACACAGTCAGGCTGCTGGGAACAGGTAGAGAGCAAAGGAAGAAGAAAAAGTTATTACCATGAAAGGGAATGGTCTTTGCAAGTGGATAGAACAGACTTGAAGGGACAAAATCAAGTAGGGGAGAGAGGTAAGAAGTGTGCCCTGAAGACAGTACATGAGTGACAGAGCTGCTGTAAATAACAGCATATAAAACAATGGCTGGACTAGTCCTTAAAGCTATTTTCCAACCTAAATGATTTTACAAAAAGCAGGCATGTCCCAGTTGCACCAAAAAGCTTTGAAATTTACTATTTATTTTGGTCCAAACCAGCTAAGATCACCTCCTCTGGCAGGAGGCTCAGATTGGGTAACTCTGTTTGCTGCAGATCTGCTCCCAGGCAAAGCACACCAGGATCCCAAACAAAATACCATAACCTGGCAAAACTGAGTATCACTACCTCCTTCTGCTGATCACGTGAAGACATTGCTTAACACAGCCTAGAAACATGCAATATTTATGTCTTTTTGCTAGTCAGGTGATTGGCTTGGGATTACAACACACTTGCCCATACCCAGGCCCAGCTCCAGACCAGCCTCAGGACTCCAGGCAGGAATAAACACCACTGTTGCAATGCACAGAACATCCTGTCCCCTCCCCTCACAACAACACTTAGCAAAGGGATCTAAATAAAACCAGACCAGCTGCTGAGGAGGGGCATGTTCAACAGGGAACTGCGAGGAGACAAAGCGAGTTCCCTGCCAAGTGATGTTACAAGCAACAGGGACATCATTTATCTCTGCTGGAGCCTGCATAGCTCTGAATGCTGCACTCAGATAACACTTCATGGGATGCTACTTTCCAAAACCCAAACATCCTAGAAGTCAAACAGCTTCCTGACAGCACCTGGTTACACCCATTTTCCCAGGCTGAGCTAAGCCTGAAAACAGAGCACTACCTTTCCTAAGAACCCGAGCTTGCACAACACAGCGACACAAGCTCTGTCTGAAAAAATGGAGTCAACCATTGAAGTGTTACACCTCAACACAGATAATGAGGATCAATCCTTGCACCCACCTGGCCAGCAGGATCCCTTGGTACTCCTCCAGCTGCCGCATGAAGCTGGGGTTGGGCTTGGTGACCGTGCGCCGCTCCTTGACGTAGTCGTAAGCCCTGTCCAGGTTCCAGCCGTACTCCTTCATGGCATAGGCAATCACTGTGGAGGCTGAGCGGCTCACTCCCATCTTGCAGTGCACCAGGCACTTAGAACCATTCTTCCTAAAGTGGGAGAAAGAACAAAAGAGGATCACTAAACAGAAAACATCTGACAAGCTTAAGAAAACTGTAAGTTCTTTACCAGAAAATTATCGAACATATTTTCAACACTGTGGCCACAGCTGGAGTCTGGGATGTGATCTGATAATCCAATTTACAAACTGGAGCAAGACACACAAAGAAACTGAAGAACAAGGTCTTATTAATATTCTTAAGAGATTTGGTTACAACAGCTCTTCTGAAGCTGTTATTGCAAAGTGGGAAAAAACAGAGATAGAGGAAAACCTCTGAAGACTAGTGTGGCACCCTTGAGTTCAGCCCAAATGGCCCACTGGCATCAAGCCATATTCCAAGTGAAAAGAGAACCTGTACCTCAAACGTGGTGTCACAATTTAGAAACACATCCCAGAAAGATAAGAAGCAGTTCAGAGCAGCCTCTAGCACAGAGATGCTCTTCTGCATCAAACCACAAAATGAAAATGCTGTGATGCTTGGTAGGCAAGGAGGAAAATCAGCAGGAAAACAAAATGCTTAGTATATATCTTCTAAATGGGTGTGTTGTGTTTTCTGAAAAGACTTACTTTGCCTTGGAGATGAATTTGTAGGTATCATTCCAGTAAGCCAGAAGATCTGTAGCTTCTTCATCATAAACCCTGATATTGTGGTATTCAAAGAGCCCAGGGAAGAAATTATCTATTTCTCGAGTCACATTCAAAATGTACCGTACCCTGCATGAGAAACACAGCCAGTTCAAAGAGATGTCCCACTGCTACACTGCAGCCTTGCCTTGCTTTGCCAAGGGCATTTGGAAGTGCACTCTTGAACAAAATTCCTGAGAAATCAGGAATTAATGCAAGGAAGCAGCACCTAACACAGACAATAGGTTTTGCTGGACACTTTAGAGCCTGATAACAGAGATCCATGGAGAGAAACTTCCTCTGCACAATGTCAGTCACACTGCCCACCACCTCTGTTCTACATGTCAGCAACACTTGTGCCACAGGAGCTCCTGCAATTAGTGTTTGCACACCTTCTCCAAGCCCCTTTGTGAATCTCTCCTCCTGCTGCACCAAAACCACAGGAAGATGGAAGACTAAGCTTCCCAGTAACACCAGAGCTAAACAAACACATAAAACAACTACAGAGAGATGTAACAGACAATGAGCCACTGGGGAGGATTTATTTCTTATCCTTAAATTTTCTGGAAAGAAAACTGCTAGAGAAAGCATGTGGTATTTATGTACACAGCACTCAGTATTTTTAGCCCTGAGGGTTACTCGTAAGATGCTTATGAAATGCACTCATGCTGGGATATCAGGCAGAACAAGGGAACTGCAAGAGGGTGACATCCCTTTTCCCAAGCAGGTATGAGATCACTGGCAATCAAGTAGGACTTGCTGGACTCAAGGAAACCACAGCAGACCCTGAGCTCACCAAGAAGAGTCAATTTTGCCAGGCTGAATTTCTGAGGTGCAGAATTACACTATCAGTTCACCAGCATGATTAGTTTTTTCCACTGGTTTGTCACAAATAAGCCAAACCCATGAATAATTATTTAATTGCACAATCTTGGTGCTTATAACCACCTGGTCTAGAGAAAGGACTTGAAAAGTAGAAAGGGCAGGAAACAGAGGAACCCATTGGTGGGGTTCCTACAGGACTTTACTTCCTACTGGGCCCCACTCAGAGGAACAAATGCTCTTCTCCACATTTTCCTTCCTGCACAGCCTGGAGGTCTGAAGTGCCTCTGTAATCAGTCCAGAACTATGGGCTGGGGCTGAGGGCACAGAGCCAACTATGCAGCATCCAGTTCAGTAATTGCAGCTTTTTACTACTTATAGCTATGAGCTTGCTGACTTCCTTTGTTTGCCTTGGGGACATTAGTCAAGGTCAGGGTAAGATTCTTCTATGTTAAGGTGCCTGCTTGTAGGACAAGAAGTTTGGAGAAAGCAAGAGCTTGTTTGGATCTGCAATCCTTCAAATAAGACTCAGGTTACACAGCAGGTATGGAATAGAGTTTGTTGCACAGAAAAGTGTGGCCAGGCTCTTGCTTTTAAGCTGATGGCCTGAAGCTACTCACCCTCTGTTCTGCAAATCTTCCAAATTGGAGGCATTCCATTCTGAGCCCTGCAGGGAAAACATGCAAAGGGACACATCAGGCAGAATGAAAGCAAGGCCAGGCAACTGGTGGAGGGAGGGATAGTGAACCAGAGGAGGAAGCTGACCAGCCAAGGGTAGGAGAGCTGGGGGTCCTTTGAGCACAGGGATACACAAGTGGTAACCAGGACTGATGCTCAGCACCTTCTCTCACCCCATTAACCAGATCCCTTCTGAAACAAGAAGCTCTGCCAACAAGAGCCCAGCACTATGTGTTGGCACTTCCTGCAAAGCACTGACAAATCAACCTCAGCAAGACAGGACCACTCCACCCTTTCCCTGGAGGCTGCTGCCAGTTCTGCCCCACAGAGGAGAAGCTGCCTGCACTTAAGAACCATCCAGGTGCTATTTATACACGAAACACCCATTTAAAACATCAAAGGCAGCAACACCTAAGCTCACTTGGGTTACACCTCTTCTCCCCATGTTCAAAGCCTGTGTGACGAGAGAAATGAAGATATTTAACTAACCCTGGCTAGGTAAACCTCTCCTCTGCTGCCCACACAGGGCTCCAAGCTGCCTGCTTCCTGCTCAAACACAAACCTGAGGACAAAACCACTCAAAGTCTTCCTTCAAAATTTAAGGTGCACAAGCTTTCTGCTTCCCTGCCCTAAAATGGCTCCCAAATGGAAAGATGATCCAGATAAAGATGACTGATTGTATTTACCAAGGCCCAGACTCAGTTTAATGTTGTCTCTTTCAGTCAAGTACGAACAATTTAATTCAGGCCTGGGAACCACCAGTTTCCACAGGTAGGGAGAACAATGCTGCCGGGGTGAAAGCCTTTTCTCCTGTCCTTTGATCCACAATTACCAACATCATCAGTTCTCTTATTTCCTGCTTAGTTCTTTTAGCACTCCTTAAATGGGATCCCACAGGGCTCTTGTCTCCACCTGGAAGGAAACAGCTCCTTGCCTTTCTGAGCCCTCACAACACAACCCTGCCTTGCAGCACACATACTCCTGGGTGAAGCTGCTGCCCAGCCCCAGCAGCACTGCTCCTCACCACAGCAGCTGCTCTGCAAACACTTTTATTTCACACATTAACCACAGCTCTTCTTGGTCCTGCCTGCAAGCCTTGTTTGAAAGTCTTCTCCCCATTAAATGCACTCAGAGCCAAGACTCCAAGCCCTGCAGTACATCCAGCTGCCTGTAACAGCTTTTGGCCAGCACCATAAGCCTGTAACAGGTCCCCCTCTCTCCTTATAACACATAGTCTGTAAAAAAAAAATCCATTACATTGTAGGTACTTCCAAGTTTCCTGGCTCTACCCCAACATGATATCCTGGGAGTGCTCACATTAACAGAGACCATCCCTTCTGAGCCGGAGACTGGGAGAGGCCCTCTCCATTTGGAAAGACCAGCTGGTCCAAGAGGAATGGCTTTGTTTAAAGTTGAGCCAACCTCACAGGCTAGACAGCCCAACCAAACCTGTGTCCATGGCTCCAGGGCTGGGAAATCCAGCGGAGCGCTGACTCACCAGAAGGAGCTGCAGTAATTAAGACAGGCCCCAGCAGCAACTAAGCAAGCAAAACATTAAACAGCAAAATGTTTATGTTTCCTTAAGTGACTTATCTCCAGAATTCTTTGTTAGTTTACTCTGTTCCTCCTGGATCACACAAACTCAGAGCTTTCCATGTAGAAAGAGTGTTCATTCCACCTGGATGTCACACAGCTCCCCTCCCTCTTTGCTACATTATGTCTTCCCCAAACAGAAGAACTTGGCATGCGGGTACCCTGGACAGTTAAAGCCACAAAACTGGTTTTACATCAATGGAAACAGCCCTGAGAAACTGTTAGAATTAAGACCTTGTCCCTTCCATCCACTGGGTACAGGGTACAGCTTGATGCTATGTGGCAAAGTTCAGTACAGCCAAAAAGCCAAGCTGCTCTTGTTCATTACTGTCTTAAGAGTATGTGATCCCAGGATCAACCAACCTTTCCTTTAACTTCCTCCAGAGGCCCCTGTGTCAACCAACCCATAGTGAAATGTGTCAGGAGTGTTTACTTTTGTATTCACTGTCAGACTCACCAAAAAGACATGATCAAATATCTGTGTGGGGCTGTCCATCTGCCCAAGGATCACTATCATTTCATTGTCGATGAATTCTTTGAACTCCCGCAGGTTACACACCATCTGCATCTCCAGCTCCGTGCGGATCTGCATGGGTACGAGGGACACAAGAAGTCATGTGAAGCTTTTGTTCTGGCCTTTCTTCATGGCATGAAGCACAGAGCTCTTTAGTTTGCACAACAGCGTTTCCAGTGCTCCACTCTCACCACTCACCTCTTTTGAGGTGATGTTCTCCAAATCTTTCTGCATCATGATCTCCCTTAATTTGGTCTTTATCAGCCGTTCTGTGCGTTCCCGCTCAGTTGGGCTGTCAGAAGAAAGCAACAGAGTCACTGGGAGGGAAAACAAACTGGATTCATGACACTTTTAAAATAGGTATAGACTGCATACTCTGTAGAGTCTCAGACTCTCACACTACTTCCCCCCAGGCATGTCCTCAGCTGGAGGGAATTCAGGTGACAGTAAAGCCCAGTTTAGATTCACAGTTGTATATGAAAGCCACCAAGTGAATGCTCCTAATCCATTGTAGTCATCCAGAGAACCCCTGGTATTTGGTAAAATTTAAATTGGGAAGGCTGCATTATACCCTCTGGAGCAATATCTAAGCCTCTCCCTACCTTTCTTGGAAAGGTAACAGCTCCAAAACTCCTTACATGGAGAGACGAGGGCAGCTAAGCCTCTGCATTCCTCCCGCCTCTGCTGCCAGGGGCCTTATCACCAGCTGCAAAAATAGCCTGAGTAACACCAGGGGAAGCTGCAGCAGAGCAGCACCACAGAGCTGGCTCACCCAGCATCTTTAGAGGGGACCCTGCAGTGACATGTCCCACCACTTTTCCCTTTCTCTGGAAGGCTGCCAGGCTGGGGAGGGCATGGACGTTACAAGTGTTCAACTGGTGGTTCACAAATAAAAATCATGGAAGTTCCTGGTTCTTTGAATCTCATACATTATTTTAGGATTCCACTAAGAGAATGCTGTTTAAGTGTCCCAATGAAATCATTCAATTTCAAGGTGCCACCAGGGAAGGGTTGGGTTAGATAAAATTTATATATGAAAAGCTACAAGAAAATATTAATCTGTCAGCCTGCCAAAACTTTTCAGCCACCCGCCTTGTACATTAAAAAACAATCAAGTGCGAAGACTTGTTCACAGCTGAACAACTGCTTAGCATCATTATTCACTCACTAGACTCCAGCAACAGGAAATATCTGGGAGCATAAATCAACCAAAGGCACTATTATTCTGGGAAAGCAGCTGGGGCCAGTGAAATAATTACAAAATGGGCAAGTGAAAACCCTCACACTTAGCACCACATCTGGTCACAGACTACCTTTCAATTTATATGGTATCAGTACCATCAGCAGTTACTAATGGCAGGGGTGGTGGTAAACCTTGAATGTTGATACAGCCTTTAAATTTTGTCTTCCTGAACTGTCTACCCATTTACCTAAAGTACACACATAAACACTTCACTTTACAGCAAAATGAACTGAGTAAGGATAAAAAGACCATGTTAGCCTAAACATGTGCTCAGACACGTGCCAGTGTAAGAGCAAAGTCCAGAGAAACCTATTCCTTCCAGGCCTGGAACAAGAGGACAAAACCAGCAGAGACAAGGCTGAGGTACACCACACCTCTCTCACCAGTAAGATGGGACTTACCTTGCAGAAGCAAAGGTCTGCAAGCAAAGCCCAAGGTAAACAACTAAACTGAAAACAGAGAAGATGCAAGGGGGCCCCAGGAGGGCTAAACTTCCAGTGCTGGTGTTTACCTAACCATGAGTCCACTTATTACATGGAACAGGAAACCTCTCCTTTTTAATACCTAATTAAGAGCAATCTCTTGTGGAAACTCTCTCCTCATTTGGGGACAGTCAAACACTGGCTCAGCAGAGCCAGCCCAACTTACACATCTGTGAAGAGGGCGGGCGAGTCGGGCCGGTGGGACTGCACATCCTGCATGGCATTCCACTCGTTGACTGATGACTGGTCAGAGTTGATGTGGCTCTCATAGTAACTGACCCACGTGAGGAAGAGGCTCCCTGGATAGTAGTTGTTGCTCCTTGCCACTTCACAAGCCTTATGCAAACTCTGCAGAGCAGACCTAGCAAGGGAACAACACTTGTCAGTTTATCATTTCTTCCCCAGGCACTATCAAGTACTAAGCAGCAGCCAAAATCCAGGATGCTGCACATGTCCCATCAGTTGGTACAAACCCCTGGCACTGTGCACGACGCTGTCCTGCAAGGCTGTGGATTCCCACATGCCGCCAGAGCTTGCATGTCTTAATTGGAGCAAGCCTGGATAGCAGTGAAGGTGGCCACAATTCAGAGGGCAGAGGCACCCGTGTCTCTGGTTCCAAAATCTGCTACAAATACCCAAGCCCTAAATAAGATGCACAGAGTTTGTGTCCAAGACAGGGTGCTGACAGCTCCTACTGTGCCATCAGCTGTCCTGTGTGCAGGGCAGGAACACCCAGTAATCAGACATGCACAACCAAGGGCTCAGGACTGCACTGAGATGTTTAGGTGTCTGCCCTCTCTCACTGCATGAGGGATGTCAGAAGTTTCTTCAGCTGCTGCTGGGAAACAAATCCCCCTCTCCTATTTTTAGTTTATTTTAAATCTTTGACTGGGATCAGAAGGATCCAGGTCAAAATCACTGGGGTGACAGCAGCATCGCTGACAGGCGATGTATTTTTGCAATGCAAAGAAGCTCGAGCCAGAAATACTTTCATGATCACTACATGAACCACCCTAAAAGGAAAGAAAAATGCAAGCAGCTTCTCTTTCCTCTATCACAATGAACATATCTCAAAATATTTCAAACATATACTCAAAGCAATATGACTTTGGGCTCAAAACAGCAGCCCTTTGCAAGGAAAATTACCTTATTCCTTCCTGCTCTCAGCTGAGACAAAGCTGCTGTACACCAGCACTTACAACTCTTTTTTCCTTTGGTACCAAACTTCCTTCCCTGTCTCTGAAGGAAACTTCTGTCTGCTCAAGCAGGTCTCAAGATCACAGTAACATAAAGCAGCACCTGGTTTTTAAGAGCTTAAGCAGCTAATACCTGGAAAAAGGATGACTGGGACAGCTTCTAGTAAGTACTTACCACATTGCCTGTACAGACACGGGCTTGAATATGTGCACTCTGTTATCTGTTGATACACTGAACCCTCTGGTGAGAAGAAAAAAGGCAAAGTAAAAACGTCTCCCAAAAGTCACGTTTTAGTTAATAACTGATAGTCTTAGCACATTAGAACAGCAAAGGTCTAGCCCTATGCATACACTGCTGAGTTCAGCTAGCAAACAGATGAAAATAGCACACTAAAAGCTCTAAGATAACTTCTTTAAGCAGCTGCTGTTTGGGAACGAAACTAAGACAGTGCGACAGTGCTGGGCAGTGCTGTTTACCTTGGCAACACAAATTCAGTGCCACAGCTGGGAGCAAGAGTCCAGCTAAAGAGATCCTGGGGCAGCTACCAAGGAAAGAAAAGTCATTCCATGCACTGCACTGGACAGCCTGAGTAACTGGCACAAACAGGCGTCTGCAAGTCAGGTGTCTATTTGGCAGAGAAACATCATTCTTGCTTTATGTTGGGCTGAATGCTGCCTGCTGCAAGCATGATGGAGGAACACATAATAGGATCCCTTTAAGGAGCTTTCACTACACACCCACTCTCCAGTAAAAGCTCCTTTACTCCAGCTTAAACACACACATAAGCCACTGTCTCAGTGCATGTTTATTCACAGATAAGTCAATTATTGGTGTTCCCTGCCACAACCATTGTGATTGAGGGCCTTTGAGCCTACTAACCTGATACAGGTCAACAGAGGAGGGCTGCTGGACCTGTGAGGGCTCTGCAGGCACTGCAATCCTTCCCCATACATCTTGTTCTAAATTGTATTAACACAGAACACAAAAGGCACTCACCCATCCCCATCCAGGTGGATCAAGGTGTCACTCCAGAGTGGCAGCACCAAGCCCATTGTACAAGTACTACTGCAGTGAGAAAGAGGAAGTCAGTCTATCTACTCCAGCACCATGTTATTGTTCTAATTTCATGGCAATAGTTGCATATTTTTGTATTCATTAGGAAAAAGAAAAATCCCACTGTTGCTTCAGAGACAAACAGCACCAGTGTTGTTCTACAGGGGCCTGGCAAGGATCACTAACCAGATTCAGGGCACAGCACTATTCTTTCAAGCAAGCTTGAAGGGTTCACACACCCAGGAGAAGAGCAAACAGGATCCAAAACCACTGAACTTTGTGCAGAAGGTCGGAGGGGGCTCATAGTCTTTGATCAGCTCAAGGCTTTCTTTACAGATTAATCCCTCTCAGGCTCAAGAGGTTTGGTTCTAGCTCTGATTTTGCAATCCACAGCTTTATTTTCTTGTTTGTCTCTCAGCTCCTGGGTACTGGGAGCAGAGCAGTGCAATAGCAGGATGACTGGCAGCATGGCAAGTTGGCAATCTCAGCCTATCACCTGTGGCTGACTCCTGACCCTTCCTTGCCCTCAAGAATGAGCACAACAGCCATGCCATACAGACACCTCCTGGCAAACCCATTCCTCTCTCAGATGCTTTGCTCTCTTTGCCCTCACAGTCCTCCAAGATTTCTGTAAGGCTGAGCAAAAAGCCAAGTTAAAAGCAGAAACCAAGTGATGGAAAAAAGGCAGGGGCGGGGGAACCCAACACAACCTCCTCCGTGTTGTTAAATGAAGAGCTGAATCTCATAAAGCTGCAAATCTGCTCCATAATCAAAGCAGCACCTTGAAGAACTGAATTCAACTGCCTCCTGCTCTTAAGCTGGCATGGTGCTCCCAGATTTCCAGCAGTTCCAGCACACTTGCCAGTCTCCAGCTTAAGAGAAGAGTGAGAAGAGGGAGAGACCAGGCTTTGGAGGGTCAGACAGGGAGCCCTGGAAATGCACATGCCTGGTGCCCAGCACCAGGAGACAGCATGCAGCTATTTCTGTTGACAACATGAGATGAGCTCATGGAAAGATGTGTTTTTAAAAGGCTTCCCAAGGTGGCCAGGGTATTTTTAGTGATACTGTTCAGTGAGCGCTTATCAGAGACCATAGCAACAAGTCTACATGGAGTTATAAATACCGAGTGGGCTCAGGGAGGGCAGATCACAGTGACCATCCAGAACCCCAGGAACTCCAGCAGAAAGCTAAAACGACCCTGCTGTGTTATGAGGGACTGAATACCAGTGAGCTCTCAGCTATCAAAGGTGGCTGCGCTGGTACATCACAGCCAACAGTGAGCTCCAAGCTCACAGCAACCTGTGCAAGGACAAGTTATTCTTGCCCCAAAGCAAGAGCATCTCCAAATCACAGCTGTGCACACATGTGCAGAGACAAGAGCCAGGGGCAGCATCAAGCTGGTCCCCCATTTTAGCAGGCATCACCCAACCTCAGCATCCAAATCAAGCATGGTGGCTGCTGTGACTCGCAGGCAATATCTGGAAGGCAATTTCTTAGCCAAATAGTTCAAAAATAGTTTCTAGTGATCCTACTAACTACCTGGAAGTAATTTATTCCAACTAGTGTCAAAAGCAAGACTCATTCCTGTAGCAGCTGTGCTGGAAGGAAGCATGAGTATGAAACCTTCCAAAACTGAATATCCAGCTTATTGTCTTCCAATAGAGGCCAAGATTTACATAAAACTCTTTTTAGGAGAGTCATGTCCCTTCATGCCCTCTCTAAAGTGCCCACTGTCCCCTTCTAAATGTGACGTTTCTGCCCTTGAAGCTGCTGGGTTGTTGTCACCTGGCTTACAGCCCCTCCAGCAGCAAAGCTGCTTCCCAGCCACACTCTGCAGCCTTGTGGAAAGGTCAGCAGGAATTGAAATGAATGAAGCAGAAGCACTCAGCCCTGATGACACAGTGCTGCCTGGGGACAGCACATGGTGTGCAAGATCTGCCATCACCAACCCTGAAACTGCCATCAGGTCTTTGTGCCATGACCTTGGCAAGGGACTGCCTGACAGTCCCTTTCTTATTTATTACCTCTTCTCCTGAATGCTGAGGTCCAGCTCCTCTAATTGCAGCTTCTTCTTTCTTTGTATGAAGATTGTCCCTGTCTCTGGTGTGCAGAGGCAGGGCTTGGGGACCTTACCATTCAGAGGCACTGAACATCCTCACAGAAGCCTGATGCTTGGAGGAATGAGGGAAATGCTGACCTGCACAGTTGCCTTCACATTTACCACCTCCTCTCAAGAAATAAAAAAGGCAATTCTGAATCTCAAGAAAAATGTTAGGCTAGAAAAGCTGGAGCAGCCTATCCCCAGAAAACACAGGACACCAGACAGTGATTTCTACAGTTAACTTGTGTGGGGGTGAGCACCTGGACTCTGAGTACCTGTCATTGGAAGAGAAATCCATTCCTAGGACGATGCTCTCCTCTGTGTCTTGTCTGCCATTGGTGGACACCACCACCATGTATCTAGTGCGGTTCTGGTAGGTACTTTCCAGTCTTACAGCCTGAAGAAAAAAAGGGGAAGAGATCAGCAGTGCAGTCAGCAAAACACACATTATGACCTTTACAGGCCACTTTTTCATGCTCAGTGACAGGCGCAGAAGCAGTGATGCAGCCTGGACTGGTAGGGATGTCCCAGGCTCCTCAGCTGGGTAAGAAATGCTTTACTCCCACACAGTGCCCTCCTCAAAAGCTGGCACACTCCTGGTGCATGCTGCACACCCAGCTGCAGGCCCTGCTCTGTCCCACCAAGGCTGATTTTGAACAACCTACAGCCCTCTGAGTGGCCCCAGCCCAGTGAGCTTTGTGGACCATCAGTGAGACAGATGAGTGTTGAACCTTCACCTTCAGAGGGCTTTGCCCCAAAAACAGAGCTTTCCTTTAAACTACTGTGTGCTACAACAGCTCCAATGAGTCTCCTTCCACCAGCTTCCCAGGCAGCTGGACAGACAACCAGGACCTAATTCATACATGATTTCCTGCTGGCCCTTTGAATTCTTCTGGCAACTTCCCCAGTGCAGAAGCAATCGTACTGCCTTACACCTGGCAGGAAAAGATAACCCAATGACTAAGCTGTATCCTTCACTGGTTCAGATTGCCCAGGAAAGGTGAAAGTCATCATGCCTTGTTCCTCCTGCCACGTCCACTTGTACCCCAGTGCCAAAAGTGCTCTAGGAGGACTGGTGTTCAGTCCAAAATCCCCCAAATCAAATACTACTTAAACTGTGAATGTCAGACCAATGCTGAAGCTCCTGGAAGGCTGCATTGAGGTGAGCTGCTCCTCCATAAGCCACAAGCAAGGGACTCCAGGAAGTCTTGCAGACAGACTGCTGGTTAATGAGGAGCCTGGGGAAGGGAGCCCAGCACTGAAAGTTTTGCTTATCAACACTTGCAGCAAGCAGCCTTTACTTGCAACACTTTTTGGACTCTGTTCCAAGCTGTTTGCAGCTATTTTAGTCACAAGATCCCAACCAGAGAAACTAGGACATCTCTAGAAAGGAAGTGTCTTAATTCTGCACACTAAACCTTAACTTTGGCTGGCCCAATCCAACTCCAAGACTCTGTCTGGCCTCAGTGTTTACCATATTGGTAAACTGCTGCTTGAACTTTGAGCAGGGCCTGCAGAGAGCAAACAGGGGTGGAAGGAGCCATCCCAGCTCAGCCTTGCACCATGCTATGGACAGATCCCTGCCTGCTGCAACAGGACTTGGGTCCTGAATTCCTTGCAACCCAGTGGTTAAAGTCAAAGTGGTGTTTGACATCCTCCACAAACTGAACCCAAATTCCTCAAACTCCCGAGCCACAGCTTGTGTAGACACCTCTTGGTGGCCCTCACAGGAAGTCATGGCTCGGAGACCCAGTTCAAACAACCATCCTTAAAAAAGCTAAGAAATCAACTGTTGTGTGAGATCTCTCAGGAGCAGGCGTTTGCTTTTCCCAATATGCTCTTTCAGTTGTTCACAACTTGGTCTTGAGGTCAGAGCAGCACTTCCCAGCTTAGAGGAAGCCCCCTCTGATCTCAGAGCTCTCCTGTCCACCAGCAGCTGGGAAATCTTGACCACAACACATGGTGGAGTCTACAACAAAGGTTACATCAGTGCCTGGCAGCTGAAGAGAGCTTGCCATCCCAGCAGAGTGCTCTGTGGCAGGGAATGCTGAGCGTGGCATTGCAGGAGCAGCAGCTCTGGTGATGGGGTGGAATAGCAAGTGCAGGCAGGAGACAGTGTTGTCAGAGTCTTCCAGACTTGCCCAGTTGGACCAAAGACCAACAGAAACTACCCAAATGCTGATGCCAGCAGACAGCCGTGCTCTGTACAGCCAGAGACTGTGCCCCACCCCATCTCCTTAGGATAAGTCATGCTAAAACCAGCCTTATTTTCCTTCTTGCTTCTTGAGTCACTGGGATTCCTTTGGAAACGCGGAGGATTAAAGTGGTCAGTCCTTCAAGGTGCAAATTCTCCCAAAGATGGTTGTTTCTAGAACTAACCACTTGTGGGAAACAGAAAGGTGCTCTTCAACCTAGAAGAGCAAGTAATCACCAAGGTCTTGGTGGGTAAAGTAATTACCTACATTAGGAACCAAACCTCAATAATCAGCACAGACTTGCCTAAAATGGGAGCAGACAGACACAGCTGCCCCATGTCTGGGGCATCCACACAGGAGTTTCTGTTCTGCTTCTCTTGAGGACAGTCCAGCAGCAAGAGGATTAACAAAATCTAACTTACTTTGCTAAACCAATTTGGCCAGCAGTAATGGGAAGTTTTGATGCAAGACCCTTTAGAACAAGGCAAGACAAACAGTGAGCAAAGGTCACATAGCTACATGCTGGTAGGGTGGGATTTTCAGAGGCCATTTGAGAGAAACAGGGCATGGCTTTGTGTGAATCTCTGGGTTCAACACTTACACCCTTAGCACAAAGCGAAGAACCACAATTGGGCAGATAACATGTTTTGCTAAATTTAATGGAATTGACATTGTAAACCAGCCAACTTCTAAAGCTGCTGTTAGAGCCCCAGTGTGCCTATCAAACCACAAATGAAGCTCTAACCTTTCCATGAAGTGCTGGTTCACATGCTCACCTCTTAGCAGGAGCACGCCAAATGCTCTGATGCCTTTTAATGAAGATATTTGAAATCCCAGTTACTGTAGGGAGGATTCCTACTGTAGGGAGTCCCTGGCTTCAGGGACTGTGATGAGATGGAAAGTTCTTTCTCCACCAGCTCATCTATACAGAGCTGGCTTTCTCCTCAGTTTGGGAAGGTTATTTGTAGTCAAAACAAGCCCTGTAGTCCTTTCAGGGCCAGCTGCATTCTTCTTAAGTTTTAGGCTCACCTGAACACAAGCCAACTTTATCTTCTGCTGCATTCTTGTATCATCAGAAGTATGATGTGATATTTCACCAGCCCTTATGAGCAGCACATTCCAAGAAGTTCATACTGACCTTTCACGCTCCACAACAGTAGGTGTTTCATACAAGAACACATTTCTCATGGAGATAAATGATTTGAAGACAAAAAAAGCGTGTGTCCAACTTTCAAGTTCCCAGCTCTTCTAAGCTACAGGAACATATTCAATCACTTTGCATTCTTAACTCCTTTTCCTCCTTCCTACTGATCTTACACTGGTACCACGGCTCTAATCCTGCTCTCACAGAAGGCTAAAAACCTCTGCCAACAGCTCCAAGAAACAAGAGTTGTTCCAAATTTTAAGTGTAGGTTTTTAGAGGATTAGATTCCTCTGCTGCCCCTGAGCTGTGAAGCCGGCCCTCCAAATGAAACCAGCCAAGAAAATGAAGAGAATGCATTTCTCTCAGTAGTGTTTATATTTCAAATCTCATTTGTATCTGCTGTTTTATGAGAGAGTCCATTGCAGCCCTGCACACCCTTCGTTCGTCAAGAATCAATTAAATTCAAGTAGACTATCGAACTTAACCTCATGCAAGATTTCAGCATTCCAAATGTAGCTCTGGACAAAAGGGTTTATGTCTCAGCCCACAAAGTCCTTATTCAGCTGTTAAGGCTAATTTGTCCCAAATCACACAATGTAGCCAGTGATACTGCTGAACAATGCCCTGTTCAATAGTTTCCAATGTTCTAACCCTGGCTCAAATTCTGAAAAGCATTGAGAACCCTTATGCCCATCACTTCCACTGAAATTTTAGTGACAGCAAGGTGTGCCTGGCAAAATTTAGGGGAGTAGGTCCTTTGGCTTGCTTATGGCAAATTATTTTCAGTGGTCATTCGGGAAGCTAAAGCATTCCATAGTAACCTTGGCTGTTTCCTAGCTATACTCATCCAATCAGCCCATCTCCAGCACAGCTCAGGAGGATTCAGAAAACCAGAGGTGCTGGAATAACACTTGGGATCCTGGCAGTCCTTCTTTGGGCAGACGTTGCTAAGATGCACCAAGAAAACACAGGAAACAAACTTCAGGCTGCTGAGTGCTGAAAGGTGCAGACTCACTGAAGTCATGCCTGGCCCTGTAGAACACTTCAACATGTCCCAGGCAAATTCCTCACTGCTCACATTTGGCTTCTGGAGCTCTTCAGGACTGTGCATCAATGCTATGAACAGCAATGCCTCATTTTACATCATTATGGGAGGCAACAGCCCAGGAAAGCAGAAGATCAAGGTACAGTGCAGGTGCATGGCTACACGGGGATCCTGCATGCTCCCACCTGTTCAATCATGGCCTTTTGGGATGCCACAAGTCAGGACAGCATAGTGAGGAAACCCAACTGAACTCTCACAGAAGGGCAGACTCACTCACACTGGTCTGACATAAGTCACCTACTCTGGATTTAAACAGGACACCAAGATAATTTACCCATCCTCTCTGGCAACTGTTACAGTATTTTTTGGGAGCACAGATACTCAGTATTTGGGGTTCAAAGACAACCTTTTAGCCACACAATTTGTCTCACTGAACAACCAAAGCAGGCCCTTCACAACTAGCTGCTTCCCTACCTTTGTGGTTGCAAAGACTCCCCAAACCTGCTGATGAAACCACTCCAATACACACACACCACTGCTTCCCTGAGTTACACAGGTGTGTTTGTCAAGTGGTGCTTAACCTTTGCATTGGTTCGCAGGAGATAAGCAGAAAGCCAACCTACCAGTCTGATGTTGTCTTCTGGGCGGAGCAGGATGAACATGGCCTGCAGGTGCTGCTGGAGATCCCCTACGGGCAAGAGGGCAAGGTGAATGCACAAAAATAGTTTGAAACCACATGCAAGTTCCTGGCTGTCCAGCTAGAGCAAATGTCCACTGAGAAACCTGACACGTCACCAGGAGCGTCGTCACTGTCACTCCCACCTACTCAGAGATGGGAGTTTTGTCATCTCTTAGTCAGCTGCTCTTTGCTCTGTGTGCTCACCTGTTCCTGTGTTACCATGTTCTCTCCTGCTAAATCCTGTTATCTTTTTTTACAGAAATAAACAGTGTTTCGGTACTCTTTGTTCCTTTGACAGACAAGGCAACCTACTTAGAAATGGACCCCTCCCTGTGGTTCAACATCTCATTCTACCACGTGCTCCAAACCAGAAATTTGCCATTTCTTTTATACTGGCTTATTACTCAGTGCAGAAATACTACCCAGGGAAATGTATACTCTCCTTGGAATGAGATTTAGTCCTGCTTTAGAGCAGCATGTGCCCACCTATGGCTATGTACCGACCCCACCCAAGAGCAGCTAAGAACTGCCACCTGAAAAATCAAACACCTATAAACTTTTTCCTAGAAAACACTTGCAACAGCTTTCCTGGTGAAGCTGAGGAAAAAGAAAGGAAAATTAAATTTAGTGCATGACTGTGATTTTAAGTCTTATTAAGAAGAGACAAGTGTCACAGGTTCCCAAAACATCAAGCATGTCAAAGACAAGTGAGATGATTTTCTGCCAGCACTGCTGCACTGACTTCTCAGCACTACCTCTGGCATGTAGAGAGCCAACATCATCCCCTGAGTACCAGCCAGCAGCAACATCTCCTGCAAGGGGCTGGTTTTTCAATTATTACATGGAAAAATTAATCTGCATTCCCACAAAGGAGAGTACAGGGCTGCCAGGTGGGTGGCACAGATCAGCAAGAAGAGAAGCCTTTACTCTTCCACCCTCTCCCACTCCCTCACAGCCAGGAAGCTGAGTTTAGGCAACACTGCAAGGAGCAAATATTCAGCAGGATCAGCAACAAGAACCTTTTCTAGGAAGGCTGGTTAATCCCCCTGACCTCCCTTTCTGCGGTGCCAGAATCCCTGTTATTTCACAAAATCTCAGAAATAAGGAAAGCTTGGACACAGAGCAGCATCCAGAAATACCAAAATAGGAAGGAGAAGAAAGGAAAGGCTGCCCAGTGAGAGTACCTGGTTTCCAAATGATTTTTATAGCTGGTGGAAGAGCAAGGCTGAAGGGCTGTGCAGCCCCTCTCTGGATGGGACGGAGACAATCTCGCATGGAGTAGGTTACACAGGACACTGCAATCCCTGCTCTCCTCTTCCTTCCTCCTTGAACTGCATTTCAGCATATGGAGAATGAGTCAATGCTCTGGGAATGAATTTTTAACTGGGGGTGGGGAAACTGAGGCACTCAGCAGTGCCAGGGAAATCACAAAGTATCACCAGCAACAAGCACCTGAAGCTGCTTCCTACCCATGAACATTGTTCCCAGCATGGGAGTGGCTGGCACGAGCCTCCTGAAATAGAAATTATTTATGGAGATAGGGTACTCAGGAAGGCCAAGTCATCCATCAGGTGCTTGTTCTGCCAGGAGTGCCATGACAGGATCTCCCCACATCAACACCAGTGCAAAATCCTGACAACACTGCTCAGTTTCAGCAAGTTCCAGCTAATAATACAGTGGGAATTGCTGAGAACTGTCAGTCAACAAGGAAAGGTCCCCTTGCACCTCCTGCCCACAGCTTGGAAGAACTCAGCAAGTATTTGACTCATGAAGCTTCCACATGTCTTAGTCTGAAATGAAAGATACTTCACCTCAGCTTTTTCCCTCTCCAAAATGTACCAGCTCCCACTTATTGCTGCCAGTAATTCAGGGACTTCTTAAGAGCCAAAGTTTCCAGAGGTTTAAAAAAAAAAAAATCACCTGGACTACTGAATTATCTTAATACTTAAAGAGAGGAAGTTTCTACGACAACCCTTTCTGCAGGGCTCAGCCAAGGAGCTCCATTATCCTTCATCCTCAGAAAGTTTACCACACTCCTCCCTGTTCCCTGCCAGCCTTGGGATCTCCAGAGCTGGAAAGTAAAGGATTGCTTCCCTGGCCAGCTTTCATCAACTTGCAGGGTTTTCAGCCCCAAACACACAAGGCATTTTGTAAACTTCCTGGATTAAGAAAAACCAAAGGAAAGGCTTTAACATGCCAGAATCAGCACAAAGATATCACATCCTGTCCTGTGAAGAGCTGGCTTTGCTGGCAGTCATGGCAGGGCTGCTGCTTCCTATCACATTGTCCTGTGCCAAGCAGATGCTTTTGTTTCCTTGAGCTGGCAGGCAAGGTGCAAAGCATGGGCAAGGGTGGGATCTGAAAAGTGATTCACAGTATTCCAGAGATGGCAAAAGCCCCAGGGAAGTTACATCCCTTTCTGGCCTCCTCTGGCATTGTTTGTTGTGGAAAAGCAAGCCCACCATCCCACAGAGGTTTGCCAGGTGGCACAGGACCACCCAGGGAGAGGAATATGGACAGCTGGTACCATATCTAGTCAATCTGCCAATGATTCTTATTGATGGAGGTGTGATTAGAGAAATGGGTGTGAGCATTAATTATTTCCTGTTACCCATTCACTCTTCAGGCTCTAGCGGATTCTAGCGCCTCTGATGAATTAAAAAGGCAGGTCAGGAAGGTCAGTCAGCCTTCCTAGAAAATGCTCATGGAGCCACTTGAAATAATATTGCATCTATAGGCAGCAATTCCATACTGGAAAGTTTTGTCTGCTCTCTACCCCTTTCTAATTTTGTGTGCCAGAGATAAGTCACGGCACACATGGGGATGGAAGCTGAGCATGGATTATCGGTGTCCCAGAAAGGAGGCAGCTGCACACACTGTGCCAGCCACGCTCTCCACATCACTGATTTAATTCTGGTGGCACAGATGTTTTGCTCAGGAAGGTGACACACTGATCCCCTGGTGCCTTGGTCTGCTGATACCAGAAAAATTCACAGAAATCTGGTGCACACTCAGACGAGGAACTCTCTTTAGTGAAACCCCAAAGCACTATAAAAAAACCCACTAGAGAATTCCCATCACTTGACAGACAGGGAAACTGAGGAAAGGACAAGCAGTGATGCCTCATTAAATCTCACCCTGTAAAATAAGTCTTCTAAGAACAAAAATCTCACCCCTTAGGCAAGCCAGCCTCGGCAACACCAAACATCTCGCTGTAAGCAATTACAACACACCGGATTTGCTTCCTTGGCAATCTGGCTTCCAAGAGCTCTGGGCCGATTAGACAAGCAATTATTTTCCACCAAGGTCTCCAGACCTCATGCAAATCAGCTGGAGCAAGTAAATGAGGCAAGCAGAGAGACTCAACAGCTGTTTGTGCTGCCTTGCAGAGGTTCAGCAGGAAAATCTTTGGGTTTCCTCAGCAAGGCAAAGCTGAGGCAGCAGTGCCAGGGGGACCCTGGGCTTCAGCAGTGGACTTTGGAGAGATTAAACACCAACAATTAAGGCCAAGAGAAACTTTTTAAAGACTGCTCACTCTACTTTCACACTAAAGGACATCTCACTTCATTCTCGACCAGAAAGGCCAGCTTTAATTTAAGTTTCAGAACATTTTCTTTTGACAACTGGTAATTAATGCATCTCACCAAAGCAATTTGGGTACCGCTTGTGCTATGTTTGAGTGGAAGTATATAATTAAATGCCTTCTGACTTGAACTTTTTCTATAAATATGTTTGCAAACAGATTTTGAGGTGGCCAGTCATCACATACCTAACTCTGACAGATGCAGAGGTGGATGACAGTCTGATGGTGTCAAAGTACAAAGGGATATACACCTGGAACCAAACCAAATCACGTTTTTCCTGGTCACCTTCTAGCAAAGCACGTTGACTCCTGTCTCTGTTTCTAGCTCTGTCCCATTTGCAAACATCTGAAGGTCTCAATTTATTTTTGTTTCCTGCCAATTGCTTTATGGAAGGGAAAAATCCCCACATTATCTGATGCCTGTAAAACACCACCAGTGATTAAGCACCATATAGCCAATGAAAAAACCCTACCCTGAAATGTTTGAGTTATGATATTCAGAGCAACTTTTCAAAGAGAGTCAAAGCAAAAACACAAATCAAACTTCCAGCAGATAAAGGAGGTAGGGTGACTCTCGATTACTCACTCTGCTCACACCTCTGAGAAGTCACACTGACTTTGCTCAGAGGTTTCCTCATGCCCACGTGGAGGTAAGTCTGGTAAGCCTCCTCCCTCTCCTCCATCATAACCGGTTCCTTTCAGATTAGGAAGGACCATTACTCACCCCGTATCACAAACTCAGGCTTCCCACTGCAGTGCACAACGGTTTTGGAAAGCAATCTTCCCCTCCCTCTCTCACACTAAAATTACAGGATGATATTTTGTGGGGCACTACTCATTCTCAAGTCTCCATCATGTCATGACTGCTGCCCTGATGTCACTCATTTGAGGATCCTGTTTGAACAGGAGAGTTTTGAAAACTTTTTTTCCTATGAGCATTGAGACTGGCAGGTCAGGCTTTAATATACACGTGGGCCAGACAAACATGTCATCAGGTGAGAATAAGCTCAAGAAAGCTGAACTCTGGAACAGGAGGGAGCAGACAAGGCCCAGCCATCTATACCACACTTACCTGCATGTTTGTTGCGCCTGTGACTGATCCTGGGAGTGGATGACCCATTTCCTCGTGGCAGGAAGAGAGCCGCACCTTTCACAGTGAGGAAGCTTTCGCTGATGCTGCAAGGGAAAAGACAAACAGGGAGTGAGGAAAAGCGTCTTGTCTTCAAAAAGGAAAAAAGCAATGAAGAGACAGGTTAAAAGCACTGAATGCATGCTCTGTTCTTCTGCAATGAAGTGATTTAGACCCAATTGTTCAGTTGGTAAAGAACTTTTCCCCCATGTAAGTACTGCAAACATTCAAAGCATAACTGAGAACAACACAAACAGAGAAACACTGAAAAGCAGAACATATGCTGGTGCCACTCTGCCTGCAGAGGTGCAACCTGAGCAGGCAGAGGGGATTAACCTATGGCTACATTTTCGATTTGAAAGTCAAGATGACAGATCCACATTTCTAAATGGTGATGAATAGAACAAGCCCACGCATCTGGGTAATTATGGACTCTGTTAACCCTGAGCTTTGTGGTTCAGACACAGCTGATGCCCTGCAGAAACAAATGTCTCCCTTCAGCAGTTAGCCAAAAGAAAATTAGTGTACACAAAAGATTAAGAAATCATAAAACTACTCTGTATGAGTTGCATGATGATTAACTCTCAAAGACCTATAAACCATGAAAGCAAGAAACTGTAATGCTGTTGAAATCACTTCATTACTTGATTTTGCCCTTTCTGAAGTCACATGAGGAGAGAAGTTTGTAAAAAGGGGCAATGAAGAATTCTCAGGTACTGAGGAACAACTGGCATTTTAAGTTCATCTTCCAGCCCTTTTCTTGCAGATGCGGCAGTTCATGGAAAAAGCAAGACACGTTCCAGATTCTGCAATGCAGCCATCCTGTTGCATACTCGAGGGCTCCTGCTTTTCTCAGAATTGATAAGAAAATCCTAGAGGCTTTGAAGAAAGCCAGAAACAATTCTCTAGTCAACAGGATGGTTGATGAATATGATAAGACAGGATGGGAGAGTCTCTGGCATCGTGCATCCCAACAGCTCCATGCTTTGAAAAAGATGTTGGCTTGTCCTTCAAGACAACTTTTGTCCTCAGCAAGAGGTTAGGAACCTTTTTTCCTTTCTCCGCTTAAGCAAATATCAAACTAGTTAGTTATTCCCTTCGTCTAAGGGATGAGGACTGGGAAATTAATAGAGTAAAAAGCCCTGCATTATTTGGGGTTGACTGCTTTAGCAAAGGATTTTCTGACTACATTTTTAGAAGTAAAAGAATTAGAAAAGCTTGTATTAAAGTTGGATTTCCCCCTAAGCTCAAGCACATTTCTGGGCACCTCTCCATTTTGCTGCCAGGGATATGAAAAAATGAAGTTTTCCAAGCTCCAGAAAAGCAGATGCACAGAGTCAGAAAGACTTCTCTCAAGGCTGCAGCACACCGCAGTGTTGAGACCGTGCTGTCATAGCCTCAGCCTCCAGAGTGACAAAGTTTCTCCCAGAACTTTATTCCTAAAATTGAACCAGATGTCAAACATGCTCTGGATGTTTCAATAAAAACAGAATTTTGAAAAGGATAAAAATCACTCACCCTAAATTAAAAGGGATCAGAAAGTTCTCTACTTATATTAAAGCTAAAACCAAAAAATATTAAGTTAATTTGACACACTGAACATATTTGCTTAGACCATTCTCACATTAAAATTTTGACAGAGCCTTTCTAGCTTTGGTTGACAAATGAATCCTCTCCAAGTTCTCAAGGTACACAGTTTCCTACAGCCTGATCTAGAGAAACACCGAGTTATCTTAAGGACACTTAAAATATAATAATAGTATTATTAATGATAAAAATAAATTCTCCTCCTCCCATTATAATCTCACCACAAAAGAAAACTGTTAAAAGATGTTAGGATGCAGAGGAGGAGAAAGAATTCAGCACTCACAGACAGCTTTCACACTGTTAATTTTATCAGGAAAGCCAACCACTAATATTAGCAATCCTTTAGCCTGTGCCTGAGGTTCCCCCAGAACGTGGAATTAGCAACTATTTTTAGTGGATAATGTAGCACGTAGCTAAGAGGGCCAGGAGGTTAAAAATCGTCTCAGTTCCATCACTTTCCCTTATCACCAGCTCTCAGCCACCAGCCTGAAAAGGAAAGAGCAGCAGAACTAAAGAGATTCCCATCAGGTGCATCCTTCCAGGAGGTCACCTCCTCTCCTAAGGCCAGGGGAGCCTTGTTTTGGACCATTAACCACGGGTTTCAAGTGTAACTTGGTAGGACTAGGGAAAGGGAAAGTAATTTCCCATACAAAGGGCTGGAGCAGCTGAAGAATGTGGCAAAGCAGATCATTCCTGTGGAACAAGGAGGTCAGGCAGGGAGGGCAGCACCTCCCGCAGGGCAGGAGCAGGGCAGGAGATGGCCATCAGCACTGCTGGGAGAACAGCAGCTCCATGGAGACAAGAGCCTCGTACCAAATCCAGCTGTGGGGACACTCCCTGTGCAGCCAAGGCACACTTCTGGCACCTCTGGCATCACCTGCCCTGAATTCTAAGCCCAGATGCATCAGTGTCTAGAAAAGAAACCCATAATATACACACGCAACACAAAGCTCTTGCTTTGAGATTCAAGCAGTAAAGAAAATCTTGGAGGAAAGGCAACAAATTCACAGGAAAGTCGGAAGTAGCTCTAATACTAAATTCAGCAGATACTGATTTTGGTGCCTGTGATGCACTACATGGCCAAAAAAATAGCCATCATCTGTGCAACACTCAGATGGCTGCTCCATTTGGGTCCATCCTGTTTGGACAGACCCTGGCATGATCTTCACCTAAACCATCAGGGCAAGATCAGCTTTGGATTCTGTCCCCAATATACCAAGAAAAAGGATTCCTTGGGTGGGACACTAACAGCAGGCCCCAGTCTGAGACACTTCAAAACCACAAAAGGTAGAAAAGATATCTGTGAAAAGGGCAATTAAGGCTCTAAACAAGTGCTGCCATCCACTACTGATTTCACCCTGCTGACAGCTCAATAGCTTCCAAGCATAATGTGGGCTTTGAAATACTTCACAAAACCTGGCTTGCCAGAGCCTACAGGAGCTTCAGGGCTCTTTGAAACACTCTCCTGGAACAGACTGGTGTTAAAAGACACTCAACATGGTTGGGGAGAAGTTGAGTCCAGGACAGCAGAAGACAAGAAGCCAACTTGGCACAGGTAACAAAGCTGAGCTGGGTTTTATCAGCACCCCAGGCTTGTCATCAGTTGTCTGCACTGCACAGCAGGCTTTTTCAGAAGACTTACTCAGGACATACCTATGAAAGAGTTCACAATCCTTGGCACTACAGCTGGGGGAAAAACCCCTTCTGCTCCATGTTCACCTCTGCAGTGAAGCAGCAGCCTCAAGGCCACCAGTGGTGTGCTATTTGTAATTCTCTGCTCACTGGGAAGAAAACCAGTGCAAGCAGAGGACTTAAGCAACTCCTACAGAAATCACTACTTGTACCAATTTTTCTCCCAGGCAGAAAAGATTTTGTAGAAATTGTACAAGGCACATCAGAACTATTTAAAGCCTTTTGCACAAAAAGCACAGACACTGCCCTCAGAAGCATCTGTTTCTAACCAGCAGTAACAGCTGGAAACAAGTGATTCTGTGCTCCCTGATGTGCTGCCCAGGGCTGAGCTCCTCCTGCACAAGGAAATCACTGCACAGTTCAAACTAAATTCTCATTATACTACAAAATGAGATCCACACAGAACTTAAAAGATGGCAGAAAATTAATAAATGCCTTCCCAGATGTCACACTGCACAGCTCCAGTCATAAACTGCAAGCCCAAACACCAAGTACACTGGTTTGAGGACATAAAAGAGAAGTGTTACTGGTTTAGGGGCTGTGCCAAAGAGATGTGATAAATCACTGGATGCATTGTCATGACCCCCTGGACAATGCCTTCCAGCTCTCAGCCAGGAGCCAGGTGAGAGGAGAAACCCTTAGTCCTCAGTAGAAAATACTCAAAAAGGAACCTTCCTGTTTTACTCTTGAAACTGCTTCACCATGAAAGGAGAGAAAACCTTTTTAGGAATAAGGCAAGGAGGCACCTGAACGGCTGCTGGCAATGTTTAATCCTAATAAACACTTAATTAAGTTATTGAGAGCCTGAGGATGACTTTCCAAAGTCTGTTCTCCTCACTCATCAGAGCAGCTCCTTACAGCAGGCTCTGTCCTGTCCAGCCCAGCCCTTGGTCGGGCACTTGCCAAGTAGCACAGGCAGAAAGTTGGCACCATTCCCTGACAGGCTCGGCAGGAGAAGCCCTTCCATGCACATCCTCCCACACAATGCACAGGACAGGTCAGTGTGGCAAAGGCCAAAACCTCCTTGGGCTGTCACCTCCTCTCCAAAGCACAGGGGCACTGCATGTGGTCACATCCTCCCACCCTGCTCACCATAATCCTTAGATGAAATGGGAGATTAAAAAGTGGTCACAGGGGAAATAAAGGTATCAAGGTACTTCACATTTGAATGGAAGTCCACTACCTGTATGATTTACAGAAATACAATTTCTCTTAGGGGGTATTTATTAACCAGAGCCCTGCAGAAAAGAGTGTGAAGCAGCTACAATGGGATTTCAATGCCAAGCCTGGCTCCAGCTGTAGCCCCCCATGACAAGAGAGTTGTGCAGTCCCTCAAGAGCCCCTCAGATTTTGTCTTCATATGAGCAGCCAATGCTGCCTTGCACACCTCAGCTGCCAGCTCAGCTCCATCCTCTTCCCTTAATCCAGCAGCTGCAAAACTCAAACCAAACAAAAAGGAAATTCCAAGGCTGGCAGGAGTGGCACAGCAGGCACCAATACTTAGCTCATTCCTGAGGTGTGGAAGGAGGGAGAGAGGGCAGCTGGGGACGTGTGAGCGAGCTCAGGAGCAGCCAGGACTGCAAGAGCAGCAATTCCCCCGCAGCCTGCTGGGCCTGGCATGGGAGAAGTAACAGGAGGGCAGGCACAGCAGCCTGCTGATTTTTTCAGCACCTCAAGCCACTTCCCTCCCTTTCCCTGCTCCCCTTCTCAAACTGGCTGTTTCCCCTTCTCCAGAGGCATGCCTGGAGCCTGGCATCACACCTGCTCTGGGGACCGCTCTCACTGCCAGCCTCCTACCCTTCACCTGCCCACAAGAAAAGTCCTGGTTAATAAAGCATCAGTCTCACAGCCAAGGGTGCGCCAGCAGCTGGGTGCACAGCTGGATTATGTGCAGCCTGGCAGCCCTGGGCATTTCTCCCTCAAACACCAGATAAAAGCATTGCATTCCTCTAGCATCCCTCTCCAGGGAAGTGCCTCCCTCACCTTCACTGTAGTTTGTTTTTCAATAAACAACATCTCTACTTCCCTTGTTTACTTTTTAAAGCACCTAGTAATAACTGCCTACAGTATTAATGAATTAAATAGAGGGAAACATTGTTTGGCTTCCAGTTTAAACCTTTGCTCCTAGGCAAGGATTAAGGTGCTTGATTCTCTTCACACAGAGGGCAGATCTCAGAGCTGTGTAAAGCACAATACCAGGTACTAATAAAGAAAACCCACCAAAACCATACAAGGAAAATGAAAAGGCAAGGATAACTCAGGATTGCCCTGCACTGACATTTGTATTCACAGGGTCAGCTGGCAGCAAACACAGACAAGCACAGGCTTCTCTGATACCCAAAACAGAAACAAACTCAGTGCCGAGCAAAACAAGGGCCACGACTTACCAAAAAGGGGTCAGTGACACTGTCAGCAGAGGTGACACCACCAAGGGCAGGGAGAGAAAAGGGAAGTGGTTCTCCACCAAAGGCCATCTCTCACCACTCAGCACTTTTGCAACTTAAGAAAGAGCCCAAGGAGAAAAACAAACTGAGCGTGGGAACCCACTTGGGCTCAGAGGTTTGACGCAAACTGCATTTTTAGCAACATCTGCATTTGTGCCTTTTTTTTAAAAAGGAAGTGTCTGCAGGCACTTCCTCTGCTCCAAGGTGGGGCTCCTTGGAGAGAGAACTCAGCTTCCATGACACAGACAGGCATCATCACAGAGAGATCTGCAATGCCAACTGTTACTCATCCATATGAGCTTACCTACTGATCCCTTCTCACTAGCACCAGGTCACCTTTTCCCTTGTTTTGGGCTCCAATATGGACAACTTCTGAAACCAAACTAAGACAACTGGAAAAACTCAGTTTGCCAGAAGACAGTCAAAGGTGAGGATGGATGGGTGCAAATCTGAATTCCAAAGGACTAATTTCTTTACCTTGCATCAAGCAAGGAGAGAATTTCTGCTGAATTCAAAGAGGGTACAACTTACCAAAGGGAACCCTGAAGACCATGGCTGTGTGTGCAAGTGAAG
Organism: Serinus canaria; assembly: GCF_022539315.1. NCBI lineage: Eukaryota > Metazoa > Chordata > Aves > Passeriformes > Fringillidae > Serinus > Serinus canaria. Next base: position 3,915,203 of record NC_066332.1, on the reverse strand, counting down.
AATAACTGCTTCAGGTGCATGAAACAACCACGCTCAGACACAGTTTCAGAGACAGGCTTAAACCAGCCTCAGGTCATCCCACCAGGCTGTGGGGAGCTTTGATACCCACTCAACACCCAAGTGAGTTACAAATCTGCAAGTCACACCCACTGCTGGAACCAACCATGACATGCCATGAGAGCTCCTCTGCCACCAGATCATTCAAACTGAGCTCAGAAATACCTTTGCAAACTTGGGCAGCTTGGGAATGCAGGAGAGAACAGTGGCATCCTTTGGAGACTGCACAGAAGACAACAGCTCTGGGCTGAGAAACTTATTCCTGCCTTGCTGCTGGCGAAGGGAGCAACAACAGCTGCTGTTTGCAGTCCAAGACTTCAGCCCACGCAGCTGCGACAGGGCTGCACTGCGCCGAGACAGCCCCAACCACCTGCAGCATTCCTCTGCCTCCCTGCCCCGAGCCTTGCTCTGCAGGGCTGAGTTTCACACTCACATCCTATGTACTCCCTCACAGGCAGGGCTGGGATTTATTCCTTACAGTAGAAGGAAAGCAGACTGGGTTTTGTTTTAAGCTGGTCAGCATTTTATGGTGTCTGATGGAAGTGAAAGTCCATGCGGGTTTCCTGTTCCCCTCACATACTCTTGGCCTGCAGATGAACCAGCTCAACAAACTCCTAAAGCCCAGGCAAGGCAGGCAGAGCCCTGGCAGGAACATCAGCTGCCTCCTCACCACCCAGCCCTGTGCCCAGCCTGCTGCTGGCAGCTCCAGATTGGGTTTCACTGGGCTGCTGCTGAGCGCGTGCTCCTACAGTAACCCTGACCCAGCCCTCCCTGTGCCACCCTGCTGCCCAGCCTGTCCCCACTGCCTTTGCCAGCTCTCGGCAGCCTCAGGAGGGAGGGACTGTCCTGGTGCTGAGGCTGGGGAGAGGGAGATGTGCTGAGCTGAGCTGTGGCTGTTGTCACTGCCGAGAAGCAGCAAGGACTGGGGGGACACCCCACTGATGACACATCACCAGGTAATGATTTATTTCAAGGAATATGAACCCAGGCACAGGTTGTAGGATCACCATGGCAGTGAAGAAGGAAATTAAGCAGGGATGATTTAAATTATCAGAGATTGAAAAGGACCCATTTTCCATGCAGCACAAATAGCAAAAAGCTTTACTGCCTGCCTCTCTGGCAATGCAGCACAGAGGGAGTCCCAGCAAGGCATGCGTTGGTGGCCCATGTTCAGCCTCCGAGGCAGCTTCAGAGAATCCATCCAGAGAGAAAGAAAAAGATTCCAAAAAGCAACAGCAAAACAAGTTGTGCAAACAAAGCCCTGATGTCTCTGGAATTTTAGACTGAAGATATGCACAAAATCGTTCTTCCTGCAGTCCAAGCACGAGCACGGCAGTTCACGGACTAGGAAGGGGGTGGCTAACACAATTAGGATGCTGATTAAGAAATCTGGGCACTTGGTGTTTACAGAAGAAATTTGATTCTTTGCACTTTTTAAAGCAAGAGACCCAGACCAGAAAGAGAGACCATGAAAGGAATTTGTTTTACGTGATAGTCCCCAAAGGCTTCCAGTTTTCCAAGTCAAGACATTCCCAGATGAAAGCTCTACATGACATTCTTCTTGTGCCATATACTGTTTAAACATCCTTGGGCATTTTTAATGCATACCACTGGGTTCATGGAGCAGGACAGCAATACCCAGGAGAACACTCTACAGTGTTTTACCACCACATGCCATGCTCCTACCAGCTCAGCCTGCCCAAAGTGAGCCAGCTGCTATGGCACCAACAAAATGCTTTCACAAATATGTTCTTAGAAACACTTAAATCAACATGAGAAAACTTCCTAAGGATAATCTATTGCATCAAGGAACAGAGAAAAATAACCACCAGCTTTTTGATTAGTTAATCCTCAGGTAGAACACCCCTCTGATTGACACATACTTATCTTTTTTCTCTCCTAATTAACACAGTCCATGTTGATTATCTTTAAACCACACAGTAATCTCCTCTGCCACCACAGTTTGAAAGCATTGCCTTCATACACAGCACGTTTCTTTTTAAACCTTAAATGACAGCTGACAGACCCTCCAGCACTTAATTAACAACCTGGTCTCTCCCCACTACGATTAAATGCATTTAAGATGAGATATTTTATAATAAATTTTTATGCCAATCTCCCTGCATGTCACTGTCACAGACCTGACCATGTTTGGCCTGACTGGCAGTGTCCCACATGAAGGACTCGTCTGCTTTAAATACGACTGTAACACAAGTGACAGAAACACACCGAGGTCAACTTACTGTCCCTCCCAGCCATAGCCAAGTCCAGGGTCCCCTATATTTAGACAAAGAATGTCCAGCACTTTACAGATGGAAGGAGATCACTGACTTGCCTGAAGCAAGGCCAGCGCTGGCTGCCTCTCTGAGATGGGTGTGACCAGAGGTGACAAGTCCCCAGCACCCGTTCAAGGCAGGGCACCCTGTGTCCCCTCTCCCTCCCCAGCAGGCACAGCTCCCCCAGGCACAGCCCCAGGATGTGACTGGCCAAGGAGGATGCTGCTCTGTGTTCTTCTGGTCTCAGTGGTTGTGGCCAGCCCCGAGCATGGCTGTGGTCATCCAGGGAGCAGAGCTCCTGCTGCCTTGAGAAGCAGAACTGTGCCAGGACTTGACTCTCCAACCACCCCAACCAGGGCACTGCATGGAGGAATTACACTGGGGAAGCTGCCTGGCTCTGATCACAGCCTTGTTGGCTGCCCTCAGTAAATACATTAACAGACCCCTGTAAATAGAGCACCAAAACAAGGACCACTCTGTCTCAACACAAAGAAATCAATGCTGAATAATAAGCCTTTTCCTCTTGCTAAGAAGAAGCAGATGCTTGTTTACCAAAAGCATCAAAAATCATCAAGAGGCTGTTGGATTTGACTCATAAAAATATAGAAGGAAGTTATTTGTTCAGTATTTTAACTTCTGCAGCACTCAGCACTTTCAATTTTCTCTCATTCTTACTGCATCCTCCCCATGCAATGGTATTTGATCCCTGAATGACAGTTTCCAGCAGGAGCAGTAAAATCGGTTTAGGAACGACTGTCCCTTTAGATTAGCAAAAAGGACAGTCAGCAGTAGCCAGTGATGTGAGATGGTTTGTGGGCTGTTTCACAGAGAACTGCCACGTGCCAGGTTTCTTTCAATAGGTTTTGATTTGAAACTGGAAGTCACAGGGAGCTTTACCTCTTGTGATGATACAGCCAGTAATTGGGCCATTGATCTGCTCCTCCTTGCAAATAACACCAGGGACTTTATTTTAGGGAACAGGGAGGCTACAACTAAGGGAGTACAAATTTACATGTGGCTACAACCAATAACTTGAAATTTTAATCAGCTGGAAGTAAAGAATCATCAAAAACAAAGGATCAGGAACATTTTATAGTTGGAATAGTTTAATGGATTCTGTGCCTTCAAACCAGGGCAACACTTAGGACAGTTCCTTGCACAAAGCAAGGTCAATACAAACTTCAGATTCAATTTAAAGCTGCAAACCAAAGAAGAACACAGCTTTACTTTGGGTTCAGTGACCCAGCACTGAGGGAATGGGGTAACAGCCTGGAGAGACAAGGCTGCTTGTCCCCAGGAGCTCAGAGCAACACTCCCAGCACACCTACCCTGACAGCAGCCACAAAAAAACCACTCCAACATCCTGCTGGTGTAAGTGACAATCAGCCTCCAGAGCCATCAGGAAAAGCTCTCCAAATCAGACCATGAGATATAATTATGATCCATTTCAAAATGCAAACTCAGCATCACTTTCCAATCCAACTCTTCCCCCCGCGGATGTTACAAGTTCTTCCTGGAGACAACATCCCCTGTGACTCTGCTTTTTCTTTTGGTGCTCTGAATAGGGATCAGCTTACCAGGAGTCCTTTATTCCCGAAATAATTTCCATTAATCACTCACCATACACCACTTTAAACAGAAGCTGACAGACTGTGGGATGTCTAACACCAGCACAGCATCTCCCAACTTAAAAAAAAAAAAAAGCTGAAACGAAGGGTACCCTAAGAGGCAAAAGGAACTGGGAGATTCTAAACAGGAGACAAGAAAACTTCTTCAAAACATTCATAAGAATTGAAGAGGTTTTATACAGCTACTTAAAATACAAGCAGGGAAGCAGTAGTGTGAACCATCCACTTTTCATGGTATCTGCTCACAAAAAAAGTAAATTAAAGGAAAAACAGTAAAGTGCTTCCTTCTGAAGCATCACTGTGCAGTTTTGCATTTGTGATTTCTCAGCACAGCTGCAAATTAACCAATTCTTTTAGCACCTTCATGCAACTTTCAGGGGGATGTCAATGCTTTACTTCAAAATGCATATAAAGGAGTTTTTAACTCAACATAAAAACCCTGCATAGTTTTGCTGACTAAGACTCAGACTGGAAACACATTAAATAAAAGTTTTATTTTACAGGAGTTTGAACTCAGAAGAGTAGAGATTCCAGATGTGTTTATCCCTGCAAAAGTCAGGTGCTAAATTTCAGCAGAATTAGCACTTTAAGCAGTTTGGCAGCCAATTTTCTGTGGTTAACTCAGGTCTTCGTATTTCCTAAAAGCATAGAAACCCCTTTAAAAACCACACATTAAAGTAGAAAGACCATCAGAATACTAAACACTGCTATGTACCACAGAACCAGCAAAGTCTCTAACAAGAACACAGTGTACTTTAGGAAAAGGCTCTTAAACAGCTTTTTAAAAGGCTCCAGAATAGATATTTGCTTAATTTCAAGCTAGAGAGCCTCTCATAGAACATTTCATTATGTACTTGAAGGAACTAAGGACAAAAGAGTCAGGAAGATTACAGCAGTGTCAAGGTTTTGCTGGGGACTGTGCTGGGAATCTGGGTGATGTCCTGGTCCATCTCCTGACCCCACTTCCCAAAATGCAGCTCCTGGGCTGGCTCAGACACCCCCACATACCAGTCCTGTTCACACACACTGGACACAGCATCACCCACCTCTGGGGTGGATATTTGTGGCACCCCCACTTGCTATCAAGGCACATGGATATTCCTCTTTTGCTTTCTTGCAATTTTCTGATCATGGCAAACCAACAGGAGAGCCAGAAATGGTGCTGACAAACTGTTTGTTTTTATTTAGACTAACTGTCTTTCGGTCTTTGCGCCACAGAGGAATGCTGCTGCTCCACTTTGCATTTGTTTTTTGATTTCTCCATCTCTTTTACAAAGCAAATAAAGGGGAAAAAACAACAAACCAACCCTAACAATAACAACAACAAAGTCAGTGACAAGCTCTTCACACACCACCATGCAATGAGGCCTTTAAAAACCCAAACAAACTAAACAAACAAAAAAACCCAGTAAAACTCCTCCCACAATTTGGGTTCATTTTAATTCAGTATCGAGTTGCAGAAAGCAAGCAGGAAAATAACAGGAGGACCCAAGTAAGACTAATGATAGCTTTCTACATCTTTGTGCAAATGGGATTCCCCCTTACTTTGTAACCTGACCAAGGTAAATTTATCATTTGCTAATCAAAATGACCCTACTCCAGTCCCACCTGCCATTTGGAGTCTCACAAAACACCAGCAATACACCCAAAACAGAGCTGCCCGTGCCTGTCTGTCAGCTACAGGCGCTTGAGCCAAGCCACAGGTAACAGCCCTCTCCAAAGCATCCAGTTGGGATTATGTACAAAAAGAAGCTGCAGGGCAACAAGAGGCTCAGAGGAGAAAATTTATTCTCTTCATGCTGGCAAACAAATCACAGAGAGTGAGGAAATCCAGCAGAGTGTACACAATAACACCACAGTACAGACAATTCCAAGCTCAACTCAACAGGGGTCCCAATCCACCCTGAGCACCTCCAGACAGCTCTGAACCTTGGCATGAACTTACTCTGATCCACCTGGGCGCCTCCACTAAAGCCACACTGCAGCAGCAATGTCACAGATCTGTGCTCCTCCAGGGAAAAGCTGGAAGTCTAACAGTGCAACCAGAGCCCAACCTGTGGCAATCCAGAGGAGATCCCAGGCAGGAGCCAGCCCTGCCTGCTGGGACAGCATGGAGCTCATTAAGCCATTGTGAGAAGTGTGTGAACAAATGAAAGAGTTCGCTAATAAGTGACAAAGATCATTTGTTTAAAAGAAAGGACTAAATCATTTCTGGTTCAGCAGTCTGGATTTAGCCTACTTGTAACAAAGGTGTTTTGAGGAAAAGCATTCTGCTTAAATGGCTTATTGCAAGTAAATCAAAGAGCCCAAAGAGCTGAACCCGATGTTGGTGAGGAGCAGATAAGTACTGGATAAACAGGAATATGCACTGAACAAGGAGCCTGTCACCTCAATATAATAGAAGTGCCCAAATTTATCAAGTTGCCAACGCCAAAAAATTCCAATCCTACACTGAGATCTTCCAGGTTGGATTCCAATGCCTCTCCCAGCCTTCAGCAACTCTGGGACTTGTCTTTTAAGTTCACCTTTACAGGCTTTTCTTCTCCCCAGCCTCCCTCATCCACAGGCTGATGTCCTTGAACCAGAAAGCTGCTGTCTGTCACAAAACACTTGGTTAATCCCACACAGCCCAGCATTAGGTGGCTGCAGAACAGCTCTTGCCAGTCTGCAGCTCCTTCTCAAGCTGCTGGATTCAAGCTCTGGCCAAGCTGCACATGGAAAGCAAAGGGGTGGCTTTGGAGTACTTCAGCAAAAGCACAAGTGTTTACTGCTAAGGACAGGACTGAGTTTTGTTCCATGTGTTTGTGAAAATTTCAGTCTTCAACCAGCTGCTACGAAACACCATGGCTGGAAACTCAAGTTGCAGATTTGCTCTGTACACATTACATATGTTACACTGGAGAAAAACTTTTCTGAACTGGTTTTAAGCCCTTATAGGCTGATAATTTAAATGCTCTTTGTCAGACCAATACAGGGGAGACAGCAGCTCTTCAGAGTCTACTGCAGAATGGGATGCAGAATTTTAAATATTCTCTGACCCCACAAACACTAGTCAGAAGCAACTGTCAAGAAAGTTAGCTTGAAGTTGTTTTAAAAACAATGAAGCAATATTTTAACCAGGGGCTCTGTGATAAAGGTACAAGGACATAGAATCCTGAAAAAAAATCCCAGCCAGCTATTAACTGGCCCCAAAAGGTCTTTTTCTGCTGATAATCTCACTGGGGTCCTTCTGCTTTGTGGTCTTTAGAAAAATCCCAAGCATTTCCAGAGACAGGAACATCTGCAGATGTTTCAAGACAACACAATCTCAGAGTCAACTCTACCATTTAAATCCTTTTAAAACATTCATTTGGCAGCCCAGCAGCGTGGGCTTCCTAACTAAAACATATTGCTCAAAAAGAGTGCTGGCGTGGGGGCGTTGTCCTTGAAACACTGGTTTGTGGCTCAGGTTTTGATTTGATGTCTGATAACCATCTCTGTCTCTCTTCCAGCCCTTACCAGGAAGGATCAGTGAGGCAAATATCCACAGCTTCCAGGGGAATAAAAGGAAAAGCCAAACAGGAAAAGTAGTTATGAACAATACAGCCCTGGCTTGGTTAATGATCAACTCTGCACAGACCATACCACTTTTATGCAAATACCACAACCTATTTGAACAGTTTTCAGTAATCAGTGGGTAGTAAGAGGCCTCTTAAGCATTGCATTTGTTTCATCACATGCAGCAAAGAAATAAAAAAGATGAGAAGTCCCAATGACTCTGCTCTGTCAACAGGAAGCCCATCCACTGTGCAGGGTGAGCTCAGCTGTGTGGAGGGGTGGGCAGGAAGGGTAAGGGGTCAGGTTCCCCTGCCTGCACATTCCCATCACATCCCTGATGGAGCATGAGGCTGTCTTCCGCAGCCCTACAAACCCAGAGCACACAATGCACACTTGAATGGAGAAAACAACTGCTGCAGTCTGCCCTGATCCTACCAGGCTCTACAAGACATGAAGGGCTCATCAACCACTTTCTGTATTTCAAGCACTTCCAACCAGAGCAACCCTCAGCTCATAAGGCAACTTCAGTCAGAGCTGACAGTGCTAACTGGAATGACTCTGCTAATCTTCCAGGCTTTTTGCAGCAGTTTCCAAGCATCTCCTCCCTGGCTCTTAAATATCATTGACTCTCAGCACAATGGCAAAATACTCACAAAGCTACAGTGCTTTACAATGGCACAGAAGCAATTAAAGATTTCCAATAACATGCTGCTCGGAGGATTGGGTCTAATTGCTGAACGGTCAAGGGTTTTGGCAGCAATAACATTGTAAGAGATAAAAAGGTTGTAAGGCTTCCCATACAAGAAATAAATAAATAAGCAGCTCTCCAAAGAATGGCAAGGGCAGCCACACACCTATCCAAGTTCCTGACTTGGCACAATTCAAGATTAGGTGATCATGAAATTTCCCACCATAAAGGCCATGGCCGTGTGGCAGAGGAAAATGAAAGGGGTGGGGGAGGACAAAGGGCCAAGCAGGTTATAACACAGAGGTGGCAACACATTGAGCCTGAATTACCCAGTGCTGTCACTTATTGTACAGTTTGTAATTACCTGCACAGCCTCTGAACTTCCTCTTACACTGTGAAGTGTTGTTTCTTCACACTCTGCACACAAGGGCTATCACTTAGAAGAAATCCGATTACAGGAGAGAGCAACAGGCTGCTAAGGCAGGTCTGAAAGGACATTTTCTATCTATTTATCACTGAAAATAATTCTGTTTAACTTCTTGGGTGTATTTTTTTCCCCCTAAGAGCTCCACCATAAACTCACAATGCTGTGAAGAAAGTGTCTACTCCTGCTCCTTCTTTTTTCCCCCCTCAAAGTTTAAAATACATATAAAACTGAGTTAACATCTTATAATAGAAAATAGACAGGTATGAGGCAAGCACAAGAACCATGGAAAGCAGTGAGCCTAACTGTGCTTTTAGATCCATCTGGCTCCCGAGTTTTGGAGGATGAAGGAGTAAACAGGGCAGGGGTGCTTCAACATGTGCTCAACTATGCCCAGGGAGGGCTCCCACTGCTGCCTGGCAGAAAGGAAGCCAAGGCAGAGTCAAAAGCTTTTAAACGCAACAAAAAAGGCTTCAAAATGCCAGAGAGATGCAGGCACCAAAGGGAAGTGGTCAATCCTCAGGTTCTGAACAAAGGCTGAGCATCCCTCTGCACCCTCCTGCCCCACTGAACACAGCCTGGTAAGACTTTCACAGGAAGGATGTGGCACAGTGAAAGCAGGAGCTGGATTTTCTCAAACCCCAAGTGAGTGCTCTGATGGCTGGGTCATCCTGCTTTGTCACTGAGATAGAGAGGAAAAGTGGGTGACAGAGGAATCTGGCATTATCAGAGAAACTTGGAAAAGCCACTTCAGGGACACCAGCAATGAACTGAATAACTCAAACTTGGCCAGAGGCAAAGGAAGCGACTGCAGGGAAGAACCATGGCAATTCCTCCAGGTTTCTTGTTAAAAACTCTTTGATATTTGCAGACTCTCTGAAGCTTTGCTTTTTTCTTTCTATCTTTCCTATCAGCTGCCTTAGAGTTTTAATAGACCAAAGTAAATTTTGAATCCTACACACAAATAAACTAGTAAATCAGCAGAATTCCCCCTAGGTTCAGTGAGAGTAGCAAGACTTTCTGGAACAAGTTACAACTATAAATTCTGAGCATTTTGATAAACACAAGTCTCCCGGACACTATTTGAATCCTTGTGAACCTGAAATGAATTAGACCCAGACCAGCTGACTACATTACTGACTAAAAGCGTCAACACAAAAGTAATTTCTGCTGATCTCTGAAAGTCAGAGCTGATCAGCCAAATACATCTACTAAAGAATACACTGAAACAGAAGTTTCTGATAATGTTTGGGTCACCCCTGCCCTTCCCACTCCACAGAGAACACATTTTTAGCGTAGCAAACAACTAAATCTGGATTTTTAGGTCTTGTCCATGATGAAATAAGGACATCCAATATTAATTAGCCTTTGTGAAATTGTAATTAGGAGCACAAACTTTAAATGCTAGCCTTTACTAGGCCAGCCCGAGAGCCACAGCACCATCCTGATTGAGAACACTAGCAAAATATTAATCCAGCACTCAGTCCTCTGAGAACACTTCTGCGTGGGCCAAAAGCTCTGTCATTCTCATGCTTATTAATCTTCCCTCACAGGAGGCGAAGGACAGCGTAAGCTCCACTCTGATAACTCCGTTATCTCTCTCCCCAGAAAAGGAAAGGGTGGTCCTTCCAACCAAGTGGCCATTTAAACCACCACGAGGCACTTTGCTGCAGGGATCCGTGTGACATGTGACGGAGGGAGCAGAGACGAGCATTGTTTCCCCTTTTTTTGATCCCTTTCTGCACAGTCTCCATCCGTGGGTTAAGTGTTTGAGCAGGGGACAAAACAAACACCTTAAAAGCACTTAAATTGTTACCTGGCTACCTACTCTAGCTCGGGAAATCATCCCGAGCTCCAAGGAAATGTTTCAGCCCACAGTATGTTAGGTTTTCACCACAATTCCAGAATTACTGCAACTTCCCAAAGCCCAGGGCATATCCAGTTTGCATCATTGCTTTGGAAGAAGAGTTTAGGTACATCTCTGTTAAACCTACATTATCAGCAACCGCAGGGAAAGCCCTGATTGTTTACAGGCAACACTGCGAACGGAAAAAATTACTAATTACAAACATTTTGGGTTGAGTATGAGAGGCTCACAGAGACTTAGCTGAACTGATTACCAACTGCAGCAGTGATTGCTAGCACTCACAAAAGAAGGCACAGAGTCCGGGGACTCATCTCCATATGAAGCATAAGCAGAGATATCTACTAAAGACTTCCAGCTGCAGTTCTAGCAGGAGCTTCTCGCGACAAGAACACGGTTCCAGGTGGGACCCAGCACTTTATCTGTAAGCCTTTCATGATGCTTTCAAGAGATAAAACAATCTGTTGGCTTCTTTAAAGAAGTCTCAAGCATGGCTAGACCACAGCGACTATCTCTTTGAACGCCTTATCTACCACCCCATAGCTGCCACTTCCCTCCTTAATCCTTCCAGCCAAACCCCACGACTCAGGCAGTGGCTGTTAATTGTTTATAAATTAAATGATTATTCGTATCTGCATATCAAAGGCGGGGTGGGTGAAGCCGGAGAGACTGATTTTCCATGCGGCTTAGTTTGGGACACGGAGACACTCTGCACTTCAGAGCTGCCCAACACTGACAGTGCCTAACAACTGGCAGCAGCGCACGTCTCTGCCTTGTGACCCGCAGGTGCTGAGTGTAAGGTCTCAGACCTGCTCCTGTGGCTGCGACCTGGGACATCCCAGCCCCGCAGCCCCCCCCCTGCCGCTCTGCGATAACCCGAGATCAGATAAAGGGGGTGATCTCTGCTCTGAGCCCAGAACACGGCCAATGTATGCGGGCCGGGGATGTGCAGCCCGCTCTCAGCGCCCAGCTTGCCGGGGGTCCCGGACGGCTCCGGCGGGAGGAAGCGCAGCCCTGAGCTGCCCGGGCAGCTCCCGTGTTACACCGAGAGAAGCGCTCGGATGGGACTCGGAGTGCTCGTAGTGAAAAAAAAGAATCATCAGAGAAGTGAGCGGCGAGGCAGCAGCAGCTGCCGGGCGCTGCTGGGGCTTATCAGCACTTGCACATTGCGGTGCCCGCCAGGGGAAAGTTTGCCCGGAGGCAACCGGCGGCGGAGCGAACTACGGGGAAAGGGGCGGGGGGGGAGCAAGAAAAGAGGGGGGACAGCGGAGTGAGCGCAGCGCACGCCCGAGCAGGGGGAGCCGCCGGGAGCCGGGGCAATCGGAGCGGCACCGGGACGGGGAGTCTCGGCGGTGTGTACCGGTACTCACAGCTGGGCGATGGCGCCCTGGGAGATGACGGCGTTGTCGGAGAAGTAGGGGATCATCGCTCCCCGCCGCGGCGGCCGCCCTGCCCCGCGGCATCGGCACCGCCGCTCTGCCCCGCGCCGGCCGCGCCGCCCCCGCCGCGCAGGCGCGGCCCGAGGGCGGGACCAGGATAGGCTCCACCCCCGGCCCCGCCCACACCCGCACGTGGCGGCGCGGGGAAAGGGAGGGGACACGCGGGACCGGGACGGATCAGGGACACATGGAGCAGGGACACACGGGACCGGGACACATGGAGCAGGGACACGCGGGACCGGGCACATGGAGCACGGACAGGCGGACGTTCGCCCCGCTCACGGACCGGGGTTCAGCTGCCGCTTCCCCCGGCGGGCAGCAGCGAGGGACGGGACACAGCACCGCGCGCGGGTGCGCCCAGCTTTTCCGTTCCCTTCCCTTTTAACCTCCCCTTTTTGCCCCTCCTTTTTTCTCCCTCAGATCTAGCCAGCGATGCTGCACGCCCTGCAACCTGGTTTGATGCAGCACATCAAACGATGTTTTGCAAAAGGCAGGCAGCGACAACTCGGCTGCTTAGGAAACGACCTTAATTTCTCTCCTGCAGGAGATGGGGGGAAGAGTTCTTGGCAGTAACTTTCATATGCAGAGACGCGACAACTTGCTTTCTGCCAAAGGAGAAGAGAAGCAGCTGCCTTTCAGTGCTGTTTAATCTTTAGCTCCATCGCCCCTCGAGAAAAGGAAGAAAGGACGTTATTTAAACCAAAGTCTTGTCGTTTGGCTGCTGGGAATTACAGTGCGAGGGAAACTCAATACGGTTTTCCACTGGGGAGAGCCGGGGGCAGCTCGATCCCACCCTGCACTGCCCATCCCGGAGCGGCATTCTCCAGCCCTTACACCCAGCGAGCAGAGCGGGCGAACAACCAAGGAGCCTTGGATTGGAAGCAAGCTCAGTTTTGTGTTTCCATAGGAATGCATGACATCCCGGCACAGAGGAACACGATATACCAGTCTTAAGTCATCTGCTCTAGGTGGCACATGCCCAGCAAGGAGGCACAAGTGAGCTGGCAGAAGAAGATGTGAGTTTAAACACAACTACTTGTTAATGACATCTACTCAAGAGCAAAAAATACCAAGGCATCAACTGCAGAGCTGTGATCTGGAAGCCCCTGTGATCTGGAAGCAGAGCTGGAAGCCAAAAGCTTAATCAGCTTTATTTCCAATTATTAACTAAAAGTTTCAGAGAACCAGAGAGAGGTTGAAAAAAACCAACACAGTGTGATGGGCAGCTGCTTCAGGTCTTTATTGGAGACTTGACATGAACAAGAAGAACCTTGTCTGAAAGGTCTTGACCATCTCCACTTCAGGGATGGGCAGAGAAAAGGGCAAAACAGTGGAATTTGTGATTCTGCAAGTTTTGTTAGGGTATGGTTTGGTTGCAATAATTTAAGCAATGTCATCCTATATAGCCAAGAGTGCAGCTCTGGTAATGGTGCCTCACAGCTGTAAAGAAAATGCAGTGCCAGCTTGCTGCAATGCCAAAAAAAGTCATTTTGTTAGGCAGAAATGAAGTCAGTTGCAAGAAGCAATGGAAAAATCAGGACTAAGAAATGGAGGGTAACTCAATCCTTCCAGAGGTCAAGAGACTGGCAAGAACCTCATATTCAGTAGTAACACATACCACACATTCACAGACTGAAAAACAAGTCCAGAACTTCTGTTCTATTCTAATTAATAACTTTAGGGCTTTATTCAAGCATTGTGGAAGACTAAATGTACTTAGATACTGTCCAGACACGTCAGATTTCTTACACTTAACTGCCATTACAAGGCAAGCCCTTAAAACCTGCTGAAAAATAGTGCAGTGATTAACTACAAGCAGCTACTCATAACATATGGATAATAGATTTGTAAATGAATTAGATCTGGATTAATACAATCATGCACTGCATCTCCATATGCCAGGGAACCAAGTGATGACAGAAATAATCCATTTGTTTTCTTTTTGAACCTTTAGAGAACAGAAATAGGAAATCCTCAAATAAGTTCGTATCTTGAAATCTGCACTAATAAAAACTATTTGAAAACTATTTGAACTTGGGTTTGTTGCCATAAAGATTAAAACCCCAGCCTGAAACTGGCACTGCTTTCAGGTACATGTTAGTGAGATTAGCATTTCAGTTCCCACTGTCCATTTGTGGAGACTCAGAGAATCATTAAAGTTGGAAAAGACGTCCAAGATCAAATCAAATCTTTGACCCATCACCACGTTGTCAACTAGACAACATCAATAAATGCTGTGTTATTTTCATATTTTGCCTTTAACATCAGACTTAAGGAACAACTCTATTTCTTTGTCCAAGCTGCTCCTATGTTTAGACACGAGTAAAAGTTTAGACCCAGTAAACTGATCTCAGCATGCAGGAGCAAGGAGCAGACAGAAAGAAAGAGATGCACGAGATGGAGTTTAGGCAGCAAGTCACAAGACAGCCAAGAAACTGCTCCTGGCTGGAAGCAGGTGCACTCTGCTGGGACAAATACACAAAGAATTTAAAGTGCACAAAATTGCAGTGATGACAGGTAGCAGTGTAAATCACCGCCGTGCTGCAACAGAGCATGTGAGCAGAGCCATTAATCACTGCATGACAAGAGGTAAATACGCCTGTCTGGGGTCTCAAGTGCTGCCCAGCCCAGTGCACCAAATGACACTTTGCTGCAGGGCAAAGGGCACTGCTTGTCTGAGTTCTGCTCAGCATTTCCCACTCCCCAGGAGGCCCCAGGACCAGCGGGGCAGGCAGCAAACCCCGCAAGGCACTGTGACACCACAAGCCTGTGGGGCAGCAGGATCCCATTTAACCTTTGAACACCACACAAATTAATAAACTGGAGTTATATACAGCACGTGAGACACACTGTAAAAACACCCATCCCCAATTCTTTGCTACACTAAGGCAGCAGCTAGAACCAGTTATGGAAGCACAATGGAAAAAAAAAAACAAACAGTGTGAAAGATGTCTGAGCAAGCACTTCAGGAGGGGGGAGCAGAGGGAATGCTACCAGAGCTGCCTCTGGAAAGAAGTTTCAGGGGCTGGAAGGAGAACATGCATGCACAAACTCTCATATTGACTTGTACTGTTCAGTCTGGCAGACGAGGCTGACAACATATTGTTTATTCATACAGTCATCATTTTCCCTGGTGTCTGCATTGCAAAACTCCACTACCACAGCAGCTTGCACAGTACCTTCAGCAGTTTTTGATTTCACTCTGGTGTAACAGAGTAATCCTGTGTCCTACACAGGACTAGCACTTGCTAATGGGCTTCTCCTAGTCCAGCCCAGGCCCTGGTGCACAGGTCAGAATGGCACTGGCATGCTCAGATTTGACACTTGCAGGAGGCATGCTCAGAGCTGGACACCCAGTCGTGTCAGTACACATAGTCCACATGCAAACAGGGCATTCATCAAGCTTCTGTTTCCATCCAAGATCAACAGCTTCAGGCTGAATTGCTGCTTCTTGTCAGACCACACAAAGGTGTGGGTGTCATCGTGTTCCACCCACTCCTATCCCACAGGGGCTTGCTGAGTGTCTGCTCACGTGTTAACATGATTAAATCTGCAGCATGATTGTCTTATTAGGCATCTTCAATTTTTAGTCTACACTAAGGGGCACCTGATGACCTCTTTTCATTTTATAGTACACCTACCAGTGAGACTTTCTCTGGTCCCTTCAGTTTCTCTCTTTTTGAAGAACCCTAATGAGCACAATATACTGTCATAGTCTTTCTAACTCCAGTGAGTGTCAAGGGTTGGGTATTATTAAGCCCATTTGGACTGAAGTCCAGGTACTCTGCAAAAGCAAGGAATGTTCTGTTCCTACAAACATGGAAAGTACTACAGCTGTAACACTGGTCATGTTCAAGGTAAAGGGGACAGTGGGAGGCTGCCACATAAGAAATTTGCCCTCATTATTATCAGTATCACAGAAAAGACAATGCAGAACCCAGTCCCATGTTTTCAGGGGATTATGAAAAAAAACTCGTGAAACTGCTGTGACAAACAAACCTCCCCCTCACCCCCAGCACATCCTCTCCCTGCCGAGCTATGTGCCACGGCCGTGTCTGCTCAGCCACCTTTACTGCACATGTGGAAAGTTTATTCTGTACCGTTCAACAGCTGTTTCCGGTGATATTTACGAAAAGCCACCGAGTTTTGAAAACAACACGTCCCTGCCCACAGCCGAGCAGGGGAGTCTTGCACAGGCACCGCCGGGGAGCAGAGGTAGCAAGTTCATTTCCGTGTGCAGAGGTGGGGCCAAGTCCTTTTTTGTTCTCACCGGCAACTAGCTCAGTCTTTGTCCACAAAGGCAGCTGTGTCTGCATCAGCCCTGGTGGGAAAAGAGTCCTAAGGGGTAGCCTTGAAAAATCTCCTGTCACACTGAGCTCTTTGAGGGTCAAAGGACCTGATGACCCTGCATTTTTGGTGGGAAGTCATCCTTTTATTGAGAGGATATGTGGCTTTAAGCACTGAACAGAGTCGACAGATGAGTGTGAGTGGATTAAGGGTCCAAATTGATGATTTATTTGGGAAGAGCTTTAAATTAGTGCAGCAAACCTGTAAATAGGTAGAAACTGACTGGCTGAGAGCAGCACTCATCTACTGCTGCCTCCACACCTCGGAGGAGAAGCTGATCTGTCAGAGGCCTTCTGGATGGTTCTGGCATGGGAGACAAAACCTTCTGCATTCTGCAGTCCAATTTATCAGGAAAGCATGAACGATTTCAGTAGCAGCCATCATAAACAAGCCAATGCACGCAGGGCAGATAGAGTACAGCACAGACACAAAACTTTCCCAGTGATAACAGACATACCACCCACCAAGGCAGGGCTTACATACACCAGCTGGATTACACACAGCCAGGGAAACTTAACCAAGTAATTATAAAGGAGCCCATATCTAGTTAAAACAAAACCAAACCAAACAAAAACCAAAAATTGAAAGGAAAAAAAAAAAAAAGGCAGGGGGAGGCAGGAACAGGGAAAGCACGCAAAACTGTACTTTAATCCTGAAGAACCAGTCAGAACAGGAAGCCACATTCTAAATTTGGTTATTTAAGCTGTCAAAGAGTATTTCTGTTTCCAGTTCTTGAGCAAAGAAATCAGCCAAGTACAGGGGTAGGGAGATAAGCATCACTGAAAGAACAAACCCCTGCTTTTAAAGCCCTTTGGTCAGCTGCCCATCATGATCGATGATTAGGCTGCCTAGTTGAGAATTCAACACCTATTTTGCAATATTATCAGTTCATTAAACCCTTCCCTCACCAGGCCCACATCCAATCACTGTACAGTTTACTTATCATTAAATCTTTGAGGGTCTGACACAGAGAGGTCAATGCTCAATTACACCTTTTTTACAGAGCCTGAAGCTAAGATGACTGAAGGGACCCGAGCAGGAAAAGGGACACAAGCAGCAATGTCTGCTCTCAACAAGCAACACCAGTGTAGGTAATGTATTATTTCAGTGACCTGCGGAAAGATCTAAATCCTCCCAACTGTCAAACCATCCACTCAATTTTATAAAGGAATGTTTTTCTCGCAAAGACACCAAAGAGCTGAACAGCAATGAGTCCAGAAACCCTGGCTCAGATTACCAAAATACATTTAAGCGTCTGAAATCCACAAAAAGCTGGAAACTCTGAAGATTCATGTTTAACTTTAAAGTCTTGTGAAGGTGTCTCGTCAGGAAAGAGAATTTCAGTTTCTATTCTAAAGGAATAGAGAAATCCTTTAGCTTAGAGCACCTGGTTTATGCTCAGGAGGAGACAGAAGCATGTAGGGAATCATTAAGGCAACTCCTGGTCAGCCCCTCCTCTGTGACCCTCTGAAGGAGCACAAGTGTGTGGGAGCAGCTGTTCTGGACTCTGGACCCTTTTGGTAGCTGAAGGATCTGACCCACCTTCATTCCTTTTACTTCCCAGCTTGTCCTTGCCCTGTTCCTCATTCTCCTCCGTTCACACACTTAGAATGACAAATTCAAAACCACTTTTCATATGCATTCAGATTTTGAGCTAGCTCCCTGTGTTTACCTGGTAATTTGGCAGTGCAACGATATTACTCTGCTTGATCCTTCAGCCTGAAGATCACACCTGAAATCATCTCACACATTATTGTGATCCACAGGTATGTCATCAGACTGGACTGAACATGTTGCAACCACAAACACAGACCTTGCAGTGAACCAGCCCTGCAGGTACCTGTTACTAATCTAATAAACCCAAATTTTACTGCCAGTTCAATACCTTTGCTCACAGTTTGGTGATAAAAGAACTGGTATTCAAAAATGATGGCCACTGTAATGAATCTGGCCCACAGAACTTTTTCTGGTGGTCAGCAGAGCTGGCAAATGACCAGAACTGTTCTTTATCTCAGCATTACACTCTCGCCAGGCAGCTGTAGTAAATGCCAGAGAGAGGCTGAGCTGTCACTGAAAGGAAAGACAGAAAGATGAATTCAGGAAACACATTCTGAAGATAAGGTTCATACTACAAGAGCTTAGTAATCTCCAGCTCGGATAAACACACGTTTTCCTGTAGAGCACACACAGAGCCCCATCTTACTCAAGATGGATTAACAAACTGTCTTGCACACCCAATAAAGATCCAGCTACTGTTCAAGTACCAACAGAGTAATTGTTTGGCAGCTGCAGCAGCAAGCAAAGGCAGCACAAGGAAGGTTTAGTTGCCAGAACTCAGTACATGGCTTTTGGAAGTGTCTCTTGTAACACCAGAGAGGTTTTAAGGATAACCAGGAGGGGCAGGAGCCTGCCACAGGAGCACCAAATGGTGATGACACACACCTCCAAAAGTCACAGCAGTCACAGGATGCTGCAGATCCCCACAGCTCAGTGTGGAGTGTGAATGAGCCTTTGGAAGTGCAGTCAATTCAGTATCACACGATCACCCCCCATTTCTCACAGGGACTAACACATATTGTACAAAAGGTCTCAGTTTAAAAATCAAACACCTCGGTTTACAGTTTATTGAGCTGCTGACCTGTAGAAGAAAGCACATGCACCTATTCCACTTACTCTTTGAAAAGCAACTTTTATATTGCTATAAACCATCAGCTCCTGCATCAGACTGTGGTCTTCTGCTCCTAAAACAAAGGTATTTACTCACAGCTTGAGACCTTGAGGCAACTTGGCACATCCAACTGTTATCATGGCAATAATCTGATTTGCTTTCCTTCCCAGTTCACTCCTGGAAGGAACTATTTTGACTAAAAAAAAAAAAAATAAACCAGAAGGTAACCATACTTGTGCTACAGAAGGTGTGGTTTTTTTTTTTTTCTTTTTAAACTATAATTTTAACACCACACTCTAGCCTCCACTTGAAGAGGGGAGGACAAGCACTTTCTGAGAACATTTTCAGGTAACAAGTTTCAGATTTCAAGCAGGATGTAACCACTTTCTGTGGCACCTGAAGGGAACAACAGGCTCCTCAGCTTTACCTGAGCAAACGGACTTCAGTCTGACCCACTGCCAGGCCATAAAAGTTCAAAGAATCCCTCTGAAGTCCTTGGCAGCCTCACTAGGCAATACAGCTCACCCAATTTTATATGCTCAGTTACTGAGCAGCCTCAAATGCTGCATTTCAGTAACCAGAGCAGTTTCAAGGCACACAGAAGTGGTAAAATCATGATGGTGTGGAAATAGAGGCACCATTTAAAACATAAAACCCAAAAAGCAAGCAGCAGATCCTGACAGCAAATCCAATGCAGCTGCAGCACTGCTGCTGCCCCGGGCCCAGAGATGTCGTTTGTCAGCAAAACAAAGATGCTGAATCCTTGCAACCTTGGCACAGAGCACACAAAACCTGAATGTCAATACCTCAGCGGGTGTAAACACAACTCACAGCTCAATACACGTGCGTTTTAGGTAAATTTTAACAACCTCGGGATGCTGCAAAGAGCTCATTAACACAGATGCTCCATTAAGAGTGTATTCAGTGTGGCAGCAGCATGTCTGGGGACAGGAGGGATGTGCAGGCCAGTTTAGCTCCACAGCCTCCAGACAGCCTAATAAAAATGTCAGAACATAGCTATGAAGGTAATAAATGTAATAAACAGATTGTTCAGGACATCTGCTTATGCAGCACTGTCTTGGTTCCACTAGCCAAGAGTGACAGGGACTGGCTCAACCAGGGACTCCAGAGCAAGAGCCTGGATGTGTGTCAGGGCTTTGGGGATCTCACCTACAAACTGCATGAATGGTCACTGCTGCAGCTGGACACAGAGCAGGGCTTGGGTGTGAGAAAAAACATTGCAGAAGCCAAGCTGGTTTCACCTATTTGTTCAGCTTCAGGTATTGGCAGCATTAACTTGCTGGGGTTTTTAATAATGGATAGAAATATTTGTAGAAGTCAGATCTATGTTCACTATACCCAAGTACTTTCCTCAGTAGGAAAACAAATCATTCCTCTTTGCATCAACACAAAAGAGTTCGACAGGAAATGCCATTTCAAGCACCTTCCAAGGATTACTGCAGAGCACACAGGAACTCTCTTTCTGCACTCTGATAGCTCTTTCCATCTTTTGGACAAAAGTTTAAGCAGATTTTGCTAATTCCCAAAGCAGAAAGCTCCTCAGTCCATGATGGTGCTGTTAAGTGCAGACTTGTCAGGTCATTTGAATGCTCTGCAGAGCAGGTTTATGTTTAAACAGCATTTTCACAGACTTGTCCCTTCTCTGTGAGACCCAGTCCAGGCAATCACAGGCCTCTGCGGTGTTAGATTAAAAAAGCACAGGTCAGCAAACAGACAGATCATTTTGTTTAAGCATTGTGATCACCTACAAGTTTAAGCTTCTGTGTAATTTATTTCTCTGCCTCTTTGGGGGGCATTTTAGTCTGCTGCTCTTCCTAGTCTCTGCTCAACAAACACTGTCCCTCCTGCTGTCCTGCTGCCCGGCTTTGCATGTTCCCCTCACCTCAGTAGATATCCCATACCTCATCAGAGAGGAAAGATAAACAGCAGAAACCTAACACAAGAAGCTATCAAGATTTTGCTAACCACAGGATTAGCAGTGCTGTTGAGCTGGATCTCAGTGTAACATTTCTTCTGAGACAGCAATCCCCAGGCTCTGCAGAGACCTGGGACACAGGAATGGAAACAAAGGCTCTACCCGATGATTGTCAAGACTGAGCAGTGCAAAAATCTTCTGACACCAAACAAGTCCATGTGCTTATGCTTAGGACTTCACCAACTCCCTTGCAAGCATTAACACCTTTGTGCACCAGGCTCCTATTTAATAACCCTTGAAAAGTTATTTTATTTATGCAAACACACATTTAGTCCTAGCACAGCAGTACTCCTGGCTTCAGTGTCCAGTTACCAGGATGAGTTTGGACATGCCTGATGCCTGACACGCTGAGGTAGCACATGAACACGTTTTCCATGACCGCAGGAGACAGAAGGTCTCCTCAGCAGAAGAATTTTACAAACAGCAAAAAAAATCCCACTCCAAATACTGACCACTGCCTGGAGCTGCAGCCAGGTCACCTGAATGAAGCCTCAGGAAAAGTGGGCCCTGCCCAGGCAGGCAGTGAGGAATGTCAGGCTACTGACATTCAGAGCACTACCTGAGTGACACTGCAGCTGGAAACACACTTTTCCTTTTAAGCCAAACTCAGTCTGTAGCCTTTTTACTGCCTGGATTTTTAATAGCTGCTACTTGCTATGTTCTGGTGAAAACTGGGGATTAGATATACTCAGGAACTGTTTATGGACATCTGCTGCTCCTCCACAGCAGGACTCCAGGTTCACTACTTACCCCATTTGACTCTATTATTTTTATCCTACTGTAATCAAACACATTTAACACCCACCCCCTTGTTTTTCCCCAGAAGGAGTTTGGTTTTAGTTAGCTCTGTGACCCCAGTAACAGGAGTCACAGAGCTCAGATCACCACATCAACAGCAGGTTGTCATTTCCTACCCCAGGAAGTTGTTTCAAATATATTAAAAAATTGCTATTTCAGACCTAACCTACAATGGTTGCTAAGTGCCCACAACAATTAAATACCTCCCATCCCTTCCAATACATTATGTATACTGAGATCAAGTCATGAGTTGATCTTGTGACTGCTGGAAGGCCAAGAGTAAAATGAAAACTTGGAGTTTAGCTGAGTTCAATTTGAGCCTTCGGGAATTGTGCTTTCCAGCTTTCCTCTCACTCATGAAAGCTGTAAAATGAAGAAACAGCAATTCTTAAATCATCATTTAGGGCCTGAAGTAAACAGGGCAGTCACCTTCCCTGAGCCACAGAACCACAGAACTACAGTGAAATCATGGGAATGTGCAACCAGGACAGCTTTTTCTTTTGCAGATTTATTCAAGTTGGCCCCAAAACACAAAGCCCAGATCTTGTTCAAGTATTTTAAATGCTAGATATTATGGCTTCTGTTGCTACCTACTCACACAAACACCATTAAGCAAAGAACCGTAACAGCCAGAGAGCTCATAAAGGGAGAACCATTTCACCTTCACTTCCCCTTTACTCCCTCTGGAGGGAATCTGAAGCCTTTCACAAAATCTGGCTGCAACATTTTAAGCCAAGAAAGTGTTCCTGCCACTGGAGAAGTCACCTGATATATACAATTTTTGCTTTTATTAGGTTCAGCTGAAATAATTTTTTTGATGGCTTAGAGGAAAGGAGATAAAGCTTACAGCACCCCAAGAAGTCTTAGCTGCAGACTACACCTACATTATAAAAATCACCATTACTTGTCACCATTCAATCAGCTGAGTTTCAATGTTTATTTTTTAGCAAATAACATTTACCAAAAATAGTTCTTCCTGAGGCAACTGAAATCAGCGTTTACAAGAGGTGAACACCTCCCTGCAAAACAATCCCAATTAAACAAAAAAATCACTGCAAATTCTCAGTATCTCCTAATTTTGGAACATAAATTTGACTATCTGCATCAGCAGCAAATATCCACAAATCCACTGAATGTGCTATTTAAGCAGCAGGTGCCTGTATGGATCAGGATCACCCTAGATGGCAACAGGGACTTTTTAATCAGAGAGCAAGAGTTTATTAGTCTGGTTATGCCTCTCAGAATACTCTGATGGTGGACTAAATCCTGAAAAGCAACACAGGACACTGCAGGGAGCTACAGAAACAGCAGTTTGGAGAATATATTCACTGACATCTTTGCCAACTGTTCCCCATATTTATTTTTTAGTGTCCAGCCTGACTTTTCCCATTTCCTGCTGCAGCAAACCCTTTACTAGAACCCATTTTTCAGTAAGGCTCATTAAAGACGGTTGTGCAACATCAACAACAGGCAGAAAGTGATGTGTGTTTGCAGGACATGCCAGAGGAACAGCAAAAGCCCTGTGGAACATTCCACACAGCCAGGCATCCTCGAGGACTCCTGTGAGTGACAATCTTACCTTCTGGGCTGGGACCGGCATTCTTCTTCCCCGCTGTCTGCCTCCTGCATACATAAGGAAAGGAGAAAAACATTAATATCTTTTAATACATGCAGAAAGCAAAGGCTTGCATTTCACTGGTTTGATTGTGTAAGGCAAGGGGAACTCTCCCTGCTCCTGGATGCAGCTGTCACTTGAGAGGAACTCACTTTCTGCTCAGCTGTCACTTCATGTTCTCTCAAAAGCCTTTTAAAAACTCCATGTTACAGGAATTTTTGCCCCTGCAGGATTTTGCATGCTTTTGCATGGACTTCCAGTGACCCCTGCCAAATATGGCAGGCCAAGAGCCAAACACATAGTTCACTTCTGAGCAAAAATCTCTGAGTTTTTATTACCTTTATGGAGATCGTATTAATTCATAGTCCAGTCAGCAGTCAAGTGCAAAAATCCACAAAACCAGCATGTAATAAACCTGACAAATCAGACTGAGTGAGCACAGATATGACCAGAAAGGAGAAATTTGACACATTACGCTGCTTTAGATGAGATATTAACATGCACAATCTCTAATGTGCTGTGGAATTTTACTAGGCCTACCTACTACAGCCCAAAGCAATATCTCAGCAGAGAGATCTCAGCAATTAATTCTGCTTCACAGTACATTTATATACACCCTGCCAGGCACTGGGGATAGGGTACAGGATCTGTTGTATCAGTGAGAACTTACTATGTGTGTGCAGGTCCACAGGGAAAAAGCATTTTAAAACATACCAAGGGTTTTGTCAGGGCAGGGGCATCCCATGAAAATCAGAGTTCAGACAGAGAAAGGAAAAAGATAATTTTGTTCTTGATGAACTGGGCTTCCCTCCTTCAGCTCTCCTTTGGCAATCCTGCCAGAACATTAAGTTCCATTTGAGCTCCCTGTGGGTTTACAAGAAGTTGACTTGGGGGGAGCAAGAGAAAGAGGTCAAAAGGGAGGGGAATATGTTTCATTACATGTAGAATTGCTAAAGACACGATGGGGTTTTTGAATAAAAAGTGTGTATTTAACTAGAGAACAAGTTCCTCAAACTCCACAGTAAGGCAAAACAACTGAAAGAGCCCTTGAAATCTCGTTTGTACTGCTCAGGAACTCAAGCTATGCAAACATTTTTAGTATTATAATGAACAGCCATTTCTACCTGCCAAGAAAAATCCTTGTCACAGCAATTGGCAAGCCTGGTGTGCCATAGCCAAAAGTCCCACAAATGACAGGAGAAGATCCTGAAATATGTAGATCATTATCTTATTTCCCCTCAAAATTCAACCCTAAGGAGCTCAGTGTGGAGGAGGCCAGACATGGCCCAATTAATCACCATCTGTCTCTGCTGAAACTCTTACATCTCTTTGATACCAGACATAGATGTAAGCAGGTTTGTGTGAGGAGCACATTCACTCAGAATATAACTGACTACAAAAACAGAACTCTAGACAAGTGTGATTTGAGCAAGAGACCCACTGCCAGTACCTGGGATGCTGTCTGGAACAAAACTGACCTTCAGTAACCTCCACCTCCTCATCAGCAACTCTGACCAGCCTGCAGCCTACTCCTTCCCTGGACCTCATGTTTTGTCCTGGATTTACAGAGCAGTCAGATTCAGGTATCTGAACCACCTTCACCCCATCCTTCTGCAAATGCATCCATGGACAGAGGGTGTCAAGGAAGACACAGCCAGTGCTCCCGTGTTTCACATATTCCACTCCAAGTGGCTGCTGCCACTCCCGCAGTGCTGCGGTCGCTATGAAATCCTGCAGGCACAGAACATCCCCGGGTGCCCGTCGGGAGCCGGGGAGGCTGCAGTGGCGGCTCCTCCCGCTAGAGGGGAGGGCAGGACAGCGATGTGCCCGCTCAGGTGCCGCTCCGGGGAGGAGCAGGTTCCGAGGGGACACGGCTCCAGCACCGACACGGCCCCTACACCAGCACCTCCACGCTTTCTCGCCATTTCCAGCCCGTTTCCAAAGGCGAAGGAGTATTGCTGCCAGTACAATCCATCAGCCAGGACGCGGCTCAAACATTCCTTTCTGAGGACATCCTGGAGAAGGAACATGCTCGGACAGCATCCTTGGAAAGTGAATGCAGCAATTTGGAGGTGTGACCTGCGACAGTACTCCAGCTTTTACAGCTGCCTTTGCACAGGTGGTGACAAGAACTTTGGATGCTGCCCCAGCTCCGGGTTCCCCGGGGCCTGCAGCGACAGACCCAAGAAATGGCAGCTGCCACAGATGCTCCTTGGAGATTCCTGATGCTGGCTTGCTCCAGCCTCAAACCAGCCTCCTCCACCAGGCTGCACAGAGGAGGAAGCTGAGCAGCACTGATGAGCTCCAGAGGGAGTCATGCCCTGCTTTCCTTGACCAGAAACAGAGGCCTCAGGGGAAATGGAAGGAATGAGTCGCATAGCTCTAAACTAGGCCACGATATTAAATGCAGTTTAAAGTGAAAGATGAAAAATTCCATCTCTGCTCCTTTCAGGCCATGTAGGACAGAATATGCAAAACATTAATCCTGTTTGTGCTTTGATCCACTGCCAAATATCTGTCATCAAAAGGGCAAGGGAGAGGAGAGAAATTTTGGAGAGCTGTTCTGTTCCATACAATGGGAGTCACTCCATGTCACGCAAACAATTCTGCTCTTATAAATCTCCTTTTTGCAGACTGATGTAATGATAAACAAGATTCAATCTTCACTCTTACGTACAGGGACTGGAGCTGTCTGCTTGAATTTAACATCAGGAACATCACAGCAAGTTCCTGTACTGTAAGATACGATTATTAGCCTAAGTCATGCACCTAATAATCACTACATTTCTATTAACCAAGGAACATTTCACACAGACTACACCCTAAAAAAACATCTTTCAAGGCTTAAAAGGATTCCCATTTAATAACTGCTGGCTATGTATGATTTTATGCCAACATACCTGACTGTATAGACAATGCCTGGGAAGTATTTTTATCAGGAGTGAGGGTCACAGCCAGCAAATATCAAAAGAGCACCAACAATTTAGAGAGTTTTCACCCCTTAAGTCAACATCTTACTTGTAGCTGTGAGGTGAACACTTCAGACACTACAGAAAATTAGTTAATATAGATTCCCCCTAAACCCACAGCAACATTCAGATGGGGCTTTTCACTTAACATGGTCAAACGTCCACCATGTGGACAGCTTTGGACTCAGTCTCAAAGGAGGAACTACAAAGCAAAAGACTGTAATTTAGTGAGCAGTCTCCCAGCTCCTTGCCTACATCCCATCCAGGTGTTCAGACACACACGAAGTGTCTCTGAGCTGAACATGGCATTTGTTGGGAAGAAGGCAGTAGCTTCAGTCAAACCAGAGGCTGTGCAACCAGGCACAGCCCAGTGGTTAAACCATGCAAATGCTCCTTTCACAGCATCCAGCGGTGTCCCAGTGTCCCTTTGTTTGGGCTGCAGCCACACAGAGCATTGCATGCTTCTCCATACGGGAGCTCTCCTCGTGTGCCAGCAAATACTAAGCAAGTCAGTACAAAAGCCACCCTCCCACAACTATTTCCCAACACATGGATAACCCAGTCTGGTCAAGTCTTGCAGAGGGTGCCACTGCTGCAGCCACAGCCTCTCCTCTAATGCAACACAAGGCACACAGAGATAAGAGCATCCATGGACAATCAGATTCCTTAGGGCTCGACCCAACTCCTGACACAGACACGTGGTGGCAGTGGACATGCCCTGGGGTACCCAACATCTGCATGGAACTGGCACCAGATGCCCAGAGGAGCAACTCAGTGGAGACTTATGAAGTCCAAGGGATGAGGATCTGTGCATGGACATCACACAGAATTGAAGTTCAATGCCTTCCAAGATGAAATATTTGATAGATTCCTGTTCAACAGCAGACCATGCACAGAGCTGGTCCTATCAATAATCTCAAATCATCTGCTGGAACAAAGCAAGATAAATGTTTGAGTCGCACTGCCAAATATCTATTATATATTTCTGTAGCAGAGGGACTTTTCTGCAGTAGTCTGAGTTGTATCAATCTCTTAAATAAACTGTGTGAGCAAAAAGCCCACACATGCTGCATTTGCAGTATGGCTGAAGTGCCAGCAACAACACTGCCTGGGAAAACGAAATAAGGGCTGACTCCAAAACCTGGGTTGATAAAAGGTTCCCTTTTCCTTGCAAGAAGCCCAAGACTACACACAAATTCACTAGGGTTTGAGGGGAGATGCAGAACCATACCAGGTACCACTTGCAGTCTGACCATGTCTAGTAGCAGTTTGGTACTAAAAAGGGTCACTTAGCCACCAAAAAAATGGACATCCAGAGTCTGCAAATTCCACAGCTGCAACATGGAGAACCAGAAATCTGTGGCAGTTTGTGTGAACCAATTTAGTCAGTGTATTTTGGAAACCATCAGAGTGGTTGCAATGTGCAAGTACTCACTCATAGAGGATAGGTCTCAAAGCTGAACTGAAAACCAGTTCACTTCAGACTCCATCAGTCTCTGGAGGTGGTTAACCTTAATCATGAATAAAAATTATGAAACTAATTAATAAAGTCACCTAGCATGCTCCTGAGAGGAAGCTGACTGCTACTTTTTGAAATACTTCTATCTGCCATCAAACACATTTTAAAGTAGAAGCTGCTACCAGGAAGCCTTTAAATTTGACATAAAAGTTCTTCAAGAAGCTGAGCAAACCAGGCCACAAACAAGAAAGGGGAGAACTGCACTGTTTTGCATAGAGGTTTTACCTCTCCTGAGCCATGGGGATAAGGGATAAAGAAGGATTTCTCCAGCCATTGCTTTCTCACCCTTCACTATTTGCATGAAATGTTTTGAATGAATGCTGTTTTCTTCCTCACATGTCTTCTGGATTTGAGGTTCCACATAAGCAGTAGCTTTCTGCAGCCAAGTGTTCATTCAGAGGTTGGCATTCCTTCTAGATTGTTTTCTGTATTACTTTGCTATGTCAGTAATTGGTATATTTAGGTCAAAGACATTGTGCTCCTGCTTGGGAGAGAGAAAAAAACAAGTTCCTTATCAAAGCTTTCATCTTCCCGCTGGAGCAAAGAGATTTATGCAAACCTTGTTTAGATTAGCACTCACTAAAAACTGCAGAACTAAAACTCAGACACTTCAAGACAAAAATTACAAGCCTTCAACTGGTACAACAAGAGTTAGGATGAGAAATACAGTGTGACACAGCCTGCTACACTACACCACAAGAACAGATTAAAAAGCAGATTACTGTCAACTGAATTTCTGCAGTGAAATCAGCCTGCCAGATGAGGAGTATAACAGCTTTTGCCTTAACCAGAGACCCACCTAAGGGGAAGGAAAAAAACCCCATACATTGCAGATACTCACTTTAAATATCCCTACATCAAACATGTATTAATATAATTTCTCTAAAACTATGTAGTAGCACATCATCTCTAGCCACTTAGAGACACTAAGGAAAAAAACCCAGCAGAACTTTTGTCTCCCTGAACAGACCTTCCCCCTGACTTTCAGAAGGCACCCTGCAAGTATGACAGAAAAGACAGGTATTTAATGTAATTACGATGCTTTAATGGATTTAATGTCTACCAGAACCCTAAAGGTACCTGCTTAATCTCCCTTTAGGCAAAGCTAGAGACATTGTCAACTGGAAATCTTAAAAGCTAGGAGCATTTTTTTCCCTAGAACAGTAACAAATGCTTATGGTAATGGGCCAAGTGTGAGAAGACTCAGTGGCTGTATAAACACAGGCACTGGAACTCCAGTTTTCATACTGGGCACTGTTGCTGACGTCAAGGGTATAGTTTGACTAAGACCAAGTCAAAGATATGCATGTGTACACTGGTGAATCTCAGGGCAGGGCTTCTACACAGCCAACAGTCTGTGATTAAAATGAAATCCCAGCTCCACAGGTTACCACAACGAGCAGCCACTCATTAACCACTCATGCAGGCTGACACATTTACCTGCAGTCAATTGTCCCTCTGCCACTAAGCACGATGGACATTCACACCTCAGACCCTCTCCAGTCACTGCCTGTTAAAACACAGCCCTTACTCAACCTCCCAATGCCCTCCAGAGCAGCCCTGGCTATGCACCTCGTCACCCACAGGGTTGACACCTTCACCTCAGAAGCTGGGCCTGTTTCCAGCTGGAGGGGGGGAGAGAGGGAGGGGGATAGAGAGGGAGGGGGATAGAGATAGAGATAGATAGAGATAGATAGAGATTAGAGATAGAGATAGAGAGATAGAGAGATAGAGAGATAGAGAGATAGAGATAGAGATAGAGAGAGAGAGAGAGAGAGACTCTCCTCAACTGCTGCATTATAAACGTGGCAGCAGAATTAAAGAAGATTGAAGGAGCCTGAAAAGCAAACTGGCTAATGAGCCATATGCAGGGAAGTTGGAGACCTGGGACTGCAGCTGATACTCTTTTACCACCCATGGGCAGCAGGAAAGCATTACATGGAATAGGGACATAGATCAGACATGGCAGATGCACAACACCAGCTTCTGGGTTAAATTACTTTCCCATTGACAAGAACAAGCATTTAAAAGTGTTTTTAAGAGAGGAAAATATTTGGTTTTCACTCATGCTGAAAGGCTATTTTAGGAGGAGGAGGGTGGAAGGAAGGGAGGTACACCACAAAGGGAAGGGTCTTTGTCTTGCAATCAGCCATCTTCCTGTTAGCATCTAGTTTACCTTGGTGCACACTCATTTGTATCCCTGCAGGAGTTATCTCAATTAAAAATCAGGGAGTTATTCTAGGGCTCTGATCAAGTTGTAACTCCAGAGCTTTGACTCTTACAGAATGTACAGTAGGGTCACTAAAACAATGTTGATCCACCTGCAACATACATGAAATATATTATTCCCATAATGGAACAAGAATAGAGCTATTTGGATACCACTCCCACTTATGTCATAGCTATGTCCATAAAATGAAGCTGTGCCAGCACAGCTCTCTTGTTAAAAGTCTAATTCCTGGTCAGCAGCATAACCAGGCACAGTTTTTTCATTTTGACAGCTTGCCTCAAATGTCACGGATTGAAGCAGCCATCCCTGAGACGTGTTTCAGCTGCACCCTCACCCCACACCAGCTCGTAGAGCCCAGGGGCTGCCTGTAACACAAAAGCATCCTTCTCCCTGCCAGAATGCTACAGGAGACTCTCACCCACTCAGCTCCTCTGAGATCCAATCCCTGCAAGTCCCTGTCAAATCTCCTCTTGACGTAAGGAACACACAACACAGAGAATTAGGAGCAGCGCAGAAATCTTCGTGACCTACCCAAAATAAAAGCACCAGCAGCCAGGCCACTCAGGGATCTTGGCATATTGCATCAACAATTAGGAGATGATTTTCTGGATGAAAGATATTCTCAAAGGGGGAAGTTATTTAACACTTATGAAGATGAAATAAAGACTCTGAAAAGACAACAAATCAACACTCGATCTTTGCAAATTTCACAATGCTCAACCTTTAAAAAGCAGAGAGGAAATCATTATTATTTCTAATTCTTTACCTGAATCTGTGTTCAACATTGTAATTATGAGTTGCAAATTGTTACCTAGCACTTGTGAGAAAAATAACAAGAAAAAAAAAGGGGTATCCAAGCAACTACATTGTACAGCGTGTCTGGATGCAGCAGCATCTGCGTTGGCACTCGCAGGCTGCTATTGCATAACCCTGGATTCAAGCAGGAGCACAGCCGGGGAGGCTCTGCTCTATTGCAGTGACATATCTAGAACAGAAGTGGCTGGTAGAGCTTTAACAGCAGGAGTTTAGACTCTAGATCAGAACAGGAATTGGCAGCAAAGTCCCTTCACCTCTAGCCTCTGTTTGGGTAAGGAAAAACCCCCAAGTGTTTCAGGCAAAACTTCAAAAGGAATTGCTGGGACAGCTTTCTGTGCATGCAGGACACAAAGCAGAGTCTGTGGAGAGCAGAGGGAAAGGAACGCCTGAAGATATTCCCTGGCAAGACACTGCAGAGAGAATCATAAGGTACAGAGCGTACTCCTTGTTCACATCCGCCATCCCCGGGGTGCACAGCAGCCTCCCAGCTGCCCCACTTCCGGCAGGGGACTACTGCTGCTAGAACTGGGACATAATGCTTATAAACTACTCAGATTCCCTCACTTCTTGACAAAATACACCCAGGTATTAGTCTCATATGGTTGGAATTAAAGCCAGAGCAATTTTCTTGCCTGACCCAAGCTGGTTTATAGGCTCTCGCACGCCATTTCTCTGCAGCAGGGTCCTGCCTACACTCTTCCAGCACTCCATGCCTACAGCAACTGGAGATTCAAGGGTATAGGGAGTTTCTGAAGGACTAAAAGCAAGGCAGCAAATATAACACCTCCTCAACAGAGGCTGAAGAAAAAAAAAAAGAAAAAGGAAAATGAAGCTAGGGAGTAGAACAGGGTTTTCTGGATGAGTCAAATACTAGCAGAACAATGTTGCATAACAAGTGCCCCTTGACTTTTGTTATTTCTCCCAGCCAGCTCCTCCAAAAATCTATTTGTTATTGTTTATTTGGGTATCAGTCCAAATTGCTGTGGGAGGAGAGAAGAGGAGAAGTGGATATGCTGTCAAGCTATTAATTCTAGCACTGTAGTCATTTAGCACTCTCCCACTATTAACGAATCTGTGTCCTGTTTACTGCAACACTCTCTAGAGCCAGCCTGAAAGTTAAATACAAAACCAGATGTTAATTAGCCTCTTGCAAAAGCGACTCCAGCACTGTTTCTCCTCAGCCAGGATGAATTCTGCCTTTGCTTATTTACCCACTGCTCTGTCCAGACCAGCAGTGCCGTGTTACATCTCTCTGGAGCAGGCAGGAGCCGGGGAAGCAGGAGCCCAGCAAGCAGCACACAGCTGGGAGCATCACTCTTGAAATTCAAGCCTCTGCGAAACATTATATTGTAATAAAGGCCAGGCTGTGTCAAAAGGCAGGAGCGACTGTGGCCACCATCCATCCTCCCATTCTTCCAGGATAGAAGTCAATTTTCTATACAAGCGCATCAGTATCAGGAGAAAAGATATACTCAAGCAGAATGCAGGGTCATGTTTGGTTATTTCCTCCTCTCAGGAAGGGAGAACCACTGGCAGCAGGTACAGTTTGACCTGTCAAAAGGGACACACTTCCATTCAGCCACCTGCCCTCACTCTGTGCCAAACCTCACTGTTCCCTGGGGCAGGAATGTTTGAGGCAGAAGCCCACTGTCCAGAACAGCCTTTAACAGAAGGACACAAACACGGTGCCAAAGGCAAAGGAACCACATTAGTCTTGGCACAAGGCTGGATTTGCCTGACCCCAGGAAGTTCAATGGATGTATCAGATTTGCAGCCCTGTGGTACTTGTCTGTATAATCCCAGCCTCCTTTGTGCCATCTGTTTCCCCTTCGGCAGACTGGCCATTAGAGACTCAATGCTAAAACTCGTGTCTCCTTAGTAACAGGTTTTTGTTGATCTCCCCCGCGCCTCCAAATCTTTCTATCAATCCGGTAATCTAGCAGGATTTTCCCTGCAGGGGATACATAACAGCATCAGTGGAAAAAAAATATATATGGGACAACAGAAACACTTTAAAGGCAAGGGTAGAAGGTGTAAAAGGGGTGTGCATGAAACTACAAGAGTTACAAGTCTATGGAAACCAGATGTTCTCATTATGTTGGAACAAGCCACCAACAAACATTCCCAATGCCAGGTTTGAGATCTCATCTGAGCACTCAGTCCTTTACCAGTTTTTTTTCTTAAAGAATTACCAATTGTGAATAATTTCCCATCAGTACACAAGTCTTCAGAGAAAACACCCTAAACCAACCCTGCACCCTTAAGACCATCCTCAAAGGCAGAAACACTGCCAGTCTCAATGCTGTGCAGGTAAGAAAGGACTGTATTCCCTGTTTATAGAGACTGGCTCTCTACTGCAGATTTTAAGTCACTGATTGCTGGCTGCTTTTGGTTCCTTAATCCCTAAATCCCCACACTCTCTTCTTGAGGTTAATCCAGTTAAAACTCTCCTTTCCCTTTGGCTAGCGCCTTGCATAAATAACCACCTGAAGAGCAGAGCTGCAGAAGCCAATGCTCAGAGTACTGCACCTCCCAGAACTCTGTCCCACTGCAAAAGACAGCGTAAAGTTCTTGTTGCTGCCTACGCCAGAAAAGGAAATCAAGATTAGCTAGGTAAGGGCAAAAGGCACTCCTTATGGATTGCTTAAATCAGCAGGAATCAATCATCCAGTCCAATCCAAATCCTCTAGTTGCTTTCTGCCTTAAGATAACTAGAAACAGGTTTATGTTATACTAAGATAAAGCAGCCTTAAACCAGAGTAAGCCCTTATGCGAAAACCTCTCCTTTTTGGGAGGAAAGGAGAACTTGCCTTTGAGGTCAGCTCTAAATGAGCTACAATTACAGCCATATAGGCCATATGGGATTTGGAAAAGCAACACAGATCAGAGAAAGAAAATCACCTCTGTAGACCCTGCTTGGCTGGTCTGGCCCAGGCAGCTCCCTTGGCACTGAGCCCATGGGCAGGAGAGTGAAAGCAGCAGTAGGACAGGGAGCCAGCCCTCACCCTCAGCCTGCCAGGAGAGGCCCGTGCCATACACAGTCCGGCACATGCAGACCATGAGGTCGGTCTCACTACGCACAAAACATCAACAGTCTGACCCAGCAACGACGTGTATTTGCTCAGCAGAAAACAAAACACACCCAGTGAAGGCACAGAGGAATTTCACTCCTATAGTGCAAAGAAAGTGAATCAAGTGGCTGAATCAAAGTGTGCCCTCTTCTGACAGGTGAGACCTACCCCCTTCCAGTGGCACTAGTCCCCTGGGAAAGAGCCCTGCATAGCACCATCCTCTGGGCAGGTGGCAAGTGGATGTGCAAGAGAAGTTCTTAAGCTGGGACAGGTTTTAGGTCAGTGACACAACTGACCACGTGGATCCTGCCCCTGCAGCCCCCATGTGTATCTGTGTGCCATACTCTCATTGTGAAGCTGGGCCAGACACTCTGGGGCAGCAGTCCCTGCCTGCCAGAGTCAAAACACTGCACATGGGCTCCCTGGTGCATGCCAAACTGTCCAAGGCATGCACTGGAGCCAGGACTCAGACCATAAGCTCTTTGTGTTCCTGGTCATTCACAACCAAGAGAAAGAGAAATCTGGTTTTGAGGACTGTTTATCAGCCTAGTGCTTCCAAGATCCTTAGTCTCGAGAGTAGAGAAAATGAACAGCCCCCTCAGCTTGCTGCCTAACCAAAGAGACAGCAAGCAGGACATGCATTCTGCTTCTCAGGGTAGAGCAGTCACACTGAGCGAAGAGTGTGGGGTAGGAGGACAAAGCAAGGAGCCTGCACAGCTCTGCAGTGCAGCACGTTTCCAGCTCCATTCACGTGGATATGGAAAGCCGCCGCTCAGTCTCTGGTGCATATTTAAATGCTCATTCTGAATGGCCAATTAGTCAGAAGTGGAATGTTTCTGCATTCACGGAGGAGCTATTTTAAGATTACATTATGCTCTCCGCTTCCATTAATAGGTACAAATAAAAAAAAGGAAAGGCGTTACACCCAGCAATGCATTTGTCTCAGACTTGAGTGCTGCATGTCCAAAATCCCAGTGCCAGCACAGGAAAGTTGATGAGTTCTGTTATTGACAGGCCACATTCCTCTTCACGGCTCCAGAGATCACCCAGTCATCAGGCTTACCAAATCTTGATGGAACAAGTCAAATCTCTGCGTTCACTGGCCACCTCTGCTGCAGGCCTGTCAACCTGCATCTTCTAGAGCTGTGTTAAACTTCTGTAGAAGTCACCACACTGAAAGAAGTTAAACCAGACTAGAGCAGCATCTCACGTGTCCTGCAGCTCCGGAGGAGGCTGACCCAGATACTCTCATTCCAGACACCACTTTCCCTGCTCGTGTTGCTCCCCAGGGCTGCCTTCACTCAACTATAACCAGTGCACATCTATACCCCTCCAGAGCCTCTGGATCCCCTTCCAGGCCCCGGAGGACCACAGATATTTGACAAGCTGAAAGTTCACAGAAACTCATTTTGGAGTAAATCGAGAACCCTCAGGTTCTTTAAGCTAACAAAACTCAAAACACTAAATGCTGTTAAGCTTTCATGAAAAACAAAGGCAGTTTTAGGGAAAATACACATTTACGTTTGGCCAAGACCGACCCCTCCCAATCTCTCCTGCATGTGTTAGGAATGCAGCTGTATCCATAACATCCACACACAATCATCCATCAACTCCCACATCCAGATTTGTTTCTTCCACCCTCTCCAAGCCTGGACTGTGATATCAGGGTTTGATCAGTGTGGTTTTCTGAGGAGGGGGACTGGAGGAGTAGAAAACACAAGCATTTTGCCAAACATCTCACAGAAGTTCCATGCCAATGCCACAACAGACATTATTTTAATTCCAAAAATCAATAATCCAAACGCGGGGCAGATTGAGTAGAGTCAGTTTTCTGTCAAAGGTTTTGCTTTCACTAACAGGTTTATTCAGATCATTTTGAAGATCAAAACCACAGAATCCAACAGGTACAGGTATAATAAATCTCATTAAAACAAGAGCAGGTCATCCCTCTGATGAACTTAAGCTGTAGATCCTTCTAATGCTCTTGAAGAAAGCTTGGATGACCAGCCAAACGAGGATTCCCTCAGCTCACAAATCCACATCTTCTGAGCCAAGTGGAAATACTGTATGAGCTAAGGAAAACAGAGTTTTATGTGTGGGTTGGGTTTTTTTTTTAAATAATGTGAAGAGCAAGCAAAAAGTCTCAAATTATGCAGCAAAAATAAGAGAGTCAGAGCTGAAAATAAAATCCAACTTGGAGGAAAAAAGGTGATATAAAAACATTGTATTAAACCAATGTTACTTTGATGTTGGATTCAAATCTGAAGAAATGCTTAGCCCACGCAGACATAAAAGCTACAAAAAAACCTCACAGTATGGGAACTGTATAAGGTACAGCTGTGCTGGAACATGATTTACACAAATGCAGAGGGGGAAATGCAGAGGATTCAACAGCAGTAGCAGCACATATACATAAATGTATGTGTATGTATATATAAGTGAAAACCAGCATTACATGGTGTCAGGAAAATAAATAGAAGGATGTCCAATGCTGGAAAGTGCTGCTTAAAACAAACCTAAAACAAACCCTGTGAGTCCTCAGTCCTGGGAGGGCTCTGCTTCCACTGGACACAGCCATCACAGGCAGGCAATGGGACAAGGAGCTGGAGACTCACTGATAGCATTTTTAATGCTCCAAAACTTTGGCCATCGTGGAGAAACCAAAAATTCTTGGCACAGATGCAGTCATTTAAACTTTGTTCATTTTACTGCAGTAATAAAGATATTGCTTTACAGATGCCACAGTTGATATATGCAAAAAAAATGTGGATCAGAAAGACAGTTTCTAACTTTCTCAGTTAAGGCACACCCACCCACCAAGGATTAAAAAAATCTTTTCTCCCAAGATGTCAAGGTATTTCTTTTACCAAAGCATTGGGTTTTCCTGGTTTTTAACAAGGGTAGTAAGAGAAAAACTCGGCTTTTAATGCACAAAACACTTCTGTGAAACTATGGAAGAGGCCGAAAACCCTGGGTTGCATTTAACTAGGGAACAAGGTCACAATTTAAGCAGTCTGAGAATTTCTGGTAGCTTAGCCCTGAATTAGTTCCCCCCCACTTCTTTTTTTTTCCCTTCCAACCCCCTCCACTACTTAGCTCAAAATGCAAGACCAACAAGAACACATGATACAGCCTGCATTGGTACAGGCAAATACATGGCTAAGTCACAGGAGCACATTCTTGAGAGCTCATAAACCATCACATGACAAACATCACAAGAAGTCAATTTACTAAACTCAATTTAAACTTGAAGAAGTTAATAATAATAAAAGCCACAATGGGAATGTCTCTTAGAGAAGGAGAAGCTGCACTTGAAAAGACAGCAACAAACAACAAAGCCAAGATCAGTTCTCATGTTATTTGAAACTTTTGATTTCTAGTGCTACACATGCAAGCCAGTATTGCTTACAAGTCCCTGATAAATACTTGTAGTTACACAGCTTACAGCAAAAGCTGACCAGCAGCCAGTGAAGATCTTATCACTAAGCCTCTCACAAACATACAAATATTGAATTTTATTGCAAGCACTTGAGCTAAATCTTTCCTGATTCTACATGTCTGAAAACCAGCAGCCTGTACATTTGCTGTAAAGCTGGTAGGTATGAGTGACTTCTTTTTCAACAGGAGGATGCAAGGCACAATCATCCTTAGCTGTCACAAAGTATTGACAGCTATTGAGAACACACACAAGCTCTGCTTCCAGCTCCAAGCAGACAAATGGAAATAAAAGCAGAACTGCCTCTTAACAAGATGTCCTTGTATAAACTGATGTTCATGCTTTACCTGTATTGATTTCTGTACCAAGACAAAGGAACTTGTGTTTTAATTTCAAGAGCCATTTTAATTGGAAAAGTCTCAAAGCTATACGAACATTTTATCCTGACAATTTAATTAGGGATTGGTCCAATTCTAGTACTCAACATCCAGGGATCCTGAAGGCTCTTAACTGTTTAAAAAGGTTGCAGTGATCTGCAGGCCTACCATCAAACAGATCACTGTAGACTCATCCTTGGGATTAAGTCATCTCTATTTGTGAGCCCTTATGTGATGAACTGTTACAGAGCGTAAGTACTGCATGAAAGCCTCTTCAAGGCCTTCACCACCATCTGTGAATTACATTATTAACAATGGTATGAACTTCCTAAGAGCATCTGGTTCTCTCCCCACCCCCTTCTCAGATCACTGGGAAGAGCTCTTCAGTATCAAAACAGGCACAGGCAAAGCTGTTTTCCTCTTTTCCATGCTTCCCTACCTCCTCCCACCCTTCAGCAGCAGAGGATAGATGGGGCTCAGCTCTCCATTTCCATGCCCTGCATGTTTTCTGCACAACCCTTGTTATTTTTACGTAAGGATGGACAAAAACAGCTCCATGATGTGTGTAACACAGGTATTTTACTGGGAAAAGAGGAAGTTTATTTCATCATTTTGCAGAGGCAGCATCTGAAGTATGCTGAGAACTGTGCTGAGGCACAACGGGGACTGCACAGTCCCACCCCAGGACTCACTTCCCACCAGCACAATTCCTGACATTAACCAAAACCAGGCAGCAGCCACTCAGCCAGCTTCAACAGTTACTGATGTAGCAATAACTTTCTAGATGCAAAGAAGTATTTTGTCATTCCAATTCTTCTCCCACCAAGGATGTTTTAGTAGTTGATTCTGAAATCATGCCAGCTTCTTGTAAACAAGGAGGAGGAAGAAGCAGCATTGCCTTCACTGAACTTTGCACAGAGTTCACATCAAACAGCCTCCTTGGCTCCAAGGGATCATTTACTCCTGCAGGAACGGAGCCTTCCTATCTTGTTTTCTACTGCTTGTTCTTCAAACCCAGCTTCTCCTCTTGCTCTTTAAGTAGGGCTTCTCGCTGCCTCAGCTTTCTGTGCTCATCAGCAGCCGTTTTTCCACTCTGTTTTGCACAATACCATTCTTTAGTTTCACAACAGTTTGCAATTCAGGCATCGTTACAGCCCTGTAACACACAGCATCTTCCTCTGTCTTAAGTAAGCAGCAGTGTTTCTTGAAAGAAAAGGGCAACATTATGGGCAGCTCCATAAAGACTTGTATTCAGAAGGAACAGAATCCAAAACTAACAATCCTGCAATGTGCAGTAACAGGCAGAAAATACTGGGTGGAGGGAGGAAGACAAAACTATTTCTGCACAAATGCACATGAACCCTTCTAACAAACTGTTTCTCCCATGCCCATGTTTCAAATAAATGATCAGACACATGTTGATGTGCTCAGACAGTTGCATCTAGAATATGCTACTACTGTAATTAAAGGAAAATACAAAGTTTCTTCAAGTTTATAAAATAATAGGCAAGTACTTGGGGTCACCATGAGTCCAGTGTTGCCCAAATGCACACCCTTTGTGTGGGTGTAAGAGGAAGTTGCAGTTACTGTAGCTGACCTCAAGCTACAGGAGGGGAGGAAGCCTCCAGGGTTGTTCTGCCAGGGTTTAATCTCATTATGGTCACTCAGCTTTGGCATCAGGCAGGTCAAGATGAAGATGGACTACTACCCAAACTTCTGGGAAAGCACATGGCTGTGTTTTCACACAGCCATTTAAAAAAGTCAAGGGAGCCACAAGAAAATTAAGCAAGTTTTATCAGTGGCTTTAGATGGACGGCTTGACAACAGATTATTGTCTTATTCCCTGCAGTTTATTGGGAGGGATGCAGGGAGAAGAAAAGTCAAGAAACTGTCAAGTGTTAAAGCAAATTAGTGGCAATTAGAGATAAGTTCTGCCAAGCCCAGGTCCCAGCATACAGTGGGAGCACAGTGTCCTACCAACAGGATCTTTATAACACTGGTATCTGGAACAGTAGCAAATAAAATTGGAATGAATTCCCATCTTTCAAACAGTATTTACAGGTGATCATGTAATCAAATTAATTAATATTTTGCTAAATCAGTGCATTGAATATTACCCGATGAGCTCATTTTTGGAGGCAGTTCAACGCCTCACTTCTAGGACTGATGTCAGTGTCACATGCTTGGAGAGGATCAGTCTGCAGCTGGATATTTTAAAGCCTTCTATTAGGAGCATAGAAAAGTCAGCGGATTTCAACAGCATCAACCAATGAATTTTTGTTTTATCACAACAATTTAGTCACCAGACCCCACTGTCAATATCTCTGTGAGAATATCAGGCCATTTCAGACACTTCAAATCACTAGACGGAAACTGAAGAGCGCGGCAACTGAATTGTTCCAACAGAGAAAGTTGTGTTTCAACAGGAAAGGAAATCAACAGAAAGACAAGGAAACAGGAAACTGTGATTCTGACTGGCTCCTGATAAAATAATTAACCTTTGAGAAACTAAACTCAGCAGCTGTAAAAATACATAAACAAACAAACAGTAGCAGAGCGAAGGGTGTTGAGCATCAGCAGCACAAATGCTCCAGGCAGCAACATTCAACCCTGAGTTCAAATCCCATTCACTCACAGACCAACTGTGATGTCATCCTTTATTCTGACATAATGCAGGATGTCACTGCAGTTCAGTGGCAAGTGTTCATGCAGGATCTGTGAAGTCTCCGCACTTTGATGCTCGCTGCTTGCACTTTGTACCAACAAGCAGGAACAGATTTGTATTACACAAATAAGCCGTGTCTTTATTGTGCAACCGCATGCGACTTTTTTGGAGAAAAACAATGCTCAAATACAAGGAGTGCTGTGTGCATCAGGCTGCAGAGTGGGTGGCAGTGATGTTGTCAGAAAGCACTCTGCTTACCTCCACACCCATTGACTTCAGCAGAAGGCTACATACGAAAAGTCTCTGAAGATGAAGCTGAAGTGTTCCCTAACCCATGGCGCTGTCCATACACTGTACTTAAGAAAGAGACAAAACAAAAACCACAGAAGTGAAGCAGCATGAAATTGCAGGGTTTGGGGTTTTAGTTTTTAAAGACTCTTGCAGTCCTTGTTCCAGTTAAGAAATCTAACTGTAAACCCATCAATTGTGAGCAAGCCCTTCCCCACACTGCCTAAGCTTTTGCCATGTCTGGGGTGTAGGATGAGAACCATGGTGTTTAACGCATGCTTAGAGTTCCCAGAAGACCTTGGCTGAAGATGTGTTAAAGCTTCACAGTCAACTCAGCTGTTAAATTGTTCAGTGAGACTGCCTAGGTCAGTAAGGGGCTGTACCAAACCTCACAGCCCTCACATGCAGCACAGGACATGGCCCGTTCTAAAGGTCCCTGGGAGCTTTTGTCCATAAAGTTCATAAACTCTGGACAGATCAGTTCACTCTCACCCAGGCTACTAATTTAATTTGTAATAGTTTTAAGAACAGGAGAGTCAAAGGCAGGAAGCCCTAAACCTCCGTGAACATGGAGCCCCATCCAAAGGACTGCAGAGCAAGGAGCAGCTCAGGTCCCTCCAGAGGAGCTGGCAGAGACCAGATATTTGAACTTCAGTGTGTGATAGACCCTCCTTGCTAACTCTGTGAACTTATGGGAGGATAAATTTGTTTGGTGCCCAAGCTGCAGATGGGGTCAGGGAAGGTTTCTATAACCAAGACAAACTCCCAGTATTCCCAGCAGTAAATTCCAGAGGCATATGACTGTTTTCAGATTGTAGCTTTTATCCTGGTTGCAGAAAGACAAGACTAAAGGAAATAACAAGATCCTTACATGTCCAAGCTCTCATTTAGCTGCTTGTGGTTCAGCAAAGCATTCCCTCTGATTTTAAGATGAGGCTTATAAATTCAGCGTACCCCAAAGATTTCAAAGTGAGCAGAATGCATCCTTCATTCCAAACTAACCCATCTCAGCCAGAATTCCTCCATACAGAATTCCATTATTTTCCAGAGGTTTGAAGCTATTTGGCAGTTGTATGACACTTGGACCAGCCTGCACATTTCTCTTTCTCTCTTTTTTTTTTTTCTTAATTTTAGACTTAATGTAGCATGTACTCTCAGAAAGGTTTACAATGCAGCCTTTTGTAGTTAACTTGCTCCAAGCTGGGCCACTGCCAGGTTGTTATCAATGACATTTTAAGGCAGATGAATGAAGTTCTTATTACGGTGACAAGCAGAATTGTGATATGGCACATGCATACACTGAAAGAGGAGAGCTTGCTATTAGTTTGTCAGGTTAATAAATAAATAGCGATTTCATGAATAAAAGCCTTTTATTAGGAAACAAATGAACAAAATTAATATTTATAAACCTTTAGTGGTTTAGAGCACCCTTTAAAATAAGATTATTCATTTCAGTCACAGTCATCATCATGGATTAGAGATTCTTGAACACAGTTTCCCCTCCTAATTCTCTTATCATAGCAGTGCAAGGCAGAAAGCAAAGCTCTGCCTTCTAAACTGTTCAGGCCAGACTCAGTTTGAGATTGACAATACTGAAGGCCCATGACAGCAAACATTTCTGTTATATCTTCAGGACTGCAGCTAAAGACTGCACCTGTTGGAAGAACTGTTGGTTCCTTATCACAGCAGGAAATTCTCACGTTTTACACAGTGTGCTTCCACACCACACAGAGCACTGAACCTGTGCCAAGCCACAAAGAGCAAGCCAGCACGTTAGACAAACTATCAGCACTCAGCCAGGAAATCGCTCCCCATCTGCCCCCAGAAGACAATCTGCACCAAAACCCTGCTGGTATCTCTCAGCCTTCAGGGTTCTTCAGCATCTCCCACAGCATATGCAGAGAATGTTCACCACCCAAGTGAAGTTTAAGGAGGGTGGAATACGTCCAGGATGCCCCACTTCTCAGCAAGTAAATGAAATTCTGACACAAACAGATTGCTCCTCACCTCAAACTGTCTCTGTCTTGTACTCCCTTCGGCTCAAGGCGTTCTGTGCTCACCTGTCCTAAAATCAAACTTGTAAGTTTAAATTTTAAACAAGCTGAGTAATTTTGGATTGGTTTTTGTGGGGCTGTTTATAGGGAGGGGGTTGTTTAGTTTTGGTTTTGTTGGGTTTTTTATTACTTTACTTTTTAAATGGGGCACTTCTCAAATTCAGGACCAAGACCTGAGCAAGTGCTCAAGCTTAAAAATTTATTTTGGCTCATGCCATCTTCACCTCAAATACTAAAAAAAAAATTCTCAAACTTTTCCCTTCTCCTCAAGGCAAAGTCAAGTTTGAACTTTCTCAGTCATATGAGAAGGAGATAGAAACTGCCCAAAAATAACTGTCTCAGCCATGTATGGTCAACACGAACAGATCTAAGTTAAACAGAGCTTCCTCCCCACCAGAGCAGTTTCTGGTTTATGTGTAAAGGAGAAAAATTCCACTTCAAGGACCAGAAGTGTGGGTTGCAGAAGCGTGTGGCACAGTTGTTATCTTTGCAGCATGATGCGCAAGATGAAACCAGGGATCTGTAAAGTCTCTGTGGAAAATATTCACCCACTGAGACTGTGCAAACTCTATTCCAGTCACACTATAAATGTTAACTAGTAATACCTCCCTTGCCTTAAAGTATCCTACAACTATGGCCAGCTTTTGGGAAGGGGGTTGAAAATATGCTCTGCTCATATTGGTTTTCCCTGATAATCTCTTATTTGAGATTCAGGAGCAGAGCAGAAGCTGCACTGAAGGACAAGTCCCTCCCAGCACCAAGGCAGCCACACAGCAAAGTGCTGAGGGATGCAGTGGCAGGCAAACACTAAAAGCAAGAGATAATGTATTAATATTTGATTCCCATCTGCAACTCTACTGACAAGTTTATACAATATTAAACTCGACCCACACTACAGGGGTAGCTGCTGTCTCAGGATTCATTAAGAGGTGGAATTCAGGCTTACACATTCTAGTAACTGCTGCTGAACCAAAATACTACCAAGGAGGAAGAAACACCGCAAAGAACAAAAAGGTCTAATTTGTCCTGTTTCACTTCACTTTTTGAAGTCACAAGTTTGCTCCCCCATGTAAGCACAGCTCAGCTGTAAAAAAAACCCAGAGCAAACTAGCAGTAATCAATCTCACTGGATGTTGCAGTAAAAAAATATTTGGTTAGAGTGTGAATTAAATCGTTGTTAACCATTCTGCAATGTGAAAGGGCAAAGGGGAGGGAGGGGCTGTCATTTCAAGGTTTGCACTTCACTCTGGAAGACAATACAGCACCTAGCTGTTTCCTACCACATCTTGAAGAACTGTATTTAAATGCAGTGGTTACAACATCTTTGAAGAACATGCCCAGAGCTGTTTGTCTTCAAACTATTTAAAACTGTTGAGGAGGACTTCGGAAAGGAAAACAAAAACGAAAGACAACACAAACAAAGAAGAACAAAAAAAGAATCAATCCTTATTCTAGAAACACCTTTATCTCATCACCTAGCACTTCCTCTTGTACCTAGGTTTAGCTCC
Source organism: Serinus canaria (assembly GCF_022539315.1). Taxonomy (NCBI): domain Eukaryota; kingdom Metazoa; phylum Chordata; class Aves; order Passeriformes; family Fringillidae; genus Serinus; species Serinus canaria. Next base: position 3,870,933 of record NC_066332.1, on the reverse strand, counting down.
TGTCTCTAGGTCAGAGAGCTGAGTCATTTCCCTGCCTGCCCCACAGCAACTCATGAGCTAAATTTCCAGTGTGACACCCTGTTTCCTACTGAAGATGCTCCAGGACTCAGAACTACTGCAAGGGAACAGCAGGCTCCAAAGGATACCTGCTACTATGCAAGAAGCTCACAGACATTAGCTGACTCTCTGCAGTCCATTCAGGAGCTTCAGAGACTTGTGGGAAACTCCATTTTTAGATGGACTGAGTGAAAGGGTTGGTCCTGCACTACCCAGAAGAGTCAGACTACCTCTAACTACCAGCCAGCTCTCCTTTGGAAAGCAAAGCACTTTACACATGCAAGGCACATGCCCTATCCCTCCCTCTCATCATCCTGTAAAATGAAAAGATGAAAAGCATGACATGTTTTGTTTCAGGGTTTTTTCTGAAGAATCCTAATGTACACAATTCTCAGATGTCAGCTGTTGAAGTGAAACCAAGCCAGTTGAACAAGTCTTAAAAGTTCTTGCTGCAATTTTAAATCTGACAGTTCTGCACATCAAAACAGAAGGGACATGGTAGCAGCCAATGAGAATAGGACAGCCACAGTTCTCTGGACAGGACTGGCTTTCCATATTAAAATTTACTTTTCAGATATTTAATTTAGTTACAAGTTGCAGTCCAACTCCTGAGACAACATCTCTGGAATTTAATTCTCCAATATCTCCTGTGCTTCTCCACTGGCAGAGCGGTGGAAAGCTCAAGCCTCAAAGCCACCTCCTGAGCTCTGGTATGAGCTCAGTACAGGGACAGTATGATCTCTGATAAAACACTTCTTTCAAAACAGCTCAGATGAAATACTCTAACGTCTTTGATTACTTCAATACAAGAAGTTTACACTGTGGCCTTAAGTTCCCCAGTAATTTCACCCTGGAACAGCCCCCACCAATGCAATAACTTCATTATTTCCATGAAGCCTCAGTTTGGGAGTCTCTTGGGAGGAAGAGGAGGAGGAGCAGTGCACCCAACAGCAGCGAGGAGCCACAAGCACAAGGCGTTTCAGAGTGCCAGGGGCGTTCCATGGACGGGGCCATAAGGAGTTCACGTCACAGGGCATTTGCCAGGAGTTCCATGAGCACTGGCATGCACAGCAAGGGTGCGTCTCACCATGGAAGCAACAAGCTGTTAAACGGTGTGACTCATCTCACAGCAACGTTTTCTGCCTTCCGAGAGGAGAGCAGCCTGCAATGAGCAATGCTGATAAGATGCATATTCAGAGGAATTCTATTTGGGCAAAAAGCTATTGACACATTCAAACCCCTATATACAGAAGCCTCCCCAAATGCTGACTAAAATACATGAACACACACTGCAATATTGCAGTACTGTGATAAGACATTTTGCAGATTGTTGGGTTGACAGTAATTTAACCAATTTATATGGCCCAACTCAGAAATGCAAAAATGGCTTTTAGCCCTCATAATTTTTTACCCCTTTAAACAGAGCACTCCAGAGGAATAGCTTCCAGCCAAAAGCTAAGAAACAGTGTGTGCCTTGCTTAAATCACTGACTACTTCCAATAAGCATCACCTCTTTCTTCTCCTGCTTCCAAGGTTCCCCTTTTATGCAAAACATATGAGTTTCATTGTCACTACCTAATAATCAAATTAAAAGGACCCTCAGGCAAATCAATGGCACAGAGTGGAGATATGTTTAATTCAGAGACTGAACTAAAGAACTGGAACACCTGGAGCAGGCAACTGACCAGCCTGAGAGCTCTTGAGTGGCAGGGCCAGTTCACATGAAGGCAGCACTGGTCACAAAGCAGCAGCTCCATTTGTACTTCTTGCTAATGGCAACAGCAAGAGTCAGACATGAAGACTGCAAAGCCTGCTAAGAGCCCCCTTGCTTCAGCTGGTCCTGGGAGGATGTGGCTTGTTGTGACTGAAGAATGAAACCTTGAGCTGCAGGCTGTGATCAGGGAGCAGCTTCACTGAGCTAAGCTGCCCAAAGGCTATTTCCTTTTTTTTTTTCTTTTTCATTTCCCAAGACAGAAGAGTTGCAGCTTCAGATCTCTCAGGATTTTTTCCAGTAACTGGAAATCCTCAGGCATTACCCCTGCATAAAGGCAGCCCTCTTACACTAAAATATTTCCAGCAGACTGCTTTGTGGATGGCAGTCTCTGCTCAAAATAGCATTTTCCACTTAAATAAACATGTCATTGGCTCCCAGAATGACTGTAGATGTTACTATACTCTGCCCTTTTCAACTTATTTTCATTTCTTAAACAGCAAGAATCAATACTGGTCAGATAATGACTCATTACAGCATCACAAGCTATTTGAATTTTTAAATTACAAGCTCCTTTTCAAAACACAAGAATTTATGTGCCACTGGAACTCAAGAGGTGAAAACTGAAATCAAGCCGTCATTGAGATATGCTACAAAAGGAGTTAGATGTCTTTTTAAAAATGAAGTTTTTTTTCATGCACTCTGCAAGTTTTAAGAATGTTTCTCTGTGGTTCTCAATGAGGCTCCAATTCCACTGTCATCATCCTCCTTCTCAGCTGCAAATACTGTTGTCACCTCTTAGGGGACATTGCATTTCATGCAGATCCTAGAGGAAACCTGCTCAGTGTGTATACAAGAGGCAGCAGATATTCCAGAGGAGGACAGGTCTTCTGTCACAGTTTAACCATCAAACTGCTTTAGGAGAGTCTCACACATGAATGCATTTACACACACAAAAATTATCTGTGCTCCAACAGCCTGGTCTTGCCCAGCTGGAGAGAAATCATCTTTTAACAACACAGCATCACACCCAGGAAGAGGTGGAGGCCTCCTGGCTCCCTCACAGGGCTTTCAGCAGAAATTTAAAAGACTGGAAGTTACAGATCACCTCACTGAAACAGTTTTATCTCCCAAATGGTGACAGCTGGCACCAGAGGAAACAGGTACCTGTGGGGCACTACAAGGTTTGCCTAAAGCAGGAATCAGCTCATTCTTCTGGGCCACTGCCTCCAAAACCTTCAGTTTTCAGAGCTCAGGCTATGTCTGAAAGACATCAGCTGGAGAAAACCAAGAAACAATAGATGATCTTTACTGGTCAGAGCATCTTCAAATATTAGGCATTCCTAACTTTACTAAATATTTCATAGGAAGCTTCTGACTGCCCAGCTACATTTTTGTTCCTCCAAAAATCAACTCTCCATAACCTTATCCATGCAGCAGCAATCAAGATCTTAATTTATTTATTTAAAAAAAGGAAAATAGAAAAATAAGTTCTTTGTGAGATAGACTGGACTTATCAATGATTAAGTAAACTCACAATTACCACACTGTTAAACAGCAATTACAGGACCAGGGGTAGAGAAATGTTATATTTAGCTTCCCCATAAAGAAGTGGGGAAAATATTTCCTGTACATTCTACCAGCAAGGAGCTTCCAAGCACAACATGACAGACACTCCCAAACACATTTCCACGACTCTACTTCCTGCTCAAGCTGTTCTCCTGAGGTTAAGGAGGGGAAGTCCAATGATTTAGGTTTTAATTTGCTTTAGCATATTTTTTTTCCCAAACTGTGCATTTTAGAACAATATATACCCAGTGTATCCTCTCTTTTTGGGTCAGTCGGTCCCTTCCAATAGAAGCATATTGCCTCCCTCGGGGTAGGGAAGACAAGTGAACTGTGAGAGCAGCCAGGGCCAGATTGCCTGCCCAGCTTCTTCACTTCTCAGGAAAGAGATATAATAAACAAAAGGAAAATAGCACTTTTCAGAAATTACAGATACAATTTTTTGGTAACTGTGCATCAAAAATATCTTAAAAGGCCAAGTTTCAATAGATTATTTCCAATACAGGTAATTATCACCAAAGAACTGCATTGAGCAATACAACAGCATCAGCACCAAGGACCTCATGGCATCTTTGTATTTTACTGTAGCATGGCCCTGTCTGCCACCACTTTTTGCTAACATGGCACATCAGAAGACAACTACTCTGCTGTAAGGATTGAAGATTGCAGTCTTATTTCTCAAGAGTGACTGCATAACCAAAGGCCAAAACAAACAGCAAAAGTCTGGACAGACAATTAAAGGAATTTTACAAGTCATCAAGCAACCAGAGGGCTGTAAATGTATAATCAACACTTTGCATGAACTACCCTGAAATGAATGCTCATGAGATGCTCTGTGGCAATGAGAACAAGATAAAAACCTATAAATAAAAGCGTCCAATTTCAGAGTGATTCAGATCAGCTATTCCCCTGAATCTCCAAGAGCCAATTATAACAGTTTATAGGGCATACTTAATGCAAAAAATCCAGTTTGAGGACACCAATTTCACCCTTTCTCCTTGTCTGAGAAGTTTATCTCTGAAGCAAAAAGACATCAAGCAATTTAAAAAGAGAATCCTTTTCTGTCCTCAAAATTCTTAGTGACCTGGAAACAGAATTAGACATAGTCATATGCTTGCACACTAACATGCCTCTCCCTTGCCCACAAGTTGAAGCAGTTAAGTTCCAGCAGTTACCAGATAATCTTTGCTCAGAAACAGCAAGGACAGACCCTTATCCTACTGATAAAATTATTGAGCAAGATGAGCTTTCATTTAAAGAGGTAACCTGGAGACAGTCAAAGGAACCCACCAACAGTTTAATACAGATTGGTTGAAACAATTTGACTTAAAACTGAAAGAATCAAGTCCTCCTGCTGCAGTTGACAGGGATCCAGAAGAATGGCAAGTGAGGCAGGCTTAGGACCAAAGCCTTCCTAAGGACTAAAAATGTGTCTGCCCTGCTCACAAACCCTCAGCAGCTGAGGAAGGAGAATCATCTGAAATGATAAAGTTTGGATTGAGAAACAAGAAGTTTGTGGCAAAGGAGGAACACACACGAGCTCTAACAGAAGGAGGGAGAAACAACCCACCCCAGATATCTAGGAGGCTAAAAGGGCAGCCCAATAGTGAAGTGTGGTTAGGAAGCTGCAACAGGAAATGCAGAAGTGTTCAAACAATAGCAGTTAAGATCGTGATGAAAATCAAGTTCACTTTACACTGCAAGAGGAGTCTGAGAAAGCAGAAGTAATTATGAAGCCCAAAACCAGGCCAGGAATATGCCACACACTTATTTCTGGTACAGAACACACCTCCATATCATGTCAAGGGAGAAACAGAATACAGACACATAAACCCAAGGCTGCATCCTCTGGATTTATCAGGCTCCACAGGGAGTTGTTTTTATATTTAACAACTAAGTAATATCCAAATATCAGCACGATTTCAATTTAATTTAATTGGCTGGGAAACAGCCTGGCTGTTGCAGATGGAAAAGCTTTAGAGAATACAACTAATTGTTCATATATATATAAAATATTTAATAAAGGGAGGGTCTATGCATCCAAGGAAGATGCATCCAAATGGGAGAAAGAAGGAAGATGCCAAGAGAGACCAATCTATTCTCACTAGATGCATTCAATGCTATAAATGTATGGGAAAAGGAGTAGTGGAAAGGGTAAAGAAGTCAGAAGGGGAAGAAATCTCTGAAGTAATGCAGCACATTAATATTTATAGCAGGTAAGTATAAGCGAAATTAATCTGTATTGCTAAGTAAACATACCTTAGGAGACACATGGGAATGAAAGAGAGGGAAAAAAAGAGGTAAGTGTTCTGACAGCTAAAATGCCATTGGGGCAGGCAGGACCTGTCAAGCAGCTGATCTAGTTTCAGAAGAGGTTACCTAACACAACAAGAAATATTTTCAGAGTAGTTGGCTTTTTCATTCCCCCCCACTGAGGATGGAAGCAACTGGGATTTCAACTATTCTCTTCCTCCAAACATTCGCAAATCAGGCATAACAGCAGTGTGATAACGCATGAGGTTTTTTAAGGATAAATGCTAACTTAGAACGAAGCGTACAGTAGTGAAAGCAAAGCTATTTTCATTCTCATCCTTGACTATATCAGAAACAGCACATGGGGTGTAGGTAGCAGCTTAAGGGGTTAACGTGCAGGGGTTTATAATAGAGAAGTACAAACAACAAACGAAACAACAGCCTGTCCCAAGTTTAAAGAGCATGGAAAGGCAGAAGCCTTCAAAGCTGCCTGCCCAACCCAGGGCAGCGATGGGAACATCTGTCCTGCCGCACATCTCACTCAGGGATTTGGAATCTGGCCGTTCTCTCCTGGGCTTGACAGAGCCCTGTGGAGATTACATGCACCGTTCTCAAAAAAGGGGCAGAAAACCACCTTGGCTGCCCGCAAAGGCACTGGGGATACCCAGAGGGTGCTGTCAGATGAGATCAGCTGAGCACGGCCGGAGCCCTAACCATGTCAGGTCGCTTCCACACACGCTTCCCGCCTCTCCCACCGCATACAATGAACACAGAATAAACCGGGCGGATTTATGGAAACAGCCCCGCGCCGCCGCATCCTTCACAGAGGGGCTGGGTATGACCGGGACCCTGCGATACCACGAGGGCCGGCAGGGAGCTGCCCTGCCCCAGCCCGGGCCTGCTGAGGGGCTGCGGGACCCCCGCCCGTCCCCTCGGCTGTCAGGAGGCCACAGCCCGGGGGTGTGTGAGCCCCGTTCCCGGGCACCGCGGGCCCGCATCGCCCCCGGCCCGGGGCCCGGACACCGGCGGCACCGGGGGGGGGGGGGGGGTCAGGCGGAGGGGGTGCGGCGCATGCGCAGCGCCGCGCGCCGGACCCCAACGGCCGCCGAGCGCCGCGCTGCCCTCAGTGCCCGCCGGGACTCACCGAGGCGCAGGGGCTGGAGGTGGCGCTGGGGGTAGGCGAGCGCTGCACCGTAACCAGAGCCATCGAGGCGCGGCGGGGCCCCCCCGTCCGGCGGGGGCCTCACTCCATGGCGGGGACAGGGGAAGGGAGCGGAGCGGAGGTGGCACGGCGGCGACGGCCGCAGGGGGCGGCAGCGGCAGCAGCTCCGCGCGCGCCCGCGGCCTCTCGCCGACTGAGGCGCGGCGGGGCCGGGCCGGCCGGGCACAATGAATTGCCAGCGCGCACGCGCCGGCTGTCAGCGCGCGCGCGGCGCCGCCCCCTGGCGGCCGTGCCGCGTTAACCCCCGCGGCGCCGGCGGCTCCTGGGCGGTCCCGGCGCTCCCAGCCCCGGTCCCTGAGGGGGCTGCGGTGGCCTGGGGGCCTCGACATCGTCACCCCGGTCCGGGAGAGGGCTTCGATAGGCTGGAGGGGCTCGACATCCTCACCCTAATTCTTGAGGGGGCTGCGATGGGCAGGGGGGCCCCGGCATCCCCACCCCGTTCTAGAGGGAGCGGGGGTGCCGGCATTCTCCCCCCGGGTTTCAGCATCGCCCCCTGGGTCCCTCAGCCTCATAGGTGGCTTTTATTAATTTATGTCAGCAGGGCACCCTCAATGTGCCTCCTGGCTGGTGATGGTTTGTGGAGTCCCCTCCCACCGGGAGCCGTGATAGTGGGTATGGCAACCCTTGGTGAAAGTTGGCATTAATGGTCGGATAGCAGAGCTTATCCTTGGATTGGGCAGCAATAGTAACTCCATAGAGTAAGCAGCATATAACACTTCTTTATACATCAATGCACACGCCCAAACACCAAAACCCGAGTCTAGGGATTACATCTTAAGCATTCGAACATTTCCAGATGCAGAAGTGTTTAGCGTTTGGGGGTCTGAAACAAAGGATCAAGTGCTATTAAACTTCATTTGCTTTGCAGTTTCAGCCTGGTGCCACCGAATTCATCAGAAGGAGGTAATTTGGATTTACAAAGAATCTACAAAATTCATGGGAAGGAGGTGACTGGGATCAAGAATTGTCTCTTGGGCATCAAATGGCAACATTACATATGATAACCAGAAACTGTTCTAAACGTTCAACAGAGCAAACTCTTTGTCAGGAGTGTCTATCAATCCAGGGATTCCATTTAAACACACGGTTGATGCTGCTTCAGTCTGTTCTCAGGCTGATAGCACTTTTTCCCTGTAAATCTAAGAACTGGAGAAGCCACATGGTCTCTCCTTAGGTTATTCCCCAGTTAAAAGAATGATCAGGAAGCCTCCTGTTGCTGGGCTTGGCTGCAGTGGAGATGTCAGCCTTGCTAATGGAGCATTTTGCCTCCTGGTGGACGGGTGAGGATGGAGAATAAGGGATGGAGGACAGGCTCCTGAAACTGGACTGAACTGTGTTTAGAGTGGGCTGCACACCAAGCCAGGGTCTTAAACATGCAAATATAGGGCTGCTTTCACGCCCATAGCTCATGTTCAGGTATGTCTGCATTGATAGGATTGGTGGAAGACTAAAATACCCAGAATATTGTAGCCATTCCCTCACCCGAGATTGGTGTTTCATTCTGGATTTTAATCACATCATGCAGGGATTATTATCAAGAAATTATTATTTAAATCAGGTTCCAAAGTAGACATTTGTGTCATTTTCATATACCCTGTAGATGTTCCAGGTATTTGAACAGCAAACACTTTTAAGAAACATTTACCACAGCTAAACAACGGAGTTGCTACCTACAGTTCACTAAAAGTCCAACATATCAGCTATTAGCTACAACAACCACAAATTGTGACAGTTCTCCAGTCTCTAGGAAGGTGTAATTTGCATATGCAATCTTTTGGGTTTTTTTAGCAGCAGAATTTAAATGTGGAGGAGGAAGCTATAAGGCAGATGTATTGGGATTGAAAAGAGCAGTTAGAGGGCAGGCTGTGGTCACAGCATCAGGGTTGGTACAAAAAACAGACTGGAAGCTTGTGGCCTTCTTCTTTCCTGTGCTGGCAGCACTGTGGTCAGCACCTGCTGCTTCAGCCCAGAGTAGCATTTCAAAGAAGTGGAGCTGTACATGAGCTGGTTTTGTACACATTTCCAAAACTGACTATTTAATACACTGCAAACATTTCCCTGGCTAACACAACTTATTATTACTACATGTTAGGGCTTTTATTGCATAATCTTGGCATCAGCTGCAAAAGACAACAGAGTGCTCCCAAAATGTATCTTACAGAGAAAAACAAAAAAAAAAAAGATAGAAGAGGCAATTCCAGCAAAACATCTGTGATGACATATTCAGCCCATTATTTTGTCAACAGTGCAAGTATTTGGTGGCATAATAAAAGGATACACTTTGCTTAGCAAAAACATTAAGGGATAACAGCCAAGTTAGATAGAGTACAATTAAAGGTTTGCTTAACCCACGGGATTCCACTTCCAGAAAAATAAAAATCGAGCTGTTTTCATCCATCCTTCTAAGTTCTAGTTGTATATTCTTGTTTGGGGGTTGGAAAAAAATTACCTTTTTTTTTTTAAATTTCTGTTTCATTCTCAAAAAGTTTTGTAAGTTAATCATAATAGCAACAGAATTCTGAATTGCAAAGGGGAAAAACCAAGCCCACCTGGGAGAAGAGATAACAGGAATTAATCATGAGCAAACTGCTTTGAGGAAAAAGTGCACAATCCAGTTTAAAGCCTCATTTTAAATTACTCCTGAGCACTAATTTTCTGCTTCATTTTGTTAACATAATTGATGCTAGACTTTGACACATCTTGGAAATGCACTGCAATGAGCATATTTCCTTCTGATATGTTTCTCCAAATAAATAGCAAAGAAATGATAATTTATTACAGTGTATTTTTCACATGAAAGTTGGCCTCTATTTCAAGGTTTCTTACAGGCTATTCCATGAAATGGAGACTAATCGAGGGCAGGGCACCTTGCAGCTGTTCCAATGACAAATACCATAGATAAAGTCACAGTTCAGTTTTCCTGCAGGTTTTGCCACTTCCAGTATAAAATACAAAGAAAGAAACAGCATTAGATAAACCTCATTTCCTGGCAGAAATTGCCATAAGTTTCTCAGTTGGAAGTCGTGCCTTACCCAAGGGAACTGCTGAACAGGCACCTGATTTACATTCGTGTAAATGAGTGCAGAATGCTTGTTGTAGATGTGTTTGTCTTTTGCCTTCTCCTTTTCCTGTCATATTATTCTTCAAAGAATATAGGAGAGATTAGGAAAGGGAATTCATCAAATTCCTTTAGATTCAGGTTAAAAAGGAGTCTGACAAAATGACACCATGCTCTCCCCCCTCATTAATGCTTGTGTGCCTTTCCTGCAAGGCTGCTTCAGAGCAACACAAAAAAGAAAGCCTGAAAATGTTTAAATTGAGTTTGTAATTAATTTGTTTTTATGTCTGAGATTCTCTCATCTGGTTAACACAGCCCTCCCTTCAGCTGGTAATGGGCTTGAGACAGTTCTGGACTTTGTGAACCTTGAATCTGAAGGTACCCTGTCACTGTCACCTGCAGATTCTCTGTTTGTGCCCTTAATGTTCTCTGTTGCTATTCATAGTCCTTTCTTGATTTTATTTTATTTTCAGTCATGTGATGCAATGTTCTAAGTTCAGTACAGAAGAGTCTGTTGGGCTGTGCCAAAGCCAAAAGACAACCTACAGCAATTTTGAACGTGGAAAGACATAGCAACCTTTGGGATTATTGCTTAGCAACTGCAAACACAGAGAGGAGTAAAACTCACAGCCCAGCTCCACAGCAGGTCTGAGAAATCCCTAATTCACTTCAAGATTTTTAATGGTTGATGGGCATATATTAAATCCCTGTTGATTTGCAAAGCCATTTTGAATACAGGACGAATAAGATCTATTTTGATACCTGCTCCAAAGGTAAGAAAAACAGTTCTTCAAAGCTTCAGAAAGCAAAAGACAAAATGTTTTTAAATTTTAATGGTATTGAAAAGATCATGTATGAAAAGGGTATTGGGCTTTTTCTGATGAGATAAATATGCTCTATGAAACACATGAGGGGAAGGCACAATTATTTCTGAGAAACAGAATGTCAAAGAGATTGAACTTTGTTTTTGAAAGGACTTTATAACTCAAACATCTAGAAAATATTTACCTAAACAAACTTTAGTAGTTCCTGGCTTTATCCCACCCATCAAAATTCTCTAACAGAATAACAATGAAACCATAAGAATATTATTTATGAGCACATTTGGGTTTTCTACAGAAAACACTGAGATAATCTTTTTGTACCTGCAGGGATTCCAGCAAGAATATATTTCTTACAGAAAAGGAGCCAGGGAAGTGGCATCCTACTAAATAATGGAAAGCTTATCTTGCCTTCAGCTTGAACAAAGGCTTACAGGAAACTTTATATCACACTTCAAATTTCCTGAGTGTTTCTAGAGCTTGCCTCTGTGCTCTATGGTTGCTGTTATTTGGGCTCCATTTGGGAATGCCATAGGCCCTGAGAGCTCTCAATATTATTGTAGAATCATAGACTCATAGAATCATTAAGTTTGGAAAACACCCCCAAGATCATTGAATCCAACATTCGTTGTCAATGTGACCATGGCACTGAGTGCCACGTCGAGTTGTTTCTTGAACACTTCCAGGGATGGTGGCTCCATCCCTTCCAATGCCTGACCACCCTTTCAGTGGAGAAATTCTTTCTTATGGGCCAAATTCTCAACTAATGAAAATCACTGAAGGTTATGAGCCAGTGGAGTCTTATCCATTGTGTGCCTCTGTAATCCTCCACAAATCCCAAGTTTCATGACCTGATGGTAGCATTCCTTTGTTTGCTTTTTTTTTGTTTGTTTGTTTGTTCTTCCATACCCTCTTAGTCTTCTTCATCTGTACTGCATTAAAGCACTGGGCACAGTTCTCCATGATCTGCTTCCATTCCTGGAGTTACGTGCATGCCATGGAATGGAGACAGAACAGTCACACTGCTTGTTTGATGTTTTGTTTTGGTCAGAGGCATGGAGATCCTTTATAAACATTTACTAATCCTCAAAACCATCCTACCAAAAGGTTGAGAGCAGTGTCGAAAACATATTCATCATCTTTCAGGATCAGCCACCTCATAAAGCAGAGTACAGTTGTCACTTTAATATTGCACAGAAACTGCAGAGGGTTTCATAAAGGATGTTTAAGAAATAACATAAGTTTTTGATACAACAAGAACAGTTTATTTTGGCACAACAAAACCAGCTGATTTGGAATGTGACCAGAACATTTGGTTAACACCCTGCTTTGAACCAAGGACTCTGGTTTTACAGCTTGTTGAAAGGAATTCACCTAAGCAAGGAACAATCCCACAGGGTGGACAGGTTTCCCTTTCTACCATTGTAAATCCAGACTCCTTTCCAGCTCATGTCCTTTGGTGGCAAAACCAATTACCAACCTAAAACCCTCTCTGTGGGTCAGGTAGGCAGCTTGAGCCATCCCATTCCCAGCAGGAATTTGCCTTTGGAAAAATTTACTACAATCTGCCAATGAGCCCATTGAGAAAACAAACCTAGAATTTTAACACTGTGACACATCCCACCCATCCAGGCAGTATTTGTACTCCAACAGTGTTAATGAACCAGAAGGTCAACATATTCATAATTAAATTTGTGTGCCAGGAGGGCTGTAGATCACATTTATGCATTTTCTGGAAGGCTGAACAGCTTCAGAACAGCTACAAATGCTTAAGCAGGAAGAGCAGTGCATATCAAAAGTAGTGCTATTGCTATGGATACTGAAAGGCCTCAGTGAAAAGCACTTTTAAATAAAAACTTGAAGAGGGTAGAGTGGCAACAAGTTCAGAGTAGAGCTTCATCTCTAATTTGGAACGGTTTTAGATTATTTTTTAATATCATCCTTCCCTTGCTCTGTTCAACACTGAGCTGGGGGATTTTCAGCATGCTGCTGATTTTTCATGCTTTGAATCAAGTAGTAGCCAGTCTTCTGCTCCATTCTGTGTGTGTTAATCCCTTTCCAGATGCAGACAGTTATGCATGGAGATATATAGGAACATTTTTCAAATTATGCCTTGTGAGCAGCTCAGTTTCTTTCTGATATTTCACAGAATGAACATTTCAATCAGTGAAGTTCTTGAAATTGTAAAGGGATTATTCTTTTACACAGTGATCTACAACATAAAATGTTTGTGAGTAACTTAATCACAGAATTCATGGTATAGGTTTCTCCTTTCTGTAGAAGCTCTGCTGACCCATGCACCTGTGTCCTTGTTACCTTAACAAAATGTCTAGAGCAAAAAATAGTTGCTGCAGTTGAAGTTAAGCAGTTTGTGGGACAAGCTTCCTCACTGTTCTTCACAGCCTCAGAAAAGCTGAAGCAGAGGAAGCACGTAGAGGAATCTTGCTCCTGGGTATCTGGAATTTTCCATTACTTGCTTCCTTTGTCTCATATCCACTGGATTTCCTGGAGGCAGGGAATGGACCTAAACAAAAATTATGTGCTGGGGGTAAGAGGATTCCACTGGTTGGAACTGGGGGACAAGTTCCAAGCACTGTTCACTGCTTGGTTTCTGAGTCTCTAAGTGACCTGAAATTAATCATTCCCCTTTTGTGTCTCAGTTTCTTCTGCCCTAAGAAAGGAACACATTCATTTAGTTGCTCTGTCTCCAAGGGCTGTTGTGATACATAATTAATCTTTATAAATCATTTACTGATCTTTGAAGTAAAGGGTCTGTATTTATTTAAGAGTACAAAGCAGCAGTAACAGAATAAAAAAGGAACATAGAAAAAATATTAGTTAATGCATAACAATAGACTCTATTCCTGTGTCACCTGTTAGGGCACTGCTGCATCTTTTGGCATTATATAACAGCTCCTTTTTTTCTGTGTCACAGTGATTGAGGTATGGCTGCACAGCCAGAAGAATCAGCCCAATCTGCAGATCTACAAGATCCTGAACTTGGACATAAGGATGGGACTGCAACAGAGATGGAAAGCAATCAGGGGGGTGATGAGCTGCCATGTCCGAGTAATTACACTTCGTGGAAAGAGTGTTTTCATGAAAAGGTACAACAAAGGTGTCTGAGTCTGCAGGAGACAAAGATGAGGTTGGTTCAAGCACAAAAGGCAGAAGAAGCAAAGGTGAGGAGGAGAGAACCTGGGGACTGGCTGGCCAGAGAGTGGTACAATGAGGAGGAGGAGACACTCGATACTCGCCTCTATTTGCTCGACAACCTCCTCCCTACGTTAATCCCAGGAACAGAAAATTTGTTAATGGCAGTGGAAAGAAACCATGTGCTTGTATCAGACCAAGAACCAACCAAATTTAGGCCCATTAATTATCTTGCAGAATACCTGATGAGGCATAACCCTCAGCATAGCATTCCTACAAAGCCAGGCCCATACCTGAGAGAAATGGAGATGGTCTCGGAGGAGCTCAAATCTTTGAGGCAAGGTACAACATCACAGAGGTGAGAGCACTGACAGTGTGGCTGGTCACAAGGCCAGAGCTGGCATCTTGGTCTCTGTTTTACAAAAGGAATGGGGTCCCTGCAGCCTGGCTGGCAGAATCTTGAGCAAAATACACTTTGTGGAGTGCAGTGCCAGGGATTGTATTTGTCTCATAAAAACTTGAGAAACAGGACAAATACCAGAACATGGCACACAGAATGAAACACTAGTTATTCCTGTTTAATGCAATATTCTGCCCTTCACAAAGATATAATTCCTCCTTAGACTCTATCTCATAACACAATGCAAACTACTTCCAAACTGGTCTAGCTTAGTGACAGCAGCTTTTTGGGATAGGTATGAAAGGTCAGGAGACTCTTCAGATAGTTTCTTCTCTAGTCTTCCAAACTTAATAAAAACATAACCTTTTTTTCCTCCTTCAGGATGATTTCTCTTGACCAGGCTAACAATATTGTCCTGGCACATTGTAGAAACTCTTTCACCCAGGATTTTTATTTAGGCTTTCCTTTTCTATTCTATTTTTCCTCCTAAAGTAGAAACTGTTTTGTATTTTGTTATGTTGCTTATTTCTTTGCTTTAGTATAATACTTAATGAATGTTGGAATGGGGTTCCATGGCACCTTACAAAATGCTGAGATTGAAATGTAAGAGCATTAGATGAATAATAATTTATTTTCATTGCTCTGTTCAGGAAAACATAGATGTGAACTTTTCAGTTGATGATGATGATCCAGAGGTGATTGTGATTAATGTCAAAATTACTCATTCACTACTAGACCACTTTATTCTGTATCTGTGTTTGTAGAATAAAGACTTCTGTTTGAATGACTCTCTATTTGCATAAATAGTGCATACACCTTGAAAATTGGTTTCAGTGTCAGGAATTAAGGAAGTAAAATGTTGACATGTCTTATGCATAAACCTTAAATGAAGATAATTGAAGTTCCCAGTATTATAATGCTTTAAAGGATATGTTAAGTCTCTCTATCTGTCTCCACATTTCCATTAAACATACTGCAGCAGTTTGTAGGATGTGAATACAACAAAGCAGCGTGAGAAGTGAATTTCATACAGTCACTGATAAAAGACTTTCAGTTTTATTTTCTGTTTTTTAAACGTTGGTCCACTGAAACAAATGAGCTGGGGAAATATGTCTTTCAGTGAGTTTTACTCAAGCACAGGCTGTTCTGGGGGAATGTTTAGGATGTCAGCCTTGCCACACCTTTGCTTTGGGAACAGTTTTATCATTCCTGTTGCTTCACAGAGGGATACCTGGATAAATCTCTTTTATTTTGAAAAAGCAATTGAACTAATATACATAAAATTTCCTGGAGTTTTGGATTGGGCTTTTGTTGAATACGAAGTGTTGGCTACCCATGACCTGTAATCTTGACCTTGGCTGTTAAGCCCATCTTTACATTTGGAGACAGGTTCTGCATTTGTAGCTCTCAGAGCTGAGTCAAAGGAAGTGACTATCAAGACTTACAGAAATAAATATCTCTATAGACAGCATTGCCAGGGGTGTTCTGTAATCATGGCTGTAGCAGGTTTTGCATATCCACTGCTAGTAGTATCATGGGATTTGCATTCACAGCAGCTCAGGATTTACATATTTGTGATGACTGTATTGTGGGATTTGCATGGGATTCTTAAATCACAGCAACACAGGATTTTAACAACACCACACTGCAGTGAGACTCCTCATGTGAGTCACTGGATTTCAAGCAGGCTGGAATTGTTACAAGAGCAATGCCAGTCTGTACTTAACACCTCTCACATAAGCACCAGAAAGTTGAGGAATAAAATTCTGGCCCAAATGAAGGTCCTGGGAGCCTTGGCATTACCTTCAGGCAAGGCAGGATTCATCACAGGTTCCCATCTAACACTTTTCTATCCTCAGTGAGCTCTCTTGAACTTCCTCCAGTTTCTCCTTAACTGCCACCTGACTGGGAGTCAAGGCAGGAAGGAGAACAGATGGGAGAAATTCCTTATGCACATGGACTGATACCTGAAACAGAGCCTTTGTCCAGGGATGGGAGTCCTTCAGGCTGAGTCACCCATCCCTGTGTGGGAGGCAGGCAGCTCTCTTCCTGAGGAAACATGTTTGGTTCTGCAGGGAGAAGTCACCTCGCTGCCATCTCATCTTTTCTGGAAGTGTCTGATCCAAAACGAGCTCACTTTGCAATGGGTGGTGCCTGGTACTGTTACCCCTGTTTTGTCATTATTGTCTGAGAGACACCAGGCAGAGGATGCAGCTGCCCAGTTTTAGGACCCTAGAAATGAAAGCAAAACTGCAGCCCAGTGCAGGTGCAGCACAGAATGTAATTTGTGCTGGACACTGCCCAAATTAATCACCAGAGCACCTTGGCAGCTCTGAGCACAGCCCAGGCTCTGCTTCCACTTTGCAGACAGCTCCAGAGGAGGAGCTACCTCTACAAATGGTCTGGTTTTCTCTTTCTGCTACATTGGAGAAAAATCTGTTTGTCCACTTAGGTTGGTACCTGCTGAATTCCTTCTCTTCTCCAGCTCTGGGAAGGAGTCAGAAGTTGGGAAAATATTTTACCCTCCCCCTGCTATCAAAGTACTCAAGGCTGAGCTGCCTCAGCAGCACTTGTGCAATGCCCACCATCGATTAAGGAACCAAATGATTCATTTGGAAACCTCTGTGATAAATGGCCATGAAGAACAAGGACCTTGTGATAAAACTGACTGTGATCAAAGTGTATTGCTGTGACATGTAAAACAGGTCTTTCTGTTCATTAAAGAAAATATTGATGGGTTATAATTTGTAGGATGACCCAGAGGAACAGAAGAGGGCAGGGACAGGAGCAGCCCATTTCACAGCATGTGAAACACATGGGGAAGAAGGGAGCAGGAATTGCTGGCTAAAATATAGTTTTTGGAGTTGTCAGGTACAAAAGAGGAGCAATTCCCCTTTCTCTGAATAGCTTCAGAGGGTGTGAAGGCCATGAAGATGAGCAGCTGCCTTATTGCAGAGAGATTCCAGCAGCCTCCATGAACAGGAGCTGTTCTCTCCAGGTGAACTGATCATTTGGCTTTAAGCATTTTGACCTTCCTAAGGGTTTTTCCCCCCATTTCATAAATTAACAAAGTCAAAATCAAAGCAGATGAGTTCAGGATAAATTTTATTCACTTCTTTTGTTGTGTGAAATGGAGGATTGGGAAAAACATGGCTGGGTGTTTAGAGAAGCAAAGAAAATAAAAGCAGGAAGAAAGGGAGCTGACTGGCAGTCCAAACCTACAAACTCCATGTGTTGAAAATGATGGAGAGGTTAAGGTATTATCCCTGTCCTAAGGCAGTGAAGGCTCTATTGTGTGAGGCTGCTTCAGAAATTTTATTGAACATTGTTCTTTGCCAGTGAAGTGCTTGTGTGAAAAGGTACTTGAGTTTGGAGACAATGAAGACTGATGCAATTTTGTTGGTAAATCAACTGTAGCAAAATTATGCACCTGTCTCCCTGCTAGAATTGAAAGGAAATTGAAGGACATCTACACAATAAATGATGAATGTCATTATAAATGTGAAGGTAAAATGTGTCACTGTTGAAATGACACAAAAGTAGGAGAGCTGCACAGAAGATTTTCCATTAAATGTCTTCCACATAGACAAGAATTTCAGCAAAGAGTTGCTTCCTTTTGTTTTGTTCTTTAGGGTAGGTTTAATCAATCTTAAGTTTGCCCATGATGATTTCTTCTAATCCGTGTTCCCATGTCCTACAGGCTGGTCCAGATGAGGGCTGAGGCAAAGAAGATACATGAGGAAAGGGAGGAGGTGGAAAGACAGAAGGATGAGGAGACAGCAAGGAGAAAGGAGGTGTTGGCAACTCTGTTCAAGGAGTGGACAGTGGATGGCCATGAAAGAATCCCAGCAGCACTGGTAACTAGGGGAGATCCTGCTGTGGTTGTTGCAGACAGGATGAAAAGGACATTTGTGCTAGTGCCATGTGCCCTGGCATGGCAGCAGAGGGCACAAGCATGAGTGATGGCTCTGCCACCACAGGATCAGGTACAGGGCCTTGTTCCCAAATCTTACCTATGTGTAAGACCTATGACTGGCCCATATGTCTGATTGTTCTGGGTGGTTTATTTTAGTAATTGTCTGCTGTTGTCTGCCTGACACAGACTATTATCTTGATTTTAGGTTCAGAGTGCCTTGAGGTTTTTTCCAGATGTCACTGATTCTATTCCTGAAGATATGAGAAAAGGCAAGTTTTCAATGTTTCTTCCTTAGTTTTATTGCTGTGATCTGAATTCTGATGTGAGCTGTGAGCAAACAGCAAATGGATTTGATAACAGAGAAAGAATCTCTAAGGGTAGTTACAACAGGATATCAACCACAAATCTTCAGATAGATTGGAAAGAGACTGCACCACCATGTAACTCATATATTATGATCTTGAAAATTATGGAAAAATGTTTAAAAAATCTTTCAGAGAGACAGAAAGACCAGATGCAGACCTTTTCCACTTACATCCCTTATTAGCCACACATTGCCATGTGCTTACTGATCTTTTTAAGAATCACTGTACCAACCTCCTCCTCTTTTTGAGTTTGTCTCATGGGAGGTCTTGGAAATACTGGCATACTGAGAGCTATGGAACAAAGGTGGGATCAGCAAACTTAAAGTCTGACAGTGTTGTTACCTGCTATGGTTTCAGGGGAATTGCTGAGGTTTACAGAATGCTCCACCCAATAGCTCATCTCATCAAGCCCTTCCCTTGGCCAGTCCCTGGCATCCAGTCACTGTGTCATCCAGTGACACACAGCCCAGGGCCTCTGTACCAGGGCACTCAGCTCAGAAAGATTTCCATAATTCCTGTCCAGTTTACATAGTTCACACTTGACCTCCCCAGATGATGATAATTGAATAGAACCAGGAACACCAAAGTGGCAACATGAGCCTGCTGCCAGCCCTTTACATCGAGAGCCTGAGATCATGAATGATGACAAATGTGTCTTTGCCGATCTGGGATGATAAACAGGACACTCCAGAGTGTTTCTGTTGCTGCTGGATCACCTCTGCCTGAAGCTCACCCTTGGTCAGCCCTGGCTGTATTACAGAATTGTTCCTCTGAGTAATCATCCAGCGTTGGTAGGATGTTGCTGCCAAGCACAGCCCCTGTCTCCTGCTGTGTAGCTGTGGTTCCCCACTGCAAACAGACCCTGGGACATGAGATTGAGAAGGAATTTCCTGCCCAGATATTTGCTCTCCAAGTGCTAAGGGTGTTCTCTGTACTATTTCCCTAATAGGCTCAATTTCTTAATTTATTTCACTTAATAGCATTCAATGTACATTAACAGAACATTACACTCTGTTTTATAGTTCAATAAAGATAATGTACAGTTTAGGAACATTTCAATCAACAAGAGATAAATGCATTCTATGATGAATTTTCTCATTATTCCTGATATATTTAGAAGAAAGAAGAGAAAAATAATGCCAACAGAAATAGCATGTCTGTTCTCAAAGACCTCATTCAGAAACCTATATAGATGTTTGATGTCTCTTCTCAGTTCCATTATAACAACCCAGAAGCTGACCAAAACATACTTTTGAATATCATCATCAGTAAAAATATTCCCATATTCTTGAGAAAATTACTATGATTTTCAGATTCTTCTCTTGCAAAGCAGAATCCATGTCTCCAGAGTTCTAAGGCAGTTTTATCTGTTTGTTAAATCAAAAATCATTTCCTCCCTCACATAATTAGTTGTAAGTACTGTTAAAATCATTGCAATTTGCACCAACTTATGTCAAGAATAAATATGACTCTACAGATCTGAATAGCTAAATGGAGATTCTCAGCAAGAGAAATGCAAGCAGATTTAGATGCTCTGTGTACAGTCAGATGCTTCAGCTACTGTGGGATAACCTCAAATAAATGTCATCCAACATGAGAAGAAAGTTAACATAACAGCACATTGTGCAAAAATATGTGTACAATATGCAAAATCACAACTGTTGCTTTCTAAACCAATATCCCTTCATTTTTTTACCAGCAACCCATGACAGGAAGCTGAAAATCTTGAACACATTGGAAAAACCAGTATACCTAGATGAGTTCACAAAGGTGAGAAATAAAATAAGAGCATTTGGCTCAGAATGTGGCATTTATCACAAAGTGTCAGCATTTCCCTGGGGACAGCCCAGGGGAGTAAGTGAAGGGCTTCCCTTCTCCAGCATCCCAGGTAACTGGCTGTATATGGATATTTCACATTCCATCTCCATCCTCTGCTCTCACCACACTTCCATTCTGGCCAGCTGGAGGGAACTGTTTTGCTTTCCTCAGAGCTGCAGCCTTGCTGCTCTTTGGGAAGTGATTCCTGGAGCAGTGGTTTTTAGGACATCCCTCCCCATCCCTTTCTAAAATGTCAAAGCCCTGAATAACTTGGGAGTTCAGACTGACTGGCTGCTCAAAGGAGGTTTGGTATCCCACTACAACCATTAGCCTGGGGTAATTAGTAACATCTTCACAGTATTGTTATTTCTGACTAAATTCCATTAACCAGGATGAATCAAGCCATGAAGACTTGGGATGAGAAGCCTTGGTCCTGAACTATTACTGGTCTGAGCCATAAACAAACTGAAACAAGTCTCATAAATATTCATGAAGCATAACCAAGTACTTTTAAACTCAAAAGCTGTCATTGGGAAACGTCAGAAGTGTGGTTTCAACTCATCAAAATCATAAATGTAGTTGGAAGTTTCACCCCATTACTCTGCTGTTCCTCAAGCTGAAAATAACCAAATTGTTTCAAACTCTATTTATTGAAAGCTGTCCAGGCCAAGGCTTTGCCAGCAATTTTTACCTGTGACAGAGCTGGATTTTATGGCTGGGTAACTAAACCTGTAAAAAGGGGTGTTTAGAATAGGAATAATGGCAGACCTTCGTTGCAGCAGTGCTAGTGGGTACTGTTGTAATAATTAAAACCAGAATATAAAGCAGCTGTGCAGAGATTCATTCCAAGCAACCATGTGTGATTTTTTGTGCCTTCTTCCCTCTCAGGAGACTCACATGTTTGGTATTTTGCAGAGAGCTGCATTTTTATGGTAACTTGTTGAAGGTTTTTTTAAGCATGAAAAGAGATATTTTTGAATTTAACCTCAGAATTATTGCAACTAATTAAGAAGACTATTGTGGATAATGAGAGCCCAGAGAATTGCTTTTGTCACTGCAATGAAGCATCAGTCCATAACCCCTATGGTACATATATATAATTACTGAATGAATTCATGCTCCATTAGCATTAGAAAACTGTTTAAAATATACTTTGTGTACTCTTTATTTTAACTCAATTAAAGATATGACAACAGAGATCAGAAGCACAAAAGACATGGATTGTCAGGCTGTGTGATTTGCCAGGAATGTTCTCTCAGAACATATTCTCTGATTCTTTTTCCAGTCTGGTTTTAATTGAATCAATTGATGAGGCTTTCATCACTTCCCTTGGGAACTGTTCCATCATCAGGACAGGGCTGCTTCTAATCCTCAGCTACAATTTACCTTTGTTCACCCCTTTCCATCATCCACAAAACCCAGAAAGAGATGATCTTCCTCCATGCTGGTCATGGCCCTTTCCCATGTGGAAAGCATTGCTTTTTATGGACCTTAAAATAAAAAGGCACTTTTTTTTTTTCTTCCTTGAATTTAGTGCAGGTTTGGGTTACTTAAAGGCTGTTAGAAACTCAGTAGAGAGACCTCACACATCATTGTTTTTCAGGTTTGTTTTTTTTTTTTTTTTCCAAAAATGCAGAACAGTGGCTGTTGTATTCTTACATCCTTTGTGACAACCTCGTGGGGTCTTTTATACGGGAAGCATTTAAATCCCAGGGACCAGCCCTTAATGATTTATTTCACAAGCTTCTGTGCTCTAACACACAGAACCCCCAGCAGTCTGGCACAAAGCTATTGACACCAAGGGAAATGCTCACATTGTCTTTGCAGGGTCAGAACCAGGCTTTAAAGGTGAGATTATTTTCCATGATTGTATGAGGCTTTCTCCATTTCTAGTGAGATCAGTAGGAACAAGAACAGATCCATTGTTTTTGATGATAATGTGGTCACAAACTATACCAAGGACTCTGGGTAGAGGGGTGCCAGCTTTCTTTGGAGAGGTGTCAAAATCTCTCAGTTAATAACAAATTAATGTATGTTAATTATGTGTACAGTAATTTACACATCAGCTAAGAAAGGCTTAAGCCTGTGATGGTGTCTCCTGCCCACATGGTGCTTGTAAACAGTGTCCTGTGAAGTTGTTAGACACAGTATTAGTGCAGGAGCCTTTGGATGTGTCATCAAGGTGACATTCAGAATAACAAACTGCTTGTCCAACCTGTCTGATCCCAACAGCCTCACCTTTAAGGTTCCTCTGTCACAGGGCTCTGGGTTCTAATAACCCCAAGAAGCTTGTGGATACTCATAGCCCCAGATGTGCCACCTTCTCTCCAACCTACATCCTTTTTTTATGCTGAAATGAAGAAAAAACCCACATTGCATTAGGAGTTCTTCTTTCCTACCAGCCATCCCTCAGGCCATTGCTTTTTTTCTGCTCTTCCTCTCTTCTCCACTTGTCCCATATATTTGGAAATTACACAATATAGACATGAATAATAATAACATATATTAATATTTCAGCTGGTTATTGCCTGTGTGGCATTTCAACAAGCCCAAGATATTTTAGCACTTATGTCAGGTATCCATACTCTCAAAATGGGATAATGGGAAACATTCTGTTCTTTGGAAATTCCTCCTTTTAACTGTATGAGCTCCCTGTTAGTGTGGCTGGCTCAAGAAACCTACTGTAATAATTCAGCCCAGGCTCTGGAATTGTGGTTTGTTCTGATGGCCATTATTATTTATGTCATGCACACCACATTTTTAGAACCATATTGCTTTTGCTCATAAGAGCCACATGGTTATAAATCCAAAGTGTTAAGGTGTCTCCAAGGCTGGAATGTAAAATCAGTCTCAAGTCAGTAGTATTTCCAGTGTCAGAGGACTTGGGTGACAGCAGGCTCATTTTCAAAAGGATCTCCCATTTTTTTATTGTAACCAACTGCTCCTCTAAACACTGAAATTGTAGGCAATGCTCCTTTTGTGCCATTTGAGAGTTGAGTGACTGTCACTCCTGCAGAATGTAATGGCTCAAAATGCCTCCTTGGGGGTGAAGTCAAGAATACTAAATGCTGCAGAAAACCATGGAGAACACCACAAGAAAATGGAGCTTAAGCCACAGCTTTTCATAGGAGGGATCTGATCCAGCATATCTTCTTGAGCTTGATAAGTGTCCTCTGGACCAGGAAAGGAGCTGTTCAGGATACATTTCTGCAGTGTGCCAGGCTTGGTTGGAGAATATTGTTTCTTCTGAAGGGGAGAATGAAGTAGGCACCAAGTCTGTGTTGTGTTGGCAGATTAAATTACAAATTCCTAAATATTTGATTGCATGTAATAGATTTTTAGGAGTTCAGCTAAAGGTGAAAATGCTTGAAGAAAGATAACCATGTCCACTGCTGCTTTCTCTCCATAGCTTATCCTTTCCTACACTGAACATGTTTCAAGTGACAAGTTCCAAGAAATCGTGGAATATCTCCAGAAGTGTGCTGAGGACTTCCAAGAAGCAACAAAACATGACACACGGAGGCAAATTTTTATTGGCCTCTTCCGAGTTTGTGATTATGGAAAGGTAGGCAAAGCAGCTCAGCCTCATTTCAATGTGGGCATGCTCCCAGTTTGGTATTTCTCTGGGTCACTGCTTGCTTTTTCTTTTCCTCAGCTCTAGATCCTCTCTTTGTGCTTGCTCAGCAGTATTTTAGAGAACAATAGCTGCTGCACTGTTGTTAAATTCATAGTTCTTAGACACAGAAACATCCAACAGTCTATTAACTGATGGCTAATTAGAAACTGAATTACCTAAACTGATGACTTGGGACTGAAGTTTGGTGATTCTGGAGAAGAAATTAACCATGGCCTTTAATTCTGAAAAATTACCTGCTTCCACAGCATGAATATTTGAGTGCTAATTTATCTATTCAGCCACATTTCAGCAAAGCTAATCTGATGTAGATTGACTTTAACAAATGTGCACATTATTTCAATAGTAACATATATTGCATTAATTATGTTGCAGTACTTAATAGATCTGAAGGGCTTCTATCAATAAATCTCATAGTTAAAATTTAAAATGCAAAATAATCCACTTTTACAGCCTCTCTGAGAACAGTGCTGTGAACTTCAGCCACAGTTTATGGACAGGAAATTAAAATACAGTAAGTCAGTTACAGAGCTGGAAATGAAACTCAAAAGCCATAATTTGGTTTTCAGCAGCTTTAAACTCTATCTATCATCCTCTCAGTACACCTGCATCTCCATTAAAAAGCAAACAAAAAAAGTGCTAGACTCATTAGAAAACCAGTAAATAGTAAGAACTGAAGAATCAATGGCATAAACTGTTGCTAAAAACTTGGGCTTCATCCAAAAAGTGTGGTACTTGTTATGAGTACTCTCGGTTTGGCAGTTGCTGGCTACTACAGAGCAAGCAGTTGCCCTAACCTTAGTTTTCTCCCCTACATAAATTTTATATTCCACCCAGCACTCCTCCAGCTATGCTTGCAGAGCCTACCCAGAATGAACCGTGCTCTACAATGTCATGCTAATAATGTCATTACTGCCAAGAGAAAGGAATTACAGGGCTCATTTCAACAGCAATAGTGTGTTGTAGAGAATAGCAGGCAAGCTGCTGTTTCAGGGATGAGGGAAGAAATGTGTCTGCTTCCCAGCTAGGAGACATTTGACTTTCCTAAGGCTCTGTCAAGAAGGGCTGTGATGGATCCTCCTGGCTTCAAGGATATAGAAACCTGATATCAAATCTTTGCCATGGCTTTCCAAAGGATCCCTTCTTTCCTTTCATGTTTTAAAGTGACTTTCTTCCTATTATTTCTGTGGCATTAACCACCAACTCCATGCTGCTAATCCCAGTGGAATCTCAGAGGCAAAGAGCCAGAAATACTAACACAACAGGAGTGAGCAGCTATCAGCAATGACGCCACTGCTGCAGAAAAAAAACTTGATCCGAGCACAGAGTTGTGGTTTCCAGGCTCCGAGGTAGCCCTGCCCTGCAAATTGAGTTCACTAAAGTGTCGTGTGGGCCACGCAGCTCTTTTAAACCTGGCCTGGTTTTTTTTGTAAAGTTCTACTGTACCCACAGGGGAGATAAAATGCAAAGTAATCCAAGGACTTCTACCACTTGAATGTGATCCATTACCTGTAGAGCCCATTCTACAAAGCACAGCAAAGCAGTTGTTTCAGTTCCTAATTTCCATTTGTTTGGTAGCAGGCAGTTATTCCAGTCTGCATGGTGAGTGTGGCTGGCTGCCTCAATGAGCTGCAATTAGGGCCAGGGAGCTGAGAAAGCAGTGTTTAAATTACAGTCAAATTAGAAGGTATCCACGTGATCATTATTATGATTTCAAATGCATCCAGAAGGATGGCAGCTCAGAAGGACAGCCTGGACTATCCACTGCAGCAGAAACCTCCCAAGACAATCCCAGAACACAGTTGGATCACTACTATAATACCCCAAAAGGCAATGGCTCTGTGAATTTTTAACTTATTGTCCATGTGCTCACTTGTATCAGTTTATTTTATAACTCTTCATTAATTTCCAGGGATGTTTTAAACAAAGGATTTTAAAATGAAATTTAATTTAGTCAGAGATTAGTTTTCAAGGCAATGTAGTTTGAGACACCCCTGATTATCTTTCTTGCCATACAGCAACAACAAAGTCTGCTTTCTCATGACCTTTTCTAAGTGTCTGTTCTACCCTCTTGCTCACTAACAAGCTCATTGTAGGGTTCAGGATACACACATCACATTTCCAGAAAAACAATCAAGTGGTTAAACACTGACCTATCCCTGATTAAATGGCAAGTCTGGTTTAGTCTGTGTTGCCAAAGGAATTACTCACAGGTCACAGAACATTGCTGAAAACAGCTGAGAATCATCACCTGCCAATATCTAGGTGACAAAAAAATTAGGTCAATGTGTTTCAACTCCCTGGGCACTGAAGCTGCCCCGAGTTTTGGGCAGTTGTACAAACACAGATGGTTTTCTGTTGTGGAGAGGAGAGGCTGTACCTGACCTGCTCACAAGGTGCAGCACGAAGGGCAGGTGGGCAGGAATCTGTCATCAGCCTCCTAAGTCACACACCAAGTGCAAAGAAAAGTCACCTTTTCTACTAAATTTAGGAACTGGGAAAAATAGCACAGCTGGGGAGAGGAGTTGGAAATGTTTCTTGTTAAAGTGCTCCTCTCTTCTGGAGGTGGCTGTACTGTGACATTTTCCTCCCAGGGTAAGTTGTAAGGAAAAGTGTCCTGAAATAACAGGAACCCCTGCTAAAATGGCAAATCTGTGCAAATTTGGAATGTTTAAATAATTAAATAAATCCCTATTAATATTTGACAATTTCAGCTATTTTATCTATTTTTATATATTTACCTATTTTTATATAAAAATAAATTTTTTTGATCCAAAGAACAAAATACTCTTCAAGAATTTGAGTTATCTAAATCCTCCAATTATATTATTTTAATTTGACAAAAAGGTAACTGAATCCCAAAACAACATTCTTATTTTCTTTTTAATAATACTTCATTCATCTATTCCCATTTTAATGAAATAAAATTATGCATTAGTACTTCAAAGTTTAGGGCAACCAGCAGATGATTGTGACGAGTTACAGCAGAGGAAATTTGAATGGAAAATTAGGTGTGTGCAATGGAAATAGTGAATGGAGGATCCAAATATTCCACAGTGATCTGGGAACACCTTTAAAACGTTGTGCATCTCCTAAATGGATCAGAGCACAATCTGATATATTCAAATAAAAGACAAATAACAAGAAGAAATATTTGCACAGGGGTGTGTAAGGTATGTTAATGCCAGGAGACTGGGAATCAGGGCCTACATCTTGTAAATTTAGGGACAGAATTCTGTGATGACATTTGTTGTTCCAAACCCACCCATAGCTGAAATTCAACCCTGACTTCCAGCATTTTTTTTACCAGCAGGAATTAAATTACCAGATACTGAAGCACTAAAATTGTACCAGATGGCTTCTTACATTTCAGTTCTGGTCCTTTCTGCAGAACTGGCAAAACTCCTTCCTTGTAGAGGAAGGTGCTGATGTACCAGCAAATGTGATGTGTTCACTTAGTTCCAGAGTTAACTTCACCAGTAGGTGAGGTGTGTATCTCTGTGTTGTTTCCATACCCTCTGTTTTTAACTATTGCTGCCAATAGTTACAGTTTCAGGTTATAAACAATGCAGTCATTTTGAGCTAATTTCCAGAAAAGAACAGCAAAGTTCTTCCTTTATTTCTTTAGTCTAAGGGCAGACAAAGTTCACAAGGAATTAAAAGCCTGGTGAAATTTACATTTTGCAGTTTTTAATCTATGAACAAAATGTGAAAAGGAAATCAATAATTCAGATGGAAAGGTACTCACTACAAATAATGAACTTAAGTAAATCTGATTCCTAATTAACTACTTTATTTCACTGATGGAAGGGAGATTACAAAGGTGGCAGGACTTAAATAATGACAACAGGAATACATCATAAAAT
Source organism: Serinus canaria (assembly GCF_022539315.1). Lineage (NCBI taxonomy): Eukaryota > Metazoa > Chordata > Aves > Passeriformes > Fringillidae > Serinus > Serinus canaria. Next base: position 3,843,093 of record NC_066332.1, on the reverse strand, counting down.
GGAAAACTTGCAATCATTTAGGTTTGCTTTACTTTTTAAACCCCACAATTTCCTGATTGGAAATGACCCATTTCATTGCCTTTTCCTGGGTTTATCGTCTGTGTACACTCACCCTGAGCAACAAGGATTTAATAAACTCTGCACCTTCCTCTGCACTGGAACTGCTGATACCTCTCTCACCTCTGTGGTCAAATGTCTATGAATTTTTAAAGGAAATTAGGAAGGTTGTCATAATAGCTCAGTTGTTTAGACTAATTATGTTTCCAGGCCAATACATCACACTTCAAAGGAGATGAAGGGGCACAAAACCAAACTACAATGTGCAGTCACTAAGGTAACACAGCACAGCCCATAATACATGGAAATTCTTCCATGGTACTGTCAGGCAATCAATATCTGTCCTTAGAGTATGAAGTGTTGAAGCTTTGATCTTTACACTAAGAACTCCATTGGCAGAACAGCTACAATTATCTCACTGTAATTTGTCAAGGACATGGAAAAGGAAGAGCCTGCAAAGTAATATGTGTGGAGAGTTCCAGTTCAGCCCAGAAGAAATTTTTGCCTCCATGAAATAAATTAACTTCTTTGGAATTTGTAGTGATGTTCTGGTAATGGATAATTATCAGCCGCAGGTAATTCTTGGCTGATGGTGCCTTTGTAGTGCTGCAAATGTTGATGTAAGTCAAAGAACCACAGGAAAAACCCAATAATTTTAATCTTTTTGTCTAGGTTGGTGTCTTGGATAGACAAAAAATACTGGCCCTGCTGAGACACTTCTATGACAGAAGGTCCGTGACTCTTAAGTCGGAACTCTGGAACCCCAGAGAATGTGAGCACATGGGATGTTTCAGTTGTGGTTAAAACACTGGGAGTCCACACAAGGCTGGACGGTCCAGATATGTTTTATAATTGTTACCAGAAATGAACAGAGCCCAAAAAAGGGACCCAAATGACTGCTGTGACCTATACACCAGAATTTGCAAGCAGTTTTGGCAAACTGTGATGCAATGTTCAGAAATGCTTCAGCATCCAAAAGTTTTCCTTGCTACAAATTTCTGAAGTACTTTTTGGGAAATAGAATTAAAGAAAGACTCTTTCTGAAACAATTGTTCCTTCTTACTGGCTAATATCAGAAGTTAATTTTACATTTGCACTAAAATACCTCCAGAAATGGAGGGAATCATCTTCATGAAAGTAAAATATTTTAAAGATATCAGACATTAATTAATTGCTCAGATCAAATGCAAAGTGAATTCCATCTCTCCTTCTTAGTGTAGAGAATGATGAAATACTTATTTCAAAGGAAAAGTGGTGTAATACATAGCCAGAAGAGGAGATCTCTGCAGGCAAAGACATTATTCTGAAGTTTTTTGTTTGTATTTATTTGGCATTACCTTTTTTCTTTAAATTTTCTTATGCAATACTAGAGAATATAAAACCAGTAGACACTATCAGCTTACACATATCTTTTCTGTTTTAGGGCCAATAATTGAGCTGCAAGATATTAATCTTACAGATTTCTGGGGAAGCCTTGGTGACCAGGAAGTTTGTGAGGAACTCAGTGAAAGTTTGATCTTGTCTGAAACGGAAATTTCTGAGGGAGAGCTTTTAGGATATGAACCTGTAGATGATGATAGGCAAGAGTCTGACAGAACGAGCACCAGTGCTACTGAAGGAGTTGTTGAAGAAATGGGGATGAGTGAAACTGAGAGTGGAGGAATTTCCAAGGAAGAAACTGAAGCAGCAGAGCCAAGTGCTTCTGAAGTGAGCAAGGAAGGTGAGGATGCCATGTCAGCAGTGGAAAGCACTGGCCTTGAAGCTACTGATCTGGATGGAGAACTTAGTTCTGAAAAACCAGAGGAATCCATCCTGGGTAGTGACCCTGAGGCAGAAACAAAACCAGAAGAAGATTATACCTCAGACAGAGAACCTGGATCAGAAGGACAAGTTAGTCAAGAGGACAGTGGAGTTACAGGTACATCACCTGAAGCGACAAGCACAACCTCAGGAGAGGGAGCTGTGACAGACACGGATGTCACTGATTCCCAACAGGACACTTCAGCTGCAGAGGCTGTGAGAGAAACCTCTGCAAGCAATGCCAGCCAGTCTGACCAACAGACAGTCTCAGAGACAAGACTGCAGGATGAGAACCTTCTGCATGACATGGGTAAAGTACTTTCTTTTTTCTGACAGACCTTAATCATATTCTATGTATATGTTTAGATTGGTTTAACTACAGGGTGTTTTAAATCCATTTCAAAACCATGTGAGTGATTTCTGAGTAGAGAGGACCATAAGCTTTGCTATCTTCTCAGCATGGTGTTTTCTGCCAAGGTTTCAGAGCTTATTCCTCTCACAGGAGGTAGGTGAGTCACTTTGCTGGTGATCTGTATTCAAGGCCCTGAGCAGACCCTTTAATTCAAATAGGAACTTTGTGAAGCAGCAGCATTTTTATAATAAGGAGAAACTTTATGTTCTGTTTCACTCTGTAATATTACCATAGCAAGACAGGAACCTGAGCACATTAAATCTAGAAATTACTTGAATAACTTTTAGACTGTGACTGCCTATAGGGAGATGTCCTATGAGATCATCTAGCAGGAACCTTTTATTTTAATCTCTCATTGTGTTTCCAAAGGATGATCCTACTTCATTGTCTACAAAGGCCTTTGTTCTTGGAAGGCTGTGATCAGACAACTGTGTTTCAAAGAGGTATTTTCTTAAACATCCTAGAAGGGCCAACCCCTTGCTAGCACTCTGTGAGCACTCTTGTGTCTCACAGTTTAGAACCCTGCAAGAACTGGGTCTGCATTATCTGAACAACCCAGTGACAGGTTCATAATGTAAAGCTGATGGTACAGCCCCCTGGTACCTACAGCTTACTGTGGTAACTTCCAGTGCACAGCATTACACTGTCCTTCAGTCAGTCCTTGGATGTGCATCCTGTCTGTCTGGGGCAGCAGTCCCTCAGTGTGGTCTTTGTCTCAGACAGCCCCCTGCTGAGTAACAGCAATTCCAGCTCACCTGTAGTCAGGGTTTGACCTGGCTGTAGGATGGCATCCATGCCAGACTGGATCTGCAGAGCTACTATTAGAGCAGTATAAGCAGATTAAGGCCTTTACTCAGCATGGAGTCAGTCTGGATTCAGCTGTAATTTCCCTGGATAGGAAGTGCAGGATTGAGGGCTGTGTTGATAGCTGCCACGTGGTTGGCTTTAGGGCAGCATTTGGCTTCCTGTGACACACTGTGCTTTCTGCCTTTCAGACTCAGATCCCAGCGTGGCAAAAAGGTTTGCTGCAAGCTGCCTCACCCTGCCACAGTTTATACAGCTCATGGACAATTTTGTTGGTGAAGACATTTCTCTGCCTATTGTGAAGAGGCTTACTGCATTTATCAAAGGAGAATACAAACAGACAAAAGAGGAAAAAATGAAACAACGAGAAAAAGTAAATTTGATAGGTTTTGCTGATCCCATGTCCAAACAAAAACCAAGCAAATGCCCACAAACTCTTCGCAAAGTCAACTGTTAAGCTGGTGCTGGCAGAGCTCTCCACTTTCAGCCTTGCATCCCCTGCTCCTTCAGGAGACCTTTTACCCCTTTGTTTTCATACAGATGCTCCCTCCCTAGCCCTCAGCTCTGGAAGTGATGACAGACTCATCCTGTTAGAGGTTGTCTGTCTGTCCTAGAGCTGGACTCAGTGAGACAACAGTTGATAGCTAATTGTGAAAGAGCCCAAAACATTCCATTCTGCTTATTCACCTTTATAATAGCCAAGAACCTGATCTCTGACCTACTGCACTGGCATTACATAGGAGGTTGTGGATGTTTCGGGAGGATTTTAAAACAAGTGTGTTTGGGTTTGCTATGTGCATGGCTGGATGTGAATGTGCACAGGCTTATTTGGTTTTAAGTTACAAGGTGCTCTTGCCATGAGTTGTAAAAAAAATATTCTCCTTCCTCATGCCCAGCATCAGTGTGCCTCATATCACTTCAGGTCTGTTTTGTGGTGCATTTCTCTAGCCGTGTTTTCCTCAGACCTCCTTCTGGTTTCCCTCAGTGCTGCTGACCTAATTTGAATGAGATATTGGATCTGACGGCTCCATAGTCCTCACTGAACACAGCACACACTGCCAGTATTTTGGCCTTTGAGTGGGTTCCACTCCAGCCAGTTATCCCTCTATGCTGGGTTTAGAGGACAAATGGTAACGTGTGTTTGCTTGGAGCCCACACACTTCAGGGCAGCACCAGCAAAATCACAGTGTACAGGAATATGAACTGTCACATCTCTGGGTGTCACTGACAAGGCTGTGGTTAGCTCTTGCTGGGGAGACATTTGTGTTCTGGGAAATTTGCACTTACCTGAGCTGACATCACCTTAAATCCAGCACAGGCTTCATTTGTTCACCGTGAAATAACTCTCTGCAGTGCTGGTCCTACCTGGTAAACTGAACTGTCACCTGTGTTTAGTGTTTCTAAGTTATCTCCCAGGTTTAATGATTCATCTCTAGGTCTGAGCTGTGTATGTACAGATTTGGCCTGGCCCATAGGAATGATGTGACTGGCACATCCACACTTGTGTAGTGTCCCCATTTGTGTAGTGTTCAGCATCAGTGTCCAGGAGTTACCAAACACCATCTGCTCCTCTGTTGCAGGTTCACCGCATGTCTCACGTGGCCCAAAGGAAACAGCTTCTGGAGGCACTTTTTGAAAAGTGGGACAGCAAAGCATGTGGGTCTCTGGACCTGGAAGAGGTGATTGCTGCTCTGAGCAAATTCAAGGGACACATGGGAAAAGAGGCCTTGATGAAGGGTAAGGAAAAATCTCAGCTCTGGGAGAACAACACAGGAGGCCTTCAACCATTCAGTGACAGGGCTAATGAGGCTGCTGCAAGCACCAGTTTGGTTTTGCAAGCAGTCATAAGCATACACAGTATGAGGTGTAAAATGGGAAGGAACCCAGACCTATTTGTTAATGCATTGCTCTATCCCCTCCTCCTGTGCAAGATTCCCAGGCAGAGAAGTAGCCCAATGGTTTAATGACACTGGGATGAGTTGAAAAATTATTTCAGCTGTAACATGCAATATATACATGTGATATGGCAGTGAAAAAGCACACATAAAGCCTGAAGACATGTTTGCACTTTTAGTCCAGTCCACCTGTGTTATCCAGCTATTTTTAATAGATACATTTTGCTGTGCTTCTAGCAGCAATGTACCTCACAGGAGAGAACAGCTTTTTCCTTATAGATCTCAAATAGCCTGTAGTTATTCACACTGTCACACAGCTCTTATGAATTACAGAGCAGCTTTGAGTATCACTTCTCTGTTGGTTATTTCACTGCATAAACTTAGCACATTTGGTCCTTGATAGAAAAGACTTTAGTCCAGCAGAAGTGCTGCAGGTTCACCTGAACCTGTCTGGCAGCCTTATGCATATTAACATGTGGGCATAAGGTGCTCTGAAACACTGTATTAGCAGTTAAGAACATGTCTGCATGTGTGCTTGGGTGGACAGGTCTGTTTTTTTCATCTCCATGCTCATCTTCATATTGCTTGTTCTGCTGCAAATCACTAAAAATGGCTCACTTTGGCAACCACCAAAATCTCTTTATCCTTTAGCTCACTGAAGGCAGCTGGTGGGGTGGGGAGCAAACCAGTATGTCACTGTTAATAATCTCCAGGCTGTCCAGCCAGGAGAAACTGGCAGTTCACTGCTCTCTTGTATTCAAAGCATGCCAGAACATACCATGGAAATATGGAAGGACACAGTCCCTTCCATGAAGGGCTCATAAACTAAAGGACAAATAAATAGAAAGGGAGAATAGCAAAATCAATACCACCTAGCAGTAGCATGAATTATTTCTAGCAGCCTCAACCTAATCTCTCAAGGGTGTGTGACAAGCAGGTTTGAGGGAAGAGTTCAAGACATTGCACTTCTCCTGGATGGAAACACAGAGTAAAAAGTGAATAAAATTATTTGATTGTCCTTGCAAGTGAAAAGTGTAACATTAGATATAAAGGGGAAAATAATTCATTATGCTGTGGCTTAGTAGTGAAGAAAGTGATCATAGCACATTCAACTCCATGTCTATTTTTTTCTGCATCCCTTTCTTCAAAGTGAGGAAAAAGTGGAGGTAAAGATCCAAATATTCTATATGATCAAAAAAATTCTCTATCCTAGTTCTGTCAGAAAATCAGAAATTAAATTAGAATACTGAATGTTCCTTAGATGATGGGCTGGATAAGACAGCATTAAGCATTATGGCCCCACCGTGATTGAGACCAAGTTAGTACTTGGTACTTCTTCAGCTAAAATCGGTGATAATGATGATAAAATGGTTTGGATTGGAAGGCATCTGTAAAGATTATCTAGTCCAACACCCTGCCATGAGCAGGGACATCTTTGGGTCCAACAGGATTTTAAAACAGGATGCAGAAAGAATGATGGAAGCATCAGTCACAGGGACCGCGTGAACCCCGGGCTCCCGGAGCCAGGCAGCGCCTGCACGTTGCTCAGGCTGTGCAAGAGCACCCCCGTGAGCCCAGAGCCGGGGCTGGGCAGAGCCTGCGCCGCGCTGGGACAGCTCAGACATACCGGCTGCGGAGTCAAGCAGCACCAGGGCTGTGCGGGACTCTTTGGCATAGGAGGGAAGCAGGCATCTAGAGAAAGGGATGCTTCTAGTCTGGAAACTGGAGATTACCTGCTAGTGTGCACATTTCCATGTAGGAGACACCTAAAAGTGACCTTGAAGGTTAGGCTGGATGAACTCCACCCAAAGTCTGTTTAGGTCTTGTTTCATATTTTGCAAAACTGATCAACTAAATTTTCCCTTATTTTCTATTTTTTTTTTCCTACTAGCAAAGGAAGAGCTTTGCTCCCGATACCCACAGCTCAGTAAAGCGGGGAAGCTATCCCCAAAGGCATTCCAGATTTTCCTTGATTTAATTGCTTCCAAGTTCACTGGCAATGAGGATGAAACTATGGATAACTTGGTGAGTTTCCTGACCACAAGTGTGGAACAAAGTCACATCAAGAGCTTGCAAAGCTCAGCCAGGAGGAAATGGCTGCAGGATATCCAGAAAGCGGCTGAGACCTGTGGAACAAGCATGGAACCAGTGTACAAAGCAGTGATCAAGGCCCTGTCCCAGGTAGGCATCCTTGCTCTCCCAGTACTGAAGGAATCTCAGGGACAATTTTGTCTCACTTATGGAAGAGCTGATTCAGGGCAGAGCTGGAAATCCATAGTTGTAGTTTTGGTGCTTCTGAAATGAAACACACCAGAGTTGTTTTGGGGCAAAGATGGTTAATTTATAGTGGAAATAGTTTCATTTTTAATTTACAGCTGCAACTTTAGCTGTTTTTCTCACTATAAAAGACCTCCTCAAAGCCAAACTTCTCTCAGTGTAGCTAAAGTGCTCTTTCAGTATTGTCTAAGTTTGTAAATGTGGCAACTCTGGTATTTGTTTGGTTTTTTTCTTAAAGGAATCTCCTGTTGGAGAAGAAATCCATAGGACTTTTTATTAGGCACAAATTATAGTTAGGGATTATTTTTTCTATTTACTCCTCCCCATTAGCAACAGGAAAAAGGAAATCAGTTTCCCTTGCCAATCAAAATACCGAGTGTTTGTGCTTGTCACAGAGTGCACCGGGCAGAGACACAGCCACGTCATGGGGTTGGTGACACACAAACTCGGTGACCCAGAGCAGCATCTCAGCAAAAATTAAACAAGAGCTAAGTGCATTAATTAAGTGCCAGTGGCGAATGTACAGACTGTAATGGGGAACATTTGGTTGCTAGGACATGGAAGCCCATGGGGGTAACAAGACGGTCAGTGCATATATTGCCCTTTTGGAAGAGAACCAGCTCTCCCCAGAGCAGGGACAGGTTCTCCTGCGCTACATGGCCTGTACTGCTGACGATGCTCCCTACATCCTAAACAGAGTACTGCACAGAGAGATGAAAGGAATCAGGTAAGAAAAGCTGCAAATACCTGTTCCTTTTCCTCTAAACTGCTTGGAATGTATGGGGCAATGTTTGGGATGCTCTGGAAACTGAGGCTGATGGACTACTCCAGAGAGGAAATCTCCCAAAAGACTGTTGTGAAATGATCCAATATCCTATACATATTCCACAAGGTCTGCTTAGAACTGCTCTGTTTGGGATTTCCTTGGGGACATTAGCTCACAGTCTAATAAATCTCATCCTTTAGCAAATGTCTGTGGCATTGGGCCTACATTTTCTTCTTTAAAAATTAATTCCCTTATGCCAGTTTATATCCACAGGATATTTTTGAGAACAATGCCTTTCCTTCCCTAGTGTTTATGCTATAAACAGCTTTCATGCTTCTTCACTTGTCATTTCCAAAAGCCAGACATATTTGTCTGGCTTTAAACATTGCTGCCTCTAACCTATTAAATGTAACTGCTGCTTGCTTCTTGTATTTCTTTTCATTCCATTCATTAGCTGATGTTTTTAAAATGTCCTAAGGATGAAAAGTGCCTCTTTATTACCATTGCCTTTGGGATGCAAGTAGTAAATGTGGTATTGCTGAGTGTGGTCAGGGTATGGAGCTCACACCTTCCTTCTCTGATGCCAGAAAACAGGGAGGGATAGAAGCTGCAGTATTTACTGTTTCGCTAAAAGTTTTCTGCTCCTCCTGACAAATCTCGTCATAAAATTATATTTCAGCTTTGCAGCCATTGAGCAGGGAAAGCCAATCTATGTTCCAAGAGTTCAGCACCATGGAAACATTCACTTCTGGAGCTCTGACGACCCTGAGGAGGATAAGAAAGGTTCACTCCTGGTGCTGCCCCTGTATGATGCTCATTGGAGAGTTTTTGGCATTCTAGGACTTGACACTCTTCGGGACCAGAGTCATAAATCCATCTTTCTGACCCACGAGATCACTTTCTATGAGGTGGGCACCATCAGAAAGCAGTTTGTTACTCTAGCCTGCAAAAGAACTTGTGAATTTTACATGTTTGTTCTGGGTAAATGTAAGATGTACAACTAAAAATGTATCTGTGGGTCCCCTTCTGCAGTATATGGTGAAAGTGGTGTAAGGAGAGCACCTTATCCAAATCCTGCTGATTAGGATCTTATCTGAAATGTATTATGAGGTATCACTTCATCAATAATTTATTTAATCTTCTCCTGACTAGGATGTTAATTGACCTTTTGTGCAAAGTCCAAAGGTAGCAGCTTTTATTTCCTGAAGCTCTCAATCTCATATTTGTGTTCATTTCTAGAAAATGACACGAAACCTTACTTTTGTTTGGAATAATTAAAAGTGACAGCTCTCCGTATTTCTTTGGGATGTTCTTTGGGATCAGCCTCACTGTGGATGCATCATCTGGGCAGCAGGGAGCGCAGCAAGCCAACCTTACCGGTCCATTTGGCTATTTCCACTAAAAGTCAGCTCTGTCTGGTTAAGGACTTGGCTGTGACTGGGTACTGAGTACTTCAGGGCATCATTTGATAAGGGACATTTCACAGTCACTTTTCCGCTTTGCAAATTCTGATTAAAGCAATTTGTTACAACATGAACATTTCCCCAGCTTTTTTCTCCAAAATGTGTGAAATTGTCTGGCTCACTTGGAGGATTCTGCTTTCACAGGGAGTTTGCCATGCATTCAGCAAAGCCTACCACCACGTCTGCATGCGGGAAAATGTCCTGCAAGTGGCTGTCACTGCTCTGGACTGGTTGTATCCCAGGACACCCAGTATCCACGCTGTCACAATCTATCTGGTGGAGCCTGGCACAGATAAGGTACTGAAGAGAAAAAATCATCAGGGGCTCAAAGGCTGCTTTAGAGAGAAAATGCCATCTCCAGCTGCCTGTGTTTTTCCAGTGGTTTTATCATTAGAGCTGAAGCCTGCACAAGATTCTTGTGCTTGCTCATGCAACAAAAAGGCTACAAAGGTAGAGATGGAAGATTCCCTCGTAAAGGAGATTCCTCTTCATTCTTTTCATCTTCCCATGTAAAAGAATTCAAGGGCACTGCTAGGATAACTCTTTCTCCATATGAAAAGGGTGTGTTCTCCTACTTCAGTGCTCACTGCTGCATAGCAACCAATAGAGCAGAACCCCACACCCATCCATCCCTCCATCCATCCATCCATCCATCCATCCATCCATCCATCCATCCATCCATCCATCCATCCATTGCTTTCCTGTCTGGGACTTCCACAGGTAAATGCTTCTCTCTGGAGGTCCTCTGCATGTCAAAATTATGGTATTTTACAAGGACAAGAGAATGTTCCAGCTAATATATTAGCTCTTTCTTCTGAACTTATATCAGCAGCCAAGATATAGATACAGCTCAGGAAGTGACTGGTTCCCAATTAGCCAGCTTGTAAAGGCAGCCCCATCCCATGCAGGTCATGTTCCAGTTGTTCAGCAGGCACTCAGGCCCTGGGAAGCTTGTCACTTCATGTACCAGTGAGTTAAGAAGACAAAAAGTGTATGCAATATTTAGGACTGATCCCGTGTCATCCCAAAGTCTGTATGACATCTGCTGCAGTCATAATTCAGCTGCTTCCTCTGATAAGCATGGTTTATGTTGGCCGTGTTCTGTTGTCATTCCAGGCTCAGCACTGTTCCCTTGTTAGCTGCCTGATAGCCAGGTCATTCAGTCCCCTTTGTGCTTTTCATGTGTCAAGACACACTGACACAAACATGACATGAGAAAGGACTCAAGAGGATGGGAAAAAGAATGGAAACCTCTAGGCCTGTGGGTGTTCCTCAGTGCAGAGCCTGCGGTGGATTAAACAGTCTGGCTGAGGGAGGTCCAGGGCACATTCTTCATCCATCTCTGAGAATAAAACTTAGCAGTGTTGGGAGATGTCTTTAAACAATCTCATTGCTCTTGAATGTACATGTGAGTTTCCTACAAGAAATCATTTCCTCCCTCTCCAAGCTTCAAAATGTCTGCTCCTTTCTTGGATGCAGCTAAACCTTTCTTTTGTCTCTGGCAGAATTATGCTCTGTGCAAGATGATCACTACAGATAACACAGGACAAAAGGAAATCCACAGGTCTCCCATTGTTCTCCTCAGAGAGGAAAACCTCCTCAGGTAGGCTCCAGCACCTGCAATGGGACTGGTCCCCTCTGCTCCTTGACTCAACCTGCACCAGGCTGACCCACATTACATGAAGCCCCTGGTAGAGCAGCCCTGAGAGTGTCTGGCTGCAGCTCTCTCACCATCAAGGCTTCTGGTGTGTATGCACAGGGCACTGAACTGTGAAGGGCTGAGGTGTATTTTCTCTTTGACCGTAGGCTGCAAAAACTTCTGACAATGCTTACCAGCTGAGCTGCCAAGGTTTGCAGGACTGCAGCCTACACTGAACCATTTTGCTCTTTAGAATAATCTGTATTTTTTCCTGGCCATATTAGTCTCATTTCCTTCAATTCTCTGTTTCCTTCCACTGCCAAGATCCTTAGATTTGTCTTTTAAGCATATCATCCTTGTTGTCAAAGTTGCTTGAACAGCCACTTGCAGTTCCAGCAGCTGTTTTTACTTTTTATAAAACTGTCTAGAACAAACGTCAATGCAGTTAAAAACAGCAAACTGCTTTTAAAGCAAGATTTGTTAAATTCTCATGATTTTCAGCAATCACCTTGACTAAGTAACATCGTGTTCCAAATGCTATTTTTTCCTTTGTGTACATGCTTTGAATGATACTTAGAGCTGTGCAAATTTCAGTTCAAGGAAACAAACTATGATTTAGTAATGTAATACATTTATTTTAACAAAAAGAGACAAATGGCATCTTAAATACGCTAAGTAAATCACCAAAACAAACCAGGATTGTAAACCCTAGCACATTTCATTTCAGAGATTACCTGTTCAAGTGCACAGACAGTTCAGAGGTCACTCTCACTTCTATCTATGGAGAACACCACATTGCAGTGCCTCTCCATGACCTATCAAGACAAACTCTCGGTATATTTGATATCAGCATCGGCCAGCACAAGAAATTACCACCTCAGGAACAGAAAGACCTGCAGAAGATGCTAAAGATGGCTCAAGCTGCCTGCTCAGAGATCCTGTGGAGGTTTCTAGAGGAAAGAGAACCAACACAAGTGCTGGGTATTGTGCATACAGATGTGAGATAGCTTTTTGGGGTGAAATTAGGAATCTCAGTAAAATTATATTAAAAGTATCCTTCCTACAAGTATGGAAAGACAAATACAAATCCTTGGTATATATAAACTACTCCCAAGCAAGTCTCAGAGCTTAGCAGAGTAGAGTTAAAGAGAATGGGCAGATTTTAACTCTGGCTCACAGGGTACTTGGTGCTGAAATCAAAGGTGTGAAGCAGACACCTTGTTGCCCTCAGGGATCTAGCACATAGACTGTCAGTCAGTAATGTAAGTCCTGAGTAGCAGATGTTTCTGAGCAGCTTCTTGAGAGGTTTTGTTTTTGATTGCAGAGGCAGAACATGTAGCACATTTGAGGCATGCAGGGATTCTGTTCCACCGGTTCATGCTGCAGGAGCTGCGTGAGTGTGTCCTGAAACTCAGTGCTGAGAGCTTTGCTATAATAAACAGCTGGGTAGAACCCCCAGCTCTGGTACACGAGGTAGTTAAGGCTGTGCTGCTGCTTTTGCATCCAGACTGGAAGGACTCAGAGGAGATTGAGAGCTGGAGTCAGTGTAAACTGGTGAGAATTCAAATTGTTGAGAGTTTGTTTTCTATTCTTCCTCCTCCAAGAAGACGCAGTAGAATTTGCCAAGGGGGAAATGGCAGTGAATTAATTAATAGCCCACAGATTTCCTATATGGTTCTCATCTATTTTTTATTCTGTAAGCTCTTCACAAACACCCTAATCTTTTTGTTCTCTGCATTGCAGAAACTCGATGACAATTTGATTCAGGAGATTTATTGCTTTGATCCAACTGCTTCATCTGTGCAAGTTCAAGCAGAGCTGCTGCTGGACCTCATCACTGGTAAATATCATAAACTTATTGGGAGGTTACCAGGCACGGTTCAACAATGAAACTGTATCAATGGCAACGTTCAGCTGAGTGCTTTTAAGGGCCTTACTTCAGAAATTACTTTGATTTCACAATAGATTAAACAAAAGGTAACGGGTCCTCAATATCGGCAGTCTTTTGTGGTCAATAGAAATCAGCCTGTTAAATTTAGACTCAAAATTCACTGCCTTCAGGAATAGGGGAGCAGATCAGCTTTGAAACCTTCCAGAACAAGTGATCTCATTGTAAACCTCCCAATAAGCATGAAGAATGAGGGTTCTTTTGGCAAGTAGTATGTAAAGACATATGAAGAATGATGGTTCTTTTGGCAAGCAAGTCTGCTTCAGACCTCTGTGCCCTGCCCTAGGGACTGACCCATCTCCAAACAGGAACACACAGCGTGAGCCCTCCTCTTCATAAACACCATCTGCCAAGTGCTCAATGTACTCACGGGCCATAGACAGGAGCTCTTTGTCAGTCTGTCTTTTTCTCCTTTAATGAACGTGAGCCTGTTTTGGTGCCAGAGCAGTCAAGAGGCTGTTATTATTATTTGCAATATCTCTGTAAGAGAAATTACTTGTTCTTGTTGAGATCTCACTCTTCATGATCTAATACCAGTCTGAGAGGCCTGTTAAAAGCCAAATGTGGACAAGAGTTATTGCTTTAGCTGGGGATATTTATCAACAGTACCCTGCCTGCTGATAAAGAGTAAACACTTGAGGCAGTGATAGTTCCTTTTCATGTGTTCTCCTCATATATATTAAACTAATTCACTGGAAAGAACAAAACAGGCCTAGAGCATCCAGTTTTCTGACAGTTATGGATGCTGATGTAATTAGATTAAAGAATGTAGCTTTGGAAACTGCAGATGTGCTAGGAGAGGTTGGTTTCCCAGGATGGAACCTCTGCTGAGAGAGCAGTGTCATATCAGGGGTGTGAAAGCAGGTATAACTCACAGTTAGGGGAATTCCTTTAAAATGAACATCAGGTAATGTCCATATGTTCCAAATATAAGTGCTGGTTTAGCATTAAAATATAGCAGAACACCTTGTACAACAATCCACCCACCACAAAATAAGATAAATTATAGTGGAAAGTCAGCACTTGACAGGTCACTGTCACAACATAGCTGTGTGCTTTTCAAAGCATCTCCATTCTTGGAATTACTGGATTCAGGGTAAACTCTGCTGAGGGGATGATTTTCTGTTCTTGCAGCAACACTGCTCGTGGTTTTGACTTTCCCTGTTGTATTTCCAGCTGTTTTTTTGTTCCAGGTGTCCCTCAACCAGCAGCGTGGCAGCAGGACTCTGCTCCAGCCCAATACCTGTACCAGTGGCTTCAAACCTGCCTGGCACTCATGGAGATCACAAAGAGCCAACACACTGAACAAAACCATCCTTAGCCTCTTTTGGCGTCCAGTTCTACTGTGCCTCCAATTAAATCTCTTAATTTCCCATCTAACCCTTGTGATTCTGGTGTTTCACATCTTTTATTAAATTAACTGTTGATTTCCTATTTTTTATGCATAGGCACTAGTATTTGTTGTTAAAATTGCTTAAATCTGTTAGGATTATTAGTTAAAATGATAGGGAGCCTGTTAAGGATTACTAAGAAAAAGCAATAGGAACATTAAAAGAAAGAATTTTGCTAGCATAGCTACCAAATTTTACAGGCTTAATAACAGTTTTACGGGTTTTTAAAATTAATTCTGATGGGAAAACAAGAGGCAGGGACATCTTTATGGCTCCCATGTTACAAGGCTCATAAATGATACAGCATTAATTTCAAAGGTTCAGTCTCCTTAAAGGACCTTTTAGGAATAATTTAAAATAAAGACTGTTAATCAGCATTTTGTAACGCTCTTCTGAACACATTGCAGAACGCATAACACTATTAATATAATACAAAAAGCTTTCTTATTGGGAAAAAGCTTGAGATTACAGCAACTGCACTGTCTACAGTGAGATTTAATCTTTCCAATAAAGTCCCTTTTGGCAGAATCACTTTTTTAATAACATTTTGGGAAATTAAACTCCTCTTTCAGTCTTTAGCGGGAAACAAGCGACAGGTGGGTGATGGGGGGAGGTACCAGCGTGGCTCCTCAGCCTCGGCCCCAGGAGCGTCTCGGGGGCTTTTCCCCCTCAGGGCTTCTCCCTCCTCAGGACCTTTCCCGCTGCTGCCCTCAGGCGCCCCCGGCTCCCCGCGCTGCTGTCCTCAGGGAGCGCCCGCCATCTCCCTGACCTGATCAGCACTTTCGCCCCTCAACAACGAGCTGTTAAAAAAAAATCCCCTGCCGCCTCCAGCCCCCTCCGCCCGCTCTCCGCTTCTCTCCCGGAGCGGGACCGCGGCACGGTGCCGTGAGGGTCTCCGGGGCGGGCGGGGAAAGTGCGTGGGGAGGACTCGGCCGCGAGGAATCTGCGGCCGCGGATCGGCAGCGGCTGTGCGGAGGAGGCGGCCCGACAAGATGGCGGCGCTGGGCAAGCAGTGAGTGCCGGCAGGGCCGGGGCGGGCAGGACCCGCCGGGCCGGGCCGGGGGCAGCGCTCGGGGGGTTTTGGGGCCGGCGCTGAGGGCGGGGGTGAGCGCTGGAAAACTCATGCCCAGGGACTCGCTTGTCCCAGGTGTCCGCCGCGCGGCCTGGCTGTGTTGGCCTGACTTTAAAACTGTGTTTATTAAAAACAAGCAGAACTCAAGCAGCGGGCAGGCGCTTGAGGGTGCGGGGGTGTTTTTCACTCATACGGAGGAGAATCTCCTCAGTGTTCCCTCACACCTTCCACCCTCGGGCACCGGCCGGGGCTGTTGCTCGGCCTTCGCGGCCGGGTCAGGCGGAGCTGAGGGCGAGCTCAGGGCTCACGGAAGCAAACAGCGCTCCCAGGAATTGTGTGGTACCCCCAGAATGGGGGGTGTTCCAGTCGGTTCAGCCGTGCACCCATCCTGTGGCGAGCTACTGACTCAGTGATCTTGTGCTTTGCCATAGCACATATGGTTACATTGCCAGCAAAACATGAAATTACAGTACTGCAAACATAGGCATGGAATAGCGCTTGGTATGGACTGAGACTAAATCCCTGCAGATTAAACAGTATTTTCTTACTTCTCTGAGAGAGAAAAGAACTCTGGGCAGGAGCGATTTGTCTCCTAATTTAGGACAATCATCGCATCCAGAAACTTTGCATGGCAAAAGACAGCAGTAGCTCTGGGAGAAGCTGTCCGTTCGCTTTGCTGCAAAGGCTGCTCACATATAACTTCCATACATTATGTTGATCCTGACCTTTTACTTCTCAAATGATAAATAGCAGGTCTTTAGTTTGGAATGTGCTATATTGTAAGTGATGCTAAAGGTAACATTTTTTTTCCCCCCCTCTAGATATGGGCTTATTATGCCCAAAAAGTTGCCGCAGAAAAATCTTGTTTCAAAGAAGCTGTCGGTGTTTGCAGATGAGTCAGATGAAGAGGTCAGTTCAACAATTTTCTTGTGAAATTTGACCTGTATTCTGCAAATTTATTTGTGCCCCACCCTTAATGGCTGCATCAGGTTTTGGCAGTGTCATTAGGATATGTGTCAGCATTTTGGATTTGAGTGTGAAATATGATCTGTATTTTCTTTAGTACACATTACATGGAAGTGATGATTTTTTGTTACTTTCTGTCAACTCTTCCAGAAATTCAGCACATGTGACAGCCTGTTTGCCAGAGTTAACTGTAGCTTGTGAAGAGATTTGTTCGCTGTCACTGGTGAATGCCTGCAAATAGAAAAACCAGTAGTAATCAACAGGTCTCATATAATAATACCAAGTGTGATAGTTATGTGTGTTTTATCCTTTAGCTCATTCCACCCAAATTTGGTGTAATTTATTTTATGATGTTCATACTGGGAACAAAAGCAAAGTTGTACAACCCAGAAGTTCTGCAGCAAGGGAAGATGTATGATATTGTGTGAGAGTGTTCTTTTCTATAATCCTAATTTTTAATTTCTTTTAAAGTATTAGATTCAAAATACTCTCTCTGTACCTGCCCCAGCAGAGGGCACTGTGTGCTGTGTAAATCCCACCTGGATGTGCTGCTGGAAACAGGGGAAGTGCCCAGGAACAGGCTGGGGCCCTTACAGAACCCTATGCTACAAACATGTTCTTTCATCTCTAGAGCTTCACTCCGTGCTTGCTCTTTTGTGTGGTCGAGAAAAACAATGCTAATAAAGCATCAAATAATTTTGGTCGGTTTCTGACTCGCCAAAATATTTACTTATAAAATCTGTTTTTATTTTAATGAACTAGCAGTTGTTAATTTTATGTCACAGAAAGCCTGAATTTAGCAATTCCCAGACCATGTGTACCTGGTTCCATTAGAACCAGGTACACATGGGCTGAAATGTTGCTGTTGAAGGTCTGAGCTCACGATTTACAGGGCAGGAAAGGGCTGAGAACTTTTCTTGTGATGTCCACTCAACCCTCAACATGAAACTGCCTCAGTGCAGCTTACAGGACACAAATGTGTTTTAAATCCCTTCCCTCTCTTAGCCCCTCAGAGGTGCATCCCTCCACTGTGGCTCTAAAGAGAGGCTTTCCTTTAGGTACAGCTGCTGGAGATGGCAATGGAGCACTTCCCCTCTTAGATGGGATTTGGTGTCATTCTCTGCATTAAGGATATGACCCCACATTTTGCAGATCCCAGGAATAAACTTCATTTAATCTGTTGTTATTAAATGTTGTGTGGTAGGTTTGGGAACCTCCCTAGGGGATCTCTTGTATTTTTTCCCTTCTTCATTTTCTCTTAATATCTAAACATTGAAACAAAAGAATGAATGTTAGTAATTCTAGTAAAAATAATATATGATGTTGTCTGCCAGCTTTTAGCTTAGCATCTCAAGTATCCTCCCTTTCAGAAAGGCTGACAGATTCACTGTCAAAGTCTGTCATAAAAGCTCTTAAAAGTTGTTGTGCTCATCAGTATGGTACATACCCAGCAAAAAGTAATAATCTCATAACTGCCTTTATCAAAGAAGATTGTTTTTTTAAAAAAAATCAGAATTACTTTATTAGCTCAGTAATGATTTTGGAGCTTTTCAAGATAAGGAGCAGCATTTGGGAGGAGTTTCATTTCCTGTCTGCTGCCTTATCAGTCAGAACTACATCTCAAATGTCTGGAGATTATGTATTTTTAACTGAACTCTAATAAAGTTTGTGCTGGGAAATCTGCAGACCTGACTTGTCTGTGATTATATATTAGATACCAAACTTCTGCCCCCTTTTTTTTAACATTATGATGCATTTTTCACTCAGATTTTGCCTCTACTCTTGCTGAAGGAATTTGGATTTTTTTTCCTTGTAGTTAAGTACGTTAATGGCTGTTAGTTGCTGAAGATGGTCTTTGTGTTAGTTCATAAGAAACAGAGCATCTGGGATGGAAATTTTCTAGAATTTAGTGTTGACTGGGAAAAGGTGGCTTGTCTGTGTGATGTTCATTGTTCCTTTTTACTTTGGAGTTTAGTAGAAATTATCTCTGTGGTACAGCAGATAAAATTTCTGTTTTGTGATTGCACCAGAATTACCCAGTGTATGTTCCTGTACTGTACCAGTCTTTCAAAACTGATTTGTTAATACAGGATGAAAAAAATAACTGTAAATAGACCTCAGTAGGTGCTAAATTCGGGAGGGAAATTGTGAAACCAGCATGAAGAGTTCTGTGAATGTATCAGCTGGATTTGGTGGGTTTTTAGTGACCACCTACAAGACAAATGGAGTGTTTAAGCAGGCAGAAGCTGAAAATAAGCAGAAAGCTCTATCTTTTTGTAGGCTCAGATTTTTAGTTTTGCTTATGGATGCTTCCATTCCCTTTGCAACTTTTCAAAGGAAGAGTCTGACTAAAAGGATTTGCTGAATAATTGGTGTTGCAAAAACTCTGCTGACCAGAGTTTTTGCAACAGTTTGCATGCAAAGTAAGGCTAGGTAGACTAAAGGGGATCCTAGAAAAGAGTTTTCTGAGAAGGAGGAAGTGGAAAAGAATCAAGAATAATTCAGAGAAGTAAGGTGATGTTGCTATTTCTCATAATATGAATAGTAGGTTGTGTTATGGAATTACCAAGTAACTGGTTTAATCTAAACAAAAGGAAATTGTGTAGTTAAGGTGTGGAACTCCTTGCCACAGGATGTTGTGGCACGGCCAGAAATAGAAACGGATTCAGAAGTGGATTAGTCAAATTGAGGGATGCTCTTGGTGTCAAACAATGGTTCAGGTGCATCCTTCAGTTTAGGAAGTCCTTGATCTGGTTTCTGGAAACTAGGATGGAGTGCTGAGAAAAGCTAATTCTGAGTACATGACTTTTTTCATGTTCATTCTCTTGATCTTCTGCTGGTAGCCATGCCTCATATTATGTGTTAATCGAGAGGAATCTGTTGCCTGGTGTGATTTTTGTTTTTTAGCTCCATGAAGACTGGAGTCTCATGTGCAGGTTGTACTTGCATTGTACAGTTCTCTGTGAGGGCAGGCCATAAGGATTCACTCCTAAATCCATGTACTTGAGGGTGTAAGTGGCTCATTTTAGACTGAGAAGGAGCTAAAAAAATTGAGAGAACCATGAGAAATGTTAGCAGATTGGGGTAATTTTTTTTTTTTTTTAATAACCTTCAGTTGTGGACAAGCTGTCTTCCATGGTCTGGTAGCAGTGGTAGACTGGAGAGCCTCATTTTTCAGTTCCTTGATTTGCATGGATTCTATGTCCTTTCACAGGATAGGGTTAAAACGTTTTCTCCTTTCAGAAAATATTGAACTATAAGCTTTGTGCTTCAGAAGAATAGCTTGACTAGAGGGAGGGAAAAAGTATGAGACAGATTGCTGAGCTTATAGGGCCTTTAATAAATGGGCAGTTGATAAGTAAAACAATACAAAAGGACGGGAAGTTCTCATCTGTCAGAGCTCACAGCACAACAGGAAATTGTCCACCATAAACCATTGGGGAAGGTGTTTGTTTTCTCTAAACTTACTGCCAGTCTGGAGAAATGGCAGATGGACTTCTTTACCATCATATGTCCAGTAATGAGGATTATGTATTATATTAGTGTTTGCCTAATCTTTGTAGATCAGTGCATTTATATGTAGGCAGGCAAGGAATACATTCTAAGCAGGGTTTCAAATATTTTGGTGGAATAGAGCTTGTTCTGTAAATGTAACTGCAGAATCTGTTTTGTTTTTCACTGAGCCCCTGCTTTCTGGAATAGTGCAGGGGAGATTCTTCACTGTTGAGGTACCTTTTTGTTAAAACAGTGTAAGAGTTTCCCACAGAGGAAACCTTCAGGGTCGCCCCTAACGTATCAAACAAAGGACCATCTTCTTTCTCAAGAACCAGGAGGAAATGGAGGTTTTCTGTGTAATGCTGATGTGTATTCTATGCTAATTTAAAATGCCTGTTTATGGTTTATACTGACTCATTTATAGCCTTTTCAAAAGAAGGTGTATGTTATAAAATTAACTACCGCATTGTAAACTATTTCTGAATATTAGTTCTTCAGAACTTAATAGTTCTTCTTGAGAGTGTTGAAAGCAGAGGTAAACATGAGATGAATGAAGCCAGGATTCTTGTAGGTTTTAAACTAAATAATCCACTATCTACTTCTCCCAGTCAACCAACCAACCAACCAGCTACATAAATAAATAAGGGACTGTATCCAATTCTAGTCCAAATAATCAGCAACAACAAATTACCGAATCTCTTTGCCTTTTTAAAATGTGACACAGAGCATGTTTTAGTCAAAGTTGCAAAACTTGGGAAGTTGCCAAAATGCAAAAGGATTTTTCCTTCCTATTTCTGCTTTTTAAGATTAAGAGATATTTAACTACACAAACAAGGATACAAGTCCTTCCATTATAGTGGATCTGTTTAATAAACATTATCTATTATCTATGGGTTGAGAAAAGATAGATACGTAGTTTAGGTCAAAACTAATTTAAAGAAAAAAGTAAATAAAATGCAAAGCATTTTTGTAAAAGACAGTATGATTAGAAAACATATTTTCAGTAGGGATCTGTTTCTTCTTAGGAAAGATTAGTATTGCTATTTTGTAGCATGCTTATCTTGAAAAATTAAACAGTAACATTTGAAGTACATGCTGTTTAGCTGTGTTCTTATTTCTGAAAATAAACACATAATGATACAAATGAGACTTGAAATAAATACCAAATCCTTGCAGAATTTTGTATTTAACTATGAATACACTTTTTCTTTTTCATGTGATAGTCAGTATCTCTGCTTGTGACTGCTGCATCTCTGATGGACATGCAGAAGAATTCAGTATTTTCTGAATCACACTGTCTGTAAATGGACTATTATATATTTGTTTATTATAATGGTAGAAAGAATCTGTGACAATGTAATTGTTTTTGTTTTTGCAATGCATCCTTCCTACAGCCAACTGTTGGAGAAAGTCTTCAAAAAGAGGCATTGAAAAAGCAAGCAATGAAGCAGGTAAGGGACTATTTTTAATTTACTCTCAAAGTTCTGATAGGCAAATTTATACTATAGATTTATATTAAATTATAATATAGGAATCAAATATTTGAAAATAGTAAAGATTACATTATTATTATTTTGACATCTTTTCTTCTCCGTCTCCCTGTTTTTGTTTTAGACTAAACTGGAGATTCAGAAGGCCTTAGAAGAAGATGCTACAGTATATGAATATGACAGTATTTATGATGAAATGCAGCAGAAGAAGAAAGAAAGCAGTGCCAAAATGTTAGCGGGAAATGATGACAAAAAGGTCAGTACCTGAGAATGTATCCTGTCTGTTCAGCTCTGTCTGCTTGGGGTAACCAAGACTGGTTAATTTGTAAAAAGCATTGCTGGATTATCCTGGCAAGTGATACTTTCTTTGTTACTTATTCTAGATCATTTCAAGGCTCTTGTAAGGTTCTGGGGATCAAAACCTTAAAAGAAGGGCAAGGCTGTTACCGTTAGGAAGACAGAAGGATGAAAAATAAACATTTATTTTCATTTGGAGTAAAAATCCTCCTAGTCAAAGATGGGATGACTGTTTTGATTGAATACAGCAGCCTCTCTTGGTACTGGGAAGCCTGCTGTGTTAGGGGTCTGAGAGGAATGGCAGTTTGTTTTGGCTAGCTGTCAGTCAGAGGAAGAACGTTAGAGTAACTCCTGGCAGTTTTCTTCCATTACCAATTTAATTCAACATCTCCATCAATCCCAATTTGTGTTTTCTCAGCCACTACAATTACCCCTCAGCATGGTAACTTTTTTCCCTTCTACCTCAGCCCAGATACATCCACAATATCCTCAAAGCAGCCGAGATTAGGAAGAAGGAACAAGAAAGGCGAATGGAAAGAAAAATTCAGAAAGAGCGTGAAATGGAAGGAGGAGAGTTTGCACACAAAGAGGCTTTTGTGACTTCAGCCTATAAGAAGAAGCTGCAAGAAAGAGCTGAGGAGGAGGAGAGGGAAAGAAGAGAATCAGCTCTCGAGGGTGAGATTTATAGTGAAATAATTGTCCTGAAAATGGAGTAGGGCCTTGTACATGATGTACAATATATATTCCTCTGGTGGTCTCTGTGTGAGGGATGAGATAATTAAAATCAAAGAGGACCTGATCAGATCAGCCTCGGTCTGTTACTTTCCTTTGCATGTGTTACACATGTAACTGAGGAAGCTCCTCTGTTACTTGTCAGTACTGTTTGGGTTAGTGCGTTAATTTTTGAGGCAGGGTCTGTTATTGAAGGAAGATTTATAAGCCTGGGGTACAGTGATGTTTCCAGTGATTACCTCAGACATTCTGGCCAGGGTCAGGAGTAGATGGGAAGCACAGGATGTAGAATCATTAGATAGATTGGGCTGGAGGGGGACCTCTGAAGGTCACCTGTTCCAGCTGCCTGGTCCAAGCATGGTCTGCTGTGAGGCCAGATCAGGTTACTCTGAGGTTTTTCCACTTTGGATTTGAAAACCTCCAGGATGGAAATTGCAGTTGTGGTGGTGGGTACCAGTTGTGAGCTGTGTGTG
Source organism: Serinus canaria (assembly GCF_022539315.1). Lineage (NCBI taxonomy): Eukaryota > Metazoa > Chordata > Aves > Passeriformes > Fringillidae > Serinus > Serinus canaria. Next base: position 3,820,116 of record NC_066332.1, on the reverse strand, counting down.
ACGAGTATTTGTGGCACAGTAAATCCAACCTCCCTTTCTTTCAGCATACCTGGATGTGACCAAACAGAGGGATCTCAGTGGATTCTACAGACATCTTTTAAACCAGCGTGTGGGGGAAGAAGAGATGCCTAAATGCAGCTTCCGTGAAGCCAGGTAGGATGTGATTCCAACAGGGTTTCAGGTAGGAAAACCAGCACCTGGCTATTTGTGGTTCTGTATTCACTGGAAGATTAGACAGAGCACTAAAGCAGTGATAAGGTAAACTGGTAATTTCATACAGCTGATCAACTGAATTATTTGGTAAATAACTAATGATCATCAGTGACACAGAAATGAAACAAGCAAGACAGGGATGCTCTCTGTAAGGTATCAAGAGGACAGTTATGATTGTGATCCTGCTTGGTATTATTCTAACCTACATTTTATTTGGTTTGCATAATATTTAGCCATCTGTATAAGTTACACATTTTGAATTATGAGGAAGACAAGAGGTAAAATAGTGAGCATAGCAGTAAGTCATAGGAAATGAATATGCTATGAATTTCCTGTAAAGAATGTGTCTCTTCACTTTGTACTTACTCCACATTTAGTTGCATAAAAACTAAATTGAGTGTTGATACTGTGGTAAAAGGAAATGAATCAACTAGTGGAAGTATTTTGAAATCTGAATATGTGAACATTCCAAAGCAAAGTGATGAGATGAGACTGAATTATTTAGTGTGTTTAACATGGTAACATTCTGCCTTGTGGATAAATGTGATGAAGGGGATATTTTCTGTATGCAGCAATTGATAATTTGAGACAATTAATTCAGGTTAAGCCTCGTTTGATAGAGTTTTAATGCATGGATGTCACTAGTTAAGTGTTTACTATCACAAATAAAATGCAGCTTTCATCAAGAGATCTTCTAGGTCTTAGATTGTATTGTTAGAAAGTAAATTCTTAGCCCAAGTGGAGAAAGTGATCACTGAAGTTTCTCAGCTGCCTGAAGGAAGGGAGTGTTCCATGAAGTCTTCAGGATGATGTAATTTTGTATTGTATAGAGAGCATTTGAAATGATGATTTTTAATCTTACAAATTAAGGAAACTTCCTTTAGTGGCACATACGATTAATCCAGGGGAAACAAATTGTCCTGTAGATGGTGTTTTCAGCAAGGCTTTCAAATAAACTCGGTGTATATTTTAATTTTGTTTTTATTCATGGTGATACAGCAGGGTACAGAGAGAAAACAACTCCATTTTTAGATCTCAGAAGTGTCCCTAAAGTGAGTCCCACCTTTGAGTTGGATTACTAAGTAAACTACCAAACTTTTAAGTGTAATTTTTAGTCGTTGTTCATAGGCTGTGCATGCCTTCAAGCATTCAGCAGACCCAGAATATCACTGGTGGTGTGCTGACTCATGAGAGAGCCCCACAGGCTGTTCCTGGAGCTGTGTGATTAAATGGAAGAGACGTGGCTTGTGTGAGTGAGCATGGATTTCCTCATCAGCCAGAAGAGAATGACAATGCATAACCCCTTCCATGAGTCAGCATTTTGCATGTAAGAATATTTGAGCTGTAAAAAGTTACTAATTTCTGTCTAGCCACAAGTAAGATCTTCAGAAGTACTGGATCAAAAAAAACCATGCTCCTCTCTCTGTCCCCAAAACACACAACCTGCTTCTTCTCTGGATAATTATTTGATGTGAATAGAGGACCAAACACATAGGAAAACATTTAACTTGCCAGCAGGCTTACACAGGAACACAAATCAGTGGTTTTTCCTTAGATGGAGGCTGCACATACTTTACCATAGTTATACTCTTTTAAATAAATTCCTCAGCTCACATTCACCAGTGAGACAGATATGGATACTTTGTGCTGGAATCCTGGAACCTGAGCAACAGACAGATTTGCTTTCTTAGACTTTTCAGCAGCATCTTTTGCCTAAGTCCTGACCAGAGGTCAGTTTGTAGAAAAGTCCAAGATTTCAGGCTTTTTAATGTTGTTATTCTTTTCTAATGTAAAAAATATAGGATAAAGGAAGAAAAACCTGACACTCAGGATGAACCCAATGAAAGGAACAAAAGCCCGTCAGAAAGACAAAGAGTGAAGCCCTCTAAGAAAGAAAATAATCCAGATGCTGATACCGACCTAGGAACTGATAGTAGTGATGATGACAATAGACACAAGCATAGTAAAGCAAATTTGAAAAAGAAGAAAAGAAGGGAGAACTCTGTGAGCAGTGAAGAGGAGGTTAAACATCACAAAAGCCAGAGGCATTCCAGGTCACCAAGTTCATCCAGTGTGGAGGAAGAGCCACGCACCAAAGCCCAAACAAGTCACCAGAGGGGAGAGAGCAGGCCAAGCAGAAGGGGAAGTGATGAACAGTACAGGGAAAAGGATTATGAGAGAAGTAGGACCCATGAAAAGGATCACCAGAGGGAAAGGGAAGAGCGACACAGGCATGGGGATCACAGTAATAGAGATCACTACAGGAGGAGGGAAGATCAAGATGATAAACAAAGGGGGAAGGAAAGGAAAGAGAGGGAGGGCCATGGCAGAGAATGGAGGAGGGCAAAGGAGAGAGAGGAGAAGGGCTCAGAGAAGGAACGAGAGAAAGAAAGAACCAGAAATGATAAAGATAGATATAATGACAGAGAAAAGGAGAGAGGAGAGAAATACAGAGAAAGGGAAGATCATGCAAAGGAGAGGAGAGAGAAATATGGCAGCGAGGAAAAGAAATACAGAGAGAGGAGAGAAGGTACTCCTACATCTTTGGAAAAAGATGGAGAGAGTGATTTGGGAAAAGAGAGAAAGGGAAAAGACAGAGAGGTGAATGAGAAGGGAAGCTCCAGTTCTGGAGTGTCTGAGCAGAAACGTAAAGCAGGAGAAGAAAGGGAGAAAGATGAGAAGGAACAAGCACAGAAAGCACCTGAGACCCTGAGCAAATTTGCCAAAAGGAGCAACGAGGAGACGGTGATGTCAGCACGGGACCGGTACCTGGCCCGGCAGATGGCCCGGGTCAGCACCAAACCCTACATCGAGAAGGAGGAGGATTGATGGCCCTGGGCTGGGCACAAACACCTGAGCTGTCAGCCAAGAGCAAAGGCCACTGCTCTGCAGATCCTTGTACAGAAAAGGTTATCCTACCTATTTATTCCTGGCTTTCCTTTGAGAAGTTGTGTGTCCCTTAAGAGAACAACTTTTGGGATGGATCAGTGGGACTCTTGACACACACCCTTAGTCTGTCTGTACAGGGGAAATGTTAAATGTGGCTGGCTGTCCACCCTGCCCTTCAGTAGCATGTCCTTGATACACGAAGATTTTGGACAGACCTGGGAGTGTTAAACAGTGTAAGGTGAGAATGCATCCCCCTGCTCCTTTCAGCAGCCAAAACAGTGAGCTCTGCTGAAACAAAAGTGTTCTCAGCCCTTAGGAGGGCTTGTTGCCCACTACTGCTCTCAAAAATAGGAAGCAAACCTGTAAAAGTGGGTGAAAAAGCAAGAAAACCAGCCTGAATAATGATCTAGGAGTTTTCTGTATGTAGAGTGGAGTTTTGTAAGATATATGCATATATTGAGGTATGAATTTTGTATTATGTATGGATTTTGGTCTGGGGACCTGATGTACAGAAACAGTTAATAAAGTGTAAGATACATATTCGATTAAATGTATAGGGGTTTTTTGTGTGTAGGTTATTTTACTGCATCTTTTTTGCATGGAATAAGGTAGGTGAGTCTGTTTTATGTATTACAGTTGTATCAGTTTGTTAAGTGATATTTTAGATTTGTCATATGAACCTTCTTTTCAAAGGTTCATATTCAAGAATAAAATTATCTTCCATCTAGGTAAGTAGGATGTCTGACAGTGGTCATAGCTTTTAGAATACATTTTCAACACTTTTATAATTGTTTTTTTGATTTTGTTTTGTTGTAAGTTTATCACTTTTATGCTAGAGTAAGGTGTACTTCTATATATAAAAAAAAAAAGGTTTTGAGATTGGTGTTTTCCTAATGATTTGTTCAGCAGACTGAGAAATGATACAAAGTGTGAGCTAAATTAAATGCAAATGCTGCCACTTTATAAAGGCTTGGAATGAGTTATGTCAGCTAATTAAGTAGTTAAGCACATACTCCAATGTGGAGCAGTTTGGTGTTGCTGTTCTGTGTAAACAACTGTAATGAGCTTTGGTTCTTCTGTTGGAATGGAATGAAAATGTTAAGCAGTGGGCCAGGGTTCAAACACTGAGGGAAATCCTCTGCTTTTTGTCAGAGGCCTTGCTGGCATTTTAAACTGGACTAGATATTCTGCTGTTACTTAATTCTTGAGATTTTTATCTTTGCTCTTCCCAGAAGAGAGAGGCACAAGAGATGTCTGCAGATGGTTTATGAATATTAAATTTATTACAGTAACAGTTTACAGTACAAGGCACATACTGATGACTTACAATCAGCTTGCAACACTTGTAACTAAACAGCTGCATAAATTAATACAGGTGCATCATGTACAAGTTGGAGGGAAAACTTAGTTCTGTACAGCTAAAACTCCAGTTTAATTCTCTTTAAAAGGCAAAGATGGTCCTGATTTACCAGGTTCATGACTTCCTTTTCACTGTTCAGAACAGAGGGTAGGATATACTCGTGGTAGATGAGTGGAAGGTGAGCTGAAGAGAAGGAATTTTTTTTGCCTCAAAACACTTTGTAACTGCAGTGCAGTTCATTTGGTATCAATATAAGAAGTTTTTTTACAAAACCACTGTTTAAGGTATGGCTACTTGCTGAGCTACCTGATAAATATTGGTTGCTTTACATGTTTTCACAACCACTCAGCTAAATAGAAATACTAAAAAATGAACTTGCCATAATAAAATATTTGAACCAGTACACCATGTAACAGAAAAGTAATGAGGACTAAACTGCCTTTCAATTTCAGCATTTATAGAATGAAAACATGGATGTATTTTATCTTTGTCTTATTCAGGGAAGAGAAAAGCCTTTTTAATCTACATTGCTTTTTTGTATCTTCAAATAATTCTAAGAATTTTCATCCTCTCTCAGTATCTCGGGACTCAGAGCACACTGGTCTCACATTTCAGCTGTTGCAGAGCTTGTGTTATTATCAGGGCTTCCTGGCTGACTTAGTTCACTAGAACATGTGATATTTCTTGGGAAATCTCTCTGAAACCTCCCAGCAAGCCAATGTCTATCCTATGTCTTAAAAATTACAATTTTATTTTGTTCACTAAACCCCTGTCTGAAGAGGAAAGAAACGGGGTAGGGTTCTCTCCTTTATTTCCCACACTTTGCTGTTGGATAGGTACAAATACCTCATTCATCTTACACTGACATTTCATGTGTTTTTTTCAGTTAATGAACTCAGAAAATTTAACTTTCGGAAGTGGCTTTCAAATACACTTGAGGCATAAGCTACAAAACTTTCACATGAGGAACTGTCCAGGAAGATTTATAGTGTTTTTCTAGTGGCAATTAAAGAACACAGTCCCTTTTTAAAAATAGTTCAGGAGTCTTCGTTCTGAAAGAACAGGCCTTGTCTCTCTTAAGTTATTTCCTCATTGGAAGTTGGGATTGAGACTTAGATGAACTCAAAAGTCATTATCCAAAGTGGAAGTGGAGGAGGCCTTTCTCCAGGTATGCAGAGGGGGAAAATTTTGGCAGAGGTGATGGAAATGTTTTCAGAATGCAAACACAGCATCCCTGCTTTCCTCTCACTTGGCAAGTGCTTCATACCCAGGTCAACACCAACAGGTTCCTTAATGCCCTGCTCTGGCTGCACAGAGAACCTTGGCAACTTTAGCAAAGGGATACAAAAGAGACTTTTATCCTCTATTTTATTTTACTTTCATCATAGTCTGTGTGCCAGAGTACAAATACAACACAAGTTTGTGCAGGAATGATGCCTTCCTGGGTTTGTCTGCACTCCCACTGCAGCAGAACTCGTGTCCTGCAGGGGCCAGGGCAGCTGCAGCCAGGCTGAAGGGCAGCTGCATTTGGGGAACACCTGTGTGCATGTCATGTGAAGAGCTTTGTATGGACATGGGAGTTAATTTGTGTGTCAGTGCCTTGAAATTTAATATAAAGTGTTCTGATGAGAATCAATCCTGCTGAACTCTACTCAGCTTCTTGCTAAGAAAAAAAAAAATTCCTCTCTTTTTCTTCTTCAGCTTGAAAACCCAGTGCAGTAGCTTAGAGTATGAGCTACTAAACTTTCAAAGTAGGTTTGGATAGTTGTAAATGTACTTTTGTCAGCCAGCCAAAAGGATTATTTTAAATTTTACTTCTGTACTAGGAAAGAGGAGGAAAACCCCACAGGCTGGCTCCAGCAAATTTTAGGTGCAAAATTAACTGTAAAAAAAAGGGAAGTGAAGCAGAGAAAGAGACCTTTAAGATTGTACTTTTTGGCACCAGAACTCAAAAAGATTCATTGTTGGTCTTTAGTTTCTGTGGTTCTGCCAGGATGATGATTGGTTATGGAAACAGTACAGTAAGTGCTGGCAGCTTAAGTGGCTTGTCAAGTAACTCACGATGAGTTTTTGTGGCTTGATTGGGTCTAAAGGAAAGTGAGGCCTAAAACATCACAAAAAATTATTTTTGTAATTTTCTTTATGCAAGAAACAGTAGAAATTGTTACCACTTACAAACCAGAGGAAATGAACATGAAGCCAGTGCTACCAGCTGAGCGTGCTGATGTGTGCAGAGCTGTGCTGCTCAGCATTTTTCCTCTCCCTCTGTCTACTCCACCACAAACCTAGGGAACTTCCTATTTTTGTTTTCCTCGTGTATAAACCCCTGTGTTACTCGAGTAATGTATGGCTATCAGAAATATTTGTGCATTTTCCCACGTAGTTGAAGCAAGTAGAGAACCTTAGAAGCGAATACGACATTGCCCGGTACGAACAATCACACGGAGGGAAGAGATACAGGAGCACTGCCACACACTGGGGGTCTACACCTAATCCTGCCGTGCCTTGCTCGTCCTGGAGGGGCTGCTGCAGGCACTCGGTGCCACTCCCGGAGCAGGGATGTTCCCTCGTGTTCCACAGTGAGTGCTCAGTTCAGCCCGCTTGGAAGTGCACAGTAGGTGTCATTGAATTGCTTGGATAAATGTGCTGGAGGCATCACCTTTCCCAATGGTGCCAGTGGTGCAGCCTCCGTGGAAAACTCTGTTTGTTGTCTCAGCTGGAAAGGAGGTTCTTTGGGGGAGAGGGGGGGAAAGTGACATTTTGTGATCCTCTTCCCTCCCCCAGAACCACATCAGCTTATACTGCGTTCATGCGGATGTCTCCAAAGGGAATTTCTGTAGCTGTTTCTGGAGTAATGCTTTTCAGAATACGCTGTGGGAAAGAAATCAGACATGGATTGATTTTAGAGGCAATACATCTCATGTCAGCCATTTAGAAAGAGATTAATAACAAAGTATGACTTTGAGTTACACCTCTTGAGCTACTTAAGAGTGTTTCAGGCCTCTGTTAGCACTATGAAGATGGAAAGTGCTATAGAAGGTCACAGCAGTATTTGTAAAATTATTTGTAACCTAATTGGAATCAAAGCTTGGCAGATGTCATATTAATGATTTAGGACTTTGCAGTTTTAGGACTTGGATACCCTGAGCCAACTAAATATATTCTTTATGAACTGGTATTTATTTAAAGTTAGAATAAATCGCAGTATTGTCATTACAGATTTATGGCAGAGAAATTTTAGTAAATGTGTGAAAGCAAAACAAGCTTTTCTTACAGATACACACCAGGAAATGAGCCTTTCACTGCCTCATTTGCTTGGCTGAGGGATTTTGAGTGTCTGGGGTGAATTTTAGGAAGACTCTCCAGTTCATCAGAGCTTAAAAAATTACTCGTTGTAACATTTTATAAGAAATTGTCAGCAGCCTCAGTAAGAACTGGGGAGATTTGTGAGAATTTGGGAACAGAACAGCCAGTCATGATATTTTTAGGAATCCCCTCCTTCCTAACAGTCAAAGAGAAGCAAGAGAACATCAGGGATACCTCCTTAAGTGTCCCTGGGGTGATGACCAAGCGATAGACCATGTAGATGGGAATGAAGATGATGGAGGAGGTTCCTATGCAGTAACCCACAACTGTGGTCCAGTAGGGATAATCATAATCAAAAAGCCTCAGCTCAGGAGGGCTGGACAGAAAGCTGCAAGTGACAAACTGAAAGAGAAAAAGGAGAAAGTGTGAATATGTGGATTTTCATGGCACGCACTTTGGGCAACTCTGTTAACACTGAAAAAAAATCCTAAATTACGTGAGTGTAGATTGAAAACAAATCAACATCAAATCATGAAACAAAGACCAAGAGGATCCTTCCCAAAACAGGTGCTCTCCATTCTACACTGCTCTTTGTCAGAACAGGAAAAGGAAAAAAAGTCAGCTTAGTTACTGCTGTTGGATCATATTCCTGAGCACATCATTCATGACTGAAAAATTCCTTAGGAAACAACAAACACTTTTAGTTGAATATTACAGGAATAATATCTGTGACTGTCCCAGGAAGGATCTCTGACAATTTTTTTTCCAGAGTATCATCAGAAGCTCGGGATTTACCAGCAAAACTTCCATACAGAAATGACATCCTACATCCTGAGCTTTCCTTATTTTAGGTGGGTTTCCACAGGGAATACAAATAGCTCTGCCTGGTAGCCACATCCCCAGAGCTCTGTGCCTCTCTATTTTGCTGGTTTAGGATTACAAAGAGGACAGAAGTATAAAAATTACTGTGGTATGACATTTTAATAATAAGACTTCTCTTTCTAGGGGTAATAAAATCAAAGTCTGTTAATTATGCCTTGATCATTACAAGTGTTTTGAATTCACTCTGTAGGTCTTAAATCTACATTCTGTGCTTCATAAACTCCATCTTGACCTGCTCTGCTCCCACTAAGGCCAGTCAGAATAAAAGATAGCATGGACTAATTTTGAATCAGGAAATGAACACTTTGTGTTCAAATGTTATTAATAACACTGCCAAGCCAAACACTGGGACAGTATTTCCAATTCTGAATTATAGATTTATAGTGGTTGCAATTAACTGCTGGAAATTTTAAGTGGAGTATTCTAAAGTTGTCCATCAGCAGTTGCTGAGACAGTGTATTTACTTATCTTAGTTCCTCCTCTGACAGTATGTTTCATCAGCTTTTATTGCTACATTTTTCTGAGGTAAACAGTGCAGGGGGGGAGTTACTCAGAATCCAGACTTATTCAGCTAATTCAACTGCAAAAATCCTTAAAATTGTGATTTGGTAACAAGACCTTGCAGCATTGTATTAGGTTTGTCATTAATTGAGCCTTTTTTGTTTAACAAAAATTGTTACTAAAGAACTTCACAAGAGAATTCTGGAATTAAGCTTTTAGAAGGAGCTGCATTATTCAGTGGTGATTTTCTTGGTGCTGGAAAGAAAACGCTCTAAAGAAAACTCACCAGAAGGAAAAGTGGACTAATTGCAACCCAGCAAACTCGCCAGTACCAGCCTGGGGCAGAGCCCAGCATTTCTTTCACGTCGTTGCAAAACTGGGTGATGCCTGTGGACACAAGTGGGAGAAGAGGGATGACAGCAGATCTAAGATTTTCTTAAGTAGATGCTCAACACTTTCTAATGCCCAGCAAGTAAATTCAGGAATCTATCCCAAAAGACCATTTTGTTCCTGTAACTCTTAATTTTACAAAATCCTTCATTATTCTAAATTATACCTCCTGTTACTTTTAGCTGTCTGTGTACTTCTCTCAGAGAGCAATTTACACTAATTCTCACTACTTTAGTTACCAGTGAGGCTGTAAAAAGCTTTTGTAAACTTTTTTCTGGGGACATGGGTGGTGTTGTCTGCAGAAACAGAGGCAATGCTGAGCTGCAGGAGCTCAGGAGTTTGGGTTCGGGTGTTTGAAGGTACCATAGAACCAGGACACAGCCACTGCCTCCAGGAACACGACGGTCAGGACAGCTGGACCCGTGGCATATTCCTCAAACAGCTTCACCACATATGCTCCTCCCTGGAAAAGAGATCAAGCTGTCAGTGTGCCCAGGATGCTGCCCTGCTGCTGGTTGGTGCTGCCTTTGGCTGGAGCAGAACATTCACAAGGGAGGAATTCACCCAGTTCTGTCACTTTGTGGCTGTTCCTACCAGGGAAACCTGGTGAGCTGCTCACCCTCTGTGGACACGCCTCACCTGGGGGCTGCCATGAAGAGAAGCTAAAATCTGCTGGCTCTTCTGACTGGATTTTAGTGAACAAAGGGGATTTTACAGGATGGCTTTTTGCATGCCCTCTTTCTCCACCAGGGATCATAGCTACTGAACAGCAAATAAATAAAATGTTTCTTTGCTTTCTTTCCATTTGGGATCTAGAACCACGGAGGAAGAGACCTCTTGCAGAGGAACTCAGAATCTTTGTACAGCAAACACTTCACATAAGAGGGAAGTTACACATAAGTGAGCAAGTGGAGTGAAACATGACAGGAAAGCCAAGTATTTCTTTATATTTCCCTTGTGATCATCACACTCATTATTCAAAAATTGCTTGTTGTGGGAATGAAATCCACAAGCCCCATGGGAACAATTTGATGTGACTAATGATGATTTCTGCCTTGAAACAGTGAGAAAGGGGCAGGAAATCCATTACTAGATTTTTTTAAAATTCAAAATACATTTTACACATTGTGAAGATTATAATAACTATTCCTGTTATTTTTAAACACAGAGATTTTGGGAATAAGAAATAAACCACATAAAAATGTGGCTGGTTGTCTACTGACTGATGATCAGCACCATTTATGATGTGTAGCACGTAATGAGTTGCAATAGGATCATTTTGCAACATATTTCCTAGTGAAATATCATTCAAATTTATTCCAAGTAATAGATTTCTAATGCATAGAGAAAACAGCTTGGAGGTTCAATCTGATTTCTTGAAACTCTCTTCAAAAAACCCTCTCCAAGGTGTCACTGGCAGGAAGCTGCCAGTGAGGGAGGCTGAGGGTGGGTGAAGTACTCACAAATGTCAGGGTTGCCAGCGACCCCAAAAAGCAAACGATGGTCAGACCAAGGACAAACAATTCCCTGCGTTTGCCCCAGACATGTGGGAATTCATCCAGGACTCCAGTAATCACTCCCTCTAGTCCTGCAAACTGAAAAGCATGGAAAAGTCACTGGGAAATAGAGGGCAGTGTTACCTGCTTAGAAGTATGTTTGAGTGCTTAAAGGAGCATTGCAGCATTGGTGCTTTGTTCTGTTGTAGAGTTGGTGTGGGGTTTTTAGACAAGTCTTTCCTTCTTACTTTCTAAAACTCTTTAGGGTGGGGATTTATTGTTCAGGTATCTGTGGGGTGCACTGTCATCCAAAGGCAGTCCTGTGCTACAGGCACCAGGATGTGGAGAAATCAGAGGTGGTTCAGTAGGACCAAGACTGGGAAATCAGCTGAGTTCAGCCCTGCTTGAAGGAGCTGATTCTCCACCTGTAAAACCAGACTCACACGACAATTTTTTAGTGTATCTCCAGTTCCCACCTTTTAAATCCTAATTGTGTGAAAAAACTCCAGATTTGTAAGTTTACAAGAAAGAAAGGACTCTGGAAGGCTGCATTCAAGCAGGAGAGTATAAATCTGGTGCTTTGCTTGTATTTCAGGGTCTTATTAATTGTGACAGCATGACAGTGACAGATCACTTGATTATATTCAAACCTATTCAGATAAAAATTGGAATAACAGTTGCTGTCTTACAGAAGGCAGCTGGCACTGCCAGTCCTGCTGCAAACCCCTCAGTGCCAGTGCAGAGTTTGTATTTCTGTTTCTGTGGTGCCTGAGGGGGCCAGGCTCTGTCCCCTGCTGGCTACTCACCGTGCTGTCCAAGCCCAGCGTGAGCAGCATGAGGAAGAAGATGATGGCAAAGAAGGTGGAAGCTGGCATGTTTGCAATGGCCTCTGCGTAGGTGATGAAGAGCAGGCTGGGTCCTGGAGCAGAGAGATGGGATCACTGTTAGGACAGGCTGTGCATGGTGTCTCCCAGGGAAAACTTCTCTCCCCAGGCTGCTTTGCCATGTGCAGTTACCACCATCTGTGAAACTGCAATCTGGCTTTTATACGTGGTATTTATAGGCTAATTTCTTTAGCTGTAACAGTGCCCAATAAAGTCAGCATCCTGAATAATATACTAAATATTTCTCATCACTTGGGCTGCTCTCAATCTAGAAGTACCTATACAAATATATTCTATCTTAGAAGCAGTTTGAGATGTTGAAATGTTAACCTACCTGTGTCTTTGGCAACCTCTGAGACATCTTCATTCCTCATCTCAGCCATGTACCCCAGCACGGTGAAGATGACAAACCCAGACACAAAGCTGGTCAAGCAGTTCACGGTGCTGGTGACCAGAGCATCTCTGCAACAGAAGACCTAACTCTCATCAGGGACCTAACTCTCATCTGCACCTGCTAGAAAGGGTTTACAACCTCTTGTTCCACAATCTAGACAGACTCCTAGAAAAACTAGGGGAATACAAGGAAAAAATGTGTAGCAGTTTTGAAAGAAAGAGGAAAAAACCCAACAACCCATGACTGCTTTTTCTTCTCAAATCCGTACAGGTGCTGTAACATCAGTCTGCCACTGGATTAATGCTGGCTGAATCCTGCTGTTTTAAAAGAATAGGAAATACTACATGGATATTAAAGAATTGAGAATTTTATTTTAGATGTTAGAAATAGATTTTTTTTCAGGTAACAAGGAAAAAACATAAATTGCCTTTCTGCTTGAGACTATGAAGTTATTTTTTAACTGACTACTGAGATTAAATAACTACAATGTGATGGCTTGGCAGGGGTTTAGTCCATTTTGTTGTGGCAGGTTTCTACATTTTAGACCTCTTCCTGTAAAATTAGTAAAAATTATCTTACTTTAAGGTAGGCAACAGAGGAGAGATGAATTAAATGTAACCTGCTTGAGATTGCAGGTACTCTGTTACATTTAATTCTGATTTCTATGTACACAGGTCTGACAATTTAGTGCCTGTTTCTTTTTCATAAATACCCACAGTTATATCTTTAAACTCAATTTTACTTATAGAATAAGGTAGAACTCACTGGTAGCAGTTGTTGTGGAATTTGTTGTAGCTGGAATAAGCCAACAGGACCCCAAACCCAGGTCCCAGGGAGAAAAAAATTTGAGCTGCTGCATCCACCCAAACCTGAAAAATATAGAAGGCCAAGAAAAAAAAATGCCATGAAACAGATTGAATGAGTTTGGCATATTCAGAATATCACTTAGGGCTACAAAAGGGTTTTTCACTGGTCTGCCTATGTCCTAGTCCTGGTCTAACAGACACTCTGTTGAGAGAGCTGTTGAAATATGAATGTTTGTTGTACAACTGTTGTGGCTGTTGTACTTGTGACAGCATCTTAGATTAATTCAGTCAATTGCCTGTAATCAATTTAACACAATTTTGCAGTGTATGGAAAACTTTATACTCATTATTTTGAAGTCTTCCAAATCTTCCTCCAAACTCTGTGTGCTGTGGAATAGCCCTGTGCTTGGCAATGTGTCCTCCAGGCTATGTAGACTTTTCCTAGATTTATGGAAATCCACTTGACTGTGTGGATGCAGTTCTGGTTCTTGGGGCTCAATTTAGCTTTGTTGTAGCTGTGACAGATGCAAGTGTGATGATCTTGTTATGAAAAGCTTGTTGTACTTGAAAAGTGGCCACAGCCCTAATGAGTAATGTTCTAAAGTACAATATCAGCTCTCTTTCTGAAGGTGAAAGTCCTCATTCATTTATTCTCTTTTGATTGAAACATGGAGTTCATTACAACTCATTTCTAATATTCTCTCCCATCGTGTGAGGCCATCCTGTATCACCCAGACAGAGCTCTGTCATCACCCAGCACACAGATTGCAATCTGCTGTCCTCACTCCAGATACATCCAATACAATATCAATGTCCTTTATTGCTTTTTCAGAAGATGTGGTTCCTTATTGGAGATGCTGCTTTATCAGAGACTGGTGTCTTTTCATTTCCTCTTCATTCAAAACTCTCCATATCAGCTGGGCAGCAGCAGACTTGCAAACACTGGAAATTTTTAATCTTCGTGTTTGTAGTGTTTATTGCATTGGGGTTTTTCCATCACCCTCCTCACAAGACACTTTCACAGGCAGTGGAGTGAGCACAGCCTTGAGCCTGATGGATTGCTTGTCATCCACGGAGTCAAGGCTGGATCAGACACTGGAGGGCCTGGGGTTTGTTGGTTAGCTCAGTCTGTCCTCATTCCTGCTGTCCTGTCAGATTTTGGTGGTGCATGCAGGCCTGACTGATTTATTCCTCCTCCACAGGCACTTACATGAGTTACTGGGCCAGGGTTTAGTTGGTATACATGGGCTCATCTGCCAAAGCTTGTTACAGGATGGAGGCAGAAGTTTCTGTTCCAGAACCTGCACTATTTAAATAGGGGCAGCTGTGGAATGTATAGAGCTGTACTCATCCCCTTAAGCCAAAAATCTGCAGCTCCACCACTTGTTAGGGTTTAATACACTTTTCTCAGTGTGACTCTCACAGGGGAAGGATTTTGTTGCAATGTAGGAGCACTCACAGCTTCTCTCTCAGTGTCAGCCTGGTCACCATTTTCCTGGTGAAAAAGTGTTTGTTTTCTTGTTTTCTTCTAATCAGATCACTCATTCTGTTCAGCCACTGTATGGGAGCTCTGCCTGTAGTTCAAGCTAAATTGAGGGTGGACTCTTTAAAATTCTTTATAATTATGGAAAGAGCATGGGCTTAGGCTTTTAGGTCCATGCTAAGATATCTGTTCAGTCATGCTCTGTGCATCTATGGTGATACATGGATAGGCTGAAAGCAAATCTCCCTTTTATAAAGTTCTTTACCTCAGTGGCCAGGAGTTTCTGCCAGTCAGGTTTCAAGTAGTAGAGGACACCTCTCCAAGCCCCAGGCAAAGTTGCACCTCTCACAAGCAGGATGAAGAGGATGATGTAAGGGAACGTGGCAGTCACCCAAACCACCTGTGGGGGAACATGGGGAGAGAATTTGCCAAAGTTAGCAGGGATAATAAAAATTAGTTCATCGTATTATATGTCTTAGCATTTATAGCATCTTCATGTGAGCTTCTCTGCAGGTCTGTAAACAGGCAGTTTGCACATCTGAACCCTTTCCCTGGCAGGGTTGGTCCTGCCCAGAGAACAGTGGTGTCACTTTTTGTTCTTTATTGCTTGGATAAGAGTAGCAGTCACTGTACAGCGAGTGCTCCCCAAATACATCATCTGCCCATAATCCTGTCATGAAAACAACCTGAGCTGATCCCCTGGCAGTTAACTGGCTCAGGTAGAACTGCCTCTAGACAAGCTGTGTGTCTTGCTTTTGCATTCACCTTGCCAGATGTTTTGACCCCTTTCCAGATGCTGAAGTACACAATGGTGAAGATGAGCAACAAGCAGAGGGTCAGCTGCCAGCTAATGCCCCCCAGGTCATCCAGCCCATTGGACCTGTGCACCTGCAGAACCTGGCGGCTGCAAGAGGAAAGAAAAACACAGTAGAGATACTTTTTAAACAAATGCTTACATTAAATATGCATTTAACACTCCCATACTGTGATCTGAGCATTACAAGGAAACTTGAGATCTTGATAAGCAGCCTTCAAAGTCATGACATTTTGGAATAATTTTATTTTACTTAAAAGTTTGATATTAACAGCACACCAGTGATGCTAAATGACAGCAGACAGCAACTGGGAAACTCCTAAAACACAGAGCACCCCCCATGCACCCTAAGCTTACACCTCCCTCCAAAAATCCAGTGATTTGAAGAGGGTGCCATCAACAATCAGCCCTGCTGCCCTCTGAGGAAAACCTTGCTGGTGTTCCAGCAGTCTGGCTACCACCACCGTCCTCACTTACATGCACTTACGTATAAAATTCTTCTGCAGGAGAGATGGAGTGCAGGGACCAGCTGACATTGTCCTTGCTGAAGTAGTTGGTGCAGTTTCCTGTGTTCCAGGGGTTTGTGCAGCTGGTCCAGGGCAGCTCCGCCGTGAAGGAGGAGATGAGGTAGTAAAAAGCCCAAGCCATGATGGTGTTGTAGTAGGAGGCTACGTAAAGATCTATGATACAAATGGCAAAGCCAATTCCTGGAGAGGCAGGCAAGAATTGCATTCAGTCAGTGTAAGTTTTAGGCAAAAAAAGAAGAGAAAAGGAATTGGTTATCACATCAACAACCATTTGTCTAAGGCAGCTCTGCAGGAGGAGCACACTCCCAAGTGTTTACAACACTGGCATCTCTTGTGACTTCAGAAATACTCTGATTCCAGCAAAGCATCCTTAATTGAGACAGAACATTCTTATAAAGAGATGTTTTCTATCTGTTCCTAAATTTCTGCAATTTAGAAATATGCATCTTGCAGTCTCAGTAAATATAAAGACAGGATCAGAGCTTCAGCACTGGGAACCAATGTAAGTGAGGATATGGAACAGTTCCTTTGATTCTTTATCATTTTAGGTTTGGTCAGCCTCTCTCTAATCAATTTGAGTTGCATACTGTATGTGTGTACAAGAGTCCACAGACATGTACAGATATACCTGGAGTTTTAGTAAAGCTTTCTTTATAAAGCCAAAATCTTGTGTAGAACAAGGCTTACTTGGCTTTATGAGATTTTCTTTTTTCCCCCCCCAAGATGCCACCTTTATAGGAAGATTTTCCAGTTATTCAGAAAGTTCAATTTCCCTTTATTACCTTTGAATATAGGACATATTTTTCTCCAAATGGAAATACAGCCATTCCTGTGGTATTGTCCTAGTGCTAATTCCATATAGAAGAGAGGAATCCCTCCAAAGAGGGCCATGATTGTGTAAGGAATAAGGAATGCTCCTGCAAGAGAGAAAGTAGATGATTGTAACTCTTCACAGACTTCTCCTCCAACATTACCAGCACTCCATAAACAGGAGTTCCTTTTATTTCACAGGGAAAATGCATATCCCCTCCCTAGCCAGCAAACCCCTGAGTTACTGTGGGATTTCTCATGAGAGTAACTACTCAGCAGTGTGAACATGAAGCATCACCCAGGCCAAATTTCTCACATTTCTTCAAAACAGGATTCACCAACACTCCACTGACTCTCACAGCTGTGAGATGGGCTACAGATAAAATTATAAAATAAATAATAAAATGCATTTATTACATCTGAGAAACGAAAGTCCTTTCTAAGATCTCCTTGATTAGATTTTAGATTTGTATTTTGTCTCTTATGTCAGTGAGTCAAAGACCCAGCCTTCCTCATGAGTTGGTTTAGACATGTTGGTTTATCAGATTTTAAAATACCCCTTGGGAAAGGGATTGAGGTGTTGGAGTGTAGGTAGGTACCTGGTTCTCAGCTTCTAGTTGTGCTGTGCTAAACAGCTTTTCTGTGATTATCCTATCCCAATATTTAGGTTTTTCAGTGAATAATTTCTCCTTGATCATTTGTTACATATGATATTTTAAAAGCCACTAAATCATCCATTTATAAACCAAGAAATTCAGCACTAAGGAACAATGAGCATGAGTGGACACTGACCTCCTCCATTCTGATAGCAGATATAAGGAAATCTCCACACATTTCCCAGATCCACTGCATATCCAATGACAGAGAGGAGAAAGTCAATTTTTTTACTCCAGGTCTCCCTGTCCTCCAGCTCCATCAGCTGCTGCTGAGCCTCGGCCCCGCAGGTGGTGGACGTGGTGGTGGTGGTGGTGGTGGTGGCTGCTGGGGCCGTGCCCTGGGCATCCTCCACCTCTCCATTGCAGGGAGCTGAGCTCTGAACCCCTGAATAACCATTGGAGATCTGAGCTGCCTCCCCTTTATCCCCCTGGCTCTGGTGGACTTTGTTGCCATCCTCCACCAGCCGTAGGGCAGATTTAGGGTTCCTGACCAGAAGTCCATTCTCTTTACAATCTTCTCCTTTGCTACAGTCTGAGGCATCTTTCTTGGAAGTCAGGGGCTCTGTCTCATTGCTTGTGGTCTTTTTTTCCATTTTTGCTGAGATTTGTTCTGGTCACTTGCAGATAGGCAGCACCACAGGGTCCCTTCGGGGTTTGTCTTCCCACACCTTTATTCCCAGCACTTTTAGAATTCCTCTTCCATACTTAAATCCATCAGATGGAAGGCACAAGCACCATCTAAGAAATGAGAAAGAGTTGAAAATCCATTACAAGCTTTACTGGTGTTGGTAATTTTCAAGTTACAGCCAGCAGATTCTGTGATTAAAATACAGAGGTAATTAACCATTACAGCATGCAGTGTGAATCATGGAGCAGATAATCTGGGATTTTGTCCAGAGAAAGGCAGGTAGAAATCATCCTCTTTGACAGCAGAACCTGGTGTACCTGGATCACACCCTCTCAGGAGGATCTGCTGGCATTGCTGGACACCTCACACCCAGTCACAGTCCTGCTGTCTTCTGGTATCACCTTCTCCTCTGAACACGGCTGGACTCCCAGTTGGCAAGCTGAGGGCAGAGCTTAGTGGGACTTTTATTTTCATTTTCCTAAGTTCATCCTGCAACTCATCCACTCATCTTGTGGCAATTTCTAGATTCACCCGGTATGAAGGGGAAAGAATTCATTAAACAAATATGAGATAACCATGATATAAAAATTACATTTCATAACCACCTTTCTTGAGAAATCCCAGTGTCTGCTTTGTTAAACAGCAGATGTGGAAGGCTTAAATGAAACTTTAGAAAAGTATTTAAATCTCAGTGGTTTTGCATCAACTAACTTTTGAGTTAGTCAATACCAATAACAAGAAGGAGAGGTCATAAACTTCAATTTGATTCTTCTCATTAAGATCTAATATGTGAGTCTAAAGGACAAAAATTATCCCAATTTTATCTGACTCCCTGGCAAATAAAGCATCTTTCATTCAGTTTGGATCTGCTGGTCCCAGTCCTGGGAAGGGTGGTGGGCACTGCTCCTGTGCTCCTGCCCCCTGCCAGCAAAAAAACCCCAGGCACTGGGAGGATCCCTGGCTTCTCTGCCCTCTTCTGATGTGCTAAAAACAGAATCCAAAGGAGATAAACCATCCTGAAATAAAGTGTAACACAATTAACTTTTCCTGCAGAACAAAGATAACAGAGAGGGAGTTGTGATTCTGTGAGCAGATCATGTTTTGTTTTCTGCTGATTTGTTCAGGTAAACACCCAGCTGCCTTTACCCAAGAAAACCTTGGAACAGGAGCTGATCCCCTGTGCTGTAAATTCCCCAGGGCAGTAACCCTGCTTTATTGCTAGCAAAGAGTCACACAAGCTACACCATGCCAAGATTAAATTTTTACAATTACATCTAATTTTTCCCTTTCAAAACATTTCATCATGGTAGTAAATATCATTGTCACATCCTAGCAGAAAAAAAAAAGCATTGCTTCACTTACAACTACAGGAAAAAACTAAAGCAAGAAGGGATATGATTTGCTTATTTCTAGAATTTGCTGATTATCAGAGCTATTAAAACTCAAGTTTTTCCCAGCTTTCCACCATTTGCAAAGACAGTTTGTTAAACATTTTCTAAACATTTCTCAATGCAAGTAGAAAGAGAAGGAAAGTTATTGAGCTGCAGAGCAAACAAGAGGATGGTTTTGAGATAAAAATCACTTGAAAATATTGCTTATAACTTTCAGAAATATTTGGTTCTTCAGGTTTGCCTTCTGTCTCTACCCAAATAGTCTTTTTTTCTGTCATACAGCGAGCACTGCATCATTAATGTGAATTCTTACAAGAGCAAGTGCTACACTGCTGTTAATTAACCATCCACAAAGACTGAAATATCTTCAAGTTCCAGAGAAAAACACCAGGGCAAAGAACAGGAGGTTCTCTTTTACCTGCAGGACTATAAAACCTGAATGCCTTTGCAGTCCAAAACCTTCCAAATGTCCCAAAAGAAGTTCTGGAGATGGAAACAGCCCTGGTGGCCACACAGAAATCCAAAGGAAGGCCAAAGCCAATCCTCCCTTTGAATAGAGCATGGCAAATACCAGGTGGGAATATGGAAAAGTAACCTGAGCCCTTCTGGACTTTACACCTCTCACTCATAAATGGGAACACAGTAAAGGGTGTTGATTTAACTGCATTATCTCATGGGACTAATTTTTCCATACCTGAGGCTTAAACTCTCACTGTGTTTGTAAAACTCTTTATTTCTGCATATTTGTAATGCTTTCTTTACTAAGGGGAGGTCAAGGAGTGTATTGTTGATATCCAAGATTTGTAACAACCAGGATTGTTGTCCATCCAGACCTAAACTCCTCCTGTTCTTCTGCACACCACAGGAAGAAAAAAAAAATCATATTATTTGAAATACTTTGGTTGAACTTTCTGTAGTTCAAGCCTCAAATATGCAAAATTACATGTGAATTTTCAGGGGCTCCAGCCGAAATCAGAACTATTTCTTTCTGAAAAGGAATTACAGCTTGTCAGCTGTCCTGGGAAATCTCTGGAGTGATGAAGTCCATGGCTACACAGTGGAATTCACAGGGGCATAGTTGGCACATGCAAGCAGAACAGTTTCAGATTATTTCATTACACCATAAAAAATTGTGGGAGAATGTACATTTTTCTTTGCTTTGCTACAAATCAAGAAAAAAAAGAAAACCTGAAGGCACTGTAAGCAGTACAAAAAGTGTCAAGATCTGCAGAGAGAGCTCTTGGGGTGGGAAATATGCCTGGACACCAGGGTAGATATCCAGGGGACAATGACCCCAATAGTGAAGGATTTTGCCCACCTCATCCTCCACAGATCCCCAATTCAGGTGAATGAATGATGACAGCAGTGATCTCAGAAATAACAATTTATTACCTGTTTTCAATCTGTGCTGTCGCAAAGGTTGCTGTTACATAACTGCACCTTGGCTCCTTATCAGCCCTAATTAGCTGCAGGAGAAAAAGAGATAAAAAAGGGAAGAAACCAGAGCTGTGTGCTTTCGTTTCCTTTTGATCTGTGCTTGGCAGACTTTGTGACTTTGTTCCTCTGGGAGGCCCTGGTGCCCTGAGCTGGGGTTGTTCTGCCGGGCAGCTCCCTCCAGGAGCACGTGGAATGTGCCAGCCCTGGGAATGTCACCCTCCCTGAGCAAAGAGTGACTAAAGAGGAGTGACCCTGGAGTCCTCCACAGCTCTCCCAGCTTTGTTGAAAACATTTGGATGGATAAGTGAAGACATGTGTTTCCACACATGTTGCTGCAGCCACCAACGCAGTTCACATCAGTCAAACATTAATTAAATTATATTTATTTATCTCCCGCATGGAGATGAGCTTGAACCAACACTGCAGAAGTAAAATCCCTGCATATTCCTTGATGCACAAATCCGGGTCTTTTGCCTGTCGCAGAGCAATCCTCGAGGAGCATCCCTGGCCTGGAGCCCGCTTCCTGCTGCTCCAGTGTTGGAGCATCTCCCGTTTATTTCTGGAAGCTCGCAGTGACCTCTCCTGGCAGTGTGGGAATCCCTCGCCTTTCATGCTCTGCCACAGAATAAACAACTCTTCCCAGCACCACAACAGCGGGATTTTCCTGCTCTAGGCACTTTTTAAAGGAGGAATTGGCTTTTAATATGTCTGGGAGAGCAAAGCGATGGGGTTGAGGTGCAGCAAAGAGCACATGCAGCAAGGGAGGCAAATCCGGAGTCACCGGGAGTTGCTGAGTTTGAGGTGGGGCTGCAGAGCCTTCCCCAGCCCTCACCCACCCCCTGTGCCTCCCATTTTAACCCTCACAGCTGCAAAATGTGTAGGTTTGTACAAATATCTCTTCACACCAATGATGTTCTCATTTCACGTGCTGATTCCATGGAAGTGGGGAAGCAGCACTCGCTGGGCTACAGGAAAACTCAGCTCCCACCTTCCCTCCCCCTGCTCCTCCATCCTCCTGCCTCCAGCCTTTCACATGCAGGCACTTGCAGGGAATTGAAGAGCTTTGAACCTGAAGAAAAGTCAGCCCAGGGTGTTGGCAAACAGAATCAAACGCTGGGATGATTCCTGTTAACTTGACCTAAATCTCACATTTATCACAAAGAATTTGAGATGGTTGAAGTTACAGCTGACTCACACGACACCTTGCAGCTCTCCCAGGCAGTTGAGCAGAAATGGAAAGAGTCCAAGGACATTACTTTTATCTCAAATATCAAGGAAGAAGTTTGTATGACAAGATAGAATCACTCACCCCAGGCAGGAGAGGGCTGTGCTGTTTGCCTGGACCTGTTCTCACCTCTGAGCCACAAATGAGCCAGAGAGGTTTCATGATTTTCCTCTGAGTTTGCACAGGTCAGGAGCAACCCTTAAATCAAAGTATCACAGAATAGATATCCCCATACTGTGAGGACTTGTTAAAAAATTTAAAATTTCAGCCAATTAAATTGCATTGCTCTCAATTATGGTGGATTTTACCTGCTGTGTGTACTACACAAGTCATATTTAGGTTCATAATGCTAAAAAGAAGTGGTGCCTTTTGGTGTTGAATGTGTTCAGTTTTACTGATTTCTTTAAAAAATGAGTACCCAAAATGTCCTTTCCTGTTAGCTCATTAGCAAGTGTGACAGTCTGTATTTCAGATTTCAAAACCTGATAATCGAAACTGCTTGGGAGCCACAGAATTGGGGCATTAGGTTGTAAAGCAGATCTAAGCTGATATCCAGACCATCCCTCCACAACTGAAAATTGATTTATTCAGGTGATTTTTTTTTAGAAATTCTTTCTAGTTGAAGAGAATCAAAATAAGGAGTGATCAAACCCCACTGAAATTAATGGTCCAGTGAATTGTAACAGGTTTGATCCCAGTGCCAATTTAAATGTTACAAAAGTTGGGTACTTTGGCACAGCACTGTGACCTGGGAGTGTTTTAAGAGGAATCTTTGAGCATGTAGGTGACAAAATGGACAAAATATTCTTTGTGTGGATATTTGCAGGGCTCCAAGGGCTCCCTAAAGTTCCTACTAAAGCAGAGTGAGCTCAGCAAGTCCTGCTGGTGAGACAATGGCCCTGAAAGCCCTCAAAGGCTGCTTCCCAAAGAGTGGCACAAGGAGAGGTTAACTCCTGTATTCCCAGAGAAGGCTGCACATGGGTGAGATGGGAAAAGAATTCCTCTGAAAGCAGCACTTTGGGGGAAATAGAAACCTGCACTGAGAGTTGTACATCACAATCTTGTCCCTGTCTCAGTCTGAAATTAAAAAGTCGTCGGGAAAGAGAGATTTTTACCTTTACAATTCTGTAGAGAAGACAGGCACTGTGCTGTAGTGGGAATACTGCCAAACTGGTGTCAGTCATTTAAAGAGCAGGGAGGAGGGGAAATGCATTTTTTTGGCTTGAGAGTGTCTGTGTGTAGTGCAAGGAAACAGATAAGCTTGGAGGGGATGATATTGCTTTTGTATTCTTCCTCCAAATATTTATATAAACTTGAAGGAAGGGTCATAAGACATCACTAAATAAATGGAGCACCATCTCTTGGTAACAGATGATGTTCCTCTGAAGGGGATTTGTTAATGGCTATCTCCAAATTACAGCCCTGAATTCAGGCTCCAAGTTCTACTCAAGTTCTGTATGAAACATTTATCCCACAGGCAGGGCTCAATGTGTTCTGTCAGTTCTACAAGATACAGAGCTGCAAACACACAGGCTGGGAAAAAGAGTTCAAACATGAGCACCAGGAAGGAGATCAAGACACAGAATTAATATTTCTTTAGGCTGTTACTAATGAAAACTCAGGTAATTATATTTCCATGGAAGAAAGCAGGAAGGAACTTTAACACACTGCAGGTTTCCGTGTGTGGGAATAATTTTGTGTTGTTATTAAATTCTAGTTTTGGGGTAGTTTTTCTTAATTTAACCATCTGAAATTCATTACACCCTGTCCAATTAGAAAATGCTCACAACAGTCACATGCTATATGAGAAGTTTGCAAAGTATTCCCCAAGAAAATGATGGTTAATTCACCATCAAAATCACCAGAAGATGCAGCCCAAGTGTTTGAGCCCTTCCCTGGTAAATGTCTACAACCCACACTAAAAAAATGCCACAACATTTTCAAGAATCCAAGTCCATTAAATGCTTGATCCCTTTTCCCCCAGGCTTTCTTAACATATCAAAACATGTTTTCCTTGCCTATTTATATATTCAGTTGCATTTCATTCCTTAATTAAACTCCATATTTCTTAGTGAACTAACCCAGCAAGCCAGTTGGTTTCAGTAAACGTGATTGACTATAAATATATATAGGACATACTCTTCAGATTTATTACTTGCAATAAATCTGCCCCATTGAGTTCAATAATTTACTGTGCTGGAACCATTTACCTTTTAAAATATAACTTAATATTGTTAATAAAGCTCACTTCACCCTTTCAAAATAAATAACAGCCTAAATTGCCTATTTCTTCTTCTTTTTCCTTTTTCTGCTGCTTTCCTTCATTTTTCCTTATAGTTTAATGCTTTTTTTTAAGCTTTAAATGACTTTACATCTGTAATGCAGTTATGTGGACTGCCAAAACTCTCAAGTTTAGATTGTCAGAACATGTTCTGCTACAGGCATTTGACTCCCAACATTCATAACTGCTGGACAAGTGCCTGAACATGACAAAGTATGGAACAGCAGGAAAGAAATAAAAGGCACTAAAAGTTTTAAAAACTCAAGGAAAACTAGAACTAAAATCAATGTATCTTTTTTTGCCCCCAAAGCTTTGTTAAATGAAAAATGTTTTAGAAATTGTCAAAGACCTTAAAGCTGATTTAAAAACAAACAAAACCCAGAGTACAGATTTTACCCTGTCTCTCACACTTCAGATTTTATAACAGAAATGCAACGAGGAGGGAAAGTTAATGAAACTCCAGCGTCTGCTGCTGCAGGGGGGCAGCTCTGAGGAGCAGCTGTCTCTGTGCCTGTCTGAATTTCATAAAAGTGCCTCAGCCATGGCTGTGTAAAGACAAAATGATCAAGTACCTGTGTGCGGGGTGGGTCCGACGCGCTGCCCTCGCAGAGATCCAGGCTCGAGTCCCCTTCAGCCACATTTACCTCAGCCTGTGGGCACCTCAGCATCCTGGGGAGCTTTTTGTACACCAGTCCCCCTCACATGGTCTGATTTCCAGATAATCTGCTGCCAAAGAGCTCTTTAAGAATTTTTGCGTCACTTTAGTCAAATAAACTTTATGTTTCACCAGGGCTGCAGCTCAGTTTTCCTCCTAGAGGTGGGTGGCTACATTTGCCTGCTCTGATCTGTGAGCAGCATCCAATGAAGGCAGAGGCAGAAGGAAGGGGAGCTTTCCTGGGAAGGGACAGCTTTGCTGGATGTTGTTATAAATATAAATAACAGGATGGGGATGAGGATGGACACAATGAAGTTTTGAGGGAGTCAGTGAATTATAAATTTGTGTAGATTACAGGGGGATAGGGAGGACTGGGACATTATCACAATAAAAGGGCTTGGAAAGAAAAATTTCTTTTCAATAATCCTGAATAGGTTCACTGTTTTAATAAAGAAATAAGGTTTAGTTTGGTTCTAAAGCTTGAAGCACAAATTCTTTACAAGTATTTTGCTCCACAAGTAATTTCCTTTCTTCCTCTTACTTCTCTAAATACCTCACTCCACTTCTAACACGTTTTTTTCTCCAGTGTTTTTCATCCAGGATTTCTTCATTCCTGCACTCCATGACTTGTTTATAAAAGGTCATAAATCACAGGTCAATGCCATAGTTTAGGGGGCAGATTGAGGGGAAAAAAAGGTGGAAAAGCAGAATAGGGGCAAGTAAGAATAGCTTTGCTGTAAGCAGTTGCCAGTTTTCAGAATCTTCTTCCAAACAATTGAAAAGAAAATAAACTGGACACTGAAGAGCTGTAATTTGCACTTTCCTCTGCTGTCCCTGGTCCCTGACAGAGCCGCGGCCGGGCAGGGCGAGGCTCCTGCACCATCTCAAGGAGAGCTCGGGCATTGCAGTTCCACACACGAGGGACGCTCTGAAATCAGCTTTGTTTCTCATTTACTGCCCTGGGCACTCTCTTAAGGCCGTTTCGTCAAATTGAGCTCTTTTCCCTTCGCTTGCTGTAGAAATTCATTGATCTTTTCATGCAAACAGCAATACTCACCTCCTGTCTGCTGGGCTGGATTTCCCTCCTGTGTCCTGCTTTCCAAAAGAATCAGGATCAGTGCTCACCTCCCCTTGGCTGCAGGCAGGAAAGCCCCCCAGTTCGTGTCCTTGCCGCTGATATTCCTCCACGACCTTCCCTCTGTTTTGTCCTGTTCCAGACGGTTTGCAAGGACAGATCCTGTCACGCCTCACCCACCAAACCTTTCTGGAGGTCACAGCACAGTGTTTAATGTGCAAATATCCAGCTGTGGGTCAGACCACAGCTGGAGAGCAGCAATTTTTCTTTCTTGGGAGGATGAGTGGCACAAGGAATCTGCACCTTTACTTTCCAAACAGATTTCCAGCTCACCACTGCTGGGAGACTGGAAGGGGTTTTCCACACTCACTTTTTCTATCTACTTACAAGAAATAAATTTTCTCTACTGAAAGCCCTTCTGCTCATTACATAATTATATCTTGGGTTTTAAAAAATTTTAGAGGGATCATGATCTTTGTCTGAGGTTTTTCTCCATCTCAGTCTCTGCTTAGAGTAGGTTCTTTTATGCCTTACCCAGGCCTTTTGGTTCAGGTGTTTTTTTCATTATCTTCTGCAGCAGTTATTGGGTTTGGTTTTGTTGTGCTGGGTTTTTTCATTTTAAATTTCTTGCCAAATGGTCTGGAGCCTTTGGGACATAATAGAAATAACAGACTGGAGATTTCAGGCCAAACTCTTTAACCTTGTAACACCTTATTTATCTCATAAGTGAAAAACTTTCAGGGGCTGTAACTCATGAAATCTGGGCATTGGTGGGTGAAACTCTGATGATTTAGGGAAAGTATGAAAAAAAAAAAAAAGAGTAAGAAAATGGACTTTACACAAGACACACAGACAAAGCAGCTGCAGATTCCAGCACAAGGATGGGAATCATCACTCAAATGACCTCATAAAAGTAGTACCAACTGTACTGTGAGATCAGCAATGGCTCTGCAAGTGGCTCTGATTCACTGCCAATAAAAGGGTTGGAACCATTTTCCAAAGAACACAAACCAAACAAATCCTGCAATATTTGTTTGTTCCCATCTTTCCTTAGTTAGCAATCAGACTACGTTTAGAAGATATTACAATTGGCTTTGGGATAAAAGAAATTCTGATTGCCCTTCCCTGCTATTTTCCACACTGCTGGGATGCACATCTGGCAGTGGGATGAGTTTTGGAGAGGTTTTGTTATTTCCACTACAACTGTTTGAAGAGCACATTCCAATGGGGAAATCTGATTCCTAGAACTCACAAACCACCACTACACATAACCTCTCCTCAGTTCCCTCATTAGGAATTGTTGTTATTTTCTGCCACTCAAATCTGAAAGAGTTGACTTTCATAATATTAACTGTCAATATTTATCACCTATCAGGGGAAGTCTTTGAATTCTCACATGAAAACTGCATGGTTTTGTTGACAAACTGGAAAAGGAAACTATTAAGTCAGCTGGTTCCTCAGCAATCTAAAGATCAAGCTTTGTAAAGGATATATATGTATGAACTAAGGGAGAAATCAGCATTGAAATATAGCAGGCACTAATTGTTTTTTTTTTATTCTAACCAAAGCATCTTTTTAGCAGTTGTATGTTAACTTTTTCATAGTCTGGATTTACAGTTCACAGAGCTTTCTTTGCTGAGTGACAACAAATCAGCAAACCAGGCTTATTCCCACATGACTTCCATTCCATCCCTTGGAAAGTTTAATTTTTTATCATCTCTGAACCATCTCCTTTGAACTGACAGGGGTTAAATGGCTTGTTCCTCCAGCACACCCTCAGGAGAATAAACAATTCATTGGGAGCAATCCCCGGCTGTGAAGTCTCTCCACACACCTGGGGAGAGACTGAGGCTCTCCTTGGATCCAGCTGTGCCTTGTGCTGTGCAGGACCCTGAGAATTCCTCATGGCAGCTCCATCCTCACCCAGCTGCCTCCAGCCTTATCTCAGGGCTGCTGATCTCATCAGTGAGCTCTCCCTCAGGACAGAAGGGCAGAGTGACCCAGTGAAAGTCACATCAGCAGGGAATCCTTTCATGGGGAATCATTTCACCCACATTTCAAACTGCAGGTTAAAAACAGCCACCTGTAAAGTGTTTATGGATAACAAGAGCCTGCAGGCACCAATCCTTACCAATGTTTCCATGGCTGTCCTCCCACAGGGAGAGGAATATCCTTGACTTGGTGGCACCAGCACAAACCTCAAAACACTTTGTTCAACTGCCTGCAGAGGAAAAACCACAGCTCTCACCTTGGTATCTGCATTCCCCCCCCTTCCCCTTTCCAATCCCTCCATGGAAAGAACTTGTAAAATCACAGGGCATGAAGGCAGAAGTGTTGCTGCCAGATTGGCTTCGTTCCCCATAATGTGTTTCAGCCATGTGGATTTTCTGTGCTTATTTGAAGGAAAGGAAAAAAAACCACAATACTATTGTATAAAGTGTACAGGGAAATATCTGGGCAAGAACTGGGGAGATAAGCACAGGCTGGACAATACTTTAAAATACTAAAACCAGCAAAAACTGGCTTGGAATCAGTTTTGAGTTTATCAAGCTCAATCCTCATAGGTGCTACCACCAGCAACAAAAATGTCAGTTAAACTCTGGAGAAAAAGTTAATTCTCCTTGGCTGATATCATACTCAGAGATAGCATAGAGGAAACAGAAGAAGTGGTGGTAAAGTCGTAAGTAGAAAAATCTTGAAGGACTAAAATTACTGACCTTTTGGAAGAGGAAAAAGCCCCCAATACAAGCCATGCATTAGTCATAATGAAAATATTGTGCATAGCACAGCTTTCCAAGAGATCTGGCTCCATGTCAGAGCCACCAGGGAGTACAAGAACTGTTTGCTTGCCTTCACTCAAGTGACAGCACCAAGTGGAGACTGTGCATGAGACCCCAAAAGGATCCCTGGAGGATCATCTGCTCCATCCCCCTGCCCAAAGAAGGATCAGCTCCACCAGTGCCATTTCTGACACTTCTGTACCAGGTCTGTGATGGAGGCACCACACCCTCCCTGCAGCTCACCAACATCTTCTGATTCCATCAGCTCCATGCACCTCTTTAAAAGAAGAAACCAGAACTGTCCCAGTCACTTTAGAAAGTGTTTATTCAAAAGCTTCATAGCACCATCTTGTTTTTTAAAACAACCAAATAAAATGCAGCAATTAAAACGTTTGTTTTTCTGTTGAGCATGACACTAACTCCACCTGTGAACATATTTATGGTTGTTCTTGCTAAAATAACTGAAAAATAGCGCTCCTGTGCACACAGACATAGCACTGGCCCCTGGGGGGGTTATCCAGTCCCAGCTCAATAATGGAAGAATAAAACCAAGTGGAACTGGATACCTCAAGGAAACCATTCCCCTTCCCCAATTCTGCTGGAAGTTAAAATTTTCTAAAGGTCATTTTTAGCAGTTTCAATTCATATGTCCCCTCCAAAACTTCAGCAAAGCTAAAACTGTAAATATATAAAATATTTTTGGGGAGTTCTTTTATAGGACAAGCCAGACCATAATTGGTTAATTATCTCAATATGTTTGCTCTAACAATCACCTGACTATTAATTCTAAAGGGCCTTAAATGCCCATTTTTTCCTAGGGAAAACATCAGTCAAGATAATTTTACTACGTTGATTCACATTAAAAATTCAGGGTAAAATCAAACTGCCATTGACAGCACTTATCATCTGCTTTCATTCTGAGGTTTTTTTCCTTTTCCCTTGTGAGTTTTGGAGCAGCCTGTCTGAGCTGGGATCAGTGAAGCGCTATTTCCCAAGGATCCTTAACTTACATTTCAGGAATAGGGACCAAGCCGAGGGCTCGGTCTCGTTATCGTTTGGCTATGGCTTCCGACCACTGGAATTTTCTATTGCAGCTACTTCTGATGGCCATGGGGAGGCAAATGCCCCGTGCTTCACTTGGCCAAAGCCCCCATGGGGTCCCAGGCTGGCAGCACAATGGGCTCCTGCTGCATCACAGCCAGGATCTCCTCGGGCACGTGCTTCTTGTCCACCACCACCTCGTACACGTACTCGGAGAACCAGTCATCGGTCATGATCAGGTAACCTGGGGGGGAAAAACAGCATCACAGCACAGAGCCACTGCAGGAAAGCAGCCACAGACAAGCCTCAGCTATGAGTGATGCATTAAACAGGGCCTGGTCATGCTGGTTATCTCTCAAAACACAGCAAAAAATATCTCGAGGAAGTTAACATACAGGGTGTACTTTGTGTGCACCTAAAGGTCAGGCAAGAAGCCCACCAGGAAAAACAAGAGCCAGAACATCCATAATTTATGTTTGCTCTGTTAAAATGGGCATTGAGACTATTCAAGGGAAATACAAAGCCTTTTAGACAGAATGTAACATTTGAATCTATTTGAGGCTTTAGATTTTTTTCAGGTGACTATCAACCTGTTCTAAGAAAACTTTCTTGGTTTAGTTTCTGCAGTAAGAGGCAGCCACTGCTTTCCTGAAAGTCATTTAAATCACACTAAGGCTGAAGCAAATCCTAATTGTCTCCCTTAATATGAAAATGACAGTGAACACCCCTTGAACTGAGAGTGAGAGAAGTCACTTCAGAGGTTTTAGCAGAGAGCTACCACTGGAACAAGCTATTCCAGGTGAAATGGGAATAAGAGTGGCTGTGAGAAAGGAAGCATTTAGGAGAGAGATGAGAAGGCTTTATGTAATAAAGTTCCTCGTGTCCTTATATTGTATCATCACACAATCAAATGAAACAAGAAAATGTCCAAAGAATATGGACAATAAATGCATCTATCTCCACCATCTTGTTTCTAAAGCAAGAGATCAGATAATCCCATAAATTAAAACCCCTATCAACTGTAACCCGAGCTAGAAGCCATTCTAGAAACACTGCCAAAGGGAGCTGCCTTGATTATCCTCTCTTCAGGATATGAGTTCTTGGGACACACAAAAACCTCTCACTCCCAAGAGCCAACAAGTAATTGCACCCTGAGAGGATTAATGAACTCTGCCTCTGACATCCTGTCCCTCGGAGCTGATTGGGATCGCGGTGTCTGAGCGGGGAGGAAGCGCCGAGCACGACTCCAGAACATGCAAATACCTCAGCTCTGGGGAGGTCTGGGCAGTGCAGACCCCCACCCACACCTGGGAAGCCCCTGAAAGTCCCCAGAGGGCCTTGGAGGAGCCACATTGTGCTTGTGCAGTAACTCCTGCCCAGCGCCTCTGTGCCAGGGCATTTTGGGATGAGATGCACAGACAGACACAGGGTGCCTACAGTTAAATCCTTGAAATGCCTTCCTGCAGGAGAGCAACAGCCAGTACAAAACATGAAAAGCCCAAAGGGTGCTGACTTCTAGCTGGAGATGCATCCCAAAAAAGCTCCTTTCATGCCAAAACAAGCAGATGGACCCCTCTCCACAGTGTGATTTAGTGCTCCCCTCTTCCTTGCTTTTAAAAAAAGATATCCGATGGGATAAGCTGGGTTCAAAGTTAGGTAATAACGTCCTGTGTGTCTCCAGAACAAAAGACTACACAGAATAATTAAACTTGCCTGTGTGGCTGAAAAAGAGCCAATAAAACAGAAAGGAAATATTTGATTGGGAAGTGATTTTTTTACCTCAGAAAACAAGCCATGTTTGTCAGCAGCTGTGTTCATTCCTTGAGGAAAAACACACAGGGTTCCAGAAACTCTTATACAACAGACAAATGTTATTACTAAATATTTAGGAGAGGCAAAGCTGGGGTTCCCTTTCTCCAGGAAAAGCAGTACCACAAGATTTCAGTTCTGCCCACTCTGAAGTGTGAACATATAACTGACTCCATCCCATAATTCCCAAACCAGGAGTCCCAATCTTTCCAGTCTTGCACCATTCCTGTCAAAGGAAACAGGTGGCACCTGGCACCCGGGACTGTACTTGGAAAAACAGGGAACCCCACATGAAAAAAGCCTGCTCTTTCCTCACAAAAAAAGTAATTTCTTTGCTCATTGTTTAATGGCTCAAGTGCAGTCCCTGGTGTTCTGCTGCAGGCTGGACCCTTGATCACCCTGTCCAAGAAGTCCTGGGAGTTGGGGCTTACTCCTGTCCCCACGCCCAGCTGGGCCCAGCTGGGATGTGCCAAGTTTAGCATCATTCTTGGCTGACTCTTCACTGATGTGGACTCTGATTTCTTGTGCTGGACTTACCCAAGCACAGCTTCCCAATTCCTTAACAAGGCAGATAAGATAAAAATCTTAACTCTTATCACAGTGAGACACAGACTCAGTGGCACTGCAAGACAACTCAGGCAAACTCTGAGCCCTCACCCTCCTACACAGCTACTACTGGACACTGCAGAGTGGAAAATCAGGGCAGGAAGGAGGAAAAACCCCATCAAGTTGAGTCACAGTCCCTGAAGGGATTTAAATGATGGGAAGATGTGACATTTGGGGACCATGGTTCAGTAGGCACTTGGCAGTGCTGGGTGAACAGTGGGACTCTTTTGGACCTTAAAAGGGTTTTTCCACCCTAAATGGTTCTGTGACTCTCAGTTACCTCTCCCAGTGTTTGGGAAGGAGCCCTGGAGGACATGTCCCATTGCCTTTTGCTCCAGAGCAGCTCACTTGGTCATACCCAAGAAAATCATTCAGGGATTCAGCTCCCTGGAAAAATAGCAGTCTGAAATAGAGGCAAGTTTCCTAATTCTGATGGGATTTTCTGTCAAGGCTCTTTTCCAGGGAACTCCCAGAGCAAAACAAAGCACAGTCAGGGAGCAAGACTTTCCAGAGAGCAGGGTGTCCCCTGGTACATAAGGCACATAAGGGACAGTGACTCACCCTGCAAAGTCCACACAGATGCCATGGGGACAAGATAGGGCAGGGTTTATTCAAGTCACTCTGGGCTCCTATTTTATTTATTTTATTTCAAAGGAACAAGCAGCTCCTCTTACACAGCTCTAGACCTCATTCTTGAGAGGTGAGTGTGGGTTTGGATGCTGCAGCACAGAAGTGCCACAGCTCAGTCCCAGCTCAGCAGGCACCACTTGCAGCAGTGTCAGGGTTCAGCTCCTGCCCTGAGCCATTGATGTTACCTCAGCATTGATTTGGCTTCTTAACTTAATCCAACATTCCAAAGAACATTTCACTGCTGTCATATTGCTGAGCCTTGAAGGCTGAACATCAACAGTTTCATTGTTCTGTGAAGTCTGAAGATTTTTATTGGAATACTTTGCTGTGAATGGATACAGTTAACTCAGAACAGAAACTACTGCAAGACCAAGAGGGCACAACATAAATTAAGACACTTCCAAGAATATTCTATGTTTTCCTCTGAGTTGTTCATGTTATTGAAAAGCTTATAAATAAGACCACATCCAAAAACAGAGTTCTCCAAAAATAGTCTATTCCCAGAAGAAAATCAAGACATCCTGGGAAAGTTCTGCCACACCAAATCTTACAAGCACAACATTTGGGATTAATGTGCAGCAGAAAAATGTGGTCAGCAGTGACTTATTCCTGGGGACAGAGTCTGGCCTGGCACACTCACCACTGAGGCTGTGCCATGGCTGAGCCCACGTCTGGCCTGTCTCACTCAGGAGATAATAAAAATTATGGAGTTCTCCTCCACTCCACATAGCAAAAGCTGCCTCATTGTCCTTGCCACATCCTTATTTCTAAACACTCAGCTTTCTGCTCTCATGACCATAAATTACCTTTATTGCCACGGTCTTCACCCCAGGAGTTTTCCACTCTCCATTTTTCAAATGCATCTTCTTGCCCTTCCTGTGCCAAAACAAGCCCATGACAGTCAGTGGTGAAGGAGAGGCCACACCTGAGCAGGCAACCCCTTCCAAATCCAAATCCAGCACCAGGAACACACAGAGCTCCACTCCTCAGAGTCCCAATGGCTTCTTGCTAATGGCTGGAGAAATGCCATTTTATAAAATACTCATCCTACCTACTTAGATAAAATATGGTGAAGAAGAGAGTCTGCAATCAATATTATATTACCAGGCAGCTGAAATTTAACTAAATTCTCATTTGGACTAAACTGACTCACAGAATCTAAGCTGCTGTCCCTGCCTCCCATCAGGGAGTGAGGGAAATTAAACACAGGATGCACAACTTGCCTGAACTGGGAGTCAGAGGAAAGGAGCAAGGAACTGTCAGAATTCAGAACAGCATTGGTAAGAGCAAGTGCAAATCCTGGAAGAATCCAGTTGAAGGACACAGCTTCAAGTCTGGTGCTGTGCAATTAAAATATTTTAATACAAAAAACTATCCTGAAAAACACCCCATAAATCCATTTTTAATACTGAATGGATTATTGTTGTAATGCTTCTTTTTCTGCCTTGAAAAGACAGAACAGTCCTTAAGATGGGACACTCGAGAGCTCCCAGACCAAGGATGTCAACTCTGGATGCTCTCAGAAATTGGGAAGAGCACATTCATGTACAGTAATTTTTTAACCAAAAGGTGCATTTAATCCAGATCAATTTCTGATGTTGTAAAATTGTAATATGATTGTTTTTAAATCTTCAAAGCCTTTTTATGAAAAAAGTAAATCTAAAATATTACATTTTACCACTCAGATTCTCAAAGCACATTCAGGTTAAGGTTTTTAAGTACCAACTACAAAGTTTTCCTTGTTTTTCAGTTAGATATTTCAGAGGTGTTTGGGCAATCTGATACACAGTGGAAACATTAAGAGCTCAGAATGCAGACAACAGGAAAAAATTGAGCTGTAAAAAGTAACTTGGAACATTCTTATGACTCAGCAGTTCCATCTCAAGTCTCAAAACTCCACAGCTCAAGCAAACTTATTCAGAGCTGTGCAAGCTGCTATTTCTCAAGCCAAGGTCAAGCTGGACAGGAAGAGATCACTTCAAAGAAACTTTAATAATGACAGCTTCTGGAAATAAATGGAAACATCAACTTTGCAGATAACCCCAAGCTGTAAGTTTTTGCATACTTCTTTTTACTTCATTATGTGCTTTGTTATAGTGCCAGGAGCAGATCTAGCTGTGGATTCATCTCAGCCTGCTGTTTGCCACAGAGCTATGCTGGACACCATTTCCCTTCCCTAATTAGAGGTCAGAGATCACATGCCAGGGAGCTGCAGGAGGTTAACCCTGCTGCAAAATGCCTCCTGCCAGCACTTTAACAGGAGCTTCAGGCTCTAAACCAGACTGGACTAACCGTGCAGTGGTTGTCCAATCCAAGTTAGTGGGTAAAAGGAAATAAGTCCTTTGAGATGTCTAAAATTCTTCTCTCCTTGTTAAACATTTATAGTTCTGAACACTCAGACAAAAACAAAGGGAATAAACAACCAGCCTTGTGCACCAGGGGGTTGTGGCACACTCTGAGTGAGCCCAAAGAACACAAAGAAGCTCCCAGGATATTCCAACACATCCCTGCCAGCACCAGAACTCCAGCAGGGAGACCCTACCTTCTCAGTGACAGCTGTCAGGACCATGGCATGGGTCATCAGGGACTCCCCAAAGATCAACCGTTCTGCTTTGTTCATGTTCTTGATGGAGACACCAAACACCAGCTCATGATTAAATCTAGCAGAAAGACAAATAAGCCACATGAGAAAGTCAGAACTCCCCCTGCATCCTAAGTCAGGGAATCAGGAGACTGCCCTGTGCCAGGAACATACGAGTTCAACCAATTTTAATGTCAGAATAAATGCAAAACCTGATCCCTTCAGGAGTTTCTCTCACCATATATTAGACATTTAAATAAGTAAGAATATCTAACAACTACTCAGAGTGCATCTATAAAGGATTCAGATAAAATTAACAAGTAGAAAATTCTGCTGCTGCTGAATTACTTAAATATACTCTTTTGGGGTATATAATCCAAAGTATGTAGAAAGGACTAAAGCACTGTTCATGTCCTCACTGAGGATCCCAAATGACAATCTGGTTTGATTCTCTACTCACATATTCAGGTCATTGATTCCCAGCTTGCCATAGAAGTGCTTTGCCACATCACAGCCAAACCACACAGCCTGCAAAGAGAAGGAAGGGTCATGTCTGGGCCAAATCCCAGGAGCTTTACATGGCATGGGCTGCACTGTGCCACCCACAAAGAGAAACCAAACCTCGCCATCCTTAATAGATGCTGCAGCCAATTTCTTCAGGACCTCCACAGGCTGGTTGTTGTAGAGAGTTTTCCTCCCTCCAGCCATGTTGCCCAGGTACTCCACTGTGTAGAGCCTGCCGTAGGGATTCTGGGGTCGAGGATCATTCACTAGACAAATCTGCCAAAAAACCAAGATGTCACAAAATAAGGTGCAACATAACTGAAATCCTTGAAGACTGAATCTAGAAGGATTTCAGGGAATGGCTTTTGTCCCAGCCAGCTGTCTATCCCATTAGCAAACAAGCCACTTGGCTGAAATAAGAGGTTTCTTAAGGTTGTGTTTGTTGGGGTTTTTCTGCTTTGTTTCACAAGTTCACCTCGTAACTGTGGCAGAGCAGCCCTGCGTGTTATTCCTTCTCTAATGTCTGCCTTATGACCTATTACAACTGATTAGATCACTGCATATTTTATCATTACAAAACCATCGTGGACTGCAACACAAGATCCCAGATAATTGAAGGGTAGAGCACAAACAGCACAACAGGGAGAATAAACACACTGACTTGGGCAAGCAGTGCCCATCCCAAGTGCTGCAGCTATAGGGGGGACAGATACTGGCAACAGTAGAAAATAAATGGCTTAGCAGCAAAAAAAAAAAAAGGCCTTGGAAAGTTTTCAGCATGCCCAACCTTGTCCTCCATGTTGAAGTAAGGCTTCACATGCTCGTTGTAGAATTGCACCGGGGTCATGGGGCCGTATTTGTGGTAGTTCTTCTCCTTGTCCCGGAACTCCCAGCAGAAAGTCTCTGGAGGGCTGCCCAGGCAAGTGCTCACTATTCTGAATACCTGCCCAGAGAAGCAAACAGCTATGAGCCTGCTGGAACATGCAGCTGTGCCTCTCCTACCACAGCAATGCCACTGGATTTCTCCATGTGAGAACCAGCTGGAGAAATGGGATCTTAACGGTCACTTTTGAACACACACACATCAATTATCTGCATGCAGCTCCTGAAATCTTGGTGTTTCAGCAGTTCAAAACCAATCTGAAAGGCCTGAGGAAAATCAACAGAGCTTCTTTCTCCACCCTCACACTCCATGTTCTCAAGTAAGCCACCAGGCAAAAGAGAAGCTTACTGATTCCAGGTTATCCTAGGAATGCAGCAGCCCAAAGCAAAAACAGGACACTTTCCAGCCTTGTTACAACATTTCATCAGTAATTCTGCAGCTCCTTCAACACTGCCAGAGAAACTTTATCAAATTGATTCTCTGAAGGCTTAAGAACAGCATCACCTGTTCCACCAGGTGGTTTGCCCCATGCAGAGACAAACCAGACCTTTTAATGTGGGCATTTTATCCCAGTGTTTCCCCTGTACTAATTCATTTTTTACTGTAATGTTCATTTCGATTTCAAAGATGGGCCTTTGCTTATTTTCAAAACCCCAGAATAATCTCCTCATCTCTTTCAATACATTTAACATCTGTTTAGGGCTGAGCTGGCAGGTTATGCAATTTAATTCCATCTCCCTGCCTGCTGCCTGTGACATCCTTTGCAGCTGGCAGCTATCTTTGGATTTTTAGCACAAAAAGTTGACCAGATTTCAAGTCATCAGCCTCCCTGTAGATCAGAATATAAAGCTGCACTTCAGAACCACTACTGTACTTTCTCACAGGGCTTATCAGAAAATGTGCCAACACAGGTAGTGTAACCACACAAGTGTCTTTAGAGATACAGAGCAGGACCTGCCACAGGTACTCTGGGGACGGGGAATTTAATCACAGTTAAACAGGTTTGAATCTGTTTTATTTCAGCTGACACTGATCTTCAGTCTGTCCATGTCCTGAGCACAAGTCTCTTTTAATAACCATCAGGTTATTTAAAATAGGAGAGGGAGTCAAATCTCAGCTGCACCTTCTGCACTGGGATCCAGCTCCTGTGGTCTGTGCCAGCCTTCCCAGCCTGGCAGTCTTCACACTTACACAGCAGAACAGACACAATACCGTGCCCAAAGCTGATTTAACTCTTTCTGGAGCTGAGCCATAAGAACTGGCTGTATGTTAATGTGCTCTTTGTGCTGGCAGCAAAAAGAATGCAATGCTCCTGCTAAATAAAGGTGTTCTTGCTCCAAGCAATTTAGGAAAACAGTGAAAAGTGAAAAGATTAATTACGGGTTGAAACAAGGGTGTGGGCATAAGGTTTCTACTGCAGGAACTCACACATTTCTCAAATATGGTAAAGAGCAAATATAAACCCCTGAACTACTATAAATATTTAATTTTGCACAGACTGCACAAAAGGTGCCATTTGCTGTGGCTACACCCACATTACCTCAGATAACTGCAAGCACTGAGAGATGAGGCCATGAACACAAAATAAGCCAGAAAAATGCCTAAAAGGAGAACAGCAACCAAATGGGCTCCAGCCAGAGGAAGGAAAATGATGGAGACAGAAGTCTCCAGTGAACAGAGGCACTGGAGCCTGGAATGGCCTCCCTCAATTGTTTTGCTACCACACCCAACATAGGCCCTCTCTTCATATCTCCCAAGCTTCCTCTACCAATAAATAAAATAAGCATATTTAAACTAAAAGGTGACTTACATTGCCCTAGTGACAGCTAGAAGGAAGATAAGGCAAAGATAGAGTGGCTTGTGCTAAACCCCAAAACTAATGAGGAGGGGAAAAGGAGGACACTCCTGATAAGGAAGAGTCTACAAACAGAACAGCAAAGGAAGAAAAATTCTATCACATGAACTGCACTGATTTCAGCTTCTGACCTGCTGTGCACTGGTTTGATAAGAATGTTTATACAGTTCTGGAGTGAATATTTAATCCCATGTTCACAACAATTGCCCCATTTCAGCTCGAGTGCTGCTCCCAGCAGGAGCAAACCAAGATTTTCTATGCAAACAGAACCTCCCAGAACAAAACCAAGCTCTGCTTTGCCACACAAATACAGAGGCAACACCACTCACACATCTAAACACATGCAAACCACTTTTACTACTGCAGCAGAAAATGCTGTGTTAACCTCAGAGAATTAAGCACAACCATCTACAGAACAGACAAACTGCAATCAGTAAAGAACCTTTCATGTCAGTTCCAGCATCTCTTGTCAGAGGGCAAGAGGCTCTAAATAAATGAGGAAACATTTAGCAGTGAACTGTGTGTCCATGCCCTAAGAATGACCATCTCTAGGAAACTTTTGATGTTTGCTGCAAAATCCCCCAAGGGCTTTTGGACACACACTGCATGTAAATTATATTAATTCACCTTTGAACTAAGTGCAAATTTGCAACATTTGCACAGCATTCTTAAGGCATGAATTTCATAAGAGATTTGATGAAACCCAAGGAACACAAATCAGTTTTCTTCTTTTACCCTAACCTTAAAATTCGATAAAAGGAAGCTATAGAATTTTACATGAAGTGCAAAGATGAATTTTCAAAACCCAAACCAACACATTACTATAGAACTAAAACTCTACAGAGATAGCCCAAGGTAGGTTCTGCCTAACAGTGATGTTGAGTGGATTGCAGAAAAAGCTAACAAACAACAAAACATTTGATTTCTTGACTCATCTAAAGACATACATTTAACCAAGGGGTCACTTGGCATTGTATGTTTGAGAAATAAATTAAATGCATACTTTTTTAAAGTGCATGGACTCGGTCACACTAAAATAGCCCCAAGTTTAAGTTATTTTTGGCAGTTTAAGAATCAAGTATGAGCAGCAGAGAATGAGAAAAATGATGTGTGTTTATGTGAGCAGGAGGAGGTTCAGGCACTGCAGACACAGTGACAGTGATGGAGTCAGTTCACAGCCAAACCCAGGCTGCAATTCATTCCTCTGCTGCCCCCCAGGATGAGCCCTCAGCTGGGCTCAGCCTTGTGCAGGCACCTCCCTTCTGTGGTTCTTTTCTGCTCTCTTGTGGGGAATCCTTGCACAACACTTGTGCTACAAGATTTGCATTCAAAGCCATCAGAATGCAAATTTCAACCTTTCCTGTTACTTCTAAGAGCCAGACAGGCCACTCTTTTGATCTCTCAAGGGACAAAATGCTGCTTTTCCTACAGCAAGGGGCAAATGTCTGTAATATCATTCTGAAAACTATGGATTCAAAATATTTGTCTGGAAGGATTAGAAAAACTCTAAATGAAGTAAGCAACAAGCCACTGCAAAACAAATTCACTTGGATAGCTCCACGAACACTTTGTAAAGCAACAAGAGGCACTTGTTTTGGCTGATCCAACAGCTACACAATGAAAGTAAGGAATCTCATCCATTCCAGACCTGTGTTCCAAAATTCATGTCACACCAGTTTATTTACCTCTTCTATCATCATGTCCATGGCAGCACAAATTTCTCCTTTGCTTCCTCCACTTTCCACCATATTTCTTAGCCTCAAACAGTATTCTCTCATCTGTTTAAAGAGAAAGTCACTTTGTTATAAGGGGTGTGAAAGGTGTCACCTGATCATTTTCAGGACTTCCTATCTGCTTGTTTCCAGCACCTCTTTTACTCTTCTCAACATGTTTTCAAAATGAAAATATCTTTCAAAAGCATCATTAGAGATTGAGTCATTACAAAATAACAAGATAATTGAATGCTGTTGAAGTAAAACACAACCAAAAAATTAACAAATAGTCACAATTCAATAACCATTTCCAAGCACTGATGTGAGGCTTGCAGCCATTAAGCTCTTAAAGCTTGATTTCCCTCAGTCCCACAAGTGATGCCACAACATCCACACACACCAGCACGTCTGTGACTCACAGCACACACTTTCTTCATACTGTCACATTTATTTTGCAATTCTAATGCATAATTGATCTCTTGGCTGATAAAAAGAAAGGGGCATTTCCCCACTGCATGCACAGGCTTCCCATTAGTGTCACCATCCATAAGGCCAGGAAGGTGATGGGGCTCCCTCAGGACCAGCTGCTTTGCCATGCTCAGGATTAGAGCAACATTAGCAACACTTAAAATGTCCAAGCTCATTCCACCACGTATTTTGCATTTTTTATGTCGATTTCAGCAGACAGTTTTCCCTGAGCATGCAGCATATGAACTGGAAAAAATGTAGCAAACTGTAAAAAATGTTTTAATTGCCTTTTTCATCTAGCTACCTACACCAGCCTCTTCCCAGGCTAATTCATTTCTGCAGTTCAGGGAGTGAGTTAACACCTTCCTTCAGACAAAGCTGTGCACTTCTATAACGAAACCTGATTTTCAACATGCAGTGTTTTTAAAATACATTTTTTTTCCTCCATCTTTTTCACCACATTTGGCAGTCATCTCTAGAAACCTTGGGACAGAGGGAGATGAGATACTGAAAGGGTGGGAAAGAGATACTTAGACACCATATGCTGGCTTTGCAGAAACAGATTTTAGCAGCCACATGTCAAGACATCTTTGGAAATCTGAGGATTAGGAATAACTGCTACTAAAACCACAAAAGGTACTTTCAAGCTACTGAAGCCTGACAATGGACATCTTCCATGATCTCACCTTCCCGCTCCATGTTTCAAGATTAACATCAGACTTTGCTGAGACTTTAGGCTGCTTGTAAATAAATTTAAGTTGCTGAGATGCACTTAACATTTTGGTCAGTAAGGATAAAGTGGCTAGGAACATTTAGAGCAGGTTCATTCCCATCCCCTCCCTTAAGTTTTATCATCTAAATAAATTTTACCTTATGATTCAAGATCTCATTCATCCTTCTGGTAGCCTCTGTGGTGTGAGACTCTGGGAAGTATTTCTTGGGGACAACACCATACTTCTCTAAAATAAATAAATCTACAGGTTAACAATTGGCTTTTTCACACAATAGATGCTCCTACTGCTCATACTCATAGGAAAGACAAAGATAGTTTGGGTTTGTGCAGAGATTATAACAGAAAGGCTCTTATTTAAAGGTTACAAGTACCCAAAGTTTACTTTTTAATTTGTGACTGAATCTTGACCTCTGAGCTGCATTCCACAGGGATCTCAGTAAGTGGAATCCCTGAACTACTCAGTATTATTTAACTCAACACTTAAACGTTCTGAATTAATTAGTGCTTTAGGAAGTTCTGCTCACCAGGAAAAAAAAAAAACAAAAAAATCTTGATTGCTTTAAAATTAATCTCCTGAAATACCTTCTAAAGAACTGGGCCTCCTGTGAATCACTCCATGTAAATTATCTAAGGTTAAAACTGACTTCCCAGTCTCCTTTCCTGCTCAACATTTATAAAACACCAGCAGCAGCTCATGGCTTCCTACATTAGAGTACCACTGACAGATCTCATCATGCAAGGCTCTGGATGTAACAGCAGCAGCCAAAATCTCTGCCCTGATTAAGTATTTATAGCAATGGGATGAGGAAAAAATGAACCTCCAGGCTTCAAAGAAACAAATTCCTTTTGTGATTCTAAATTTGTATTATTGCCTTGTTGATTTACAAAGGTGTCACATTGTTTCACAACACAAATGAGAGCAAGTGCTGGTGTAATTAAGTAACTCCAGCAGCGTGGGATCCCATTCCTCCTGGAGCTCTGTAAGACCAGCAGTGCCACATTCCACATCAATTCCTTCTCACTGATCTTTACACCAACTTCAGGCTGCAATTCCAAGCAGTTTTGCTTTGTAAACATACCCTGATCCAGCAGGGGCTTTTGCCTTACCATGTGCCCTAAAGACTGTACATGGCTATAAATAGATGAGGTTGAGTTGATGACTGAAGGAAAAGAGTGTTGAACCCAAGGGCTATCTAATTATTTGTTGATTATCTGAGCTTTTATCATCAACAGGACTATGCAAAAGTGATGCCAGACAAGAATTGAGCAAAATATTTATAATCTGGCCCCAAAATAGTCTTTGATTAAAAAAAAATGCAGTTAATGGCATCATGTGCCTTAGCCAATTCCCAGGTCTCAAGCTCAATTTTTTATTCGAATCCATTCCCTATTTCACAAAGCAGGCTGCAGTTTCAGAAAGGGCTCCTTGTGACCAGTTCTCTCACCAATAATGTTGACCAGCATATCCCACTGTCCACCATCATTCGTGGGGTTGGAGAGCAGGAATTGCACCAGTCTTCCTTCCACTGGCTCCTTCTTCTGAGCTGTTTCCACAAAGGCATTTAAAAAGTAGTAACAACGCTCAACCTGAAACACACAGATAAAACAACACCAACCCTTTTAAGTCTGATATATTATGCATTAATTAATTGCTGAGTATGCAGATCTTTGCAAACACAGAATAGATGAACCAACTTTCTGCTCATCCAATGATGTCCTCATTTTGCCATCTAGCATTCCAGGGGCTACCCTATAAAATGCTTTGTTAGGCCAAATATTTAGGAGTGACTTCACACAGAGCTTGAGGACAGGGGAACAGGAAGTGGGGAGCAGAAGATATGCAGTGAAGCCTGACCCAAACTAGCACTAGATTTGCTTGATTTCCCCTAGGGGGAGAGGCAGGCATACACCTCACAAGCACAACTGAAACCTCAGAGCTACAGTAGTGTTTCCCCTGAACTACCAAC
This sequence comes from Serinus canaria, assembly GCF_022539315.1. Classification (NCBI taxonomy): domain Eukaryota; kingdom Metazoa; phylum Chordata; class Aves; order Passeriformes; family Fringillidae; genus Serinus; species Serinus canaria. The sequence continues at coordinate 3,776,444 of NC_066332.1, read as the reverse complement.
AAGTAACTGCTGAAATATATAGAACTCTTGAAAAAAAAGACTTCTACTACTCCAAAACATCAACATCTTGACAACTTTCTTCTCAAGCTAAAAGTCCCACTTTGCTTGACCACCTGCATTCAAAACACATTTTAAAGGAACGTTTGAAGTTTCTTCTCATACATGCTAAAACAATGCAGCCTAAAAGAAGCTCTGTCCCAACACTAACACCTGATTGCATAAGCAATCCTATAACAACCTACACGACTGTACCTTATCCCAGAAAAAGAGATAGGACTGGCTGAACTCAAACTCTTCAATGTTGTATTTCTTCATGAAAGGAAGACGCATTGCGTTGAGGCAGGAAAAGATCCAGCATCTCCCTGAGAGATCAAAGGAACACGAATTAAACTGGAACACCTGTGCTCAGGAGCTGCACAACAATTTCTTTTACCACGAGATTCATGACACAGTTCTGCCTCGAGCCTTTGGCCGGGCTTCTGCAACACCAAAAACCTCTGAAGGTGTTCTGAAGTCTTTCATTGCAAGCACATCTCTCAGTTACACCATGCAGACGGGAAAAGAGGCAAACGCTGCAGGTCTAACGAGTGTTATTAACTCAAGGGATGCTGTAGGAATTCCACTTTTCCCCGAAGCCCGGACAAAGGGCTCTGGAGCAGCAGCCGCTGCCAGGAGCGCAATCAGCGTTAGGAGTCAGCCCCCAAACACCGCCCCCGGCCCCGACCGCCCTCACCGGAGTTCTTCTGGTTGGTGACGGGCTTGCCCTCGGCGGGCACGGCGTGCTGGAACACCTGCACCGTGTCCTGCACCACCTGCCGCTGCAGGCACACCTCCAGCGGGTCGTTGCATGTCGCCACGTTCTGGGCCAGCAGGAACTGCGGCTCGGCCCGCAGCCGCCGAGTGAAGGCGACGGCCTTCTCCGTGCTCAGCCCTGCGGGACAGCGGGGCAGGGTCACGGCCGGGCACGGGCACCTCTGGGCGCGCACCCCGGTAACACACACACACCCCCACACCTCTTCCATCCGCCGCTAATAACGGTGAGGCTCCCGTCCCGTAACAATGGCCACGTTATCCCTGTCCATAGCCCCGGTAAGGTCCCGGAACACCTCGCTGCCCCCGGTAATTCCTACCCGCCCGACCTATTGCTGAGGTATCCATGAGTCTCCCACCCCCCGGTAAGGGCCGGTAACCCCCTCGTTATCCCGGTAATTTCCGTCCCCTGACCGACTGCTAAGGTACCGATGAGCCCCCCCCCACCAATGACAAGATTCCCCCCTCCCCGGTACCGCCCTCCATCGCTGAGGTACCGCTGTGCCCCCTTCGCCCGTACCCGCCCCTCACGGACGGACCCCCCGGCCCCCCCCTCACCGCGGGCGTTCATGGCGGCACCGGCAGCACGATCCCGAGGCGGAAGCGGCTCTTATAGCGCCGGCACCGGAAGCCGGAAGAGGGGCCCGGGGCCGCGGCCGGGGGCGAGGGGGGGAGCGGCGACGGGAGGGCGGACGGCGAGAGGCGAGGGACACGTTTAGGGCCGGTGGGACGACCCCTCACTCTGGCTCCTGACTTGGTGCCTGGCGGCGATCCCGAACAACGACCTCTCACACGGACCCTGGCAGCGACCCCTAAAAACGGCCCCTCACACGGACCCCTCTCGGCGGCCCCTCACAGGGACCCCCTCGCACAGATCCTCACACCGGCCCCTCACAGGGACCCCTCAAACGGACCCCTCACACCGGCCCCTCACAGGGACCCTTCACAGGGACCCCTCACTCGGACCCCTCACACAGATCCTCTCACCGGCCCCTTTTGTCAGCTCCTCACCGGGACCCCTCACACCCACACAACCCCCGCTCCAGAACCTTCCACACTGCCTGCAGTCCATGGTCTCCCCGCCCCGAGGAGGGTCAGTGCTGGGGGCTGCTTGTGGCACAAGGTCGTGTCGGTGCCAGGGGCACAGGCTGGGCTCTGCAGGGCTGGTGTCACCCTTGGTGAGTGGCACCCATCCGGAGCACCCCCATCCCGCTGTCCCCAGCTCTGTCCGTACAGTGTCACCCCCTGCACTGTGGCACATCAACAGGAGGGTTTGGGACAGCTCTCCACAGCTGGTGGTGTTGAGGCCAAGTGCCCAGGAACATGAGGTGGTACTGCTGTGGCACCTTGAGGAACCTCCCTGAGCACTGGTGAGTCACGGACCTGCTCTGGATCACACTCCAGATCAGGCTGCTGAATTTTCCTCTTGAGGAACTGCCCACTCCTCTGAGAAGAGCGCTGGTGCTTCACTGTCTCAAATTGATTTACAGCACGCAGTGTTTATTGACAGTATTAGTAATGAACTATTCCAAGGTATGATGAGTCCTCATCAGCTTGCCAGGACCTTGAGAAAAGTGCTTGAGTGGCACATTTGTTGGGGGAAGGGATGGATGGAGATGTTTTCCACCCATCATGGTGCTGGAGCAATCACACTGGAACTTCACTGTGTCATTGAGCGCTTGGGGCTGCCCCAAGCCCTGGTGAGCCACGGAGACAGAAAGTGCAGCAGCAGTGCTGAGTGCCAGGCAGTTTTTGCCCTGGCAAGAGAAGCTGAGATGCCCACAGGATCATTGGGAAGGAGCAGAGAGTTGGGTAATCACCACCCCAACACTCTGTGGAATGGCCTGCAGCACAGAAAGCAGCTGTCAGCCCAACACCTCCCTTTATTTGTGTGCATCAGCATCACAATGCAGTAGAGATTGCTCTGCAGACTGATCCACAAGCCCGACGGCACATGCATTCCTTGTTGGAATAAACTTGGAGAGCAAAAGCTGGCATCATCTCATGCAGCCCACCCTCCTCAATGGTGCTCCAAGGAAAGGTTCCCAGTGACCAGTTCTAACAGTTCTCACCCTCTAAGCAGCAGCTTAGAATCAATAGATGCAAAGAACCACTTATATTTTGAAAAAACATATAAACTTGATCCCAAAAAAACTGTTTCAGTGCTTTATCTCATCATCTCACACATGGCTTTTGTTGACCACTAGAAATGATGTTTTCCGGGTGTTCTTTACCTGCAGCAAAATGAACAGAAGAAACGAAAAATCACCTCCTAGAAAAAAAAAACCACAAGTAAGTTGAACTCATCTGGGCTGTGTTCAGCTCCAGAAAGCTGCCAGCAGGCTGAGGATATGACATTAGAGGTTTTTTCCCTTCCAGTGGTTACACACAGGGGTAGCCAGAGCCCTGAGATGGCCAGGGAAGGGCAGGATTTTTGTGTGTCCTGTCATGTTCCCAGGGACCCCTCTCTGCTGGGACAGGGCTGATGTTCACCAGCCAGAGCAAGAGCAGGGTGTGTTTATTATACTGATGAACTTCTTCAGGTTCTGCCAATTTTACAGAAGAAATTCATTTGGAATAAGTGTGAATAAGCAGTCAAATACTTACAGAGCCGTATCTTTTGGTTTCTTGAAGCACTGAAAAGAAAAGAAAAAAGCAGCCCTGTTATCATTCATGTTTCCTGGCTGTGGGGATATTGTTACAAATATTGCAAGTACATAATGCCTTCCACATGAAATATCTAATACTTGATTTATCTACTGGTAATTCTAAAGCAGGAGGTAGTTTGTAGCAGTTTTCTAAAAGAGAAAAGCAACATTATGAAATAGAATAGAAAAGGTAGAAATAAACAGGGCACTGCAGCAAACAATACTAATTTTTTCTATGAAACTAGAGCTTTCCATACCTTAAAAATTTTATCTTTTTGAGCCACGATTCCAAAAAGTATTGTGATTGTAACCACCACGGCAGCAGCAATAATAGCCTCCGTGGGAAAAACAGGTTTTTTATCTGTCAGGAAAGAAGAAGTTGGATATGAGAGAAATTTGTGCAGTAACATAACCCAGAACATTTCACAGGACTGTGGAAAGACATTTCTTTTCCCACAGCTGTCACTGCTGAGTTAACTGTTGCTCTCCCTGCTGTCCACAGACTGACTCTGTGTGTTAGTCCCTTGGAGAGAAAGGAGCTGAGCCTGTATTTTAGTGAACTGAAGAAGGACTGAAACATCAGCTCCTGAAGAAGAACCCCCAGGCACTGTTATGCTCAGAAATAAGGCAGTCCAGAGGTACCACTGACACAGGTAACATTGCTTCCCTCCCTGTGCCAAGAGGACAGAAATGAAAGGGGTCTGGACAGAGGTGATTTAGTGTCATCTGTCTGAGCCCTAAGCACCCAGCCCCTGGAGGGACCTCTGGAGCACAACTCGTGCCTTAAGCAGCTCTTTGGGCATGACAGAATCCTGTGGTCACAGTAAGATGCTTCAAGCAAGACCTGAGGTGCTTTAAACCACACTTGAGTGTGCCCTGTCAGTGTGGGAAGAGCATGCCCCAGGTCACACTTGCCAAATGCTTTTGAACAACAGGTAGAGCAGGAGAGGCCCTTCCTGGTGCTGTGGTCCCAGGCACAGGTGCAGGGAGAGCTCCTTGCTGTTGCTGTGCCCTCAGAAATTCATGCAGGGAATTTACCACACTCCACTTACACTGAGTAATAGAAATGGATCTTTGTCATTATAGAAGAGAACAGAGAGTTATTTGTAAAGCTTATTAATCAGCAGCAGCCTTGTTACCTTCAACAAAGAGGTGGAAATCCCTTGTCCCATTTCCCAGGCCTGATTCCACCACGCAGGTGTAGGTCCCATTGTCAGACTTCTCCACTTTTGTGATGGAGAGCTGAAAGACCTCACTGGTCTGGTACAGCTTGTGGCGACTTTGCTGCAGGGTCAAGATCTGGTTGTCCTTTAACCAGATGCTTTGGGCTTGAGGGTTGGCTTTGGAGTTGCACGTCAGAGTAACATCTTTCTCTTCTTCCACATGGAGGGTCTCCTCTCCACTCAGCTGGGGAGGGACTGTTCACCGGAATGCAGTTCAACATGTCATTAATAATGCTGCTCATAGAATCACCGAACCATTTAGGTTGGAAAAGCCTTCTCAAATTGAGTCCAGCCATTAACCCAGCACTGCCAGGGCCACCACAAAACCACGTCCCCATGTGCCACATCTACACATCTTTTAAATCCCTGCAGGGATGGTGTCTGCACTGCTGCTCTGGACGGCTTGTGCCAGGACTTGATGACCCTTTCAGTAAAGGAATTTTCCTTAATACCCAATCTAAGTTGCGTACAACTTGAGGCTATTTCCTCTTATCACTTTTTACTTGGGAGAAGAGACTGAAGCCACGTTGCTCCAGATGAATGCCCACATTTAACACAAAATAAGTGTTAAATAAGTGGGCATTTAATAAGTTAAATGCCCACATTTAACACAAAATAAGTTCCCTTCTCACATCCCTCGTGCTCCTTGTTCAGTGGTCTAACAGATCACAGCAGTGCAGCCTTTCCTGATCCCTGGGAATGAGGAGGGCAGTCAGTGGCAGAGACTGTCACTCCAGTATTTCCTCTGCCCTGACTTGTATCCTTGGGAAATAACCTAGGTGGAGGCAGGGACATATCCAGAGTATCTTTCTTAAGGGCCCACCCACTCCTATAAAAGAGCCCTTAGATCAGCCATAAGTACCACTGTGGGAAGGGAGTGTCTTATCACGTGAGTTATCTCCTCCTAAACGCATTTTTTCTCGGTGAAGACAGCGTACAAGGGTGCAAAACATCGCCCAGACAGAGCTGCTCGGCCCACGACTCCATCCCACCCCAGCCATTCCCCACAGGAATCCACCACGGCGACTCACACTGCACATCCAGGGTCACAGACACCTGCACAGCCTTGTCCCGTGCCAGCCTGCACGTGAAGGTGACTCCGTTGTCAGACTCGTTGACCGGGGATATGCAGATGTTGCTGATGTTCACTTTATTCCCATCTTTCAGATCCACTTGCCCAGTCCCGCGGTACCAGAGCAGCTCCTCGGCCTGGCTGCTGTTGTGCACGAGGCACGAGAGGGAGATAGCAGGGCTGAGCCCTGTAGACAGGGTGAAGTCAGCAGCATGGTTATTTACAGACAGCTCCAAACCTGCAGAAGAAGGAGGACAAGGACATTTAAGCATCCTAAGTCATACTCTTCCCACAAAAGCTGCCCTGCTCACTTCTCCAGGCCTCCACCTTGGAGGAGGGATGAGACTTTGAGGTTTCAATCTGTTTTCAGGTGCAATGCTAGTTTTTGAGACACGAACCTGTCTTCATCTCAAAGCTCCTTCCACAGTTATTTAAAATAAAAATCAGCCTTTTGCAGCTGACTGCCAGAACACCAAGGCTTGACCTGTGACAACAAAATGTCTGAAGCCAGGACTGACCGTGTGACACCCAGCAAAAGGTCACTCCCATCCCATCACCCTCCTGCTGCCAATCACTGCTGCAGCACCACTGTGCTCCCTGTTTTTGATGCTCTGTTTTTCAGTTGGAGCAGGATGCCCTTGGGAGTATAAATGAGTTAATCAGCCCCTCAGCTGTATCCTGGCTGTTGCAGAGCTGCAATTTGTCAAAGGTACAAACCTCAAGCCATCCTAAATGAACAACCAGTATGGGAAATAAATTATTGTAATGGGATGAAACCCGCTACTGCAGCCTGAGCCATAGAATAATGAATGAAAAATATAGCTCAGATTGTAAAGGTGTTAAGGTCCTGTGAATATAAAGAAGTCTGAAGGTCCTGTGAATATAAAGAAGTCTGAAGGTCCCTGTCTGAAGGTGTTCCCAGGTGGCCAAATCTATCACACTTATCACTGCTTAGAGCAGGTTTGGAAACTGTGGCCTCATTATCCCTGCTGCAATAATGCTGGAAAACACTGACATTTCCCCATTCCCTTCTCTGCTACTCTCAAATCAGAGGTCAGTTTCCAGACAGTCCTCTGGGGATGATCACCAGAGCACTCAAAATGCTGCTGTGGCACATCACCCAGCCCTGGGCAGTTTCAGTAATTGCTGTGATGGGGCTTGGACAAAGCCAGGATGGGTTTTTCCATTGCTTACCTGTGGCCACACATGCCAAGAAGGAAACAGCAAGGACGGGCGCTCCGTAGGGGATGGCAAGGCTGCGTCTCTGCACCATCTCGGGGCAGAGCTGGCTCTGTTGGAGAGAGGGTCACAGCACTGCTGCCTCTGCCCAGGGCTCGCAGGGGTTAATCCCTACAGCCATCAGACAACCTGGGGAGAACCCCCACAGCAGGCACAGGGTGACCAGGGAATAAACTGAGTCCATTGTTGCAGGGTGTTTTCCAGTTCAGAGCAGATTCAAAGGGGTTTTATGTCTCTAATCTCCATTATATGAGTTTGCTGTCCCTGATCACCTGTCAGTCTGGGGAACCCGTCTCTGGATCAGGTAGCACTGGACTTACCTTGGGAAGAGTCTCTGGAGAGGCTGCTTCTGCTGGGAAATGCACAGTTCTTTACCCTCCTTATTTATAGGGTCTGAATTTTAATATTTTATGGTTGTTCAGGAAGAAGTGAGTCTATAAAATGGGTTCAAGGCCTCGTTCAATTCCTGGATTTCTGAGCTCCCACAAGACTGAAGTATTTGCTGGGCTCTGCTGGCTGTTTTATGAGACTTTCTGAGGCAATGAGTAACTAATGAGAGAGTTCCTGCATCAGCCATAAAGACTTTCAGCCAAAAATAATACCTTTTTTCCCCCAGCTTTCTGTGTGTTCACAGCACTATTTTGAGCCACAGGGATTTTATCCTAGATTATCCTAGAGCAGGAGTAGACTCTGATTTGTCCCTTTCTGCCCAAGGCTCCATTGCCATGTCCTCCTTTGAGTGGAAAATGAGAAAATTCACTGATTCAGACTTTGAACTGCATGTTGACAGAGGAGAGAGCAGACATTGTCCTGCTCACCAGTGTGTACCCCAGGCTGCTCTTGTGCTTAGCTCACCCCTGGGCACCCCCCAGCACAGGGCAAGGGTGTTTGTCCCAGCTGTCCCCTCTGTTGGGACAGCTGTGTCCAGGGCACAACTGAAGCACTTGGCTATGTGGAAATCTGTCTGAGATTGCTGTTTGCACCTCAGCAGGGTGATGGTGACGTGGTCACAAAGCACGGGGTCCTTGCAGCTTTCAAACGTGTTGTCACTGCTGCCAGTGTCCTTGCAGGCACATCACTCATTAGGAATGGGCTCAGCAGAGCCATAAAGTGCATTTCATGAGCAGGAGTAGTCTGGGATGTGTCCTTGGTGTTTTCTTGGCCTGTGGACGCCGTGTCCCAGCTCAGTGACACAGAACTGGGCAGGGAGGGCTCCTGCTCTGGGGCTGCTGCCTGCACACACAGCACAGGAGCACACAGCACTGCTTATTTGTGGGGCTGTTGCAAACAAGGGTCACCTTTGAGTGTTTCTTAATAGAATTCTTTCTGTGTTTATGGGTTTACCCTTAAAACCAACAGGGAATCATTCTTGGTTAAAAAAGTATGTGTGTACAAAAGTCCCTTGAAGAGAGAGTTCTCAGTCCTCCTTCTAGAAAACTGTCCTGTCCTTGTAGAATTCAATTAAATATTGGCTTATGATTCAGTACAAATTTTAACCCAAATGCTCTTCCTAGGAGTAAAGTGATCCCTGTGGTTTGGAATTAAGCTGAGTTGAAATAGAGAGGGATTCAAAGGAATGGACTGGGAAATGGCTCATGTATTCCCACCACAAGGTGAGCCAAAGGCAGGAAAGTGAAATGTGTGCTCCCTCTGGTCACTGCACTGATTGACACTCTGGAGAAGAAGGAGGTGGTTTGGAGAAAGGATGTAGAGAAGGAAAGGGTGGAGTTTGGGCTTTTTAATGTAGAAATGACAGTAAGGGAGAAGATTGCCAGACAACAGCTGTTCTGGGGGGCTTTGTTATGATGTGAGACCCAGCACCAGCTGGGACCTGGGTCAGATTCTGTCCCAGCAGGTCCATGACAGGCAGAGGTGAGCTGAGGTTCATCTGGAGCAATGGCAGTGTCCTCTTTTGCAATGGGCTCAGGATCTGCTGAAGGAAGAGGGACTAGAAAATCAAGGTGTTACCTGGCCAGAGGCACTGCAAGGCAGCTGTTTAGACCAGGTACGAATTACTTTCGCAATGGCTTTTTACACTTTTCTTTTCATATAGGGTGTAATTAATCTTGTGGGTGTCTAATTACTGAGGTCTAGAGTTTTGTGAGTTCTCCACCTTTCCATTACGTTTTTTGGAGGGACATAAACCTCATGTTCCAGAATGCAAAGCAGCCACTAATGACTCAGACTGGGAGGAACCTCTTCAGGGAGGCAAGAACTCCATAACTCTCCACAGCAAAGGATCCAGCCCTCACATTTGAGGTACTTGGATCTGCACTGCCAAGGCTCGATTAGGGATTAGACAGACCATGGGCTAGAGTCAGTAATCCACCACACCAGTTTCTGCTTGTCATCCTTATGGCAACGTTGCACCAACAAACCCAGAATAAGACTGTTGTTAAATATGACTCTGAACAGCCTCAAAGGAATTAATTAATAAGCACCAGTCTATTCCTGGGTGTAATCCAAGCCTTAGAAACCTGAGCAGAGAAGATTTAGAACATGATAGAGATTGAGTAGGTTTTTTTCCATCAGATCTCTTAACCTCCAACTCCAAACTTCCCAGCAGCTGGGTTCTGTGTGGATCTCCTCAGTGCCTGCAAGAGCAGGGAGCACAATTCCTAATCCTCCACACTCTCACTGGCAGATGAGATCTTGAATTATCCTCAGCAGTTGTGAGGGTTGATGGTTGCTCCTGGAGTCAGGGGCATGACAGGATCTGCACAGACATGTGGAAACCCAGGATTGTATCTATGGTTTTGTCAAGCAAACAAAGGCTGTAACATGGCTGTAATCCTGCTCCAGAAAACATGATTCTGCAATAGTGCCTGGGGCTCTGCTCTAAGGCTGCTCCTGTCTTCCTACTTGTTGTGGTTCCCCACTTCTAATCCCATCTTAATATGTGGTGCTACATATTTTGCAACATTTCCATTATTGGAGGATGGCTGTAACACCAAATCCAGTGCCTCTCCTTGCCAGATAACTGGGCTGGAAACCAAGGCTGTCCGGGAATGCTGCTTGAACTTACTCAGCGCTCCTGTTCCCTCCCACAAAACCTATTCTTCCAATGTTTTTAAAACATTATGGAGGTGTGATGTACCCTGATTTCTCCCAGCCTAGATCCAGCATATTTCTCACTGGTGAGATGGACAGATCTCAGTATTTTTTTCATAATTTGTTAGTAAATCTATTTCCTGATGATCTTCATATAAAGGTTCACATGCTGTGTCACTGAACACAGAGGAATTATGAGTGAACTTTTTGGGAAGGAATAGGAATAACTAAAGAAACACTAAATCAATGAATATTTTGAAATTTTAAAATAAATTCAAATGGAAAATAAGTTTTAATGAAGAAACAGATCCTGGGATCAAAAAAGTGGAGGAGAAGCCCTCAGGAAGGTGAGGCTCCAGCACAAGTGTTGGACTTGGATGCCACCTGCTGGGTACCCACTCACGGAAGGGGAGCAAAGTCACCTGGGAGTGCTGGAAACCGGCTGAGATCCCTGTGATCACCTTGGCAGGAGCTCAAAGGCAGGAAATCCTGTAGAAAGCTGAACCACACTCATGACTGGGGAAGATGCTAAACCTGGTGCCTGCTTCATGCTGATGGCAAGTACAGGACACTCCTGAGCAGAATTCCCAGAGCTGCTTCTCTTTCAAGACTCTCTTCTGCTGTGGCTGCTCTACAGCTGAACCTTGGATATTTTTGTCTACCTAGGAACTTTCATCACCAGTGGGATTTCTTGGAAGTGCTCTCTGCTGGAAAACCAAGTGGTGATTTGATCCTGTGAAGTGCTGCCAAACAATATTAGCAGCTTTAACTTCCCTGCTGTGAGGTCATCCCTCACTCCCATTGCGAGGAATCTGCAAGAACTGAGCTGCTCCATCGTTCCAGTTCATGGGGGACCATTTGCTGCTGATCTACAGGAGAAAATCACATTCCTGCTCCGTGGTTGGAAGCACTGTGGAGTGTGGTGAGGCAAAAGCCCCAGCTCCTGAGTAATCACCTTATTGAGTGCCACAGCACTGGCAGAAGGCAGAGATGAGGAGGAGGAGGGAGAGGAAGAGGAAAGGGAGGAGGAAGAGAAGGAGGAGTCAAATCAGTCCCCAATCTGTGTATTTGCTCACTCAGGGATGTGGAAGTCAGAGCTCTGCTGGGCTGGCCTAAGGAAATGTGGAGAGTTTGTTGTTAGTGAGCAAATGAGCTGGTGAGTCATCAGCCTTTGCCACATGCTGCTTTTACAATTGGCCTGCTGGAGTTCCAGACAACTGGGCTTTTATCAGCTAAAAAGGGAAATGAGCTCAGTTACTCTGGGTAAATCCAGAGCAATCCATTTGTAGACTGAGGACTTAAAGCTATATAATAGTGATCGCTTCCAAGAGAGCCACAATCTCTCTTAATATTCCTTCTCCTTTTTGGTTTAAGAACATCCTGATGACCAAGGTCTTTCCCAGTTTAATTTTATCTGGGGTATCTTTTTGATGAATAACTCCAGTTTCTTGCTTGTTCCTCTCCTAATGATTGTGCAGGCCAGATGAGCCCCAAGAAAGAGAAGCCAATTTTCTCTCTTTCCTCAGGGCCCTTCTGATGCTGTACCATGCTTGGCTCACACACAAGTTTGCATCATCTGATCTCCTGCACAAAGGATGCTGGAATGCCATGAGATGAAGGAGTCATACCACTGATGGTTCCCCTGAAAATCAGTTTTATGTGCTAGACTTGGGGCTGGTGTCTGCAGCAGGAAATGCCAGAGCTGGGAAGCAGATGTGTACATGAGATACTACTGAAAAGTTAAACAGGAATTGGCAGGAAACTACTGTTGGAGATGGACACTTCCATTGTTTTATGGACTGCAAAGTGATGTTTGCAGAATAAGGTGTCCTGCCTTTAGTCCTTATCATCTCACCTGCCTCACAAAGGGAATTTGATGGAGGAAGCTCCAAAGTATTGTTTATATCTCCTCTTAGGCTCATGCCCGTGCAGTCACAGCCACATGCAATGCAAACATCGCACTGTTAGAATGTCTTCAATCCCCAGAGGTCCGAACTGAGCAGGCAGCTCGCTCAGGGCTGGGGAAGACGGAGGCACCAGGAGCAACACCTTGTGCTCCGTGACCCACAACTTGTCACCGTGCCCAGACTAAGTCCCGTCCTTCCTTCCCAGCTCCTGGTTTGTGTTCCGGCTTTATCCGCTGGAGAGGTGGGGCCTGCCGTGACCCCTCCAAGGCACCGGGGCATCCCCCGGTGCTGCTGTTTGTGCCCCTGAGCGCACTAACTCCGTGCTGGGCGATCCGCCTCTCCCGCAGCGGTGAGCGCAGTGGAACCGCTCATGCAGGGGCCTTCGTGAGGGCAAACAGCGAGCGCCAAGAGCGAGAGGCCGCATTGTCCTGAGGGAGGACGGAACCCCCCTGTCCTCGGAGCCCCCTGGAGCCCGAGTGACTCCGCTCCGTTCCGTTCCGTTCCCGCTGAGCCCCGCGCCGGGGCGGGACCAGAGCCCGCAGGGGGCGCCGCGGCGCACGGTAACACCCACCCCGTGACGTAACGCCCCCGCCGCCTTTCATTGGTCCCTCACGGCCCAGTCCGGGAGGCTCCTCCCCCGCGGCCGCCGCTGATTGGCGAGCACGGGGGCAGGTCCCGCCCCCCGGGGCAGCGCCACCGCCCCCTCGGCCCGGACCGGGAGCGGCGCCGCGGGACCGGGGCGTGCGCGGGGCCATGGCGAGCGCGACGCGGGAGCTGCGGGCGATGCCGCGGCTGCTGCCGCTCCTCTGCGCGCTGCTGCTGCCCTCGCTGCAGAGCCCGGCCCGCTCCCCCCACATCAAGAAAGCGGAGGCGGCGGCGGCGGCGCCCGGCGAGGCGCTGCGGTACCTGCACTCGGCCGAGCTGGGCGAGGCGCTGCGGGCGCTGGAGGCCACGGCCCCCCCGGGCCTGGTGCGGCTCTTCAGCATCGGGCAGTCGGTGGAGAAGCGGCCGCTGTGGGTGCTGCGCCTCACGGCCGGGCTGGGCCCCGAGCAGCCCGACGAGCCGCCCGGCGGCGCGGCCCTGCCCGGGCGGCCGCAGGTGAAGCTCGTGGGGAACATGCACGGGGACGAGCCGCTGGCGCGGCCGCTGCTGCTGCGCCTGGCCTGGGAGCTGGTGCTGGGCTGGGCCGGCGGCGACGAGCGCATCGTCCGCCTGCTCAACACCACCGACCTGTACCTGCTGCCCAGCCTCAACCCCGACGGCTTCGAACGCGCCCAGGAAGGCGATTGCGGCGGCGGCGGCGCCGAGGGCGGGCGGGAGAACAGCCGCGGCCGCGACCTCAACCGCAGCTTCCCCGACCAGTTCGGGGACGCCGAGCCCAACCTGGAGCCCGTGCCGGAGGTGAAGGCGCTCATCGACTGGATGCGCCGCAACAGGTGAGAGCGCTGCCCGCTCCCCTCTGCCCGGCGCGCCGCTCCGCGCCACGGGAGACCCTCGGGTTCGCTCCCCGAGGGTGTCAGCCAGCTTCCAGCCCTTCCCGGTGCTTCCCAGCAAGGCCCGGGGGGGAAGGAGAAGTAATTTCCCCACCTGTTTATCCCCAGCCCGCCTCCCTGCAGCCGGGACCGTCCTGGGCTGGGGAGAGCTTCGGTGGCCCCAGAGTTTGTGCAGCTGCCAGGGAGCTGCAGCAGCCCCGCGGGGCACAGCCCGTGTGTCCTGCACACACCCAGGTGTTCCGGCCTCCATGGTCATCTGCAGGTCTCCCATCTCGCTGGAAACTTCTCACCTGCTTGGCTGTGAGCTTGTCAGTGGGTCTTGCTCTTAGGGCCAATAATGCTTACTCCACAAGCTTTAGGGTACTGGAAATACTTGGGGTTAAGCATCTGTGTACGACCATGTTAACAAAGTTGTGTTGGACAGGGCTTCTTCCCCTCTTCTTTGTGTTGCATGGGAAATACCCTGGATTTAGCAATAATGCTCTGTGCAGCAGCATTTCCAAAGACAGGCCCTGTTTCTACAGCTGCCTTCCCCATGTGTTCAGTTGAAGCACGTGGGGCTGAGCCTCGAGCATCCCTGCTGACCCATTTGTCTCTCTCCATCCTAAGGGATAGCCCAGGGGGAAGCTGCTGTGCCTGGAGTGCAGCAGCCCAGGAGAGGAGATGGTGCCTTTAAAGCCCAGCTCTGGTGTGGGGGTCTGGGGCAGCCCCAGAAAATGCAGTGGCCAAGCTGGGCACTGATTCTTCATTTGTCATGTGTTCTTCAGAGAACTCTGTAAGGTCCAGACTACAAAGGTCAATGCAACCAACTGTGGGAAATTGTGCAGAGAAAGCAGCAATGCACTGCAGCAAACTGTGGCCCTCTTCCCAAAGTAGGGATAGAAAGAGATGAAGAGGGGGCTGACAGTGCACTCTAGGGCTGTTGGTTGACTCCAACCAACACACAAAACATTCAGCATCCTGTACTGTTTGCTCATGTGTAGGAAACAAAATTTATGTGAACAAATGATCTTCATAAAAACTTGGTGGATAGCAGTGCCCATGGGGATCGTGCTGCAGAGAAATTGCAAAAACTTCAGAAGTAACTTCTTGTCCTAAGAATCCTTTAGGAGAGCTCTGGTGCAGCACTTTGCACTAAAATCCTTCCAGAGTTGGTTCAGCTCGAAATTAATTACTGGGGAAACTCATGTGCATTCTTGATATAATTTTGGAAACTCCTTGAGCTTTTTTTATTTTTTTTCCTCTTAGTGTGTGAGGTGGGATTTGCTATCCCACCTATATTTGATGTCACTCTCAGCCAGGGTGAAACAGGAAGAAAGTGGTGCTTTGTGTGTCCCTCTGCCTGGCAGCACCAGTTAATACTGGTGTAATTGTTAGACTAACATAACTGCTGATAGAAAAATGAATGGGTAAACAGAACTGTTTGATTAAAAAGGGAGATAGTGGGTGTAATGCAATTTGTGTGCACTATTTTAAGCAAGGTAGAGGTATTGGTCACATTACCTCTGCTTGGAAACCAAATCCCATTTGAGCAAATGCACAGGAGAGTTCTTTTTCCCCACAGTGCTGTGTTTGGTGGGAAGAGGAGAACAGAGAAAATTACCTTTGGGATTCACTGAAATGCTTGTGCAGCCTGTGATCAGACTGAAGGGGGATGTGGGGCATGCCCTGCTATATTTTCTGACTTGAGATTTTAACAACTCTGTTTCACATCCAGATTTTATTTGTGAGTTAATTCTGTTGCACATACCACGTGTACTCAGAGCTTGACAAGAATAGTCTGTCACTGAGTCTGGGGGCTTGGTCTTAGGCTGCAGAAAAAAACCTGTTCCATCTCCAGAACTGATTCCACTTTCAGTATGTGCCTTTTGCCTCAAAAAGCAAAAAGTCCAAAACTGGGGACTCCAGAGAGTGTGATTTGGGTGGGGAAGCAGCAGAATAACTGGTTTGGTGGCTGTAGCCAACTTCCTGTTGCAATATTTCCAGTCTGACTTTTTGTCCCTTTCCTTCCCAACCCCAGGTTTCTGCTCTCTGGCAATCTCCATGGTGGCTCTGTGGTGGCAAGCTACCCCTACGATGACTCGCCCACACACAGGCTCACAGGAGTTTACAGTAAATCAGCTGATGATGAAGTCTTCAAATATTTGGCAAAAGCTTATGCTTCACATCACCCCATCATGAGAACTGGCAAACCCAACTGCCCTGGAGAGGAGGGAGAGACCTTCCCAGATGGCATCACAAATGGTGCCCAGTGGTATGATGTGGAAGGTAAGCTGTGCTCACCTGAGAACTCCCATCCAGACCAGTGGTGATTATCACAGAGGAGAGCACTGGGGGTTAAGTGATATTTTTAACTTTGAATGTGTTCTAGCAGCTTGAAATGGAGAGAGGTGGCATTGTGGGAACACCAGCTGATGAGTAACAGCTTGGGAGGTGTTTGTAGGGAAGAGATCACAGCAAACTGAAGGGTTCTTTCTGACCCTCTTATGTAGTGGAGAGTTGTCCTGCACGTGGGAGGCTTCATTTGCCAAATGAATTCTTGTAGGTCTCTTGACAGTTGCTAAATTTTGATACAGGAAAGAGGAAATGATTCTGAATGGTATTAAGCCAATACCAATGTTCTGTGAGGTCTTTTAACCTCTGAGCTTGTAATTTTGTGATTATAGAATAACCTGCTGTAAAACTGTGTGAAATTTAGATACATGTTCTGAGCTAACCAAGGAGTTCTTGCTGAAAATGGGGTTTGCATGGACTGCTCTACTCATAGACCTGTGTGGGAGGTGACAGCCTGCATGACCTGTTCTTATCCACCAGTGTGGGAGATCTAGAAGGGATCTGAGATTTGCCCTGCAGGAGCCTCTAGGAGAGCTCCTGACCCCTCCATTATGCAGCTGCACATGGAAGTGAGCTGAACAGGAGCAAATGACCTCCTGGTGCCACCACTCTGCCTGTGCAGATGGAGGTTTCAGGCCTGGCTCAGCCACACAGTGGGTTGCTGTGTGTGTGTTGGTTTGGTTGAAAATTTAAATAATAATTCATGTGAGGAGAAGCTCTCATGGGAAAGGGAGCTCCCAGGTAGGCCCATTGCTGTGGCTCCTTGGTGGATGTTGTACAGGCAGGGCAGGAACTTCTGTGGTGAGTACACAGCAAAAAAGTTGCAGAAATGATCTCAAGAAGTTGTGTTGCTATGCTGCTCTGCTTTTTTTCCCTTCTGCTGTGGCTGAGGGATGATGGCAGAAGTGCTGAGCTGGCAGTGACAGGCAATGCTGTTTATCCTTCAGAGCTTGCAGATGAATCATTTCTGGTAAGACAGTGTCTTTCTGGAGCATGGGCTTTGCAGCAGAGTCTTGTGTTAATTCTGCATGCAGCTTGCTTGGGAAAGCTGGAGAGGGATCCATTACAGGGCCTGAACACAACATCTCTGAGCTGGAAGAGGAAGGCTTGAATTTAAGCAGCGGTTGAATCATCCCCCAGGATTTCACTGGGCAAATAAGATGTCGTGTTCAAATAAGATGTGGTTTGATCTCTTTCTCTACCAGCTGTCTCCTTCCCTCTACCCTGCTGTTTGCAGGCTCAAGGTTCACTCTGCTGCTGTGAGAAGTCCAGCAGGAGGAAAGTTTGTGTAATCTGGTGACTTGGCTTGTGAGGGAACAGGATATCCTGGATGATCTGTGCTGCCTTGTTGTGGTGGCTGTTCTGGGCAAACACCTTGGATGGGAAGTTTCTTTACTGCAGCTCTGAGATCTTCTCTCCTTGTAATGAAGTGGGGTGGGTGTGCTTTGAAAGGAAAATTATTCCAGAGCTTTGGGTCTGTGTTCTCCTGACCCCAGAGAGCTGCATTTTTCACTGCAGGGATGACTTTTTCATCCTCCTGCTTGGCTGTGAGGCTGATTGGTGGCTGTGCACTGTGTGTGAACCTTTCAGGCTGTTTTTGCTTTGCCATCAGTACAAAGAAATGGCATCATTTTCTTTTCACAGGAAATAAAAGGTGTGAAGTGCAGACCAGATTGCT
Source organism: Serinus canaria (assembly GCF_022539315.1). Classification (NCBI taxonomy): domain Eukaryota; kingdom Metazoa; phylum Chordata; class Aves; order Passeriformes; family Fringillidae; genus Serinus; species Serinus canaria. Next base: position 3,758,989 of record NC_066332.1, on the reverse strand, counting down.
CTGTGCTGCTGTCACTGTGGTTTATGTCTATCCAATAGCCTCCAGCACCCAGTCTCTGCAGAATAAACCCTGTCTCTGTGACAAGCCACAGGCTGGGGCTCAGCACTGATGGCTGTAGGGCACTCATGGGCAGAGATTGCAGGGAGGATGCACTGACTGGACTCTGAGGGTGGAACAGGATGACAGCAGCAGTTCCCCCAGAGCCAAGGAATTCATGTAACATGTAACCTAGGGAGAGCATGGGTGAACTGACCAATACCATGCTTGTAATTTGATGTTGTGTCTGTTCACCCCTTTGGGGCTGTAGGTTTTAGTGTTTATTTTTAGTAGTGGATGAAGAGCAGGCAGAGGGGATTCAGTTGTAAGTGCTGTGACAGAAGCAGCAAAACCATCAGAGGCTGTTTTGAGTCATCTGAGTTACTCAGCTCTGTGCCAAGGACTGCAGAGGCTCGTGCTTGGATCAGGAGGCCTTTCCCAGGGATTGCAGAATTGAAATGTGTGGTGAAGTGAGGCTGGGGAAATCCCAGTCCCTGAGCTGAGCTCTAGAGGTAGATAACCAGAGTTCCTGCTTCTGTGAGCTGTGCAGGGCATGTGCTCGAGGCCTTCAGATCAGGTTGTGCCAAGAGAGACTCCTGCAGGCTCCAAGTGAACTAAAGCCAGGAAAAACAAAGAAATGAGAACACACTGTTTCAACAGGTGGAAATTTTCCTGCCACATTGTATCATGTGAAATCAAACATGCTGGAGAGCAAACTGCCACAGGATTCATTGTCCCACAGTTACCAATTCAATTTTATGCTGGTGCCAGACTCCATTAACTTCCATTTGAGTTTGCAAACAGCCTCTTACATGTGTCAGATGGAGGTGGCAAATACAAACCATGAGAGTAATTGCTGAGGTCAAGTGTGCACAGAGGAAGATGGATCTCTGCCAAACAGCTGAATTTGGCTCCTGCATTCCAGCTGCTGTAGATAAGCACAGTGGTGACTGGGATGCTTTTAGAGGCTATCTCTGGTGTGCATGCTCCTTCTCTTCCTTTTTAACCTTTGAGGGTTTTAACTACCAAGTGGCTGGTTCAGATCAAGGGAATACATGCAGTGTTGGGCTGGGGTATGGAGAGCAGTTGAGAAACCACTCTCAGCTCTGGGCAGGATGTGTTTTGCCTTTGTGTTGTTCAGAGATCTAGGTCAGAAACTAAATTCAGCATTGAGCATATTTTGTGGGCAGCCTTGGAAAGTTTGTTTTAGTATGCAGTCCCTTCCTAAAATATATTTTCTTGCTAGTTTGTCTCTCTCATGTCCAGGTGCTTGAGATGTTTCTGGTGTCTACTGGGCGGCACTTCTCAGGTTGAAAGTGGATTTTGGTTACCTGTGTGCTTACTGGGTTGTTTTGATTGTGGTTATCAGCCACATTGAGCTTCCAACCAACTTTTAGTGGCCTCCAGCTCGGTGCAGTTGAAATCACTGCTGAGAACAGTGTGGCATCACTGTGGTGGCCTCTGTTTCCTGGGCATGGCAGAGGGCACTTGCACAGAGTAAGCTCTTGTAGAAGCTCTCAGCCATGTCTTTCTGCACAATTTGCTGCACTTATGTGCTTGTATTTTCATGAAAGTCTTGCTTGCTGCAGTTCTTTTTCTTCTTGAGAGAAGTATTGGCTTGCTGGTTTGAGTGTCTTAAGGCCTCTTTTCACATCTGTCATGTGCTGCTGGGCAGTGCTGTGCTGGTGCAGCTCTTGGGGAGACTCTGCCCTTGTCTTTGAGAAAAGGCTGCTGGGCTTGGGTCATGCAGCTGCTGCAGTTGGAGGCCCCCAAACCTCACCTCCTTTGAGTTTTAATGATTGCAGACTAATGGACCAGAACATTCTTCTGCCTGCTTGGTGCTGCTGCTGGTGCTCACTCAGTCCCATGCTATGAGAGAATCAGTTCTGAGCAAAGTCAGCGACTTGTGCCACACATTGAATCATGTCTCCAGCTTGCTTGGTGCCATCTGCTCTCTCTGCAGAGCAGACATGGCTGTTTCTCTGCTTTAGCTTAGCTGCAGGTTCCTTATCTGCTGCTGTCTGTTCCAGTGAGAGCTGGAATTAGTTTTCTGCATAGTGCAGTTTGAAAATAGAGTCCTTCTTGGCTGGCCTGACAGGCTTCTCCTGGCATGTGGAGTATTTATGGTATCTGGGTCCTCAGGCTTGACTCTAGAGAGCTGCATTCTCCTGGTTTGAGCTTGGCAGGGAGCAGAGGCCCCTCTGTCAGTGTGAGCTCTGCAGTGTTTGTGCTGCTGGAGGCCTGGGATCCCTGCCTGAAGTGCAGTCCTGATGCTCAGGGAGTGGGTCAGAGCAGGAGAGAGGTTTGTTCTGAGCATTTCTGTGACCTACTGCCAGCCAGGGGATGACTTGCCGTGCCACTAAGCTGCTCACTGATAAAAAGGGGAGTGGTGCTTCATGGGGAGGCTGAAACTTTTCATAGTGTGGGCTAAAAGGCACCCCATGGTTAAAATGCTGAAGTAAATCCAAGTGGTTAACCCAGATATTACCCAAACAGAGTAGAAGCACTGTAGTCTGGCAGTTTTCTCCCTCAGGTGTGTATTCTCTGCTCCATGAATGCAGTGCCCTGCTCATGGCAGGCTGAGTGCAGATCTCTCTTTACCCCTCTGGGTCTCTGCATAGTCAGGGGAGACTGTGCAGATGGTATGTGGGAAAATACGTAATTCCACATGCTGTAAAATAACTGTCCTGCTCTGCAGCAGAACTGTGTGAAGGCCAAATATGTGCAGTGGATACAATCCAAATTTTCAAGAATGCAGTGTACTACTTTCTCCAAGAGACAGTTTTACCAGAATTGATGTAGCAAGCTCTAATTTAGTCCGTTGCTGCTCTATTATGGGTGAGCATCTGTCCTGAATTTGCTTGAATGGCAGATGAAGCACTAAATATGTTTCATAATGGCTCTGGTTTACGTTTTGGATGTTTTCAAGTGCATTAACGTCCTGCTAGGAGCAGATGGTTAGGGGCTGGCAAATCGTTTGGCTCGGCATGGTGTTTACTGGTGAGAGAGCAGCCTGCTGTGCCTGACTGTTCTGAGCCTGGTTACAGGAGCTGAATGAAGCTGAGGGTAGATCAGACCCACAGCCCTTGTTTTTCTAACCCCTTGAACTGAGTTTGAGAGTTAGAAAGTCCTCCAGCACGTTGTGGCCCCCTGTGCTGGACAGGAAAGTCTCTTTCCTGTTTTGATGTCAGCCCGTGCACAAGCTGCAGTGCTCTCCTGGCTGCAAGGGACATTTGATTAGTTACAATAAAAGGTCCATGTTCCCTTAGCAGCACACTCCCAGGAGAACTGGGAGGAACTGGGACATCTTTGTTGTGGTCCCATCCCACACATCTTCCCAGGGGCCTGTTCTAAATCCTACTTTGTGCTGTTAGTCCATCCCTGCTTTACCCAGCTGCAGTGGAGCTGTTGAATTCAGAGCAGTGGGCTGTGACCTTCTGGGCCACCCCCTCTGGTAGAAGCCTCTTCTGCTTGGTCAGGTGCTGCTGGTTTTCAGCTGTTCCTGCCCAGGCATTAACACAGCCCCTGCCAGTGCCAGGCAGTGCATTTGCATCAGGATATTGATCCATTCTGGCTGGTTAATTGGCCAGTGCCACGGAGGGTCCCTCACTTCAAGGGGCTTGTGAATGACTAGGAAACTGCTCAAAGGGAATGAGGTCTATTGGCAGAGCATTGATGCAGAGCTTCAGTGGGCCAAGCAAAGGGTGGGTACACAAAATCTGCATTTCTAACAGACCTTCCTGCTGGGGCTCTGCAGGCTGGTGCCATATCTGCCACAGCTCTCTGCTTTCTTTCTCCTAGATTTGACATCTGCCTCCTGTGGAGAAAATGCATTGCTGTTCCCTTAGAGAGGGACTTCTGAGGGTCAGTTCAAGTCCCTCAACTCATGCAGTAGAGACTGTGGCCCCCTGTGTCCAGGTGACCCTGGTAGGAGTCACTCTGTTGGTGTGGAGATTGCAGGTGCTGCAGTGCAGGTTGGGTTGGAGCTGTCTAGGAAGTGGTGGCCAAGAGTGTGACCCACCAGTCTGCCTGTGTTATAACTAAATAAGTTTGTGTAAGCCAGGAGACTTTGTCAGCATGCAAGAAACGTGGTGTGATGTGTCTTTCCTTACTGACACAACTGCCTGATTGGGTGGTGGGAGCAATCCTTTCATGTGGTCATCTGGCTACTGTCATGTGGTGGGGTTTAGCAGGGTGATTCTGACACCTGTTTCACAGACATGTGGTTTTCCTAAGAGGCTTTTGGGAGAACAGTTGTCCTTGAAACTGATTCCAGTGTGCAGATTTGAGCTGCCAGCTCCCAAATTGATCATCTGGTATTCTTTTCTATCAAAGGCCTCAAACTCATTTTGAGTGAAGTAACCTCTCTTGCAGGGAGACCTCACAAATCTTGAAGTAGCTTAGAATGCTCAGGGAAGGACTTGGCATTCTGGACTTGCTCAGAATCTGGTGTGTTTGCCCTGGCACTCTGGGTTTGTCATGTCTGGAAATGTAAAATGAACCTGTATGAATTCCCAAGAGCTGTGCTGATGAGTTCAGCTGGTGGAGCAGTGAGACAAAAGGAGTGTCACTTTGAGCTGGCTGTGGCTGATTTGAATGGCCCAGTGCTCCTGTTACAGCACAGGGTGTCATCGTAATGTGAGCTGACTTTTCTCCTTAGCTGCTCACTCTGGAGCTGGGGCAGCATCCTGGGGAGATGCTGTGTGGGGCTGAAGGACAAGGAGAAATAGCATCCTGTGGTGGGATGTGTGTGCATTGCTCTTGGGACATCTCTGCCTCCTTTTCTCAGGTGGGATGCAGGATTACAACTACGTGTGGGCCAACTGCTTTGAGATCACATTGGAGCTGTCCTGCTGCAAATACCCACCGACTTCTGAGCTTCCAAAGGAGTGGGAGAACAACCGGGAATCTCTCCTGGCTTTCATTGAGAAGGTAGTGAGGGCTGGGCTGGGTGTGGGGTGGCAGCTGTGAAACCTGTGCAGCCCATCCTGGGCTGGGAGCACCGTGTTCAGGTGCCCTCGGGGCTTTGTTTGCTGTGTGAGGTAATGCAGGTGCTGCAGCTTTATTTAGAGGTTGGTGACTACAAAGCTGCTGTGTTTCTCTGTGGTTCTGCCACAGCTCCCACATGCCCCACAATAGCAGAGCTTTGCTCTTGTGGGGTGCAGTGTTAGAGGGACTGATTGCTGCAGATCTCCCTAAGTCATGCGAAGTACTGGCTGGTCTCAGTGCCATGAATCTCCAGTGATGTTCACAAGCATCCACACTGCTGAGACCCTGGCTTGCAGAGCCCTCTGCCAGGCTGTCTCCAGATGCTGTGTATGAGTTGAGTAGGTGACAGCTTAGGCTGGGATCACAGGCAGCAGAATTTGGCCTGTAAAGATGCTATGTTCATATTGCAATTTGCCAATGTTGATGAATTAGGGAGTTTGTTAGGGAGGGTAAATTCAGAGATCCTGCTGCCTTCCCAGTCCATGCTGGCATTCCTGTCCTTGCTGCGTGGCTGAACACTGAGTCCTGAGCCCCCGGGTGCCTTTGCCTGGCAGCTGCCCTGCTCTGCTGCATTTGGGGAGGAGTGAGGGGGTATTGCTGCCTTAGGACACAGTTCCCCTGATGTTGCCTGTCTTCAGCCAGGCCCTGTCGTTGTTTTCCTCAGGTGCACATTGGTGTGAAGGGCTTTGTGAGGGATGCAGTCACAGGAGCTGGTCTGGACAATGCCACCATCGCTGTTGCCGGTATCGCTCATAACATCACAGCAGGGAGGTTTGGTGATTACCACCGGCTGCTGGTGCCTGGGACCTACAACGTGACTGCGTTTGTGATGGGGTAATGTCTCTGTGGCAGCCTGTGCCCACACTGCCAATTGCTCCTGTTCCTTCTACTGATTTTCCCCCCCAAAACACCTTATGTACTGAAAGGGCTTGGCTGGAAGCTGCAGCAGTAATTGGTTCCAGCTCAGAGTTGCAGCTGTGTTTGCTCCTGCAGCAGGATGCTGTTGAGTGCCCAGAATTTCTGTCAACTTTTGTTTGACTGCTTGTATCAAATTGCAACTTCTGTGCAAAGTGAGGAAGTGGAGTAGGGTAACCCCAACAGGAGTTTGTGTTGTCCCAAGCCTGGGTGTGGATGTGTAACTTGCTCCTTGGCTAGTGCTGTGATACACCTGGGGCTTGTTCCCTGCTGAGCCTATGGACTCTTGCAAGGACAGCAGTGGAGCTGGGTTTGGTGGCAGAGGGATGAGTCCCATCAGCTTAGTCCCTGTGAATCTCTCGGTCATTTACATCCCAGTGCATTTGGGCTGGGGGGGGGTAGGTTGGAGTGATGGAAGGACTGCAGGGAGTTTTGGCTTCTGCTCTTCAGAGCCTCCTTGCTGAAGCCAGTTGTTTATTCCACAGCTACACACCAGTGACCAAAGAGAACATCGAGGTGAAGGAGGGAGATGCAACAGAAGTGAACTTCTCCTTGCAGCCGACTGTGATGCCACCAGCTCCTAATGTCACCCAGCTCACGGCAGCTCCTGCCCCTGTCACTGCCATCACCCCCACCCCTGTGCAGGCTGAGACCCCAAAGCCAACCCCTGTCCATGAACCCATCCAGCCCGTGGACTTCCGGCACCACCACTTCTCGGACATGGAGATCTTCCTGCGGCGCTACGCCAACGAGTACCCCAGCATCACCCGCCTCTACTCCGTGGGCAAGTCCGTGGAGCTGCGGGAGCTCTACGTCATGGAGATCTCTGACAACCCTGGTGTCCACGAAGCAGGTGATGTGGGAAATCCTCTTTTGCAAGGCACAAATGCAAGTGACCCTTTACACTGGGAGAAGCAGAGCTGGCGCCTCTCCTGAGAGACTGAGCTGCTCCTTGTAGTATTCTTGATAAAAAGTGTGAGTGCAGTAGGTGTTAGAGCATTGCTGGCGACATCTGTGCTGGTCATGGAGCTCTAGAGAAGAAGGACAAAGAGACTTCCATGAGATATTGTTCTTTTTGGGGTTGTGGGAGCAGAAATGTGAGTTTTAGGTAAATGCCCTCAGGCAAAGCTTGCAAGAGCAATGCTTAGGGTGGTGAGGTGTCTCCAAGCTGTAACATAGTGGTTATAATTGTTTCTGTGGTGTAACCATGTGTCTGCAGGTGAGCCAGAGTTCAAGTACATTGGTAACATGCACGGGAATGAAGTTGTGGGGCGAGAGCTTCTCCTGAACCTCATCGAGTACCTCTGCAAGAACTTTGGCACAGATCCTGAAGTGACTGACTTGGTCCAGAGCACACGGATCCACATCATGCCATCCATGAACCCTGATGGCTATGAGAAGTCCCAGGAAGGTATTGCTGTCTGTGCCAAAATCTGTGGGGTTCCAAGCTCTCAGAACAAGCCTTTGGGTTCATGGGATCCCTGGGAAATCTGGGAGCCTTGCTGGAGCAGGAGTGATCTCCACACAGGGAGGCTGGGAAGGGACTTGGTGTGTGCTGTGGGATGAGTGGGTGGACCCTGATTGATGGATGCTGGAAGCTGTTGGGGAGAGCTTTTCTATTTCAGCAGTGCTGTGAGCTGCCCCTGTTTGGGTCCCCTGATGGTTTGTGGCTAATCCAGGGCTTTCTTTGAAAAAAGACATTTCTTTGAGACAGCTCTTGCTTGCTGTGTTTTGGTCCATTCTCTTAGTAAATGCAGTGTGGGAGCCAGGCTGTCTGCAGAGCACTTGTCCAAGGATAACACAGACTTTTACCATGAGGTTGAAACTGGCAAAAACATCCTTCAGGGAAGTCTTAGAACTACGTGGCTCTTGCAGATTGGCAGAACAGAGCCTGTCCAGAATCACTTTCTGGAAGCAGAGCTCTGCTTGGGTCTAACAAAGAACTTGTCTGGCTGGTTTGAGAAGGTGAGCTCTGAGGTTTCTGTGGTCGTGACATCCGGCTGCAGAGATTGTTCATGGTTCAGTGCCTTTCTGCTGCTCTGACTGCCCTGAGAGCCTGAGCAAACACCCACTGGAAGGGCCCCCAGGCATTGCTGCACAGAGCAGGCCACTTCTGGGGAAGGCCTGGGTGCCCCGGGGTGCAGGGGGCCAGCACTGCTGTGCTCTCTGCTCTCTTCACCAACTACTACTTGTAAACTCTGTAGTAAGAGGTTGAAGCCTCTTCACAGGACATGGGTTTGAACTTGTGTTTCATTTTCAGGAGACAAAGGAGGTACTGTTGGCAGAAACAACAGCAACAACTATGACCTGAACAGGAACTTTCCAGATCAGTTTGTCCATGTGACAGACCCTCCCCAGCCAGAAACTCGTGCTGTCATGGCCTGGCTCCAGTCTTACCCGTTTGTGCTCTCAGCAAACCTGCATGGAGGTACAGCATCCAAACCAAGCTCCTTCCTCTGTGCTGGGCTTGTGGGAGTTGCAGGGATGTCTCCAGGGTGTTCTAGGTGTGCACTGGGGAGCTCTTGTGCTGCAAGATGGAGCAGAAACAGGAAACAGAGTGTGAAAAATCCTGTGCTCAAACATATTTGTAGGGAGTTGAGGTGGCTGCTGGGAAGATCCCAACCACTTCTCTGAAGGGAGCATCTGGGAGATGGGGATGGACTCTCTTGTCAGCAGTTGCTCAGCAGATGGTCTGGGAATGGGATATAGAGCTGTGGCTGTTAAGGGCTTTACAGCATTTATAGAGTGAATGCAGTCCTGAGGGTTCCCTGCCTTGAATCGCATGGTGGAACTATGAAATTTGCAGTAATTTAATTATCCTTTTGGAGTATTCTAAATTAAATCTCTGTTATTATAGCTTAGTCCCTAGACAGTTTGTCTGCTGGCTTGTAGCTGTGGTAACTTGCAGGTGGATGCTTTGTTGCCATTGTGTTTGGTTTGTAGAGCAGAAGTGTCATGTGTGGGTGCGAGGGGGCTGGCAGGTCTCCAGCTGCAGTGGTGTCTGGGGTTTTGTGGTGCTATTAGTACAGCTTCCTTGGGGAAACCTTCAGCAATAAACTCCAGAAAGCTGAAAAACTGCAACATTTGGGTCAAAAGCACCATGCATGTTCTGGGAAATTCTTCCCCTTGCTTCCACTTTTCTGTGAAAGCAATTATTATGTGGTTGTGTTCAGCCCTCCTTCATATAAGAGCCAAAGCTTTGATGTTGTTGTGGCTTTGGTTCTCCTTCCTGACTAGGTGTGGTGTTATCTCTTCCTGTGCTTCTGTCTCTTCTATCCACTGGGCTTAATGCTTTGTTCAATGCCAAGTCTTGAGAAACAGAAGGCTTGGCACTTGCTGGAGAAAAATTTCCACTGTTATGCTGAGGGATCACTGGGCAAGCACCCAAGAATGAGCCAAAGCTTGCTTTGCCTGCAGGTTCCCTGGTGGTTAATTACCCCTTCGATGACGATGAGCAAGGAATAGCCATATACAGTAAATCCCCAGATGATGCTGTGTTCCAGAAGCTGGCACTTGCCTACTCCAAGGTAAAGCTCTAACAGGAAAATAGCACATCCTGCTAGGTTGACTTCTGGAAACTCCTTTTCAGTTTCCAGGGAGCCTCCTGAGCAGCTGGTAGAGGTGGGTGCAGGCACTGTGGCTGAGCCCCTGGTGTTGCAGGCACAGCAGGAGGATCCTACAGGAGGCTCCCATTCCATGAGTGATGCCCAGCATGCACTGTCTGCAGGCACTGAGGGAGGACAGCTCTGTGCAGGCACTTTGAAGGGTGGTGGAAAATGCTGCTCATGGGCTGGGAGGAGAGAGCAAGGATATCTGGGCTGGGATTGGGTGTGGGTGCAGTCAGTGCACACACATCTGAGTTTGGTAACCCTGAATGTGTGACTAAGGGTAGAACAAGAGTGCCTGTGGAGTGCAGGCTCACCTTCAAATGTTGCATCTTGTTTTACAGGAAAATGCAAAGATGTACCAGGGAAGCCCTTGTAAGGATATGTACCCCACTGAGTACTTCCCACATGGCATCACTAACGGGGCTCAATGGTACAACGTTCCAGGTAAAGCACACCTGAAATCTCCTGCACTGTTTGTCTTCAACTTAATGCATGTGCAGCTTAAATAATTTAGTCTGATCAGTCAGGAACTCTGCACTGGTCAGCTCAGATTAATGGGACTCAGGTTTCTTTTATAACCTCTTAAATAATGTACCCTAATAAAGTTGTTCCCAGGGGAAGGAATTTATAGTGTAGTTTCTCTGGCTATTAGCAAAATGGCTTCATAAAATTTTACAGCACTTTATTAGCATGAAAGGTATTTACAAGAAGGAAGGTTATTTGTCTGCTCTTTTGGCATCCCTTTGAAGCTTAAATCCTGCCCTGTGTAAAAGCCTTTTCCCTTCAAGTCTGTACTTCATCTTTCTCAGGTATCTTGACTTTTTTTTATTTTTTTAAGCTGTGGTACTTCAGAAGTCAAAACTTCTTTTACATTCTTGTTGTAGGTGGGATGCAAGACTGGAATTACTTACATACAAACTGCTTTGAAGTGACCATTGAGCTGGGCTGTGTGAAATACCCAAAGGCTGAGGAGCTGCCAAAGTACTGGGCACAGAACCGGCGCTCACTGCTGCAGTTCATCAAACAGGTGAGGTGCCTTGACCTCAGGCCAGGCCAGCTCCCTCTGAGGTTTGCTTTAGACAAGTCAGAATGAACAGGGTGATCTGGCCACCTTTCCTGGCTGCTTCCTGACCAGCCTGGCTACCTGCTCTACAGAAATCACCCCATCAGAGCCTGTCTCAACTGCTCTCTCTTCTCAACATACCAAAAATCTGTATGGAAGTAGCATCCAGAGGATGCAGGGTGGGGGCTTTTTATGTACCACTACCTTGGGTTTCCTGAGGCTGGAATGTCCCTCATATTCTCTTCCTGACTAAGTGGGGCTGGTGCTCACACCTGGGGTGTGCAAACAAAGGTGTGGAGCAGAATGCCATGCTGACACCCTGAGCCAAACAATTGCTCATTGTACTCATCACGTGATCTTTGTCCACGCCAGCTGCTTGCCAGTCCAACCTGAACCCTTTTGGAACACCTTGCTCCTCTGGGAATGCTGAAAATGTGAGGGGTGGGAGGCAGAGTGGGGGCTGGCACTCAGCAGAGCTCCTTTGTGCAGGTTCACCAGGGTGTCTGGGGCTTTGTGCTGGATGCTGTGGACAAGAGGGGCATCCTCAATGCCACCATCAGTGTGGCTGACATCAACCACCCAGTGACCACCTTCAAGGATGGAGACTTCTGGCGCCTGCTGGTCCCAGGGACCTACAAAATCACAGCATCTGCCCGAGGGTGAGCAAGCCCCAGACAAGGAGCAAACAGCTGCATGACTGACTTCCCACTCAGGAGTATTCCAGCACCTCTGCCTGCCTACAGCCCATGTAGGCATGGGTGTTTCTCCTGCCCTCTGGCCTGTGCAGAGATAGCAGTGTGAGACTGCTGTGGTGTCAGACTGCTCACCTGGCTCTGGGATACAATCCCAGTCCTCCCTTGATAGTGGATAACTTGGTGTCTTTAGGGGAAATTCTTTTCCAGGCAGCTGCCCATAGAAGAGACTTGATCACTTCAGTGCTGCCAAAATTCTGTGTTAAAGCAGCCTGACTTGTTCTCTTGCCAGTCTGCCATGTAACCCTGCCACACCTGAGCCAAAAGCAGCTCAATGCCATGTTGGAGCCTGAGTTGTTCCCTGTCCTCCTGCCATTCCCACATCCCTTTGAGCTGTTCTTGCTCCTCATTTCTGTGCTTTTTCACTGTGGGCAGGGGAGCAGTAGCAGTCCCTTGTGGGTGTGTAGTCAGGAATGAGGCTGGCTTGTTCAAGGTTTCAAATGCCTGATGTTTTCTTGTACCTTCTCCTCCCTGGGCAGGTATGATCCACTCAGTAAGATGGTGGAAGTTGACAGCAAAGGTGGGGTGCAGGTCAACTTCACTCTTTCACGGACAGACAGCAAAGTGGAAGAGGGGAAGGTGCTGGTCTTGAATACCCCAGACACCAGCAACCCCAACGAGAAGGAGTTTGAGACCCTGATCAAAGATCTCTCTGCTGAGAATGGTCTGGAGCGGCTCCTGCTCACCTCCTCCAGGGATGTGACTCCGTACAGATACCGGCCCTACAAGGACCTCTCTGAGTTCCTCCGCGGCCTCTACCTCAACTACCCACACATCACAAACCTCACCAGGTGAAAACAGAGCAGCCTGGGCTGGGGATGTTGTGAAGTTGTTAGTCATGAACACAGTGCAGAGATGGGGAGCACGCTCCTCTCTTCTCTGTGCTCTCTGAGCTGGAGGGACCCCATGTGTAAGGACATGGTAGCAGAGCAATGGCTGCTGCGCCTCAAAGGTGCATCCATGTGCTGTTCCCTGACTTAGTTCCCCAGAGATGCTTGGGACTGGTGATATTCCCAGCACTGATATCCCAGATTTCTGCAAATATCTCTGTTCATTACTGTTTTGTCTGTTCTTTAAACCCTTTCTGAAATCCACCCTGCTGAAGAGTCCCCAGCAAAAATGACCAGATATGACTTACAAATCTCAGATGGCCTTTTTTTCATTGTCTGCCTCCAGATTGTATTTCAGTAGTGCAAGACACTTTTGTGTGAGCTTGCCCTGGGCCAAGGTCTGTGCCCTCCTGCAGAAGACCAGCTGCTGCCATCCTCTGCTTTCCTTTGTGACCTGTAACGCTTACCCTCTGTCAGCTTTAGAAAGCACAAATCCCTTTGTCCCAGGGCCTCATTTGCTTGTTGTAACCAGGCACAATGTGCTCATGTGCTGTCCCTGCTGGTGCCAAGGCTGCTTTGCTGATCTGTAGCCTCTATTGTCCCTTCAGTTGCATCAGCCATGAGCCTGTTCCTGCTTTCATTGCACTCAGTTTGCCAACTTAGCAGCATGGCTGTAGCAACAGCTCCTGCATTACTGGGAACAGGCCTCTTTTGTCCTACTTTATAAATTAGTTTGATGTCCAAATGTATCCTGCTCTGAAAGGAAAAAAGAAACAAAACAAAAGCCACCACTGGCAGGACAGAGGATCCAACAGTTCCACATTTATTGTGATCTCATAGGCTGTATGGAGATGTATGGAGCATTGGATATTCTGTGCATCTGGACCTAAATACACCCTTACCCAGATGCTGGTGTTCAAACTGATGTTCAGAGTGAATTCTGTTCAGTGCTGCTGCAAATCTGCCCCCCAGTCTGCTTGTGTTTCTCTTGCCTTTGCGGCCCCCGCTGGAGGCTGGCAGCACTTCCTTTCCACACTGGGATTTCTCCATGGGGTCAGGCTGGAGTTGCAGCTCTCTTGCTGAGCTGACACTCCCATTTCCTATCTCTTGGCAGTTTGGGTCAGAGTGTGGAGTTCCGCCAGATCTGGTCCCTTGAAATCTCCAACAAGCCCAACGAGTCCGAGCCCGAGGAGCCCAAGATCCGCTTTGTTGCTGGGATTCACGGAAACGCTCCCGTTGGGACAGAGCTGCTCCTGACACTGGCAGAATTCCTTTGCATGAACTACAAGAAGAATGATGCTATCACAAAGGTGAGAGGCCAATCCAAAGACCTCCTTGGAGCCTTCCAGCTGTAGCCCAAGATGGCAATGCTCACTGGGGGAGACTCCTTCTGCCAAAACTGGTGTGGGGCTTGCTGTGGTTCCGTGTGTAACAGGGAGGTGTGTGACCCACAGGATGAGAACCTCAAACTGCAGCTCCTAGCTTAAGATCCAGGGCAATTAACCCTACTAATTGCACTTTGTGCTGTTTCTCCTTTTGCTCAGCTGATTGACCGGACACGGATTGTGATTGTGCCTTCCCTGAACCCAGACGGACGCGAGATCGCGCAGGAGAGAGGCTGCACCTCAAAGATCGGCCAGACCAACGCTCATGGCAGAGATCTGGACACAGATTTCACAAGTAAAACAACTGCCCCATGGTTGGCTGGAGTCACTGGGTTACAGGGTCTGCCTGTAAAGAAGGCAGTGCTCCAGGCAGCACAGCTGCTGGGAAGCTTCCAGAGCTCGGATCCTCTTTACAGACAGCAATTTGCAGTCTCTTATGTACAAGAGACAAAGCAGAGTTATTTAGGAGTAGGAGAGGTCAGATAATACCTGATGTATTCTTATTCTTAATGGATTTCTTTCATCTCTGAAAAACTGCCCTCTGTTCATGCTCCCCAGGAAGAGTCTCCTTTTTCCATGTTTTTCTGGTTTCCATGCAACTGTATCCATAGCACTGTATCAGCCCACCCTTCCTGAGGAGGAAATGTTCTCTGCCCAAGTTTGGCTGGGATCATCCTAACTCATTCCTTAAGAAAATGTCAATTCTGTGAAAACACACATGAAATACCTTCTGCAACACAAAAGGAAATAGCTTGGGGAATTTGTGGTGCTGCACATTTGTTTAGCTTTGCAGATGAATCCCCCCCCCATGCATAGTGTGCACTGGGTGCTTTACTTGATTGGTCAGCTGCACCTGCTGAGATCTAACAGAGGCCATCTTATACCTACAGCAGACCTAATTTCAGACATATAGGATGTACTTCTGGCTTCTCAAGCAGCAGAGGTAACTGTTCTTAGTTCCCTTTTCTATTTGTTGTTCTGATTTATAGGCAATTACACCCGGTACTCAGCGGCACGAGAGCCTGAGACCAAAGCCATCGTGGAGAACTTGATCCTGAAGCATGATTTCAGCCTCTCTGTTGCTCTGGATGGAGGATCTCTGCTTGTCACTTACCCCTATGACAAGCCAACACAGTCAGGTGTGACCAACTGCCTGGGTCCCCTCAGGCTGTCTCTGCAGAGGTTCATGTGACCACGTGCTGTAAGGGCTTTTTGTGCTCCTGGTGTTCTGTAGCCTCCTTTGTGTTCAGCTCTTTGTGTGTGGAGTTGACAGTCTCTAAGTAAATCTATAAAACCTCACAGGGTTCAGCTAGGGATCAGAACATTTACAATTTCTATACCTACAGCAGTATCTCAACCTTTTCTTTGCCAGAACCAGTATAAAGTCTGCTTTTGATACTGCCCCTTAATGTTAGAGGAAATAGGAATGCTCTGAAACAGTATGTGTCTCTGTTTAGTACAGGATCAGGGGGTTAAAATGGGAATCTTTCCCATGCAGGGAACAAGAGTTGCATGCTCAAAGTCTCACTTTTCCTGTTGCAGTGGAGAACAAAGAAACACTAAAGCATTTGGCATCTGTGTATGCAAACAACCACCCAGTGATGCATTTGGGCCAGCCAGGCTGTCCAAATAAGTCAGGTATGTTTGGTTGAATCCTTTAACCCCCTGTCAGCTTGTGGCAGACTCTGCCAGGCAGGCTCTGGCTGACAGCTGTGTTTTTGCTCTCACAGATGAGACAATTCCTGGTGGAGTGATCCGGGGCTCGGAGTGGCACAGTCACCTGGGAAGTATGAAGGTACTGCTGCATGGCACAGGGCTTCTCGTCTCTGCTAAACCACCAATAAAAAGCATATTTGTCCTGATGTCTGGGCAAAGCTTCTCCCCCTTCAGCTGCACTTTGCAAAGCTTTTTTTTATTACCTCTTTCCTTGTAACTGTGGTTTTGTTTTTGCAGGATTTCAGCGTGACATTTGGTCAGTGTCCTGAGATCACTGTTTATACCGGCTGCTGCTACTTCCCCAGTGCTGGACAGCTTCCTGGCCTGTGGGCAGACCACAGGAAATCTCTCCTTAGCATGCTTGTGGAGGTGAGCTGCAGTCTGTGGGAGGAAATTCTGGCAGGGAGTGAAGTGGTGGGGAGGGGGGAGAGGAAGAGAACAGCATGGAGAGTCTTTGTGGTTTGGTTGGTGCTGTGTAATTACAGATGTTCATGACTTAGGCCTTATGAGGAAGGCAGCAAGTGACCAGGGCATGTGTTGACACAAGAGTTAAACATCTGCTGTGTTGCCTTGCACTGTTATTTATTGTGAGGGTCAGGGATGGCAGGTGGGCTGTATTTTAGAGATCTCGTTTTAGTTACAAATGCACTGTAAGCTTGGATCTGAATGTGAAGTGTTTTAAATGCTTTGTTTCAGGTCCACAAGGGAGTGCATGGCATTGTCCAAGACAAGAGTGGCAGGGCAATTTCTAAAGCTGCCATTGTTCTGAATGAAGGCTTGAGGGTGTACACTAAGGAAGGTGGCTATTTCCACGTGCTCCTGGCTCCAGGTTTTCACAGCATTGATGCAACAGCCAGTGGGTACCAGCAGAAACATGTCAAGGTACATGAATGTCCATGTTGGAGATGTTCCCCCATTCCCTTTCACATAAAATCTTCCCTGTTTGGGCTCTGCCTGGCTGTGCCTGTGTTTAGCTGCTGATTAGGTGCCATCAGGAACTGTTTTCTGCTTTGACAGAATGGATGGAGAACAACTTTTCAGCACAGCAGGGTGGTTTTGGGAGTACCTTTTCTTTCCATGACACTTTTCTTTGATCAGGGCAGGACCAGGCAGATGACAAATGTCTCTCTTGTCTGGATCCCCAAGCTCTGAGATGATCTCACCTCTCATGTCTTTCTGCAGGTCTTTGTACGTGATGATGCACCCAGCTCTGTGTTCATTGTGTTTGATACAGAAAACAGGATTTTTGGACTGCCAAGAGAGCTGGTTATAACTGTGGCAGGTACAGTGATGTTTTTTATCAAAGCTTTGAGCTTTGCTTTCTGAACCAGTTCATGCTGACAGAGACTCCACTGAACTGGGAAAGCAGTCTGCAGGCTTAAGCCATCTCCTGCTTTCCCTTCTGAAAGCACTCTTGTCCTTGGTTCTGCCTAGTAGGAGGGAGGGAGGAAGTAGAGTGTTTTGCAGGGGTTTGGAGGGTCCAAAATATACTGAGGTATCTGGAATGGGGAGAGCTTGTGTGCATAGGAGATCTTGCTGCTTCAAGGCTTTTTTAGGTGTTGTGACATCAGATAAGCGTGAAGAGATTATTTTATTTTCTCAAGGTGGCAGCTGCTGGGGAGGGGTGTGTGGGAGTTTAGACCCAGTGGTCTGTAGTGGAGCTTGGGGATAATCTCCTAGATTTCAAACTGAAAATGGAGTGTGTCCTGTTCTTGGAGCAGCTCTCCTCTCCTCCATGGCCTAGGAGGAAGGAGCAGGGTCACAATGAAGTGAAGAAGGTGGTTGTGACTGCAGGAGGGAGGAGAGATGCTGGCAGGTCAGGGAGTTTCTGGCATGGTATTGTAATTCAAGAGCCCTGATGAAGGCAGGAATGATGCATCTGACTCCATGTTCTCAGAAGGCTAATTTATTGCTTTATTATACTATATTATATTAAAGAATGCTATACTAAAGAATACAGAGAAGATACTTAATGCTAAAAAGATAATAATGAAACTCGTGACTCTTTCTAGAGTCCCGACACAGCTTGGCCAATGAGTTAAAACAACTCACACTGGAATCCAATCAGGCAATCACCTCTGAGTACACAGTTTCTAAACACATTTTACATGAGCACAACACAGGAGAAGCAAATAAGATAAGAATTTTTTTCCTTTTCTTTGAAGTTTCTCTTGCTGCCTTTCAGCTTCTCAGGAGGAAAACTGGGCGAAAGAATTTTTCAGAGAATGTGAATGCCACAGCGTGGGGGAACGTGGCATTAACTTTGGTGTCCTCTCTCTGGCAGGTGCCAGCATGTCTGCCCTGGTGCTCACTGCCTGTATCATCTGGTGTGTGTGTTCCATCAAGTCCAACAGACACAAGGATGGCTTCCACCGCCTCCGGCAGCACCACGACGACTACGAGGACGAAATCCGCATGATGTCCACTGGCTCCAAGAAATCCCTCCTGAGCCACGAGTTCCAGGATGAAACAGACACTGAGGAAGAAACACTGTACTCCAGCAAACACTGACACCTCCAGAGCAGGAGAGGAGGTTCCCATGGACCAGACCTGGTGGTGGGGGGGCGATCCCTGTGGTTCAGTTTTGAAATGTTAGCTTCAGGATGTGTCCTCCAGAGGGGTGGGTGGCAGCTCCCAGCTTCCCTCTGTTTACCCTGTTCCTGTGTACTCAGTGGGTGTTGGAGGCTGTTTCTGAGATAGGGACGTGGTTTGTTACATTTTTGGGTCAAGATCTGGAGGTTTATATGATGTGGTTTGAAAGGCAGCTTTAATAGAGTGGCCAGCAGAGCTCTTAGCATTTCCCCAGCATCTCAGCACAGGGAGCAGATGGTGGGGAAGTGCCCCAAGACCTGCACAGGGTCGTGGTCATAACACTCCAAAAAAGGTCTCTCTACCTGTTTTGATTTCATGTTTTCCACTACACGCTTGGGGGAAGCCAGGTCCTTCATGTAACTCCACATTCTGCAGAGCAGCCCTCAGAAAAAACCCAAAAAAAGCCTTTGGTTCTCAGCTGTTCCCTTGGAGCTTTTCCCACCATGGGTTGCTGTGGCTTGCTGTGACCTGCAGTGGTTGTGGAGCACCTCTAATGTGTCACTACTTTCAGGGAGTGACTTGGCCTCCTAAAGGCTGGGGGAGATGACATTGCTCTTGATGTGAGCTGGAGAGAGTCAGAGCTCCAGTGAGCCCTGACAGAGCTCCACTGCCTGCCAGCTCTGCCATGCTGCTGTTCCTCACTTCTGGGGAGCAAAGAAACTTTATCCCCATCACCCTGGTTGTGTTTTGTTTGTGTCATAGCTTGGCTTTGGGGTCTCATGTTCATGTTCCAATAGCTCAGTGCCTGAAAGAGCAGCTGGAAGGTTGTTCTAAGCAAATTGATTCACTCATCTGTAGAAAACCTGATCAATTTTGCTCAAATCCACCACTATTCAGGAGGAAACAGTGAAATTTGACCACTGCTTTGTATTTTAGCATTACTGGAGCAGCAGGGAGAGGTCATGGGAGTATCCATGGCTCAACTTAGGTGCTAAATTCTGAAGAAAACCTGCACCATTTGCCACTGTCCACCTAATACCATTTAATCACTGAGCTCTGGTGATGGCAGGCAGCAAATTTTCTGCTGGCTTGGCTCTGTTTGCTCCTGCAGCACCCCTGGAGTGTGGAGCAGGAGCTCCACCTGTGTGTGTGGCTGCAGCTGTGGTGCAGGGAGTGAGGAAGGGCTGAACTGTGCTGAGGGAGAAGGGAAAAGCAGCCAGATTCTGTTCTGTAGCACTTGGCAGGAGGTTGGAAAGAGGAGCTGCAGCACACATCCCTAAGACATGTGGGATTTGTGGGGAATAGAAGGGGTGTCCGGAAGGAAAGAATGGTTGAAATGCTTGATTTCCAAAGCCTTTATGTATCTCTGATGTTCCTGTGCTTTCTGCAGAAGCAGAAGGCTGGGGTTAGAATAGGCACTTACTTTCTTTCTCTTTTTCTTTTTTAATTCTTGCCCCACTGACCTGATTTCTGGGGTGCAGGAGCCTTAGGCCTTGAGTTTGCCCTGAGCTGCTCTGTCCTCCAGAGGGCTGGGGATGTCCACTGGTGAAACCTGCACGTGGTGTCTGTGGGTGGAGGGGTTACACCCAAAAATCTAATGGGGTCTGCTCTGCAGGGCTCTGACTGGTCTCCTCGGGGGGAACAGCCCCACTCGAGTCCCATGGGCCATGTCACCTGGGGCAGAAGCTGTTCCTCACCCCTGCCTGTGGAAATGCCCTTCCAGAGCCACGTGGCTGCAGCTGTGCTGCCGTGGTCATCATCTTATCTGGTTCTGTGCAGGGACAGAGAGAGAATCCTCTGACACCTTCCCTGTTCCACAGGGAATTCCATTGCA
Organism: Serinus canaria; assembly: GCF_022539315.1. Lineage (NCBI taxonomy): Eukaryota > Metazoa > Chordata > Aves > Passeriformes > Fringillidae > Serinus > Serinus canaria. Next base: position 3,739,329 of record NC_066332.1, on the reverse strand, counting down.
GGAAACACAAGGTGTGGCTGGGGAGGTGTTCTGGGAACAGGGAGATGATGATGCTGAGCACTCCCTGTGCTCCTGTCCCACATCTGCTGTGACAGAACTGCTCTGGTTGCCTTGTGCAGGAGCCATGAACATCTCTGTGCCCGTTCCCAGCTCACTGTGCTGAGCAAGGAATGGGGTTTGGTCCCTTTTTGTCCCTTTTCCACCTGTAATGGGCTGCAGGACACCAGCACACAGTAGCATTAATCCTGCCTCATCTCTGAACTGTTCCTCCTTTAACAAGAGACACAGTAGATTTTATTTAAAGTCGAGTTTGCAAATTGCTCTTAGGGCTGTGTTTGGGCTTTGTTTGCTCTGGCAGCAGGTAATGGACAGAGCTGGCCCTGCTTTGTCCCTGTAGCAATAAGTCCTGTTAGGAACTGGCCCTTTCCCTCAGAATGCATTTCAGAATTAGCTGTGGGAGTAGGTGTGTATATTTAAGGTGAGTGGATTTGAGATATTTTGCAAACGTGTGAGACTTTTCTACGCAGCAGGACCAAGGGAGGTGCCTCGCTCTGGCTCCAGATCCGCGCTTGGAGCTTGGCCAGCCCTGGGGCTGCTCCTGGGCACTTTGGGAAGGCAGGAGCGGCTCCCGTGCCCTAGGTCCGTCTGTCTGTCCGTCCATCCAGCCGCGCCCCGGGCCGAGAGGAGCCGGTCCCCGCGGGCACCGTCCCTGTCGCTGTCGCTCCGTGCACTTGTGCCTTCAGATAAATAAATGTAATTTTCAAAGGGACTTGAATCTCCGTTCCGGGCAGCGGGAGGGGAGGGGGCGGCGCGGGGCTGGGCCTGGCTCTGCCCTCGGCCGCCGCCGCCTGTTTTTTACCTGTATACCGAGATCAATAATCTGTATAAAACTATTTTGATGTCCACGTGCGTTCTCTCGTTCTTCCTTACAACGGGGCGGGGGGGAGCGGGACTGGAGGAGCGGCATTGGGATGGGGATGGGGGCTGGAGGAGCGGCATTGGGATGGGGATGGGGGCTGGAGGAGCGGCATTGGGGTGGGGATCTGGGCTGGAGGAGCGGCATTGGGGTGGGGATCGGGTCTGGGTCGGGGCTGGAGGAGCGGCTTTGGGATGGGGATCGGGTCGGGGTCGGGGCTGGAGGAGCGGGATCAGGACGGGGACCGGCAACGGCGCTTCCCCGCCCGGCCGCTGCGCGGCGCTGCCGCGGGAGGCCCGGCCGGCCCGGCCTGCCCCGCTCCCCCCGGCCGCTCTGCCCCGCCCGGCCCGCGCTGACGTTGGACAACAAAGATGGCGGCGGGGAGCAGCAACTACTGGGAAGGCGAGTGGGGCGGGGGGCGGCGGGCACGGGGCGGCTGCGGGGCCCTGGGGCACGGCCCGGGCACGGCAGGGCGGGACCGCCGCTAGGACCTCTCTGCTCTCTCCCGGGCGGGCGCGGGCGGTGCCGGCCTGTCAGCCATGAGGCGCCGGTGCCTGCTGAATGAAGCCCGCGGCCCCGCCGGACGCTCCCGGGCTGCGGGTGAGGGGCTGTGGGTCCCCAGCCGCGCCCTCCCATCGGCCTGGGGGCTGCCCCGCCACGAGGGTCCCCTCTCCCTGTGGGTTTCTCTTGCTGTGGGAGCGGGAGCCGCGGAAGTGCGGGGTCCCCGGGCCGGTCCGTGACTGTCCCCCGGGCCGTGCAGATCTGCGGAAGCAGGCGAGGCAGCTGGAGAACGAGCTGGACCTGAAGCTGGTCTCCTTCAGCAAGCTCTGCACCAGCTACAGCAGCTCCCGAGACGGAAGACGCGACAGGTATAGGTACTAGCCCGTTTCTTTATGTTTTAAACGCTGCCTGTGGTGCTTGGTGGGGTTTGCTGAGTGCTGCTCCCACCTGTGGCTCTCAAGGCTTGGCTTCTTGGGGAGCTTTCAGCGCTTCTTGCTGCTGGCTTTAATCTAGATGTGATGTTGGTGTGTGAGTCAGGCTGTGGGTGACAGGTCACTGGGCAAAGATGGATTTTGTTCTGTGTGGGATCATCGAGCTTGTTACGCTGGCTTAATTCTGAGTTTTTCTTGTATTAAACTAAGAGGAGGTTTTCAGGGACTTCAGTATTAGGGGAATTTAGCTTTACACCTCCCCGGTGGGCTGGTGTGCTGTTTGTCAGCTCTTCCCTGCAGTTTCACAGCAGGAATTATCAACCTCTTTTTCCATTTGCAACCTTTTCTTTGCTTATTAACTATGCCCGTTGTGGGTGTTGCTGCTTTAGGTATGTGTGTTGATATTCTAAATAAATATAATAAATAATAAATTTTATATAAACAAATAAAATTTCTATTTTATTTCATTTAATAAATGAATCCATTTTGTACCTCTCCCTCAGTTTACAGTTCTGGAAGCCTGAGAGCACCTCAGCAATGATCATGTTACTCTTGAGCAGCCCTACTTTCACTTTTGTTTCTGTCTCTGTGCTGTTACTTGCCATGTAGTCCAATTGTTTTCATTATTTTTGCTGTCCTGTGCCAAACCTACTTCTCTCACTCAAGGCAGAGTACCAGAGCCATGAGTAGTCTCTGAGGGCTGTAAGTTGTCAGTTCTGCAGGCTCACAGTTCTGAGATGTGACTTTCCCTTGTGGTTTCAGTTTTTAAGCAAGTAGGGAAGATGTGTGAAACTAATTGTGATAAATGGTGTGGTCTGTGTTGCTCTGTAGGACAGTGATTGCTTAATAGGTCACAGGTTGTCCTAACACTGTGTTATTAAGGTGTGATTATGTTGCTGGAGTAACATGCTAAGAGTGCAGTGCTCTCTCCTGCCAGTAAATAAATAAATCAAGATTAAAAGCTGGGGAGAGGAGGACACTGGTACCAGGTGTGTGGTGTCAGGCATTTCTTCCCAGGAGAGGTGATATTTATTTCCTGCAGGTGATACTGTGTCTTCTGTTCAGATAGGAGTTAAAGCCATGCATAGTAAGAAAGTGTAATTTTTCAGAGCTTATTTAATCTCTAGCAAACCTGGGTATAGTGGAGCTTTCCAGCCCCTGTAATTCTGGCACTCATGAAATGATGCAACTTTTCAGTAACTGCTCTTCCTCTTCTCCTTAGCTCTGACACAACTCCTCTGTTAAATGGATCAAGCCAGGACAGAATGTTTGAGACCATGGCTGTGGAGATTGAGCAACTTCTGGGAAAGGTAACTTGAGTTACTTTGGGTTGATTTCAGCATTTAGGCAGTATCCCAGTCTGGATTTCTGTGACGGATAGTAGGAAATCCCAGTGTGGGTATTAAACAAGGTATGCATGTCTAGCTGCCTCCTTCAGCTTGTGCATTGTAATTTTTGTGCAAGAATAAGCCATTTCTCATTTTCTGGGGTGTTTTTCCTCCTGCAGCTGACTGGGATAAATGACAAGATGGCAGAGTACACCAACAGTGCGGGCGTGCCGTCGCTGAACGCGGCGCTGATGCACACGCTGCAGCGCCACAGGGACATCCTGCAGGTAACCAAGGGGCCTCCTCCCTGCCTTGGTGTTCTTTCTTTGGCTAAAATAATAATTATTATTATCTCTGCTGGTATCACAGCACACTGGAGTGTCTCACCAGGAGGTGGGAATGCCACTGATTCCATCTCGTTTCTCTCCAGGCACCCGCTGAACTTTTGAGTTGAAGTAAATTGTGCTTTTTATGTCATGTTGGTGACTAGAACTTAGCTGAGAAAGAACAATAAAGGGTGCTGCCTTGTGTGGGTGGGTTTTATATAGCAAAAGGGGAAATGTAATGAATTACCTTGTCTGTGTGGCTTGTCATGTAACAATGTGCAAGGGAACATCACACTTCAGAAAACATGATTGTAAAAGCTCCTAAACTTCTCAAGGGAGATGAAGGAAATGTGATGGTTAAAGCTACCCTTCAGTGCTATAAATGAACCATGTTTTCATGATATAGTTCTGTTAAAATGCATGTTTTATTTGGCTGGTAGTGTACAGTTTGATTTCTGTTTGGTATCTGTGCAATCCATACACAGTGTGAAAAGCAGTAGCACTTGTATGAATGGTTACAGTGGTTTTGGTGCACACCTGCTGCCAGTTAAATTGTGTTTTGAGAAGTACCACCTGCCTGAAATGGTTTAAAATGTAAAATTGCATCTTAAAAATAGCAGTCATCGTTACTGTTTAGAAAAGATTTTTTTTTATTAATCTGGTGTAACAACAGAATAAACTCAAGAACGTCTTCACCACACCAAAGAAGCAAGTTTTATTAGGGCTTCTGATGAGAAATGTCAACACAAAACAATTCATCAGAAAGGTGAGGGTATCTGAAACTGGGAGAAGGAATTGCAGTGGATTTCCCTCCCCAGCTGTAGCTGCAGCAATCTAATTTAGCAGCTACTCTTAAGAGCAGTGAATTTTAAGAATACTTTGGGTTAACTTCCAACATTTTTGCTGTTAAGTTCCTGGGTTGATCTTGCACTTTGTATTAGAGAACAATTGACAATTTTAAAGGTGGCTGGATCTCCTGTAGGTGTGTTGTGTTGCTCAGTTGACCTCAGGACCCTAATTTTGGGATAACTGTTTGTTATTACAGGATTACACACACGAATTCCACAAAACCAAAGCAAACTTCTTGGCAATACGGGAAAGGGAGAATCTGTTGGGATCAGTACGGAAAGACATCGAGTAAGTTGTGTTGGCACAGCAAAGGTGTGGGACTGTCCTCAGAGGGAGAAGGTGCAGAGAATGCTTGGCATAGCTCACTTGTCTGTGCTCTGAATAAAGCAAAAGAAGCTCCTTGAGTTCCCAGTTCTCAGGGAGGTTCTGTTCTGTTGGATTTTAGGTCGTATAAAAGCGGCTCTGGCGTGAACAACAGGAGAACAGAGCTGTTCCTGAAGGAGCACGAGCACCTCCGCAAGTAGGTGTTGTTTCCTCTTTACTGCCTGGCTTCTCTGGGGGTGAAACATCTGAATTTCACTCAGCTGGTTCAATGTTTATGGCTTGTGCTGAGTGTGAGCAGTGTGGGGTGGATGATACTCATGGTAGTGTCAGTGATTGGGGCTTTAGGATCTTGTCAGTGCCAGTTTTGTGTTGTCTTTTGCAAGTCACTTGTGACTCAGACCTCCTCCTCCTCCCAAGGGAGTGGATGCCTTTCACTCTGACTGGGGTAAAGCTTAAGAAACTAAATAGAAACTCTCATGATTTGGCTGGGTTTTCTCCTTTTGTCTCTAGACAAAAAGTGATGGAAGAGATTAATTCCTAAATTACCTATGCACTTAAATATTTGCAAATTGATTCTAGGTTAGCAGATAACAAGCCAAATAGAAAGCACTTTGTTGTTATTCCTGTTGCAAAGAGGGCATTAAGTTCTGAGCAGCTGCTTTGTGTGTCCTTGTTCAGCAAAAACAGCACAGGTGAGAGCAAAGAACTGGAGGATTTGTGGTTTTTAGAGAGTCAGGAGATAGTTCTGGTCTTCCTGCCTCTCTCCTTGCCTGTAGTTGTGCTAAATCTCAGGCTCACACGAGAGGGCAGGCTTGCATTTTAAAAAAACAAATAAATAAATAATTACATGTGGCTTTCTTATGTTTAAGCTTATAGCCAAAACAGCACAAGAAACTTCTACAGGAAATTAAATCAATTTTTTTTTCAGTTGTGGCTTATTGCCACTTCATCCTCAGTTTTCTGTAATATATTTAAAACTTAATTGACTGCAAGCTTGAATTAGCACTTCTGTTAATCATGATCTTGAAATAGAATGGTTGAATATTTCTGGAGTTGTAAAATACCCTTCTAAGAAACTGATACTGGCCTGAGTCTATTCCTTTGAAAAGTTTGCAAAAATTAAGAGCAGAAAACTTACAGTATTTTGTAAACACTTTCTGGCAGATGTCTTCAGAATTTGAGCCAAACATTTATTGAAGCATTGATTATTTGTTTTTTTAAATATGCTAAACTCTGCAGTATGTGTATGGGATTAAAATGCATGAAAAATAAAGTTAAGGCAGTTTTAGAAATAGTTTAAAACCATCTGGGTGATTATTTGAAAATGTTAAGACTTGAAAAAACCCCACCATAACACTGAGGAAAAGAAAACCAGAAATAAGTGTGAGTTGGGGATCTTTAGTAAACAGGGCCAAAACTAATCATGGAATACTCTGCAAGGTGGAGATAACTGTAAGGGCTGTGAAGAAATCCAGTGTAAAAGGAGAAGACAACATTGGCAAGAAATCAAAGCTTGCAAAACTTTTGAATTGAGAATCAGCTCAGAAAAAGATACTGGCAGAGGAAATTATTAGAGAGTTTCAACATATTTGTCTTCAGAGAAAGCAGTTAATGAGCTATTCATGCCAAAAAGCTGTAAAAGCTAAGAAAAGGTCCCAAGAAATCACCGGGAGCTGGCAAATTACACCAAATATGCTCCTAGGATAAATTGACAAGCTTTGTGTGAGTCACGATGCTGAATATTTGTAGTGCAGTAAATCCTGGTGCCAGACTAATTGACAGAAGTAGATGATGAATATATTTACATGAAGACACAGGAGTAAAAATCCAAATGTTTTCAGTGGAGTGAAATCTATGAAAAGAGCTTGAAAAACCGTCACAGACAGGCATATCAACTTTACAATGTATTATTATATTCTCCAAAGCAGTGTAATAATGCCACAGGAATTACATATTCATGTCAGATATTGGAGCATTCACTTGGTCTTGACCCTGCCTAATTTATTATATTAAGTACTTCAACCTATTACATATTTATTGCATGTTCTGATAGCAGAATGTGTGAGCTGCTGCCCCAGTGCTGAGTGCCAGACTCTTCTGTCAGCCTTTTCCTTCATGCACAACCATGTGGGACAGGATAAATGCAAACTGGGCTTTGCTCTGGGCTGTGTTTTCCATGAATGCTCTTCAGAAAGCTGCAGGCTGGGATTGTTTGTGGGGTGTCTCACTGGGGAGCAGCAGGAGAGACAAGAAACTTCTGCTTTTTGCCTAAATCTGCCTCTTTCATTTTTGTGTCACATGGTGAACACCACAAAGAATATCCTCTTAATGCTACACATGTAGGTGATCCTAAAAAAGGAGAGGAAATGAGAAATCTGTGAGTACCAGATGCTGATGAATCAAAGGTTCCAACACACATTAGGCAGCAGGGAATGACAAAAAGCACTAGGCAAACCCTGCCAGTGCCTGGCTCTCCATTAAGCCATGAGGATCCTGGATCCATTTGACCTCCCTTTCCCAGGGAGGGGCTGGCTGCTGTGTCAGTGCTGCTGGCAGCACTGGGATTTCCACCTTGCAATCCCAGTGGAGCTGGGGCAGCCCTTGGGCAGGGGGCACAGGGGGCCCTGTGCTGCTGCACCCCACCCCAGGGAGGGTGAGACAAAATACATCATGTTCTTCTCCCTTCAAAAGCTTCACTGTTGCTCAGTCCATTTTATCAATCAGCTTTTTGTTGGGAAAGGAGGTTTTGTGGAAGTTCTGCTGGCTGGACATAGGAGGCATGAAGTTTCCAAGTCACTCAGTTTCCTGTCTGAGTTCTGGACAGGTAATTCAAGAACAGCTTTACCAACCTCTGGAGAGATGAACAATAACACCTAATTTTTTAAATAAAAAATAAACCCCTGTTAATAAAAATAAGGTTGGCAGACAGATGTTGGTGAGTATTGATAGCCTGTTAATATTTTTACCTGATACCTCAGATTTCTTGGCATGTCAGATGCTTAAAGAAATACCCAATCTAGCGTGGTCATGTTTGCTGTTCATTTTTGAAATCTTCTTTTCCTGGGGCTGTGCCATTCCCTAAAGGTATTTTATCTTCTCTGTTTGTGTGCTTTTGGCCAGGGGTACAAACAAGTCATCCTTTTTCTTCTAATGCTGTTTTCCATCTAAAGAAAACAATTTTGATGAATAGATCTAGCTTAGCATTTTAAAAACTGCTCTGAAAAGTGCTGCCTCAGAGGAAACAATTCTGTTAACTTAGAGTCTGCCCTGAGAAATTCTGCAGTTATTGATGAGTTATAGTCTAAGTCAGCAAAGAAGGAACTAATGTCCTTGATTAAATTTGCAATATTGTGTGTGTATGCAAGTGAAAATCTCCCTTGTGTTGTAGGTGAGTGATAGCAGGGGGTACTGATGAGCTTGTATAAAAATTGATGAAATCTTCAGAAGTTTAGATTGAAATTACTGGTGTTATTACCCCTGATCAATTCCTTGTAAAACTGGGTGAAAACACACCAATTCTGTCATTGTGGGGCAACTGTGTGATTATTACTTTTATTACTCAGCTCCAGCACTCAGAAATTAGTCATTTATCCCTTTCTAAAAGAAGTGGCTGGTGGTGAAGCAGGTGCCTGTGTGGTGCAGATATCATTAGCTGTGGTTTTAATTGTTGTCAGGTGACTGCATGGTTCTGCTGAGTGTTGCTATGCAGTCTGTGAATCTATCCAGGGAAAATTTTTATAAATCCTCTAAGTTGGAGTCTCGTGTGTGAGTGGTGCAGGTAGGTGAGGTGAACCTGCTGTAAGAGTTCAGACCCCCCTGTGTGTCTCAAAATGTTCAAAACTGGCACACAGAGGGCCAGGGTGCCAGAGTAGGTGAGTAAGGAACTTTGATTTTAAGGAAGAAAAAGAGGAGAGCAAACAAATCAGGACATGTGCTGCATGGGAAAGAGAAAAGAGGAATAAGAGACGTGAGCAAGAGGAATAATAAGAACCTGCAGCAGTTGTGTAATGGTGCTAATTAATAATACATACCTGAGATGATGAGGAGAAATTAATGTTTGTGCAGTGCTTCATGTATGTGGAGTACTCTGGAGTAGTAAACACTTTTATTGCTTTCATTATGGCATTTTGTTATCAGCAGAGCTATTTCAAATTCCCTGCTGTTGTTTGGGCAGAAATGGGCACATTGAGTAGAGAGTAATCACCAGGAAAACTGCTTCCAAACTTTGGTGGTGGTACAGGCAATATCTTAATGGAGGGAGTGACTTAGTGACTGTTTTTTCTCTAAATATTGTCTTTCCTGACAAATTTTCACTTCAGCACTGATTTACAGAGAGAAATCAGCTCAACAAAATGCAGAGACACCTTGCAGGGTTTTTGTTTACAGGTGATTTGATCTTCTGGGAGAAAGCTGTCAGTTTCCTACCTTAACAGAATTTCTTTTTCCTGTGTTAGTCCCTGTTCTCTGTTCTGCATGCCCTGGTTTCCATTCACTTTGCTGCTTGGGTTCCTGTGGATTTCAGTGGACCTTCAGGGTTGGATTAAGACCAGAGAACTGTGGTTGCCTCCCTTCCCATCCCCTCCCTCATTTCCAGTTGCAGAGGACACACAGCTGCCTGGGCAGTGACTGCTCCAGCTGACACACAGTTCAGCACTGCATCTCCTTCACCTTCTCTTGGAAACAGGGAATGCAGCAGAACCAGCTAATTCACCAATTCCTTTTTCCATTCCAAGGTGCTTGGGGAAGCAGCAGGGAGGGAGGAATGTGATGAGCGCTTCCCTGGGTGCCTGCTGCTTGCCTGCTCTGCTGCCTCAGAACTGCTGAGCTCCACTTTAGTCAGGCCCAGTAAGGGCTTTCTTTTTTTTTTTTTTTTTTTTAATTACCAAACTTGCCTCTTAATCTTAAACTGATTTTTTGTTTGTGCCAGAGCAGAATGCAGTGTTCTTGTGGTTCCATTCTCTTAATTTGAATGCAGATTTTAACTGAAGCAGCACTTGGGAATGAATAATCTTTGCTCTGTAGCAGTTAAAAAACCCAACCAGCTCTGCCCTGGGAGGACAGAGGAGCTGTGCATGGCCCTGCTTTGGAGGGTGCTGGGCAGGGCTGGAGAGGGGCTGCAGCACTTTGCCCATTGAACTGGAAGTTACAGTGCAAGGAAGGATTGGGAATCTAGGTTAAAACATCTCTCTGCTGGCCATTAATTGCAAGAGCTCTGCCAATGGTGTGCTGCTGTTTTCCCAAACACTGTTGGCTTGTTTTCTTTGTTTCTGGAATAAGTTTGAGAAATTGCTGCATTAAAAGCATGTGCCAGTGCTGGATGGCTGTGGTAATCACCTCACTGCCTTAGCACTGAATAACTCAGGCTTTGGGGCAGGGCTCTGTGCTCTGTCTGAGCAGCAGCACAAAGAAAATGCTTTTCAAAGAAGGGATTTGAGCAAAGGAGGATTTTTGGTGTTGCAAAGGCTTACTTAAGGATGCACAACAGCTTGTCCTGTAATCCTGTTTCAAAATACAATTCTGGTCTGTCTTTCTGCTCTGTCTCCTATTCTGTTGTTGCAGAGTTTTCCTGATTGCATCAGTGATTCTTTAGCCTTATCTCTGTCTGGGCTTGAATGGGTTTTATCTCCCAGGCTGCTGGCAGAACCTCTGTCTCCTGAAAACTCCTGGCAGAGGGAGAGGCCAGTCTGGAAGTGGCTGGATCAGCTTCCCCTGTCACAGTCCCAGACTGAGAATGACACTTGGGCACATCATCTACTCAACTGCAGCACCAGACTGAGAATAATTTGCTGGTTCTTATTTAATAGTAAATAATGTTCAAAGAGGGAGACAATTCATGTCTTCTGGGAAAGGAGAAACTTCACTATACATAATTATATGACTGTATGAGCAAGTTATTGAAGTAGTTTAATGAGAATTTGGGGAGGTTCAAAGCTTCCAGGCAATGAAGGAAGATGCTCTCTTGGGTATTATTATTATTTATAAATAACTTAATAAAAGATCATGAAAATCAGCCAAGCAATTCAGGATTTAAGAGGTTTTTTTCCTCTAAAAATAGTTTGAGCTTCATTAAGGTAAAATCAACTATTTCTTTTAATCTTCCTGTGCTGTATTTAGGACTTATAAAAACCTCTACCCCAAACCACTAAACCAGAGCTTCTCTGTCTCAGTGTTGGTTTGCATGCTTTCCTGATAGCTGGATTGCTTTAACAATACCGTAATCAGTAATTTCCCTGACACTGATGGCTGTTGTGATATTTTTATACCTCAATATGTCTGAAGGGATGGGGACACCAAATGAGGAAAAAACCATCAAACCCACCAGACACAGCACAAAACTTAGTTTGGGAATTTCCTGTGTTATTTCCAGTACAAAACTGAATTATTCAGGTGACAAAGGATGTAGCCACATTGACAATAGGAGCTTCAAGCTCATTGTTTGCCTTTCATCTGTATAAAAAGTGAAGGTTTATGGATGAAATTCCATGTACCCCAGGGAAAGTGGCTGTGGAAGCTCCTTTAGGTCTTTGTGAATGTCTGCAGGAGCTAAAGAGCAAACCCTCACAGAATAAAAGATTGCCTGAATGTATAATGGGGAAAAAAAAGTTGCTCTTGGTTCTGGACTTCCCCTTAGAAACAGCACTTTGGTCTTAATCTGGGGAAAGGGAAGGGTATAAAACCACACTTCAAACTTCAGGGCTCTGTGGTTTCTTCTCAAGATTTTGTTCCTTTCAGAAATAAACAAGTCACTGATGCATGTTTTATTTGTTTTTAGCTTTCCTTTCAACGTTGTTTCTTAACTAGGACAGCTTCCCCCCTCTAAGGTCTGTATTGAAATTAGGGCTTTCAGGAGTGCTGCAATCCTTCCTGCATGGGTTGGTTCTGAAAAGCAGGTGCAGCTTTTCAACAGAATCAACAATTGTGGAGTTTTATAGAATTCCTTTTGTGCAATCTCAGAATCACTTTTATATTCTAATGCAGCATGTCATTTTTTTGTCAGTGTGGCTGTGCACTTCATTATTCTTTAGGGCCAGAAGTGCTTGCTCATTATTTGCTATTGGAACCTCCAGTAAAAACAAGCTGTTGAACTCAATTTGATGTGTTTGGATATGTTAAATAGTGATTATTTCCATTTTCTCATATACAGAGTGTATCTCTGGAAAGTTACCACACTACTGCATAAATGTCAGTCTTGAGTTTTTATTTAATTTCAGCCTCTCCTAATGCATCAGAATTAGGTTCTCATTCTTGCCTGCTGAATGATTGCTGTGCAGATTCCTTTGTGTTCCATCCAATCCATGATGCTAAGCAGAACTAGATCCAAATTACCCTCAAAGCATCCCTATTTTATCCTAATAATAGAGTTCTGTTTAGAACTTTTCAAGGACTTCAGTTCTGTTGTGATTTGAAAGATGTAGAGTGTTTTCCTCTCACTTGAGAGACTTGTTTATATCAAGTCTAGTTGCACTTCTGGAAGAATGCATCCTGTTCAGTCTCAGATAAAAAGCCCTGAGAACCCTGGGAAATTGGGTCAGAAGAAAAATGCTGAGATCTTTACCCATTAATGAATTGCATCCTGGGTTTGGCTTGTGGATGGTTGAAATGTAGTGTGCACTTTACATTTTGAACCACAAGTGTTTGTTATGTTGCATAGTTAACTACGCAGCTTGAAGAATCATTTTCTGCAACTTAATTAACAGGCAGGTAGAGAGTTGTAAATCAGGTACCTCAGCCAAGTCCTGCATGAAAGCTGCATGAAGGGCTTCTCCCAAAAACCCTCAAAACCACAGCAGGTGAAAATGCAGTCAGGGAGCAGATCACATGTCTGTCAGTGTGGATTTTAGGGTTTCATACTACACTGAAGCTGGGTTGTCATCCTAAGGATAACTCTCACTTCATTTCTGTGTTAGCTGGACTGGAAATTAAAAAGATATTAATTATGAAGGTTTTTATGTGATGGGTCTCTTGCAGAAGACATTCCCCTTGTGTTTTCCTGGTTACTTAGGAATGTGTGAACAGTAGAATGGCTCTTTAGCTTTGCCAAGCTTTAGTCAAAAAACACTGAGCTAGAAAAGTGATACAATCTATTTTGTTACAGCACAGATTACAAACAGCTTGTGTTTGTTGTAAGCTGAGCATCCCCTGTCTGTGTGTGCCCAACAAATCAGCCGTGACAGGTTATCCTGGGAGAGCTCCATTGCAGCCAGGGCAGTGCAGATAGCAGAGCCTGTGCTGCTTGCTTGTGAGGGGCTTTCCCTTTGCTTCAAGGTCCCATCCAAATTCCATCTTCTAAACCAGGGGAATAATGCAGGCAGCCCTGCCCTGGCTGCTGGCAGAGCGTGCAGATGTAAAATTTGAGGAAATGCCGATGGAGTCCATTAGGAAGTTACTGGAATTGTTCTGACAGTTGTGGTTGCTGATAATGACTTACAGTAAGGCCTGCCCTCCTCACTTATTTCACTTTGTTCCTATGGGTAATATGGAGCAATTATAGGGGAGGGTCAGGCTCTCCAAGAACTTCTCCCACCACCCTGCTGGTGCCATCCTGGCACTGGTTTGTGCTCAACCAACTGCTGCTCTTCGTGTGGGCAGCAGGAGCTGTTCTCATTTTTGAAGTTTTTACCTGAGTTCTTTGGGTAAACTGGGCACTGCAGGTTATTGAGAAGCTCTTACTCCCTTATAGATTTGCTCTAAGGGAAGAAGTATTGCTGCTGCTCACCCCCTTGGGGCTCTCAGGCACTTTCCCAGTCATCTGCATGCCAAAGAGCTTTCTTGGCTAACTCCTCTTTTAGAGAAACAGTTCTTCCACTCTGATAATTCCCACACAACTCCATGGAGTTCAGTGGAGGTGCAGGCTATACCCTTTGGAAATCCAGGAGAAACAGCTGTTGCTGTCAGACCTGTGAAGGTGGATCCCTGCTTTAAGGGAGAAAATCCCTTGGTACTTGTTTGCCTCCTTTTAACTGAGTTAGAACAACTAATCTTTGTATTAGGTATGTGTTTACAGGTGTTAGCTGCAAAGAAAGTGCTTTTCTTAGTGTATCTAAACTCCAAATGGCTGGAGTTGATGAACAGTTGAGGTATTTACTTAGTGATGTAGCTAGAAGTTATATTTTTAGCTGAATTTGTGTTACAGGATTGCAGTTGGAGGGAGGAGGTTTCACCAGATTATTTTCCTGGAAATCCTTTGGCAGATTCTTCCCTAGAGTGAAAAGAGATGCCTTCTGTGTATTTTTTGCCCTCATGTACAATTTCTTTCCATCTGGAAAGAAATTCAGCACCAGCCAATGTTGGTTTACTCTTGCCTAGAGCAATGGGTTCTGTTCCAGTGCCTTTCATTCTAGATTTAACAAATTGCTTGCATTGATGAAAAGCAACATGATATTGTGCTTTTTTCTTTTCCAATTCTGCAACTATTCCTCATTCTTACCAAAAGTGATTTCTGAGATGTGCAGAAATAAGCTTACTGAGGTGTTCAGAGATGGTAGGTGTGATGGTGTTGAGCAAATTTATACATTGATTAATGCTCACATTTGCTCTGGGTTTTGTGTTTGATTGTTGCCTTCTGCAACACTCAGTGTGACAAAATTGCATTTCCTTGGCATCCTGATGTGTGCTTGAGTTAACACTCAAAGAAAAACAACAAAAGAGCAGTTTGGGTCAGCATTGGAACCTTTATTTGCTCTTGGAGTGGTTTCTGTGGGGAAACTGTTCATCCCTGAAAATGCTTCATGCCTTTGTTTTTAACCAGATTTTCTCATGCTGGAAGTGGAAGATGTATGCTTCCTGGTCAAATATATTGCTCTTAGTCAATAAATACACTTTTAAACCAATTCTTGTCTTCTTTAGCAACTTTGAAACTAAATTGAATCAAACTTAGGACAAGTGTTATGAAATCTGGAATATCTTGTTATCACAGGGAGGGGAAAAAAGTGTTCTGCTTTACATTCTTCTACTTAAGTTTTTAAAGAGCTTAATGATTTTATGAATTTTTAATATGATCAGGAATGTTGATGGCAAGCAGAAAAAATGAGTTAGAGATGTTTGGTGGTTTTTTGTGTGTGTGTGCACAGTGTTTTTTTCTTTGTTATTCTGTTATTATGATGATGGAAATAACTGAGTGTATAAATCAGATTTGCCTCATACCTGTATATTTGGATTAGAGTGTGTTTTGCAGGATTTGCATTCCTGGAAGCTCCACATTGCCTGGTGATCCAGGACTGTGAAAGTCTGAAAGATTTATTGGAGGCAGTTTGAGAGAGCAGACACTTAGTGATTTATCTTGCAGTTAGAGAAAGAACAAAGTAAAATTATTATTTCTGTAGTTCTTCTTTCTGAAAGGAAGAAAATAGTTATCAGGTGCTATATTAGTTTATTCTTCAGGGTTTTCCCTATCCCTTTTAAATTATTCTATGTGATAATATTGCCCTTAATTTCATCTGAAAGGTTTAAAGCATGTTGTGAGATGTGTGCAGATGAGTTTTACTGCTCTACCCTATTCCTCTCACTTGGTTTGGGTATAAACAGAAAAATCTGTGGATATGGGAGAAGCCCAGTCCTCAGTTAAGTATTCACCTGTATTAATGAATTTTATTGAAATACAGACCCAGAGATTTGCCTTACAAACAATATAAAATGCTTGCTTTTAGCTCTAAAAGCCTGATATTGTGAGCAGGACTCTTTTCTGTCATGAGGGGCATATTTCACTTAATTTCTCCTTCAGATTAATTTACCTGTCTGCATATTGAAAGGACAAGCTGTGCCATTTTCTGCAGACAGCAGTTGCACAGAGGCCTGGGTGTTTCATATGCATGGCTGCTGCTGCTGGGCTTGTGCCATTCCTTACAGGAGGTGATTGCCTCAGCAGCTTCCAGCCTTTCTTTCCTGTAGTATTTTTAAAAAGCTTTGTCTGTCTGGACAGGTGAAAATGCAGAGTTTATTGAAACAGATGGCAAGTCAGATTAATAATGCCCAGAACCATCTTTTGCTTGGATGTTCATAAGGAAATGTCCACTGGATTTGTTGTCTTTGCTTAGACAGCAGAAGAACAAAGTCAATAGATTTTAATTTAAGAGCTTCTTTTTGTAGTGTTTTGAATATGTAAGTTAAGCACAATTGCCTCGTTCAATGTTAGTTTTTTATTCTGGGAAATGAACATTATTTTTAATTGTGAGAACAGCTTCTATTTGTGGAGAACAGGTTATTAATAGTCAGAGATCTGCAAACTTCCCTTGTGTCTCTGGGCCCTGTTGTACTTTGTGTTCTTGATCTTCCTTAAATCTGACTTATTTTTATGGTTATGAGCTGTAAAATGAATGAAACAGATGCTTCTGTTTGGGTGTCACTGTGAGTGAACTTTACAATCTGTATTTGCCAAGGAATCCAAACCTGCACAGCAGAATCCCTGCAATGTTCCTGCTCACAGTGCCTGCCTTTACCAGAGTGCCAGGGAATGTCGTGGCCATTGCTGTGGAGTTTGTTCCCCTTGCAAGGAGAGATGAGTCTGGAAATCCTCTCAAGAGCTGATTCTTCTTGGGCTGGGAAGAGCACACTGGAAGCTGAGCTAATAAATCTGTGCTTCCTTTACTCTGCCCTCACCTACACATCTTCATCCTGAAAAAAAATTCCTGAGTATCTCATCCTTTTAAATGTTTGGGGTGACTCCACATCAGTTGAGGAACATTTGATCTTGAGGTTCAGATGCCTGCTAAATGCCCTGTGTTGGCATTTGCAGCTCATGCCTGTGTGTGCTGGTGTTCAGAACTGGTTTTATACATTTTATGACTTTCTATCATCATTTTACAGGTAGCCACATTGCCAGAGTTTATTTTTGTGTGTGTAGGAACATACATACACACAGAAAAATAAAGCAGTGTCATGTAATCGGAAGCTTTTAAGTCAATTTTTGTGTTTATGTGTCTGACTAAGGAATAAAACTGCTCATCTACAGCTTTCTCTAGCATAAAAAGCAGTGAGTGTCCCTGCTGCAAACTGGCAAGCCTAATTTGGGTGCTCTAAAAGCCTTGGAGGACATCCTAGTTCACTTGAGGTCTGTAAAAGTGTTCAGCTTCTCTGTCATCTTCAGTTCATCAGCATAAAAATTCTATCATTTCATCAGTTAAATGGACAAAGAGCTGGTAATGATTTTTCTAAGGTAGGTTTTTTAATAGGGCTGTTGTAACATTTTCTTCCACAGAATTTTTTTAAGTGTAACCTTGTTACCAGCAAGGTTTTTAATACCTTTTCATTGATAATTTTTTTTTAAATAATGGAACCTTTTCTAAAATGATTCATTCTTGTGCACTGCTCTTGCTTTTAAGGCTGTTTTCTAATGGTTTTGCAGTTTATTCTGATTATGCCCTGCCCACATAACACACTTGTCTGTTAGAGACTATCTATGAAAGGCACATTCTCAGCTGGATTGTGTCTCTGGGAGACTCAGTGATTACAGAAATCTTTAATGCATTGCTTCCCTGTTCTGCCTGCCTTGGGGACATGGGGAGATGCTGTGAGACTGTTCTGTGCACACAGCTAGGGTGTTTCCCTCCTCTGTGCCAGTGTAATAAACACCACACAGTGAATAAAACTGGTTTTATTTGCTTAAACCAACGTGCTCACAGCTGATGTGAATCTTAGAGAGTGTGGCTCTGTTTGCCGCCCCAGTCGAGTCCCTGGCAGCTTAAAATTGAGCAAAATATTTTTAGTGCTCTGCTCTGTGTCTGTATTTCAAGCAATGGACAGCCTGAAATAGCAACCTTGGTGTTTTCAGTTCTCTTCACAGAGAAATAAAGTCATTGTGTTTGCCTCTCCCCCTCCCCAGCAGGTCACACACGTGGCCCAGCACGCTCCTCCAGCTGGAGCTGTGGGGGGATCTCCAGAATTCCTGTGGGAAGGAGAAAAGTTCCAAATCAGGCAGCTCAGGCTGAGTCAGAGGCAGAGCTGTGCTGCTCTGGGGGCTGGCAAAACACTTGGAATGAGGAGGGTGCAGGATGGAGGTGGCCATGCCCTGCTGGCATCTTGGAGTGTGGAAGCAATCAATTCTGATTTACTACTGAAAGCAGTAGCCAGTACAACACAAAACTACTTTTCTGTCAGGCTGATTTCCTCCTCACACTGCAAACTCAATTTTTTTTTACTGCTATTCTCCAAGAATTTTTGTGAATCTGTGGGATAAACAGAGCAGCTGTAGGGGTGCACTGGTGTTTCTGCACTGTGGGAATGATGCAGGCACCTGTTCCATGGCAGGAGATATTGATTGCTGTGACCAGAGGGGGTTTTGTGACATTTCACAGCTGCCTGCAAGGCAGTGAAAACCCTGTGTGAAAGTTGAGTACAGAAAAGGAGAAATAGCTGCACTCTTCCAAGGATCTTGTTGCTCTCTTTAATGGTGTGTGTTGGGTTTTTAAATGAAATGTCTTCTCTGTGCTGTGCTGGAGGCTGCCCTTTCCCAGGGAGGCTGGATCAATGTGTGGCAGGCAGGGCAGGGCCACTGTCACCAGGGCTGGCTGTGACACATGGGCTGTGCTGTGTTCCATCAGCTCAGCTCTCATCCAGCTGCTGTTCCACAGGACTCTGCCAGCATGGACCAGTGTTTGGGGAGCTAATCCTGAGCAGGGCTCTGAGATGGACCCAATCTCAGCTTCTTAATCATTAATGGTATTTTTTGAAGGGGTGGGCAGGATTAAAATCAATAAAATTAGCTACTCCTTTCTCTAATATTCCTTTCCAAACAGTCCTCCATAAATCACAGTGCCAATTCCTCTTTTCTTGTCCTCTCAGTGTTTTATGTGTTCTCCTGAGCAGCTGCTCTTGCTGTTCTGCTCCAGAGGAGACTCCAGTGCATCTTCTCCAAACTCTATATAAACCAAACTTATGTAGTAGCAAAATGTGATAACATCCAGAAATAAAGCATTCTAAGAGCAAATTTATTAGGATGATGATGGGGATCATTGATTAGTGATCTAAAGTAGTACTTAGTGCTTGTTACTTTCTTTAACTTGTTTTTTTTTTTCTTTTGGCTTTCAGCTCAGATCGACTGATAGAAGAAACAATAAGGTAGGAATGAATGTAAAAATTTTCCTTATTTTCCATACAATCAGCAGTTCCATTAAATTGTGTCTAAATATATCAGTCACTATATTTATACCCTAACTGTATTGTTTCCAGCTCCTTGGCAGTATTGCAATGAATTGTTGGTGGCTTTGCTTTGGGTTTTTCCTATTCAATATTGACATTAGAATGTTGCTTAAATATTTTATTCACCCTAGCTTAGAAAATTTGGGTTTCTGCTCAAAGGTGAATCACCTTTGGAGCAGAGTGAATCTGAGCTGTTGAGGGCTATTCCAGTAGTCAAGATGTTTCTTCTCACGGTGACATTCCTCTAAAACCTGATTTCTGTAACTTTTCAATGTATTCAGAATATTCAGCACCCAGTGTGCAGCTGATACAGGTAAGGGCTTTTACCTCAACTGCTTGAGAGGTTATTGCTGCTGTACATTTATTTATCTTTTGGGGTTCTTACATTGTTTGGATACTTAAATGATACCTTCTCTAACTGATTTAGACATTTTAGAACTGGAGCAACACAAATTTTATTATCTGTGACCTTTCCTTTGGCAGACCAATAACTCAAACTGTAACAATGCCCAATTTAATGATTTTAAATTTTAAATTATTTCTTTAAAACAAAACAGAAAAAAACCAAAAGGTAAGAAAGCAAGTAAGACATGCTTCTAGACAATGCATTTACTGACATAGATGACCAAGAAGAATAATTAGAGGTGCAGCAAGGCTGTGTCCATTAAGGGCTGGCTGGTTAAGTACACACAGTGGACTCAGGATAATTAACATGGAGGAAGAATGTGTTAAACCACATCAGTGTGCAGTGATGAACCAGAAGTGATCAGTGCAATAATACCTGAAAATGTGGTGCAGTTTCACCACAGCCTCACAGAAATTTTCTCCAGCTTAGCCCAGCTGTATTTGTTTTGGGTTCTAGTCCTTTCCTCAGTAAAGACCTCTCCTTTATTGCCATGCTTGTAACCCTGTTTTTCCATCTCAAAAATGCTCAGTGCTTGGTGAATTTCTTCTTTGCTGCCACTCCAAGTAAGCAACATTAAGCAGCATATGGTGATTTATTACTCTTAATATCCTGCAAAATTACATGTAATTACTTGTAGTTGTGTCATTGGCCTGGCATCTGGACTGTGTGTCATCAGAGGAGCTCAGAGCTCTCAACCTTGCACAATTTGTTATCTGGAGTAAATTCTTGCTTGAGTTGTTGCCAAAAATGTTTTAGAGTTTTTTGGTACAAAAAGAGCTGGTTTGGTAATGATATGGAGTAGGAAATGTAATTCCCCTTATATCTGAGTTGAATTCTGCCTCTGTTAAAACCAGGGTGAATTTTTTGTTGAACTCTTTTTTTCCTTGTGGTCCCCAGTAATGGCAAGTGTTTGGGTGGGACATTAATTGATGGCAAATCCTGCTGCCTTCCCAGTGAAGTTACCAGATGGGAGTTCACCCAACTCACCAATTGTTTTATCTATTGTAACCCAAATAAAAGAGGGAATTGTGCAGAAGAAGCTGTTTGAGGACAGATTCCTTGAGATGCAATTAGCTTCTTCTGGCTACTGCTCTGTCTTCAAGGTTTACATCTGCTGCAGTTCATTACTCATTTTTTAATTAAGCCAGTCAGGAAATCACCTTTTATTTCCTTCACACTTTTATTTCCTCAGGCTTTGTTACTAAGCACTGATTCCCAGCACTGGACAGCACATTTTTGAGTCTGCAGAGGCTTTTGTTGATGAGCTACAGCCACTAATTGTGAGCCCTTGCTCTGATTTTCTGTCAGGAGAAGTGAGGAGTCTGACTCTTGCTCTCCACAGAGCAAACATCCATGCCAGGGAATGCATGGGCACCTGAGCTGAAATGATTCAGTAACCAAAGCACTGAGCAGAGCTGTCACTCCAGATGTGTCATTATTACTAAACTTTTAATCAATTTTTAAATGAATTACATGCCATGGGTTCTTACTGCAGCATATTTCTCTCCAGAAGCGAGTGGGATGTGATACTTTGTACTGCAGTTCTTTTGGAACAGCCTTCACTTCTCTTGGCCAGATTTAAATATAAGCAGAGATTTTGCTTAATATGTTTGGAGTTCTCAGGTTTTCATTTTCAAACATTATCGCTTCTCCAAAATAGCAGACCATTTATTTCTTGTTTTCTAACAACTTGTGTTTTTATGTTGGCTCAGTTGGAATATTTGTTATAGTTTTGCCTGCACAGTGTGACAAGTTCTTAGGATTTTATTGTAATTCTCTTTCTGAGGGCTGATCCATCAATGTTTGTATATGAGCAGATTGGACTGAAGCCAGACCAAAGCCATAAATTTCATCTTTAAAAAATGGTCTCCTTATGTATTTGGTCTATCTCTTTAGGTAATAATTAGGATTTAATAAAAGTGAAAAACTCAGCTGCACTGAGTGTTGACTTTTTAAAGGCATGAGCCATGTTTTGAGAATTCTCTCATTTCACAACCACCTTGCCAGAGTGTCCAGGCAAAATCACTTGCATTCCTGGAGAAATGGAGAACTGTTTCTTCTGTTTTCATCTTAGGCTTCATCAAAGGAAACAATGGAATAAATAAAGGAATATATAAAGCAGTTTGCCAGGGTGTGAGTGTAGGTATGCATTGATGCACACTCATATGTGTATATTTGGAGATACAAATATAGAAATGTATCTCCAGACAAAGAATAAGTGATGCAATCAGAATTTTTACCAATTTAAACCTAGAGCTTTCATTTCTATGCACAGTCACAGAGTCCATTCCCTAATCATAGACCTTGTCATGAATTTCAATGAGCAAGTATGATTCATGGCATGCAGAGTGAAGCAGGAGTTCCAGTAATACGTGAATTATTTGATTTTAAATCACACAAGTTCTTTCTTTAGAGTTTTGTTTCAGTTCCCCAGCAGTGTAGAACTGATGTGTCTCAATAGGTGAAGCCAGGAGTTGATTTTTTGGTACATTTCCCTCAGTGACACTGGATGGATGTGGCTGCAGTGTGGGGTGAAATAACAGCTTAAACACTGATTTAACTCAAAACTCTTTGCTTCTAAGTCAGGCAGCATTAAAAGTGTATTTCTGCATGTTAGACTTGTCTATCTGGGGTAATGCCTGGAAGTGTTTATTACCCTGAGGGTTTTATGCCAGTGAAAAGAGCAGACTGAGTACAAATATCAGTTGGGTTTGCTTTGGAGGGAGGTTTGGCTGCTCACATACCCACGGCACTGCTGAGCAATCAAGGGCAAACTTGGAATGTGGCAGAACTTTTGAGGGAAATATGACTGCAAGCACAGGAATTTGAGATTCTCCTGCTGCTCTGGGGAAGAGGTAGGTGGGTGTTTTATGGCTGTGACCTTGGGCTTAGCTGGGAGAGATTTCTCCAGTAGTGCAGCAATGCTGAGCATTGTGCTCGAGCAGGGCTTTAATATTAAATATAGAGAGCAGGCCAGAGACCATCTGGTTTTAGAAACTTGGTTTACACCCAGCTCTGGTAGTTCCAGCCAGTGCAGCACTGAGAATAGTTCCTGCTGCCTTCCAAGGGAAATGTGGAATTGGGGTCATCTCTGTTCCAGTAAGAAATGTTTCAGCTTTTGATGGGAAAGGTCCACATGAGTTCTGGAACAGCAGAACCAGGTCCTGCAGATCTGGGGTTGGGCTGGGAGTGACTCAATGGGGCCAGTCTTGTGAATGGCAAGAACTGGATCCATTTTTTAAAATATGCATTTGTCAGTGAGGCAATGGCAGCAGCCATTCAATGAACATATGTCAGGGATGGGAATGAAACCAAGATTGTCTGACAGAGGATATGAGGAAGCTGCAGTGCCCAAGATACAAAACCAATCTCTGGACTGGTCCCCAGGAACTCTGCTTTCTGCTTCTTAGATTTAATAATCTCCTTTGCAGATCTGAAGGCTTAGTTAAACCAGCTCAAGGGTTGAATAATCAAATTATATGTGAACAACATTGCTTTTTGCTTGAATTTTGATTTGTTAATAGTAGCTGGAATCCAGTTAAACTCTTGTTCATGAATATCACAATTACATTTCATTACTAGACCATATCATATTAAAAATGGTAATTACCCCAGGTTTTTTTCCTTCAGAGCTCTCCAATAAAACCCAGCCCTTTGAGCTAAATTCTTGAAAATACTGGATAAAAAAAAATTAAATTGGTTTCAATCTCTTAACCCTTTACATCCTGCCTTTTTATGTGAAATGGACAGTTTCACTCCCCAGATGTTAAAGCAGGAACCTTATGTTCTCTGAATAATTATTTCTAAAGGCATTTTGGAGGTGGCTCAGGAGCACTTTATATCCTGGCAATCATTTTGTGTTTTCACTTCTGTAAATGAATGGATGTTTTAATGAGTCATTGGATGCATCTTACAAAAATATGGGACTTAATTCAGAAGTTCTTTAAGAAACACTGTATTAAAAACTCATCTGGACAAATATCAAGTCAGTGTGGGGGTGGGTGATAGGAATCTGGAGGCCACTGAACAAACTTTCCTGTGTGCAGATAGGAATTATTTTTTTTCTAACTTGATTCTTAGTAATTCAAAATTCCCTGAGTGCTTTTCTTAACAGCAACTTTTCAGTGGTTTTGTGAGTTTGTAGTTTTGGGTCTTTTTTTTGCTTTAGAGGACTAAAATACCTGCATTGAAAAATTGTATGTTTGTATCAGGTAAAAGCAGCATTTCACATTTTCCTACCTCTGAAATGACAGCTTTAGTTTCCTTTTATATTTTTCTGTTGTGTTTTTCCACTTAACTTCTACTCCTCCAGAACATTTCCCCTCCATATTTAAGGCTCATAAACTCATCCAAGAACTTATTTTAATCATTGTTATTCCTGTAGATGAATTCAACAGCAGTAGAGGTGACTTTTTTGAGTTATTATGAAGCCTTGTTGTATTTCTGTCCTGCTTTATGTGTTCTTGAAACACATGCCAGCAAGGAGATCAGTATTTGCCATATTTTTCTTTCTCAGGCACTGTCTTCAAGCTTTGTCAAGTGAACAATTCTTTATAATCTTCATTTAATATCTTGGTTTTAAGAGGAGAGTTGCTTTTTTTCTGACCTCCAAAACGTTTTAAATTTGAAATGGGAAATTCAGTTTTGTATTGGTAAAGAAATTAAAAAAAAATGAAAACTTATATACCATGGGGAATATTCTTAATTAGGACCAGATCTCAGAAAGTGATTTTTTTCTGTGCTGTGATGGAAGCATCATTTGGGATGAAACAAACTTCTAAATTTAAAGCTTAAGCCATGAGAGCATAATTCTTATGTTGCTTATAAGGTAACACCAGTTTTCATTGGGGCTGGAGGAGGAAAGTCAAACCCTGCCTGTTTCAAGAAACCTCAGTGTTTCACACTTTTAACAGCTTATATAAAACTGAAACCATTTAACTGTAAAAGAAAGAGATTAATGGAAAAATTGTGATTTCATTCATGTTGCTTCACCCCATTCATTGTCCTCTGAGGAAGCATTGCCTGCTTGTTCTCCTCTTGTGTGAGCTGTGGATTATTCTTAGCACCAACAACTTGATCCTCTTTCTTTCCCCAGCATTGCCATGGCAACAAAAGAAAATATGACTTCTCAGAGAGGGATGTTGAAGTCAATACAAAGCAAGATGAATACCTTGGCAAGTATCCTTTTTCCTGAAAATTGGTGCTGCCTGTGCCTAAGAAGAGTTGTGGTACAATATTTCACTCTGTCATCAGCAGTGCCAGTGGCTCTGTGACCTGTGCTGTCAGCAGTGACAAACAGGCCAGGATTTTATCAGGCTCACCTGATAACCTGACTGAAGCATTTTAATGGTAAATGTGGTGGATAAGTTGGTTTTGGTCAAATTTGGGCACTGCATTATAAATTAACAGAGTTTCATTTTCAGGTAGAGGCCTGCAGCAGCATTTCATGGCCTTCCCTGCTGTGTGCTATTCTAGAAGTAGTTTCATTTCAGGTCCTGCTTTTTGCTTTCAAAACAGCTGAAGCTTGTTGTGGTTTACAGCTAAGAGTAGTCAGGGCCTGAGCATCCTCTTGTCTGTCACACTCTTGTAAGGTTTTGGCTTGTTGGTTTCTCTGCATGTTCTGTCTCAGGGCTGAAGATTGTGCCACGCTGTCAGGTCAGGCAGGTTTGTGGTTTTCCCACTTATTCCTTCCCTTCTGTCAATGGACAGTGTCAGCACTGTTTGGTCAGACACATGACATCCTGGAAAGATGCATCTTGGTAACCCAGAAATTTCATTACAGTTCTTAGCAGCTGGCAAGAACATTCCAATAAAATCTCAGTAGGCTTTGGCCTTAAAAAGATTCTCGATTCCAAAGGCATGAAGCTCTGAT
This sequence comes from Serinus canaria, assembly GCF_022539315.1. NCBI lineage: Eukaryota > Metazoa > Chordata > Aves > Passeriformes > Fringillidae > Serinus > Serinus canaria. The sequence continues at coordinate 3,714,243 of NC_066332.1, read as the reverse complement.
TGTCTTGTTGGCAGTTGTATTTTGTACATTAAGAGATAGATTTACACCCTGGTGGTTTTACAGAGCTTGCACAGTGTGTGGGTCATGCAATGTGCAGGATTTTCTCAGTCAAATGCCTTTGGTTGTTCTCTTCACCAGTAACAGAATCCCACTGAAAAAATTGCACAAGTGTTTTATGTAACCGCCCTTTTTTTTTTTTTTTCATTTTCATTTAAACACAATTAATAAAAGTAACTAAGCCTCACATACTGGAGATTAAAATGCTGGTAATTGAGGTGATCAGGTGGTGAATTCTGTGGGAGCTCTGTCTGGGCTGTTCCCTTCTCTCTGCTGGTCTGCAGTCAGTGCAGTTGCAATCCTGCTCCCTGTCCACCAGCCTTTACTGCTCCTGCTTCCTCCAGCTTGGGAGTAGTTCCAGTGTTGGCATTCCCCATCCAGCCTTTGGGGCTTGTTGGTGGATCCCTGTTTGTGCTGTGACCTTGACTCAGAGCCTTCCAGACCGTTTTCCAGCAGTGAACAGCCTGATCCAAAGGATCAACCTCCGGAAGCGACGGGATTCCCTCATCCTGGGCGGCGTCATCGGCGTCTGCACCATCCTGCTGCTCCTCTACGCCTTCCATTGATGGCTGCTTCCCCCCTGGACTCTGCCAAACCTCATCACCACCTTCCCTCCTCCCAGCCAAGGAAAAGGGACTTGGGGGAAGCATCAGACTTCCACAGCCTGCTCGTGGCTGGGGCTGTCAGCATGATGTCTGGAGCTTCTCATGGTAGACACTGACACTGGGCTCGGGCTGAAGCTGCAGTGTTTCTCCTCCCCTGCTGTTCACCTTCCTTTGGGTTAAATTTGGTGGGATTTGTTTGTCTTTTATTCCCTTTCTCACTGCAAGGTAAGTGCCCATGGGATGCTTAACCAGAACTGGGGGAACAGTTCCAGTGCTCAGCAGTGCTGGGGAGGTTTGGTGCTGGCTAGGGAGTGGGAGAGGATTAAGTTTGCCTTGTGTGGAAGCTCAGCAGGAAGGCTTTTCCCTCTAATCCCAGCCCAGTACTGAATTTCACCCTGAGAGATGAATATTGCAGCTTTAAGCCTTCAGGTTGCTTTACTACTAAATACATGTTCTGTAATTCTTCTTATCTCCTGGTTGAGATTCTAGTTATTTCTGCATAATTCGTGCTGTGAAAACTGTGCTTCACACAAATTCCTCAAAGTTCCCAAAAAAAAGGGTTTCTGTTCACTTTTTGCACAGAACATGAATATGAAAGTACCCTCTGAGGGACATCATAAGATTTCTTTTGGCTTTAAAGGGACTGACAAAGTCCCACTGTGTAAAAAGGGAGCACAGTGTCCCAGCAGCTATTTACTCAAGTGTTCAGTCATCTGAAAAGTGACCAAACATGAGTTCACCTGAAGGAATCTTTTGGGTGCAAATACTTTCATTTTGGCTGGCATCATAACGATCTTTATAAAGACACAAGAAGCAGTTTACAAAGCCTATACTGTAATTTAGGGGAAGTTATTCTGATAGTGCAGGTAAGAAGGATATGATCTAAACTGTTGATTGGAAATGAAAATGATGATGGTTATAGCTGAGGCAAAGGTTTTGGACATAACTCCTCCTAGCAAAGAGCTGACTGTATGAATAGTGAAACAAGTGTTATTTACCATTATCTGCCAGGGAAAAAAACTTTTTCTTGGTCTGGACAGGCAAAAAGAACCCTGTTGTTTGTCTGTAAACAAAGCTGACATCTGCAGTGGCTTTGATGCTGCAGCTTCCCAGATTACAGCTTTTTCTGCTCTTTCAAAAGCACTTTTCCATCTGTCATATCATAACCCAATAAATTCAAGCCTTGGCACTGAAATACCTTTCTAAGAACTTGATTAACTCTTTTCACAATCCACTTAGAGTGCTCCTAACAGATTCCATGTATTCCATCACCCCCAAATGTCACAGAGTCCCCAGGTTCTCCTCTGGAGCAGAGTCCAGCGGGATGGACACAATTTTTTACTCCATTTTGTAGTGCCTGTGAGTTGGAGGGAATAGAGACTTGTGTAGTGTGCAAACCCACACTGTTACACCCAAAATGTCTGGATTTAAAGGCTTCTTTGCAGACTTAATAACCCTGTGCTAAAAAGTCAACAAGGGCTTCTAATCAGCCATCCTGCCGTTGGGATTTGGAAACATTTGGAATTAAGATGTGTAAAACTGTGGGGCTTGTGTTTGAAATAAAGGGTGATTATTTGGTTGATTTGGGAATGTTCCCATTTGCAGATGAAGTGTTTATTAAGGGGGTTTATGAAAAAGCTTGATGGATGAAGGAGGGTTATTAATGGATCTGTGTGTTGGGAGATCAAACTTCTCCCTGTTGCCTTTTCTTTGATTCCTCCTCCACCCTAAGGGACCCTGATCAGCACTTGTGCATCTGTTTAGGATTTGTAGGATTTGGTTGCTCTATAGTTGGCAATATAAGATCTGCAGTACCATAAATAAATTCATTTATTTAATCTTATAACAAGTCTTTTTATTGGACTTAACTGATTATTTGGTGCATATATTTAATCTTATTGTGAAAAAGCTGCTATGAAAAATATGTAGATTATAATAAATATGTAAACATAATTGATTTTTCATGTTATGAAAATGTTATGGAGGAACTGATATATTTTAGTATAAAATAATGGAAATATGCTGAATTATCTCTGATAAAGCTTTACTGGAAACGGTTTCGGTGTTGGCAGCCCCTCCATGGTTTTTGTTTGTGCTGGTTTTGAGTCAGTTTTGTGTTGAAAAATACATTTAATTATCTTTGGAGTTTTCCCTTCATCATCATCTGGCAGAGTGAGCGGGTGTCGTGCTGTGCTCCCTGGAGGGATGTGTTTGCATCTGGCCCAGGGAAAGACTTCCAAATTCAGGAGAATCAGCCTCATAATTCATCTCTAACAGCCTGGACCTGTGGTCAGAAAAATGGACTGGAAAATGAACCCAGTGGATTGTAGCATTCTGCCTCAAATCCCAAAATACAGGTTTGTGTGTCTCCTGTTGCTAAATGTGTTCTTGGAGTTTTTCATTCTGTGTGGTTCCTCCTGCTCTGAGGAAAAAAGATGTGGTTAAAGAATTCTCATTCCTGCAATTCCTGCCAAAGTGGTGGTTTCCTAACTCAACCCAACAGAAGTGTGCTAAGAAAATCATTGCTGAGCACTGAAATGAAGGGGGAAATCCAGGGTGTTTTATAGGAAGTGTTTCACACACACACAGACTCTCTTTTTCAATTTCTGCTTCATTCTTCCTAGCAGATAAGCAGCTTCTCCAAACCTGGCCAGGCACAAAGGATCGTGTTGGTGACATTGATGCCACACTTCACACAGTGGGAATATTTTTATCCCTGTTCTTTAGATTATTTTTTACCTGTTCATCAGATCTTCAGTCTCTGCTTGCTGCAGCAGAGCAGTGTCATTTGGGCAACACCCAGACCTGTGTCCTCAGCTGTAGCTTCTCCCTGGGGCACTGCCAGGGCTTTGACCTTCCCAGGCAACATTTTTTTCTTAACCAGTATTGATTTCAGGAGTTTTGCATATCAAAGTGAGGTATAAATTACTGCTGGATTACTGAGTAATCCACAAGAATTTTCATTTGTAGTTCCCAAGTCCTTTTGTTGCGTTAAGATTAATGTGAGAAGAGTCAGTTCCTTGCTGGATGTTGAAAATGAAAGAGCAAAAGTAGATTTTTAGGTGATGTGAAAGTGTCAGGTGAAATGTTCACTGCTGTCCTGCTGTGTCCCCTGAGGTGCTGCTTTCCCAGAGCTGCTGCACAGGGAGCTGAGGCTGCTCCACCCTTTCTGGTGGTGCAGCTCATTTAGTCACAACTATAAATGAGAGTTTTAACTCTCTAAATGTAGCAACTTGTTTCCCAAGGTCACTTGAGACATAACCTTTTCCTGTTTTTACTGGTTTTGTCCCAAAGCTTTCATTTGAGACAGGAAGGAGAGGGCAACAGCTGTCAGTGCAGAAGGAGGAAATGGTTCTGGAATTCCTTATAGCAGAATTGGGTTGTGGAATGTGCAGGACAGGAGAGGCACAGTGATCCACAGCTGAGCCAGGTTACATCTCCAGTGCCCTCTGTGCCCTGCACCTCTCCTGGCACTGCACATTTGAACCAGTTTCAACCAGAACTCAACCATGTTTGAGTTCTGATACAGAAGCAGCTGTTGGTCTGTGTGCTACTGAGTGAGGAAAGCAGTTAAACAAACTCTACACCCCAAACAAAGCCCTTTCTCACAAAACATCCCATACCTTGTAAATGAGTTTCTGATTGCACTTTCTGATTTTTTTTCTTTTCATACACGTTCTTGAAACTTCTATTGTAACTGTAATTATTTTTGTTCTCACCTATTGTGCATTCTCTGTATGTATTACATTTTAAAAAAGGCTTTGATATGTAATTTAATAATAAATTAGAATTCTAAGCAGGTGCTTGGTTCTTTTTCCCCTCAACAATCTTTGCCTACCTAAACTTCAGGGAAGATGCAGAGGGGATTCATCCCACCCCTTTAGAATTATCCCTGGACATACAAATCTGTGTATTCTCAGGTTTTGTATCAAATATCAGATGTGATGGAACCTTTCCTGACCCAAAATGGTTTGAGGGGCTGTGTTTCTCCTGCCTGGGAGGGAGCTGATTATACTTGTGGTGGTTTTCCCTGGATTTATTTTTTTGGTTTCTTCACCAGGTGGAACAGGGATGGTTTTCTTTAGAGGTAAGTGTTAAAAAGAAGATCTCTCTCTGGGAATTTCTGTTTTCAGGACAGAGGGGACTCTGTTACCCTGAGGTTACAGAGTCCAAGCCAAGCAGCATTGTGCCTGAAGGATCCACCTGTGCCTGCTGCTTTTGCAATCAATGCTCAATCTTTCAGTGCCACTCCAAATTTGTATTCTCAGAGCAGCAGGGCTGCCTGGTGTTGTGATACCTGGGAGTGAGGAGAGGGATTTCTCCTTGCAGAGCTGTCGTGCTGTGCCTGTAAACGCTGCCTTAAAGCAGGGATACATCTCTGTATCCTTAATGCCTGCTAAATATTCAGGAATGACCAGATGCTCTCCCAAGGGAATGCTTTGACTGTATGGCTCAAGCTAAAGGAGAAACTTCAAAAAAACTCCTGCAAATGGAGAGGCAGTTCTGGTTCCAGACAGTGGAAGTGCAGTGAGTTTTTCCAGTTGCGGCGCTGGTAATAAGTGGTGCATAAAATTCCATCTTCGTTTGGATTAGAAAATAAATTATTAATGGCACTGAATCCTTTTTTCCTGCTCCCTGTACAGTCAATAATTTATTGTGGCACAGGCATAGGATATATATTTTTAACCATCCGCCTCCCAGAGTGGTGTTGTTCGTGTTGGGAAGTGCTGTCCTTGCTGGCAGGCTGGGCGCAGTGGCTGTTTCCTGCATTATGGATGAGCAGTTCCCCAGCAGCTTTCCTGCTGAAAGGGAGCCGAGCCCTCCATTAGAAATTCACACCAGTGCCTTTGTTCCCTCCCTTTCACCCAACGTGGGCGGTGTACAGCGCCGTGAACTCGATTTTGGAGTGTTTTAATAGAAAACCTCAATGTTTACAGTTGGTGTTGCCTTTTCCCTTTTATCCACCATCTCCAGGTAGAAAATCTGTGCTGCCAGCGCCGTGCCTTGGCAGCTGGGCTGTGCTCATTAACACTCGGAGCCGGCTGTCGCCTTCATCCTCCCCTTGCTGCCAGGCGTGTGCTGCAGCTCTGCCCTGCTCCATCCCCGCCTGGCGCAGCCCTTCCCGTGTTCTTTGTTCCTAATGGGACCCTGAGGCTTTGCTAACCCAGATTCCAGAGCGCTCCGAGCGAGGCAGGAGGAGCCTGGCTGGAAATCAGAGCCTCTGCCCCCCTGGTGCAGCCTTTGCCATCCTCTCCTCGCGGGTTGTTTTCTGGTTGTCTTGGTTTTGGCACCCCGTGGATTTGGAGAGGTCTCCTGCCATCGGGGCTGTTCAGATCTTACATCTTGTGTTGCTTTGCTCACTGCACTGCCCATCCAATTCTCCCTTCATTCCTGTTCAGCTTCATGTAGACATTTCAAAGACAGTTCTCATTTTTTTGGATTTCTTTTTTTTTTTGGTTTCATAATTTTCCTTTCTTTCTTAAAAATGCACCCTTTGAGCTCCAGAAGGGTTGTCCAGGGTGATTGGAGCTTATCAACCAAAGGCAAACCTGAAGGAAATTCACTGATAACCACTGAGGTGCACAAGCACAGCGTGGGGCTCTCCCCCAAATGCTGCAAGCAGGGAGGGTTTCAATGGTTTATTTCTTCTCTTATCTCCCTTGCCCAGACCCCTCTGTCTGATGCAGAGTTCTTGGAAGTGGGGACAATATTCTTCATCCTTTGTCTTCCTAAAGCTGCACTGAAAATAGCAGCTCCTCTCTGCAGGTTGCAAAGCCCCATTGAGCTGCCAGCTGTACAGTGGAAACTTCCCCAAGATGTTCATGGTGCCTGTGCCTGGGCATGTCATCTGCTACAGAGCCTCCTGCTCCAGGGCTGTGCTGAGCTGGCTTCTTCCAGGGTGAAATGCTGCTGAAACCTCAGGTTTTTAAAGGGAGCCTTTTCTAAAGACTCTGCAGGATGCTCAGGAATGTTGCAGGTGTAAAAAGAAATCGTGAGTAGCTGGGAAAGTGCTGATCAGGTGGGCACACAAACCACAATTTATTACATTAAAAAGTGACTGGACCCTGCAAGGACTTTGTTCCCACTGGAAATTGGTGGGATCCTTTGTGTGTCCCCCACTTTAAGTGTCAGGGGAGGCTGGAATGACCCTGGGGCTTGGTCAGAACAACACCCAAGTGCAGGAGGGGGGACATGTGGATATTTCCCTGCTGTGCTGTAAATGCAGTTTCCTCTAGGTCAGGCATGTATCACCAGGGCTAAATTTACTTCAAAATATTACTGAGGTGGGGAGGTTTGTGACTCAGGTCTATAAAAGCATGCACTGCTTATGTAAAGAAAGAAGTTTGGAAAGAGGCAGGAGGGGGCTCAGGCTCCAGCAGGGACCACTGCTGGTGTGTGTCTGCCCTCTCTGCACAAATAGGTCTTTGTACTGGGAGCAACTGCACCTCCAGCCTGTGTGTTCCTGGCAGCAGGGTCTGCTGGCCAGCTCTTCCTGTGTTTCCAAACATTTCAGCAAATGTAAATAATTGCCAAGCCTACGCTTTGGCTTAGATGAAATTGTGTTAAAATAAAAACCAACAAACACAGTGGGATGAGCAGTTCTTGTAATAGTTCAGGGTGAGTTCAGATCGAGTTGTGCCACCCTGGGAGGGCTAAGGAGGGATTCTGTTGGGGGGATTTAGGAATTTGGATCCTTTCCATTCACTCAGGTGCATGTGTGTGTGTTTGGTCTGGGAAAACCTGAGTTCCTGGAGTCAGCTTTGCCAGGGCAGGCAGGGTTGGCCATCCTGCAGCACCACCAGCATCCTCAGGTCTAACCACAGCCACATCCCAGGGGAATGAGCCTCTCCCACTCCTCCTGAGGAAATGGGGCTCCTTACCTCAGCAGCCAAGCTCCTTCTGCAGTCGTGGTGCCCCTGGGAGGTGAGTGCTGGTGGTCTGGGAGTTCTGGGCAGGGGAAGAAGAGCTGTTAACTCATTTTTTAGGACAATTCAGCTTATACCCACTATGGTTTGCAGTCAAAAATCAAGGTAGAAATAGAGCATTGCTTTAAAGACAGGAGCTCCTTTCATTTTCCTGCTGTTTGCTGCATACCTGGGCCAGCTGCTCCAGACCAGTGAGGAATTACAGCACAGGGTGTCAGGGACTGGCTTATTTGTCTGCCCATCTGGGGCTGATGAAATGATCCATCTGCATTGATCCTTGCTGGGAAGGAGGATAAAGCAAGGGCTTTATGAAATTGTACCTGAGATCAAATAATTGGAAGAAAAGGCTTGGGAATCCTCAGGCTGTAATTAAACATTTCCAGGAGGCAGCGAGGTGCAGTGAGCTCAGCAGAAGGAGCATTTTGCTGGGAAGTCTTTGCTTTGCTTCATGCTGTGTGCTATTAAAGCAAACAACTTCACAAGCCTCAGAAGCACTGGCAGCTCTTGACCAAGAATAGCATCTCACATCACAGCTAAGCTGGAAACAATGAGGGCCAGCAGTTGTCAGTTGGTTGGGCTTTTTTAGCCCATAAACGAGGTAGCTGAGCTCATGGAGAAATCCCCATTTCTCTATTTTAGGTGTTCTAAGAGGTGTCACCTTCTGAGGATCCAGCAATAAAGCAGAAGCCCTGATTTAAAGCAGATCTGCTGGTGCAATTCCCACTTACCTGGGCACGCCAGGCTCACCTCCAACACACAAATCCCAAATCCTCACCACCTAACCCAAGCTTGTGCAAGGTCTACCAAACTTGTCTGACTAAAGAATTCCTCTGAGATGTGACAGAAACATCCACCATGTGGGATCATGTGGAATCCCCAGCCCTGGGAGGCTCAAAGGCACAAGGATGTGGCACCTGGGGACGTGGTGAGCATGGCAGTGCTGGGTTTGATGATCTCAGAGGGGTTGGATGATCTCAGATGGGTTGGGTTTGATGATCTCAGAGGGGCTGGATGGTCCCAGAGGGGTTTTCCAGCCCCACTGATTCCATGCTGAGCTGGATTCCTGGTCCAGGGGCTCAGGGGGGATGTGGAGCTGTGGCTGTGTCACTCCCACTGTGTTTGCAGGGCAGCAGAGACAGCTTTGGACTGGCTGCAATGTGCAGAGCTGCAGAACAGCTCCTGTCTGCAGAGGGGAGGCTGGATCTGGGTAGGGAAATGGGGAGATGGAGCCTTTCAGCACCCTCACAAAGACAAATTCATTTTTTCTCTGCTCTTTTGTTGTTGTCTACCAGGAGTGTGTTTGGTGAGCTGCTTCAAATATTGATGTCCACAATATACCCAAATTTAATATTTTTCAAATCTTTGCAGCTAAGAAGCTGTTCTGTGAGCAGGGAGAATTTGGGGTGCAATCTTTTCTTTTTGGGCCCATGCTGGGGGCTGCACCTCTGCACACCAGGGCCAGGATGTTCATGTGCTGCTCATCACAAAGTCTCTCTGCAGCCCTGAGCTCTCCCCGTGTGGCTGCTGAGCCCAGGGCTCCATCACCTCCCAAATGACTTCCTGAGAGGCTTTGGAGAGCCCAAGGAATCCCTGAGCTGCTCATTCTCAACAGCAGCCAGCATTAGGAGCCAGAGAGAAAATGGAAATGTACTCCCTGTGTTTTTAATTCCTTGCTCCTGACTGGAACAAAGTCATGGAAGCCAGTTGAGGAACTGGTGGCCAATTTTCTGTCCTTTGCCTGAACCCCAAATTCATGCAAATTTATCAGAGAAGAGAAACCCTGGGAGGTGAAGGGAGAGCCCAGAGTGCTCAGCAGAGAACGTATGCAACGTGGAAATTGGACATGAACCTCTTGCTGTTCCTGTGTGAATCTATTATACATGAGCCCATCAGAGCAGGGTATTAATAAAACAGGAGCTGAAGAACTCAGCACTGCCTTGTTCCAGTGAAACATCAGAGCCCAGGCTGGCCTTTGAAGTCTGGGGCTGCAGCTGGTGGCATGGTCAGGCTGCTGGGGGGGAATCTCACCACTGAGGGGAATCTCTCCATAGCCTGGGGGTTTCTGTGTGGTTCAAATCCTCCTCCTCCTCCTCCTCCTCCTCCTCCAGGACAAAGCCATCCCTTTTTTTTTCTTTCTTTTTTTTTTCAGCTCAGTCTTCTGGCTTGCTGAATGCTTTCAGCAATGCACAAAGAAGGTTGAAGATGCTTTAAAGCAGCCTCAGACTCCTGGGCTGGGATGCAAGTGGCATCTGCTCCTTCAAGGTTGTCCCCACCAAGAGCCCTCGGTGCCTTTTGTTGCTCACAGGTAGCACCAACCCAAACCCTCTTTGCTTTGCTGAATCACAGGGAGTGACTTTCACTGGGCTTTCTAAACATCCACACTTTGTGTCTCCAGCAGGACAGATAAATGTGGCTCTTCAGAGGTGCCCTGCAAGCCCAGCTGTGCAGACAGTGATGCCTCTGGCTCTGCTGGGTGGGGAGATGCTGTGGCTGAGTGACAGAGGCTTTGTGCAAAGCCAGCCTTGGTGTGAAACAGGAGGAGCTGAAGTGTGGTGTCAGCTGGGACCTGTGTGGCTGTGAGTAATTAACCCTGGCTGATGGCCCTGAGAGCTTTGAGCAGCTGCTCTCTGAGATGTGAAGCTGAACCTCAGGAGCCCTGGTTTGGGTGTTACTGGTTTAGGTGCTGTTACAAGGGGAGGGTTTGCCTCTACCTATTATTTGCAACCCACTGCACCCAAAATACCAACTGGTTGCTCTCAGAGTGTGAAGCAATCACTGAATGAATAGCTTGGATTATTTCTTTTCTCATTTAGACAGAAAAAAAACAGTTCAGCTTTGACCATGCATGTTACATTTTAATTTTTTTTTCTCATGCCAAGAAATACAAAGAAAGTATATAAGATATACCATACCATCCTGCAGAAAAAGAAACATTTGTCAGCAAAGAGAAGCACCCAGCTGCAATTCCTGGTGCATTCATGCTGTGTGTGAGCTGTGGCTCTCCCAGTGGGGGGATGGACCCTGCACTTCCATGCCAAGGATCAAATCCTGGCACCTTCTAAGGGCTCCCAGGTGGTGTCAGGGCTGCCTTACAGGTGAATCCTGCGTTCCCTTTCTGATGTTTCTTATCCTGGATGGGTATTTATAGGTTGGAATTTTGCTACCTACTGGTGTCAGCAAATGCTTTACAAATATTCCCAGTTTGAAAAGGCTGCTATCCCCCCACACCCCCTTGGACTGGGCCCAAGCAGGGGAGTTTTTCACTCCAAACCTATCTGTTTTTTGCCAAAATTAAAGGGCTGTATACTGAAAGGAAAACGAGCTTAAATCGGAATAATTTCAGCTCGAAGGGCAGCCCTGGCTGCGGTTCTGTGTCAGTAACAAAGCAGGGCAGGGGTGGGGCCAGCCCGGCGGGAGCCTTCCCGCAGCCTCTCCCTGGGCTCGGAGTGAACAGAAACGGAGATTCCATTGCAGGGGAAAGGCAGGATCTGCTCCCCTTGTCTGCATGGAGAAATCTGTGCGGGCTGGAGCGGGGTCAGAGCTCCCTGAGCCCCCCCCGAGCCCAGAGATGAGATCTCATTGCAGCAGGACCTGTCCGGGTGACAGGAGGGACAGAGGGAGGGACAGAGAGCTCTGAGGCTCAGGAGAGCTCTGGGATGGGGATGCTGGGGGGACAGCGTGGTAAAACCAGCAAAGAGCAGGGAGAGGTGAAATACCAGCCAGAAAAAGCAAATCCATCCCTAACACAGCAAATTTGGGGGCGGGGATGCTGAGGGGACAGCGTGGTAAAACCAGCAAAGAGCAGGGACAGAGCAGGAAACTGGGACAGGGTGAAAGACCAGCCAGAAAAAGCAAACCCATCCCTAACACAGCCAGCTTTGAAGTCCTTTGGTGGCTTTCTTTCCCCTGGTGGGGCTCAGATCCCTTTGGTGCCTGCAGGGTGCTGCTGTGACCCCACTGACTTGGGCCAGACCTTCTCTGACCCTGGGTCACTGCAGCTGCTCCAAAACCAAGCCAAGTTTGTTGCTGGTTCAGCTTAAAGCTTTAATCCAGCCTTGATGCAGCCAGCAGCCTCTCTGTGGCACCCCACAGAGCCCAGCTCTGCCCCAAACCCTGGCAGAGAAGCCCAGGGAGGTGCCAGCAGCCCCAGCTCTGCTGGGAGAATCCTTCCCGTGGATTTCCATCCCACCAGGGTTTCCATCCCACATTTGTCGATGGTAACTCCTACTCCAGTTTACATTTAGAGACATTTCCCACCTTATCCATCCCTTCAGAGCTCTCCTCCTACCGGCTCAGTTTCCCTGGCAGGTAGGGCTGGGTTGTCACCGTGCTCTCACCCTTCCTTCACCAGGGGGGGAGGAGCTGGCCAGGATTTTGTGCCTGTTTTAGTTGCAAACACAGAGAATTCCGATGGGTGTGCTCAGAGGAGGCTGCAGCAGGTGGCAGAGATCTGGGGGATAAGGAACAGGGCTGCTGGGTGGGACTGGAGAGGGAAGGGCTCCTGGCACAGCTTTTGTGCTTGCCCTCTCGTGTGCTAAAGGCTGAGGTCAGGAGAGTTCCCTGGGGGATGCAGTCAAGCCTGTGCCTGGCGGCCTCAGGGTGAAGATCTGCCATCATCACCCTCCCTGTAACCCTGCCCAGGTGAGTGTGTGCCAAGGGCTGGGGGCTCTGCAGCCTCCTCCTTCACAAACAGGAGCAAATTCCACCCCAAAAGAGCCAAAGAGGGAGCTGGGCTGGGAAGGAACCCTGGGGGATGGGGAGAGCAAAGTGGCAAAAACTTTGCAAAACAGGCTGCAAAAAATGTGGAGAAGTTGGTGGGGGAGCAGGGCAAGGGACTTTGTGGGTGTCCCTGGAGAGTTCATTCCTCCAGCACTGCAGAGGCAGCTTACAAGCAGAGTAAATATTTTGTCAGGGATGACTGTAGAGGCTTTCCTCTGGATTTAAATGCAGGATAAGGAAAAAAAAAATCCTGAGTTCAAGGGTGCAGTACAATTCAGGAAGATTTTAGAATGAAAGGGATTCAAGTGTCTTAGCTCTTCTTTTTTGTTGGACTTAATAGTGAGGTGAGAAGCATCACCTGAGCTGTCCAATGAGACAGGAGGCACAAAGAAATCATCACCCCGGGGTTTTTGGGGAAATCTTCTGTCTTCTCCTGCATCCAAGGGAATCCTGGTACCTCCACTGCTCTGTGCTGCCCTGGCCTGGGATTCTCCTGGCAGGAGCAGTGCAGCTGCCTCACAAACCCCCTCCCTCCTCTGGCTGCAGGAATCCCATCTGGAACCACAGTGGGGCACAGTTTGTTTAGATCCCACTGAAAAAAAAAAAAAAAACAGATTCCAAGGAAATCTGTGCTCATACATGGTTGTGTTAAGGAGGAGGAAGAAAAGAAGAGAAAAGAAGAGAAAAGAAGAGAAAAGAAGAGAAGAGAAAAGAAGAGAAAAGAAGAGAAAAGAAGAGAAAAGGGGATTGGTTTGGGAGCTGCTCAGTGCCTGAGCATTTGCCATCCCTGCAATTAGAGCAGTAATGTGAGCCCACCTCGTGGGGGGTGGCAGGGTTCAATCCTTCGGATGCAGAGAAGCACTTTAGATGAAAGGCTTTATATAATGATAAAAGAGCATTTAAATCCTTACTTAATAAACGCTCAGGGCTCTCAAGTCCTAGAACTGCCTCCAGCACTTTTCCCTGAAAAAGGGCCCTTCCTGCCCAAGGAGGAGCTTCCTGGGCTTTCCCATCAGCTGAATTCCAGCAGCTCCAAGGGCAAAGGGCAGGAAATCAGGGACAGGCAGCACTGCCCTTATGTAGCTCCAAAAAACCTCCACGTGTTCCCCCGCAAGCAACCTTTGAGTCCAAGTGTTAAAGAAGGAAACGTTTGGGGGAGTTGATGGGATTTCAATAGCCATAAAATGAAAGTTTGAACATCCAAGGGAGGGTTTCTGAAGGGCTCAGGAGGAAAAGAGGCAGTTCCTGGACAGAGGATGGAGGAGGGAGCTCCCACCCAGCAATGCTCAGCAGTCCCTGTTTGCTGAACTCACAAAAGATAAATTGCAAAAGAAAAGTTGCAGATTTGGTCCATTTTAGATGCCAGCAGTTTGAGATGGAGTGCTGGCAAAGGGGTGGATGGGAATGGAGCCCAAGAAAGTGCTGTAGTGATGTGCTATTGCTGTGAGCCCCTGGCATCCCTTGCAGTGGAGAAAAACATGTTGACAGCGTGTCTGGGGGATTTGGCTTTCTCACCCCCTGGATTCAAACAACATCTAGTGGAAAAAACCACTTGAAAGAGGAGCAATCAAAAAGGTGACAGGAGAATTTTCACAGAGATGCCCGTGGCTTTGCACATTAGCTACTACAGAGTAACTACAGGATTTACACCCCACCCCTACCCTGTGCTAATCCATGTGCCCACTCAGAGCCCGGGGCAGGAGTCAGTGCCAAGCAGTTACCATGTTGTGAGGTTTCTTTTGGTAGATTCTCCATGCAGACAAGCCCTGGGAAGCATTGAATTTGGTCTAAATTTGGGGTGTTTTTCAGGAGATTGGTGTTAGGAAGCAGAGGTGCCCTGCAGGACAACATTTCTCAGTCAGTCTCTGCTCTCAGGTCACAGGTTTTCAGCTGGACACAACAGAAAGGTCAGGCAGTGCAGCTCTTGGTCATGTGTCCCCAAAGTTTGGATCAAAGAGACTCAGGGAGCCAATGGACGTGGCCAGAAGTCACAAAGCCTGGCTGAAACAACAGGCAATGGAGCTTTGCATAGTCTGGGTGGGTGGGGAGAGGGCCAAGCCCAGGGAGTCCCCACAGCAGTGAGGGGAGAGCGGGCAGGAGAAGGGCTGGGGCTGGATGGAGCCTCCAGGGGCATTGGCTCCCACAGGGATGGGCTGAGGGAGCCAGGTGCTGTGGAAGACATGGCAGGGCCTGTGGTGCCTACAGACAGAGTGGGAGGAGCAGAGTCTGTTTTCTTGTTGTGGGAAATACAAAACGTTAAAAAATAATACAACGACTGGCAGAACTGCCCCCAGGCAGCTCCGGGGACGCCAGAGATTTTCAGAGCTGTGTGAGAAGAGCTGTGTGAGGGGTGCAAGGAGAGGAGCAGGAGTCTAAAACTCCTTCATGCCCCTGAAAATCTCCTGGAAGGCCCTAAGCTGAAGCCCCAGAGGGTTGGGGGGGGTGAGCACTGGCAGTGGTGGGGGCTGGATCACGCTGAAGCCTCTGTGTGCCGTGGCATCGGGGTGTGAGTGGGTAGAAGGGGCTCTCCGTGCCTTGGTGCTGCTGCTGGGCATTAACCAGGCTCTTGTCTCAGTGCCAGGGGTGCTAACCTCCCTTTGGGTGCACAGAGAAAGGTGTGGGTTCACAGGGAACGCCTGATTTTGCCTTCCTTTAAAAAGCCCACCATGGGATTGGGGTGAGGAGGAGTCCGGGGTTCTCATGCAGCAACATCCTCCTCTGCCAGCTCTGAGATCTGCCCTAAGTGATAAAAGAGCTCGTAGGAACAGACATGGAGAACATTCCCAAAGGCATGCAAATGGTCATTGTCTCTTTTTTTTTTCTTTTTTTTTTTTTTTTTCATCAAAAATACAAAAGCACCCACCACATCCTCCAGCTCTGGCGGCTGCGTTTCGTTCGGAGCAGAGCCGTGGTCCTGCTGCAGCTCTGCTCTCCCTCCTCCTCCCTGGAACAGCTCTCAGCTCCTGATGGCAGTTTGAGCTTTGTTTCTGTTGTTTTGTTTTGTTTTGTTTTTGTAGAGACAGAGAATTTGACGATTTAAAAACCAACGACCCCCCAAAAATCCAGTGACTTGTGCCAAAATTCTCGGGAGGACTCCCTAAAAACGTCCCGTTCTCGCCTTGTGTCTTCCTTCCAAAACCAGCTTCCTTCTGGAGACTCTCTCCTCCTCTTGCACTTTAGTTGTCTCCCCACTCCGTGAGTTCTGCTGGAGGGGAATGAGGTAGTGGATCTCCCCCTTCTCCTCTCCTCTCCTCAGTGGCCTCTCCCATTGCTCCTCAGGGTGATTTTGATCCCGTCCCTGGCCCAGGCTCATTCCCAGGAGGCGGTGAATTGAAGCATGCGTTCCTTCCGACGGCGCTCCAGAGCAGACTGTCTAGGGCTGCCCACCTACACTGTGACAATTTTTTGTTTTGTTGCAAGGCTGAAAGTAAAAACCCCAAAAGGAAAGTTGTCTTCCTCCTCTTCAAGGTATTTGCATGCTGAAACGTCTTCTAGGAAGCTGTAAAAGAAAGAGTGGCTTAGGGCAGCTTGCAGCAGGCAGCAGATGTTCCCCTTATGCTCCTTTGGGTGTTTCTGAGGTCCCTGTCTGCCTGAGCTGGGCTGATCATGCTGGTTTAGCAGCTGGGATTGTGTTTGGGAGGTTCCCAAGACATTTTGGGGTTGTATTTCTGGACAGGTTGATTTTTATCCTGAAACCTTTCTGTTTTTACGGCACTCCACTCTTCTAAACCCAACCACAGGCTTTGCTAGGGCAGGACCTTTCACCAGGGAGACCTTGTGTGGTCACCAGGGCACTTTGGACAGCACAGGGAGCGCTTTCCATGCTGGCCATTTGGGCAATGTGTGTTTCTACTGGGAGGAGCCCATTCTCTGAGGTGTTTTTTACATGTTTGAACAGCTGGTGATGGTCAAACCAAGCTGGAGTCAGCGCCCTCCCACTGCACTCGGGCTGGGAATGAGGGGCAGGTCTATCCTATACCCTGGGCTGGAGATGGGAGCCAGGTGAGGCTCCTGCTGGAGCTGGGCTGAGGGAAGGAGAGGGAAGGGTTACCTCTGATGCTGAGTGAAATGTAGAGCACGATGATGATGGTCCCCAGCACGATGGAGACGATGCTGAGCAGCCTGGCCATGCGTCCCAGCCGCCGGGCGCCGTCCGTGTCCCCCTGCTGGCCGCTGTTCCTCGACTGGGGAGACACCAAAAGAGTCCCTTGAAAGGGGCAGCAGCTCCTGGGGAGACTCCCTGGCTGTAGAACCCCAAACTGAGCCCCCTTTTCTTTCCTACCCCTTTATTAATTGGCAATCACTTGGTTCCCGAGCAAAAAGTGAGGATTCCTGGTGAGGGGGAAGCATCACTGCTGGGGGCAGGGCCTCCTGATCCTGCTGGAAAGGATCTCCTGGGCATCCTGCCCGTGGCTGGGGCAGCACCCAGCACTTAGCAGAAGGGCAGCTGTGAGAGGACTTGCGGTGGAATTACTCACCGTGCGTCAGCATTTGCTGCCAGCCCGGCTCGTGGGACCAAAAACCTGCCCAGATTTGTGCAGTGCCCTTCTGCCACCCCCAAACCCCACTGGGAAGGGGGTCTGGGGGGAGGAAAAGGGGGTCAGGGGTTTTAAGGCCCGTTGGTAACATTTTCACCTGGTTGGGAAAGCTTGGAATGAGGGGAAAGGGAAGCAAGGTGGGATAGGGGGAGAAGGGAGCCCAGCATCCTTGATCCAGTGGAGGAGTTGGGCAAAAACCCCCCTGAACTTCTCTGGGAGTGGGGTTTTATTGATGATTTAACTGCTTTGAAGCAGATATTCCTCCTTTGGGGCTGCTTTCATGTATTTAACACTGTAACATGGGTAAAAGGCTTCTTCCCCTGGCCAGTCCATCTCCAGCCAAGCTGCCTTGCAGGAGAACAAGGAGGTCTGGGGCAAACTGTGGGGCAGCAGCTCCCACAGCCCTGTGCTGTGTGACAGCTCCTCCCTTTGGAGCATGGCTGCTGAAACTGGGGAAATTCTCAGTTAAAAAAACCCCAAGGGTACTAGTTAAAATGAGTTAGAGGTGGAAGTGGATTAAAACAATCCCAGTTTGAAAAATGTGTATCTCAGAAATAGCTGTGATAGAAAGGATCCCCTGCCTCATGTTAAAAAAAATAATAATAATAAGAGCAGGGAGGCCTAGGCCAGCTCCAGCAATAATCATGAGACATCACAGAGAATCTGAACCAATACTTGATGTTGCTGCCCCATTTCCCATTCATCCTGCTTTAATTCCACTGCCTCTTGGCAGCTCCAAAACATCCCCAGCCCAGGCTGTGCACGGGCAGCTGCTCCGTAGGAAAAACGCAGCTTTGGAGGTTTCCATGTGCTCCTCTGAGTTTGTATCACCACGAAAAGAACACAGCAGAGCCTCAAACAGGGGGGTGGCTGCTTCCTCTGCCCCCCTGCCCACGTCCTGCCCCACTCAGGAGCTGCCCTGGGCATGGCTGTCCCCAGCAGGGACACAGGAGTGCTCAGGACCTCGCTCCTCCTGGTCTCACCAGCAGGTTTGCCAGACCCACTCTGAAAGCAACGGGATGCAGCCAAGAGCTATTTTCATCCCAGAACAGGAGGTGACAAAATGAAGCCTCATGGGTTGGTGGTGAGAGATGGGGAGGATGCAGGAGCCCAGGGATCGACAGGATCCCTGCCCTGCTCACTGACAGCTCCAGCTCTGGGGATTTGGGTTTCCAGGCTCTGGTTTTTGTAACAAGTGGAATATTTTGGCAGGGTGTGGGTTAGATTGCAGTGAAATACGCAGTTTTAGCTGTCTTCCAGGCAAAATACATAGGCTGAGGGATTCAATGTATTTATCACTACAGCTTCTGGAAGTGTTTCCTGCTCATTTATCCTCAACAATTATGAGAAACACATCAGCATTGGCATGGGGTGTTTAGCAAGAATTTGGTACTGTACATATATTATTAACCAGTGTGGAATACTGTGATTATAGCTCTCTAGTATCACTAATCCCCTGTTTTGCTTTCCACACAAAAACATTAACATCTTGTTTATTAATCGAGGCTCACCAAGGCAGAACATCTCCGAAAAGCTCGAGGGCTCTGGGGGAGTGAGTCACTGTGGGAGTGCCAAGGGACTCCCTGCTCCAGCCCAGAGCTGGAAAATCTGCAGGACCTGGGGGGTGGGTGCTGTTCTGCTGCCCCAGTGGGCCAGGTAAGGCTGGGTGACTCAGGAGTTATTAATTGTACCTGTTTCCCACTGCTGTCTGTTCCAGTTACTGCCCAAAATGGGTTTTTTCCCTAAGTGGCCTTGTTGCAAATGAAGGCAATTACTTTCCTGTGCTAGTCCCAGGGATGGGGAAGACAAATCATCCCATCCTCTTTCCTGCAATCTTTCCCAATTTATGAACTGGCTTTGGATGCTCTCTGCTGCCGTCCACCAATTACCCAGAATAAATCATTCATCCTGGACACTTGGTGTTTTTGTTGAAGGAAACATTCCAAGAGAGGTATCAGTCAACTCCAGAGTGAGGCAGGTGACTGTGATGGGTGAGGACAGTCTGACTTCTCCCACAGCTTTTAGCAATGACAGAATTTATTTTGGATACCAAGTGCTGTGCAGAACTGCCCTTGATGTTACTACGTGGTGGTTCTGGCTGGATTTTTTAAATTTTCCTTCATTTATTTGGAGTTTTGGGCTCTGGGATGTGGCTCCTTTGCTTCTTCCCCTGAAGTGGCTGCACTTTGGTGGGAAGAGGAAAGGATTCAGAGCAGGAATGCAGTGTGGGTGTGTGCCCTGCACTCTTAGGAGATGGATCCCAGGGGATGGACCATCCTTGTCCACCAGTCCCACTCTCTCTCTTGGGGAGTGACCTGAATCCTTTAGAACAGCCAGATCATCACTTGGTGAGAAAAACACATCCAAGAGTCCGTGGAGAAGCCTCCAGGTAATTAATTTCCATGAAACCAGTGTTAGCAGGAACAGGCTGGGGCTGGGGCTAGAGCAGGGGTTTTTTCCACCTCTGGCCATAGGCCCTGCTGGGATCTGAGAGCAGCTTTTGGAAAATGAATTATGAGACACTAAGCTCAAAAGCATTCATTTACTTTCCTCTCTGGACACTGCTCATTACCCAGGAAAAAAAAAGAAAAAAGCTTTCATGTGCAAAAGCTTTGACTCGGGAAAGAAAAGCACAATTGCAGAGCTAAAGGAATGTCAGCACATTGTGGAAAGGTCCTCCTGCTTCCCCAGGCGATGGGAATCACAAAAACCTGGCTCCTGCTCAGATCTGGGCATGATCAGGCACACCTGGGCTTTACTCTGAGGGAAGACCTGAGCCTGGGGGGTCACTGGGAGCTCAGTTCCTCCCTGCTGTAAGCAGGTGAAACATCAACCCCTGCCTGGGAGCTGTTCCTGCTGGCAGGAGGACCCAGGCAGATGTTCCCTGGCTCCTCAGGGAGGGAGGGAGGATGGATCACTCCTCATCCTCAGCCAGGTCCCTGGCTGGCAGGTGGGTGTGTGGAGGAGGGGATGGTGCAGGCAGGGCCAGGACTAGAAAGGGCTGGAATAATTAATTAAACCACAGGACAGGGAGTGCAGGGGCCACTGTGCAGGGGCCAGAGGATGTGCACTGGCTACTGATGTGCTGTGTGTGCCATTAACCTTGTCCTGGAGAACAAGCTCAGCTGAATGCACCTTCTGCCCCCCCTTCCCCAGCTCTGGATGAGCCCTGGGCAGTGCTGCCAGTAGCCTTGGAAGCAAAGGCCAGCCCAGTAATCTCATTGCCTTGCTGCTCCTGCCTCCCCTTGGGTGTGACAGCCACCACACCCCAGTCCCTCTCAGCCTGGCAGGAAGAAATAGCTCCTGCTCTTTTTCCACTGTTAACTCTTCTTCTGGTGTGGCCCAAGGCACACCCCCACCCCCCTGGAGGCTCTGACGCCTGCAAGGGACAGTGTGAGGATCTATTTTGCATGAAGGCTAATGTGGCTGGCAAATCCCCGTGAGAGCCCTTGTTTATTACCATGGCTGTGCAATACCCAGCTGCTTTCCCTCTCCTTGCAGTGCAAAGCCAGACAAGGCTGGCTGGCTTCCCTGGCTGCTGCCTAAACAGGCTGTGCCACACAACTGTACTACGCAGATGACAGCTGGCACTGGCAGAAACGATGATTCCTCCTCAAAATGGAAATTGGTCTCCCTAGAGGGCTTTTTGTGGCAAGTGACCGTGCCTGCCTTCAAGTTGTTGGTGGTTTTGGGGGGGAAGTGCTGGCTGCAGGTGCCCCTCAGTGCATTTCTGTGTGGTAAGCAGGTAATGGAGCTGATTTTCAAAGGAAGGATTCGCCTTTGTTGCAAATCAAAGGCATGGAAGGTGCTGGGTGTGTACAAGAGAGCAGCATCTGCTGGGGAAGGGGGTGGCTCTGCTTGTAGGGCTGTGCTGGCTGAGCCACCTGTACCCGAGATGGGTGGGAGGCCGGGCTGGCTTCATTCTCCCCTGCTCGGCTCTCGGTGTATTTGCTGAGCTGTGGGGGATGTTTAATGGAGGAAAATTGCTTCTCCAGGGCCACTAAAGGAGCTGCAGGCGCAGCCTGTCCCTTTGAAGTGCCTGAGGCCAGCCAGCAGCCTCCAGCCAGGGTCTCCCCAGTGCTGCAGGGCTGGGCTCGGAGGGGCGGAGGGAGATCCCTGGTCAGGGCTTCGCCCCGCAGCTCCTTCCCGGGGAATCCCGCCGAGTGCTGGACCGCTGCCTGGGGACAGGGACCGCGCTTCCCGGAGCCGCCGCGCTTCCCGGAGCCCTGCCCTGGAATCCCACCCCCTCTCCATCTCCATCTCCATCCCGCCGCCTCCCCGCATCTCCATCCCGCCGCCTCCTTTTCCATCTCCATCTCCATCCCGCCGCCTCCCCGAGCGCTGCCCCGGGCTCGGCGCCGCTCCCCGCCCGCCTCCGCCCGCCCGCACCCCCCGGCCCCGCACCGGAGCGCGTTGCGGGAGCCGAGCAGGGCGGCACAGCCCGGCCGAGCCCCGGCAGAGCGCGGCGGGAGCGGAGCGGCTCCTCCCGGCCCGCCGCGCCCCGGTGCCGGGGGTGCAGCACCGCGGACAGCTCCGGGGCGGCCGTCGGGGCGGCGGCGGGGGAAGCCGGAGGAAGCCGGAGGCGAACCGGGCGGGCCCGTGCGCCCGGCGGGTCCCGCACTCACCATGATGGAGAAGACGAGAGCCACGATGTTAATGGGCCAGACGGGGCAGAAGCAGGAGAAGATGGCGAGCACCAGGTAGTCCCGAGGGCGGCCCTGCTCCGGGGCCGCCGTGCTGGTGGCCGTGGACGAGGCTCTGCCCAGGCTCAGCCGGGACGGCGACAGCGGCGGCGCCTCCAGGTGCCCGACCGACACCGACTTGTAGCCAAGCCCGTGCCCGTTGCGCTCCGTCTCGCCGGGCAAGGCTGCCGTGAAGGATTTGGAGCCGCGGAGGCCCTTCTCCTCCCGGCCCTCCGTCGCCGACAGCAGCTTCTCTGTCTCCTGGAAGCGGGTGGGCAGCGCCGTGCCCGAGCCCGGGCCCGCGCCCCCGGGCGCGGAGCCGGTGCTGGCCATGGCCCGGCGGAGCGGGCTCCGGCAGCGCCCCGCCGCCGCCGCTCTGCGCTCGGGGCCCGCCGCCCCGCGGGAGGCCGAGCCGGGCTGGCCCCTCCTCCGGCTCGGCCCCCGGGGCAGGATCGGGGCCGCGGACCGCCCCCGGGGTGTCCCCGACCCCCCCTCTCCTCGCCCCCTTACCGCGCTCGGCCTCCGCCCGCCCCGGTGCGTGCGGCGCCGCGGCCCCCGGGGATGCTGGCGGGGATGCGGCGGGGCGGAGCGCAGCGCTGGGAGAGCCGGGGAGTCCCCGCCGCCTTCAGCCCGGCCCAGCCCAAGGCTCTGTCCCGCCCCACCGACCCCCAGCTCTTCCCAGGGGCTCGCACGGGCTCTGCTCCGCTGCAGCGGTACGTGAGAGCCCAGCCCCGACCGGGCTCCGCCCGTGCCCGCGGGGCTCGGGGCCGCCTCCAGCTCCGGAGGCGCGGGGGATGCCGAGGGCAGCGCCGTGCGGGGCACACACAGCCCTTCTGTCCCCTGTCCCTGCTGGCTGCCAGCCTTTCCCCAGGCAGGCGGGGGACGTGCGACACGGAGCAGACCCACGAGCCCCTCATCGCTGCGGAGAGGGGCTGGAGCTGCCCTGGGTCTGGGCAGGGCTGCCCGGAGGGGTCTGGGCAGGGTGTGGGTGCCCGTGGCACCTCTGGCTCCAGTCGCTCTGGGAAAGCATCGTCCCCGGGCACAGGGTTGGGCGAGGCTCTGGGCACGCCGTGCTGAGCTCGCCCTGCCCTCACTGTGCGTGGGTGTCCATGGTGACACCACAGCTGAGGGACAGGGACACCAGATCAGTGGCATACCACGTCCCTACACAGGACCTGCAGAGCAGAAAGGGTGCTGGTGCAGTGTGAGTTACATCTTCTCCATCCTTGGGAGCAGGGATGATGTGAGGGGCTGGAGGGAGGGCTAAAACAACTCTCAGAGCCTGGATGTCCAGAAATAATCGATGTTTTCCACCTATTGTGTATTATGCTTCAGTTCCAAATTTGCCAGGGGTTTCCCTGACAGTGAGTGCCACCTATGGGGCACACCCAGCACCTTCTGCCTCCTCGAGAGGTGCCCGAAGAGCCTCCTGCCAGCCAGGACCTGCTGCCCGGAGCCTTACCCCATCCCAGAGCCTCCAAACAGAATTAGGAGCCCCAGTTTGTGAATGTGGATCTGAGAGCAGTGGGGTGACCCTGCTCGGGGAGGAGGGGGGATCTCACGGGGTTTTGCTTCCCTTCCACTCCTGCCTCTGGGACCATCTGTTTCCATCTGCCTCCCTTGGGCTGACCACCAAAGCTGGTGTGGGAAAAACAGGGA
This sequence comes from Serinus canaria, assembly GCF_022539315.1. Lineage (NCBI taxonomy): Eukaryota > Metazoa > Chordata > Aves > Passeriformes > Fringillidae > Serinus > Serinus canaria. The sequence continues at coordinate 3,691,057 of NC_066332.1, read as the reverse complement.
GATGCAAATTCGGGATGGGGGGAGAAGGGTTCCTTCCTGAGTTAGGGAGTCACTGAAATATTCTTTGCATGCTGCATTGCTGGGCTCTCACTCCCTGTGTGATGGCTGCTGACAGGGCAGGGCAGGGCCATGCTCTGCTTCAGGGAGAGCCCGAGCAGGGAGAGCCACCCAGAGCTGTAGGGAGAAGCAGGATTCCTTCAGAGGATGTGGCTGCAGGCCTTCTTCTGGTGAGGGGAGCACCTGTCAGGGGCTGAAGCCAGTGCCTCACACCATCAGCACTTCAAAGAGGCTCCTTTGCTGAGCAAAGAGCTCTCTCTCCTGGCTGCCACCAGTTTTCCTCTGCTACTGGATCAGCTCCCCTGTCCCACCAGGGATTAAGGAAGGAGGAGGAGATCCAGGTACTCAACAGTAGGAGGTTGGGATGGTTGTGTCCCTGGGCAGGGAGAGAGCTCAGACTGCCCCTGGAATGTTGGTAGCACTGGGATGGGTGGGAACAGAGGGGCTGGAGGGGCTCTGCAGGGCTCAGCACTGTGGGAATCACACAGTGCAAAATGTCCTGTCCAAAAACCTGCCAGCTGTGGTGTGTGTGGGTGTAAATCCCTGCCTGGTTCCTGCAGCAATTCCAGTTTGCTGAGCCTTGGGCAGGAGGGAGCCCTCACAGCTGGTCCACCCCCTCTAAGCCAGAGGGAAGGGACAAAAGGAACCTTTTCAGTAAATTCCCCCTTCCTCCCCTCCACGGGACTTGGCCAGGAGAGTGCTGTTGGCCCGTCCCGACAGAGCCACTTCCCTGGGATCAGAAGGAAACCGCAATTGGACGGGTGGGTTTATCAAAGCCGACATCTGTCTCCCCTCCCGGCCTCGCAAATCTGCCAGGCACAAACGTCTGTACCAATGAGCTTAGCATCAAAAGTGCCAGGGCAGTAACCTTTGCCTGCTCCTGCTCCCCTCCTTCACCGGCGGCAGCCAGAGCCACCCGCCAGCCGGGGGCTTTAGCGTGATCCCCACGGCCCATCTGTCCATCCCACACATATTAACAGCCACTGCCCTGCTTCTGGGTTTGTAACTCTTTTTTCTCGCAGAGCAAGCAAGAGAGAATAAATAACAGCGGCGATCAGCAGCAGTGAGACTTCGAACACAGAGCTGGCACTTCCAGAGGACTTCCCACCTTTCCGCAGTTTTCCCGCAGAGGGGAGACGCTCAGCAGGGTCCTGTACAGCGTGTCGGGGGCTCTCGGAGCAGTCCCCTCCCGCTCCCCCCATGCGTGCCACGGCTCCGTTACCTTCCCGCGCCGCCCTGCAGGTCAGTGCGTGGGGAGGCACTGCTGCTGTCCCCAGCCCTGGCAGTAGCCCAGCTGCCAGGGGACAGCCCCGGCCAGGGGCTCTTGCAGGCTGCCCGTGAATCGCGGCTGGCCGGCGCCGAGGGGCGCGGGGTGCGGGATCCCGCCGGAGCAACAGGCGGGGCTGGGCACGGGCCGATTCTCCTTGGGGCTCTCGTAGTGATGGAGCCGCCTCTGAGGGGAAAACGCAGCGCTGAGAGGGGACGGAGGGCACCGTGTCCCTGCAGAAACGGGCTCCCAGGGCAGCTGGGGGCGGCTGCCCTTCAGCCCCGACTCCTGCGCAGGGACCCCGGCCCGGGCGCGGCACTCGGAGTGGGCGCAGGGCCAGCAGCAGCCGGCGCCGTGCAGGGACAGCGACAGGGACGTGATCCGATTGATGGCTCGCCGGAGGGTTGCGATTTTAGAGAGCCTTTTGCCACCGAGGTCGTGCTTGAGGGCCAGCCGCAGGGCGTTGAAGGCTTGGTTGTAGTCCAGAATCCTCTTACGCTCTCTGACGTTGGCAGCCATCCTCCTGGCCTTGGAGCGCACCGGCCTGCTCCTCTTCCTCACCTTCATCCCTTCCGTGTCCCCCGGGCTGGCGTCTGCTTCCCTGCCGTGGGACACCCACAAACCCTGCCTGTAGCACTCCTGGGGTGCGTCCCTGGCGTCCAGCTCCTCCTCGGAGCTGTCGGGCTCTGGTCCCCCTTTCCCCACGGCTGCTCCGGCCATGGCAGCGGCGAGGGGGAGCGGGAGAGGCGCTGCTGTGATCCTGCCTCCTGGGAGGTGCGGTGACACTCCTCCAGGGCCAGGCGGCCGCCTCTAAAAACCTTCAGCAGGGCTCGTCACGTGGCTGCCCCGACCCACCTCACCTGCCGCAGGTGAGGCACAGGGAGAGAGCCCTGCCTGCCCCCTGCTCTGAGCGTGAGGCACCAGTGCTGGGATGCTCACAGGTCCCTGAGGAAAGCACCTCCCACCAAGCACACCTTGCTTCAGGGTCTGCTGAGAGTTTGGACGCTGCAGGAGTTCCCCCGTGCTGCTCTGCCCTCTCCTCTGCTGGGCAGGCTGGTGGCTCACCCTAGGACAGGTCATGCCAGGGCTCTCCGTGGTGCTGAGGCAGAGAGAGCCCTGAGGGGAATCACCACCCTGGCTTTTCCTTCCCCCCGCTCACGGGTCCTGAGCACCTCTGTTATTTCTCAGCTAAGGGGAACTGAAGCACGACATGGTGCCATTGCTGAGGGAAGCAGCAAGTCTTGTGCTTGGGTACAGAAGACACAGTGCTGGTGAGCTGAGAGCATCCCTGGGGACAGGGGAGGTGGGTCCTGAGCAGGAGCAGAGGAGGTCTGAGGTGGGTCCTGAGCAGGAGCAGACCGCTGCAGGAATGTGCAGGCTTGGCACGCCTCTGCCCTGCGGAACAGGAAGCAGGAATGTGGCAGGGGGGATCGGGGCAGGTGATAAAAGAGCTAAAGTGCTACCTGCCTCCAGAGCCTTCCTGTCCCTTCCCAGCTGCCTGGGGGCAGAGCTGTCTGGGCCGGCGCTCCCGGGCCTGCCCGGCACTTAACTTGGGGAAGATGGTGCTGAAAGCAGCTCCTTGTTTCCTGCATCCCGAGCTGGTGGGATGAGGGGCTGGCCAGGTGCAGCAGGTCCGGAGGCCATGGGCAGGGCCAGTCCCCAACCTCTGAGCAGTGGGGGCAGCCACGTGCGTTTGCACATCATCTCATTAGCGAGCAGTTGCTAAATGCCTTCCTGTGGGAGGGGTAATGCTTTGAAAAATGGCCCAGGAGTGGTTCTGACAAATTGTTGGGGTGTCTGGTGCAAAAGCAGAGCCCTGGGAGAATGTGCCCCTCCCTCCTTGATCCATCCCTTCCTATCTGATCATCCCAGCTCATGTTTGATCAATAGCCACAGTTAGTGGGGGGTTATTTGTCTATTGCCCTTCTCCTCTCCTGGCTCTTTGAAGCTGGAGCTAATTTAGGTGCCTCTGCTCCAGGAACCCAATAAATCAGGAGCCAGGGCCTCAGGGACAGGGGAGGATGAGGCAGCAGGACTTCAAAGGCAGGTGAAGCTTGCAAATATCTTTGAGCACCCACCTGTGCTCACTATGACCCCCTTGCTCTCCCCAGCTTCCCTCTCACCTCCCAGTCTTTCTCTGCCAGGAATGGAGGCTCCCCAACCACTGACCTACCCAGTGAGCTCAGCTCAGGAGCCAGGGGGTCTTTGGAATACTTGAGGGCCAGCAGGACATAGGTGTCAGACCCACCTAGAGATGTGCCTGTCTAAAAGCCAGCTAAGCAGGACAGATCCCTGCCACGGGGATGTTTTGGCTGGTGCTGGAGGTCAGGAGGGGCAGCCCAGAGCAGACACAGAGGTGGCTGAGCTGGGCACAAAGCCAGTCCCAGCTGGGTGGTGCCTGGGCAGGGGCAGCAATCCCAAAGCTGTCCCCATCCCACCCACAGCCCCTGGGAGATCCTTTGGAAGCACTGCCAGGAATTCTGGGTCTCTGGGCAGCACTGGCTGCAGGGATGCAGCCCCAGCTCTCGGAAGGGGGCAAGGCCAGACCATAAATCACAGGGCATCTGATGCCACCTGCCACCTGTAATTAGCACATCCCGCTGGGCCATCCCCACCTCGTCCTGGGCGCTTCCGACCCAGGTGCCCATTACAGGGTGGGAGGTCAGCAGGAACGCCCACCCAGCCCTGCTCCCCCGGCCCCTGCTGATTTATCACCGTGTGCTGGAGAGATTTATGGGCTGAGATGGGGAGCCAGAAACGTGTTGTGAGGCTCTGCTGGGCCCGTCTGCCTGACAGATGATGAAAGAGCAGTAATTATCTGTCGCCACACATAGATCAGGCCATTCATGGCCCTCCCCAGCCTCCAAGAAGGGGTTTGGCCCTCGGGGACTCCCCATGTCCCAGCCTGTATCACTCTGGACTGGAGCACTGCTGAGTGCCCGTTGTCACAGCTCTCTCGGGTCCCACAGCCCAAAGGTGTGATTTGGGTGTGCTCCTGCAAGGAGCCCTGGCCTGGCTGCCACATCCATCCAGCACCCCCAAACTGCTCATGCTTCCAGGTAGAGCTGCAGGAGCCACCTGGGAGCACAGCCCTCACTGGAGGTCAAACCCCAATGGCCTGGGGGGGCTGCCTAACTCCTGGCACTGTCCCAGCACGTTCCATCCTCCTTGGGAAGGCTGCACCAGGAGGAATGGATGTGCCAGAGCAAAGCCGGGGAAGGATGAGAGGCGGGACAGGCGTGCAGGGAGGTGCCCATTCCTGGTGACAGGGGAAGGAGGAGGTGGCTCTTGTGACACTGCTGGGCCCGCGGGTGAATAAACAGGGTGCTTTGTTCCTGCTGGGGCACGGCCAGGTGGCACATGGGACACGGGCTGGTGAGTCATCCATGCCCAGGCAGCCACCCTGCAGGGCACAGGAGGAGGCAGGAACAGGCACTGAGAGGCCTGGAGGCGCCTGTGGGTGAGATCCTTGCTCCAGCACCAGGGAACAGCCCTGCCCTGGCACAGGTCAGGAAGCCACATCCTGTGGGGCAGGAGTGAGCCATGGGCACGTGCTTAAACACAGCACATGTGGCAGGCAGTGGGCAAAAGGCTTACTTGGGCCTCCACAGAACCCCAAAGTCATTCCAGGTGGAAAAGCTCTCTAATTGAATCCAAACATCAACCCAGCACTGCTTTGTTACCATTAAACCATTAAATGCCACATCCATGTTATTTGAGCATTTCCATCACTTTCCTGAGCAGCCTGTTCCAAGGTCTGACCATCCTTTCAGTGAAGACATTTCCTAATATCCAATTTAAGCCTTGAGGCCATTTCCTCCTGTCCTGTCCCTTGTTCCTTGGGAGTAGAGACAAACCCCCACCAGGTTTCACCCTCCTTGCAGGGAGCTGTAGGCTTTCATTGCCCACCATAGGGGCCTGTGCCTGCTGCTCCGTGTGCCAGGAATGGCTCATCCATCCTGAGACCAGCAGGGCTGGCCTCAGAGTTTCACTGGCCAGAGGATGATGAGGATGGGACACACAGAGCCCTGCAGTGAAGACAAGGGCATGTGGCAGCTGTGGAAGGCACAGGAGCCCCTCCATGTCACAAAAGCCTTTAAGGCTCAGTTGTTCCTAGCTCGGGGATCTCCCGGAGCACGAGGGATGGATTCTGGCATTAATTATCATCTTGTTACTGCCCTGAGCTGCCGGCACCGGGCATTCCCTCTCCCCCATCCCGTGCCGGCAGCTCCTCGGAGAGGGCAGTGGGAGACTGTGAGCTGCAGGAGAGCAGCGCCCGCACCCCGCTGGTGTCCCCATCCCGTCCCCGTCCCCATCCCATCCCAACCCATCCCTTCCCCATCCCATCCCCTCCGCAGGTCCCTGCCCGCTCCCGCCTTGGGCCGCAGCCGGGGCCGAGCCGGGGGGCGGTGGCAGCGCTGCCCCCGCCCCGGCGGGGCCGTGCCGTGCCGAGCCGAGGCGGGGCGGGCCGGGGGCGGGCACCGACGTCAGGCCCCGCGGCGGCGGCGGGGGGCGGAAGGCGGCGGTGCCGGGGGTGGGGGGAACGCCCGGCTTCGGGGCGGGGGATGGCGGCGGGCGAGGCGGCCCGGGCGGACTTCGCTCGGCACTGGCAGGCGCAGTTCCCGGGGGAGCCGGCGCCCCGCATGGAGCTGGGCTCGGTGCGGGCCATGGAGCGGGAGCTGGAGCGCTGCCGCCGCCACCTGCGCCGCCTGCAGCGGGCGCTGGCCGAGGAGCGCTTCAAGGTGGGATACCTGGAGGCGGCGCTGGCCCGGGCCCCGCCGCCGCCGCCGCCCGCCGCCCCCCGGCCCGCCGGCAGCTCTCCGGAGGGCGGCAGCGCCGGCAGCTCCGACGCGGAGGACGCTTCCTCGGCAGGTGGGTGAGGGGGAGCTGTCCCCACCCCGCGCCCCAGGGGACCGGGGTGTCCCCAGCCGTCTCCGCCGCACGGTCAAGGGCGAATGGACGCAGCCGAGGGCATCCCCCGTCCGGCGCTCCCGTGCCGTGCCCGTGGCACCGTGCCGTGCCCAGGATAAAGGCTATCCCGAGCCCCTGTGCCATCCCTGGCACCCGGCTGGTGCGGCCCGTGCTGTGACTCGGCATGGAGCCCCAGCGTGTCCCCAGCACGCAGCCAGGAGCGCCCCATGCCGAAACGTGGTAGAGAACGCCCAAATCCTTTTGCCATCCCCATGGAAGAGCTAACGCCGGCCCTTGTGCGGCCCCTGACCAACCACTAAGGTCACCTCAAGCCCCTGTCTCCTCCGTGTCCCACTCCCAGGGACATCCCATGCCAAGGCCCCGTCCTTGGGTGTGTGAGGAGGGAGGGTGGCTGGCAAGTCCCCTGCAGCTGGCTCTGGCCGGTCCCCTGCAGCTCTCGGTGATGGCCCAGTGGCCCACGAGCCACCTCTGGGGCTGGGACATTGCACAGGAGTCATTTCCTCCCGGCGGCGTGACCTGGCTCACGGGAACACCTCTGCTCAGGTGACACCCTGTGACCTCCTGTGGGGAAGTCCTGGAGGCTCTGAAGCAGAAGCATGCCGGGGTGGTGACATGTCCCGGGGCGTTTTTCTAGGTGGATTGAGGACAATGTTATTTCGCAAGTGTCTGGCTGTGTGGTGGCACTGAAGGCACAGCCAGCTAGTGCTGTCAGCCGTCACACTGTCCTACTTCCAGCGGCCTGGAAGTTGTTATTGCATCAGCATTAAACCCGGTTCAAACACAGTCCTGGCAGCTAGGGAATGTCACTTTTAATGCTGCTAATTCCACAGCTGATTTGAGTTAATTTTGTTCTTGCTCGATTGTTTGGGGTGGTGGTTTCCCCCTGAGGCTGTATCGTGCTGGTTTAAGATTGCCTGGAGAGTAAGTGCTCTGATGTCAAATTATGCTTAATATTTAGTTCATTTATATTTATTGCATTAGTCTGCAGCGCTGGAGGAAGTTTCCACTTCACCTTCCTGAGCTGCCTGGAGGTGAAATGCCCAAAGGACGTGGCTGCTCTCAGTGTTGTCACCGTGCTGTGCCAGGCTGCATGTGTGAGTGTTTGTCCCGCTCTCCAGTCAGCCATGAGAGCCTGTGCCCAGGAACAAGCACCTCGGGAATGCTGCCTCCAAAGGGCTGCTCCAAGCCCCTCTCCAACTCCCAGCAGCAGGCACGGGCTGTGGTTCTTGGAGAGCTGCTCTGTGGCTGAAGTGGCTCGAGTGCATCAGAGCAACCAAGCACAAATCCCTCTGATTTACACTCAGACCTGTGCTTTGTTCATGTCTGGGTTATGCTCCTGGGTGCTTCCAAAGCCAGGATGGTGCAAGGCTGCTCTCAGGTTGGTGGGTGATGTTAAAGGGCGCCCCCGAAGCACAGCACAAGCCCCTGAGGGTCCTGGCTTCACAACTTGGAGGGGTCCAGCCCTGCACCACCCTTTGCAGCTGGTGGGGGTGAATCTTTTGACAAGACTTTGAAGTCCAAAGTTGCATCAGCTGTGGTTGAATGTGGCCTCTTCCTCCTCCCCTAAATGGATCTTCCTCAGGGTCAGCAGCTCCAGCTCTCATCAGAGGAGGAAGCATCCCCTCTGCTGAGTGCCTGGCTCCCTGCCCCGTGACACGGCTGGGCTCTGCACGGAGGGCTGGGCTCAGCCCTCCCCAGCCTTGTCCCGAGCCTGTCCTGAGCCTTTCCCAGGCATCAGCATTTTCTTTGTTGGACGTTATAAGGGCTCCTGTGTGCACTGCCTGGGCTGACATTTAAGAGCAGAATTTGAGAGTGCAGTAAGAGGTGTGCAGTTATTGCCTGGATCCCCCTTTCACGGACAGTTGGTTAACCCAGTGCTCCTGTTGTTTTCTTCTCACTTCTCTATGTTTCAGATGCAATTGAAAATTCATGATTGTGGTGCTGGTTGTTTTTCCTGCCAGCACTCTGGTGGTGTGTAACCCTATTAGTGCTGCTCTGCCTGGGTCCCTCAGTATTTTAATGTGAATTTTGGAGCTTAGTGCTGCTGTGGCTGTGGCTGAACGCAGTCAGTCCCCAGCTGTATCAGCCTTGGGAAGCACCCTCTGGACAGCAAGTGAAGGAGTGTTGAATATCATCTTTATGGGAATTACCAGGGAAACACAGTGTTTTCCTTTAAGTAGCTTGTGATTAATCTGATTTAAAGGGAGGAAATGTGCAAGATGCCCGTCTGGGGCTGTAGCACCAGAGCGGCGCGTGTGACAGCCAGATACACGATCCTGGCATCTGAGATAACGCCTGTGCCAGCTCTCCTGGGACCAACAAAATCTGAGCCTCAGCGAGCAGATGGCTCAAAACGAAGCGTGGAAAGGGCTGAAATTCCCCTCATCTTGGCCATCACCTGTCCCTGTGGCTAAACACACAGCTGGCCCCGCAGCTGAGTATGTGTGCTGCCGGGCTGAGCCGGGGTGCAGCGGGCTGGGGCTGGCTGCTGCTTCCATCTCCTGTTTGCCATGGAAGGGATGGAGGGCTGTGGGCTGGTGGCAGCCTGGAGAGGGTGAGCTGAGCAGGAGGAGGTGCTGGTGGCTGAGAGGAGGACACGGTGATGCTCGGTGGAGATGCTCTGTGCCCCTCAGCCAGGTAGCACAGAGGTGGAAGCAGCTCGGTGCTGGTTTCCTTGCTTTGTCCTTGGGAAGCAGGGAAAGAGGCTGGCTTTGCCATGGAGCTGAAGCTCCTCTGGAAGGCTGTGGGATCCCTTGAGCTGCCCTGTGCAGTGCCCTACACCGCAGAAATGTGAGCTCTAGGGTGGGGAGTGTTGGCATAGCTGGAATAGTCCACGATGGCACGAGCTGGTGGATCTGGTTACAGCAGGATGCTGAGGCTGTGAGATGTGCTGTAAGTGAATCCCCAGCCCTCTGTTTAGCTGGAATTAGTTTCTCTCAAGGAAAGATTCTGGAGTCACGTGGGCTCTTCTCCTCACTCTGCTGCACTGCCTTCACTGGTACCTTGGGAAGGGGAAGGGAGCTGCCAGCAGCAGCAGCAGGGTCCTGCCTTGGAGGGCAGTGAGCACAGAAAGGCAGCGGTGTCAGGGTGTGCAGCAGAGGGCTGAAGTGAGAAAGGGACCCTGGGGCATCTGGAGTTCCTGTGGCATTGGCCACCTCACTCCTGCATGCCCAGATGGGGGCTGGATTGGCATGGGTGTCATGCTGAGGGCTCCTGGCATGATTTGAGTTGTCATGGCTTGTTCTTGTTACTCCGTCCCTGCTTCCAGCTTGTGCTGCTGCTGCTGCAAAAGTGGCACCTCTGTCTGTCCCAGAAAAACTCCCTGCAGCTGTGGAGGTGATGGGGCAGCTCTGTCCTCCTGTCCCAAGCTGCACTTAGACCCTGCTTGTTCCTCATCCCTTTCTTGGAATATTCTGCAGAAGCAGAATGGAAAACAATGAGCAAAGTCCAGAGCTTGTCCTGGTGCATCTCAGTCTGCCTGGGGCAGGTCATGGTGTGAAGAGGGGAAGAAATGGTGGTTCCACAGCCCAAGGAAGGTGGAATGTTGCATGGTCTGTGCATCCATCTCCCCTCCTTTAGCACCTGGATGGAATCTTGGTGCCAAATCAGGGAGGTGCATTGGGGACAGTTGTGTCTCCCCAAGAACCCATCTACCACCTCTGTATCCTTGTATTTAGTTTCTAAATTTTTACTTTGTTGTATTTCCCCATTGTCAGAAAGTGCTTGTTTGGCTCTGAAGAGGCTGGAAGTTCCTCCTCTGGCCAGGGCAGGCCAGGCAGAGTCTCAGTGTTTAATTTTGACTGCTCAGGCAAGGACAAAACCCCAGAGTGTGTGTGTGTGTGAGTGGGTGTGTGTGCCTGCTGGGGACCTTTGAACTGTCTCCATCTGCTCTGGGGCCCGACAGCATTTGGGGGGGTGATTTCTCTCCACAAACACCCCTGGTGGCATTGTGACAGCAGCCCCTGAGTGATGGCAGGCTGCTTCCTCAGAGAGTGATGCTGCCTGAGATGGGGACTGCAGGGTTAACTCTGGAACAGGTTGTCACTGTTAAAGAAGATCGTAAATAAATGTAAAGTTTATGAGGCTGAAAAGCCTTTGAGTAGAAGAGTTGAAGTTTAAAGCTTGAAGTGAGAGCAGCAAGTGCTGCTTATTGGAGTGATGGGCAAATAGTGAAGGGCTTGTAAAGGAGCTGCAAGAGCAGAGGGGAGACCTGTGATCAGCTCTGTGGGCACCAGCGTGGCAGCAGCTGCATCTTCTGGCTGGGGAAACAGCCCTTCCAGGTGCCAGGGCCCTGCAGAGAAGCAGGATGGGTGCACAGAGGGCTGGGGGTCCCTGTCTGTCTCACTGGGCAGGTGTACTCCCCTGGCATGGCAGCGGTGTTGATATAGAGATGCCAACATTCCCCCCTGGAGGAGGTGGGTCTGGATGCAGCACCCCTGTGCATGCCTGTGTTCTGTCAGCTTGGCACAGCCTCACTGCCTGGGTTTTGGCCCCCAGAATTTGGGGCAGAGCCCTGAACTCCCTCAGCTTGGCAGCATTCAGGGCTGGGCAGTGGGGCTGGGGATGGAGTTTGCCCTTCAGTGCCAGCAGTGCCACGGGCTGTGCCCACCATGGGGACAGCACGGAGGTGGCCCCCAGGCTCACAGTGGCTGGCTGTGGGTGATCAGTAGCCCCAGGTAGAAGCAATGGCAGCAGCAGGGCAGGCAAGAAATCCTCATTAGGTGGCTGGATAGAGCCAGAAGTGCCCTGCGGGGCCTGCATACATTTGCATTGTAAGGCTATTGAAATCTGGTTGGGGTTTGTTTTCTTTCTGTTTCCCTGGGAAGACACTTCTGTGCAGCAGGGCTCTTTGTTCCTTGGGTTCCTCCTCCCCTCCTGCCCACAGTTGGGATCCCAGTGCATGGCTCTGCTGTGTCTTCTGCTGGGTGCTGTCTGCTGTGGCAGTGATCACAGGGAGAAGCTTTGCTCTGTGCTGGCAGGGAATTCATATTCTCTTGGATTAGAGGAAGGAGCCTGGGTTGGCCAGGGCAGCTCACTCAGCGTCCATCCACCCCAGAAAGTGGCACCTGTGCCCCCTTGGTTCGTGGCATTGCTGGATTTTCCTCCCACTGAGGTCACCTGGAGCAGTGGCTGGGAGCCAGCCCGAGGGAACACAGAGAACTCACCCCATCCCCAAGAGACATCTTGGAGCAGGCTTGGCTTTCCCACCCCAAACGACTTGATCAGTGTTTGCTAAGCAGGATAACTGGTGTGTGTGGATCAGGAGCAGCAGCACTTCTTGGCTCCCTTGGCTGTAGCTGACTCACTGGCCAGCCTAAGCAGAATCCCAGAGGACTCCTGCAGATTTGCCCCCAGATAAGTCCCAGCTGTAAAGTTCAGGGATTGTTTGGAGATCTGGCAGGTAGGGAGACCTTTGTGCTGGGATGGGGCTTTCTGCCACGGACAATTTTTTGTTCCGTGGGTGATTTTTGTTCTGAGGCTGTGAACCAACACCTCCTCCTCCTCTTCCTCCACAGCTCCTGTGCTGGGGAGCAAACCTGGCCCAGCCACCTCAGCACCAGGGCTGGGGGGAGAGGAGCAGCTGGGGGCTGTGGCAGACACAGCCACAGCTGCCTCCCTCTCGGTGCAATAGCCAGGCCAGGACTTCACCTGAAGTAAAAGGTTTTTTCTGACCAGCCACCACCTTTCATTCCTTCTCCATCTGGTATTTTGAGAGGCTGGGGCAGTGCTGCTGTGGCTGTTTCTGCCCTCCTCCCCATGCTTGCTTGGCTCTGGCACCCTGCCTGGCAGTGCCCTGAGGGCAGGATGCTCCAAGTGACCTCCCTGTTCCCCAGGCATCTCTCAGCTGTGCCCCAGTGAGCACAGACCTCAGGGTTTTAATTCCACTGGGAAGTGATACAGGAAGAGAAGTTCAGTGCTGGACTGAGGGCCCACTGTGCTCCTTGGCAGGGAGGCTGGAAACATTTTCATTTATTCCTCTCTTCCCTCTCTGCAGCCTCTGGCAAGGGGAGAGCTGCTGCTCTGCACCAGTGAGGGATCTGGTGAGAGCCCAGCAGAGCAGGAGCTGGGGGAGCTGGGGGAGCCAGGCTCTCCTCTGGCATCTCCCACCTCAGCCCCAGGCTCTGCAGCTGGAGGGTCTGGCTGTGTTCCTGCCGTGGCTCCAGCAGGTTTTCCCTCTCCCAAACCAAAGCACTCTGGCTGCTCTTCCAGTCCTTAACTTCTTTAGCCACTTGCATGGTGCTCCCCAACCTCAGTCTCCCATTCCACTCTTCCCATGGGAAAACACCCCCAGTGCTGGAGGGGCAGGTGGCTCTGGGGCTGCTCTCTGGGTGCCACCAGCCCTGGGTGCCCACCAGCAGCCCTTGCCCAGCTCTGGGCAAGCCCTGGGGCTCCTGCAGCTCCTGTGGCTGCGACTGGAGGACTCTTGCACAAGAGCCCAGAAATAGCGACGCGTGGGCTGGCGGGCAGGGGCTGGGCAGATGCCAGGCAGACAGCCAGACACCAGGCAGGCTGTGCAGGGCTGGCTGCTGCTGGGGAGGAATGGTGGAGCTCAGCTTCTCCCAGCTCTTGCTGCAGGGATGCTCCCAGCTGGAGCTGGGGGCGGGTGGCGGGGGTTGAGAACATGGTTGGCAGCATCTCCTCACCCAGGACTGGGCTCTGTCACCGAGGGCTGGTGGGTGCCAGGGTGGGGTGGGTGCTCCCCCCCAGCCACAGGGAGAGGAGGGAGGTTCAGCCACTTTGCAGGTTTTGAGGCTTTGTTGTTGTTGTTGTTTTTGCAAGGTGAAAAGAATATGAAAACCAAAGTAAAAATACAGCCCAGGAGTTTGGTGGGGCTGGTTGGTGTGGGCTGTGCAAGCCTGGGTTAGTGGTGCAGCACAGGGTGGCCCTGGCTTGGCCTTCCCAGGACACTCACCCAGCTGTGGGGAACTTGCCTGCCTGGTTTCTCCTGGCCGTGGCACTGCCAGGACCTGCTGTCAGGTGTCAGGCTGGGGGTGGTCAGCCTGGGCAAGGCTCCAGGAGCTCTGGCAGCTGATCCAAGTGCTCAGCTCATGGCCTGTGTTGGATAAAGAGGCAGATGTGCCAAGGGGGCATGGAGAGGCTGGTGCCGTGGGAGGGAGAGGCCAGGAAGTGTGTCTGGCTGAGGGAAAAATGTGGAAAAGCCCCTCCCTGCCTGTATGCAGGGAGCTGTGCATGGAAAATCTGCTGCCTGCTGCCCCCACGGCTCTGCAGCCATCCTGCTGAGGATGAGCAGCTGCATCTTGTGCTGGTGCTGCTGCAGGGCTCCCCAGGGCATCAGCGGACTGTGGTTTCCTGCCATGAACAAGGTTGATGCTCTCAGCTGAACCACCATCACCTTCCTGGCTGAGCCTCGGGCTCTGGGGGTGCAGGGGTGTGGGGTTTGCTGTAGAGTGTGAAGGAAACTCTCCATCCATTAAGGGGCAAAGTGAGGGCATGCTCAGCTTGAGCCAAAGCAGGAGTGAATGGGGGAGTCGGTGGGGGATGGACAGCAGCAAAGGCTGTCACATGGTGGCCACCCTTGGGCACTGCCTGTGCTCATGCCTTGGGGACAAGGGGAGTCTCAGCTCCCCAGAGTACGTGGGATGGGGCAGGGGGAGGTGGGAAATGGCACCCTGTGCCCCTGACTCACAGCCCGTGGGTGCAGGAGGCTCCCGATGTCCCTGCCATGCCAGGGCTGGATGCAGCCCCCAGGCAGGCAGGGCTGTGCTGGGGGCAGCAGTGGATCCTCATCCTGGATGCCAGGTGCCAGTGGCTCCCTGTGCTCCAGCCATGCTGAACCACAGCTCGGGCATTGCTGTGCTCCTCCAAAATGCTGCGTCCGAATCTGCCACGGACACTCCTGGGAGTGGCAATCAGGTGGTGGCAGTGCCCTGGCAGGGTCCCCTCAGGTCTCCCAACCGCGTCCTGGCACTTCACGCTCCGCCTTCCCCGTGTGCCCGGCAGAGCGTTATCCCTCCTGCCCGGCTCCATCTGGCCGCGGTGCCGCTCCCGGTCCTTGCCCACACCGAGCCCCGCGGGCAGGAGGGGCCGAGGCCGCTGCCCGGGGATGGTGCCCGCCCTGCCGGGACCGGGTCGGGGCAGCGGTGCCGGCACAGCCTGAACCAGGGCACTCTTTGCACTTGAACGCTTGGCTGGCGCCCTGACATATTGGGGTTGATGACTCTGGCACTTTGTATTTCCTTTGGCTACATGCAGCCGGGGAGGGCGGTTTAACCCCTGCCTGGCCACGTCCTGCTCTGCCAGCCCCGGTTGTGTGGGGCAGGGCCGCTCCCGGCTCCTGCAGGCCCTGGTTCTCAGAACCAGGGGGAGCAGGGCTTGGAAGAGCCTGTGTCCTTCAGCCGTAGGTGTTGGAGGGGCTGGGGAGGTTTTGCTGTGAATTGAGCACAGGATCCCCAGGTCACAGCAAGGAGGTGAGACTCTGCTGGAAGAGGTGATGGTGCCAGCTCCCCCTTTTCCTCCTGCTCTCCTTGGGGTGGCCGGGGGTGCAGCCGCACGCGCTGCTGTGCCACCACCATCCTCTCCTTGTCCTCCTCCTCCTCCTCGCCGGTCCCCAGACCCCTGCGGAGGGTCGGCGTGGCTGCGTGCGGGGGGACGCTGAGCTCGGCTCCCCCCGGCGAGGCAGGGGCGGGAGGCGGGACGCGCTGCCATTGCCAGGCTGCACCTCCTTCCCTGGGCACCCTTGGCAGAAGCGCAGCCGTGTGCCCGGGCAGGAGGCCGTGTCCGGCTCTGCCATCCAGCCCCCGCCTGGGCCCGCGGCCCCCGCCTCCCGCCCGCGCCCGCCGCCTTTGTTGTGCGATGAGAGCGGGCTGAGCGCCGGCACAGCCCTCCGAGCATGGAGCCGCTGAGCCACCGCGGCCTGCCTCGCCTCTCCTGGATCGACACTCTCTACAGCAGTACGTGGCCTGGGCTGCCGGGGGGGCGCGGGGGGCGAGGGGCTGGGTGGCCCCTACCTGTTGTGTAACGCTGCGGCGCGCCGGGCAGGGATGCTGTGCTGTCCCGGGCGGAGCCGAGCCCGGGCAGGGGCTGGCGATGCTGGCAGGGGGTTGTGCTCCCCTCCGGGAGCATCCCGCATGCCCTGGTGGCAGGGCGGCGCTGGCCGGGGTCGGTGTGGCGTCCCCCAAGCTGCGGGGGCTGCATGAGCAGGGTGGGTGGCGGTGGCCCCGGCGCGGGGGGCTCGCTGAGGCTGGAGCAGGTCGTTCCTGACAGCCGGCGCTGCCCGCGGGGGGCTTTGGGGATGGGGATGGTTTTTGGCCCCAGGTCCCATCGCCGTCCCTGCGCGGCGGTGGAAGGGCACCTCTCCCTCCCTGCCTCCCTCCCTCAGCCGTGGTGCTCGCAGCGAGCTCCAGGCGCGGTGCCGGTGCTGTGGCAACGCGGTGTCGGTACCGGGGGCTGGCAGCCGGCGGGGCCGGGGGCGTCCTGCAGCAGCCTGGGGGATGCGAACCCCCCGATCCGATCCCACGGACGGGCGGCAGGGAGGAGGGAGCCCCGGAGCCGGTCCTGGTCTCTCGGCAGATGTCTGGGATGGGGCCAGGGGATGAGGGGGCTCGGTCACAGGGTCCCCGTTGTTATTTTGGGGCAGCGTTGAGCTGCGGGGGCGTCCCGGGCTGGGGTTCGGGGTGCAGTGTTGGGCTCGGAGCCTGGTGCTGGTGGGGCAGCGAGGTTTGGCACGGGTGCGTGGGAAGGTGGGATGCTCCGGAGCATGCTCCATGCATGGATCTGGCATCTGTCATGCCCTAGAGGGAGCAGGGGCCGCCAAGGGGCACATTGGGTAGGGCTGAGCCCCCTCCCCCGGTTTTCCAGCCCAAAGCCTCTGATGTCCACAGCCAGAGGCCACATCCAGCAGCAGCAGCCCCGGGGGCTGGGGTGGCTGTGCGGGCGTTTGGGCTGGAGCCCAGGGGCCACATCCAGCCCCAACCTCTACACCCACCTTCCCATGGCTCTGCCATCCCAAATCCTGCTCCAGCTGCCCTCCCCAAGGCGTGGGGGAGGCTGCTTGGCATGCCCATGTTTTGGGGGATGCAGGGCAGGGTCCAGCCTTCATCATCACACTGGGCAAGGCAGTGATGGTGTGGAGAGGGTGCTGTTGTGTTGAGCCTCCCTTTAGCAGAGGCCCACGGAGCAGGTCCGAGGCCAGCTCACACATCTGTGTTGTCATGGTGAATTTTCACCCAGGCACAGGGAAACCGTGGCGTTTCCCCAAAATTTCACAAGCTCTGTATGGATGTTGGGCTTTTCTTGGAAGTAGGATGGATTGGGTGAGCATTGGGCTGTGCCCACACACTGACAGGGTGTTGGGGAACAGCACGTGTCCAGCTGGAATTGCCATCCTGAGCTGCTGTGACTGTGCTCTGTCTGGGCTGGGCAGGAGCCAGCTGCTGCCCTTGGCTGAGCTCCCTCATAGGGAACATCCTGCTGGCAGTAGCCTGGGTCAGCCTGGGAAGATGTGGCAGAGCAAAAACATTTTCCTGGGGAAAATAATCCCTCATGGGGATGTGTTCCTGTTGCTGTCACCCTGCTGGGGCCATGTGCCAGCTCACAGTGCCTCTGCCCTGATGGGTGTCAGCATCCCTTGGTGCAGCGTGGGCTTGGGTCCAGCTCAGGGCTCTGGGGCTGTCTGTGGGCTTGGGGCTACATGGCTGTTTCAGGTTGGGGTGTCCTTGCCCCCCCAGAGTGGCTCCCCTGGGCCAGGCTTCCTCCCTGCCCTCCATCTCCCATGCCTGGGGTGCAGCAGGAGGATTTTCACTGCTGCTAAAAATCAGGAGCAAAAATAGCATTGGGTTTTGGCACGGGCACAGAACAGGCTGCAGGGGCAATGCAGCTGTGGGGGAGGAGGGAGGGAGATGCTGGGTTTGGGCTGCCTGGGTGGCACAAGCACCCCACAGGCAGGGAGACACAGGGGACAACCTCTCTGTGTCCCCTCGCCCATCAGTGACTCCCTTGCCTGTCCTGGCTGCTTGGTGGTGCTTGGTCCCCTCCCTGTCGCAGCTTCTGGGGTTGTTGGGGTGGTTCCTGTGCCCAGGCTCCACATGAGGCCCCTCAAATTCTGCACAGCCTCGGGTGGCACAGCTGGAGCCGTGGGGACATGGCTCTGTCCTGGGGACAGCACAGGGTCCCTCTCCTTGGGTGCCTGTTGGGCAGTGCCTGTAGATCTCATCCCCAGGTCTGGTCTGGGGCTGGGGTGTCAGTCTGCTCCAACTGCTACCAACAGAGCCAGGTCATTCCTGCATCCCTGCAGGCCAGGCCCTTCCCTCTCCATGCCACCTTCCCTGCACTGCTGCAGGTGTCACCTCCCAGGGTCCCCAGCTGCCTTATTAACGCTGTGTTCCTCATTACTTGGATGCTGATGAGCCCCACCTGGGTTGCCAGCACTGCCACAGTGACAGTGCCACTCTGGGTGTCCCTGTGGTTAGGCCTGGAGCTGCAGACCTTGGCCATGGTGGAGGGAAGGCAGTGGTGCCTGATGGTCTCTGAGCTGCTGGGGACAATCACCTTTGGTCCCTCTCTGCTACCTTGGCTCCCCCTTAGACCCCACCTGGTGGGAAATAGAGCTTGGGGGAGAGTTTTGGGTTTCTCTGGGACATTCCCAGCCTGGAGACAGTCCCTGGTGGAGGGCAGCTCTGTGAGGTGGTGTCCTGGGGAGTGGCCACCATGGGTGACACCAGTGCTAATGAGCCATGTGCTGCCATGCTCCGGGGTGATGCTGGAAGCAGCACAGCTGAGATCTGTCCAGGAGAGACGATGGACACCCACCATGAGGAGGCAGAGCAGGTTAGAGCCAGGGATCCTTTTTCCCTGGAAGCTGAGGACCAGGGGATGTTGTGGGAGGGCCAATGCAGTGAGCTCCTGGGTTGAAGGTGGGCCACTGAGAGATTGTTATCAGCTAATTGCTAAAGAAATGAGGTCTGAGAGGGGCTGTGGTATGCATCTGGCCCATGTCACAGCTCTCCTCCAACCCCTCTCAGGTGCAGAATGGGACTCCCCATCCTCCCCACTGGCACTGGCATGGCTCCTGGCCTGAGCACTCTTTGCAGCACTCTTTGATTTAAAGATTTATCCACTTTCCCTAGGAAGCA
This sequence comes from Serinus canaria, assembly GCF_022539315.1. Lineage (NCBI taxonomy): Eukaryota > Metazoa > Chordata > Aves > Passeriformes > Fringillidae > Serinus > Serinus canaria. Next base: position 3,672,709 of record NC_066332.1, on the reverse strand, counting down.
GGATGTAATATTAATGTACTGAATGGTGTTGGTGGGAGCCAGGGGAGTCCTTGTCCAGGATGGCCAGGGCCGTGGGGACCTGGAGTGGCAGCGGTGTGGGGTTTGGTCTGGGGTGGCTGCTCTGACCCCAGTGCATCCCGTTGTAGCCAGGTTATCAGCTGGGGTCTTAGCTGGGGTCTCTCCAGTGTCTGTGTCCAGGAAGCCTGTGGGGATATGGCTTCCAGGGATCCATGGGGCTGCTGGAAGGGAGGGGAGTGAGAGGGTGAGGTTGGATGAGCCCCCTCCCTCTTTGGGAGCTGCCGAGGGGCTCCTGGCTGCTAGCTTGGGGTGGGGGGTGCTGGGTGCACCCCACGGCTGCCCCTGCCGCAGCCGGGCTCCCTTCCCCCTCCCCTTTGTCAGCATCTCGGGGCTGCTGCAGCCACCTCTTCCCGCCGCCACCGAGCCGCTGCCGTTCCCATGGTAACAGGTTCGGATGTACCCCGGGCCCCCGCTGCGCCCTAGGGCCCCACTGCAGACCCCCCCACACACCTCCCACCTGGGGCTCTGTCTCCCCAAAATGCCTTCCCCTGGGCTTTGGGTGATGGGGGACTGTGGGTCAGCGTGGGGCACCCAGAAATGGGTGCTGTTATGGAGGGGGGGGCCCTCATCCTGCACTGGGAATGAGCCCCCCTCCGTCCCCCATCGGGGAGGGAATGGAGCCCTTCTGCCGCGGGGGTGGCACTGCCCTCCGAGCTGTGCATCCTGGCATTTCCAGTTCCGAGGAGTGTGGGCATGGGCAAGCGAGGAGGACGGCGGCCGTGGCTGCCAGCCCAGCTCGTCTGTCCCCGGGGATGGCACAGGGATGGTGGCCGGCGGGCAGGCAGGGCACAGCCACTTGCATGGGGCTGGAGCGTCTGGCAGAGCAGCTGTCCCTGCGCAGACGAGGCCGTCGGGCCTCTCGGTTCCGTTAATTATTCAAATATAGGGAAGTGTGTCGAGCAGAGGATGCCTGCGGGGCCGAGGATGCTCGCTGTGATGTGTGATGTCTTCTTGCCTGCTTGGCTGAGCAGGCAGCAGGGCTGGCCTGGGCTGGCCGTGAGTGGCCCTGGGACGCGGGGTCAGCTGCCCGTGGGTAACCAGAGGCTGCGCTGGGTGGCCTCGGTGCCACACGGTGTCCCTGAGCCGTGCCTGGATGCTCACGGCCACCCTCTCTCACCCCGGCAGACTTCAACTATGGTGCGGACGAGTACGACGCCGAGGGCAACGAGGAGCCCAAGGCGCTGCCGGAGGGCTCGGAAACCATGCCCTACATCGATGAGTCGCCCACCATGTCCCCCCAGCTCAGCGCCCGCGGCCAGGAGAGCGGGGACGGTGTGTCACCCACGCCCACCGACAGCCTCGGCACAGGGGTAGGTGCTGGGGATCGGGACTCTGGGTGTCCGGCTCGGCTGCCAGCGGTGTTTGTGGTGCTCTGACCTGGGGAACTGTGCCCGACAGCCCAATTTCTGCCGTCCGTGGCAGTCTGGGCTCTGGGGAACGGCAGTTCAGGGGATGCCGTGCCCGTGGGACGCGCTGTGTCCCTGCCCCGCCGTGCCACGCCGGTGGCAGAGCCGGGAGGGGATGGGATGGGCTGGCCGGGAAGCGGGTCCCGGGGCGGGCGTGCTTGAAAGTGGGGAGTTGCCGGGTCCCCAGCTCCCGGAGCCCTTGGGGACAGGGCGCAGCGGCTCCGCCGGGCTGCCGGCTCCATCTAGTGGCACTCGGGCACCAGCAGGGGTGGGGACACAAGGTGCCCCCCCTCGCTCTGCACAGCTTAAATGTAACCCCTGCTGTTCGCAGCGCATCCTCGGGAAGCGCTCTGGTTTTCCAAAAGAGTAGGAACGCCCGGAGAACTGCGGGGGGCGGGATCCAAAGGGAAAAAAGTGGGTTTTTTCCAGAATGAAAGTTTCCATAGAACCCAGGAGCGGTGGGGTCCAGACAGGTGCCTTGGGGTTAGTGCAGGGAGCAACCGCACGGCCCCGGGCTGGGAGATCCCCCGGCGCTGCCGCTGCCCGGGCCGGGAAAAGTGAAGTTTTATTTTTGTCATGGAAAGAGTTAAGCTCCTGACCCGGATGCTGAGGCAGAAGAGGGAGAGGTGTGGCTTCCTCCCCAGGGTCGCCCTGCGCAGCATCGTCGTCCCAGCGCCCCTGGGGAGGGAGAGCAGGGTGCTGGCCTCTGCCACCGCATCTCGGGGCTGTCTCGAAACCACTCGGGCTTCGGGCTCCCTGTCCCCCCAGCACAGCCCTTCGACCTGACACAGCCCTGACACTCGGTGCTGGGGCTGTGAGTGCTGGGCTCTGACCCCGAGGCCAGCAGGGACAGCAGAGGGTGGCTCTGGGGGACAGGGCTGGGGGGAGATGCTGGCAGAGGGGTGTCTCTGAGGGCTGGTGGGGCACGCTGGGTCTGGGCACAGGCAGGGACGATGACTTGGTTGTGACAAACAGGATTGGGAAGTGTTGGAGCCCGGTGCCAGCTCTACCTCCCTCTCTTTATCTGGAGCTGCTTGTGCTGGGGCTTGGCAGAGCTCCCTCCAACACCAGCACAGTGTGTCCAGCCCTGCCAGGGGCACAGGCTCATGCTTGTGTGGCTGGTGGCACAGGGTGCCAGGTTCAGCCCACTGCTCTCCTCCAGTGAGGCAGGACTGGTGGCACTGCTTTTGAGAGGGCTGGTTTGAGGAGGTTTCTGGTGGGGCACCTCATCTTTGCAGGCTCCTGGGGCAGCTGTAACCATGTCTGGGGCCTGTGACTGCTGTGTGCAGACACATCTTAACCCTTCCCATCCCACTGTGGGATGTGGTCGTGGTGTGGAGTTGGTTTCCCAGCCCGTGCTTGGGTGCTGCTGGGTTTGGCACTGTGGGCAGCATTCCCCTGGACAGGGACCATTCTCCACTCTGGGGACCTGGCCACGTTGGGCAGGGTTGCAGTGCAAAGGCTGAACTGTTGCATGGTCGCAGAGCTTGACATGGGCTCTGGAAAGTCCCTGTGTCCCTGCCCACATCTCACAGCAGGAGTTTGTTGCAGTCTCGGATGGGTGCAGGGAGAAGAGATGGCTCCTGTGGGCAGAGCACATGCAGCCACTGGTTCCCCTTTTGCTTCTGAGGAGCCCGGGAGAAACTGCTGAAGCAGCTCTTGCATTAGTGTCCCCTCCTCCAGCCTGCTCTTGCCGAGTTTGCCAAGGTCCTCAGTGTCCCTCACAAGCACCGCAGCAGTGCTGCTGTCCCCATGTCCCGCTGCCCCGGGGCTCAGCTCTGAGGTGCCAGCCGGTCCCTGCGGGATGTGCGGCAGGTCTGTGTGAACACACACGGCTCTGTGACACTGCCCCAGGTCCCCTCTGGGGCACAGAGAGCTCTGGTACCTTCTGGGAGTGCACAGCCGGGTCCCCGTGTGGCACCTGGTGATGCTGCTGCCCTCCACTTCTCGCTGGCGGCAATCCCCACGGTCCGGCTGTGCCTTCCCTCGGGACACGGGGGTCCAGAGGGCTACAACAGAAGGGATGCTCTCCCACTGCCGGGGGGCAGCGCGGGGGGCCTGCCAGGGGACCCCTCCCCACGGCTCTTGCCGGACACACCTCGGCAAAGCCAGCCGGGGAAGGCGGCAGCCGCTCGCCCCAGCCTTGACCACGGGCGGGCTGCGGCGGCGGAGCAGCCCCACCTCCGTAGTCGGAGAGCATTTCCTGTAGGAGCGCGCAGGGCGGAGCGGCGGGGCCGGCTGGGGCTGGGGCGCGGGCAGCGAGCGGCCCCTGCAGCGCCCGCGGCCCCGGGGCCGAGCGGAGCCGGCCGGGAGCGGGGCTGGCCCTGCGCTCGCAGCGCTGCCGAGCCCGGAGCCGCCGCCGCCGCCGCTCAGCAGCCGCGCCGGGAGCGCCCGGGCCGGCGGGGACTGGGAGGCCGGAGCTGGGTCAGGCTGGAGCAGCACCGGGGATCCCATAATGGCTCCTTTCATCCCGCGCTGGTGGCCGGCGTCCAGAGCTGAGTCAGGCTGGGACAGCTCGGCCGCCTGAGCCTCTTGCCTGGAGCCTTGTGGGGTCCCCTCTGCGCCCCGCTGCCCGGCCGGCCATGGAGGAGGAAGAGGAGGCCATAGGGTACCTGGATAAAGTGCTGGAGGATGAAGATGACTCTGAGCCAGGAACCCCCACCAGCCCCGTGTCTCCGTTTTCGGCCGGCGACAAGGTGGGCAGCGGGGGGACCCTGCCCCAGTGCTGGGCAGTGGGTGTGGGGACAAGGGGCATCTCGCTGGGGCTGGTGATGCCCGGGTGTTGGAACAGCTCCTGGGGCGATGCGGTGGGTGCTGGCGGGGGGCAGAGCTGGGAGCAGCGGGAGCATCACTGCGGCCCCACCACACCCCCAGGATTGCCTGTGCCAGGGGCACGGAGCAGGGCTGTGCCAGACTCCAGATGTGGAGGGCTCAGAGTGGGGTGGCCACCCAGCTGTCCTTCCAGGGGGGAGTAGAGCCACACGTGCTGCGGGGTGGGGACTGCGGGGCTCAGCTGAGCTGGCACCGGATGCTCAGGAAGGGGCTCGTTTTACACTCTGACCACTGCTCGGCTATTGGCCGATTCCCTCATTTGGCCACCAAAAACCCCTAAACAGTCCCAAAACAGAGCTGGGGGCGGGCCAGGGGAGACCCCTGTGCTGGCAGGTGCAGCTCAGCATCCTTCTCATGCCCACCCTCATGCCAGGGTGCCTGGGTGCTGGAAGAGGGCTCTGGCCCTGCTCTTCCTGGGGTTTCCTGCATGGGGCAGCCACAAGGCCCTGACTAAGAGTCACCGCTCTGGGTCACAGGGGTCTGGTTGACATTGTCCCCGTGGGGTGCGTGGGCCCCGAGTGTGGGTGGGCCCCTTATCTGCTGAGCTCCTGCGCAGGGCCCAGGCTGGGGAAGCAGGAAGAGCCCATGACTAATCTGTGGCAAAGAGCCCACGAGCTCCTAGTGAATAAAAGTGGCCCCCCCGTGCACCCTCCTGCTGCTCTGTCACCATGGCCCAGCCTGAATGGGGCAGCCTGGCAGGGTGGACACTCTGTTGTCACAGCAGCACCCAGGGCTGGGTGATGGACACTAGAGTGGGGCAGAGGGATGCTGATCCTCAGCCATGCCCGCCTTGGGGCTGTGCCACGTCCCCTGGCACAACAGCCAGGGCTGGCATGGACAGAGTGAGACACGACCAGTGTCCCCCCCAAACCATCCTGAATGGCCCAGAGTGATGCCCCCATGGCTCTGCTTGGGGGGCATCACCCTGTGTGGGTGGCAAAGCCTGGTCCTCAATTGTGCTTTTTAAGAGGAGAGGCCAAGGTGTGACCAAGGATGGTCCAGGGGCTGGGGTGTCCATGCCTGGGCACTGGCAGAGCCTCCCTGAGGGTCCCAGAGTCCCCCCAGCCCAGCCATCTTCCTGACCCTGAGGTCACACCACAGGAACATCTGTGCTGCAGCAGACCTGGGTGCTGGGATATGCCCAGTGCCACTGGGCAGTGCCCGCTGGGGTGGCACTTCCCAAGGGAAACCTCAGCCGAGGGAAAGGGTGGTGCCACATCACGTGGGAGCCCCATCCAGGGCCAAGCATGATTTCACTGGGCGTCTCTGGACTCTGCCCTGGGAGAGTCCTGCCATGCCGAGCGCCATCCTGGAGCGCTGCCAACGGCACCGGGCTCGTGGCCAGCCCAGAGCAGGGAGGGGACAGGAGCCAGCACAGCTCGTGTCTTTCCCAGCTGGCTCCAGACGGGCTCTGCTGCCCATTGGGCACATGCCCATGCCTTGCCACGGAGCTTCCCCGACACTGGCAGGGATTTGTGCCCATGTGAGGATGCCAGGAATGGGCTGGTGGCATGGTGGGTCTCCTCCTGTGCCACTTGCTGGCTTAGCCAGGCTTGCTGTGTTCTGCAGGGCGAGCGGGATGCTGGCAAAGGCCTGGAGATGCGGAAGTTGGTGCTCTCCGGTTTCCTGGCCAGCGAGGAGATCTACATCAACCAGCTGGAGGCCCTCTTGTTGGTGAGCACAGCCCCCAGCCTGGACAGCCCCTCCAGGGATGGATGGATGGATGGATGGATGGATGGATGGATGGATGGATGGATGGATGGATGGATGGATGGATGGATGGATGGATGGATGGATGGATGGATGGATGGATGGATGGATGGATGGATGGATGGATGGATGGATGGATGGATGGATGGATGGATGGATGGATGGATGGATGGATGGATGGATGGATGGATGGATGGATGGATGGATGGATGGATGGATGGATGGACGGACGGACGGACGGACGGACGGAGTAATTTTTTCCAGGGTGGCTTCCCCAAACCATGTCAGCTTGAGTGGGGAGCAAAGCTCCAGAAGCCACAGCAGGGCCAGCTTTGCTTTGTCTACCCCCATCTCACCTCCCCTGCTGCCCATGTCCCTGTTGGGGACATACTTATAGCCCTGCTTCCTCCTGTGGACTTGCTGACCTTCATGGCGAGACGCTGTTGCACAACACGGGGTCACCGCCGCTGCGGGGAAGTCCGAGGATGCACGAGCCTGGAGTGCCCCTGGTCCAGCTGCCAGCCTTGGTCCATCTGCCCCAGGCAGCCATCGCTGCCTGCTCAGATCCTCCTCATCCTCAGTGTTCTCCTCTTAGCCCTCATCTCAAACTCTCCCTTCTTTGGCAGCCCATGAAGCCACTGAAGGCCACAGCCACCACGTCGCAGCCTGTCCTCACCCTCCAGCAGATCGAGACCATTTTCTACAAGATCCAGGATATCTATGAGATCCACAAGGAGTTCTACGACAGCCTGTGCCCGAAGGTGCAGCAGTGGGACAGCAATGTCACCATGGGCCACCTCTTCCAGAAGCTGGTATGCACCTTCCTTGGGTCTTGCTCTACTTGGAAGAGGAGAAGGGCTGGAGTTGTGACGAGTTTGGAGTTGTGATGCCCGCAGGGGCTGTGCCCATGGATGCCATGACCGTGCTGGGGAGAGGAGAAGGAGAGGCCAGGTTGAAGGGCTGTAGCTTCAGCTTCTGCTGTCCAGGCACTTGTTATCTCTCTGCTGGATTTTGGAGGTTTATGGAAGCACAGGCTGGGCAGGAGCTCCACCATCCTGCCCTGAGCAGGAGCCAAGCTTGTGACCCCAGCTGGCTGAGTGTCCTGCCAGGAGGGGACAACTCTGGGCAGTGTCACCTCAAGGGCTGCCTGACCCCTTGGGTGCTGTGGGGGGCTTCAGCACCCTGCTGGTGCCTGGCTAACCCCCACTCCCCACAGGCCAGCCAGCTGGGGGTCTACAAAGCCTTTGTGGATAACTACAAAATCGCATTGGAGACGGCAGAGAAGTGCAGCCAGAGCAACTACCAGTTCCAGAAGATCTCGGAGGTAAGCTGGGACGGGGCTGTGCCAGTGGGACAGGGCTGTGCCTGGGCTGTCCCTGCACAGGGCAGAGAACACTGTCCTCGTGGCTGAGCTGACCATGTCTGTCCCGTGGAATTGCTCTCCATGCCCTGGGGACTTGCAGGGACTGTCCCCAAGGGCTGGGCCACTGGGGGCTCTGCTGGAGGGCCATGGTCTTTTGGGCATTGCAGGAGGTTGTCCCCACCTTGTGCAAGCTCAGGTTGGGCTCAGCCTGTGCTGTCACCACCCCATGCAGTGCTGGGCACCTGTGGCTCATCTCCTGCTGCCTGGAGCTCCGTACCTGGATCCCCTTCAGAAATGGGGACCTCCATGGCTACAGCCTGTGTTCCCTGGTCCTGTTCAGCTTGGCGGCATCACCACCATGTCCCAGCTGCTGGGCACAGCCAGAGCTGCTCCCAGCCAGGCAGGAACCCACACTCCTTCACCCACACCCATGTGTGGCCTCCAGCACGGCCAGGCTGGGGCCAGGGGGAGATACCAGGGTACAGGAAGGGTTGGGGGGACCCCATGACCTTGAGCCATGACCTTCCCCCCACCCCAGCCCCCACGGGCTGTGCTGATGGGCCTTTCCCTCCCTAGGAGCTGAAGGTGAAGGGCCCCAAGGACTCCAAGGAGAGCCACACGTCCGTCACCATGGAGGGTACGGCGCGGGGAGGGGGACGCAGCCTTTTGTGTGCGCGGGTGAATTACCGAGCCCTTTGTGTGCCTGGAGCCGGCAGGGAGGGAGGGTGAGGGGGTCGCGGCTCTTTAGGATGCGAGGGGCGTGCGGCAGCCCCCCAGCCCCTGCCCAGCGCTCCTCCCCGCCCGCGGCGGTGCCGGGAGCCGTGCGGAGCGGCCGGAGCTGTGCCGCAGCCGGGCTGAGCTGCTGCGATGGCTGCGCGGGCGCGGGGCTGCCATGGAAATCCTCGTCATTGTCCGGCCCTGCTGTAACTGCACCTACGGTGAGGCGAGGGGGGCGGCTCCGCTTTTGGGGGCCGGTAGGGAGCGATGCCGCGGGGTCTGTGCCGGGGGGTGGAGGCTGCAGCCGTGCTTTGCAGGCTGAAGTTGGGAGCGTCTTTGTTCCAGGCTCGGTTGAATCATCTTGGCTCCGGCACACGCAGCCACGCGCTCGCTGTCCCCTCCGGGCATGGCTCGTGCCACTGATGGGACAGAGGGAGCTGGGATGGGCAGGGGGATCCTGAGTTAGGGGACCCCCTCGTGCCGGGCTGTGCTGCGTGGATGGTGGTGGGGAGGGGTCCCCATTTGCCCCAGCATAGTAGGGCTGGAATGTCCAGCTCTCCACGGCTAGGAGAGGCACCGTGCATCCCTGCCTCTGCTGCCCGTGGGTCCCAGGCTGGCAGGACTGTGGGCACAAGGAGCCCCTTGCTCCTCTGTCGTGCTGAGGGGTGCTGGGACCACCCCTCCAGGGGCTCCCCGGAGCTTTGCATGTTCCTGTGGTGATGGCAGCAGGAGGGTCCATCCTTCCTGGGGGTCTAGGATGGTGGAAAAGGGGGGGCACCCTGCCTGTCACCTTTATCCCAGGGCAGGGTTCTGGCTGGCTGTCACAGGGAGCAGGGCTCTTGTTTTAGCCTCTGGCATGGAGTTGTAGGGGTGCAGCCTCTGGTTGGGGTTCATCACCTCCTGAACAGAGACTCCCCCTGCTCACCCTGTCTCAGGACTGGGGGCCATGAGATCCCACCCGCTGGGATCACAGGGATTGGAACCCAGGCTGAGGAGGTGGCAGCTTTCCCTTCTCTCCCATGGCTCAAAATCTGGCTGCTCTTGGCCCTGGCAGTTTGGGGAAGTGCTCCAAAGTGAAGGGAAACCCCAGAGGCATCTGCCTGGCTGGAAGCAGCCAGGGGAGACATGAATGTGGCCAGGCACGGGGAGCAGCACTGTGAGTGGGCTCTGTGCCTTTGCCTGCCCAAAGAGGTGGGAGAAGGGTCTGTCTGCTTCCACAGAAATGTGCCTTTGAAGAGCCTCTGGGGCTGTTTCCTGCTGGGAGGGTGTGTGCCAGGAGAAAGGGGTTGTCTGTACCCTCTGTGTGTGTTGTGTGGTTGTGTGTGAGGCAGCTGTGCCCTGGGTGGAGCCTCACAGGCAGTCAGGGGGGCTGCAGGCAGGGACAGGGGGCAGGGGTGTGGGGCTGAACCCTTGGACCCGGTGTTCTCTGTAGCTGGGGGCTTTGCTGCTGCTGGAGCAGCCTGGGCCCCCTTTGCAGCCAGGGCTGGTGCAGAGGGAGGGGAGGTGCAGAGGGGTGGGTACAGAGTGTCCTGTGGGGTGGCAGAGCTTGGTGAGAGACAGGACCCAGTGCTGAGCAAAAAGGGAAACTGAAAAAGCTGCCGAGGGTGAGGAACGGCTCTTCCGCTCCGCAGCCACCGCACAGCAAGTGTGGGTGCAGCCCTCCCAGGGAGGCCCTGCCCTCCAGAGGGCTGTCCCAGCCCTGTGCTGCTGCAGGTGTGGTGGGATATCCTGTCCCCACCGCCCACAACTGCACACCAGCCTGGCTGTGGCTCCTGGTGCCCCCAGCACAGCAGGACACGGGGCTGTGGCAGTGCTGCCTCCCCCCTTCTCTTGGCACTACCACGATTGTCCAGCTGTGCAGGACAGATCTCAGATGCTTGCCCAGGGCTCTGTGCAGGCCAGGGGGGATTTCTGGGCTCCCCTCCTTGCCCCTGTGCTCTCTGTGACAGGTGGGAGAGGGGCACAGGGGGCTGCTGACACTTTGTCTCTCCCCTCAGCGCTGCTGTACAAACCCATCGACCGGGTGACACGGAGCACCCTCGTCCTGCACGTGAGTGTGACACCAGAACCACGGGGGTGGTGGTGGGCTCTGTCTCTGCTGCTCCTGGGGATCTGCAGCTGTGGGGAGTGCTGATCTCCAGCCTGGATGATTTCAAGCTGCTCACCTATGCCTGTCTCCTTCCAGGACCTACTCAAGCACACCCCAGCTGACCACCCTGACTACCCGCTGCTCCAGGACGCCCTCCGCATCTCCCAGAACTTCCTCTCCAGCATCAATGAGGACATCGACCCCCGGAGGACAGCGGTCACCACCCCCAAGGGCGAGGTGAGCCTGTGGGGTGGGCAGTGCCTGGGCGCAGGGTGGGGGCTGGTGTCTCTGCCCTGAAGAGTTCCTTAGTGCCTGGGCAGGAGTTGGAGAGGCTCCTCCAGATACAGTTCCAGGTACAAGGTTAGGGCTCTCCCTGGTCCTTGCTGCTTGCTGGTGCCTTTTTAAGCATAGAGGACATGGACCTTCCCATGCTCCTGGTGGCTGAGCCACAGAGAGGGGCAGGCTTGTCAGCCTTTCCCCATGGATTGCTGGCCTTTGCTTCCTGCCTGCTCTCACAGAAGCCCCTCTGACCCACAGACCCGGCAGCTGGTCAAGGATGGCTTCTTGGTGGAGCTGTCGGAGGGCTCGCGGAAGCTGCGGCACGTCTTCCTTTTCACCGACGTGCTGCTCTGTGCCAAGCTGAAGAAGACAGCAGTGGGGTAAGGAGGGCACTGGGCGCTGTGCCACAAAAACCCCCTGTCCCTCGGTGGTGTGGGATGTGCCAGGGAGGGGGTCAGGCGTCAGTCAGCACCCGTGCCCTGGCTGCAGGAAGCACCAGCAGTACGACTGCAAGTGGTACGTGCCCCTGGCCGACCTGGTGTTCCCCTCGCCGGAGGAGTCGGAGCACTGCCCGCAGGTCCACGTCATCCCCGACCACGAGCTGGAGGACATGAAGATGAAGATCTCAGCCATCAAGAGCGAGGTGCAGAAGGAGGTGAGAGAAGGGTGTGGGTCTTGCTCTTGGGGTGGGTGCCTTGCTCTGGATCAGGGATGGGTCCTGGGGGACAGGGGCGCCTCTGAAAGGTCCTCTCTGCTCCCGTCTGCAGAAAGCCAACAAGGGGCAGAGCCGCGCCATCGAGCGCCTCAAGAAGAAGATGTTTGAGAACGAATTCTGGCTGCTCCTCAACTCCCCTGCCATTCCCTTCCGCATCCACAACCGCAATGGGAAGGTGAGGAGGGCGGGCTGGGACTGGGCTCAGCCCTGGCTGCACGCAGCCTGCCACATCTCCCTCTCTTACAGAGCTACCTCTTCCTGCTCTCCTCCGACTACGAGCGGTCCGAGTGGAGGGAGGCCATCCAGAGACTGCAGAAAAAGGGTAAGTCTGGGGCTGCTGAGGCCCTCTTGGGGCTCCTGGTCACCCCAGAAGTCCTATAGGATCCCAGCCTGGTGCTCTCCAGTCCATGACCAGCACATTGGCTGTGTCCCTCTGAAGTTTCCATCCTCTCCCAGACCTCCAGGCCTTTGTCCTGAGCTCAGTGGAGCTGCAGGTGCTCACAGGATCCTGCTTCAAGCTGCGCACTGTCCACAACATCCCAGTCACCAGCAACAAGGACGGTGAGTGCCCGCTGGGTCCTGCTTTGCTCGGGAGGATGCCGGGCAGAAGCTGGTACCAGAGCTGGAGCGGGGACTCTGCTGTGCAGGGGACAGCTTCCCACCAGGTGGCACTGCTGGAGCAGCGTCGGGCTCCCCGGCAGAGCAATCCCGGCTGCAGCACGGGGCTGCTTTTGGCCTCTCCAGCCCACACCATGGGCTGGGCAGGAGCAGTGTGCCCAGGGTGAGATCCAGCCAGCCCTACTGGGAACCTCCCCCAGGGCTGTCCAGCAGCAGGAGAACTTGGGATGTCTGTCAATGGGACATACAGGACTTAGGGATGTCCCTCCAGGGGCTTGGAGGATTTGGGTGTCACTGCAGGCACCTTGCTGTGGCAAAGGTGGCAAAGGCTGCCTTGAGGATGGCCAACCACAGGCCCTGACACAGCCTCTGCTCTCCTGCCACAGATGACGAGTCCCCAGGGCTTTATGGGTTCCTGCACGTCATCGTCCACTCTGCCAAGGGCTTCAAGCAGTCAGCCAGTAAGTGTGGGTGCCCACCCTGCTTGGAGGGGCCAGTGGGCTTGGAAGAGTTGGGGTCCAGCACGTGGCCCTGCTCTGCCCTCCGTGGTCCCCTGGGAGATGGCAAGGGTGTTTTTGGGGTGCTGAACCATGTCTGCTCCCCCAGATCTCTACTGCACACTGGAGGTGGACTCCTTTGGCTACTTTGTCAGCAAAGCCAAGACCAGGGTGTTCCGGGACACCACGGAGCCGCAGTGGAATGAGGTGAGGGAGGGTGGCATGCAGGGAGGGGCTGTGCTCTCCATTTCCCTTCAACCCCAGTTTTGGAGCTGCTCTGGGGTGCTGGGGTTGAGCCACCCTCCCTCCACACCCCAGGAGTTTGAGATCGAGCTGGAGGGCTCCCAGTCCCTGCGCATCCTCTGCTACGAGAAGTGCTATGACAAGACCAAACTCAACAAGGACAACAACGAAATCGTGGACAAGATCATGGGCAAGGGGCAGATCCAGGTATGCACTGGGGCTTTTGGGCATCCTCTCACCTGAAGGAGGACTCCTTAGGGCCTGGCACCTGGGCTGGGAGGGTTGTCCTGGAGTGATGCCTGGGGTGGGCAGCTCTGCTTTTGGGAGTGAGGTACAGCAATTGTGGGGTTGAAGGCAGTGAGGTGTGTGATGGTCCTGGGGCACAGTGGCTGCAGGAGAAGGTGGGACAAAGTGAGAGGGGCCTTTGTGGAGGTGGCAAAGCCAGACCTTCCCTGCAGAAGTGCATCCACCTCCAGCTGGGCTGGAAGTGTTTCTGTTCTGCTGCTCTCCATGCTGTGGCCCCAGGGGGCTGCAGGGAGGGGTTGGCAGCTGCCCCAGGGAGGGCTCTGCATGTGCAGCCCCCCGTCCCTCCTGTGTCCCCCTCTGCCACCATCTGCCTTCCCTGTGCCTCCATCAGCTGCTGTTATGGCAACGGGGGTTTCCAGGGCAATGGCTGAGCCGCCTCTGATTGGTGGTTGCCAGGCAGGGAGGATGGAGGCCTGGGCTGCCCTGAGATGCTCCCAGGTGAAAAGACTGGGAGGATGGAGTGGGGGGCAGGCAACCCCCAGACCTCACATTCCCCCTGCAGACACCTTGGCCAGGCTGCAGGGAAGCACAGGGCAGGGGAACACAGTTTGGGCTGGGGGTGTGTCTGTGTTTTCCTGGTGGGCAGCCCAGCCTGGCTGCCTTCCTGGCTGTGCTGGGGACAGGGTCACGCCTGGGACCCAGCCCTGGACCCAGGGCCACTTCAAAGGGCCCCTTGTGGCTGCCTGCTCCGTGGGAAAGCAACTGAGGGCAGGTCCCAGGGGAGCAGAGAGCAGCAGGGAAGTGCTGCAGGGAAGGGGATGCTGTGGGGAAACAGCACTGGAGGGCACACAGAGTGTGAGGTGGGGGCTCATCTTCACCAGTGGCTTGTCCATACCTGAAATCACCCCTCTGTTGCCCTCTCCCCCAGGAAGCAGTGCTGTGGGGCTGGCATTGGGCCAAGTGGGAAGGCCAGGGCAGGGAAGGGGCTCGGTGTCCCGCGGGGATCAGTCCAGCTGCACTCTCGGAAATAGCCTGGATCAACAAACATGAGTCATGCTGGGAGATGCGGGGGTCGGGACAGGGACAGCACAGCCCGTACCCGCTGTGCAAGAGTTGTGGGGGAAGAGCAGGAAAGAGAGAAGGCCCTGGGGCTGCTTATCCCAAGGAGGGTCTCGATGGGTGGATGGAAGACCCACAGGGTTGGGCCTGTCCTGGTGTCCCCCAGAGCCACAGCTCAGCCTCTTCCCCAGGGGTGGGCTTGGTGACAGGGCAGGACAGCTGTGAGCAGGATGGGCAGTGCTGCTGCTGGGGCTGTGGGCTCTAGACAAGCCCCAGAGCTGCCCCCCTGCCTTGTCCCTGAGCCATTCAGGCAGAGATGCTGCCCTGGATGTTCCTCATCCTGGCTGGTCCCTGGGCTCGTCATGAGTTGCTGCTGGTTCCACATAGCAGCACTGGCTGCTCAGTGGAAAGGTGTGACTCCTGGTTGGCACTCACCCTGTTTTGTCGTTATTAACCCCATTTTCTAAAGCTGGAATATGCTGTGGTCAGAATAGGGCTGCCCTGTTTGGCTTGTGTCCCCATGAGGGTCCTGTGTCCCCTGCACTGCAGGGCTCAGCCCTGCTCTGAGCTGTCCCAGTTGCTCCCAGCAGCTGGGCTGTGTGTGCTGGGTGCTGGCAGGGGTGTGTGCTGCTGTGCCAGGATGGCAGATGGATGTTGTGGTGGGCAGTGCACGCTGTACTTGTGCCCACATTGCAGAGGACAGAGGCTGGATGTGGCCCCCAGCCCTGGAGGAGACAGGCAGTGGGTGCATAAAGGAGGTCTCAGGACCCCCTTCCTCAGCCCATTTGATGCCCGGGGGAATGTGTCTGTTGAAGCAGAGCCTGTGTTGTCATAGGCACGGTGCCTGCTGTACCCTCAGGGGATAGCTGCCTGTCTGTCTGTCTGTCCCCTTCCCTGGGCTGGCAGAGTCCCTGGCGCAGGAGATTTGTGATGTTGGAACACCCCTGACCTGCAGGGAGCCATAGTGACCCGTGGGGACTCCAGGGGCTGCTGAGGGATGGACTGGGGGGCAGTCAAGTGCCCCCAAGCCTGCACCTCAGCATGTCCCTCAGCAGGAGGGACCCTTCCAGGGCTTCCCTGCCCCCCTGCCAGTGGGGCTGACTAGGGCCAGGGTACACAGAGGGGGCACATGGGGGTACCCAGCTGTCCCTAGGCGTGACAACAGACCCCCAGAAGCCTCCTCCTGATCTCAGCAAGCGCAGGAGAGCCAGCCTGGCTCCTGCGGGGAGCCGGGAATGCTGCAGCCGCCAGCGGCGGTGCCTCGGGGGCCACGGCTGCCGCTGGCGCTGCGAGGCGGAAAACAGCAGAGGGATAACAACAGCGGATAACGGCAGAGGGATAACAACAGCGGATAACGGCAGGGGGATAACGGCGGCGGGGAGCCCGGGCAGCCCCCCCAGCGCTCCCCAGCGGCGGCGGGCGGCAGGGCGAGGGTTAAACGCGTGGGGGCCGCCGGGGGGGGGGGGGGGCTGCCTTTGAGTCACTTCCTCGCAGGGGGAGGGAGGTTTTTGGGGCTGCCTCGCCGCCTCGCCAGCCCGGCTCACACCCTGAAGATGAGCCCCGGCCGCTCGCCGCCCCGCCGCCCCAGCGGGGCTCCCCTCGCCGGTCCCCGCTGACCTCTCGCCGCCGGCAGGAGGGATGCGGATGCTGCGCTAACCCAGCCGCGGGCACCCCCGTGTCGCCTGCCCGGAGCCGAAGCGGTCGTCGCGATGACGGAGGTGTTGGTGCAGCCGGAGGGCGGCCCCGGCCCCGGCCCCGAGCGCGGCGTGGAGGAGCCCGAGGGGAAGCGAGCCCCGAACACGGGCGCCCGGCTCTGGGGCAGGGTGCGCAGCAAACTGCTCCGGCAAAAGGTGCTCCGGGTGCGGGGGGCGGCTGCAGGGGACAGTGCTGGGCTCTGGGCTGGCTCCGCCGGGCTCTGCTCGGCGTGGTGACCCGTGGTTTTGTGGGGTGGGGGGCGCTGAAATGCGGGGCTGTGTTGTTTGTGTGGAGAGTGAGTGCTGCAGGGTCTGTACACGGAGCCGGGAGATGTTTGGGTGCTTTGGGAGCTCTTAGATGCACTTGGCAGCCTGCGAGGTGTTTGTTTTGCTCCTTCCCTCTCCCTCTGTGCGCTGGCAGGCTCCGGGAAGCTGAGCTGTTTGCACCGGGGGGTCCTGCAGAGGCAGGGCAGGGAGCCCCTGCCCGGCCCTGGAGCTTGCCCAGGGGGCAGTGATGCTCCTGGGCTGGCTGGGACCGGCTTCCCGGGGTGCCACAGCACCCGGTGCCTGCACCCCCCTCTTGCAAGCCGGGTCGATCCAGGCTTTCCCAGCTCGCAGCTGTGTCGCAGCCACATCAGCCAGTGCTGCCCGTCTTTGTGGGAACACCGAGTGCGGGGATGTGCGGCAGAGGTGACAGAGGAGGGGGACAGCACCCTCGCAGGCTGTCCCAAAAGCCCCACGGGGGGACTCTGGGGGTTTCCCTCGGTGGAGTCCCCGTGCCCGGGGAGCAGGGGCTGCCTGGCCCGTGGGGGCTCGGTTTGGCGGCTGTGACGCAGCTGCATTAACCTCGATTCTGTGCCGAGCCCAGGGGATTAAGGGGCAGCAGGGCTCTCTGGGGAGGCTGCCCGGCAGCTGTTGCTGGGTCACGACATGAAGGGGTTTCATTTCCCGTGCCCGTGCTGGCTGCTGCCTTCCCTGGGGCTGCAGGGAAGGATGTGACCCTGGCAGGTTTGTGCAGGGTCCTGGTGGGTTCTGGGTGCTGCTGCTGCTGCTCCTCGGGTCACTCCCAGTCAGGGCTGTGGATTGCTGCTTTTTGGGGGGCTGTGCTTGGCCACTGGCAGCGTTTGCTGGTGTGGGGGCTGCCCTGTCCCACGGTGCTGGGGGCTCAGGGACTGTCTGTTCCCTGGCATGGAGGTCTGGTGAGGGATCTGCTTGCCAGGGCAGCCACGGGAGGCCAGGCTGGGGAATCTGTGGGTGCCACACTGATGGGAAGCAGTGCTGGCTGCAGCAACTCCTCTGGAATCCTGCTCCCCAGGGCCCTGGCAGAGATGACCTCAAAGCCTGAGTCACTGGTTTGCTTCCAATTGCTTCACCCAAGGCTGAGGTGGGGTGACCTCATGGGCCTGAGATGTGAGGAGGGGACATGCCCAGCCTGACAGTCCCTGCCCCACCACAGCATCCCAGTGTTGGGGCCCTGGGGAACCACCCTGAGGATTTGGAGCCCTACCAGCTCCTCACCTTGGAGCTCTGTGCACCCAGACCTGCCTGGGTCTGTCACAGTGCCACGACCTGGACGTGTCTTGAGAACAAAATTCCAGGATGTGGCCTCATCACCTCAAGCCTGGAGCTGTCCCATGGACAAGACAATCAGAAGGAAGGGAGGATCAGCACCAGCAGGACCTCTCCACAACACACAGAGTGCTGCAGGACTGCCAGGATTCTCATTGCCTGTTCCTCCACAACCTGGGGCCTTGTCTTACAAACAAACAGCTTTGGATAATTTGGGAACCCGGGATGATGGCACATCCCTGTGGCAACAAACAGAGGGTGTTTCACCTCACCATGGATGAGAGCAGCACCACAGTGAATGCTGACCTGGACATGGATAACACCATGGCTGAGAGTCCCTGAGATGCAGGAGGGAGCAGCCTGGAGACGTGCTGGTGACCTGGCTGAGATGTTTCCCCAGGCACAGAGGGGTGTTTGAAGCCATCTGATCTTCCAAAGAGGAGCTGACATCTCATCCTGCACAATGCTGGCTCGAAGGCTGTTCCCCAGGGCTCCTAGCCCAGGAGATCCCCATTGACCTGGGATGTCCCTGCATCCTGCTGGAGCAAGGCAGCTCTGTTCAGAGGACAAGGAGATGGTGCTGGGAGCTGGGACAGGGTGTTTGCCTGTGTGGGCAGGAGCTGCCTCTGGCTCTGTGGGTGGATGCTCCCATCCATCCTCCCACGCCTGGAGATGAAGTGTTGGACGTGGCTTTGCTTAAACTGGGGAGTGGCAGCATCATCTGCTGCTGCTGCTGCAGGAGGGTTAGAGAGCACCAGGGCCAGGCCAGAGCAGTGCACAGGGACCTGCCCTAGCTGCAGGGGGGCTCAGGCCCATGGTGCCAGCAGAACTAGCCCAAATTTGAGCCCTGCTGGCTGTTGTGGGATAGTTGTGCCCATGCAGGGAGAAGGGGCTGCAGGGGAGTGACGTGCTCAGGGTAAGGTCTGCAGCACTGGCAGCAGCCAACCTGGCTTTAATAAAAGCTTTCTTCAGAGCTCTGCTAAAGCCCTTCCAGATGTGAGCTGCCAGAGGGACCTGAGGGGTGGGGAAGGGGAAGGCATGCATGGTGGCTGCAGTTAAAATTGTGTTGCAGAGCAGACAGGCTCCTGACCTGGCTGGGAGATGAAGGGGCTTCATGGGACAGGGATGTGTGGGGAAAGGGTGAAAGTGTCTGGGACAGTGGTGTTGGTGTGGTGGCTTCATGGCAGTGCCGTGGGGGATGCAGCCCTGTGGGGGAGCACACAGGAGCTGGAGCAGCAGGACTGGGCTTGGCTGTGGTCTGGCTGCAGTCTCATGATCCCAGTGTCCAGACCTGCTGCAGGGTCCCATGGGAGCCCAGGGCAGCTGCAGCTTTCCTCCTCCTCCTCCTCCTCCTCCTCCTGCTCTCCAGCAGCTGCAGGGCTGGCACAGAGGGAGCAGCGTGGCACTCACTGGGCTCTTCCATGTGCTGGGCTGGAGCACAGGGAGGGCTCCATGTCAGGAGCCCATCCTGGGCCATGCTGGAGACAGCAGCATTTCTGCCTTGCTGGGAACCACAGTTTTCCCATGGCTGAGGAGCTGCTCGAGCTCACAGGGCTGGGCATTTGGCAATGCCACTGTGCTGGATCTGTGCCAAGAGCCAGGGCAGCTCGAGGTTGTCCTTGGGACTGTGGGGTCTCGGTGTGCAAGAAGGGACGTGAGGGACCCCACAGTGCCCCCCCATCAAGACATGCAGTGACTTTGTAGGCAGGGGAACAGCAGCTCCGTGGCTGGAGCAGCAGCTCTGGACATCTTTACACTTGCCCAGAGCATCTCCTGACCCAGCAGCTGCAGGAAGCTCCTGTGTCCTTGCAGAGTGACCCCACATGCCTGGTGCAAGTGTGCCCTGGCAGCTGTGTGTCCCCAGCCCTGGGAGCCCCCACCAGCTCCCATATCCCATCCCCTTCCCCAAGGGGACATTAGGGCTGGGCTGCCCGCCCCGTGCATTACAGGGATCAATAGCGCTGGATCAATACCACCAGCTGGGGACCAAAAAGCCCCAAAAGGCAACTGCACCCACCTCTGCACAGCCCTGGGGCCTGGAACCCACCACGGCACGTGCCAGGGCCTTGGGAATGCCAGCACCTCTCGCTGCACCCAGGCGCCAGGGCAGCGTCACCGAGTCCCCCGCTAGCCCCAAAGCCAGAAATAGCAGAGCCTGTCATTCCCAGGGGTTATAAATAGCCTTGGCTATGGGGAGATGTTGTTTTTCTGCATGGAAAACGCTGCCCTAGTTCTGTTTCATCAATCTGCCGCCAGAAATAGTCCTACTTTCTTGGAAGTTTCTTGCTTCTTGGGTGTGGGTTAAAGCACTGCCTTGCAGGGGTTCTGGAGAGAGGGCAGAACAGGGGGGCTGAGCCCACCTGGCTTCGGGGCACAGCCAGAGGGACCCCAGACCCCAAGGGGAACCTCTCCATCCTCTGGTCATGAGCAGCATGGTGCCCAGGAAAAGCATATCCTGTATTCTACACCATCTGCAGATCAGGGGCTCTGGGGGCCACCAGGTTGGGAGGACAGCAGGGCTGGCATGAGGCTGTGTCCCCACAGAACTCACAGACCATCTCTCCCCACAGCTGGACCCACAGGCCGTGCAGACGAAGAACTGGCACATGGATGTGATTGAGATGAATGGAGTAAGTGGGGTGGGGGACCCACAGCCCCTCGCTGTGAATGCAGCCCCTTCTTGCCTTCAGGCCAGCCAGGACTCACCCCCTGTCTCCCACAGATCAAGGTGGAGTTTTCCATGAAGTTCACAAGCAGGGACATGAGCCTGAAGAGGACCCCCTCTAAAAAGCAGACCGGTGTCTTCGGGGTGAAAATCAGTGTTGTGACAAAGTAAATGCAGGGCTGTGGGGCTGAGCTGCTCTGGGTGTGGGGTTGCACTGCGTCTCCTTGCTCCCACCAGCACTGGGGAGCTTGGCCTTTTCTCTCTGCTTGGGATTTTCCTGTTCCCTTTGCCATTCCCATCCTCCCCTCCTGCATGCAGGGCTGGGCATTGGGTTGGCAGGGCTGGGCTGGCTGCCAGGGTTCCCCTGGGAGTCTTTGATGACAGCTCTGCTTCCCGAGCCAGGCGCGAGCGCTCCAAGGTGCCTTACATCGTGCGCCAGTGCGTCGAGGAGGTGGAGAAGAGGGGCATCGAAGAGGTTGGCATCTACAGGATCTCTGGAGTGGCCACTGACATCCAGGCATTGAAAGCTGTCTTTGATGCGAGTGAGTGTCCCTGGGAGCTTGGTGTTCTGAGATTCCCCCCAGCCCTCTGCAAGTCCAGGTTTGGTTATTGCGCTGCACTTGTGCCAGGTGTGCCACTCTGCATAGGAAGGGGCAGGGGGTGAGGAGAGACAAAAACACCCAGAGATCCCAGCCTGTTTGTGCCTCTGAGCTGCTGCCTCTCCTGGCTGGCTCCTGGGAGACACTGAGTCAGGGAAATGTTGCAAATGGATTTGCAAATCATTGTGTGTCCTGTTGCCCAGCCAGGCAGGAACCACTGGGCTTTTCCCAGCCTCAGCCTGGCTGATGGGGCAGTGAACCCAGCAGTGCTGTCCCTGCCCTGCAGCTGGCAGCCTGTCTGGGTAGCTGGAGTGACACAGAGGGTGGAGACCCAGAGGGCATCGGGAGGGCAGGAGGCGTCACATGTGGGTGCTCTCTGGACAGATAACAAGGACATCCTGGTGATGCTGAGTGACATGGACATCAATGCCATCGCTGGCACGCTGAAGCTGTACTTCCGTGAGCTGCCCGAGCCCCTCCTCACTGACAGGCTCTACCCTGCCTTCATGGAGGGCATCGGTAATGGCTCGGGGATGGGAAGGGGATGATGCACTAACCCTGTTTGGCATTGCTTGCTCTGGGATGGGAGACTCCCAAGGGTCCTTCCCAGCTGGGCCCACTGGGTCCTGGATGTTTTTGCTGGTTCCAGGCCAGCTCAGAACTGGTGGTGCTGTTCTCCAGTGCTCACACAGTGGCTGCTGGGAGGTATCTGGCTGGGGTGGGTCCTCCTGCAGCAGACACTGTTCTGAGCCCTCTCCCTCTTTGCCTCCAGCCCTCTCGGATCCTGCTGCCAAGGAGAACTGCATGATGCACCTTCTCCGCTCGCTGCCTGACCCCAACCTCATCACATTCCTTTTCCTGCTGGAGCACTTGAAAAGGTAATGGCTCAGGGGCTGCCTGGGATGGGTGGGAGGTGCAGGACAGGTCTGTCTCACTGCTTTGCTGTGGGGATGGGACATGAACAGAGTTAGAGCTGCTGTTTGATTCCTGTGGTGCCTGCACAGCTCCAGGGTGATCCCAGACTGGAGGCAGATGGTGCTGTGCTGGTGCAGAGCAGGGCAACAGCCAGGGCCAGCAACAGCAGCTTGGGGCAGACATGGAGTGGTCCTTTCCCAGCCCTTCCAAGAGGGTACAGCTCTAGGTGTGTCCCACCTGCCCTGTCTCTCTGGACTCTGGCATATTCCCCAGGCTGCAGCTTGTTCAGACTATTCTCTGATATCAGTATTGGCTTTCCACATCTTCTCTCCTTGGACCCTGTAGGATGCTGGGGGTTCATGGAGCCATTCTGCCCCTCCAGAGCAGCCTCTGGTGTCCCAGGACCACCGGCTGTGGTGCCAGCAGGGTCTGGGCTGTGCCTGGCCAGTGATCCAGGTCAGCTCTGCAGGGAGCACACGGCCTCTGCAAACACGGAACACTTGGCTGCTGCAGCCGGCGTGCAGCTGGTTGGATGAGCTCTGCAGGGAGCAGCTGGCCTCAGCACAGGGCAGGAATGAATTGGGAGCTCTGCAGTGTCCCCCTTAGCTGGAAAACAGTTCTGTGTCCCTTCCCACCAGTCCAGTTTTGTCCTTGCAAAACAAGATGCAGCAATCCCTGTCACCTGTCAGCAGCGGGTGGCCAAGAACCAAGGACACTCAGCTCTGTGGAAATGCCCCAGAACTGCAGGTGACACCTCATATCAGCTATCCCAGGGTGAGTGCAGCAGTTTGTGGGTTTGACAGGCTTTTCTTGGCCCAGATGAGGTGCATCCAAACCTGGGAACTCAGGGACTGGGGGTCCCTGGGGGCCCAAAACCCAGGGAAGGTACGGGGCTGTGGAAGGGCAGCAGAGCAGAACACAGAGCCTGGCAAGAGCTGGGGCTCATGGCTCATGTTACTTGCATCATGAAAGTTTTTTTCTGTTCCTCTGGTTTGGCTAAAACCAAACAGAAAAAGTGATTGATGCTGGGGGATGGAGAAGGAAAAATCCATTTCCATCCTGAGAACCGGGCACAGCCAGTTCCCACATCTGCTCCCCTGGCCGGGGCTCAAGCGAGCAGCCTGTGCCGGGGAGCACAGCTGCCTCCTAACATGGCAATGTTGCGGTCCTGCTTCCCTCCACGCTGGCAGGGCTCCCATAGGGCTGTCGGGGCAGGGAGCCTCGAGGGGAGTGGGTGCAGGGGCCAGGGGCTGGTGCAGGGCTCCCCATACCCTGCGGGCACGGGAAGGGTGGAGGCCCCGCAGTGCAGAAGTCAGGGCTTGGTTGCTGCCACATCACACCCAGGGCTCCCGGCCAGGCCCGGCAGCTCCAGCAGAGGCCGTGAAGGGGGCAGAGCTCCTTGCCCTGCACCTGGGTTTTCTGAGGGCTACAGAGGGCAGTGGAATGCTGGAGGTGCCCCGCTGCTGCTGGGAGAAGGGAGAGCAGCCCTCGGCGTCCACATCACCCCATGGCTCCCCACACCTGAACATCGTTAGGGGCTGACACTGCCTCTCTCCTTGTACCCCACAGGGTGGCTGAAAAGGAACCTATCAACAAAATGTCTCTCCACAATCTGGCCACAGTTTTTGGGCCGACACTTCTGAGACCCTCAGAGGGGGAGAGCAAGGCGCACCTCACCTTGGCCTCTGACATCTGGTCCCACGATGTGATGGCCCAGGTAAGAGCTGGGTACTGGAGGGGTTCACCTGCCTGTCTGGGTAGATTTGTTACTTCTTGCTGGATGGGACAAGCTGGGAGGTGGCAGCTCTTTCCCCTTCTGTATAGTAACACCCCCCATTTACCTTCTACAGGTCCAGGTCCTTCTCTACTACCTGCAGCACCCTCCCATCTCCTTCAGCGAGCTCAAACGCAACACACTTTACTTCTCCACGGACGTGTAGCCTGCAGGCAGAAGGCACCAGCTGCAAACACTCCAGCTCCCTGCTGGGGGACACAGACTAGACCACAGCCCCCGAGGGAGACCAGCCCAGACCCAGGACGGTGCTGCCTGCAGCTCCTGTACAATCATGTTCCAGTGGCCCGGTCCCAGCAGGTGCCAGGCCCTCTCTGTAAAGTAGTCGTGTCTTATGTCCCTTCTTGTGTTCAAGGATTGTTTTTATGTATATTTGCTCAACGGAAGAGGTAGTGACTGACAAGGGCTGTGGACACAGGCTTCCCCCTTGGCTAGTTTTCTCCTGGACTCCTTCCCGCCTGCTCACTCCTACCAGGCACCCCCTGCCTGAAGCCTGCAGTGCCCCACGAGTGCCTGTTTGCTGCCCAGCTCCCTGCCCACGCCTGCATGTGCAGCACTGGCTCGCTCCGAGGCTGGGAGCTCACGGGCCTCCCTCCCTGGTGACGGTGACAACCAGCTCTGCTTTGGCTTCGCTGCCTGCGCAAACGTTGGACCCTGTGCCTGGATCCTGCTCTGCTCTGAGCAAACTGCGACCACGAGGGCAGAGGAGCAGGGTGCTGCTTCCTCCCTGCCACAGCTCCTCTGGGTGTTTTCAGGCCAGTCCCCTCTCCTGCCCCAGCCCTGTGCTTTGCCTGTGTGTGTGTGGCGTGGTGGTTCCTCCCCTCGCTGGATTTCGCCTCTGAGTAGCATTATGGGGTAACCCCTCACACAAGGCTGGAGCCAGAGGTGCTGTGCTGGTCTCGATCCACAGCAGGCTGAAAGGATGGCCAGCCAGAGGCAAGTTTGCTTTCTGCACCATGGGCTTGACCCCACGTCTGCTCTGGCACTGATGTGGTCGCAAATTTCCCCAATTTGGAAATTTGGTGGGGAACAGGGTATCTGCTGTATGGTTCTATCTGTGCCATAGCAAGGCACTCACACCCCGCCAGCCCAGCACTGCCATGAGCACTGCATGCACCCTGTGGCACAACCTGCTGGGGCACCAGCATCCCTCCCATGGCTATGGGGACAAGGAGATTTTGTATCCCTTCCTTTGCCTTCCCTGCTGCACTGAGCACATGGGCCTGCCTCAGTGACAGCCTGGCTGCCAGAGGCAAGTGCTCTGCAGCAGCTGGATGGTCACCCAGCCTGGGAACCAGCACAGAAGGATGGGAGGAGGAAAGCTTTCGTGGCCCTTGTGACTAAAGGCAGAAATGCTTTGTTGTGTCATTCTCCCAGAGTGGTTGCTGCTGGATTAGCCGTGCCCAGCCAGCTCAGGTCTGTTTGTTAGTGGCTCCAGTGACCCCTCCCAAGCTGATGGCTGGAGCTGTCACACCATGTCCCAAGCCAGGACAGGCTGCCCCAGTGCCCGGCTCCCGGGATGTCCCCCCATGCTCCCACATCAGTGTTGGTACCCGTTGGAACACAAAACCTTTCGCTCTGTGAGCTGAGTCCGTGTTCTTGTGGGAAAAGCCCCCCCATGTCCCCGACTGCGTTGGCCCTGTGCTCTCCTGTGCCAAATGGAGATGGATGAGAAGTGACCAAGCCTGTCCCCCACAGCAGCGTTGCCTTTACCCTCCCAGCTAATGGACTGTTCCAGGTAGAGCCCAGCCACCGATGCACCAGGTATGTCCTCAGCCCCCTCCCTGGGGAAGGCAGCACCTGCCAGCCCTGCACCAGCAAAGCAACTAAGGAGGGGAGGTCTCAGTCCCCCTCCAAAGGGCTCACACTCCAGACCCTGCTCCTCTTGACTACCAGCTAAACAGAAGGGAAACAGCATTGCAGAAAATAACCAGGCGTCTGTCTTGGCCCTGGACCCAGTAAGGAGGCCGAGCTTTAGATCTGACTGCACAACAGATCCCTGTGTGTCTGATTTGTTACACGTGTCCAAGTCTCTGTCCACGACACTGTCATTCCAGATGGAGACTCTGTACAGCCAAATCTCCCCCTGTGACAGTGGCTGGAGGCCCGGTCCCCACAGCCCAGCACAACAGGCTGTGGCTGTCCCCATGACTGGCTTTTGCTTGTCCCTACAGGAAGGAAAAGAGGGGGGTAGACTCTTGCAGCTACAGGTAGAATAGAACTGTTAATTAATATTTGACTTTCAAAAGTTGTTAAGGATATATTTTTGTTTGTGTTCTGTTTAAATTTCTGTAGATTATAAACTTTAAATGGCTGTAAAACCTCGTGAGGAGAAAAAAAATGTTAATAAAAATGCAAAGCCCCGATATTTGCACAAAAGAAGCCCTGTGGTGTTGCTGTTTGCACTAACTGATCACCTTAGCATCACAGCTGCTTCTTTCTGTCGTGGAATTCTTGCTTCTTGCACTTCAAGTCAGTGGTATAAGAACAGGCATTGTGCCAGGCAATCTTTGAAGAGACTTCTTATGGTTTGGGCTACATCCTTGCATTTTGGAGGAAAAAACCCTGGACTGTCTGGAGCCAGGCTGTTTAATCAGCCTAGAATTACTCAAGCTTAAAATTCAGCTGACTTGCACAGCTTCTGGCCTGAGGATATTGAACAGGCACAGCAAGGGACATCAGGAGATCTGGAAACCTCATCTGATAAATCACATGGTGCTTGCTGTCTCCTCACTTCTTTCCATGTGGGAATGGGAGCCAATGTACCTCCAAACTGACCACTGAATCAGCCAAAACACACTGTTGCTCTTCCAGGTCAACAAGGGATGTCACTGTTCTGGGATGTCCAACTGTGGATGCAAAGGAGGGGAGGTGAGTGGGAGAATCCCTATTAGTTGTGTGCACTGCATCTGAAATGCCACTGCCTCAAAAAGATTAGAGGGAGTGTTTGCCTTTATGGAGTGGCTCAATTAAGGCTCTCTGAGCCTTAAAAAGTCCTTAAAAATGACTCTCTGAGGTCTGAGAACAGAGCTTGGTTAGAAGAGCAGGAGGGCAGACAGAACACCAATCAGAGAGGCAGCAGCTCCTTGAGCTAACGAACAGATGTTTTGATTTCAGCACCAATTTTGGGCTCAGAAAAAACTGAGCTGAGAAAAAACACTCACTTCTCCCTGTGTAAGTAACACTGGGGCACTTGGAGGTGGCACAGGGATGTGATGGGAAGCAGGCTGTGTGCTGAGTGAGTGCCCAGTTATCTGTCAAACACTGGTTTATTCTCACAGCTTTGCTTTCCAAGTCTCACTATCAAACTGCTGGAACTAATGGAGTGAGCCTGGGGCGGTTAAAGCAGTAGCAAGATTGCACTCTCACAGTGAGGTTAAATCAGGCTAGCCAAGTGGCTACAGAGAATTATACTTCAGCAACAACCTCTTTTTTTCCCTTAAACTCTTTTGTTCATCTGCCAGTAACCACACAGCTCTAAGGCTAAGGATTCCTTTCTGCTTTTCCCTTTAAAACACGGTAAAGAAATCTGGCGCTCAACTCTGTACTTGAAATAAGACAAGTTGTACAGATGGTGGTTTGTCTTCAGATGGTATTTTAAGAAAAGCCTGGAACAAGCTTATTTCTCCACAGAATCTTACCTCTCCCCAACAGAGTAGCAAGCTGCAAACTGGTGACTGTTAAAACACTTGCAGCACCTTCAAATATGTGATAACCTAAATCGCTGCATTTCTCTTCGAAGATTGTCCTCCTGCTTTTTTTTTGATGCCAGCAACAGACTTAATCAAAATCAGCCCCAAAGGATCGAAAGAGCTCAGAGTCCAGGCATGTTTCCTGGAAACTGACAGTCAGCTGATCTGTCCTGGAGATGCTGCTCTGTGCCTGGCTCCATCCTCCCATGCTCCCGCAAGCCTGCCTGCAGCAGCTCGCCAGGGCTCGCAGCCAGGTTGCTGTTAGTCATTCACAAAGTGGTCAGCGCCACCCTGACTCCAGAGGCAGTGGAAAGGTAAGCCTGATGGTTGTGCCGTGGTGCAGGCTCTCAGCAGCAGCACTGGAACAGGCACTGTTGCTCCTGGCTGTTACCGGAGGTAGTAATCGACTGCAGCAGAGAAAGCGGCGAATCCTCCGCAGCCGATCACCCCGGCCTTCAGCCCAGCTGCAAGGCAAGGGTGGGAAACCATGAGACAAAGCAGGGAAAATATTCTTCTTCCCAGTAACTTGTGGTGGCTCAGAGCTCACAGCAGCAGGAACCTGCCCTCCCAGGGGACCCTGGCACTGTCCTTGCCTGATGTACAACCCCTCGGGGCCAGAGGAGAACCCTCCCGTGGCCACTGCTGATTTTACCATGCTCTCACCTGAGCCCTGCAAGTGGCTTGGTGGGGCTAGGGAGGGAGAGGAAGAGCAGCCACTGCTCTGACAGCTCTAAGAGGATTAGGTCTGGGACAAACACAACTTAACAAGCTCAATTAGAAGCACTTTCAAGAGCTTTCTTTTCATTTATGCTTCTTAAAACAGGACTGTTTTTTTCTTAAGGTGAGTGAGAGAAGTTTGATATTTCTGATGAGCAGAACAGCCCTCTCCTACTTGGGCATTTTCCCAGATGTTACCACTAAAGGAAAGTCTCTACTAGTGCTGCTGGACTAAAACCTCTCTTCTCGTTCACATGTAAGTAGAATTGTCTGTTTGAACTGATACATGAGAAAGGAGAAAACCATTTTACACATGGTACAAAAGAAGAGAGTTCTTTAGTTCTAATTTCAAGGAGAGTAGCAGAGACAGTGAAATGGCAGATGTGCAGAGCTCAGTTAACACAAGAGCTTCTGTATGTATTTTTGACTCTCTCCCATGACACCACTAAAGAGTGTAGAGAGCCACCACCATCTCCAGACTTTTCTTTCAAGTGAATTTTGCTGATTTTCCTCTATGACCAACCCTTCCTTATCCCCACTTATTCTTGGAGCTGACAGCTCTGCCAGTCCAGAGCACACTCTCACGCTGGCCTCACCACAGCCCCATGCAAAGAGGTTTGTGCTGTGTGTGCTGCACTGAGAACACCACGTGATGCATAACCAAACTGAATCTTATCACAGAAACAGCTCCCAGCAGGCACCACCAACCTCTGAAGCCGATGGCTCCTCCCGTGATGCAGCCGCTGATAACGCTGTTCTTCCAGTCTGACTTCCCACGATACTGTGGAGGTACAAATCAGAGCCAGCAAGGAAATATGGAACAAACACTCAGCATCTGTGCTAACAGCAAGAAAGGTTAAACGACCTTCCATCCCCTTCTCAGCTGAGGGTGTTCTTCCCTCTGCTCTCAGCAGATGGCCCTGCACTCCCAGACTTGCAGGGCAGGCAAGGGAAGAAGGAGAAGGTAACTGGGAGAAGTGAGACAAATCCATGTGGTGCAATGCAGTGCTGGGGGAAGGATCCTCAGGTGAGCCAGGACAGAACACAGCCATGAGTCTAAAAGTGCAACAACCACATGAGAGCAGCCCTGAGCCTGGCCATGCAGCTGGTCCTTGGCACAGTGAGAGTCACAGCACCTGCTGACAAAGGTGGACTATTTCCATAGCCAGGACACGCTGGATTTTCACCATTGAACAGATCTCTTTGCTCTGCTCTGTTGTGCAAGCAGATAAACTTTTCTTCCAGATGAGTTAGGAAGTAATTGTGCCTTTCAATTAAAAGGCAGGACTCAAATTCATAACAGGGTAATTTTCCTATTTAAAAATAAAACAGATGATAGATTTACTAGCAAGCTGCAAAAGGTCATTTCTTACTGTAGAGGCCAGATGAAAATTGGCCTGTTACTCAAGAACTTTCATCAAATGATCCCTTTCTGCATATGGAATTTTTAGACACTCAAATTACCATGTTGCAACTCACAGTTTGACATTTTACACAAGGCCTCGTAGCTAGGGTTTTAAAAAGTAATGCCTATGCTTGCAATACATTTAGGACTTAAAACTGAAAAGGACTTTGCTACTGCAGAAAAGTTCTTCATTCTGTCAGAGAACAGCAGCTCTGAAGACAGCTTTCAAAGCTGAAAAGCTTTCATGGCCAAGAAGAACAAAGCAGCCCTATTGCAAAGAGGATACATGTACTTATTTGGATTTAGTAAAAGATTTTAAAGGGTACCAGAAAACACTTCTTAATGGTTGAGAAGCTCTCACTTACAGATTCTACCATGCATTCCGTGCAGGAGAACATGGCGCCCACGATGGCAAAGTTCTTGGCGTAGGAGATGCCTCGCTGCCCCATGTCCTTGAGCACCTCTTTGGCCGTGGGCGTGCGGTAGGGATCCTTGGGATCAAACCCCACGTTGGTGTCAATGCCAGCTGTGAAGATACCGAACGCACCTCCCAGAACAAACCCTGTGGAAGATAAACAATGAAATTAACTTGGCTGGGCGGGAGCAGGACATTCCCTGGAGGCAATGGAGCGGCTCTGCCCCTGCTGTCTGTGGCAGGGCAGGAATCTCTTGGTGCAATGGACACCCGTGACAGCCCGTGCTGCGTGAGGAAAGGCCATGAGCATCTGAGCCTCTCCAGGGAAGGCGGACACAGATCCCTGCCTGCGACATGTGACAGACACTGGAGGAGGCTTAGGAGGAAAACCAAACAGGGGGACTGCAGCCTCTTCTCCACCCGCCCCTCTCCCGACGCCACAGGGACCCCCGAACGACCCCACAGCCGCCGCACCTCCCACGCAGGCCAGCGCCGCCTTGAAGGGGCAGCTCTCCATGACCCGCTCCACCATCTTCTGCTCCTCGCTCTTGGGCGGGCAGGGGATTCCGCCGAGGGTGGCGGGGTCCCAGACGCGGGGCTGCCGCTTGTCGCCCACGAGGTGCTGCAGCAGGAGGCTGTACTGCAGCGGCTGCGGCTGCGGCGGCGGCGCCGGCTCTCCCGGCGCTGAGGGCGGCGGGGCCGCCATGATGGGCATGCACACCCACGGCCGCTCGGCGCCGCGTCCGGGCCCGCTCGAGCCGCCACGGAAGGGGCGCACGGGAGTTGTAGTTCAGCGGCGGGGAGAAGCCGAGTGCGCACCACTGCGCTTTGACTACACCTCCCAGTCTGCCCCGCGCCGACGCCTCCGGGATGAACTACCACTCCCGGCACGTTCGGCGGCGCGCCGCGGGGATTGGCCGTCGCGGGCAGCCAGGGGACTACATTACCCGGTGTGCCGCACAGCAGCCCCCTGGTGGCCGGTACGGCCGGTGCAGGTGAGGTGAGGGCTCCGGCTGCGGAGCATCCCCGAGCGCGGCGGCGGCGGCGGCGGCTGCAGGTGAGCGCGGGGAGGTGAGGGCAGAGCGGGGGCACCGGCTGGGCTGGCGAGAACCGCAGCCTCGCGCCGGGCATCCCGGTGCTGGGGGAGCGCTGAGGTGCCGCAGTGCGGGACCACTGTGTCCTGGCTGAGGTGCGGGGAGCGGGTGAGGTGTCGCGGTGTCGCCGCCGTGTCCCCGCATCCTCCCCGCCGCCGACTCCGGCCCCGCGCCAGTGCCTGAGGGCAACAGGTCCCGCACGGGGCGGGCGCTGCTCGTGCCCGCAGCGTCCCGCCGGAGCCGGGCTGGGACTCGGAGGGGCAGCGGGGCTCCCACAGCCCATGAAGGGCTCTGAGGGCAGCGGGGGTCCCGGGGGGCTCGGAGGGGCAGCGGGGCTCCCGCAGCCCCCGGGGGGGGCTCGGAGGGGCAGCGGGGCTCCCGCAGCCCCCGGGGGGGGGCTCGGAGGGGCAGCGGGGCTCCCGCAGCCCCCGGGGGGGGGCTCGGAGGGGCAGCGGGGCTCCCGCAGCCCCCGGGGGGGGCTCGGAGGGGCCGCGGGGCTCCCGCAGCCCCCGGGGGGGGGCTCGGAGGGGCAGCGGGGCTCCCGCAGCCCCCGGGGGGGGCTGCACGGCCCGAGGCACCTGAGCCTGGCCAAGGTGTCCCCGCGGTGCCACGGGCACGCCGGAGCACCGGGACACCCCGGACTGCTCCCTGGGGACAGCTCGGTCCTCTCTGGCGTGGGGCAGCAGTGTTGCTTCAGGACATGTGTAGCTCTAAAGGGCCCTGAGAATATCCACAGTGTTCCATCACAAAATGCGAACTGGGCTCGTGTGGAATTATGCACAACCTTAGCTCTGGGGAGCTGTTCTGTTTGGTGATAAGGTGAGAAATGTTGCTTTCCCTGGGGAACAAGGTGCATTAAGAAAACCCCTACGTTTTCCTTCATGCGTTGCTTTTTCTTCACCTGTTTTACTTTCTTGTTCGTGTGGATTAGAAACCAGTTTTCATCTTCACAAGTGACAATAGGTGTGCCTTAAAAATACCTTTCTTCTTATTGGATATTTTTCTATTTTAAGTTACTCATAGGTTTTACAATCTATAAGAAATAGTTGTCTTGGATTCAATAGGAAGCATGGAATTATTGTATTTCAGTAATTGAAAATTACTTTCAAAATTAAGTAAATGATGCATTAGTGTGAAATCTTCCTAATACCCTGAAACACGACTTTTAGAGGTCCTAATGTAATAAATTTTCTTTTCTATTTTGGTTCTTTTTTCTCTGTCCTGCTTATGTCTTAGTGTAGGTAGGCTCAAATAACGATTTACATGGATCATTTTATCACTTCAAATACTTCATTAGACGAAGTTCAACAACTTTCTTCTAAATCCCACTGCCCTCTACTGGCTGCACCAGCAGGGACCACCCGCCCGCTGCTATTCCCTCTTTTTCTTTTTTCTTTCTTTCTTTTTTTTTTTTTTTTTTTTTTTGTCGTTGGGGCTTTTTAAACTATGGATTTTTGTTGTTTGTTTGGGATTGTTTGGGGGTTTCCCCCCTTTTTTATTTTAAGGTCAAATCCCATGGAAGAGCACGTGGTTAAAATCTACTACAGCAGGATCTTGAGGTTGCTGGCAGGATGGTCTCCCTAAGGAACTCTCAACTTAAGATTTCAATCTTCTTGAGCCAAAATAACCTTGCTGGGCTGAAGTCTCACAGCAAAGTCTAATTTTCAAAGGCCTAAAGGGAAAAAACCATATATGTTGGATTGGGATTTTCAGCACTGAGAGTTTATATGTATAGTTGAAATATTGCTTTGACTTTCTTTCCTCTTTCCCTGAGTTCTGGAGAAAATGCTGGGTTACTATTTGTTTGTAAATAAAATATTTAAGCAAGAATTTTGTAAATATGGTTCTATAAAATACACTTATTTATGGATATTAATGTGTGATTATATGCTATTTTTCCCTTAGATATTTAATAATTTTCTCCTCTTCCCATTCTGTTCCACATATGAACAAATTCCGGTGCCTGAGAATTTGAATAATCTCATCTGCCTGAACAGATTTTTCGTGTGGGTGAAATCAGATGGAGGATTAAGGATTTGAGAGGGACTATGAGAGTTCAACATCTTTGATAAACAAGTTGTTTAAACGGAACTTTCAGCTGTTTCTTGTTTCCAAGCCTGTGAACCTCCATCACTGCAGAGTGATGGTGCATCCGACCCTCCTCCTTCTCCCTGACTAAGCCACTCCTTTATCCCGGAGCTGTTCAGTCCAGTGCAGGAGCTCAGGTTATTTTTAACCTTGCCTGGTCCCACGAAATGAAACATTCTGAATTCGGCTGAGTGTGACGGCAGCAGCGGGCACAGATGATCCCGAGCTATTCTGCAGCTCCCGGGAGCTCGGTGTCTGTTTCAGCAGAGGGCAGCACACGGTGACACCGAATAATTGCGTTTAACTTGACCTTTGCAGTGACTCAGTGACTCCCACGCTTCAGTCTTCTCCAGACAGGATAAATCTTGGAAATAATGAGGGGTTTGTCAGGAATCCTGGTTTTGCATATGTCTTGGTTGTAGAGTTCTCAGGTTTTGAATAGACTCTAGCAGTGCTATTAAAAAATTAAAATAAGTTTTCACAGTCCTCAACTTTCAGTTTGTCAAACTGCCAGTGCTTTCTGAAGTTTTTCAGCTGGGCAAGAAGTGACTGAAGGTGGAAGTCAGCAAGAATTAGATCAAATCCATTCTTTTTCACTCATTCCTACCTGTGGGCACTTTTTTCCCTTATCAAGAACTGTCATGTTGTAGGGGTGGATGAGAAGAAGAGATAAATTAATGGGTATTTTAATGAAAAAAGGATAAGCTTTTAATCACCACAAGCAGAAGAAAGTGGGGCTGCTCTGCAGGTGGTCTCATGCTGATCTCACCTGTTGGGTACAAAGAGGTTTCCAGTGGCTGCAAAAGGGAAGGTGTGGGACCTGCTGGGCTTTGTTTCCACCCTGTGGAATTCTCATCTATACATTAAATTGAATCCTTTCCTACTTCTCATTGACCTTGTGAATGTAGTCTTTTTTTTGTCTTTTTTTTCTTTAAAGGACTTTAGGTTGGAAAGTGCATTGGAGAAGTGAAGTGCTTTGTGAAATAAATCTAATTTCAGTGAAGGAAAGCTGCTTCAGCTTCTGTACTTTCCTTGGCTTTTGAGTTGAACAAATTTATTTGGTTGAGAGTGCAGCTGGGTTTTTTTTTCCTCTGAAGTAGCTCTCAGTGTTGGAGAATACTGTGTCACTTCCATGGCAAACAGCTAAAGTACTAAGAAGAAGGTTAGATTATAGACAGGTGACAGGTCTACTGGAGTTAAAACTCAAAAGGTATCCTGACTTACTGATTTTCCAATTTTTTTTTGCTTTAAGTCAATATAAAATAGGCTGCAGAGAGAGATCTTGGACTAAAATCTTCTTTTAGGATCAGCAGACTCGTTCCTTGTGACTGTGCTCTCTAGCCCAGAGAGAAGGAACAGGATGTGGCTTTTCAAGATGAGTGTTTGATCCTGTCTGCTCTCCC
This sequence comes from Serinus canaria, assembly GCF_022539315.1. Classification (NCBI taxonomy): domain Eukaryota; kingdom Metazoa; phylum Chordata; class Aves; order Passeriformes; family Fringillidae; genus Serinus; species Serinus canaria. The sequence continues at coordinate 3,638,809 of NC_066332.1, read as the reverse complement.
TAACGTTTTAGATCTCAAAGTCTGTACCCCTTTTGAAAATAAGGTGGTTTCTTTGTGTTTGTTCCACTTCAGCAAGGTACTCCTCCTCATCTTCACAGTTTTCCCAATATTACACATATTTTTTGTTTTCACCTATAAAATTTAAAACACACTTGGGTGGTCTAAAAAAAGTTTCAGGCATCATCATCTCCCAGGGCTTTCAGCTGTTGCTATAGAAGCCTAAATTCTCTTTGAGAGACCTTTCCAGTAGAAAGAAGTTAATACCTCAGGAAAGTTGTCATGGAAATATGCAGCAAAAAGAGAAAGGAAATCTCAGTTTGATGACTGTTACACAGGCTCAGCCAGCCTGGTGAAGTGGCTCCCTATCTGGAGATCTGCTTCTGCAGATTCTCTGGGTTGTGTTCCAGTGGATTGGAAAGCTGTGGACTCAAACCTAAAGAAACAAATGATTTAACGTTTATATAATCAAACATACCTCTTCAACTCAGAGAGCTTTATCCAGATTTGAGTTTCCAGGCTATAGCAGACCAGGAGATTGCCAGCAGCCTGGCCCTAATGGGGGATGGAGCTGGGGCACAGCTATTTCTTATATTTCTGGTAATGCCCACTCTGAAAGGATTTATTGAAGTACCACAATTTTGAAATAAGGCTTTCAGAACCGATTTTTAAATTGACAAACTAAAATTAGTTTATTCTGCAGGCTTCAGTGTCATTCCAGATTTGAACAGGAGCCCTTTGTGTCCAGCTAAATGATGGGATAAGCAGATCCCTCCCCAGAAATTTCTTATACCATCACCAAGCCTGGTTGGCTCCCTGGTTTCAAGCTTTTTGTGCCTCTCTTACTAAAACCTTCTGATATCTAATGAATGTGATTATGAGTGAGCTGCCTTTAAATATCTATTACCAGAGTCACCATGGTAACTGCTGTAAGAATTTCTTGCTGGTAAAAGGTTTCCAGCTCCCCGAGATACGGCAGGGCAAAATGCTTAGGCTGTTGTTTTCACGGTTTGAATGAGATCAAAGAGGACAAAATAACATATTCCTGATTTTTGATAGCAGTGGATGGTAGTGGAACTGAAAGGAATAAGATTTATACTGGAGCCAGTCCTCAGATCAGGGAATAGAAGACAGGTCCACAGGCTTTCCTTGGACAGCAGGCTCCTGCTGGAATCAAAGATGTCACTCCCTCTGGCTGAGCCAACACTTGGTCTTTCTTTCAACACTGTCAGCAAGTGAACTAATTAACCCTAATGAAGGATGCAAAATTGTGATATTCCACCTGCCACAGGAGCAGGAAGAGTTGCTGAGTGAGTCAGTGGGGAGTAGAAAGAATTGACCTGGGTTGTTTGTTCTCTCTTCATTTCATGGTGGTCTCAAACTGCTCCGTTTTCCTCTTGACCTTCAGCTGCTCTGTACCAGGGCAGTGGTGTTAGCTGGGCAATATTCAGAGTGACTTCCCTGCTCATTTCCAAATCTTCCTCTTCCCTTCTTTCACATCTGCTTTCTCTCCCGAGTTCCTGTTGTGTGGCAAATCAATCCCTTGCTCTGTAATGACAGTTGTTTCTATAGGCTTCCACATGACAGAGTCACTAATGTCCCTCATGCAAACTGTCACCTCAGGGGGTTGTTTTGCTTTCATTTATTTATTTACTTATGGTAAACAGGTCACAAACTCCATAGGGCACTTCTTCCTTTCATGCAATCTCTTCTCTTGCTTCATTGCCCTCCTACTGTAGTATCTGCTGGAGATTTTAATTTATCACTTGCTTTTATAGAAACATGGAAAACTGAGCACCTATTCCTGCTGTTTTCCCACTTCATTGCCTGTGCCTCCTGCTTCTGGGCATTTAGGGCTTTTGGTAAGGTGGCCTTTTGCTCTGGTGTGAGCTGTTTGGTGTGGCTGTGCTGCAGGAGATAAGGAGACCTTGAGGAGAGGAGCAGTTTGCATCCTCGTTGTGTGGGGGGACAACTGGCACAGCAGAGCCAGCACGAGTGGCACTGAGCACGTTTGATGGGAAGATTGTGCCTGCAGGATGAGCTCATGCTGGTGGAGTGTTCATATTTGTCCTTACCTGCCCTGTAGGCAACGTGAGCCACATGCCAAGACCTTTTTGGCTGAGTTTAAGGATGCTTCTAATTCATTTTAGTTATAAGGTTTACTGAGTGCCAGATTTGCACTGAGGGTTTAAAATCTGAAGGGATTATGATTGCCAACCAAGAGATGCAAGAAAATACTTTTGTAAGAAGTCTTGAAAGCAGAACCTGGCTCTCAGAATGGAATTTGCCTGCATTATACCACTACTTGTTTCTTAATTGTTCTTCTGTAGCATTGTGGTTAATGCTGGGAGGGTCTCAGTGTTTGGGCACTTCAAATTTCAGCTGCATGGTTCCATTTCTCAAGCCTGCTAAGCTGATTTAAAAGTTTAAGCAGTAGCAAACATGTTTGTTCCTACAAGCTGTCTAGAAGAAAGGAATCATTGAACTTTAATTTAGATTCTCTCTTTTTTCTAAATTTGATTACATCATCAAAGCCAAATTTCTATGCTGAATTTCTGGGTGCCTCTGCGTAACGGTGTGCATGTCTGTCAAAACTGCTGATTTAGATGGGAGTTAAAAACAATGAGCACTGTAGACCCTTGCTAATTTGTAATATTTATTCAGTAATTTAGGTGCTTTCATTTCCTGACCTCTAAAATAGATGAGTTATTAAGCTACTGCAATGATCAACCGATACTGATGGAGTGTCTGTAAAAGATGCAGAGAGGAAACACGAGGTGGGCACTCCAAGGCATTGCTGTGTGGGGAATCAAATCTTGCCAAGAGCCTTTTTTCTGCTCTCTTGATCTGCATTAGAGGGCTCGTTCCTCTCCTCGTGCTTCTGAGTTCCCTCTGTGGGTTTGTCCTGGTTGGGTTCCCGCTGGGCTCTCCGGGATGCTCCCCGTGGGTCGGGAGGATCCCACAGCTCCGCTCCCGTTCCGCCTGTCGGCACTTCCAGCGGGAATCCCTCGGAGACAAAGCCCACACCTCCGGTCTCTCATTTGCATCCCCCTGAAACGCACGGAGAAGTTCAAAGCACTGGGACATCGCTCCGGAATCCCGTCGGGGTTTTTAATTCCAAGGCAGCCTCCAGCACACATCTGCAGAGCTTCGTTTTGCCGTGCAGCTCTGCATTGGCAGCGATTTAATGGAATGTTTTCCTGTTCCGGGCTCCTTGGAGTTTCTAACCTGTTGGAATTCCTCTCCCGTTAGGTGATAGAATGCCAGCTCTTCCAGCATGAGATCCCTCTGGGACAATAAGTAAAGGGAGCAAGTAGGGTTGTGCAGGATTTTGCCGGGATAGGTAGTAAAAACTTGCTGTGCTGCTTGAATATGGTAATTCTCTATGAATTGTTAATGAGTGCCACATTATAACCTATATAGCAGAAAACTAACAGCGAGGAATAATAAAATAGAAAGTTACTGCCTTTCCCTTAAGCCTTTCTTGCTTTTAATCACTGAAATTAAAAAAAAAAACAGTAAGTAAAAAAGAACAGTATAAGTCTTATTGTCCTCTTTCAGGGAAGAGCACTCAGTATTGCCTTCTTTGCATGTTCAAATTTATCCACATTTTGAATAACAGGCTGACTGCAGGAAAGCTGTCCTTGCTTGTTGATGATGCCTAAGAAAGTAGAGATGTTTGAAAATTGCAAATAATAAACTTTGCATAAATGCATGGAAAAGCAATCAGTGATTTTTATTTTAAGTATATGAAATATGATGAGTGTTTCTTTGCTACATAGATTTCCTTTCTCATTTTGCCTTTTTCTGTGGGTTGGCTTTTTTTGGGGGGTAGATAAATGTTTGTTAACTCTTGAGTGTTCTACTCAGAAATTACAGAAATCTGAAAAATGCTGGCACATCTTACAGACTTACTTTTGAAACAGGCAGTTTCCTAATTCTATTTTTGACTGACTCAGTGGCTGTTCCCTTGGAAATTCTCAAGTTGTTGTCTGGTCTTCTGAAATTTTGGCAATAGGCACCAGAGGAAGCTGTTTTTCTTGTCTCCTGTAGCACTCCATGTTCCATAAAACATTATCTGCCTTTTTTCACCCCAATTTAACTATTCTAGTCTCTTCCAGCAACAGGCATTTTCTCCACTTGCAGGTCAAAGCTGGTAGCCACAGGCTGAGCCCCTCAGGTGTTGGGTAGTTACATAAAACTGTGAGTAGTCTCTTAAGAACAGGGAAGGAAAAATAAATCCTAGTTCTCCAAGCCAGCTCACACAGCTTGCTTGTGCTGGTGGAGCCTTTTTGGCAGCAGTTTCAGGAGTTCCATCCACCCATTTGATCAGCAGCATCTTGTTGACTGAGCAGCAGTTGTTTTTGTCAAAATGGAAAGTGGTGCCCCATGATTCAATCTGCAAACGTCCACCAGCAGTGTGAACTTCCTGACATCTGCACTGCAACTGAGAAAATAAAGTTTGGATCAGTTATGTCCAAAAGGGAAAAAGCACAGAGTTAATGCTGTCCCAAAGCCATGGCCCGACTCCACTAATATCCACTGTCTGATGCAGGCTTGCCTTTGTAATTGCTTTTGGTTTTCCAACTCCAGACAGCAATGTCCCCAGCCTTACAGCTGAATTAGAGACTTGCTTTAAAAAGACATTGTTATTGACATAATAGCCTTGTTTATGGAATTTCTCTCCTTTGTAATTAAGATTGTTTCATGCACAAAAGCAGTTAAATATGGCATAAATATCTGTAAATGCAAAGATATTTTAAATCTTGTTCCTTGTGTGAGCCTTTTTTCCACAATATGCATTTGCTTCTCAAATGAGCTGTGCCACCCAAAATTCTGCCCTTTGCCCATTTCATTAAGTTCTCATCCATACTTGTTCTTGTGGAATTGTACCATTAATGCAGCACAAAGCCTATAAATTCCTCAAATGCAGTATTTTTAAGGTGTATTAATGGTGAGGTTTGATCTTATTCTCTCATACCTTGTAGGGAAGTTGTGGGAGCAAGAGCATTGAGCAGAATGCAGGCAATATGTTCAGTGTTATTTTGTCTGTCAACCAATTTTACCAGCTGGGTGAGAACCTGGCAGATACTTGAAAAAAGTTTATATTGCTACTTGAAATTGTTTTCTCACCCTGGCTGTGTGAAAGTAATTATGGTTAAGGCCCTGGCTTTCTTTCAGCCTGGCCAACTCATTTTAGCTGTTTGTTTCTGGACTGTTTTTTCATTTAGCAGAAAGGCAATTTATCAATTCAGAAAGCTTTATGCTGAATAACTCTTTGGTCTAAGTAAAGAGATCAGGTAATTATAGTCATAAGGGCTACCAGAAAACCTCTAAATAAACAAATACACTGTCTGGTCTCCTTGGGTTTGGGGAAATTCTCCACCACTATTCCAGGCTGTCTCCCCAAGCTGAGGCATGTAAATGTTGTGACTGTCTCCTTACAGCCAAGCATTTCATTTTTAGATTTTGGTCAAGTTATATTTATCAAATGTATCCCAAAGATATTTGAGAGTGCAATACAGGAGCTCATCTTGCCTCCCCACTCCCTCATCTTAGTTCTGTATTTCTCTTGGCTGGAAGATAGGAAAACCTATCAAGCTGCCAACACTGCTCTCCCTCTGAGCCCAAACAAACTCACCAGCAGTGGCAGAGGGGCAGAATGCTGCTGTCCAAAAAGGATTTGGTTTCTTCAGCCAAAGAATCTTCTCAGCAAGGTGTCTGCACCTGATATCCCTCTCATTGGAGAGCTTGGGGTCCAAGTACCTGCAGCTGTTTGCCCTGAGCTGGTATTTTTGAGCTGCATCTGTTGAGTTGTGAAGGTGGGACATGAACAGAGCAGAGGCGTGAGCTGCAGTCCCTCCCCTGGGTACCCAAGTGACCTCATTGCCTATGCCTGCATCACGTGTGGGGTCACTTCCTCAGGGAGGAGGATCTCTGCATTCAGATCAAGTATCTACAGCAGCTTCCTCCTTATCTGAGCTGTGAATCATCTCAAGAACTCTGAATGTTGTATAAAAATACAGAACAGGTAAGTTCTACCTGTGGTCACACAGCCCGACCTTGGATATTGGAGAAACTGTCAAAGTGGGCTGGGTAGGAGGATTGGTACATTGTGGATGTTGGCAAAGCTGGAATAGCACCTGACTGAATTTAGGGACTTAGAACTAATGTCTGCTTGAGACCTGCCAAGCACAGAGCTTTATCCTGTGCCAAATAAGTCATGGTGTGCTCTTTTGTCTTGTTCTAGCATTTTAAGATAAGGCGAGAGCTTGTTACTCTTAAGAATATCAGAAAGTTGGATCCCAAATCCAAAATCTTCAGAGGAGATTTGGCTTGGACTCCATCTGTTTTTAAGGTTTGGTTACTCTATGATAACAGTAGTGGTGCCAAGACTGAGCTAAAACATAAATTTACTCTTGGCATAACATCAGCTTCCTTCAGGCCCCTTTGGCACCTCGAGTAAAGAGGGTACAATAAGGTTGGACTGTTCAGATTCTTCAACATCTACTAGAAACATCTACTGTAGTAGCAACATTACTTAAGTACCAGCTTCACACTGTTGAGAGGGAGAATTCCTGATCTGTAGGAATTCTTTAGTCAGGGAGACCAGAGGGTGATCAGACCCTCTCTAGAATTGGACAAAAAGTCCTCTTTAAAACATGTTCATTTTCTGTTTGAAATTTGGAATTGATGTCTTTTCATCCTCTCTGTCTCTTTCAAATTGATACTATCTCTGCTTGCTTTAACTCTGTTAAGACCTCTGGCTTTTTTCTTCCTGTTTTCAATCATGAAATTCTTTCAAAAATCTTAAGGAAGAGGTTAACGTTCTCAAGCATTTGTTCGCTCTTGTCCTTTGTTTGCTCTTTTCTAAATAAAGAACGGATTGACCCTTCTTGGGCAGCTCGACTCACTCAGGACTGATTCTGGTTAGTTTTGTAAAAGCTTCTGTCTTAGGGCACCTTCCTTCCCTACACTTGCTTTTCCACTTTGTTGAAGCAATGATGGAGGCAAGGGAAATGTCATAAGGTGTCCTGGCTGAGATTGCTGGCACTCTGGGGGATGTATTATTGTGGAATAGAAAAGCTTCTGAAAGCTGCTTCTGTGTTTTCCTCTGAAAATGCCTTTTTCTATGCCACCTCCTTGCCCTTTCTCTGTGGTATGTGCTGCATGTTTTTGCTTAATTGGATCATCCAGACCAGTTTGTGGTTTATGCTCTGCCCAGTGTCCAGTCCTGCAGTTGGGGATGATGGGACCCTGAAAGAAACTCTTCTTCTGCTTTAAGGACTGAAGCACCTCACTGTTCTGGACCTAGGCTACAAATTGCTTTCTTGCATAAATCCTCCTTGCTTTGATGAAAATATAATATTTGTCATTCCCCTGAGTAAGCGAGTGCCTGTGTGTGTGCTGAGTGCCGAGGCGCCGGTGGAGCCAGCTCCCTTCCGTGTGTGAATCATTTCTCAAGCAGCTCTCTGTGTCTCTCTGCAATGTGGTTTTCCTCTCAGGGAAGCACTCAAGCCCTGAATTTTCAGTCTGGTTTGCACATGCTGTCAGAAGCCAGTGGGAGCCACTTTTCTTTTTAACGCAGAAAAGAGGACAAGCTTTTACTGTAAGTATTTTATTGTCTTTTATTTCTTTTATGATGGGAACTGTATTATCTCTAGAAGGATTCTTGGGCCAGTAATGTATTTATGGAGTGAATAAACCTGCTTTGCTCAACAGCACTTTTTTCACAGTATCTCAATGTAAAACTAAATTGAATTAATCAAAAATAGGGTAAACAAGGCTGTGTTAGCTGAAAATGGGCTGGGGGTGGTGTAAAAGCCATTGCAACCACAGAAAAAAAATCCCCTCATGAGAGCTGGCTACTGTATTTTCCTCCTGCTCAGCTACATTGATTTAGTGACAGAAGGGGTGAAGCTGTTTCTGTTCCTGCTTTTTCCTCTGGCAATTTACGGTTGTTCCCCGACAGTGAATCGAAGCAGGAGCACGAGCAGAGTTTCCTCTGCTGCTGCATGTGCACACAGTCCAGTGAAGGAAGGGCAGAAGGGAACGGGCTGCTGAGCCAGGAGCTTTGGCAGCTCCTGTCTGTGGGAGCAGGGAGAGCACTGGGGGCACTCCAGCAGGAACCTCTTACAGCCAGGGCTGGTCAGCTTCTTAGCAGGACCCTTTCATTACAGCACCTCAACTGTTGTCTTTAAAATTGTACTGGGGATGAAGATTGGTCATGGAAACAATTGAAATAATAACAGCATTTATAGAGCAGGTAATATGGCAAAGTTGTTAATTAAGCTCTGTGTGTGTAGCAGTAAAGGATTAGTGGTAGAACTGGTTTGAATACAGGGATTCTCTACCTTTTTCTCTTCTGTACAGTTCTAGAAATCCCCTACTGATCCTTTCTGGTTTGCATGTTTCTCTCTAAATGCAAGTGTTCTTTGCCTCTGTAACCTCGGTAGGAGGGAGGATACCTGGTTTGCTCAAACTGTGTTTTTTCTGCACAATTTCTGTAACTACCACGGAAATTCCTCATCCTAACATGCACTTGGCTATGTGCTACCCCTTCCCTTTTTTGTGCAGTTCTAAACTAATTTCATTTCATTGTGCAGCCCACCAAGATGGGCCATTCAGTCCATCAGTGGCCTCCAGTCACAGCTGCAAACTGTTGCTTTGGTCTGTTCTGTTCCTGTTTGTTATGAATATTTTTAAAATGCAGAAGTCCTCTGGTTTCTCCTGCAGCTTTGGAGTTATGTCCTCCTCTTTGCAAGGAGCCCTTTCTGTCAGAAGTTCACACTGTCTCTCATAAACGCTCAGAAGTTCCCAGTTTATGAACTTCAAGTGAGCTATTTTGCTCTTTAATGGGAGATAAATATCTCCTTAAGGGATAGCTTCCAGATCTCAATTATTTCTCTGCACTGTGATGGATGGAAAACGGGAGTCAGGGAAACATCCCAGCATGTGGCAATCTGTGAGGCTGCTCGCTTGCGTGCTGTGTGACAGATGTTGATTTATCTAATTTTTGCTTTTTTTTTCCTGTGGGGTTCCTTTCCAAGGCAAACGAATGAGTCCATCTTCGTAAATATCCTATTTAGTGAGCAATTATTATCCCATTTTTACAAGTGGAAAAACTAAGGCGTGGGAAGGTTACATGGCTGAGGGGGTATGATGATTCTGTGCTGAAGCTGATGATGGAATCAGGTGAAATTCCATGGAATGCGTTGCCTCTGGTATCATCCTTCCATGCTCTGAGGGGACAGGGAAGCTGCCATTCTCTGTACCAGTATGCACCAGTCAGGATGACCATGTAGCCACATGCTGTGCGTCTCTGCTGTTCCAAAAAAACATCATCATTCCTTTTCTTTCTTGTAGTTGTACCCTCTATGCTACAGAAAAATGTAATGACAGGTAATTATCAGGCAAACCACTTGTAATTATTCTTAATTTCTTCAGCAATTATATAGCTCTTGCTCTATCTGAAATGAAACCTTCTTCTCTTCCTTCTTGTGGGTTGGCAAAACATGAAGTGGCCGAATGTGTCACTTGCTTTGTGCTGTATTCACTGGGACAGTAGTTCAAAGAACACGGATTAATGAGCAATAGCTGCCTTGAAATGGCTCTAAAACATTTTTGTTCTCAACCTGAACGTACTGAACATGAATTAAACCCATCTATTGAGGACAGAGTCATATTGGGGAGAGCCCAGAGTGACCTAATTCCTCACGATTATAACATGGTTGTAACTTCAAAAAGGGAGTTTGGAGTCAATGCATCATTTTTAGCCTTCCTGAATCTTCCTGTGCATCCTTCAGTAACTCGATGTTTGTGATTCAGAATTGCCACATCATGTAGAAAATTAGAGCTGGGTCGGGAGTTTTGCTTTTATCCTCTCATTTATAAGGTCAGGGGTCATAAGGAGGTAGCAGCATTTCTCTTGTGAGCTGTGTAATGGTGACTGGTTAGATAATCAGTGTGAGGAAGGAGGAGGAGATGGAGAATCCATGTACAAACTGTGTGATTCAATACAGGACAAGGGCAAGCATGTTCCCAGACATCTCCCAGTACAGCTTTGGCTCAGTTTTCCAGCATCAGTCACTGTGCTGGATGACAGCAACAATATCTGTGTTTTCCTGTCTCATAAATGGCCAGCAGCATGGAACAAGGACAAGGGAAATGCAGCTGAACCAATTTCTTATCCATGTGCACACATGAGGATTTTATTGTGATTTCTGCATTTTTCTCATGTGATCTAACAATGAGTGAAAGGCTGACAAATCCAAAACTCCAGGGAGAGCTTCTGTGGAGGAGGGTGGGCAGAGGGTTTTGCAGTGCTCTCCATGCCTGAAAAAGTCATCAGTGACTCTAATGGTTGCTGTGGGAAGAGGATTTTATTTTGAATGATGCTGAGACATGGAGTTTTGCAGTTGCTGGCCTGGCCTCTGGCAGCCTTTTGGGGATGGTTTTGGAGGCTGGAAATCTGTCACATGGGGCTGCCTGGACCTGTCCTTGCCTGGGCCATCTCTGATCTTTGGACATCCGTGGAACCCTTCAGTACATTTGTGTGCTGCTTAATAAATACCAGTTGTAGGGAATTCTTGAAAACACATAAAGGAAATAAGCAAGAAAAGCCTTAACACAAAAATGTGAGCTGCTCACTTACCACTGTAACCACATATAAACTTTGTCTTTGGGAAGTTCAAGGGAGTTTCCATTATCTGTTTGCATTCTGACACCATGGGGGGGAAGGAAAGGAGCTGGCTCTGCAATAAATGCTTATAGAGGAGAGGTAGAGCTGTATCCCCTGGAAAGAAAATTCTCATCTGATGCCACATTGAAAGTGCTCTTTTGATGTTGAAGAGCTCTACAGAAGAATCATTAAAACAAAAATGCAAAGCAAGCTTCAACCCAACAGAGTGACTGAATGGGTGACCTTGGGAATGTCTGTATCCTCATTTCTGTATAGTTCTGTGTCTAAAATTTAACTGCATTTTTAACTCCTTGCAAGATCACTTCAATTCTACAGCTGCCTAGCTGTTTTATTATAGTACTATTTTCTTCACTATTACAAGTTGAAAAATAATAATAATAGCACTAAACCCATCTTTCTTGAGGCATGAGTAAAACCAGCAGAATCTGCCCTGCTGTCTGGACATGAAAATTTCCAAGTGATGTCTTGTCTCCTGGTCCTCTACCAGCAAACCACGAAAATTCAGCTGCAAATGAGATTGGAAAGAGAGTCTGCTGAGGTAGACCAGAGGAAACTGTGAAGTGTCTGGGGTCAGGTTTATAATTGATTCTTTTTGGACAGCAAAAGCAAGAGGAGCCTTAGAGATGAGATGAGGTTTTGAGAAATGGGCTTTTTTTTTTTTTTTTTTTTTTTTTTTTTTTTGTCTGGGTTATGTTTGGGTGGAAGCAAGTGGTCTGGCTTGTTTTTTTTGTTGGTTTTTTTTTTTGTTTTTTTTTTGTTTTTTTTTTTTGGTGGGCTTTTTCATCCAAATCTAATTAAACTAAGCTTTGTACCAGCAAGAATCCAGCAAGTGACTGCTTGGAGGAGTGATGGAGGAAGGTTGCACTGAGAGCCTCAAATACACCAAAACCAAGGTAACAGGAATTACAGCAAAGAAGAATGGATAGATACAGAAATTGTACTGAGATAAAAGGAACAGAGGCCTGAGGAAAGCTGTTAAAGGTGACCAAAGGACTAATAGTACTTTGTTTTTATTTTTTAGCCTGATCTTATTTCCAAATGGATTTTTCTCCATGCCATCTATCTCCACATTACCAATTACTGTATTTGGACTATCAGCTTCCCTGGTTTGATTCCTAATATCAGTTAAGAAATCAAGATGAGTCATATGGAAGCATCTGTCAAGCCTAAAAATTGTTGTTTAAAGTTAATTGATGTGAAAGGCAGAAAAGAATTCTATTTTAGCCCAGCTGTCTATCCTGCCATACAGCTTCCTACGTGCCACTAGAAAATGCTTTACAGTTTACTGAACTTGTTAGATATTTCTATGTTCCAGTTGATAGTTTCTCTGAAAATAGCAGAAGCTGATTAGAGGGAAAATAGTAGAAGCATGATGCAGATTTTGCAAAAAAAAAAAAAAAGAAAAAGAAAATCGTGCTTTGAATTCATGAGTGTGTCTAATGAAGCTTCTGGTATCGTCTGACCTTTGGATGTAATGAAAAGTTACTGAATTACAGGAAAATGGCACTGGGGGCTGTGGGGTTTGACCCACCAAAGTCACACCTGTGTCCTTTGAGGGCCTTAGCTGTAGAGTTGGGACTTTGGCCTCATCCTTCAGGACTGCTGGGCATTCCCAGGTCCTGGTGAAGCTGAATGTACCATCTGGCACATTCTTCTCCAGATTAGTAATGAGCTTTCATAATTCTTTATTTCATTCCTTTTCCCAAAGCATCTTGTGCATGACTCTGCTTAAATTTGAGTGTCCTGCTGAGTCCTGACACACAGACATGTGCCCCAAAACCTAAATTGTACAACAGTTATAGGTGGGGCACAGCTGCTTTCCATCCCCCAACAGGGTTTTTCCTGGGTAATTTCATTTCTGCAGATATGCTAATAAATTTTATTTATTTAATAGTGCAACTCCTAGGTTTCTTGACTGTGAAATAATATTGCTTATCATCACTCAAATCAACCTATCTATTCTCTTCAGTTCTTCAGAATAAAATAGCCTTTAATAGTCAGCAGAATGTGTGTCCTAGAAGTTTATTCCCCAGAACTGGTGAATTCCTCTTTTGATCCACAGCCAAGTCTAAAGATCCTGGAGCCCTGGTGTTGTTTCTGCTGATGCTGAGTGCCTGTGAGTTAGGATAAATTCTTAATCCAGTTTTTCTAGCCATAAAATGGGAACCATTCTAGGCTGGTTCTAAAGACTTTTATTAATAAATGCATGTGGACTGACTAATAAAGAAATGTCTGGGTCCTCAGCCTTTAATAAAACAGTAAAATTTCAAGTGAAATGGACTGCAGAACTTCTGCCAACTGCCAAAATAGTCCTCATCAACATATTCCAAACATCCTTTAAAAATACCAGTAAGAAAGGATGAACTGTATAGCATGGCCTGAATTTTTAAAGGCTGATGCCTGCAGGGAATTCTGAGGATTACTGAGAGAAGAAGCTCTGTCAGGACCAGCTTTACATTTTTGGTAAACCTGATTATCCTCTGCAGTACCTGTTTCAAAGGAGGGGTGTATTCAGGGGTGTATTCTTTTACACCACTTTTAGGTGTAAAAGATTTTAAAAAGCCCAACCCCAAACCCCTGCAGTCTGGAAGTGCCTGGCAATAGAATCAGTTTTGCTGAAGTTACATCTTGCTGAGTCCTCATTTATTTCAGCATGGGGTTGCTTCCTTATTTTCAGAGTCCAACTCCAAGCAGGACATGCTGCAGGGATTTAGTCTGGCCAACTGAGTGCCCTGCTCTGGCTGATGCCAAAGAAAGACTTTGAATTTCAGGATGGCAGTAATTCTGTTTGCTTCCTAAGGAAAATTCCCTGTGAAATGTGCAAAAATGAAGAATAAAAACACAGAGCTGCAGGCATTGCTTAAAGCAAGTCATTTTCCCACGAGAATCAGCCCTCATCTGAAATTTATTGACACAGAATGGGTGTAAAACAAGTGATTTTTGTCCCTGTGTTTTCAGGAGCAGCTTGGTTGTGTCTCTCGTGGAAAGTTGCTTCTCTTTCAGGTCTCCCAGGGGATAGCCTACAGATCAAATCAATCTCCCTGGGGTCCTTGTGGAAGGCTGATATTTAGTGAAAATACAGCAGAGTTACTTCTAAGACACAAGAAGATAAGAGCTTTTAATAAATGTGCTGTTTCTACATCAGGATAAGAGAAACCTCCTTGCCAGTGCTGGGTGTCCTGGTTGCTGCCTGGCTGCAGGCATTTGGGGTAGCTGAGTTAATATTTGGGTTCACTGCTACCATGAGCTCCTTCCATGAGCAATTTCTTGATGCTGAACTCCAGGGTTTTCCATTGTCCCCACTGCTCACACCTTCCATGGAGCTTTTTTGTTTTGCTTGTTTCTTTGTAATGCAATAAATTGCATTTGGAGGAGGGGGAAAGCTGATGGTGACTCTGAGAATGGATTTTCTGCTCTCATCAAGGAACAGCAGGACTTTTTTTTTTTTTTTCACCTTTTTTTAAGTACTTTCATTTTGCACTACTGAAGCAGTACTTCTAATAACTCAAATATGTGTCACCTGCTTAGGAATGAAAGCAGCTTAGGATGTGCAACCTGGCTTGATGCTTTGAAGTACATATAAGGCTTGTGGAAAGTCCTGGAATCCCACTTCAGAGATGGAAATCTTTATCTACAAGGCAAATTCAGGTTAGCCAAATACCTGAGAAGTCTTAACTCCATCTTTTACAAATGCCAGTTCTCCTATAAATACATGGAAAGCTAATAATAAACACTAATAAATCCAGGTATTTCTTCTCAATTTTGGTTTCATCTGCTTGGTGCAGTAAAATGTTATTGAATCCGCATGACAAATAATTCAGCTCTCTTTACGTAAGAAGCCAGTTTGCCTTAGGCTACTGGCTGGATTTCTTGAGTTGTGGTTTGTTTTTTTTTCTATAAGTACCTCTTCCTTTTACTCCTCAGATCATGGTCTAATGAGCATATCACTCCAGTGCAATTTGAAAATGTCATGGATGACTCAAAATTAAATTCCTTTGGATATCAAGAAAGCATCTGTACAGCTTAAGGCAGGAAAATATGAGGTACAGTTATGAAGAAAACCAGAGGGTATAATAAAGCAGTGTGTGTGCAACCACTGGATCTGCAAAAACCCAAAATCTGCATAATTTGGAGATCTAATCAGCAAGAGAGTTTGCATGTGTAGTTGCCTGTTCACCCATATAAATACAGTGAATGTTAAAAGGATTAAGAGCCTGTAAAAAGATAAGTTTTTAAATATTGTAAGCACCAAAGCTTGCTAAGGTGGATCATGAGCTGTGGGAATGCTAAATAATATCATCTATTGTAATATAGTTTACATATCTGTCAGGGCTTTAAAACAGTGATCAGCATAATCATCACCAAAGGCTCTTAATGAGATCAGTGGATGGCTCCTCACTGGATGTGTTAAGAATTTTAATGGGGTAATGCCTATACTTAGCAACAACTACAACTTTTTAATTCCTTTATTTAGGAGCTGATAGGGAACTGCTGTGGACAGAGCAGACAGCTCCCCCTGCAAGAGGCACCAAGGACAAATAGAGGGAATGTCACTTGCTGGCTTTGTTCTCTGTGAACAGCAGCTGAGCACTTGACATTGCCTTCACCGTGCAGAAGCACTCCCTAAACAGACCGAGGTGGCACCTGCAAGGTGCTGTCACTGTCAAATCCACCCTGGCCCCAGACAGAGCTGTGCCCTGGGAGTTCAGTGAATGCTCTCATTTATGAATGTGAAATCAGGTACAAAGCAAATTATGAGATGTAAAATGTGACCAGAGCCCCTCCTGACTCAGCCAGGAATAAATTGCTTCAGTGTCTCTGTCAAGGTGTTGCTGTCCAAGCTCACTTTCCCTCTGAGCACATTGCCAGGCACTGGGCACCCACTCTGTGGGTGAGGGGCTTGCCTAAACTTTGAATATGAAGAAAAACAAATAGCAAATTCTTAGTTTAACTAATAGTTACAAATATAAATAAATTCAAAGACATTTATGAATGAATTTCCAGCATTCCATCCTGTGCCTGTGGATATTCTGGTTACCTGTTTAACAGACAAGTTACCCTCTGCCTACACAAGGCTGAGGCACAGCTACATCCTGTGTCTATTTTGGAAAATGAAGAAAAGTGTTGCTCATACAAAGTGGGGGAGGACAGGAGATATCAGGCCACGTCCCCTCCCTTACATTCCCAGCCCAGCAGGCTCATGGGACTTGGAAAAAATATCCAAATAATTCTTTTATTCTGCTCATGGTGTGGATTGGGCAGTGGCTGGTGAAAATGTATGGGTTTAGATCTCCAGGAGGGGAGGGAGCTGTTTAACTGGCAGCTGTCAGCCTGCTGAGGGAAACAGGCTGGTTGTTCCTGCTGGCAGCTGAAATGACTTCAGCTACATCCAAAAAAAGGAAATCATGTCTGTTTGCTCGTTCCTGGCAGGATTTCTCTCTTGCATAAGCTTATCTCTGAGGAATAGTGGATCTGGATCTTTGTTTGCAAAGAAGTTGGTGTTTTGGTTTTTTTTTTACTATGTTTTGTGAGTCTTGGTATTGTGGAACATCTTTTTATCACTGTGGCAACATCAACTGCTGCTCCTCTAGAAGACTCTGATAAGTTAAAGATATATTTTCCACCCATCTGAGGAAACTTACTTCTCATGTGACTTTCTAAAAGTGAGTGTTATTTCAGTTGAAGATGCTGGATCTAATGGTAAAATAAGTAATTTTCTTTTTTTCTCAAGGTGGCTTTAAATTGCTGTGGGCTTCAATGTTCTCAGTTACTCTTTCATTGTGCTTCAGTATTCGCAGGTGTCCTGCTGTGCCTGAGGGAGGTTTTGGGACTTAAACAGTCCCCAGAAAAGTTAAAGTTCCTTCTGTGGTTGATATGAAAAGTAAAAGTGGCTGTAGCCTGCTCTGAAGGCTTCTCTAGGCTCAGTGTTGATGTTTGTGAGAGAGGGGATCAAATTTAGCATGGCCTTTTCAGCCGTTTAAACTCATGCCAGATATCTCTCTTGCCTTTCAGGTCACATAAAGATAAGTTATATTCTTGTATGAGTGCATAAATACATATAAACTTTTTTTTTTAGAGTCTGTAGACTGAATTACTTGGGAAGAAAATGAAGAGTAGTGCCAGGCCTTGGAGTGCAATAGCAAAGCAAGGGAGCCATGGAGTTGACAGAGGGAAACCTCTTTCCAGCACCTCCACAGGAATGAAGACATCCAAATCCTCCACTTCCCTTGCCTTTGAATCCCGGCTCAGCAAGGTACTCATCCTTAGGGACTGTTCAAGTATTCCAGTCCTGATCCAGGTTAAAGCTTTGGTTTAGTCCTCAAACTACTGCACCCACTGTGTTAAGTGGAGGGAGATTTAAATTGTGTTGTATATTAGATTAATACACATTTCTCAAAGTATTTATCATGTACTGTATCTGTACACTCTGTGTGTGAGGGAATTGCCTAAACTTTGAAGATGGGGAAAAACAAATGGCAAATTCTCCGTTCAGCTGATAGTTACACGTGTAAAGAAATTCAAAGAGATTTATTAATGAATTTCCAGCATTCCTAAAAACCTGGGGCTCATCCCTTCAAGGCAAAATATCTTAACAGAAGACATTGCAATACAACAAATGCGTTTTATGAATTCTATTTTTTTATACAGATATATTTTAAAAAATAACAGAAACTTCTGTCCAAGTAATGTTTTCAAGAAAATGGAGTAATACACCTGAAATGCTGCTGCATCTGCACCCTTGCAGCCAGCAAACAAAAATAACCTTGTCATCCAAATCCAGATCAAGGTTGTAACTTTCCAGTAATAAAGCTTAACGAACAGTACATAGCAGGGTACAGTATTTAGATCTCCTCTTGATTAAAACTTCATTAATTGTCACAGTTTTTCAAGGAAAGGATTAATTTATTGAACTTGCTGTGCAGACTCCTAGATGCATTTACCAACAGGGTATTTCAGTGCTCCAGGCAAGTTGTGCTGTGTGGCTGAGCAGCATCTCTGAAGCAATGCTACTGAGGACACTAATCAGAAAATCTGATATGATTGATTTGTTAAATTTAGTGTTAATTGTGGAGAGATTTCTTCCTAATGACAGCTAATGCCTTCAAATTGTGTCCAGCTGCAAATGCAAAATCATCAAAGTGGCTTCCTTGAAGGAAGGGAATAGAAAAGGTACTGTAGTTGCTGCTGTAGGAAAGAGCACATTGAAGAAATTATTTCAGAGAGACTGCAGAACTCTCTAAAGGTCAGAAAGTCGGGTTGTTCCATTCTCCTCCTAAGAGTGAGCGGACAAAACCTCTGCCAGAAGGCAAAATGTTCGTTGTTTGGTATCCTGGAGCACCATCAACACTTCAGCTATTGAAACTTATGGGCTCAGAGGGTCAAGGAAACCACAGACTCTGAGTCAGAGGAGGAGATGAAAGGGAGAAGGAATGAGAGTTGAAAGATTTCATTTTGCTTAAATGTTTCACATTCAGGAACTACTAAATAGGGGCAGTGCTTGTTGTGAGCTCTCTTTTCTCTTAACCCAGCAGAGGCATTCTGCCTGTGCTCCAGGGATCCCCTGGTGGCACTGGACAACTTCAAAGGAAGTGGATTTTCATTTGAGAAAACACTTTAGGTGTCCACAAACTCAAAAGTATAGGAAAACTACTGCTCTAGGGAGACTCTCCAAAGCTTTGGTCTTAAAATACTTACAGTATTTTTCCTGAAATAAATTAGAGACTGTTACTAGAGGCACACAAATGGAAATCAGCTGACCAAAGTTCTGAGATAAACTGTAACTTCTGCTTGCTGAAGCAAGATCATTTCAGTGTTTCTCTTTGAATCTTGTGCTTGTGTTCCATGGGTTTCTTGAGTAGGCACTTTGAGTAGACTTGTGTCACCAGAAATTTCCTTCCCAAAATGTTGTCAGAGTGCCAGTAGACCACTCCTGCCAACTGTTTTCTCCTTGCCTTTCAATTATATGCCTTTTTGAACATTCTTTCCCATTTTTATTCATTGTTGGAAAAGGGTTTGATCTCTTAACCCACTTCACAAAAACCTAGAATGGAACGCAAATACAAAAATTACATACTCCAGTTATAAAGGCAATATTCCCATGGGGCTACTTTATGGAAATGTTAATTTTACCCAAGGAATCTTGCATTTTGAACTGACTAAAGGGAATATTCAGGGTCCTGACCTGTTCCCCACTCTGTGTCACAGCTGAAGCGGGCGAGCAGCGAGGACATGCTCACCAAACCTGGGCCAGCAGCAGCTTCAGGAGTCTCCAGGCTGAAGAAGACAATCACAGCAGGAGCCATTTCAGAGCTTGCTGAGAGTCGGCTGAAGCCCACCACAGGTAGGCACAAAGCTGCTGTGACCCGTGCTGTGAGTGTCAAGGTCCCAGCAGTGTCCCCCTTGCAGCACAGCCGTGTGGCAGTCACGGGACGCTGTGCCTTGCATCCTGCACCCCAAGAGCCAGGGACACGAAGTGACAAGGGATGAGCTGGCTGGTTTTAGGAGCCGGGGCAACCCCAGCAGCCAGGCGGTGGCGCCGGTGGCCCGCGGCTCCGGGCCGGGCTGTACCCAGCCAGGGACCCAGCCCCCGGCTCCAGAGCAGGACAGCATCACCGTCTGAAGTTTTCCTCATTTATCAATAGCATTCTCTCTTCTCTCTCTACTGAGTGAGCAGAGCTGTTTGCCCGCTGCTCCTGGGACACGGCAGAGGTGTGAGAACAAAGAGCCAGCCCTGGGCATCCCCATGTGCAGCCTGTGCTGCTCCTGAGCTAGCCCGGGGCGCGCTCTCCCCAGCAGCCTCAGCCCCATCCGCTTGTTCCCATAGGTTACAAACCTAAGCCTGTTTCGAAAGGCAGCGACACCATCTGCATACCAAGAGCTTCGGTGTAAACGCTCTGCTTTCCCCTAGGAGCTCAGCAAATGCTTGCTTTTGTCTGCTCCCTGGTGGCATTTCCAAGGGAATGTGAGCTCTTATTAAATTTGACCATGACCTCCCTATTTGTCGCAGCCTCTGCAGGTTTTGACTGTGTGACAGAACAATGTTACTAACCAGAGAGAGATTTCTGTTAAAAAAAAAAGAAATATAAAAACCTTTATATACCCTTGGAAGAAGATGATGTGCCTTGTAACAGCACAAATGTTTCATAGTAACCCAAAGACAGATCCAATTCTGCTGTTAATCAGTGTGTAAATCCTCAAATTTAATAGTGACTAGCTGTATCCAAAGGAATTTGGGATTCACAAGCCAATAAAGAGGCATGATGCTTAGGAGGAGCCAGGCAGGGAGATGAAAACCTGTACAGATGATGCAGCACAGGATCCTGGGAATGCAGCCAGGGAAACAGCACTGCAGGGAGTCCAGAATGGAATATGTCTGTTAGACACCAAAACACAAGCATGGAATAGAGAGCCCTCTTCTGCATGCAGCTAAAATAACTGGGATTGGAGGAAGGAGATTTATGATGATGACTACTTTAAATACAAAGCTGAAATGGTTTATGGAGGTCAAGTTACATCTGGGTATTGCTTTGTCACTTTAAATCACATCATTGGATATAACCTCATATATTGCTTTGCATCTGCATTTGTAGAAGCATGAATGGGAATATTAATGCTAAAGGAAAAGAGAATAAATGTATAGAAAAACACTAAGAATGTATGTGCTACCCCTCTAAAATAGTTTTTAACCTAGAGAGAGCTGTCCCAGCTCTTACAGGGACTGTTTTAAGTGTGTATACACTGTCTTGCATGTCTGTTTTTACAGCAGTTCCATAATCCAAAAGGGTGTTTGAAAATGCTGAGAAAGTGTCATTGTCAGGGCCACTGGAAGGTACTTGATCTTATTGAGCAAGAGAGAGCTTTGTCACACTGAAAAAGAAAATACCAGTAGTCCCACTAAAATGGTGTATTGTTGCTAAGAGAACTAACAGTGAGCATGACAGAGGGCACAGCATGTTCTAGGGAACAGAAGTAGGAAAGGAGAGAACGTTTTCAGCTGCTGTATTTTTTGCAATGGCATCCCAGATAGTCTGACTGTGATCAAGATGCAAAGCTGGCTGTGGAGCTAATCCAAATGAGAAGGTTCCAGTAGCTGGGAAATGCAGATGTTTGTATACGTAGCCAAATGTGTAAATCTAGAAATTTATTCCAAAATCACTTTCTTTTGTTTCTTTGATGGCCTTCATCTGTTCTGTGTTTTCCTTTAATGTCTTGACTGCAGGCATTATCTCTCCCCCTTGTTTGGGCTTTTTTTGTCTGTTACTCAAGTGAGTGGTTTGAGTATTTTACTGAAATGATATTTTATTAGTTCCAGCCACACTCTGATGGTACACAGTTGTATAATAGTCCTGTGTGAGAGAATTTAAAGAGAAAAAGGTATGGAAATGGCAAAGCTTAGGTTTCTTTCCTCTTTGGGTGTGAC
The DNA here is from genome assembly GCF_022539315.1 of Serinus canaria. NCBI lineage: Eukaryota > Metazoa > Chordata > Aves > Passeriformes > Fringillidae > Serinus > Serinus canaria. The sequence continues at coordinate 3,617,690 of NC_066332.1, read as the reverse complement.
TGTCCACCATCTGTGTGTTGACCTTGAGCAGTAAGACATGTTCCAAATGCTGCAGACAATAAATAATTGACCTAAAGATTGGTTGTTCAAATAGGGTTGTTTCTATGCTGCCCTTGGTGGAGTTTCAGTTATTTATTCCAGCCTTTTATTGATGGAACTACCCCTGCCTGCCCTGTTGGGAGCTGACACAGTAAATCATAAGCAACTTAAAGGAGGATGAGGCCAAGCCCATGTATCCATCCTTGGCAAGTGCAGTTGAGCAAATGGAGCTGGAGACTGATTCTGGCTGGGAGTTCTGTGCTGTGCTGATGGGTTTTGTAACTCCTTGGCACTTTTGAAATCCCAGGCAGTGGGAAATGACGCACAGTGAGAAATAAATGTGTTGTATTCAGCTTCCTTATCCTCAGTGTGATGTCTTCCCATGTACTGTCCTGAAATAGCTGTTTGGGTTTGCTAAAATCAAGCCTACAGAACTGTGGCATTGTTTTTAATGTCTCAGTAGATGAAAAAGGGCTGGAAAATTGTAAAACATGAGCAAGAGTTCACTAATCTTGGAACACATTGATTTTAATGCATGTACTTATAAAGCCATCCAGTCTTTGAAGCCATATAGCAAAGAAATGATTGTAAAATGGATAAATAGAGAAGTTTGTATATTAATGAGACACCAGGACTCTCTTCCCCTAAGGTTCAGGATTGTAGAAAATCAATGACTTCAGATTCTGCTCCTTTGAGGTCTGCAAGCCAAATGACCTTAAAAAATGCAATTTCACAGAGAATTTCAAAGCTTCTTATGTGATCATATACCTCTCAGGAAGAGCATTGCATGCCAGGACTGGTATGCAAATAGAAAATTTGAGGTTCAGGCAGATGAAATTACTTTTTCAATGGAGCCTGGAAGTCATTCCAAATCCTTGCTCTGAGTTCTGTCATTCAGTCCATACAAACTCCCAGTTCAAGCATTTTCTGAGAACTTCCCTGGAGGCTGCCTAGTTTAATCATGTTCCTGTGCTGCTTTGATGTGATTTCAGTGGCAGCTGCTATTATCTGTCAGGTTGGACAGGAACAAAAAAGAGTCTGGACATCAGAAAGGAGAGAGAGCCAGGATGTGGTCATGGCACAGTCCAGTCACACATCATCCTAAAGCTCTGAGACTATTTCAGCCATTCTCATTTCTCACAAATATATTGATTTTTATATCAAGTGCTGCCAGCTCCAATATGAGGTATCAGTTATCCCTGAAATGTAATTAAGAGATAGCTGTACTTTTGCTCAGGCTGCTTCATCAGCTTGTTTTTTATAGCTAAATAAAGGCTAAATCTCTTTAGACATGATTTGCCTCAGAAACAATAGGAAACTGTCAATAATAATGTTATTATCACCTACCTTAGCATTTATAAAAATTCTGGTTAATTTACTGACAAGCTCAAGTTCTCTCTAAAGGCCAAAGCAGGAGACAGGTGCTACATCTTTGGGGGCTGGGAGAAGCCAAGATGCCAGCAGGACTGTGAGGGGTGGCCTGCTGTGTCGCCCCCTGCTCCAGCAGAAATTACCATTTATTATTATGCATAAAATGGCAAAGTCAATACTTGGCAGGAATTTTCAGCCAAAATTACAAAAACCTGTTGCTTTCTGTGTGTTCCTGCTGAGTTGATCCACATCCAAGGCTGGAGATGGTGCCAATCCAGGAGCATAGAGGAGGGAAGCTCAAAGATATTAAGAGTTTCAATTATCTCCTCAGCATCTCGTGTCAAGGCTCTGAACTCTGCAGGTTACCTGGACAAAAGCTGCTAATCCCAGAATGGAAAGTTGCCAGCATTGGAAATGAAGCTGCTCTGCAACACAGGCTGTTGTAATAAACCCAGCAAATTAAATAGGGAAACAAAAATACCAAGAGATTTGGCATAATCAGGGAAAACTATAGAAGGGCCTGAGGCTTATATTCTGTTGTGGCACAGTTTGGGTTGAACAATTTTCAGCTCCAGTAAGGAGGGGCTCTGTTTTGATGAGTTTTTCTGTGATTTGTCATTCACATTCCTGCCCAATAATCAGAGTTAATGTCCCAGTGACTAAATGTGGTACCTGTGTATCTTCAATTCCTTCCCAGTGCTGGCAGAGCACATACCATTACTCCATTTGTCCATCATTGTTTTTTCATGTAGTTTATGTGAAAAGTCTTGATTTCTCTCTGAAACAGCTGCTTGCAGCTATTCTGTGTAGATAGTGCTGGTATTGAGAAAAGAAAGGCTTTAACTAAATGAGGCCAACTGGTCCCTGCCAGCTCTGGTGTTAGTGGGAAAGCTTGAGTATCACTGGTGAGACTTGTTCACCTGTGGCTGATTCCAGAGGGGAGACTGGTGTGTGGTTTTATTGCACATAGCACTCATTAGATATGCTTCTTTCCCAGCAAAATTGAAAATGTGCCATGCTACAGATTTCAGAGATTGCTGCATGCTCATAGAATTGTCATTTTCAGCTTGCTATTTGATAGTAGTGTAGGGACTCTATCAAATTTAATGTCTTCTCTCAGCTAACTTCTCTTATGTGATGTGGGATAAAAATTTAGGTTAATGTGAAGCTAATCCAGACCAGAAGCTTTCCCTCCATGGTCAGAAAATTCAAGAAAGTAACTTTTTATTTAAAAGCTTTCTTTAAAAAAGAAAAAATCCTTAGGGAAAAAGAAATCTAACTGACAATTTAGCAGTTCATAAGATGCTAATGCACCCCAATTAAGACAGGAAAAAGGAAAGTGATTTCTATTGAAGGACAGCTCTCTGACCTTGGGGCCCTTTTACTCTGCCATACATCAGCTTTTGACAGCGCCTGCTTTTTGTGATCTGTCACATCAAAGCACTGCTATAGGTTTGGGAGAGGTTGCTGCACTTTGCATTCAGGCTCGTTACTGTCTCGTTTTCCTTGTGAACGATACAGCCAAGTGTGAGGGTCACTAATGAGATCGGTATGTTCTGTTCCACCAGGCTCCACTGTAACCGAGTGGCTGAGCTCATCTGGGCTTTCCCAGGAGCTCTAAATGTGCTGCAAAACCTCATCTGGAAAGCTACTTGCATTTTGTTCCTCCTTCCAGGTACAAGACACAGCTCTTGCATAATTATTCTTTCCTACAAAGAAATTCTAGCTCCAAAAGTGGTATAAAAAGGAAAGGAAGACTCAAGATATTGCTTTGTCAGGCTGTCATTCAAATTGGCAAGAAGTGCTGCTGGAATTTAGCATGCAAAGCAGTGGAAATGTCTGCATTTACATCCAGAGCTCCCCATGCAGCTGGATATGCATATTGACATCTACACATACCTATAAATATCTGCAAGGATGTTTAACATATTGCTACAGCCGTGAACCTGAACCTCCCTGGCATTCCTTAGCAAAATGTTTCCTTTATGTGTGATTTCCCCAGGTGTCAAGTAGTCAGACTGAGTTTCAGCACCAGTTTTTTTTCACCCACTGTCTTCTGAAGGGAAAGCACAAGATTGGAGGGAGATCAAATTTGACATTCCAGATTTAGATTATGGCTGCTACTTGTCAGGTTTCTCTTACTCCTTCTTACAAGGAATTTTTTTCCTTGGCACAGCCTGCAAATACAGTTGTTGATTGCTGATGCCTGTGCTGAAAATATTCTTGTATTATATTTATTGCTGTGTTGTTTTTCATGTTCTTTGGAGCTTTGCTCTTTCCCTCTGTAAGCCATAGGCAGTTGTGCATCCTGGAATGGCTGGGAGTGGGGGCTGCTTCACATGACTGTTCTCCAGGCATCTTTTTCCTCTTTGTTTCTTCTTTGATAACTGGCAGTGTAGTGAGACCAATGCCTTTAGAGGCTGTCTGGTAGGATTTCTGATACCTGATCCTGTTATGGATAACAGGCTTTTTGAGAGGCATTCACAGGCTGGCTGCAGTCATCTTACATTATTAAACAAGTAGGAATTAACTTCTGCTGACAACACTGTCTGCAGAATGTACCTTTTTCTTGCTGTCCTAATCTACTGCCGAATTTACATTTCCTGTGCTGAATCTCTGTTAACACATTCTGAGATTCTGCATTCAGCTTCTTGTTAAAACCACCTGTGAAAGAGAGACCCTTTTCTCTGGGTGTTCCCCTGAGAATGACTTTGTTGGCACAAGTGAGCCCCTCTGGGACCTGAGCCAGTTCAGAGGATCCAGAGTGTGGTAGGGATACTGAAATGCTGAGTCTTGAAGGCTGCAGTGACTTAACTCATTAAATTGTTGACAGTTAATTGGCTCAAGGCAACGTGTATAGGGAGGATTCCATTACAGCTGTAAGGGAACTGTGGTGATCCCAAAAGCCTTCCTAGGGACGCTTAAACAGAGAGGGGAGCATGCCTGGATGCTCCAAGAATAGCACAAATCTGGGATCTCCCAGCTTGTTTTCATTTCTTTCCAGGCTTCTTTACTGAAGTTCAGCAAAGTCAACACAACCCTGCTCTGACTACCTGCCCTAGGTTAATTATCAGCTTTCCTTCAGCTGGTTTGAAGAGAAATGATCCTTAACACAAATTCTCTGGGCCTAAATCTATTGCAGCCAGAATGCCTTGGCAGAGGGCCACTGTGTTTGCACTTAAAGAATGGGAGGGAGAAGGAAAGGAACGCAAAGTTGGCCTGGTCTGACAAGTATGCAGATCAGGGGAGGGCTTGGCATTCCTTGTAGTGGTTTTTTTTTTTTTTTTTCACTGTTTTTTTTTTCAGGAGCTTTTGGCTTACATTAGATTTTAATATTGTAGAGCAAGAGGGGAGGGATTGACAGCTCCATCTCAGATGGGTTTCTGGAAGGCTGTCCTTCTGTGCCATGAACTGTGACCTCACCAAGTATCTTCATTACAAAAAATCTGTTTCTAGCATGGTTAAAAAAAGCTTTGGTTCACCTGGGGTGCAGCTCTAGATGTTATATTTCTAATCCTTTGAGGCCCACTGCTGGGAATGATGCACAGATTCTGAAGATTTATTTTCCCTGCTACCTATGTACTTGGTGCTCATAAATCTTCAGCATTTATGGAAGAAGGAGAGTGTGATAGTGTGAATTCTGGTGTTCATGATAGCCACACTTAGGGTCCATTCTGTTTAGTCCAGCATGAGTATCTGTAAATCCTTTAAACCTCAGCCTTCTGGAGAGACTGTCAGCTGCCCGGCCACTGCAAATCTGAGATTTGGTAGCATCTTCACACTCGTTCTCATGAGCTTGGATTACAATTTGAACAGAAATTCCATTCATTCATTTGCTGTGTTGTAAGTAGGATGCAAAGAAAGTTATGCCTGGCAAGCAAGTCCTATCATTTGACTAGGGAGTTGAAAGAATTTTGTACATCACACCTTCAATAATTAACTCCCATTCTCACTATATAGGAAAAGAGTGTTTGTGAAGTTTTATTGGCAGCTCAAGAAAGAGCAAGGGGATGAGTCAAACTTCATGCTTAGGAAGAGACCAGCTAATCTGCTTTGTAGAGCTGAAATGCATTCATTTATTTTTATACCTTTATTACTGAAGAGGAAGGGAAAGTAAAGTAAAATGTTCAGATAACAAATAGTTGCCTAAAGATTAAGCCATGCATCTGTTGTGATTTGTTACCTGGTCTCCATCTCATGGTTGCTGTTACTCCTTTTTCCTCAGCTTGAGCTGCAAGATCCATAAGCAGTAATCTCTTATCTATACCTTCTGCTCTACCTGTATTTAAAAATTTGTGCTTTACCTTGTATTTTGGACTGGGCTAGAAGTCTTTGGCCTGACATCATTCTCCCTATCATGGTGTTAGAATGTTCTGACTTACATTTCGTGCCACTGTCAAAAATAACAGATTGGTTCTTCCAGTCCTGACTCTTCTACAGTGCTCAGATTTCAGGTGTGTTTGCTCTGAGTCAGTGATTACATTTTATAATTGCTCCAGGCCTGCACCAGTGCTGCACTGGGACCTTGTTACACTATTCCCTTTTGTGATCACAGAAATAGAAAGCAAGTGATGAAGTAATAAATGCTCAGCTTCAGGATTTATCAGCCCAACAGACTCTCACAGCTCATGCAGCCCCTCAGGTGAGTCCTGTTGAAGGAAAGCAGAAGTCACTCTTTAGCCTATAGTGGAAGAAAATCTCTGTGGGAGATACATTTCAACAGCAGTTGGAGGAAGTTTGCATCTGTACCTTGGAAAGAGCAGGCTGAGTACCCACCATAGTAAGATACAAGACTTAAGAGATCATAAGATGACTTTTAGAGAAAGAATGTACTGTCACTGATTCCTTTTTGATGGCTTATTCATTAAACAAAGCGTTTTGTGTTTGACATGTCATGAGACAGAAGCAGACAGGAGTTGTTTAATGTCATCCAGATATAGACAGCTGTGTGAAAACTTTTCACTTCATCTCTAAAGTGTCAGAGGAAGAACAATGGAAAGCTGAAGACTGACAATGAACTCATCCTATTGTACTGAAATATTAGCAAAATTCTGGTTCTATTATATTGAATGGTCTCCAGATACTTTATCTGAAGTGATGGATTCACAACTAGATAGATTAATTCTCCATGTATAATTTTCAGGCTGTTTTGAGCCTAGGAGACACACTAGTTTATTATTTCTGAATTTGTTTTTAACTCTCTTGTTGAAACCAAGATTCAAGAGGATTCTGTGAATTATCTACATAATGGAAACTGATCACTGGAGTCATTCAGCATCCTTGTTTCCCATGTACATCAGGGCTCCATTAGTGTGGAGCATCTTGATTTTTTTGGAAAGATGTGCTGTTGGTGAGGGTCTGGATGGGCCTGTCTTATGCAGCTGCTCTTGCAGTGCCAGTCACAGGCAAAAATATTGATGATAGAAATATAGTGAGAAATCTGCTCCAGTTTGTGGCTGCAGGTCTAAATGTGCTAGTGGCTGTCAGGTTGGATTGTTGTTCTATTAGCATAAGGGGAAATTTGAAAATCACTGTAATAGACTTTTAGGAATAAAATACCACATCCTGAACTCAATAAAGAGAAATGGATTTTAATGGTATTCATTGAATGCTGTATATTGTTCAGTATAATAGGTATGTGAGCCTGCTGTGCTGTTCTCAGCACCAGTGGAGGCTGAGAGGAGCTGGGGGTGCTCGGCTGACCCAGGAATAGCCCCAGAGGATATCAGAACAGATCTGATGGATGGGACTTGTCAGAAAGGGCTCATGCTCACAATCATGATGAGGTTTTCAGAGGAATCCAGTCTCCATTTCAGCATCCCTTGGGTATCTATGTTTTCACGAGACACTGAGCTTCTCTGAAATTGGGTCCCCTCATTTTTGTGACGGTTCGGAGATGCCCTTGCCCAGACATGTCAGTGCTGTGCTCAGCAGTGTAGTTAGATCTATGGGCAGGGTCTGTTTGCTCCATGCTAAGCATGCTTTGGGTGGTGGAACTGGGGAAAAATTAATGTTGGCTTTGCTTTGGAGACATTTGGCTGCTCAGGTCTCTGCTGAGAGTCTCTCTGCCCTCCGTCCCCCCCAGCCGCTTTTCAGCGTTTAGCTTAGAATCACCGTGATGTACCGCCCGGAACGGGCTCTCTGCTGTTCTCCCTGTCCGCCTCGGCCGTTCCAGGGCAGGGAGGCTCCGCTTCGGGCGGTGCTGGAGCATCGAGGCCGTGCCGGGAGCACCGCTCCCTCTCGGAGCCCGCGGCCCCGCGGCCCGGCCGGAGCTGCAGCTCCCGCGGCGGCCGCTGGGTGTCCCCCGGCGCTGCCCCGCTCGCTGCCGCCCAGCCCGGCCGGGAGCGGGGCTGGCTGAGGGAGGAGGCGGCGCCGCAGCCGCCTCGGCGGGGGCCGCAGCGCGGCTCGGCCGCCAGCAGCTCGGAGCGCGCTGCCTGCCGCTCCCCGCCGGGGCTGCCTGAGCCGGGCACGGCGAGAGGCGGCTCTGCGCCGGCACCGGGCATGAGCGGGGCTCCGGCGGCCTGAGGGGGCTCGGGAGGAGCCGGGAGGCCAGAGGAGATGGGCAACCAGCCGGGCAGAGCGGAGGAGCACGAGCAAGGTGTGTGTGAGCGGCGGGGCGGCGGCACCGCGGGGATGGCGTTTTGTTCGCGGGGGCTCAGCCGACACGGGGCTGTTGTCACAGCGAAAGCTGGTGGCTTCCAACCTGCCGGGGACACTGCTGCTGTTTGCCTTGTAAATGAGCTTTATTGCCGCTCCGTACCTGAGATCACAGCACCGTCCTCACGGGAGCTTTTCTGAAAGGAATCCTTCGGAGCAGAACGCCTGCAAGGGTGGGACCCTGTTCGCTGACAGATTTTTTTCTTTTTCTTGGCAGAGTCTGCATGATGCAGCTAAAAAGTTACAAAGCCGATGTAGTGATGTGCATAGAACTTGTCAGGATCTGCAGCTTGGCTGTGTTAGCCTTCACCATTGTTCGTGGCCTGAGGCCTGAAATTTTCCAGGCCTTAGAATTTAAAATGATGCCTTTGTGGAAGGTCTCCCACCATTGTCCTTTCAGAAGTGTAGCTCCGCATGTTAATCAGGAGCAGATTTCATAGAAAGCTGAGAGCTGGTATCAGGTAGATCGCATTCCCCGTGTGCCAAATGTCTGCACCGTACACCAGCACTGCTGCTAATTTGTTCCTGATGCCGTAGAGCTGTTTCGCTTGCCTTCTGATTTATTTTGCTTGTTTCTCAAATGCTGAGTGAGGGGGGAAACTCGTAGGTCCACTATTTTCTGCTGCTTATTTCTCAGTTTCTTTCCGATTTTAGAACCCTCTAACACACGTAAAATCGCAATCAGTTGTATTTCCTCGCACTCTGTTTCTTGCTGTTGCCATGGGAATTTCATTCACAAAAACCCATTAAAGTTGTTATTGCTTAGCAGGGGTTTCTATGACTTCGGGTCGATACGTAGGTATTGTTCTAAGAGCAAATACAAATGTACCTGATCTCTGGAATTGTTAGCAGGGCTGCATTGCTGCTCGGGGATCTCACGACAGATCTGCCAGCGAGTGCTGGAACAGCAGCGAGGTGTAGTGAGAACTCTCTAGCACTATGTTAATCATCGGGCTAATGAAGAACACAAAAGCTGCCAGTATCCAGTCACCAGAAGAAATGCTGCCCTAAGGGAAAGTTAAACTTTAGGCTGGAGATTGTGGCTGCCTACATCCCCAGCCCCTGAAATCCTCTGGCCGCTGCCGGCCAGCGAAGTTTTGCTGGAGCTGAAAGTGTCATTTAGGAGGAGTAGTACTGATAATAAACTAAGGGAGAACTGGATAATGGCCCAGGGAGACACTGCTGACTTCTGATCAGTTGGAGCAAACGGACTCTGATTTTGCAGGGCCATTTTGAACAGCTTATTGCTGTTAACGCAGATGATAAATGAGTGTGCAGACCCCTTGTGGGTTTGAAAAATCTCTTTCATCCTTTGTTTTCTCTTGATTTATTTTTTTTATTGAAGAGGAAAGAGTTATACTTGTGTTGCACCTAAGCAGTTTTTAAACTATTCTCAGTTTTTAAGTGTAGGCTGTACTAGGTCTTGTTTGAAAGTCCTCACTGTTTATAAGGTATGAGTAGGACTAAAAACCAGAGTTTTGCATTGAACTATGTGTTCAAAACTCCAATGTTTAACCATGAAAAAGAGTCAGGAACATTCCTGCTGACAAAAAGCAAAAAATCTAACAACATAGTCCTTATTGTGTGTGAGAGCTCTGGCTTTGGAGCTCAGAGTTTGTGTTTTTGACAGCTGGATGCAAAAACCTGCTTCTCACATCAGAATGTGATACGTCGTGGTATCTCTGAGTTCTGTTTCTGCTTGAGTGAACTTAATTCAGCTCTTAATCAGGAGCACCAATATCTTGAACAACTGTGGTACTTTTAAGCTTGTGTTTTGGAATGAGCAGACTGAACCCCAGGAATGGGTTGCTTTATTGATCTAGCTCATAAGGCAGTTTTAGCAACAAACCCATTTGACCTGTTTCCCTGAGCATGACATTCAGGGTCATCTTGTCTACCTTCTTAGCAAACTTTATGGACATCTTATGGCTCATCTCTGTCTTTCACCCCAAACTTACCATCTTGGGGTGCTGGGGGCAGCTTTGCTCCTTCTCTTGCTGTCAGTGGGCACTGAAGCCTTTAAAAATCTGATACTGTTTTGATATAGGTTATCATTTCAAATAAAGTACTTATTTTCACATATTTACAAGAGTATTATGAACTGTAATGGGTTTTCCTATTAAGTGTAAATTCTGTGTGGGCTACTCAGTGCTGTCCAGGAACAGGAAGGAAATTATTGCCTCCAAGCTGAGCAGTTGAAAGTTAACACATTAATAGAGGAGAATCAAAGAACTGGGACTAACTGAGCAAGGGACTGTGGTGAGGAGAAGACAGGAAAGAAAAGCCACTGCTGGTGTCTGATGGGAATGTTTTGACCCGAAGACAAGACTCTAACAGCCCAGTATCATCTCAAATTAATCTCCATCTTCCTAAGAGTGTCTAACAAGGATTTAAGAGGATTGCTTGTAATAACATTAAATTCTATAGGCTTTTCCTGGCTTCTAATTTAGAACTTACTTTAGACAGCTTTTACAATCATTTTTGAGAACTTTGTGGTGTATGACCCAAGTTTGCATCACTTCTTTGCCAAAACTCTGCTCCTTGCAAGTCATTGGTTTTCCCAGTGCTTTGAATATTCATATTTTTAAAGCCAGTGGAGGTTTTAGAATGAAAACACCTATAAAGTACAGAAAATTATGTGAAAGGAGAGTGAATATTGCAGCAGTTTGTCAGCAGATTTAGTTTTCTGCTTTTGAAGCTGACTACCCAAGCTAAAGGAAACAGTGTATACAAACAGAGGCCAGAGCACCTGTGGAATAGCTGGAACATTTCCTGGGAGCTGTGTGGAAGAATCCAGAATTTTCCAGTGCACAGTATTTATTGGGAGAAAGCCTTCAAACACAATTTGCCTTGGAAACAGGGAGGCCTCCTGTTATTTCTGAACAGGAGCACTGATGTTCTTTGACACTGGTTGACACGGTGATGGGGGGGTTGTTTATCCTCTAAACATCTGCAGGTGATAGATGATGAATATCTTTGGGAAGAGGTGGGAGAAAATGACTCAATACCCACAAAAACTTTCCTGAAAGAATCGCTTGAATAGGAAATGTTAACTTCTCTTGTTGGAACAAGGTGACGGGTGGGGTTATCCAAGGGTTAGGCTTTTTTTGGGATTGTGTTTATTTGTAAAACATGCTTACATGGCTTGGATGAGAATATCAAGTGTCAGTGCATGCACTGAGTCAGTATTGATCTGTTTTCTTATGTCTGTTTTGTCCTGGCCCAGAGGTGGCTTCATTTGAGTTTGAGGAAGGGATTTTTCAGTGTAAAACATAGGAGACTTTCAAGATAAATGCTTTTGTAGAAATACATGTTCTTGTCATTTCTGTTCTTTGTTTTCAGGGTGTGTAGTCAGATCTTTTCTGGGTGCTCTCTTTATTCTCCCAAACATGGGAGCCGTTCATTTTAACTCTGTTGGATGTCAGAACACCATTTCTGCCAAGCAAGAGCTCGAGAGACCAGATGAGTTTAATGATGGTGTGGGGGGAAGGGAGGGAGGAGAGAGGGGCCAGCAAAGCTAATGAATCACATAACAGCTTTCATGGAAATACCGACTGCAAGTCATGTCCTCTTGCAGCTCGGGCAGCGAGCCACAGACCTTTTGTTCCCAGTGGAGCCAACAAACCACAATTTGCTCTCCACTGGATAGTTTAATTCCTTAGTCACCTCTTCCTCCCACAAGTCATTCTTGCATGGGGGGTTTACAAATGCTCTCATTTTTCAGAGTAGTAACACACTGCTGATTAAACTGGTATTGAAGAACTTTATTTCCCCCTGGAGAGTAATTTTTGCTTGACTTGAGCTTTTCTTCAAGGCCAGCTCTGTTGCTGGGTCTCGTGAGGTGACTTGACAGGGCTGACAGGATGAAATCATTTCAGAAGGACTGACAAACACATCAGTCAGTGGCAGTGTCCTCTCTGCTTCCAGAGCAGTGAAATGGGATCAGCCACTGTCACAGTTTGGACTGATCTAGAGGAATTCAGTCATGAGTGTGAGTAAGTTACCTCTGGAATTATCTGAGGCAGTGTTCAGTGATAATCTGAGGTCCCCTGATTCCAAGTTGAAAGGCTAATGAATGCTAAATTAGTGCAAAAGATCACCAATAAGCTCTCCTACTCTACAGGGCCTTCCCAGCAGTTTTCTGCCCTGGCTGGAACGATGTGCTGAGTGGGAGTGCTTTCTCCATGGGCAGGATGACAGCTTTTACAAGAACTTTTAGGGCATGGCAGGCAGCAGGATGTGGTTTATGCATTTTGTGTGAGAATTAATTTCCATCAGCAAAACAAAGCCATTTTTGGATAAAGGAGGGAGCTTCTGGGAATCCTGCTGAATGAGCTGGTCAGCAAGAACTTGTCCTGTGGGTCCACAGCTCTGCATTGTGCTTTTGCCCCAGTGCTGGTGGTGTTTTAGGACCTACCAGTGATAGATCTAACATGATAATAAATGCAAAAGCTAATTTTCTTGATGATTTTTTCATTAGTTTGGTTAATGTGCTTGACAGCTGCAGAGTGACAAGGGAACAGCCAGGGGATGGTTGTGGTTGTGTTGGTTCTGACACAGCCTTAAATTACTTGAAAGAGGGAAAAGGGTGGAAGGAGAAGGGAATAATCCTGGCCTTGGAGAAAGGGAGGTTTTTGCTTCTTTTTGTTTGGGATATATTTGGCTCCTCAAGATCTTGAAGTTGTAAAGCTGGCCAAAGAAACCTGAGCATGTATTGCCCCTTGGTCTTCTCACTGAAAGCTGCCAGAGCTCTGGAGGTACTGAGGAGTTTATTTGGAAGTACTGTGTCCTGGACCTTCTACCAATATTTCAGCAAAGTAATCTGTTTTATGTTTTTTCTCTTTTCAATTCCTCCCCAATTTTACTAATTTACTCTTCATAAAAGCTGATTTCCACAGGGAATGTAGCTTTCAAAACAACATGAGATTCTAAAACTGAGGCAAGAGTACTTCTCTGATTTTTGTTTGTACTGTATTGCTTGAGGAGAACTTAATTTGATTTTTCTGTGATTCTCAGAGACTGACAGTAGAAGATAGACAAATATTTGATATTTTCATTTATTTTCTATTACTTTTCCATTCTGTATCTCCAAGCAATTTGAGCATGATGATTGAAGATGATCTAAAACTGAGTTCTCTGATGATGGTAATGGACACTGTTAGATTTTCCATGCATCAACTTTTTTCTTCCTGTAATCCAAAGCAGGCATGTGTTCACAGATCTCTCTGGAATGTTCCATCTATTATATTTGATGAAATGTTTTTCCACAAGCATCAATAGGTATGGATTGCATGTTCTGGGGCAGAGCACTCTGCCCTTGTGTGCTGTGTGATCATGGGTCGGTTCTCTCAGGCTATAAATTACATCAGAGCTGCAGCTTCCTGCCCTTTTCATCAGGCTCTGGAGCACACAGCTAACAAGCTCTACATTTTTATCAGCAGCAAAATTTACATTTGAAGTTCTTACAGGCAAGTTTTATATTCATCACTGGAAAAAAGCACTCTTGGGAAAGCACAGGGCTAACATCAGTTTGCAGGGTTCAGTTCTGAGCATGTGTAAGGGATGTGTTGGCTGAAACAAGGACATATATTTTCCATTTGTTACCAGCTCTGTAGGTTTTGTATTTTGGTTGGAATTTATTCAGTTGCTTAGGAAAAATGTTAGGAGCAAAGCAAATATGTCCACATCCCATGAGCAGAGTTATGTTTCTCTCACATTCCTGTCCTGATGGATGCTTTGGTGCTAAGTGTTAAAAATCATTGCTACTCAGGCAAGTAAGAATTTTACCAGCAACTTAAATGAAATCATATTTATAATGTATGGAATGAAAATGGCTCTAGGGGCAGGGTGCAGTTAATCCTCTGACACATTTTACTTATGTTGGATGACTTTTCTTTCTTCCCCAACTGAATTAAGAAATCCCATCCTATGCTAAGGATAGAAATCTGTTTTAATTAGTCTGAAATATGTAGAACGCAAAAGTAGCTTCTTCCTTGCATCTGTATACAAAAGAATACAAAATATTCTTTTGTATTTTTCACACCCTAAAGGTCTTCTGAATTTTGCCATTGCAGCATTCATACTGAAGATGTAGAAATCCGTGTGATACCAAATAATTATGTTCATATAATCCCTTTTATAGGGGTTGTTTCCACAAGGGTGTGGATAATGATAAATTTGTTGGCAGGAACAGAGTTCTCTGCAATACAGGAAAGACTTTCAAAAGTATAACTGAATACTTACTCTCATAGACAAAAATGCTTATGATTCCTGAAATAAAACAGAGATAATTCCCTGTGCTTGTGCAGAACAGAACCAACTCAGCATGAGGTTCATTAGTCATAATTGACAGCTGGTAAGAGGGGATGAGATTCCATGAACAGGAGTCATTCCAGGACTGGTATTCTCTGCTGGGAAAGCTCCTCCAGAGTGCAGTAGCCCTGGTGTTGTCTGTCTGCAATAATGTGAAATAGTTGCTAAATTGCAGCCTGTTGCATTTTTCTTATTTAAGGCTAGATTGTCAAAATCCTGGGGATTTTTTCAGAAAATAAAAAGCATTTGAAAATTCTTTGACCAAAGGGAAGTGGTTCAAAGTCTTGTTCCCCAGAGCCTGTAGTGTCAGCTAGAATGCTGGGAGGGGATAAGGTGGTGGTATCATGTCCATCCCAGTCTGGAAACATTCCTTGAATGGGAAGAGTGTTCCAGAAAAGTGGTGCAATTCATTTAAACCTTCAAAGGCTTTTAAACCTTTGTCTGCTGGAAGGCTGTGTGCTCAGTACAGCCTGTGTTCAGCTGACTAGAGCAATGCACAGAAATATTTCAAGTCAGGCCTCCTAAAGTCCATGGCAGTAACTTTGCTCAACCCAAAGCCATGGGTCCAAATCTATTTTGCCACGAGGTGGGAGGCACAGAGCTCTGAATGTGTTTTTCCAGGCTTTTCCAGAGCAAAAGCTGATCAGGATGGAAGTGCCAGAAGGGAAAAGCCCCTCTTTGAGAGGCTGAGGATATTTCTACAATCCTTATCTTCTAGGTCTTGAGAAATGCTTTCATAAAACCTTGTTGAGTTTGAAGAATGGACTAATCATGTTAAGAATTACTCTCAGCCTCCTCCACACATAGTTTCTTTGAGGCTGCTTGGCTGTGGAAAATCTTTGACTGATCTTTTAATTAAAAGCTTTTTTTTTTCAAACCAAGGAGTTCAAGCTCTTCCTGCTTTGAAGTGGGCAATGTTTTATAGATAAATATCTCATTATGTTATGAGCTTTCTCCTCTCCCCTTCTGTCTCATTTCTTTTCCTGATGTGTCTCATCCTGTGTTGATAGTTCTGGTGATTTCAGCCCAGTTCCCAGTTTTGGCTGTTCCAGCTCTCTTAGCTCTGTGCTGGGCTGAGCTAAAGCTCTGGATGAGCTGTGGAGACTAAATTGGAGTCCTTTCCCCACCCCCTCACAGAAGCAGGCTGGAAATGACAATAAAACTGGGTTTATTATGTGGCCATCACATTTCAGTAAACAAAAGGCAGTTGTAACACCAGTGCAATGCAAACTGGTTATTAAGCATTAAGCAAACAATTTTAAAAAATAAGCTTCTAGCTTTTAAGTTCTGCCCTTTTAGGGAAGGAAGAAGAACCTCCTTTCATGTTTCCATTTGTGATCCCTTTCCCCCCCTGTCTTTCTGGATTAGCAGGGTTTGGGAATTCATGAGGACAGAAGTTCTTTGGGCTGAGTGTGGGGCAGCATTCCTGAGCTGGAGGGTTGGGATCATGGATTCCTGACCCAGAGCACCCCACAGCAGTGCTTGGAGAGGCATTTTCAGCTTCTTTTCCTTTGTGATGGCTCTGCTCCCTCAGTGGCAAGGACAAGGAATTAGAGCATTCTTTGCAAAGAAAGAGAAGTGTGATAAAGCCCCATGCAGGTGTCTCTGTCAGTTCCATGGTTCAGTCCATGGCATGGCCTCCTGAACAGCCAAACAGGCTGAGTAAATTACCTGCTAATTGGGAAAGTGTTGGATATTAAGCATTTCCCCTCTTATAATCTGTTTGGTTATCCTTTGTGCTTGTGGAGAGATAGCAGATTTTGATGCTTAGAGGAGTGATCCACAGCACCTGACATGTCTGGAAGGAGCAGGGTTCTCACTGTTCCTTCCAGCTGGATTCTTGGACCAGGAGGTTTTAGGACAGTCCTTCACTGACTTGAGCCACAGATCACATTCAGTTGTGACAGCCACTGTGCATGGAGGAGCACATGTACTGACAGCCACTAAGTGAGCTGGTATGGTTAGATTTAGGGTTGGTTAATTTTGTTTGCTTTTTAATTTCCTGTACGTCTCAAAACACTCAGCACTGGTATTTTTTATTCATTATAATTGTATTTTCCAGAATGGAAGTACAGCTGTTTTATCACCACTGTTAACCCAGCAATGGCTGAGTGAAGGACTTCTGGGCTAGATTAGCTGGGAAGCTGCTTTCTGAGCTGAGGAGAAGTATCTCCTGTCTGCAAGCTAGAATCCAGGAAAACCCTGGGATTCTTAGTGTAGCTGGTGGTAATTTATCTTTGGAATATTCCTAGTACAGCCATAGGAATTGAAAAATTATTTCTCTGCTTTATCTTCAAGCAAATCCCTGCTTTTTCTGAGCAGCACATTCTGAGGGATGTGTTATTTACTCCAAGGATGTTCCCCACAGCAGTTGCTAAAAACCTTCTGGAAAGCAGAAGCCTCAGGTCTAACAGGTAGGAAAACAAAGGAAACTCCAGACTTACCAACCATATCAAACAAAAAATCCTTTGTATCAGTGAAACAGCAGTGATTTTGTCCATCTTCACAGAAAAATTAATATTTATGGATTTTCTTTTTTAACAGTTGTCTAAAAAACTACCTGAATAGAGTTTAGCTTAAAATAGATTTAGCTGTAGGTATGAGATGATTATACCTGATCCTATCTTGTTTTTACAGGTGCATAGGCAGGAAATGTTCCAGAACAAACAAAATCAGGAAGTGTCATAGTACACAGAAATCCCAATAATTTTGGCATGCTTATGTCACAATATATAGAGTTAAGCCCCCCTTAAGGAATATAAAAATTATGTATTTTTTAATAATGAGCTGTGATGGTTGTGGAAATTACAAATTTGCATTAAAACCAGCAAATAGGGGTACTTCATTTTAAAAAGGGAGAATTCTCTATTTCTGTAGCTTTCACCAGATTAATTTTGAGATAATGCTACACATTGAAAGTTTTAGTCATTCTTTTGTGGGTGCTAGTCAAGGGGGTATAACTTGGAGTTGACTAAAGTTTTTGGCAGGCCCAGTGGTATTAACAGTTCCAAAAAAAGTAGTGTTGAGTTTACCATAGGGATATTCCAGCAAGTGTAGGATATAGAATTTCCCTGAACATTTGCTTTGGATGGCTCAGTGTTTGTTATGCCAGGTTGCTGGGTACTCCAGAAATCCAAAGCAGCTCAGGGGTAGATTCCACCCCAATTCTGACCTGCACCAGTGTTGGTAATTCCATGGGGTTGTGTCCCTTTTTTGGGGGGTGAATACAGCAGCACCTCTTGCTGCCAGAACCTTATGGAGCAGTGGAGCCCCTTGGGTGCTCCTTGACTCTTGAGCAGATTAGAAAGAGAAGTTTGTGTTTGTGGCAGCAAAGACTGGGCATGCACAGAGCAGTTCTTGTCTCTCAGCTCAGCCAGTTCACTTTCCTGATGGATCTTTGGGAGCAAAAGTGGCCTCCTACAGTAGAGCCTGCTCTGCTTTTGTACTTCTGCACTTTTACTCAAAACAGGGATATCCAAGCTTGAGTTTTCATTTTCAGTTTAAAAACTTTCAGGAAATTCAAGTAAACAGCATGAAAAATGTTAAGAGGGACTCTTTTGTTGGACACTGGCAAGTCTCTCAGGGTAAAGAGATTTTAACTACTCTTGCTGTTATTCAGAGAGGAATTGTCTGTGAACAGGCCCATAAAGAGCAGGAAAAGTCAGCTGAAATTCACAATGAGACTTTGTGAACTGGGTTTTGATCAGATCTCCTCTCATTTACCTTCTGAATGCGACCTTGTTTCCACTGTAATAGAATTGAGCTGTGACAAAGTGAAATTGAAATTCAGTTCTTGTGGCTGTGCTGAGCTTGGAACCACCAGATACTGAGTAGGGTTCATCTTTTTCTATTTTCACTTTAACACTTTTCTGGAAGAATTAAATGTGACTTTCTCTGCAAGGAGAAAACGACAGAGCTATTGATCAGGTGAATCCAACAAGCTGAATATAGAATGTGTGTGATCATTCCTTAATGGTGCAGCAGACATTTTTCTCTTTTAAAACCACTATAAAACTTACTGGGGCCTTTTCTAGATGCTAAAATTTGAACTAAATGGTGATGCTTCGACTATAAGGTCATCTCTACTATTGGGTTACATTCCTGCCATGGGAGAGTCTCTGCTGGTGGCCACCCTTGAAAAGAATGTCCAACCAATAGTTCATCTGCAGATTTAAACCACTGGCAAGTAGTTGTGTCATGACTTTGTCTTTAAGTTACCAAAAGTACCTTTTCTTGGGTGCTTTTTGCACTCCAGATCTCTAGATTAGTATTTCTAACTAAAAAAATCAGCCAACCTTTACCAAATGTTCAGTTCAAATGTCAGGGGTCTCTGGTCTTAAATTAGGAATCATTCAGATCAAGATGCTTATTGCTGTCTTTTCTTTTTCTTTGCTAGTGTAGCTTTTTCAGTACAGACATATGTTGTTCCCTAGTACTTTGTAATATAATTTTTATTTCTCTTTGGTCTTACTCTTATCCTCCATCTCAAATATCAGTACCTGAGCTGCTTTCCTACACTCTCCACCATGATTACATAGATGAAAATCTTTGCATTAAACCTTTTAGCTCTTTCCTCCTGTTGCATATTGTGCCTGTTCTACAGACAATGCAATCAGGGAGGCCAGACAGTCCAACAGGCCATTAAATGATTCAGAAAAAAAGCTAATGTTTTAATTACTCCTAAGTGAGTAAAAGGCCTTATTGGAGCAGAAGCTTCTATATACAATTAGTGCTGGATTATCAAAACCACGTTTGTTGTTCTGGAGCCATCTCCTTGTCTTTTTGTAAAGCTAGGTGGAGTACAAGTGAACCTTCCCAAGGAGGTGCTGACCTGTGAAGGTGTTGGCTCTGTGACTAACCCTCTGCAAACAGACTGATTAATTCGGAAAAACCACGACTGGCCAAGCCTTGCTTTGCTTTGTTTGCTGCTGCATAAAGACCAGGTAGCAGAGAGCACTGTAGGACTTCCCTGAAAGAGATGGAAAATGGTGTGCTTCTCTGAGTTTTTGAGGATTATTTAAAGAAGTATCCAGTGCTGTTGTTATGGAAGAATGGAACCCGTTCAGCTCATTCCCTTTGTGTACCAAGCAGATCAAGCCATGATACTTTGCACAGTACAATGGTATCATTCTTTATCCTGACTTTTGCCTAAGCTGCTGGTGGAGCAGAAGTTTCAGCCATTTCACTCTCAAATATGAAGTTCTAAACAGCTCAAGCAGTTTTGAAAATATCAGTAGGTGCTGGGTGGTATCTCTTGCCACCTGCATCTCTTTGAAATTCCAGCCTTGTGAATCCACTCCCACTCACATTTCAGCTCCCAAGAAGCTCTCTGATTCAAATCTTCCTCGTGGCTTGATTTACTTGTGTGCATCCCTTCAGTATTTGTTACCAAGCTGTCTGACCATTCCCAGAGGTTTAGGGATAGGGGGATTAAGCAGTGTGGCAGAATGGGCAGGGATTTTGTCTCTGTAGGTGATGTATGAAGTAGCCCAGCAGTGCAGGTAAGGGCTGCTGTTCTATCTGCCCTACTTCTCAATGTTTGCTTTTCCTCATGCCACTGTGAAATGTGTCAGTGTGTTTCCTGTTAATTTGGATATCAGAAGGGGAGATCTCTGGTCAGCAGGGAAGTTGGTTTTTAACTGTTTCATTTGCTTTGAACAAAGGAGGGTGGAAAAGGCAGGAGAAAATAAAGTACTTTAAAGGAGTCAAGTGTACAGCAATCCTTCCTCTGTGCTGTACAGTCACCATTTCCCAAAGGACAGCCCTCACTGACTCTTAATCAGTCTCAGTATCAACCTCAGGATCAATGCTGGAACAGGGTGAAAGGGATCTGCCAAGTCCCCTGGGCTTTCACTTAAGCTTTGAGGTCTTAGTGGCTTATCTGCTTTTGAAAAATGGATTTTAAACACCAAGTTAATTAGGTTCTTGAAAACTTTACTCTGAGTTGACAAAAGAAGTCAGAAAACACGTCCAGGCTCCCTGTAACATGTGCTGGTTTATCAGAGTGAGTCAACCAAGAGTGTGGTTAGTGACTCCAAGCTAATGTCATCTTTTGTGTCTTGGCTGTGACTAAATTCACATTGATGATGTCATGAATCCCATATTAATCCATTGTGTTAAATCATTCATTGTGTAGCTGGAAATCAGCTAAAGGGTACTAGGGTGCTGGAGGAATTCTGAATGTAGCACAAAAAAGCTGATGATATCTGCCTTCTAACATTGGTTTGTAAATCTGTGAAGAAAGTCTGACTGTTCAGTTCAATGTCTGGTGGCACTTCAGGTGTCTTCAGACATCCCAGTTCCTCTGCCTCTGGAGCAAGGGACAAGTCTCCTACAGGTGCTGTCAAATCTTAGACTGCAGTGAAGGTATTTTAAATATACCTGAAGGTCATCTGAAATGGCACTAGGCAGCTGTGTTTTGGTGCCATAAACCAGGTGAAGATACTCCTGTGGGCCAGGTTTGTTTTACTGAGAAACTGAAAGTGGTGCCAGGACCTTACCCAGGCAAGGCTGAGCACAGGGTACCTGCCTGCCTCGCCTGGCTGTTGCTGTGTGTTCCTGGTGCTGCTCTGCATCCTCAGCACATCCTGGCAAAGCCTGAGGAAGTGCTCTCTGAAGTTACAGCCAGAGGATGAGCTGAAAGCCAGAATTGATAAGAAGGACATATTTCAGCAAAACCACAAGTGCTAAAGCACAGTAAAATTGTGTGGGGTGGTTTAATAATTCTTTTTATGTGCTGTACAAGTGTGGGCTGTTAATATTCCCTTTACTTAGCCATGCTGCTAAATGCTTCCAGCCCATTTGATTTATACTGACCTTTCCCTCAAAGAACCACTTTTCTATCTGAGGCTCAGGAGTTCTGTTCAGATGGGAAATTTTATTAAAACATCCTGGCATGTGAGGACAGAATTCCAGAATGACAGAACCACCTCTGTCTTCTGCTTCCAGAGAGGCTTTGAGTAGTTAGTCCTTAATTTCTTTCTGTAATCTCTTGTTGCACTGTCCTTCCTGAGGAGGATTTAGGGATGACAGACACGGGACAGTGAAATTGCTGATCTGTTGCAAAAGCAGGAGCTGGAATGAGAGAGCTTTAACATCCCTCATGAGAGGACAAACTTGTCTGCAGGCAACAGTTTGCCTTTCTGAAATGTATGACTGGAACATTGCAGCATGCTATGAATAGCTTTCTTTTAGTTCTTGTTAGTTATCCTGCCCTTGCAATTCAAAGAAGGTATCCATTGTTTCAAAACATCACACCAAAGCTGCATCTGTCTCCATGCTTTAGTCTTACATGACTGAAATGCTTTGTGGGTGATCAGTGCTTAAATTACATCGATGGTGCAGGAGGCTCAGTACCTACTGAAGCTATGGAACAGTGAATTACTGACGTGGAATTTTGAATATGTTGAAGGAAACAATGTGGTTTTGTTGTTGTTTGCTTAAGAGATGACAGGATGAAAATTGAGGAATAAGGTACTAAATGGAACATTCCCTGTTAACTCCATTGTGGAACAGCAGAAGGCCATGGCATTAACCTTTGGGTTATTAATATGTTGATGGAGGGAAGGATTAAGAAAAGGGCAGATTGTAGGACACAAATGGGACAAAGGCCAGAGGCAAATAATTTTGTATTGACTCCAGTTCTAAAAAATAGATTCAAGGCAGAAATTAGAACATTTTCAAAGATGATTATGTAGTCAAATGCTGTCACTTTCCAAGTGAGATTATTCCTCTGCTCTGGGACTGGGGAAGCAGGTGTTTGAACTGTTAGTATAATTAAGAGTCAAGTAAAATAAATGTAAATTCAAGGCTGGTGCTTTACTGCAGTGATATGTATTATCTCAGAGCACATGGAAAGTAAAGGCAGATAAATGTATTGAATCTTCATTCCATAATGTCACACGTGTTCCCCTGTGACTGATAAAAGGTTTGCCTCCTACTTCCCCTTACCCTGCTACCACTGTAATTGAATTGGATGTTACTTCTGAGCAGCAGTCCTGTGTGCCTCACCTTGGAGGATTAGGAAATGTTTTCCTCCGTTCCACAGTCCATTTTCTCCTGGTTATGGATGTCCCTATGGAAGGTGCTGAGAGCTCAGATCAGGAATGGATCATGATGGGGAAAAACTGAGGAGTAATCCTGATGCTTCTGCAAGAAACATTGTAGTTGTGTTGAAAATTGGATTAAAATGTCAAAAGATCATCTGAAGGGGTCAACTTTTATCTCATTAAAGTGATACTTTGGCTTTTGACACCAGTGGGAAGTCAGGGATTGCTCCCTGGCAGTAAGTGGTGCTTGGAAAGCTGCACAGCAGGGTATGAACCCTTGTCCTAATCCTGATTTAGTGTGACTTGGGTGAGGTGTTTCATTTCTCTCTGCTTCCCTGTCCTGTAGCTTAAACTAAATTATGTGTTTCAGAGGATTTGAGTTAAACAGCTGGTAATTTTTAAAGCACTTAGAGAATTATAAGTTCTGTCTGTTGTTATGGTTTAATGCCTCATACCTGGAAAGTACAGCTGAAAATGGAGAATTTCTTACTGGGCACCCAGGTGAGGAACACAGTGTGAGGTGACCTTCACTGAGATTCAGGGCTGGTTGTTTTTCTCTCCCCTGCTCAAAACCAGCAGCACTGGCCAGGCAGTGAAGATCTGTGTGATTCCAGCCGCTGAAAGCAGCAGCATAAATCAGGGCTGTGTTGGATGCAGCAGCCTGGTAGGCACGTGTCTGTCTGGAGTGTCCCATGGCCCATCACCAGACTGGGGGCCACTTAATCAGGTCACCAGGGGGTCTTGCACAGCCCTCAGTGCAACTCCTGCCTGTGGAGCCTCGGGCTGTGGCTTGGCAGTCAGTGGCAACCACTACACTGCTCAATTCCAAGGTCATTCAGAGGGGGTTGCCCATAAAATAGACTTTTAAGTAGTGTTTATACTTGATTTGGTGTTTTGTGATCAACATATGCACTTAGAACTTTTTTTTCTGGGGGGGGTCTCCTTGTGACTTTTTAGTATCATGTGGTGCTTTTGGGGAGTGGAATGAGGAAAATATGTGAGTCTTTCTATGTTGTGAAAAAACCAAGTTGGTTAATGGTTATTGATGGATAGCAAATGCCCTGTGATTTATGACAGAACAAGTCAGCAGAGCGTGGAGTCTTGCAAAACACAGGAGGCACCTTGAGTAAGCTCAAAGCCTGCACAGGTTGGCAAGCTGCTGGAGTACAGATAATCCCAGTTAAATATCATTAATTGTTATCCTTATGTATATGTCTTCCATTGCTCAGGATCATGTTGCAGTTGTCATCTGGTGGTGATTAGAAACATGCTGGCATCCCTACAGGTGCAGCATATCTCCTAGGAAAAGGTGGTGTCCTTAGTGCCAAGCAATTTGTACTAATGTGTAATTGCCTCATTATTTATTGCAATGTACAGAATACCACCCACTATTTATGGAATACTGCTTAGTCATGTACTGACCAGTTGACAGTCATGTTATTGAACCGGTTTGGGCATTAAAAAAGTTTCTCAGAGCACTTGCTTTTGTCATAAAATTTTGTGTGAAAGGTAGAAAACCCCTTCAGATTGAATAAAAGCCCAGGACACACAGAAGGTTTTAAATCACCCCTTAGGCTCCGTTCAAGAGCATCTCTGATCATTTGTAATGGGGATTTTACATCTTAAAACTGTAGTGTGGTTGCAGCTTGGGTGAAAACTGCTTCTGTGTGCTGGACACTCGTCCTGCTCCATTGTCAGGATGCATTCAAGTGCTTTCCCACCTGGGGTTCACCTGTGCCTCTCTCTGAGCAGGGAAGGGCTGTGCTGAGCTGGGATTTCCCTGCTGGAAGTCACATCACATCATGGTCCTTTCAATCTTCCTCCTGTCCTTCATCTCCTGGTGTTGGCTGCATGGGCACCACGAGCTTTGCTCATGTGCTGAGCTGACTCTGAGTAGGTTTTACGGGTGCCAGGTCCTGGTGGTTGGGTCGGGAATGGGATGATCCATGAGCCAGGGCTCTGGCCAGGAGAATTCCCATCTCCTTCTTGGTGCTTTCCACCGGAGATCCCAGGGCTGTGCTGTCCCCTCCAGCTGTAGGTGACTGAATGAAGCTGTGTGGGCCTGGCTGTCCCTGTATCTCTTCCCAAAAACACTGGAGCCTTTGTCTCTGGCCTCACCGTGCCCCTGCCATGACAGAGGCTCTCTGTGCTCTCCTGCCAGCGCTGCGCCGGCTTCAGGGGGCTTTTCTTCAGCTGCTCTTTGTCTGGGGTGTTTATTGTGCTGCTGCAGAGTGTGTGTGTGTTTGGGGGGGAGAGGAGGGGCTCCTGTTTGTGTGGGCTTTATAAACCCAGTGCATTCTTCAAAAGAGATGCTGAGCAAACGGGGTGGTGTTAATGTTAACCCTTCCATGCCCTGGTCTGCTGTGGCAAGGACAAGGCTGTGAGAGGGTGGTGAGGTTGCTGTGTAAGGCAGGGAGTCTGCCCCCCTTTGCTCCTAATGCTCTTTGATTTTATGTGGATGCTGCACGTGTGTGTCAGCAGAGAGCCTCCCGAATGTGGGGAGATGGAATTCATTCTAGGATTTCCCCCCGAGTCCTTCTGGAAGTTGTTTTTATTGCAAACACTGGCTCACTAGCCCTTTCTGTTTGCATATCTTGCTCTTGCATCCTGTTTATGTGGCTCCATTGGACAAGATCTCCTCATTGTGCCCTATCCCCACACTTTATGGTCCTGTCCTTTAGAGCTTTTTCTTTTGCATAAGGTCCTGAATTTTCAGGAGGATTTTCTTAAGTTCAGGGTGTTTTCAGTTACAGTGCCATGTCATACCTGCCCTTTGAACCAGCTTCTTTTCTTCAACTAGCTTGTTACAACTTCCATGGTTCAGATGGCTCTTATTGTTTCTTCAGTGCCTGGGGTCCTGTATTTCAAGAGAGCTTTGAAAGATGAAAATCAGCAACTCATAAACTTCATTTCCCTTGTAGTCACATAATGCTTTGCATTGTTGGTTGGTGGGGAAAAAACCCAACCAACAACTGAACAGAACAGCATCAACTCTCTAAGCTCCTTTTGCTCTTCTTCCATAAGAGGATGGGAATTTAGAACATGGAAAATCTCTCATCCATCTCTGCAAGAAGCTGCAGCAACACAATTGTCTTAGTGTTGGAAGTGCCAGAAGAGTTTTATATTTCACTGAATCTGTACTCAGCATAAATGTTTCAGTCCTTCTTTTGTGATGATCTGCTTGAGTATAATGCAAATAGTTTTGTGTGTGTGATAAAAATGCATTTTTATTTTTTCTTAAGTTACTTAACATTTCCTCAGAAATTATTAGGATTAGATCCAGCATTTTACAAAGTAGTGTGAAGAATTTTCACTTTCAAATAATTAATATCCTTATATCTTTACATCAATACAATTAATAAGGGGTTGTAGCTCATGTATTGCAGCATTTACATATTATATTACCACACTGGGAAAAAGTTTACCAGGCTGTGTTCCTTTGCAGGGGATGGGAAAGGAAGAAATGCAGAATAATAGAAGCCTTTGAAACATGAATCCACACAGTCAGTCATGACTAAACCTATTCAAACACTCAGGTGTTTTTTTCCAGGGCTGCTCTAGGCTCCAGCATTGTTGTGAAACTTGTTTTCTTCATGCACTAACTCCAATTTGCTTCATCCCTTGTTCCTCAAGGAGCAGTTTCGGCTGCGAAGCGCACGGGGATCCCAGCGCCCCGGGAATTGTCCTCATCCGTGTCCAGGGAGAGAGCTGTGCTGCGTGCTCAGGCCAACACCAGGAAAACACAGCCCAGCCCCACCTCTTCTGGTGCACCAACTCCTACCAAACACGTGCGCCCCACCAGCAAGTCCAAGCAAGAGAATGAAACTGGTGACAAGGCTGTTCTGGAATCTCAGGTTAAAGAGCTCCTGGCAGAAGCAAAGACAAAAGATTCAGAAATTACCAAACTTCGTTGTGAGTTGAAGAAATGCAAGGAGAAAGGGTCACTCAATGCTGAAGGAATGAGGGCTTCCAACCAAAA
The DNA here is from genome assembly GCF_022539315.1 of Serinus canaria. NCBI lineage: Eukaryota > Metazoa > Chordata > Aves > Passeriformes > Fringillidae > Serinus > Serinus canaria. The sequence goes on along the minus strand of NC_066332.1, from coordinate 3,591,284 downwards.
TTTAGAAACAGTTTCGCCTGTTGACATAGATCCATTAATAAGGACCCTCCAGGAGAAAAACAGGACTTTCCAAAAAGAGCTTGCTAGCCTGGGAGAAGAAAACCGTGCTTTGAAAGAGAAATTGCTTTACCTGGAGAACTCCCCTCTCTCAGACACAACCACAAGCAGTGGAGGCGACAGCAGCCTCCCAACCCCAACTACCCAGGAGTCGAGTTTTGGGAGCCCATCCAAGAGTGTGTCCAGGGGTGAAGCAGAGGAGCACAGGCAGCACCTGAACGGGGCTGCCCTGCGCAATTCCGGCTCCTCCAGCAGCGATGTCACCAAGGCCTCCCTGTCACCTGATGCATCTGACTTCGAGCACATTGCAGATGTGCCTTCCAGGCCAGCATCTGCCAGCAGCAACCACTTCAAAGGCTCCAAGTGCTCCACTGCAGGAAGTTCTCCAAACAATATTAGCGACCTCTCTGTGGCATCTCTTACAGAGAGAATACAAAAGATGGAGGAGAATCACCACAGCACAGCAGAAGAGCTGCAGGCCACTTTGCAGGAGCTGTCAGATCAGCAGCAAATGGTGCAGGAGCTGACAACAGAAAATGAGAAGCTGGTGGAAGAGAAAGCTCTCCTGGAGACTTCCTTCCGTCAGCACAGAGACAGAGCCGAGCAGCTGAGCCAGGAAAATGAGAAGCTCATGACTCTCCTCCAAGAGCGATCCAAGAATGAAGCTCAAGAGGAGAAGGTCCTTGAACTGGAACAGAAATGTGCAGAAGTTCTTGAAAAAGCACAATTTGAAAGAGAGAAATTGCTCAACATTCAGCAGCAGTTAACCAGCAGCCTGCGAAGCTTAGAAAGGGAGCATCAGGATGCCCAGCAGGTGATAAAAAGCCTGAGAGAAGAAAATGAGAAGCTGCTTAAACTTCTAGAGGTGGAGCAGCAGAGCAACAGCACAGTGACAAAAAGTCTGGAGGACTGTAAAATTGCCTTGGAAGGTCTGAAAATTGAGAATGGCTCTCTCAAAACTCAGCTGGAGAATGAGAAACAAAAGGCTGCAGAAATCAACGTGATGGGCTGCACCTCTGACAACTCTGAGGTGCAGGAGATGCTCAAAGTAGCCCATGCAGAAAAGGCCCAGTTAGAAGCCTCTTGCACTGAGCTGAAACAAGAGCTGCTGAAGGCAAACAGTGAACTGAAGCACATTCAGGGTCTGCTGTCTAAGGTAAAACAGCTCTAAAATAAAGTGGTTGTTTCTGTCCTTTCACAAATAGGTTGGTCTTTACATTGACTGTAAGTTTCCAGGATTTAAATTGTATGATTATCTCTTAGTAGAAGCTGGAATTATATGATATTGTCTCAGTTTCTGCTGCTTTACACATATTTTCTCAGAAATAACTGTTGGCATATCTGTATTTATAAATTCCTGACTATTTTTTCCTAATACCTTCTGTAGAATTTGCTCTTTCAGTAGATAGAATTCTGTCTATCAGAATTGGAGCAGAGAGCAGATCAATAAAAAAGCAGTTTGATATGGTGTTAACAAATAGTGTAAATCACTTGCTAATCAGATGAAGAGAATGGCATAATTAGTTAGCTGTGAATATTAAATTCTGAGTAATGAATCCCAATTAATTAGCAGTGAAGTATAGGTGTCATTGGTCATGAGAACACAAGGACATGAATTAATGCTCAGGGAAGCTGATGGGGCAGCAACAAGTCACAGCAAAGTCAAGCTCCAGATGAGATAATTTTCATAAAATAAATATTTAAAAAAAAAAAAGCTCTGTTTTGGGTTAGGCAAAGTAACATTAAAAAAAATATTTTTAGAACAATTTACCTCATTTGTGAGTTCATAGCTTTGCTCCAAACAAGGTTAAGCAAGTTAGTGTCCCTGTTTTCTGTGTGATCCTGGCTGTTCAGAGGAGCTGCCATCATTCAGCAAGCGTTAATAAAGCACAAGCAGTGATTATGTCCCAGTGCTGCAGAAGGAGTGAAAGTGTGCAGTCTTTCCTGTATGGGGAAGGGAGCATGAGAAGAATGATAAAATTGGCTGCAGAGGAAGAGAGCCTTGCCAAAAAGCACCTCCATGGTTTGAGTGATTTAGAAAATCCAGATGTCCTTTCAGCTAAAATAGGTGACCACAGCAAATGGAGTTAGTAGAGGAAGCTTTCTTCCACTTTTCCCAAGTGCTTTCTGGAGCTGCAGATCGTGAAGAATAAATGAAAAACTGCTGAGTGCTCAGACTCTCTACCAAACTTTTTATTGCTTGGTTTGGAAACCACAGATTTCCCTCTTTTTACTCTTCCCTTCCCTGGAATTAAGCTGTTTTGAATCATTGGCTATTTGTGACACCCAAACAAGACCACAGACTTCTGTAAGGCTGCCCTGCAGTGAGGCTGTGCCAGTGCTGCTCACTGAATTGGCAGCCTGCACCTTTTCCATAGCTCGTTCCTAGTCAGAGAGCTCCCCCCAAACCTGGAAGCATTGATCAGTGGGCTGAGCCAGCAAACTGAAGTGCAGCAGATTCCCCCTTCAGCAATTCCAGATGTCCCATATTCAGAAATACAGTTATCTGCAGTAGCTGGCTCTGCTCTGTGTGTTTTCACAGCCCATTGAAAATGCACATGGTAGAAGCAGCAAATTGTTAATGTGGATGAACTGATCATCAGCCTGGCCCTAAGGCAGTGATATCACTTTCATAATGTTCTACAGAAATAGAAGTGGAGATTTCCGGGAAGATAATTCCTCTCCCTTCATTAACTGCAGAGACTGGTTTGGAATTGTGGTCATCATATAGAAAATTTCATTTCCTTTGCAGCATCTTGTATTATCTTTTTTGCCAGGAAAGCAAACTGACATTCATCTCACTTCTCTGCTTTCTGAGACTCTCATTTTCATTGAAAACTGGGTATACACAATGCTTAAATCCACAAGTAAATCTCTAATGAGTGAGATCTCCTAAGAAATAAGGACAAACTTGCACCTTTTTTCTTCCCTCCCAGGCTGAGAATGAGTATGGTCAGCTGAAGGAGGTGTGTGACCGACAGGCTGAGCAACTGAGCAGAACCAGCCAGAAGCTGCAGGAGAAGACATCAGAGAATGAAGCAGATATCAAAAACCTGAAGGAGACCATTTTTGAGTTGGAAGACCAGGTGGAACAGCATCGTGCTATAAAACTCCACAATAACCAGCTCATCAGTGACCTAGAAAGTAGGTGGAGCTGGAAAAGGGGACTGAAGTGAGCTAATTTGGGGGGCTCAGTTAGGGCTGCAATGGGGAGGAGAAGGAGGTTTGATCTTTACAAATATTCCAGTTTTGGATATTCCCTTCTGTTCATGCATTGAAGTACTATTTTAACAGAGAGTGCTGTAGATGGGACACTAGAGACAGTCTCCAAGCCTCATTCTTCAGTGAAGGAAGTATTACCTGTTCCAGAAATTGGAATTACTGGATTTCTATTTAAGAGTTTTTAGGGCAGAGCACTGGGAAGAGCAGTGGAGTCGAGGTTGCTGAGGATGGGGAGCTGCCACCTGGTGGAACCAGTGTCTGTTCCTCACATCAGTGATCCCTCAGGATCTGTGTGCTGAGCAAGTGAATCCATGTGGGATTGCTTAAATTTGTCTGGTTTAATACCTGAAAATAACAACATATTTTAGAGATGTTTGAGTACCAGATCTACTGTTGGTTCCATTCCTGATCATTGACAGTGTCTTCATTCAGTTTAGTCTATTTTGGTGGCATTACCAGAAGCAAAACCAAATCAGCTGCTCTGCCCTCCCATTCTCACTTTCACTGTTACCCTTATGTGTTTAATAATCTTTTCATGTCTTTTATCATTCCTAGGTAAAGCAATGAAGCTGGAAGAACAAAAACAAGATACAGAGAGGCAGCTGAAAGCTCTGACTAAGCAGATGAAGGTAAGGTTTAAGCTCCAAGACAAAACTAAGCTGAGTTTTTATTGCAATACTGGCATTGTGTTTTCCTAGAACAAGAGCAGAAATTCTTTCTGAACCTTGAAGTCTTCATTTTCTTCACTTTGGACTTCTTGGCAATATTGGAGTGGAAAGTTTAGCATGAGTTTCTTTGGCAATAATTTTGGTAGTGTAAAGAGTCAAGTGTTCAGTTTGACCCAGCACCACCTTAAAACTGGGGAGAAAATCCTGGTTGCTTGTGATCACTGCAATAGAGATCAATAACTGAGTGCTGAGCTCAAGTGGGTTCATTTTTACAGCAGTTTGGGGTTCTCGTTGCTCTTTGCAGGAGGACACAGAGGAGTGGAGGCGTTTCCAGGCTGACCTGCAGACTGCAGTGGTTGTAGCCAATGACATTAAGTGTGAAGCTCAGCAGGAGCTCCGTGTGGTGAAGAGAAAGCTGCAGGAGGAGGAGGAGAAGAGTGCCAGACTGCAGAAGGAGCTGGATGAAGTGAAGGGCAGCAACAGGTTGGTTGTTCACTATTTACCAAGGCCAAGACTTGCTCTGTGTGCCTGCTAACACGCATGCAAACAGTGCTTTGTCAGTAACTATTTGCTGGCTTGGATGTGCATCTTGTCTGTTTGTAACTCTTCTGGCAGATTTTGTTGTCTCTTATTCTAAGATGTTTCTGTTCTTTTTCTTTTTGGCAGTCTAGTTCTGTCAACTAAGCCATGAAGGTTTTAATCAGCAAATATTAAGTAGTAACAATTGCCAATATCCTCTGATAGCTTTGCTCTCAAAATGGTGATGCCTTTATAACTCTGTGCAGCTGTATTAAACCATCTGTGGAAAGATTGATTGGGTACTCCAGATACTCCAAAAGAGAACTTCTTAACCTGAGGGAAGTCAATGAAGAAAGACAAAGTAACACAAGCAGTCATCTGTTCATCAGAAATATGTGTAAATTAATTTTACTCCTCTAGATTTTGCCTTTTAATCTCTCTCCTGGTAAATTCATGGCCATTGGCAGAATGGCCACAGGAATAGGGGTAATCCTGTCATTTCTTTCAGGTGAAGTAACAGTCCTGCTCTGCATTGCACTTATTTGCTCACTGTTTTCCATTCAGGAGTTTCCACAGCAGCTGTACAGGAGATGGGACTAAAAATATGGGAGAGGTTTATTGTGGAGGTGTAGGGATCAGAATTCCTGGATTGAGCAAACAGAAAAACTTCTTTTCAGAAAATAAAGGAATGTTTTTAGGCTCCAGTTTCATTAACAGAATCCCAAGTGAATGCAAAGAAAAGCTGTTACAGACCATGTACTCAGACAAAATGATTACCAGACAGTACTTAAGGTTCTGGGCTCTGTTTCCATTTCTAATTTCTTCTTAATGAAATTTCTCTTGTTGAAAGCAGGTTTCCTATATGAGGGTGGGGAATCATATTCTTATAGCTTTCCCTCTGTATTATTTTGGCTTTTAAGATATATTTGATAGTACTTCAAATGAATAGAAGATGACCTGCTAATTTGCAAACTGAAATATTTATCTTTCATCTATAAGGAACATGATCGGCTCTTTGGTATAAGAAGCCTGAGCTGCAAATATTCCTTTTTAAATTGGAACCCCAGAATCCATACAGCTGTAGTTCCAGGAGGAACTGTTCAGACATGTATTTAATGAAGTCAGTTTTGGCTTTTGTGTCTCCCTCTGTGTCACACACACATGGATGTGTCTGTCTCTGTGTCATGTTGACTCTGTGTAGCTTGCTTTGAGTATTTCCTTGTTCATGGAGCCAGATGTGCTGTCTGCAGTGGGCAATATTGATTCTGTTTCAAAGGCAGGTAACAAAACCAAATTTTGCATCTGTCAGGATAATTAATTTGACTCTCAGAGTGTGCAAAATGTCTGAACTGAGTGGTATGGGGAACATAATGAAGCCTGTGGAAGTCCCTGTCTAAACAAACCAGTGATCAGCAGCTAAACACTGCAACTTTAAAGCTCTACTGACCTATGAAACTAATTCCTGAAGCTGCCAGAGCTCCTGCTGAGAGCCAGTTCTACACTTCAGATATTTTTCCATTCCTGATGTCTCTGTCTGCCCCAGCACCTCAGCTTCTTTCACCCAGGAAGTTCTGGGGGTATTCTCATCATCACTTTGTCAGCTTTCACAAATGCCACTGCTCAGAATCAGCAGCGGATTCTGGTGCCTGTGGTGATTCTGATGTGTGCTCAGCACTGGTGGAAGCAGTTTGTAGCATGATACTTTAACAGAGCCTATAAAGTATTCCTCATGTTTGCTAATGCTGAGCAGCTGCATGCTCAGCTGAATGTCTGACGGTCCCTAGTGAAAGTTTCTTGTCTGATTTTTAAGCTCTTATTGGAAAATGTACCTTCCAAAGAGCTTGCTACTCAAAGGTTTTTGGCAAAATCTCAGCCATCTCTTGAGGGTCATTAGACTCCACCTCATAAATTCATCTTGAAGCCAATTTATCTCCTACGACATCCTGCCATTTTAATGTTTGCCTGTGGCTGCCTGAGTTCCTGCCTCCAAGTTTGATTTCACCGTCACGTTCTTCTAATCAGACAAAAAGTCATTTTTGGTTTAGGAACAGCCCAAGAACTTGCAGAAAAAATCCTGATGAGGTCATCAGAGTTCAACTGAATGAAGGTAAGAGCCTCCCAAGGGCATCTTTAACACAGATTAAATGTCTAATTCTATGACTGAGAATGTTGGGGGGGAGGTTGGACAAGCATCAACCAAATGGAATAAGGGAAAAAGGAGTTAACATGTCCCAAGTTAGTACTGGTTGAAGCTAAAAATTGATTAACCCGTGCTTCAGGCAGTCTTCTATGATATTTTACACCCTAATTAATGTTATTTCTCTGCAGTAAAATGCAGAAGCTGACAGTCCACTGTTGTGTAGCTGTCTCCTCACAGATAGTGGAAATGGAAGTTAACCTCCAAGGATGGAGACTATTTTTCTAGACCAGACAGGATAAGATCCTGAATAAAACTTTCAAGGTTTTGCTTTGACTCTGGCTTCAAACTGTTAAAATTATTTTTGGCACTAAAGCATTTTGTGCCTCAAACTAAGAACATGAAGGGAATACAGTTGGGCCAGGAGTAGTACTTAGAGAAATTAAATCCGTAATTAAATGAGCGACTTCGTAGAATAATAGAAAAATTAACCAGATCTTCAAACGGAAGCCTAAACTGAAGGTTGTGATGCATCCCACTAATTTGCTTCTGTTTTTCCTCCTAAAGTCTCCAATGCCACAGCATGGCAGTGTCACATGCTTTTCTCCTGGAAATGAGCTTGTAGTCTGTGTATTAAACCCTGCTGTCAGTCTGTATGTGCTGATGTGCTGCTCATTTGTGCCTGTGTTTGCAGCTGTTCTGTCTCACAGAGGTTTGAGAGTTCACTCTGCTCTCACAGCAAGCAAAGGAGGATGGCAGAGCAGGGCTCTCAAAGCAGTGTTTTTTGCTCCTCAGAGTTGTTTGGTGTGGGGGTTTGGGTTTGTTGGGGAGTTCCTGGTGGGTTTTTTTATGTTGGATGAGGTTATTCCATCCCCTCTAGTGCAAGAACCCTGAAACTCTGGCTGAGGTAGAGCAGCTCAGCTGCCTGGATGGGTCTGTGTACCCCCTTTGGATGAATAGTCTGAAATGAGAGAGGAGAGGAAGGCCAGAAACCACCCCTGTCCTACACTGATTCCCTGGGTGTAAATAATTAATTTCTTCCCATCTGAGCAACACAGATTTATTCTGTGTTTTGTACTGTTGTTGCTCACCACGTCTCAAAGCCAAATTAGGTGGAGTACTAAGGTGCTCCTTTACCTGTCCCAGCCACCCCACTGGTTTTTCTGTGGCTCTCCCTAATTTAGAGATGATGGGATGATGAAAAATAGAGAGCTGTACCTCAGGGTGGGTATGGTGTGGCTTTCCATAACCTCCCCAACTGCTGTGTCTCTCCACAGGTGCCTGATCTCTGCCAGCTAACACAGCCCTGAAAGGAGGCACAACCAGGCCTGTGAGACACTGCTGGACTTGCCTTCAACTCCCAGCTGGAAAAGGGAAGTTTCAATACAAGAAAGCACCTCTGGTTTTTTTATTACCCTGCAAAATTCAAGTGTATTGCAAAGTGTGAATGCTCAGGTCCACCTCTTCCCCATGGGCAAGAGCCTCTCTCTTTGTTTCAGAAGGCTTCTCTCTTCAGAAGAGACCAGGAGGCAGAAGAAGTTCTGAATTACTCTAAAGCCAGCTAAGCCATAAGAAGTAATCACAGAGATTTGGGGATCTGAAATAACTGAGAGCTTTTTTTTTGGAGGGATGGGGCTGTTTTCCTCAAAACAGGAATACAAACATGCCATTTTAACCTTAAGCAAAAATTAAACTGAATGTGTATGTCTGATTTGTAAAATTTAATGGCATATACATAAATTCTCCATGTAATATTATATTCTATGATCTATCTCTGTGTGTCTAAACACGGATTTACTCAGTCATTCTCAGCTGCTCTGCTGGTTTGATTTCCACCCCTGCACTGACGAGGCACTCACCACTGGGTGGCACGGCCGACCCGGTGCTGCTGGGAAGGGACAACCACGGAGCGTGTCCTGCTGTGACCTTCCCGGGGAAAGTTCCCTGTGAGGTTTGTCCTCCTGGAAGAACTGCAGATGGAGAGAGAAGAAGGAAAAGAAACGAACATATCAAGCCCCTTGTAAACACCCTCTCAGTAAGGAGTTGTTCTCATGCCTTTAACTCAGGTGAAGTGTTTGATGATCAGGGAGAACTTGAAGTTCAGCTCTGCAGCTGGAGACACCTGGAGAAGAGCTTTCCATGGATGCTGAGGAAAAACTCAGAGATCACCATCTCTACCAGGAGATTCTCACTCTTTGTTCCAGGACTGGAATTCTGTGGTTTGGCTATGGGATTTCTGTCCTTTTCTTCTGGATGTGAAGACCTAGCAAGGGCCTGGTGTGGGAGCAGGCTGAGCTAGTGGAGAATTCCACAGGATGTCCTGGCTTTGGCATGGCCCCACCTTTGTGCCGTGCTGCTGGAGTGTTTGCCTATATGCACACTTGTGTTGCCTTTCTCTGCTGTGCTGGCAGCTGTTGAATGTTGGTTTTTATGTTTTAGAAATATACATTGAAGTGCCAAATAAATGTTTTAAGTGTTTGGAATTCTCTGCTGCCTGCCTTTGGCCTCTCTTCTATTCTGTGCAGCAGTAGCTGTGTGTCTCTTCTTTGTGTGCCTTGGAGTTCAGGAGGAGTCACAATGACAGGAACTGTGTCAAAGATGAGACTGGGGAGTCATTATTTCTGATAATGTGGTCCTGTGGTCTTAGGGCTCCTGTAACAGTCATCAGAGCAGTTTAGAAATTTTACAAACATGAGAAGGCTGAGTTTGCCAAAAATCTGAACGTCAAGCCCTGAAAGACTTGCACCTTGTTGTCAGTCAGTTGTCACATATTTCAAACTTAGAAAACAAGGAGACTCACTCTTGCTGTTAGAGAAAAGCTCTCTGCATCTATTTCTCTCACCAGTGAATGAATGAAACTCAGCAGTGGTTTTGTGAAAGGGACTGCACGTTTTAATTCCTTTGTGGCTCCAGTGCTCTGCTTCCTCCTGGAGCTGCTCCACTTCAGCCAGCTGCACGTGCAGCATTTTTCTGTGTGAACCATTCATTCTTGTTTCCAGGAAAGCATACTGCACTTGCTGACATTTTGTTCAAATCCCTCATTTTTGTAGCAGAGCTTGTGTAGTCTCTTGGATGGCATGAGATGTACTAAGCTGAAGAAATTCTGTGCATGAGGAGGAGTCATTTTTGGTTTGAAGTTATGGTTTATCACTAATCTTTCTAGTTTGTGTTCTCTACTGTCCTCCTGAATTAGCTCCTGGAAGTTAAGCTCTTGCTGTTCTGCTTCTCTCTTAAGAAGCCCATCTCTGTACACACACATGCATCTCCCTATCATACAGATTTTTCTTTTTAAGGTTAAGTGCTCACCAGTTTAATTTCTCCATAGCTTTTTGGCTGGCATATGTTGTTTTAGTTGAAGCAAGTGGCTCTCAGGACTGTTTTTCTTACCTTTTATGCCAAGGTTTGCAGCAAGGGAGGCCTTGATTTTCTCTTGTGATTGTGTTTAATCAAGGAGATTGTTTCAGGCTGCCTATTACAAATATACAGATGGAAGATTACAGGAAGCTTCCTTAAAAAAAAGGGAAACTGGTGGTAACTGCAGCACTTGAATCCTCATAATGACAGAATAATGAATTCTCAACTGGCTCTTCTATGGCACAGGGGCTGGTCTAGTTACTCTATTTAACATGTTTGCATCCTTCTGCAGTCAAAGGCCAGACTGAAAGTGTAATAGATTGCACTGGGTGGTTTGGGGTCTTGAGGCAGAAGTTTATCCTTCCTCCATACTTTGCAGGACTCTTTTAGCTTTTGTGGTTTGTGTAGCTCAGGTGCAGATTCTGTCATGTGCTGATTTGTTGTTCATGCTTTATGAACCACAGAACAAGAAGTCAAGGCTGGAACTTAAGGCTAGCAAAACACTGGCTCCCTCAGAGCCCAGTGAATCTCATCCAATCTGCCTTTCCTCCTTATTGGATTAAAGGAGAATGGAACTGAAATGGCTTTTTCTCCAGCCATCTGCCTCTGCAGGCTCCCCTGGCACACAAGGAGCTTGAATGAATTAAAGAAATAGCAAAGTCTGCTTAAAGACAGCACCTCCTTAAGCCCTGCCAGAAATAGAAACTTGAGTCACCCTTATTCTCTTATTCACTGACACCCTTTAGCCTTTTTCATTTTCTGATGGCTAAAGGGAAAGGCTCTGACTTCTATTTTTGGCTCACAGAAGTTGTTCAACCCCACAGGCACTGTCTGGATGGAGTCCTTCAGGCACCTTATGAAATAATTTCTGGTTTTGTGTTCATGTAGCTCTTGGTGTGTATCAAACACTGTAAATACAGGGAGGAGTGGTGATAGCTCAGGACCTGCTGCTCAGCAGCTCATGTGCAGGTTCTGAGCAGGTGGGAGAGGTACAAATAATCTCTTTTTACATTGCTAGACTTTATTGGCTTGCAGCTTTCCTAAACTAAAGCTAGATAATTGCACTCCAAATCTACCTGAGAAATACAGGTAAGTCACTGAGCAATATCATGTAAAATACTTGACTAGAAGCAACTTTCACTGGATTATATTTGATGTTTAACACAGCTCTGAGTCTTCCTGTATGAACTCCTGTAAGTCCAGCACCTGATCTTGACTTCAGAATTTCTTTTCAAAGGAGTAACTTCTTTATCCTTCCTGTTAAAATATGAAACATTTTCTATTTGCTTTGTCTGTCTTCATTCTAGCCATTGGATTTTGGCCTTCCTGTGTCTGCTAGGATGAAGCACTTAAGAGTTTATTCCCTGTATAAGTGCTTATGAATTGTGATTGAGGGTTCGTCTATTTAGCAGATGTCTCAGTTGATAAGTTTTAAGTGTTGAGTTTTTACTCTGAAGTGTATTTGTCTTTTGGTTATTTCCTCACTATAAACTGAGAGCCAAAGTAGCCCCTTGGCACCTCTGCTGTATTGAAAGCCCATCTTCAGGTAATTATTGATAATTATTAGAAGACTCATCAAACTGCTTTTTTTTTTTCCTATGAAAATCCCCCTTCTTGTGTGAGGCTTGGGAATGGGGATGAAATGGTTAACAATGCAAAAAAGTTTGTTAGACTCAGTGATTTAGTGTTTGCCAGGCACTGCAAGAAAAGGACCTGAATACTCTTAGAGTGGTCCATATTCTGGGCAATGCATTAAACCTGCTCATTGTTGGATCTACCTCACTATCAATGAAGACCTTTAATCTGTGCCTGCACTTCCTGTGGGCCCTGACTTTGCTGTGGTTTGTGCCTTGCAGGCTGGCAGCTGAAGAGGTGGATTCTCTGGAGTCAGACACAGCCAGCCGCTGGCAGGGGGTCTGCCTCAGCAGAGCATCTCCCACACCTCCAGAGTCTGCAGCCACTGTGAAGTCACTGATAAAGTCCTTTGACTTGGGATGCTCAGGTATTTTAAACATTGTACTTTGCAGTGAAAGAATTTCTAGCAGTGAGCAGGATCTGCTTCTTGCTTCTGGATGGGTGTTTTCTGTCAGTGCTTGGTGCATAAAGATGGAATGTCACTACACAGTGGTTCCCTGATATGAAAAGAGAGTGACAGATTTGAAATCCAGATGTTTCCATGGTTTTTCCATGTTTTTTCCTTGCAGGTAGCAGTGGACAAAATATCCCAGTTCACAAGGTGCCCAGGAGCCCTCTCAGTGGAATTCCAGTGAGGACAGCCCCAGCAGCTGCTGTTTCCCCAATGCAGGTACAAGGAGCTCTTCTGCCCTTGTAGATTCAAAAGAGGTGGACACAGTGCTGGCTCCAACATCTTCTGACAGGGGGAAGGGGAAGCTCATCTGTTTGTTTGCTGTGCAACATCAAATGCTGTGGTTCTAACAAAAAGGATCAAAGTGAGTTTGTCTGGACTTCAGCTTAGAGGTCTTGGTGGACGGAGGTGAACTCTGGAATACAGTTCTGAGCTTTTATCACCATGGACCAGAAAAGTGGTTTCAGTTATTGGGAGTGAGATAGAGGAAACATCACCCTGAACTAGGGAGCTGGCACATGAGCTGGGACACAAGGGATTGAAGTTTCCGAGATGTGTGCTCCCTGTTATCCGGTGAGGTCTGAGAACTGTGTATTAATGCCTGATGATGGTGGGGTATTCACTGAAAACTGCTGCTGGGGCTGCAGAGACAAGAATCCTCCTGACATATGACTCAGGGTGCTGGGAGCAGAGTCAGGGCTGGGAACAGGCATTCTTACTTTTGGTTTGTGGCTCTAAATTGTGTTTGGCAAGAGAAAAATCATGCAAATGGAAGTGTGAAGTAGCTGAGGAACCAATGTATTACCAGATAAAATTTTGTCACTTTGTCCTTCTATTTTTCACAGTTATTTACCCAGGTCTAGGTGCAGCTGATACCCTGCTGAAAGGTTTCTCTATCCCTCTACATGCTTTGTGCTCTTGAGAGAGCAGAAACTTCTTTGTGCTCACCTATTTAAGCATGATGGCCAATACTTCTTCAGTTACCTTTTGCACCTTTGTTTCACAGAGACATTCTGTGTATAACAATGCCAAGCCAGCCAGCAAGGGCATTGCCAGACATGCAGACCTGTCAGACCTCCCTCTGGCAGGTAAGTTGTGATAAATGTACAGACACTGCCTCTTTCTGTTAACTAAACTTGTTATTAACTGTTGGCCTCATCCTGAGCCATTTTTCCTCTTCTTACATGGTCAAAGGAAACATGGAAAGTGCCTCCAATATCTTTGTTTTACAGAGCTTATTAATTTTGTTGTGCTTCTATTCCCATCTTGATCATAACTAAAAAACAGCTGATTTATTGTGGTTTGCCAACACAAACTCCCCTTCTTTATTCTGAAGGATCCATGGCACCTCTCTAATCCACACTGTGGAACTGGAGAGGGCTGGATTTTGTTCAACATGTATGTCTCTGGAACAAGCCCAAAGCACTGTCTTCTGAGGGTTTATTTGTTTTTAAATTGAGCTTCATTTGAAATACATCAAACATTTCAGATCCTGATGTGACTGTTTTAGGAGCAGTCATATTTGGGCTGGAAATAGTTTGTTTTGAGAGTTCTCAAGAGATGAGTTTGTTTTCATTTCACACTTTGCTTTTGTTCTCTTGTCATTTAATATTCTTTCCTACCAGTGTTTGTTTCCCATTTTCTCTAGGCCCTTTATTTTGATTATCTGGTCCTGAGTGTAGTTGTTGCATTGTAACCAAAGTTAGTAACAACAGATTCTTGAATTTTTAGACAGATGAAATGTTATATTCCTGTAGGGAAAGTGCAGGAAGGGACAAAAAAAAAAAAGCCCCAACAATCAGTCACAACTTCTTGATGGCTAGACTGGATTTTCTGTAATGGTTTGCTAATACAGAAGAGAAATTAGAACCTGGCTAAGCAAGCAGAAGTGTCTGCTTCTGTCTAGGGAAATGGACAGGGTTTATTTACTTGTATCAGTTGGTTTCCAGGAAGTCTTGCATGAGTGTGTAGGTCCTAAACACAACAGAAGACCTTTTTAATCTCTACCAGTTTACTGTAGAGTGAAATAATCTATCAGCTATGTAATATGATGCCAGTCCTTAACAATAAATATCCCACTCTGAGCCATGGATAATTTCTGTTATTACCCATAGACAGTTCTGTGAAAATCTATTCAAATCAACAGATATTTTATAAGCCATTGTATGGTAAAAATTTATGGCTGCTTATCTAACAAGTTCCTGTATTTACAGCCTTTCTTTGTACCTGGATTTAATTTAGTTCCAATAATCCATAGCAAAGGCTTACTCACTGTAAAGTTGTAACAGCTCTGGTTCCAATCTAAATAATCCTAGAAGGCAGTTGATCCAAGCCCTATGCAAACAACACTGAATCAAAAATTATCCCCAAGGAAATTCAGAGTGAAGTAGTCTCCATAATAAAAATCTTCTGGCTGATTCCATCTGACCAGTGTCACAGCAGGGTTCTGTGATGTCCCTAATGTGACCCAAATGTTACATAGTTGGAGAGGAGCATGGATTACTTCACCCAGAGCTGCTCTTTGGCTGTGATCTTTGAGAGTCAGAGGTTTCCTGGCTCCATCTGGACTTTCAAGCACCCAGAAATAAATCAAAGAGAGCTGAAGCTGGGATAAGCAAGAATTCACACCTCAGTGATAGATGGCATTAATTGGTAATTATCATAGGGATGGAACTGAAGAATAGGTGAAAAAGTTGTGTTCCACATCCAGTAATTTCTGATAACATGATGTGCAGTCCTGGCTTGTTGCATCACCTCTTGCATTGATATGCAGTGATTTTCTGTTGACTCTATAACCATATATATAACAAATACATTACATAAATTACATAATATATGGAAGAAAAATACAGATGCATCTGCTGTGAATATATTGAGCCTTCTCCAAGTTATGTCAGACATCCTGAGGGGTAAGTGCCTTTCCCTGGGAGACAAGAGGCTTTCTTGCTACAAGTCTGCTGATGGCAGAAAAGAAATCATTGTACTAGGGCTGCTCAGTCATCTGGTGAAGATATCTGGTTCTCAGCTTTTGAACCTTGGAGACTGTAGATTTTGGTATTTCCCTTCATTCACCTGAGGCCCCTACCCCCCAGCAGGAGTATCAATCACAGGAAACCAGGCAGCCTGTACTGTTGAAATCATCAAAGCCATTCCTTGTTGTGGTCACCTCTAATCTGCTCAAGGTTTCCTAGCCCCATGTGTGTTTAATGAACAAATGAGTACATTTGTTTAGAATCAAAACAACAGACTACATATTGTGTGCTGGGGTGGCAGGACAGTGATTAATCAAATTCTTCAGGCTGCAAACTGACAGCTTTTTTTGATTTCCCACAGACCTTCTGAAGGGGAGGAATGAAGAGCTGAAACCAGACCATTACCTCCGCAAAAGCCCCTCCCTGGAATCCCTGAGCAAACCTCCCATGGCCTTCAGCAGCAGGATGCTTTCCTCTACCCCCAGCTGCTTGAAACCCCAAAGCAAACTCAGGTATCAGCCCAATTTCCTGGGAGAAACAGGGCAGTCCAACAGCATTACCTGGAGCCAAGATCAGTGTTTTAATCTGGAGGATTTAATCTGGAGGATCTCTTGTCTCCAGAGCAGACTCTGCTGGCTGATTTTTGGGAATTACCAGGCTCTCTTAGATCCAGATATGAAAATTCAGATTGTAATGATCACAGTTACCTGTCAAATGGGAAATGAGGATAGCAAGCTTTCAGGAGCCACTGAATTGTACACAAGAATTCCATCATGAGTACATGTGGTCAGCCCTCTTTATCTTACTGTCATTTTGCATGTTGTGGTGAGCTAAAAACCAGAGCCTCTGAGGGATGAAGGAAATTGGACACATAATTTTTTTCTCTCTTGAGAAAAAACATGCATTTTCCTCTGATCTCCACCATAATTTCCACCAGTAGAAGCTGTAGAGTGGAGACAATGTGGGTGTTTTGATTGTTGGCCTTTAAATGTTCTCAGCTTTCTGTTTTTTTCATTTTAAAGAGCATGTTTTGCAGCACCTCAGCTGGGTGTGAATTTATGGTTACAGATTCTTTAGGCAGTTTCTTTCCATTTTACACCTAAATCCTAGTTTCAACATATAAAATAAAGAGATTACTTGAAAATTGTATAAGCAAAACTGATGAAAATAATAGCAGAAATGTTTGGATAACACTCACCACTGCCTATCCCCAGGTTCTGTTTTTTCAGCTCTTCATGTGCAGTGACATCACCTTGTCTAAAGAAAAACACTAATTGCAAGCTCCAAAACCTAATTCAGTTTGGTTTATGTTCATGTTCTGTGCTGCCATTCTGCTTTGTCATACAGAAGTGAAAGAGATGTAAAAATTAAAGAGATTTCAAGTGTGTTTATTGTCTTATCCCTTCTTCCCTGGTTTAGTGTGGAGAGGAAGGACCCCCTGGCAGCCCTGGCCCGGGAGTATGGGGGTTCCAAGAGGAATGCTTTGTTGAAATGGTGCCAAAAGAAGACTGAAGGTTACCAGGTAAGAGAGTAGGTACCTTTTTACTTTAATCCCTTTCCTATAGTATGCAGTAAGAAGTCACTTCAAAGAAATATGAATAATATTGTATGTTGATTTTTCCATGTTTACTTTTATGGGTTGTTTCCATCCTCTTCATTCAGATTCTCCTGGCAGTGCTGCCCTTTTCACTGTTAGAAGTGTTCTCTGAGCATCAGCCTGTAGGTTTCTTTCTCTGATTTATATCCAAGTTGAACTAAATGTATTGATTTTAGAAAAAAAGGATGTGGCTTTGCAAATATGGAGGCCTGTGTGACATCTCAGGGTAGCTATTAAAGTCAGAAGAACCAAAGCACAATCACAATATTGATTTATGGTGAGAATTTTGCTTCTCTGTCTTCACTGCTTTGTTTAGAGGAATTCTCTTCTGGACATTCTTCCTCAGCCTCCCATTCCCATTGCACTCTCTGCTGTGCTTTCACTAACTCATCATGAACTTGCTTTTCCCAGCCCCTTGCACTCCCATGGTAAGGCTGATGTTGAGCTCCACAGGGAGTTTTTATCATTCTTGAGTACAAGACATGGAGTAAAGTCATCCTCCTTCCTGCCTCAGCCACTGCAAGGGTGGAATGAGGTAATGAGCTCCACAGAGCAGAGCCCTTCTTTTCCAGAGATAACACCCCCATCTGTGAGGCATCATCTGTGCAAATTCCAGGATAATCTGTCATGTCATTCCTCACATGAAGCCCAGAACCAGGGGAAGTTGGGATGCAAACTCTTTTCAGCCCTGTGACACAGCAGAATGAGAGCATTAAAAACTTGCTGCTTGGCTGCCTCGCTTCTCTTTTTGGTGGCAAAATGTGAGATAGCAATTCCTCATCTGGGCTGGGGGAAGAAGGGATTTCCTTCTGTTTAAATTATGGTTTCATGAAGCAGTATGAGCAAAGTGGATTGAAATATTTGATACTCTCAGTAGCAGCTACAATTCATGTCCCAGATTTCCTGAGGAAAGCTGCATGAGTGACCAAGGAAGGTATCTGGGGATGAGACCTAGGGACCAGCACACAAGATTCCACTTTTTAAATGCTTTATTCATCTAAAACTTATGCTGTAGATAGAAATTTTCATCCTGCTCCTGGCAAATATAGACTCACTTAGTTTAATTTAGTTTAAGATCAAGTCCAGCCATAAACTCTCCTTGCATGGACTAGAGTGGGAACATTCCCTGGCCTTGAACTTCAGCATGTTCCCCAGGAGGCAATCTCATAAAATAAACCAGGGACACTGAGGGGAGTTGGGGGAAGTGCAACACAAATTAGCAGTGGCCTGGAGGGTTTTGTTTGATTTTTAAAAAAAGAAATTGCATGAGTTTACAGTAACTGAAGGGAATAATGAAAGCATCTATGTTTCTGTAATTGGGTATGTCAATTCTAAGATCCTTATTTAAACAAGTGAAATGCTATCAAAAAGATATGCATACTGAGAAAAAATATTGAGAACATGAAAACAGAATCACTGGAGTGAAAATAAGTGGGAGTTCAGTTTAAGGACTAGGAGAAAAGCATATGAAAATGGGATTGCATAAACTGTGACATGATAGATCATATTATTTCAATTGTCATGTTTTGGTGCCCAGATGAATGTTATCTGGCATTTTGGCCATTGATTCTGAATAACTATGCAGGGGAGGTGCAAAAACCTCAGTAGCAACAAGAATTGTGGTGGAATCAGTCTTTGGACTCAGTGTCTTTGTGCAAAACTTTGGTGGAAAATCTCCACCTTAAAACCCAAATCTAATGTATGGTTCCCTATAAGATCTGTGCAGTGGCAGAGGCTCTCTGCTGCCAGATACACAATTCTGCTGTTCCTTCTGCCTCTCCAAGTTCGTTGACATCATGGTGTGTAATGTAGGGCCATGAGGTGACCAGGCTTGAGAAATGCTTTTGTGGCTCTGAAACTCATTTACCACAAATACTTTAAACCACAAAGCCTGCTGAGAGTAAGCTATTTGTGTTAAAATAGCTTTTTCTCTGTTGTCTTGTGGCTTTTTTTCATCTATTTAAAAAGATGATCCATCCTAGCAGCAGTGTGAAGCAGGAATTGGGTGCCTCTTTTCTAACAGGCTGGGTTCCTGTGAGCTGGAACTCCTGGAAGCTGCTGAGAGTCATTCTTGCTGCATTATCACCTCCCATAATCATGTCATTAGTGACCGTGGTGTCATTTAAGTACCCTGATTCTCTTTGCTCTCTGTGGAGACCATTTGTCAAGGGGCCAAACCTCTCTAGATTAAAGTCTATTGCTATTCACAGATGTATTGTGAAAACACAGAACTCTAAGAGGCACTTAACCCATGATCATTAGAATTGAGGATTATTGTTTCTGCCACACATGCTCTCTCTAGAGAGGAGAAGGAACTGCCACCATGTTAATGAATATGGAACTATTTTCATGCTCTTTTCAACTACTACACACCCTTCCTGTGGCCCAGAGGAAAAGAGGATCCGAGAGTGGCTCTTTCCTTCCTGCATTTTCATGGTTATTCTTTTATTCAAAGCGATGTTTGGTTTAACAGGACCTATTTTGCATCCACCACTTGTTGAAGACCCACCATCTCTTACAGTAAAACTCTGTGGTTGTTTTGAACAGAAGAATGCTAAATAGGAGCAGACAGGGAATGTCCTAGAAGTGAGAAAGGGAAATGGCAGCTGTACCTCTGGAAATGTTTGTATTTCATGTATTCTTGATCTGTGCTTTCAAGCCATTGCATGGGATCACCTCCCTGACTATGGCAGTGTCAGTGCCTCAGCTGTGGGTCAAGGCAGCTCTTCATGGAGCAGAGATACAAAAGGTTAGGCAGAAATATAAAGCTGTTGCAGTATTTTTGCTGTTTGTCAAGTAATTATAGAAGAGACTGCTCTACTGGTGGTTTGGCAGTGGATGTAATATAAAGCTCTTTATCCTTTGTGTTCAGTTTAAGCTCAGACTAATACCAGCTTTTTGTTTACAAATTTGTGGCTTTCTTTTTCTCACAGGAATTTGCATTTCTTTTCTCGTTGTGCTAGGCAGTGTTTCCTACAAATCCTCCTTGGTCTCAAGCCCTATTCCATCCTGTTAGCCCCTGTTTTTTCTGATGCTTTTTTTGCCTGGCTTGCTGGCTGGATGAGATCCAGCATGGATTTAAGTGTGACACAAAGATGGACATAACATTCCTTTGGTGAGGTGGTCATTCTCCTTTGGGAGAGGGACTCTGCTGGGACACACTGCCAGGTTGCAATTTTTGGACTGCAGATTTATCAACCTGGTGCATTCCTGGGGCTGCACTTTGTGAGGATCTGTTTTATAGGACATCCCAAAGCTCCTTCATGGACAGTTGTACTTTTAACACATCCATGTTTGAAGGTTTCTTCTTTATTCTGGAAAATAAGGGCTATTTTTAGAAACAAGAAGTCTGTTACTTCTTTGTACGTCATTAGTGTGAGCAGTTGACATTCTCTGTCTACTGAAGCAATAATCTTTTCTAATTGTCAGCTGAGCACTTTACCTCACTGGCATCATCTGGGACTGCAGAGCTGTGTAAATAATGTAAAATAAATAAATAAATAAATATGAAATATAAAAGCTACCACAGTCCTTAGGGTTGGTACTCAGACTGGCAGTTCCAGCAGAGTTGATTCTTCACCAGAATTAGAGCTGAATGGGATAAAACCCAGGATCAACCTCTGAACCTGGTCAGAATGTAATACCTGGGGCTTGGCTTGCTCAAACACTTCCTTTGACACATATATGATGGAGCTTAGTTTTAAAGCCTAGAGAATCCCAGCACAGCTGTGCCTTGTTCTGAGGAAATACAGGAGAGAACCCAGTGGTTTCTTAATCACTAGATGTGCACTCAGGATTGGTGTCTGGAATTAAAATGCAGCAGCCAAATCATGGCATGTGAGGAATAACCAGGTTGATTACCAATGTAGTCCCCCCTTCTCAGTGATGCCAGTGCACAAATGTGATTCCCCAGTGGAGCCAAATAACTTGAGCCAAGCTCTACCTTTTTTCACATA
This sequence comes from Serinus canaria, assembly GCF_022539315.1. Classification (NCBI taxonomy): domain Eukaryota; kingdom Metazoa; phylum Chordata; class Aves; order Passeriformes; family Fringillidae; genus Serinus; species Serinus canaria. The sequence goes on along the minus strand of NC_066332.1, from coordinate 3,570,716 downwards.
GAGGGCTTTATCCTTTAAACAAACACAAGTCTCTTGATTGGAGGGATAAAATAAATGCAGCTCTCTCAAGCGTAACTTTCTATCCTGCTGGGTCATTTTAAAAATAGCATTTACATTCTGTCCATCCCAAAGTCCAAGACACTTCCCTTGTGTTGCCTGGATGCACTGACAATCAGTGAGAACGCTGAATTGATTGGTCACCAGCTGGAACAGCTCCAGACTGGGAATTTAACTGGCAGGGAGCTGGCCCTGCTGCTGGTCCACCAGTAACCTTTGGTGGTGGGACCTCTGCCCACCTTGTTTCCATCCTCCACCCCGAGCCTGCAGCAGTCTGCAGCCTGCCCCTCCACCCAGGAATTCCAGGGCATGCCTAATCTCTGAATTCTCGAGACAGATAATTAGAAAGAGCTGTGGGAGCAGCCAGTGTGGTCATTAGCAATTCTGCACCAGGGCTCCAGGCAGGAAGTAGCTGTGCTGCTGTCTTGGACACAGAGTGGAGCTAATTCCTCCCCTCCTCTCTCCCTCCCCTCTTCCCCAGAGTATCTGTGTGGTCCTTGAGCATCTTCACTGCTGCAGCCTTGGGAATGAAGGGACCCAGCCCAGTCTGTTTCTTCTCTGTGGCATTCAGCACTGGTGTCATTTGTTGGAGCTGCTGGGAAAACTGATGGAAGTGGCAGTTGTGTGGCAAGCAGGGAGTTGCCTTTCAGCAAGGGAGCCTAACAAGGGGAATTCGGGCTGAAAAGAGACATGCAGAGCAAAACCCAGGACTGATCAATGTCTAATTGGATTATGACAAGAGGGAGAACTCCTTAGTCCCTGCTTTTGGGGTGTAATCTACCTCTGCAGACAGAAGTGACTCCTGCTCTGCCTTCTCACAGAATGTGACTGGTGGAAATTACAGAAATACCACTGACATTTGATAAATACCTCTTGTCACCATGACCTCATCTCTGAAATGACCCAGACACATCCATAAAATTGCTTCTGCCTAGACCAGCTCTCATTTGGTCCTGTATGTTTAACAACCAACCAGCTCCTTGTGAACTTGGTTTTATACATTTTCTGTCTCCCTTGTGCATAGCAATAAATTAAGACCCAAACTGAGGAATATGTACAAACCCCTGTAACTTTACTAACCTTTAGTGAGACCTTTGAAGTAGGTGACTTTTAGTAATGAGGATGTTGTCATGGGGTTACTTGCATTCAAAACAACTCAGATTATTTGTTAGGAAAGGTTCAAATTAATCCACTGTGTGTTATATGCTGTGCCAGCAGCTACTCTCAGCCTGTGTTCACTAGAACTTGTTTTCTTTATAAAAAGTCAGTCTTTATGGATAAAAATGCAAACAAAAGGAGCAGTAAAAGGCACCAGCAGAGCTGTTTGGCTCCTTAGGCAGGTTGGTTGCTCACTGCATGGTTGCAGGGATGGTTTCAGTGTCAGTAGAATCTTGCCTTGCAAGCAAAGGAAATAGGAGGCTACATAGTTACTTTATTACCTTAACTGTCTCCCATTTGCTACTGCTTTAATTTTTTATTGTCATGAAAACTTCAGCCATTTCAGCACCACCTCTCCCTTGTATCCACAATATCAGAACTAAGCTGCCTTGAAGAGTTCCTGAACCTCAGCAGGAAAGAGCTGAGTTTGAAGAGTGCACGGATTGTTTAGAATGGCTTTAGAATTTACTGTGAACAATGTCTGTAAGACAACTCCTGTCCAGATGAGCTTGTTATAAATACAGAATTTTAGAGAGGATCATTCGACCTATTCTTGCCAGTCTGCCATGGGTAGGAAAGTTAATATAAGATAATTTAATCTGCCTGACCTTTTGGTGTCTTCTCTGGTTTTTGAGGTGGAAATAGTTGGGAGCTGAAACATCTTTGTGTAGGATGCATAAAATCCTTTTTAAATTTTTTCATTTCCTCTATTTAAATGTCTCTGCTCTGTGTGAATTCTATAGCAAATTGGTGTTTGATGCTTTTGCAAAAAAAAAAAAAAAATACAGCCATAAATCCTCTAATATCTTGTCTTTGCTAAAGGGCTGATTAATTCACACTTACTGAAGCAAATGATGAATGGTAAACCCAAAGCAGCACCTGTGGCAGCAGTGGGAGAAAGGAGCAAACAGAACCTAAAAATGTGATGGGAAGCAGGGATTCTTTTTAAAAAGAAATGCAGTAAATGGCATGACTTTTAAAGAGCTGGCATCAGTTCCTTTTCAGTTCATAGTGCTGTTATGACATGATTTAACTGCATTTTCAGAGAGCATTTTGTGATCTGAGCTCTGCTGTTCCATGCATGTGTAATCAGCAATAAGATGCATGGCTAACTGACATGCTGAGAGAAGTATTAGGAATATGGATTATGGGATAAAAACACAACATTTTAAAGAAATTTAAAGCAATTCTTATGGAGACTGCAGTTGGCTGGGCCATTTGAACCAGGGATATTAATACAGGCTGGAGGATAGGAGGTCACCTGGCTTCCTTCCCAGTCCTGGCTGCCCACTTAATCTCTGTACAATACATTGCTGGTTTGATTTCTTTTAATCACAAGGCATTACTTCATTTTGTGTTCCATTTAAGAGAAAAAGATTGGTAAGAGAATTCAGAAAGCTTCCTGGTAGTAAATGGACTAAATGTGATGTACAAATCACTCCAGACTTGCAGCTCCCCATTGAAAATAGCTGTGTGCAGTTGTCAACTGGGTGTACCCTGCCATTACAGAAGAATCCAGTCAGCCTTTAATTTCAGGCATTCATGCCTTTCATCCCTGTTAACTGGACCTGACCACACTTCTCATTCACCCATAGTTCCAGCAGATTGCCCAGATGTTTCATATCTTTGCTGTAGCATTTCAGATGAACTGGAGTGTTTTGTTTGTTTAGAAGGCTGAAAGGAGCCATCATTCCCTCATGTTACTTCTTAGGAAGTGTTCAGAACTTGCCCAGTGAGAGCCTGAAGATTCCTTTGAATAGAACATCTTTGGCTGAACCCTGTTAACCTGGCCCCAGCCAGTTAGAGAGTAATAAATCAAATTAGAGCTGCAGTTTCGTGCAGCTGTTGTTAAAGATGGGTAGGTTTGGGTCCTCTTTGCAAGTTGCCTATTGAGGTACCCTGATCCATTTTGCTTTAGAGAGGTCAGAGTTCAGATGTGCAGAGCTGTGGCTTCTGTTCAGACATGTGTTTAAATATATCCCCATAAAACCACTGAGCTGTTCAACAGGAGCTGTGGGGGCCTGGGTAGTGATGAGCTGGAGGAAGCTGAGCCACCTGAGGGAAGCTGCTAATAAAAAGAAGGCAATTGAACAGATTCAATAAATTGAATCTATTTACTCAATAGATTTATTTTCAAGTATTTAATCTGATATTCTGCATGGGCTGAACCTCCATGATCAGCCACTCTGGCAGGTTTCTGGTGTGCCATTCCATACCAGTAGCTTGGGAGAGGCAGGAAGGGATGCTGGATGCTGAGAGAATGGAATAATGATGCACAGGTTGTATTTCTTGCAGGCTTTGTTCCTCAGAGTTCCAGGCTAGCTTCAAGCTGATTCATGTCTGTAATTGATAATTCTGGCTCTCAGGGAGAAAATTATGACTCAGAGCCATTGCTGTGGGCACAGTAACACGTGCATAGTGGGAATATCTTGTATCAGGATTTTAACCTACTCAGACTGTAATGAAGAGTGCATGATGTCATTTTTGCTTTTTGCTTGGAGTCAAAGATCGAGTGAAATCTAATGGGGTGGTGATTTTTTCCTCAGACAAACAAAGAATTGTTTTTGGTGAGAACAGATCACACAAATTTCCCTGGGTGTCTTTAGCAGGGCTCTCCAAGGGCTCTGTTATCTGCAGGAAAGGTCCTGTTCCTGGAATGGGGGGCTAAGGTCAATCACTTCCAGGTGGTTTGTGTCTTTTAGGCTTGACCTGACACTGATATCCTAGATTGTACATTTGTTATCCAAATAGCATTGCCTGGGTATTTTTTTTTTTTTTTAATTTTACTTTAATGCTCATGGAAACAGACCCTTCTGGCCACTCTGCTACTTTGATAGCTGTGCTCCCTGGTGTGCTTGCAGATCCCAGTCTCTGAACATTCCCAGTGCATGTAGAGGAGTTCAGTTGTGAGCTTGAAGAGAATGAAGTGTTTCCACTGATTGGTGACACTGCAGAAGTGCTGAGGACAGACCCTGGGCTGCCACTGACCACAGGATGTACTGTGGCAATATGACAGCAAATTTTTCCCCCTTTCCTGATAAATGCTGCAATTCAGTTTGATCTGAATCCCTACTCCATTTTCTCATTTCTCCCTGCACTCATTCTGATGGCTCAGAGCGTTTCCATCCTTTCTGGGTGTCTCATGAAAAGCCACGTGCAGTTTTCCAGAGCTTGGGGTGGGGGTTCTGCTGTGAGCACAGTGGGACACAGAAATCACCCTGCTGCAGCTTGGGGGTGTGCATTAACAGCCAGCATGGACACAAATAGCTCCCATATACTCAGGGACTGAACAGGGAGAGAGGTGTGGCAGCAAGACTGAGACAGGCTCTGCTGCCAAAATAATCAAGAGAAGGGAATAGTTTCCGAGGTGTTCATTCCCTAAATTGTTTTCCTTTTTTTTTTTATAATGGCTTCAGGGGAGCCAGAGATCTTCCGAGAAATCAGAGTTGTCTCTATTTTGACTTAATTCCTCTTGGTGTGGTGGAGTGGGGAGGTACTACAAATAAAGCTGCAGTGTAGCAAAACACAGATCACTTTTCATTTACCATGTCCTTATATCCCAAACTGAAAAGTATCTAACACAGAAGCCAAGATGAAGTGCCAGGGAGAGGGGTTTGTACTGTGTATGTAATGGAAATGCATTTGTTAAAGAAAAAAACCCTAAATTCATTGGTTCTTGTTAGATGTAGAATTGGAACTTAGTGGGCTTGAGTATGCCCAGGTATTTTTTATTGTACTGGAACTGAATAGTTGAGCTGAACCTTTGAATGTTCGTTTTGGGTTTGCATTTAGGACAAAAATTCAGATTTGAGTTCATTTTGGCAGTTGATTGTGGCAAACCACTTTGCAGCAGACTTCATCTGTGGCTCAAACATGGTTAGCAGAATCCCATCCTTGAACTTTTGCTTGTTTGTAAGACTTAGATCCAGAAGTTACTGAGGATGACTGGCTGGACAGCACTGTTGGGGAGGTGAGGATTTTTGGACCTAGTTTTGGTGTAGACATGAGCACTTCTCATGTGTAGATATTGTGATGTGGGAAGAGGAGAAGAGCATTAGGTTTATTTAAAATTACAAAGATAAATAAAATTATTAACTGATTCTGGGATAGTGAAATACTGTGTGAGGGAGCAGTTTTGTATCTCATATCTCTCATAGTAGCATCATGAAAATGAGGATAGAAACAACATTCCTACACAAACAAGCTTTCCCTTTTTATCTAGTCCTGTTGCACAACTAAGGCTCTGTTTGTTCCTGTTTCCATGGCCTTTGGGAAAGAGGAGGAACAACCTCCATTTTCCATTTCTATCCTCCAGTATAAAATGAGAATATTGGCATTTGCTGATAAGCTATTTGCTGATAAAACATATTGGCCTCAGTAAAAACACTTCTGTAACTTGGCAGTCAGTCCTTTCCCACTAACTGCAGATTGATAAATAGAAAGGAACTTGTTTGTCTGAAACTTCAAGAAAGCAGAATAATCCAGCTCAGCCAATTCCATACACACAAAGTTGGACTTACAACTAAAAAGTTGCAACTTTATGGAATAGGCAATGCCAAGGCAGCTTTCAAAGCAATTTTTTTTTCTTGTGGCAGTGTTCAGGCAATGCCTCATTTTTGTATTGTCTCCACTGACAGATGTTAATAGAGCCCAGTACAACGTGGTGGCTGGTGCAGTGTGGGGATGTCAGCTGCTTTCTGAGCCCATTAGAGTTGTAGATTTATTACAAAGTATTTTAACCTGAAATATTCTCTACTGCTTCAATTTGAGTCATGTTGGGTTATGGACATTTATTACTAACTGGAAATCCTGTCTGACTGGACCAAGTCCAGGTTGGATAACTAATCAGTGAGGCACCAGAAGCAAGGAGCACATGCTGAAATAATTCCTGTCTGGGTTTTAGTGTCTGCATCAGCTGTTGTATGAGAGATGCAGTAAAGGCCTTGTCTTTGGGGGAGTCTTGAAAGAAATGAGAAAACAGCTAACTAAAGAAAATGCAGGAGTGGGAAGTGTGAACTGAAGCTGAGCACACAGGAGGATGTGGCTGCTGAGGATGGTTGGAGGTGACTCCACACCTGCAGGAGTGTGGGAGAAGGTGCAGCCCCATCGTGTCCCAGAGCCTCTCTGCTCCAGCAGCTCTTGCTCTGTAGCAGTTCACTGTTCTGTTTTTAGCTGCTATTTGCAGCTACAGATGCTAGACTTGGCCATGGGAATTCCTGAGTGTGCTGGTATGGCCAGGCAGTGCAGACAGGAGCATCAGAAAGGTCACCTTGTTCACAGGAGCAGAACTGGGCCATGGGCCTGTTTTAACTGCAGCTGTGCCCCATGAGAGCATCCAGGGAAGAACCCCCAGTGCACTCTGCATCCCCAGAAATCTTGTGGTTTAAAGGAGTTCTTGTGGTTCTAAAGGAGTTAAAATACCACTTTCTGTTTCTGTAGTCACTGCAACCCCCATGGTTCTGGACCTCAGCTGTCATGAACAGGGAAACTGGGCTTGCTCTGTGCACCTGAGTGCAGCCTTGTAGTAAGAGGCTGGCAAGGAACAATCCAAGTGTCTAGAAACAAAGGAAGGAAGTTTATATTTGTCCATGTAAACTCCCAACTCTATTAGACTATTTTCTTCCAAATTTTTCTTCTTCACCTCCCTCCTTTTGGAGGTGCCAGTGGTGGGAGTGTCACCACAGATATTTCTAGCTCAGCTCTGGGGTTTTTGTTCCAGGGCTGCATAAAAACTATTGTTTGGAGACTTTTTTGTTGTTGTTGTGTAGCACTGTTCAAGGATGGCTTATGTTTTCTCTTACAGAATATTGACATTACCAATTTCAGCAGCAGCTGGAGTGATGGGCTGGCCTTCTGTGCTCTCCTGCACACATACTTGCCTGCACATATTCCTTACCAGGAGCTCAACAGCCAGGACAAAGTAAGTTGTGTTGTACATTTGCACAATTCACAGTGAACAGAATGGATGAAAAAGGGAAGGAAACCAACAGTGAACTCCCAGAGAGAAATGCAGGGACTGCTGGGTGATGAGTCAGTGACAAGTTGGCTAAATCCAGCCAGTGCTGCAAATAAACATGAAGACAGTTATCTATCACAGTAAGAATTATATTATGTACAAGAATGCCTTATATTAATGAAAACCTCTGCAGAAACCTTTCACTCATAGTAAAGACAGAACTTTAGTGGGTTTTTTCCCCAGTTGTAACCAGTTTCACAACAACCTATTTGTCAGAAACAGAGGTTGTCACTCAGGCAGAAGTAGATGAGCTGTTCAAAGACAAAGGACTTGTGAGTGAGTAAGATCAAAAAAGAGTGAGGCTCAAAAAACAGTCTGCAGGCAAGTGTGGAATCCAGGAGTTTAGTTTTCAAATACACCTGCTCATTTAAACTTACTGGGTAACCAGATGCAAGGAAAGGTTCAGGAATAGTGCTTTGATGTTAATCCTTTTGAACTTTATTTTTACAGAAGAGAAATCTGCTGTTGGCATTTCAAGCTGCTGAAAGTGTGGGCATCAAACCCAGTCTGGTGAGTAACCTTCGAGCAAGGGGACATTTGCTGCAAACACCATTCCAACACCTTTCCTTGTTGCCATGTGGCCAGTCAGTGACCTTGCACTCAAAATGTCACACAGTGCTGGGGAGGGCTGCACCACCATCAGGATGGTGTTAGGAGAGCTTCCAGAAAGAATTTGTAGAATCACAGAATAAATATAATTTGCAGGAGCTGCTGAAGGTCATCCAGTGTAGAAATGAGGGTATGGATTATGTCCTTCTTTTGGATGCCAGCTGCAGATTATGCATAATTTTATGGACAGACTTTCCATATTGCACCATGACATTAATGGTTGCACCGTTTTGTTTCCTTTTGTTTTAGTGCTTTAAGAAACAGAAAGACATTAAACTGTTCAAAAAAACTTTTCCAAAATTAACTATATGACAAGGGAGATGGAAGTTTAATCTGAAGGGAAAACTATTATGGGGTTCATGAGCTAGATTCAGAAGCAAAGAAGCATCAGCTTAAATGAAGTTGTATAGAGAACTGATCTTTGATTGCAGATGGAAGAAATACTTTAGATTGTAGAATGCATTAAGATATTTCAGAATTGCACTTGGCCAGTGGATCACCCCAGTGATTGCTGTGAGGTGCTCAGGAGTGGGAGCAGAAGTGTTGAGGGGGCTCAGAGGAGCCGTGCTGGGGTTGCCTGAGCGTGGTGCTGTGTCTGTGCAGGAGCTCAGCGAGATGATGTACACGGACCGGCCCGACTGGCAGAGCGTCATGCAGTACGTGGCCCAGATCTACAAGTACTTTGAGACCTGAGCTGCAGAGCAAGAGGTGGACACAAGTGGGGAAGAGAACAAAGAACGCTACAGATGCACTCGATCACTTTAAAAACCTGCTTGCTCCTCTTCCACAACCAAGCAAAGCTCTTAGTGTGAAAGGAGGCTCTTCCGTAGGTTTGATTCCATCTGGGACTGCAACCAAATAATTCCCTGTTGTCCACCTTTGCAAACCAAATCCATTGGTAAGTTTACTCCCACATGGAAATTGCAAAGCGTTTTCAAGCACACATGGGATATTTCTGAAGAGGATCCCTTGGGTTCACTACGTTTGCTTTGACAGGAGACCTGCCACACAATGAAGTTTTAAGTCAATGTGGACTATGCTGGCACTCAAGGGAGGCTGGGAGATTAATATTAATACAAAAGCTCACAAAAATGCTCTTCTTGCCAAAAGATGCTTAATTCATCCCAAGTACATGTTTTTTTCTTGCCTCCATGTATTTTATAAAACACCTTGACAGATGCACTCAAGTTGTAGACCCTTAACCTGAGTTACTCTCTCACATCTCACCCAGTAACTGCACTAATTTACTCACAGCATAACCAGCAGGATGGTAACAGGATTGTTTGTAACTCAGAAACCACCCTCTGTTCATCACCAGCTAGTGAAATAAGTCTGAAAGGTCCTGTTGGGTGCTGGGACTTCATTTCATCTCAAACAGAAATAATCTCTTTGAGGAAAAATAGGTTTATTACTCTAACTTCATTGCTTGATTACTCTGGGAAGCCAGAGCTTGGTTTCCTGGCTGACTGTGCAGGCACAGTTATCACAGGAACATTGCAAATGCAATTTAATAGCTTAAGCTTGAAAGGTGTCAGTAATCAGGTGAGCAATACAGTGACATCTCATCTTTTTTGTGGATTGAGCAGAGTAACTTCTTCCTTCTGTGCTGCTCCTGTAGCTGTGTCATTGCTGCCTAGAGGCAGGAATCTGGAGACAGCCTGTGCCCTGGGCCACGAAATACAGCCCATGGGGCACTGGTACATGCTTGGAAATGATGTCATGCTGTGAAGGAACACAGTCATATATCAGCACCAATGGAAGGTGCAGCTTCACTCCACAGATGACAAACAATGTAACTGGAACCAGTCTGTGCCAGGAGATCAGGCGCCAGGGAGCAGCTTCCCACCTCAGTAACACTGTTAGGAAAATGCCTGAGACACTGTGAAGTGTCCATTATTCTATTTCTCTCATTTCACCTGATGAAGTTAATTTTTGTATTTGTCTCCAAGGATCGAGCATCCAACAGCCTGGATTTGTTCTAGGAGCAGGTCTGGGAGAGCATGTAAAGGCTGCCTGGCTGCTGCAGGGCATGCTGGTAGGAGAAAGTTGGTGTTTAGTTACTGTGCTTAACCCTGATGCTTTGTGGACATTAGTCCTAGGGAGCTGGGGATCATTTCTCTCTTGCAAGAAACACTAGTGCTCACTGCTCCTGCCTCCTGGAAAAAAATGGAAACAACATATTTCACAGAACAAAACTGATTTCAGGCTTTCAAGGGCTTTGCAGGTGGCTGATCTCAGCCTCTGGTTCCCCATAGTGCTTTGTTGTTTGATTTGATTTTACTTTGTAATGCTATTTAATTAATAAACAACATATTTCAGACTTGGTGTTCTCACAGCAGAATACAGGATTCAGGAATAGATGGTCGAGCCCAGGGCCAGGGAGTGCTTTGGATTAAGAGGATACTGGAGGAAGGCAGTGCCTGTTCTGGGGGAGGAGAAAATCATCTCTTGCTCTTGGTTTTAGTCTGAAATTTATTCTAATCCATTGCCTTTGGGGAAGTCCAGTTCCAGTCTGTGGAGAGGCTGTGTGATAAAAATGGCCAGGGGAGAGCACTGACAGTGCCCCTGCATGCTGGCTGCCACCCTGCACTGTGAGTGCTGCCACAGGCAGGTCCTTGCAGGGGAGCCCTTTCTAGGTGGAATTCACTCTGGGACTTCTCAGCACACCCTGCTGTCCATAGAGAAGCCAAGATGAGTTGCTCTAAAATACAGGATAGGATGGAAGACGAAAACTCTGCTGAGCAGAGGCACTTGCACTGCAGAGCCCATTGCCTGGTGGATGCAGCAGCTCTTTTCCCTGGAGGTGTCCCCTGGCAGGGATCCCAATTCTCTCCAATGGGCTGGAGTTCAAAGCTGGAGTGAAGTCAGCTCAGAAAATTCCATATTCCTCAGTGGGCTTTGGATTGGGCACTTGCAGGAATGAGAAAAACACTTTTAATTCCCAGTGTGTGGTAAACATCTCAAAGTCAGAGTAAATGATGTAAGGAAAGGGAATTTTAACCCTGTGGTCACTGGAAGGGTGTGCAGTGTGGCTCAGTGTCCGTGGGGTGTGTGTCACCTCCTGTGTGAGCATCCTCTGCTCCCAGGGCTCTTCTGACACTGCTCTGTCTCTCCAGGCTCACTTTACCCTGACAGACCATTCTGTGGGATCCAGCAGCTTTTTTGGTTTTTTTTCGAAATGATTTTTGCAGAGCAATGTTTCTGTCATCTCTTTGCTGCTTCCTCTCATATGCCCCTCCCAGCAGCATAGTCCAAACACTAATTCTACCCAATTCTAGTGGTGTATTCCTAATTTTTTTATTTAGCTAGGAGTTACAACACAGAGTTGTAGTAGGGAAGAAGATGCTTAATTTTATCTTATCTTCAGTGTTGCTGTTCTGTCCTCCAACCTGCAAAACATCTTATTTTGATACTTTGAGAGATCGTTTTCCAGATTATTTTTTTAAATTGAGAATATTGTTTATTTGTTCATTTAACTGTTACAATATTGGGGGGGTTTCTTCCTTTTAAACCTTGCACAGTTACATTTCTAGATCTTGATTTTCACAAGTTGCTGTTGTTTTTTCACGCTGCCTTAAAATTTCAGTATGAATTTAAATTTACCCTATATGAGATGCTGCAGGCCTGGTTTTCAGAGACTTTACAGGCCCTTGTGAGACATCTCAGATTGGAGCTGCAAAATTTAAGTTCCAGCTGCCTTTAAAGTTAGGGAATTTAATTAAATTAAGCAAGAGGGTATGTGGGTAGTCTTTATAGAAGTTCTGAGAATTCTCTGAAAATGTCCTGAATGTGATGATATGACAGGGGTGGTGTTGAGCAGTAGGTTTGCCTGAACTGCCCAAATCCTTTCTGACTTTGCCTCTTAGGAGTAATGGCTCTTTCCCTGGTGTGCAGGCAGATAAATCTTGTCTTGCCCCTTGCTCCTTGAATTGTCACTCACAGGCACCAGCTGAGGAGTCTGTGGGACTGCAGGGAAGCAAACAGCTGATTTGGGATGAGCACAGCTGATTTGGGATGAGCAGGTGAGAAGAAGGGTTAGGAAGGGGGTGCCAGTGACATTCCCTGGAGGGATGTGGCCGTGTGTGTACTGTAGTGTAGAGAGGAGATTGGAGTGGGGAGGTGCAGTCCTGCTCCTGGGAATTCAGGTGAGGCAGAGAAGGTACAAATTGTTTTGTGGCTTGGGAAGGTACAGAGGAGTGAGCCTAGACTCAGCCCTGTGAGGAGGTTTTCTAGAAGGGCTGAGGAGCTTTTTCTGGAAGTTCCTGGTGAGACTGAGGGAGAGCCCGGAGTGTGAGGAGAGGGACAAGGGACAGACACACCTGGGGCTCTTTGTCACAAAGGACATCAAAGAGTCTGTGTAGGCTGTCAGCTTGAGGGGCATTCCTCCTAAGAGTGCAGCCTGGGGGTCTCAGCAGGTGAGGAGAGGACACAGCAGAGTTGGCTGCCTTTGCCAGGCTCCCCTTCCTGTGCCAGTCATGGCAACACAAAGGGGACAAAGACTTCCTGTTCTTCCTGCACTGCAGCAAGGCAGCTGTGCTAAGAAGAGGCATTTGGGCCTTATGCAGGGTCCCTTTGAGGTTTGGCAGTTTTCTTTCTGTGGTTGGAAGTTGTTTTTGACAGGTTTTCTCTCTTGTTTTGTACATGCAACCAGTTCTGTGTGAGTTTTCTCTCCAAACCAGCACAATTGGTTCTTCCCAGTTTGATTCCTGACCTGGAACTCTTCATAAATCCACTTTTGGCTTCCCTGACTTTCCCCCTTCCTTGGCAGTGACCACACAAGCCTGGGCTTGTTGGTTGTTCATACCTCCCTCATCCTGCTGTGCTGGGGGTACCAGCAGCAAGGATCTGACTGGGCCAGCTCTTGGCAAAGCTGAGCCTTGTGCATCTGATCACAGGCAGGGGCTGTATGGGATGAGATTATGCATTTTCCTGTCACAAGAGGGCTTTTTGCCTAAAAAGACTCAGGGCATGGAGCATTAAGACATTTTTAAACCCAGCAATAAGTTCTACTATGCTCAGCTGTGTTGGTTTGTACCAACTGCAGTGCCATCGACGCTCACTCACAGACACAGTGCAGAAGCAGCTTCTCACTGAACTGCAGGTAACTTTATTTTCTCAGCTGATGGTCTCTCCATTTTTGACTTGCACACATGCCATGTCCCATTGGGCAGTGCTGGACTCAATGTTTTTATTGATTGTTGGTCCAGGCTTGAGTTTGTCATATGGGATGATCACCTCTGACAGTTTTAGCTTTCCCTGTTGGGTACAGATGTTCCATCATAATCTAATTTATACAAAGAGCACATTAGAATGTACATACTAAGCATTGCAGATTTGGACATGCTAATATTTAAATATTAACATTATTAAAATGTATGATGCAAAATCTGTGTAATATTTCTAATAAATCTTTTTCTGTTTCTGAGGTTTGTTGAAATGTTTCAGTTACCTACATACAATACAAAATCCAAAGTATCTCTCATCCCTGGAAGTGTTCAAGGCCAGTTTGGAAGGTGAGATGACAACTCCCAGAATTCAAAGCACCTGGGAGGCAGTGACAGAACATTGCAGAGGGTGAGCAGTGTGTGCACAGTGCCAGAAACATCCCTTGGAGTCCTCTGGAGCCACCATCCCCTCTACCCACAGAGCTTTCAAAGGTGCTGAGATCAGATTCCAGAACAATTTCACAGAGGCTGCTTTTGTCTCACCAAGGTGGTGACAGCAATACCAGAACAATCCAGCTGCCAAGTAAGCAAAGAAAACTGAGATGATAAAAGAAATGGGCATTTAAAGCTCTTCAGGCCTCTCAGGTGTGTTTGTGTCCAGCTGGGCGGGTGAAACCCTGTGGGAAAAGTTGTCATTTACATAACCCAGGCTACTTTGCCTTTCCCCACCTCGGTATTGGGTTTCAGCCCTGGATTTTTAATGCTGGGCCTTAAATGATGCTCCCAGGCTCTGCTGTCTCTTTTCAGAGAGCACTCCTGGTGCTTTAATTCATTTGTGGGGAAAGCTGGATTCTCTGTGGACATGGCCGGAGAGTGAGAGCCATGGGCAGGTTTGGTTCAGCAAGAGACTGAAATCTAAAGCCAATATTTTCCCAGGGTGATTTGTGGGTGGTTGTAGGTGGGGTGAGAGGACAAGATCCAGGGCTGCTCAGTGTGCTTTCAGTGCCAAGTGACTCCTGGTGCTTGGAGAATGTGGATTGGCATGGAAAGAAGAATTCCCTTCCTGACTGGTGAAAGGTGGAAGCCAGAGCAGATGGAAGAGAAGCAAAAGCACTGTGAGTAGAATAAAGAGTCTTCCAGATGGGCTGCAAAGGTCAGAAGCAGGTGGTTGAAGCCTCACAGAATTATCCAGTTTAATACTGGAGGACTCTGGAGTAAATGTCACCCAGGAGAGTCAGGTGCTGGGGGAGTCACTGGTTTTATTGAGCTTAACAGGAAGAAAATGAGGCTGTAAAATGTCAGCGTGGGTAAATATTATTCACACATCCAGAAAGTGAACTGCTCTCCCCTTTTAAATGCACAGCAATGACCAAGGCTTCATCCTCAGCCCCTCAGCAAGAGTTTAAGCTGGTTAAAGAGAAAGTAACAAGATTAAGAGAATTAACATGGGAGCAAATGCTTTTCTTAACCTGCTCCACACAGCTGCACACCTTCTGTGCAAAGCTCCCGTTAAAACTTCTCTTGGCTTAAAAAAAAAAAAAAAAAAAGAATTCATAGCAGTTCAAACCTTTGTTCCACCTTGATGTGCTGTAACTTTTGCCTCCTCGGTCAGCTCATCCTTTGTCTCACAGGAAGCCACTCCCAGGCTCTAATCATGGAGACAAAGGAGCTCCCCAGGTGAGCGATTCCTCAGGACATTCCCAGCATTCTCCCAACAGGATGAAATTCCTGGGAAGTGAGGCTGCAACCATGACTCCTGGGTTTTTTTCATTTATAGAACATTTGTCGCTTTCCTTACCCAAATTTGAACTACAACCAGGGCAGGTCCAGGGAAAGCCATGAATGAAAGTGTTCAGCCCAGGCAACCCGAATGTGTCTGAATAAAAATAATTTATTCATAAATAAGAATCTCTGCACAGCTCAGCCCTGGAGAGCCCTTCTGGGAAGGGGAGAGTTCTGTCTGAGGCTTGCAGAGGGGTCAATATAAATAATAAATGATCTGCCATGGGATGGTGCAGGCCAGTTCTCCCCTTCAGCTTTGATTAGACATTGCTTTCAGAGGGACTGAGCTCAGAGAGTTTCTGATGGAGTCTTGCAAGGGTGAAATCCACAATAACCAAGTTCCTGGGCTTCAACAGCACCAGGTTTCATTTTGCAGTGGTTGTGGAGCGTGGATGAAACAAAACCCTCCTCTCTGATGGAGCAATCCAGCAGGGGCTGTGCAATAACGACCTTGGGGTTCAGACAGGCTGTGAGTGCAGATTCAGTATTTGCTGGCAGCTGCTGTGCACAGAAAGGTTGGTCCTGCCCCTGCATTTGCTCATTTGAATTTTTGTGTGTATTCTGCAGCTTCCCTTCACCACAGCTAAGCTGCTCTTTAACCCCTGGGTGACCTGCCTGGCCCTACTTGTGAAAGGAGCCTGATTTTTGAGGATCAAAAGTGGTTTTCAGAGCTCTGGCTGGGACCTGGAACACAAGAGGTTTCTAAGTCCTCTGACAGCCACAGATAATCTCAATAATAATAATAATAACAGATACTTATAAATCATGAGCTCATCTTGCACAGAGAAAGCCAGCTGAGGGATTTGAACTAAATCTTGCTTTTCTCTAGTATTTGAGCATAATTCCATATTCAGAGCAGTTGTGTTGTACCCATTCAAGACCTTTCACTGCATTCATTTGGAGCTCCAAATGTCACATCTGTATATGAACCTGAATTGCTTTAAAGGCTGGGGCTGAGGACTCATTTCCCTGATGTCAGGGAGCAGAACCACTTCTCCTTCTGCTGTGAAGTGTTGATTGGGAGTGAAGAGGACACTCAGCAAGTTCTGGGCATAGGAGCTCGTGAATGTTCTGCCCAGGAAGCAGCTCAGCCCTGAACGAAGCAATCACAGCTTGTTTGAATTGCAAAGGGCATCAGTGCCTGTCCAGCTTCTCCAGGGCTGATGTTGGCCTGGAAACACAACGCTTCCCATGGATTTCTCTGGCTGTACCAGCTCCACCAGCATAAGGGAGACACTGGGCCCAGTACCTGCTGGGAGCCCTGTGCAGGGCTGGGCACTGTGGGGACTGAGCAGCAGCTTTGCTTCACAAATCCTGCTGGAAGAGGCACTTGGCTTTCCACCCCAGAAGCTGGTTAGTACACAACACTAAACACAGAGAAAAAAATGAAAAGTTTCTTCAAAATCATGTTCTCATACCTTGGACTCGGCTCAGCCAAAATCCTTTTTAATTCAACCACTTTGGTGGAGCCGTTTATGGGTTTTTTTTTTTTTTTTCAGTCCTGTGGTGACTTCTTTGTTTTCTAATGAAACAATTTCTAAAGAATTCACACACCTGCATTGTTGTGAGATGAGTTCTTGCAGATAATTTAAAGCACAGTTTGAGATTCCGGGGTAATACACCCTTATTATCTGGCAATGACCCTGGGGACTAGGAAAATCCAAGTTTGTTCATCCACAGTTTACGATCTTAACCAAGTTTTTCTGTTTGGTTTTCCAAGGGTTTTGCCGAATGATTGAAATCTCCAGTATGGAAATAGCTTTCCCTGGAATTTCACTCTTTGTTTTCCATCTCTTCCAGCAAAATGCCTGCAGCCCTACAGTTACCAACCTCACCTTGGGCCATTCCTCTCCTCATCATTTAATTCAGGGCTCATCAGGAGCCTTTGATGTGCTAATGCTCAACACAATGTGGGCAATAAACATGCAGAGGTGCCTGCAAGTTATCCAAACCCATCCATTCCTTTCACCTGGCTTGGGCAGACCGAGCAGTTCAGCCTGTCGCTGGCAGCACCATTCCAAAGGCGGTTTTTGTACCTGCTCTGCGGTTTAGGGGTTGCGTTGTGTCTTGGGAATCCTTTCTTGGAGTCAGGCTCAGGACGGGCTCTGTCTTGTCCAGGAAAACAGCTCAGAAGTGCCAGTGGAGGCTTGAGTGGGGATGGGGATGGGGCTGGGGCGGCAGTGCCAGCGCTGCCAGGCTGGTGGCAGTGCCTCTGTCTCTCCTGATTTCCCATTCCCCCGTGTCGAGGGCAGTTTTGGGGTGGAGCTGCCCTCCATGGGAAGAGATGGGTGGCAGCTCCTCTGCTTGCAAAGCCACCAGAGGCAGCTCTGCCCGCTATTGCAGCACTCACAGGTCGGTGCAGGGCTGCCAAAGCCAATATGATGGTGTGCCTGAAGCAGCAAGACAGATGGACTTCTTGTATGGCATCCACCTTTATTTTTGATAGCCAGACGATATCTGTGTCCCTTTGCAGCAGAGATTCTCCCACTGCAATGCTTGTTCTTTACCTCTGTGGGCTTAGAGAGGAAAATTTGTTGTTGAGGCTGCTGAGGAGTGTCTGAGCTGGCAAATCTGGCTGCGAGACCAGCAAGAACATCTCCCTGGCTCGGGAGGTTTCTTGGTGCTCAGAGCCTTGTCCCGCGGGCTGGCCGGGCCCTGGCTGGGTATGTGTGCAGGGATGTGTTACTGGGGCTCCTCTCCAGCTCTTTGTGCCTGGGCCAAGAGCGCTGGAGGTGTGAAGGCACAGCTCGCTCGGGAAGTCCTCGGAGCAGCCGGAGCCTGCTCAGGAGAGATCACAGGGGCTGCAGGAAGAGCTCGGCCTCCGAAGCGGCAGCTCGGCTCCCCCGGGACGGCAGTGACAGAAGGAACAGCACGTACGAGGCTGGGGGGCTCCTGCCAAGGCGGGGGGACAGCGGCTGTGGCGGCCCCAGGGTGCCGCTCCCTTCTCCCAGCGCAGCTCCGAGCGCAACGTGGGATCCCTTTCAATCGGCTTCCCTCGGAACTAAGGAGCCCGGGCAGTTCTTGCACTTGAAAGCAGCAGATCGGGGCTGCTGCTGTTCCCTACGTGAGTGTTGGGAGGCGAATCCCTGGAGGGAAGTGGAATCCAGGAAAATAATAGTAGTGGTGATTCATGTACGTCTGACATCTGAGCATCCAGCAGGGCTCCACTGCTGCCATGGTGCTGTTGCACTCCAATTCTTGAATGGATTCATCGCCCATCGGGCTGCCGGCTCTGGGCCGTGTTTGCCTCCATGGTTCTGTGATTTCCTTGCTCCTTTTACAGATTCCAGAAGATAAATTTGCAGCCTCTCCCCTGTGGATCCCCCGGGAGCTGCAGGGTTTCTCAGTGCTCAGCTCGTTCTCCACAGCGCAGCACCTCAGCTGGTGTTTCATGGAGGGTTTGTGATGCCAGGTATTTAAAGAGGGCTCAAAGAGCACAGCTGGAGGGCAGGATCTGGGAATGGGCTCATCCTGGTTTTCCTGCCAGCAGGATTTAACCACTTTGGTAGAACAGAGCTGAGCACACTTGTCCTTGGCTCCCCTTGCAGGAGTTGTATTGGGAGTCAGCTCAGTTGCACCAGTTACTGCCAGAATAAACCACTGGACCTTGGCACTGATTCTGCTGCTTTGGAGAGCCACGAATCTCCCTGTAATTCAAAATCCACAATATTCACTGCCTCGCTACCTGTCTCACAGAGACCTTGCCCAAACAACCTATTCATCAGAACCTGAAATAATGGTTTCTCTGTTCGTGTCTGACTTGACAAACCACAATTTCCCTGAGCTCAGTCTGTAATAAGTGCTTCCATGATCATAAAAGCAGATCTTTCTCTAATAAAATGTGTCCTCTGCAGAAAGTTAATTCTGGTTTTGCTGAAGTGCTGTAAAGCAGCAATAGGTGGCTGTTGGCACATGTTCCTGCCCTGGGAAAACAATGTGTGCAAAAACCCTGATGTAAATCCATCCCTCTGGGGGGAAAATGCTTCTCTGTGATAGCTCACATGGTTATAACAGGCTTTGCACGGGGGAAACTGCACTCATCCCAAAATAATAAATAAACCAAACCAGTGTGGGCAAGTTCAGGATCCAGCCAGCTCTGATGGAGCAGCCAGACCCGGGGCTGTGAACCTTGAGCTCACCTCAAACTCTGCTGCTCCTTTCAGGGCACTTCCAGGCAAAAACTAAGGTTTGAATTCCCTGTTAATGCCATCACGGGATTGGTTCTTCCCTGTGACAGCAGAGTGCCTGGAATGCAAAGTGCAAAGGTGGTGGTGGGAGAGCAAAGGGCAGCGATGCTCCCTGTGCAGATCCCTCTGTGTGTCCCCATCAAATGAAATGTACCCCTGGCACAGCTTTCTTTCAGCATCCTGAGCTGTCCAACTGGATAAAAAAATACTTTGTTCAATGTAAATTAACAGTCCCCCTTTGTATCTGTCTGACCCAAAGCGTTGCTGGTCAACAGGAATGTTTCCATTTGCACTACACCCAAAGGAATCATTTCAATGCTATTTTTCCCATATGTTTTTTGCCCTGATTTAACTCTGGATCCTCAGAAAACATTCCCTTCCACAGGATTTAGTTTACAACTTTGTTTAAAAAAAAAAGTAAATCAATGGCAATATCTTTTACTTTCTGTTTGCTACAGGAAGGTTTATTTTCTTTAATTGTTTTAATTTTTTTTCCACTTCTACTATGGGCTATTTAGTGCTGCTGGATGCTTTGGCAGTGGTGTGAAGTTCAATCCTGTTCTGTGTTTTGATGCTGAACACAATATAAAGCATGAAACCTGCGATGAAAAGGTAACCAGTTATTAAATTATCTTCACCTTCCCTGCTGGTTTAAGATCCACCAGAGCAGACAACCCCTTCAGGTACAACTTTTTTTTAAGCTTCTTAGACTGAAACTAAACCACTTCAGCACTCTGAGTAACAGCGTTTGCTAATCTGTGGTATTTTGCCATTTCTTACATCAGGAAATGCCCCGCTGTGCCATAACCATACAGAGACCGAGCGCTGCCAGGATTTTGTGAAATCTCCTGCTTTGGGTCAGCGCTCTGCTGGTGGCGAATTTTATTTTCGGTGCAGCAACTCCGCTGTCCCGGAGCAGCAGCAGCATCCGGAGTCCTGGAGTTTGGGGACAGCGAGGGCAACTTTTTATTCCGAATTGTGCAAAATCCTCGGCGGAGCCGCACCGAGGGAGTCGGGGGAGCCGTGCCGGGGTGCGGGAGCGGGAGCGGCGCCGGGCGCTGCGGGGGCGCGGTGCCGGTGCCGCCGGGTCCCGGCCAATGGCTCCGCGCCGCGCACTCCCCGCCCCGCTCGCCCCATGAGCAGAAATAGCCCCGCCACGGCCGGCAGCGGCTTTTCCGCGGGGAGCGGGCGGCAGCGGCGGAGCATCCCCGGGCAGAGCAGCCCCGGGCGGAGCATCCCGGGCGGAGCAGCCCCGGGCGGAGCACTCCCGATGGCCCCGCGGCTGGCGGTGGCGGCGGGCGGGCGCTGAGCGGGACCCGCGGATGCCGGGCGGGGGCCGGGCGGTGCGGGCAGCGGGGGGCCGAGACCCGGGGCTCGCCGCGCCCCTCCGGCCCCCCAGGGCCGCGGGGAGCCCGGACATGGGCGTTCGGCTGCCCCGGGGCGTGTTGGTACCTGCGGGAGGGCGCCCGGCGGAAAGTCCCTTCTTCCCATGAGCAGCGCCTGCTCCCGGCGCTGGGCGCTCGCCATGGACACTATGAAAACCACCTACATCGTGCTGGAGCTCATCATCGCCGTGCTCTCCATCGCTGGCAACGTCCTGGTCTGCTGGGCTGTGGCCATCAACAGCACCTTGAAGAACGCCACCAACTATTTCCTGGTGTCGCTGGCCGTGGCCGATATCGCCGTGGGGTTGTTGGCCATCCCTTTCGCCATCACCATCAGCATCGGCTTCCAGGTGGATTTTCACAGCTGCCTCTTCTTCGCCTGCTTCGTGCTGGTGCTGACCCAAAGCTCCATTTTCAGCCTGCTGGCGGTGGCCATCGACAGGTACCTGGCTATCAAGATCCCACTGAGGTAAGAGTTGGAGTGGGAGCGGGCAGCCACATTCCCTGACAGCCCGGGTCTGATCTTCCTGCTCTTGGCGTGCAGGAGCTTCTAATCTCTAGTGCTACCCCAAAAGTTTTGCTGCTGACAGGTGGGGGAAATACCAGACTGTCACTCACTCTCTGCAGGAATGGGATCAGTGTCCTACTTTTGCTTCGGAATACACCTGGAAGTTCAGTTTCTTGAGGATGTTTGCCTTGGGAGGGTCAGGGGTTTCTCGGGCGGGCCCACAGTGGTGTAAGGCTGTGTTTGGGATGGTTGTGGCTCATCTGTGCAGGTATTTATACAGCCCCTGTATTGCGGTGTCCAGGCATCTCCCAGGTAATTAAACAGAGGAGCAGCCACTCTTTCTCCTATTTCCTACTGTGAAAGGAGAAAAGGGGAGCAGAAAGGTTCAAATG
The DNA here is from genome assembly GCF_022539315.1 of Serinus canaria. Classification (NCBI taxonomy): domain Eukaryota; kingdom Metazoa; phylum Chordata; class Aves; order Passeriformes; family Fringillidae; genus Serinus; species Serinus canaria. The sequence goes on along the minus strand of NC_066332.1, from coordinate 3,549,457 downwards.
GCTGATTTAGAGTTTTACAGTTCAGTCTCATCCAAGTGCAGCATCCAAGACATGAATTGTTTTCCTTCTAATTAATGGGAATTGAATTAAAATGGGGAAAACTGTATGGAATAGAAGTTACAGGGGCCTCTCCAGTGGGCTGGTGCAGCAGCTTCCTTAAGCTGAAGTGCACCAAACCCCGGACTTTGCATTGTGAACCACCTGAGTTTGTTCATCTCAGTTACCTCCGTGACTCAGTTGTCCTTCCCTGGGAATAAGCTATTGATGGATCCTCCCGGGAGTGCAGGACAGCTCCAGGGACTGGCGGGGGGCAGAGGCTGTGGAACAGGGACCTCAGCTGAACTCCGCAAAGCCGCAGCTTCCCTGGATTCCGCTCGTCCCCGTGCACCAGCAATGAAGTCACCCTCAAACGACTTCGAAAGCGAAAACCCTTTCACCCTGTTCTGGCACCTTGCGTCTGAGACCTCGCAGAGGTTGAGCAAATATTAATTAGTCATCGGGCCGAGGAGGAGCAGCGTGGCTCTGTGGCTGTGTGTCATGCCAGCGCGGCGCGTGGAAATTCCGGGGGATGTCGCGCAAGCGGCCGCGGACCTGCAGCACAGCAGGGACGGGGACAGGGACAGGTTGTTTCCAGCAGCCCTGACCCTGTTTCTCACCCTCCCAGCCACCCAGCCGGGCTCACAGAGTCACCCTAGCTCCGGAAAATGCTGTGGTGTCTTTTCCATCCCTTCACTCGGGGCTTTCCCGGGCTGGTGGGGCAGCGGCACAGCAGCAGATACAGAAGCAGGTCAGATTTTTGAATTTCAGTTTAATCACACCCCTGGCCACAAGCTGTCAGGCAATAACTCTGTTTTTGTTCCATAAGCACTTTCTGCAGCTGAGGAAACTGTGGAGAGGGGTCTGTGCTCTGCTGGGAGCCGGGGGGAAGCAGAGGATCAGAAATGCTCTGAGGGATCGTTCCTGTGCTCCCAGAGGGAAGTGGCTTTGCCAACTGAAGAAACTTTCCAATATTTCCTCCACTCTTTTTCCCCCACTCCTGCTCTCAAGCAGGTTTGCTCGGCTCTCCATCAGGACAGCTCATTCCAGGGCAGTTTTGCCTTGCTTCAGGATTCTTTCCCAGCTTTGCTTTCCTCACCCCATCTCACTCCCAACCTTTTATTCCATTTGCACAAACATCTTTATTCCTATGAGTCCTTTCAAGCTGGACACAAATGGAGAGCAAGGAGTCCCATCTTAGGCTGGCTAAAGTGTGAAATTTGGATTTAACTCCATCTTGGCATTGAGGCCTCTTTCAGTGCTCTCAGAAGGGAGCAGCAAGTAAAAAACTCCTTCCAAAGGAGGGGGGGTTCTCCCTGTAAGGAGCAGGACAATGGACAGGCCACTCCTCGGTGACAGGAGATTTAGGGACTGATACTGAAAGGCTTTTTTTAGTTGTACAGCCAAGATCAAAAGGGGATAGAGGAGGTTATAAATCTACACAGGCAAAACCCTTCTGGACTGCACCCGGGTTTTCCCAGCAAGGCTTGGTTGGAGTTTTCTCTTCAGCACCTTTATTCCATGGTGCTGCTGGCAGGGAGGAGGAGGAACTTCTCCCACCACCCTCTCTGGGCAGGAGCACGTGCCATTTCTGGAAGCAGGGTTGTGCTGTGGGAACGGGAAGCTGATCATCAATTTCTAGGAATGGAGACTGTAGGAAAAGCTTTTCACATTTAAACACCAGTTCTGGAGGCCAGTGCAGAGGCTGATACCAGGCCATGAAGTACTAAATGTTTAAGAAAATGATTTGTGCCCAGCCCTGTCCAGTGATTACCATAAATAATGTGGTTGTTGCAGAGCAGATGAGTGTCCTTGTCACATCCAGTGCTCCATCAGCTTTCCCTGTGGAAAGCTCTGCAGGGACATTAAGGACTGGCTGTGCCACATTATTTAATACCCTTTCAGAGCTGTTTGAGAGGCTGGGCAGGCCTGTGGGCTGGGGTGCACAGCAGAACTTTGCATTACAGCCAGGCTAATAATGGATTTTTCAGCTCTGTGGCTGAACCAAGAAATCCCATGGGGAAGAGGAAAATTGTTTCAGTGAAACTGGAACAGGGATGTTGGGAGGTTTCAGTGAAGCAAAGTGATCCTGACCAACCTGGCAGATTTTGGGTTGAGTTGCCCAACCCTTCCGATGTGGCTGTGCTGCTCTTTGAGGTCAAGACCTCCTCACTGGGGAAGGAACTGACAACTTCTCATCTGGAGAACTACAGAACAAAAATCTTATTTTAAAAATGGTGGTTTAGAGCCCTCCCTCTTCTGGCTAAAAATATTTGCTGAATTTGACCCAAAGCCATGAATTCTTTGTGTCTCTCGAAACTCATATTTCACTTGTTTGCTTTTGATGAATTTTCTGTTTGTGGAGAAGCCCCCACCCACGCTGCCCATTCTGTGCAGCTGCAGCTCCCAGCCCTTCTCTGGCTCCCTTCTCCCTTGGCCATCACCAGGATGCAGCTCCTTGTCCCTGCACCCTCCTGGCTGCTGCCACCCCTGAGTGCCCATCCCTGTGCCCAGCTCCATCCCAGCTCTTCTCTGCCAGCCTCAACCCCCCAGCACTTCCTCCAAGCAGAATATCCCAGCCAGGGAATCGAGCATCTCTCAGCAGCAGCAAATCCATCCTGCAGAGAGCACTTGGCACAGAGGTTTTTGCTCTCTGGCTTCCTCCAGGGCTGGATTTCACCCCACAGTCCCGTAGCTGGGAGCCAAATAAGATTTGTAGGTGGAATAAAAGAGTTTCCTTTTATTTGCATTAACCCAAATCCTTTGGCATGGCGAAAAATTGTAGGTAGGGATGGATGCCTGGAACAAACGTGTCAGGAATTAGGGAGGGAGAAGAGAATCTGTATTTAGAGAGCAAAAGGAGAGTGAAACACTGAGTAACTGTGCACTGGTACCTCCTGCAGGACAGTGAATGTGGTGCTGCTGCCTGGCAAACACCTCAGCTGGCACCAGCCCTGGGAAAATGATCCCCAGTTCCCTGGGATTTGAGCTGATCTGCTGCTTGTCCTGGGTTTAGTTCTCTCCCATCTTCAGCTTTACTCCTTGCAGATGTGCAGGACTGATGTTCCAGGGAAGCTTTGCTATGAACTGGAATCCCAGCCACATCCTCTCCCTTTCTGCACATCTTTGAGCCCTTGCTGCCCCTCCTGCAGCCAGAGGATCCTCCTATGGGTTCCCAATCAGTTAATGGGATCAGGATCTGTTCATGGTGCTGCCCTGACCTGCCTCTGCTCCTGCCAGTGTCCCACAGGAGCTGCTGCCCCCCTTGGCTTTGACATGAGGAAGGCAGGAGTGCAGCTCCTTCCTGCTGGCCTCGTTAAAACAACAGATTACATTTGGGTTGTTGCTGTTTTCTCCTCATCCTTTCCAGAGGGGGCCTGGCTGATGCTGAGGCTCTGTGCTGCAGAGGAGGGGCTCCCTCTGAGATGTTCCCCTGCAGGGATTTGTTCCCAGATCCCTGTCAGATCCCAGCCTGCTGCTCAGCAAAGAAAACTGGTGGGGTTTGATGTCAAGTGGGACTGGAGCCACTGGGGAGCTGAGAAAATCCTCTTGGTGTTCACCTGCCACTCTGTGAGTGCCATCAGCACACAGAGCTGCTCCTCCTCCCTGTGCCTTGCCTCATTTCCTCCTGTCCTTGCACTGCCCTTCATCTGAACCCCTGGTGAGTTCTGCTGCTCCCCTGTGGCTCCCATGCTGTGCCCACTCCTGAGCATCCCAATTCTGCTTCCAGAGCCTCCCCACCCCCAGGATGCTGTGACTCCTTGGTTACTGAGGAGTCCTTGGCACTGAGTTACAAACTGAAGTGCCACAAACCCAGCAGGGGCAGGAGGGCTGGGGTGTTCACTTGAGCAGTGGAGCTGTCACATCTTTAGGGAACTTTGTGGCAGCCAAGCTGGGCCCAGGGGACATGGGAGACTCTCCTAGGGCTGCCACTTGCTTGAGCCTTTGGGTGCAGCCAAAACACAACAACAAAATCAACAACATGTGCCCTTGTGGCAATAAAGTAGAGAGGGGAAATCACAGCTATTTTTAGCTGTGAGCAGCCTGGTTTCCTTAAAATGCATGTCCCAGATTTTTATATCTTTTCCGCACCTCCGAGGCCACTTCCCTCCCAAAAAAACAAAAGTCCTGACAGGAAAAGGAATTGGGACCTCAGTGGGACCTCTGCCCCCTCTGCAGAAGCTGGGGGACAGCAAGGATGCCAGAGAGCATCAGGGATGTCAGGGCTGGCTCCAGGCTGTTGGCTGAGGGCACTGATCTCCAGGCTGAGGCAGACCCAGATTTTTGGATTTAGAAGGTTTTTACTCTGTTTTGGCCAGCTCAGTCTGTAAAAAAACACAGGTTAATTTTAAGATTTTTTTTTAAAAAAAAGGAACTTCTGAAATCCAGCAGAATTTTGCTCCAGAAGATCTTTTGACCTCCCCCTGCAAAAAATACACAAAACCGAAATGTTTTGTCAGAAACTGTTTTATCTTGAAGTTGCAAGTTTTTGCTTTGTTAATTATCAAGCTGCTGCTTGAGATTTTTATGAAATTTGCTGTTTGCCAGAGCAATGAGCACAGACCACAAAACCGAGTCTTTGAGGAGTGCTCTGCCCCAGCCCTGGGCTGCCCCAGGCAGTGACCATGCGGGGTTTGGGGACTCCTCTTACTGTATTTGATCCACAAGATGCCAGGAATTGGTGACTCCAGCTGTGCCTACAGATGTGTCAGTCCTCAGGCTTGCAGAAAGGACTGAGTTTAGGGAATTTGTGCAATCCAAAGAGAGGATTAACTCCTAATCCAATGGATGACATCAGGCCTGGGCAGGAGCCACAAATAACCTGGGAGTGCATCAGTGGGGGTGTGTCCCTGTGGGTGTCCCTGCTCTGCCACCCTGCAGTGCCCTGTGGGCACTGGTGTCACTGGGACCAGAGCTGCTGGGGACAAGGTACAGAGCACAGACAGGAGCAGCTCTTGGCCATGTCCCCCTTTCCCACTGCTCAAACTTTCCACAGGATTGTGCCTCTTGTGCTGGCACAGGCTGGGGGCTCTGTCCAGCCTGGAAGTGCCCAGGAAGGGAGGAAGGACGGGCTGGGCTCCTGGGGCTCCTGGGGCTCCTGGGATGGGCTGGGTGGGCTTGGGGCTTCTGCAGCCAGGGCAGCTGAGCAGCAGCCCGGTGGGGCAGCGCTTTGGAAACTTTGGGAAGGGGGTTGCAGCCCTTTCATTGCAGGAGAGATCCAGCAGGGATCTGCCATCCCCCCTTATCTGCTAGCGCCGTCAGCCGGCGCTGGGAGGGGCAGCGGGCAGCGCCGTGTGGGACCCGGGATCGCTCCCAAACAGCTGCCCCTGACCCCAGCCCCTATCTCCCCTCTGCCCCGCACCTTTAACTCAGCCCCTGGTGCTGCACAGCCAGGCCTGGCCCTTGGGGAGCCTCGGGAGGACAGAAACCCCCAGGCCCAGGCCCCAGCAGGCTGATAGGGCTGATAAGGCTGGGCCGCAGAGCCCCGGGGGGCTGAGGAGGAGCTCAGGCCTCAAACAGGGGAGAACCGTGGGGCCGTGCTCTAGGGCAGACCCAGGAACACAAAGCACCGGGAGCACGCTGGTCCCACACCAGGATCACACCAGTATGGCATGCTGATTCCTCACCAGTGTCACCCCAGTGTCACCCCAGTCCCACTCCTGCAGGCACAGGGCCGTTTTGGGGCAGCTGCTGCTGTTTGGCTGCCGGGGGCTGCCGGAGCGTGGGAGCAGCGCGCAGGGCGAGGGGCTGAGCTCATTTCCTTCCTGTGCTCCGGGGCTCTCTGGCCTCTCTTTGCCCCAGCTCGGCCTGGCCCAGCCCGCTGACACCTCCGGGGTCTGAGCGTGGCTTTCAGCCGCTTTTTCTCACCCTGCCGAGCAGCGAGCAGGGGCAGATCTCACCTGCAAACCCCTCGGGCCCGCTCTGGTAGTGCAGGGCTGCGAGCCCCCCGCAGCATCCCCGGCTGCAGATTCCCGAGTGACCCCCCAGATTACCCGGCCGTGTGCCTTTGCAGGTTTTATATCTCCCGTGTTCCTCCCTCCCACATCGCTGCGCAGCCCCGTGGCTGTCCCCTGTCCCCAGGCGGGGGCTGTCCCTCTGTCCCTCTCCCGGCTCTGTCGCCAGCCGGGGAGGGAGGGCTCACAGGAGGGGTGAGGGCATGGATGAGAATATCCCGGGCAGGTTTTAAACCTGCAGGTGTTTGACAGCCCCGGCTCGTGGCTGGGGACACAGGGACCAGGGAGGGGACACTCCCGTCCACCCGAGAGGGCTGGGGGTGCCCGTCCCTCTGCTCCTCCTGCTCCTGACCCGTGAGCTCACCTGAGCCGGGCTGGTGGGTGACAGACAGTGTGACACTGTGGCAGTATGACTGTGGCAGTGTGACAGTGTGGCAGTGCGACAGTGTGACAGTGTGGCTGTGTGACACTGAGACAGTGTGACACTGACACTGTGACTGTGACACTGTGACACTGGCAGTGTGGCAGTCCCTCCCAGCGGAAGGCCGGCAGTGCTGCTGCTGTCCCCGCACAATGGGGACAGATGCAGGAGGAAGTGATTTGTCAGCCCGGGACAGGGACACTCACAGATGTCCCACTTCCCCAGCTGACAGCATCACCACTGAGCACAGCTCTGGCCGCCAACTCCTTCCTGCTTCAACAGCACAGCTTTTTCTTTTTCTTTTATTTTTGTTCTCCTTGTTTCTTTTTCATTTCTTTTTCTTTCCCCCCCTCCTCTCTAAGGTGCAATTTATGATTCATTTCAAATGTCCTGCCAGGACATTTCAGCTGCTGTGTGATCTCCATTCTGTGGCTGTGCATGGAGCACAGAGGCAGCAATGGTGCTTATTTTGTTATAGCTAAAAAAAAATAATAAAAAAAGAGCAAGATGCAAAGTACAGCTGTGAGGAGGTGACAAGGACACAATGCTTGGCAGCAGAGCTGCTCTCACCCCTTGTGAATGGAGGTGTCTGTGCATTTCCCTTCACACTTAAAATAGAAATACATGAATTGTCACTGGCTGTTTGTACCAGAGCACCTGCCTGGTCCCAGCTCTGCAGCCTCCATCTGCTCCTCTCCCTGCATCCAGCAGCCTGGGCACGGGGCAGGGTGGGGAGGGAGCTGGGGAGCACAAGCCTTGTGTGGGTTTGGAGTTGAAGCTCTGGAATTGTTCATCAGAGGCTGATCCTGCTCTGGAGGCAGTGGGAGAACCCAAAGTCCCTGAGCAGGCTCTGCTCTGGCCCAGGGACACCAGGGCCAGTCCAGGGCTGGGTGGCACCCCCAGGCTGTGATGTGGGACAGGCAAGGCTCTCTTGCTCCTGCTCTCTGACACACATCATGTGGCCATAACCCTGTTCCAGTGTTTCCTCCAGCTGCCCCAAGCCCTTCACCCAAAAGCTGAACTTCTCCTGCTGTGCTTTCCTTGTCTGGCAGAGCTCAGGGGCAGCAGGGCTGGGCTGAGCTCCCCGGGGTCCAGCAGGGGCTGGTGGCAGATGCCAGGGACGTGCAGGACATGACTCAGTTCCTGCCTTTGGGAGCCAAACTCCTGCCAGGCCGGGCTGGCAGTGTGTCCTTCTCTGTGCCAGCTGTGCTCAGCACCAGCCTGGGCACCTTGGCTGCTTCCCAGCCCCAGGAAATGGCAGCAGAAATGCAAAAATCCCATCCCCAACCATCCTCCAACACACAGAGCGAGGCTTCCAACCAGAACTGGCTCTTCTGGTGTTTGCTGTGAGCTCTCCCAGGAAAACTCTGGGCTTTGGAGGGCCCACAGGGATGCTGCTGTGGGAGGGCCACCAGGAGCAGGGGACACCTGTCCAGCCCCAGCTGCCCATGGGGACACTGCAAGAGCTGAGCTGTGCCTCAAGCAGCCCCTTGTGCTCCTGCAGTGACACTGGTGGCCAGTGCTCAGCTCCTTCCATCAGGACAGGAGCCTGACTCACCCCACCACGGCCTCCCAGGGCTCCTTTGGGAGGGCAGGGGTGGGAGCTGGGGTAATTAAAGCCTTCAAGCTGACTGCACCAGTAAAGACACTTTAGAAGGAACTAACACATTGCCAGGTTATTTAATTCCAATTAATCATTTTAAAATCTTCAGCTGTTACTTACATTAAGGCAACATTTGATGCCTCCAGGGGGGAAGTGTAGAGGTGGTTCAATATGTTTTATACATTAGTTGAGCAGACTTAGGTGAGTAAATTTACTTTAATGGGCTTTTTTTTTTTTTTTTTGTCTAATAATATTAAGTCTAAAAGAGAATGAAGGAGGTGTTTGCTGGAGAATTCTGAGCTGTGAAAATCTGTTGGTTCCTCACTGTCTGACCCTGTTTTGTGGAGCTTAGGGAAGAGCTTGTGAGACTCCTCATACCTGGGTCTGGTGACACTCATTAATTTATTCTTTTAAGCTTGTACTTAACCTGTGTTGACTTAAGGGCAACACAGGCAGGGTCCCACCAAATAAGTGTATGAAGGTAATTAATGAACAACTCTAGGACTTCAGGCTATTCTCAGTTTCACCTTGGGCTCTTCTGGCTGGCCACAGCTGTGACCATCAGCTGGATGGAGAGATGGGGGGAGGCCTTTGCCATGCAAATTCTGGGGAAATGAAGAACTAATCTGAGCAGGGCAGTTGTTCCCTGTGAAAAACCATCTCCACCTCTATCCTGAGCCTCCAGCCCTCCCCACTGCTCAGCTCTGGCTCTTGCAGGCTGGAAGCCCAGGATGTTTTCACATCTTCTCTCAGGAGATGTAAAAATGCACGTGCCACGTCCCTCTGCGGCTCTGCTGGGAGGAGCCAGCAGCTCTAAAATAAACAGGCCACCAGGACAGCCACTGGAACATCCAGTGGCTTCTTGACTGGTCTTGTAAACCTTCAAGCCAAGCCTTATCTTAGAAGAGTTCAGGAGAAGAGCAGATGGAAGAAGCCTTATGTGGGGCCAAGTGTTTCCAGCAAGAGGCAGCACCAAATGTCACCAGCCTGGGACCTCAGCATGGTCATGGTGGCTCCTCCTGCTCCTGAGCTCATAAACCCCTCCATTCCTTCAGTTTCTGCTTCTGGACAATGGTCCTTTGGCATTTCCAGTCTCACCATGGTAGTTTTTGGGATGGAGCACCTGGAGAGATCCTCTGAGCAGGGTAAGCCCGAGGCAGAGCTGCAGTGTTCCCTTTCCACTGCAGAGCTGAGACAGCAGCAGCTCCTGGTGCCTCTGCAGCACTGACTGAGCTTGGCCAGGGCTGTAGCTCAAGACTCACACTTTGCCAAGAGATTGGATTTCTGTCAACTTCTCAAATCTCAATGATTTCAGGTCCCACAAGCCCAGACCAGCTCCAGCTTCTGAAAACTCAATGTGGGGTCTCAAAAGCAACTGGCTTGGCCTCACTGATTTCCTGTTTGAGAACTTCTCATCTTCTAAGTATTGGAACTTATTAATAATGAGAGAAAAATGCAGGTGAAGCCCCTCAGTGGCTGGATCTACCCTTCAGACACCAACTCATGGACTGTGTCCACAATTCAGCAGCACCTAAATGTGGCTGCTGCTCCTGCATCCTCCCAGCCAGCCCAGCTGATGCCTGAAGAAGGAGCTGAGGGCTCCCCCAGCCCCTCTTTGACCCCCACTGTGCCCCCATTCTCGCAGGAGGAGCAGGAGCTCACTCACACGAGGCAGTGCAGTGATTCACAGGCACAGCTGCAGTTCTGTGGGAATAAAACCCTCCCCTGCCTCACGGCCGGAAGAAAATCAGAACAAACGTTCTTAGGAAAGGAGGAGCAGGGCAGCCAAGCCAGAGTAAACAAGCACTGAGAGAAGGGTGTGGGAAGGAGGGGACGTGTGGCAGCCAGCAGGCTCTGCCTGGCTGTGGAGAGGACAGGAATGGGTTTCTCATGTTGTCTTCTGGCACTTGCAGGTTCTTCCTATCTCCAGACAGGGATCTGACTGATGCTTTGATTTTGGCAGCTGCTCTGGTTGCTCCCAAACCAGACTTTTGACTTTTGCTGCCTCAGGTTCCAGCTCTGCTTGTATCTCTGAGCATCTGAAGGCTGGAGGGGCCATGAAAGGACTCAGTGGGATGAGGAAGGTGTGGGGCAGCACCAGGCTCAGCACTGCACCAACCTGTCCCTGGGCCACAGCAGAGCTTCTTCATAACCCCCGTGGGACTGCAAGGCAGAGCTGGGCACGAGCACTGCCCCAGCTGGACGGGGTCAGCCCAGGAACTGGCCCAGCAGCTGCCCCAGCGTGCCCAGCAGTGGCTGCTCCAAGCCAGAGAGCATCAGCCACAGGGAGCCTCCCTGTCCGTGCCCTGCTGGCAGTTGGTGGTTTAGGATCACGCAGTGATAAAGCTTTTTTTAAGCCTCCAAGTCCCTTCCCTCCCCTTGCAGGGGGTTTGTGGGCTGGGGCAGTGCCTGGCGCCTCTCAGGAATAGTAAATGAGTCACGTCCCCAAACCACAGCGTGTGGGTGGAGACACAGGTGAGAGGTTTTGCCCCTCGGGCGATCAGAGAGGTGAGGCCCCCTCGTGGGTGTGGCTTTTGTCTCATTAACCAAAACACTGATGCCTTTAACTGCAGGGAAGTCACCGGTGCTCGTTTATGTAACATTTGCTGTGGTTTTGTCCCGGGGGCTGCAGGTACAACAGCCTGGTGACCGGCAAGAGGGCGAGGGGACTCATCGCAGTGCTGTGGCTGCTGTCCTTTGGGATTGGACTGACCCCTCTGATGGGCTGGAACAAAGCCATGAGTGGCTGTCCCAACACCACCAACGAGACAGGGACAGAGCCCCAGGGCTGCTTCATCTCGTGCCTCTTTGAGAACGTGGTGACCATGAGCTACATGGTCTACTTCAACTTCTTCGGCTGCGTGCTGCTCCCGCTCGTCATCATGCTGGGGATCTACATCAAGATATTCATGGTGGCCTGCAAGCAGCTGCATCAGATCGAGCTGATGGGCAACTCCAGGACCACCCTGCAGAAGGAGGTCCACGCAGCCAAGTCTCTGGCCATCATCGTGGGCCTTTTTGCCTTCTGCTGGCTGCCCCTGCACATCTTGAACTGCATCACGCACTTCCACGAGGACTTCTCCAGCTCCAAGCCCGAGTGGGTGATGTACGTGGCCATCATCCTGTCCCACGCCAACTCCGTCATCAACCCCATCATCTACGCCTACAGGATCCGGGATTTCCGCTGCACCTTCCGCAAGATCCTCTCCAAGATCCTCTGCAAGGCCGACGACCTCCCCAAGTGTCCCTCGGAGCACAACCAGCACCTGACTGCCATCAACATCAGCTCCCCCGCGGCCTCGGTGACCGTCTGAGCCCAGCCCTGCCCACCCTGGCACTGCCCTGCCCTGTCAGCGGGGCCACGAGGGCTCAGACATGACCACTATGGACTCGTGCAGCTCTGGTTTTATTTTTATTTTTGTAATTAATGTCGTGCCTGGTAGAGGAGTGACCTGAGCGGGGACACTGAGTGCAGCTCACCCCTGGGGGTGTGACAGCTGTGATCCCGTTGTGTTTCCTTTCCAGGTGTTTCCTTTCCAGGCTGGACACTGACTGGGGAAGACTCACCTGCTGGGGGGTGTTTCCCCAATTGTGCTGCTCACATCAAGTCATAGGATCTTTATTTTAATTATTATTATTATTATTTTTTAATATTTGGATTCATTTAGGAGTAATAATTTTGTGTCTGTTTTTTGAGTTGTTCTCCAAGTTCATACTTGACAGCACTTTGGTAATACCCAAATTATTCCATCAATTGTTTGATGCAGCTTGTATTCTCTGATGGGAAAAAGTCTTACTTAGCCCAGTTGCTGGTGTGAAACTGAATCTGTGTTCCAGGCACTGAGGGGAGGGACTGTGAGGATGGGAAAACCAGGTCAGAACTGGCCAGCCCAGCATGGAAACCCCATTTCCTGAAAGATTTGAGAAAAGACTTGACCAAGGTTTTAGAGCAGAGGTTTTACTGCCTTTAAATCACTTTGGTTCACAGGGCTGTCAGCCCAGTGCTTCAGGTTTGCTTCCAGATCTGTTTGCAGTTATCAAAATGCAGGAGGCAGAAGTGCCCCAATGGTCCTGGCTGGTCTGAGCCAGAGCCACCAAGGCCAGTGTCACTCTGCCTTGGGGACACGAGCCCCACAATTGGGTTTTTGCTCTGCCAGCCCTGTAGAGCCTCCACAAGTGCAGGTTTTAGCTGTGAGAGGTGGATGCTGCAGCTCACCTGACTCCTAAAGCTTGGTCTGGCTGGGGCACACTGCAGCCCTCAAACCCCCAGAAGCTGTGAATGCTTTTTCCCCCCCAGTAGTAATTTTCATATTTTTATCCCTGGAAAATTGTACTTGAATCACACAGAAATCAACTCTATACTTTTTAAATTCTGTTGCACTAAAAGGGGGGTACAAGACCCCAAGAGTTTCATTTCTCTGGCATATATAATGACAAATATGGTGTAAAATTAATTGAAAAGCTGAAGAAATCTTGTTCCTGCAGCATCTCCTCTGCCAGCTGGCAAGAGCTGCAGGCAGCAGCTGCAGGAATGACTCTGGGCCCACCAAGCACAGGGAATGGTTCCCTGGGAGTGCTGGATTTCACTGCCATTGGAGCAGCTCAGCCCCAGACCTGGGTGAAATCACCAGAGAGCTCTGGATGGCTTTGCAGTGTTTACACAATGTCCAAATTTAGCTACAGCTCAGTGTCTCAGCTCTGGGCACTTCCAGCACGAGTCTGAGCAGTTCAAGTCCCTGTCCCAGGTGCTTCTCCTTTACCAGCCCCACTCAGCTTTGCTGCACCTGCCTTGGCCAGGGCCCAGCTGAGCCAGGGCCACCTCCTGCCATCTGGGCAGGGCCTGCCTCTCTCCTCCCTCCATCCCTTCCCTTCTGGGTTATCCTTGGCCCTGTTCCTCCTGCTAATCAGGGCTGGAAAGCAGCAGGGTTTCACCTGCAGCCCTGGCAGTGCTGCCAAGTGGTTGCAGGCCACATTTATCCTCACAACAAAGGATGGAATCTCTCCCTTTGGCTGCCTGGAACCGACCCAAACTCTCACAGCAGCAACAGAGGGAAACTCTCAGTGCTGTAACACCCAGAGAGAAGGTCCCAGAACACTTGTGCACATGTGAGAGCTTCCAGTGCAGCTCAGCATCCACCACTGCTCCCTTCCCATGCCTCTCATGAGCCAGAATTCCTGCAGGTGGATTGGAGCATCCTTAGTCCAGCTGTGCCTTTGGGCTGTCGGGCATTAACTCTGGCCAGGCCAAGGTCACTGGGTACATGAAGTGCCTTTGTGGATCTGAGCCAAACATATTTCCAGGCAAAATAAAAATAGGACACCTCCCTTGCCCCCCTCAATAAAAAGCTCATTTCTCATAAAAATGTGAAGCAAAAGCAGCAGAGGAACTTTCTGTGCCAGTGCAGCTGTGGCCATTGAGCTGTCCCTGCTCTGCTGTACATGGATGGAAGTGTTCTCCTCATGTTGCTGAGATTTTGTATTTGCAGGAACTGTTAATTTTCATCCAAAATGCTTCATTTACCACCCACACCACCTGGCTCAGCCTGTGCCCCATTTTTTCTGGTGGTTGATTCAGCAGGAGAGGCCACACTGCCCTCAGGGAGCAGAGAGCATGGACAGGGAATCACAGCTGGAAGGAGCTGGCTCCCAGGGAAGCAGCCTGGAGGTGCTCAGGGTGTCTGAAAATATTTGATTTAAAGCACAGCAACCACAGTGATCCTGTTCCAGTGAAAGCACAGAGCTGTCACCAGTCTCAGGGTGCTGAGGGGTCCCTGCCCTAGTCCCTGGACCAGGTTTGCCACTGAAAAATCAGAAATTGCTCTGAGCTGCCACCTGCAAAGAGCCACAGTAGCTCTTTAATCTGTGGATCACTGAGACCTGCAGGACTGTTTGCATCCTCACATCACAATCATTACAGATTAGCTCAAACATCTTCAGAAATCCCAAAACCAGCATAAATAAATCAAACTGAAGTCAACACAGGCCTAATTAATTAATTTATCAGTGCCAGGGTGCTAATTAATGTCACACTTGGCTGCAGCACAGGAAGAACTCTACCAGCCTCAAGGAGCATTTGACAGCCTTGCAGATATTTAAAATGCCAGTTACACAGCCAGGAGTGATCCAACTTCTTCTCCTTCATCCTTCATCCTCTTCCTCAGCCAGGAGGATGTTTGTGAGCTGCTCCTCAGACACAGCCAGCTCCTGGCAGGCTCCCAAGGCCTGGCTGAGGTAGACAGCCAGGATGTGTTTGCACTGCAAAGTTAACAGCAGGAGCAAGGCTGGAGTGCCAGGCTCAGGAATCCATCTTGGCCAAAATGGGTTCAGTGAAGTGCTCAGCCCCCCAGGAACGTGGTTCCCTCCTGGCACAGGTGGTGCTCAGTGTCCCCAGCTCTGCCACCAGGACAGTGCCATGCAGGGAGCTGGCACACAGCTCCTGGCACCCTCCCCACCACTGCTGACCACCAAAAGCCCTCCCTGCACCCAAAATCTGGGGCTCCCAGGGGCCACACAGTGGTCAGGCTCCACACTCGTGTTTGGGGGGAAATTTGGGGTTCAAGAGGCAGGGCAGAGCCTTGTCCCCTCCCCATGGCAGCCCCAGGCTGAGGTACAGAACTCACCAGAAGGCTCTCACTCTTCTGCAGCACAGAAAACCCAAAGGCAGGGCAGGTGCAGAAGTGGCAGGAGCTGTAGCAGGTGTAGAGTTTGCCTGAGCTCCCAAGGACCTGAAACAGCGGCAGATGAGGAGTTAGGGGCAGGATCACTTTAATTTCTCTCACTCAGGTTGGGTCTGCACTGCCCCAGCAAAGAGGGGGAGATGTCACAGCACAGAAGTGTCCCCAAGCACTGCAGTGACCCACCTAAGCTTGAAGCTCCTCAGGTTTCTCATGCTCTCTACAAGCTCCTCTCCCTGCAGGTGAGGGTGTCCTGTACCTGTGCTTGCAGTAGATCCCAGCCCCAGGCACCAGGAGAGGGGTGGTGGCACCACTCCCTGAGCTCCATCGAGTGCCAGCCCCTCCTGTGAGCTCCTTCCCAGCCCTGGCAGGCTCAGAGGTGGAAATGACAGAGACTCTTGTCACACACAGTCCAGGTGTGACCCCCAAAGCCACCAGACAGGAGAGAGCAGCACTGAGCACTTGCAGGGAGGCCTGTCCTTTCCCAGCCACTGAAGGCTGTTCTGCTCTCAGAACCAGCTGCAGCTACTGGAATCCAGATTGGCCTGAATAAACAAAGCTGAAGTCTCCAGAGAAGCCTCCCTGCTCCATCTCTGCTTTGGGAACAGCACTGCCTGCTTTTCCCACATGCTGTTCCCTGCAAGGCTGGTACTGAGGCACCAGGGTGAGCAAACAGGTGAGGGAAGCATTTTTTTCCAGCATGGAGCAACCTGTGAGCTGCTGGAGCTGACTTCAGGGTTCAGGAAAGCCAGCCTGGGGATTATTTTATTTCTCTTTTGGTCTCTTCAAGATTGGAAAATAGCTTTGAGGAAACTACTTTAAGGGCCCAACCTATGGGAAGGATCTGCAGGAGCAGAGCACACTTGCACAGGGCCCAGGCCCAGCCCTCTCCTGGCTGGGTTTGTGGCACACACAGCCCCAGATCCAAAGAGAAACACAAAAAGTGAAAAGGCAGTGGAACTCTGCAGAGTGCTGCTCCCCTCCAGGACATCCCTGGCATCCCAAGCCCCTCCAGAGGAACATTGTCCCTCCCTGTCCAAAGCTGCACTTCCAAGAGGAGCCTTCCCCTGTCCCCTGGAGCTCCCCCTGCCCCCTCTGCCCAACAGGGAACACCCAGAAGTTTAGGCTCTCCCACAGAAATGCCAATGCCTCAAAGTCCCCCTCACTCCCAGCAGATCCAGCACACAAAACTCACATTCCCATTTCAAAGTAAACCTTTTTTTTTTTTTCTTTTTTTCCAGTCTGGCCTTTACCCTGGGTTCTCCTTTTACTGCAGGCTGAGTTTGTTTCACTTGTGATAAGTTTGTTTTCCTGCAGCCCCTTTGATTGCTTTTTCCAAGATGAAGGATTCTGATGGTGCCATCCCTTCAGAAGTGTTTTCCTTTGGGGAGGGGGGGAGCCACAGACAGACACTGCCACATTTGGGCTGAGCTCAGCATTCCCCCATCCTGACCTAGATGTCAGGAACACAGCCTCTGCCTAATAAAGCAAAATCTAAAATCCAAAGACTGGGAGAAAAAGGTGCCTCTGTTCCTGACCAGCTGCAGCCCAGCCAAGCACTGGGGTGCTCCCCTGGCCCTGAGGTGAAATTTCCTTCTGCTGTCCTCATCCCTGGGCCTCAAGGAGGAAAAATCCCCCTGGAGGTGTCCCTGCCAGCATGTGGGGGCACAGGAGGGTCAGCTGAGGCCCCAGCACAGGGACAGACAGACAGACAGCACCACAGCCTGTGCCAGGGCCTGCTGCTCAAACCCTTCACTGTGGGGCATCTGCCACACAGTTCTGGGAAATGGATGAAAAAAGACAAAATAAAAAAGAACTGAAAGTGCAGGATGTGAGCAGTGCAGGTGCCAGCTGGCAGGGCTGAAGCACTGCCCTGCTTCACTGCCACAGCAGTGCCTCTGCCACTGGGGGAGAGCTCAAGGGTGCCCCAAATGCTGCCAGGCCAACACTGCCCCATCCAGCACAGCTCCACCACAGCCAGCCCCACCATCCCTGCAGCAGGCAGGATTCACCCCCAGCTCTGCAGGGCAGGTGTCATCCAAGCTCTCCTGGGATGATTTCAGCTCTGAGGCACCCAGCCCTGGCACACTCCATCAGTGCTACTCCTGTTAATCAGAAGGGCATTAAGGGACAAATCACAGCTCTCATTTGACTGAGGGCTCCTTCTTCTCCCATTTCAGCTCCTGAGGGCAAGGGCTGCCCACACTACAGGGCCTGTCTGAGCAGAGCCTTCCTCCCCTGAAGCAGGACCTGAGATGTGCTGGCTGATATGGAATTATCAGCAGCTCAGATTTGGCTGTAATGACCCAAAGGAGTTTCACAACAGAACCAGCCCCATGGCCTCAAAGAGCTTTCCAGAGCCAGCTGCAAGTGGAAGCACCACCTCACATTCCAGCTGAACCACATCTGGGTGCAAATGGCAGGGCTGACTTTGTGGGGGATAATTAGCAGGGATGATTGTGCAGTGTCCAGGCAGCCATGGATGCCCCTCTCTCCAGGAGCACAGCTGGGGGACATTCCCACACATTCCTACCCAGGAATGAAGAGCCAGTGGCTGCAGTGCAGTGTCCCACCCAGGGGCTGGGTTTCTATGACCCCAGATGGGTTCCTGTCACTGCTCCAGCCCCAGGGTAGACTCTGCTCTTTGTTTCTGCATCTCAGACGGCTGTGATGAAGGAGAATTTCACAATGGCACCAACCTCCCACCCCCAGAGAAAATATCTCTTCAGATTCCTCTGTTAATGAACTCATCAGCAATCAAGCTCCACAGAAGAGGAATGCAGCTGGAGGCACACAGGAATCTCCTTCCTGGAGGTTTGTCCTGCATTAACTCCCTTACCCTCCTGGCCAGGGGTTCCTTCTCCACAGGGAAACCAGAGGCTCCCTCTCCCTGCAGAGGCAGAAGAGCAGTTCTGACACTTGTTCCTTTCAGTGTGCACCAACTGGGCCCTTTATTAATATCAGATTATTAATTGATGCCCAGCAAAGCTCTGCCTTAGCCTGCAGGGCCTGACAAAGGGAATGTGACCATTCTCTGCCCAGAGACATTTTCAGACAAGCAACAGTAAAAAAGGGAAAGCCTTTGAGCATTCAGTTGATCAGGAAGGCAGCTGCTGTCTGAGGGTGCTGGAAGCTTCCTAGGCTTTACCAAACATCCACAGGCAAGCCCTCAACTGCAATCCAAGGCTGTTCTTGAGCCCTGGTTATGATTCATGTCCCCCTGGAGGGGCTGTGTCCTCTCCATGGCCCCAGAAGTGATAAAGGCTCCATGTGCAAACCAAGCAGGGCAAGCTCTGAACACGTGAGAAGGGTTTGTGCCAGCCCAGGCCAGATTTCACAGCCCTTTTCTCACCCTACAGGACCCCAAAGCACCTTCAGGGGAGGAGAAAAGGTCTTTTGCAGAGGGGATACTTGGAAATGTTCCTCTCGGGTGCCAGCTCCTCCTGTGAGGGGCTGAGCAAAGACATTTTCACTTCTCTAGTGTGTGAACAGCACAAAACCAGGCCCAGCCCTGGAGGAGCTGTGCTGCCTGAGGGGTTGGGAGTGATGAGGAGAAGGGATTGGTGCTTTTTGACCAAAATCTTTGGGGCACAGAGCAGCCAGGGCACAGCCATGGGCTGGATGCTGCTGGTCAATGGCTCACAGCATGGATAGTCCCAAAAGAGATGCTACCAGTGCTGGGGGACCACAAGACAAGGAATTGTGCACAGTACAGGAAGGTGAGAATGAAGTACCAATGGCTCCTCTCCCCACTCCCACCCGGTGCTGTAACTGATCTCAGGGCTGAGGTGAGCTCTTCTCCCCAAAATGCCTTTTCATGGGGAGGTTTCTGTGATTCACAGCCTTGAATACACTGAGCCAGAGTGAAACCCAGGGGTTTGGCCTGCACTGCTCCCTCCCAGGCAGCAAGGATCTCCTGCCAAGCAGAGGTCATGACAGGAAAGAAACAGAGTTATGGCAGGTAATGATGAGTTGTGTACAACTGGTCAAGAGAAGAACTTCCTCTGCAGGATAGGATGGGAGTAATAAAGCAAAATTAGCAATCCCTGGAAAACTTCCTCCTGACTGTGATGCCCACAAACACATAAATTGTCTCTGGTTGGCAGGGAGCCACAGAGAAAATGGTTCTGAACCGTGCTGCTCTAATTCCAGCCTGTGGCTGCTGCTCTCCAGTGTCACTTCAGGAGGTTGTAAAACACTGGTGACCTCCCTGTGTTTATCCATGCTCTGCACATCAGGAAAACACTGTCACAGATGCCAGCTGGAAACCATCAGAAAGGAAGAGCCAAGAGAAGCATGTACCTGGTAGAGAATCCTTCCACTGGGGGACCTGACCCGGGTGACAGAACGCTGATCCACCAAATCCAGAGCTGGCACTGCAGCTGGGCCAAAAATGAACTTCAGCCTGGAAGAGAACGTGTCTCTAGTTAGGTCACAGCACAAAGGGAGACACCCTGGCTCAGCCTCAGGGCACAGAGGCAGCCCTGAAAGGAGCCCTTTGCAAAGGTAAGACATTTTCCCTTGCTGCAGCAACTGGAAATGTCCTATGAGCACAAAGAACCAGGGATTTTAGTGGAGCACACAGAGCCAGACTTGGCAGTGCTCAGGGCAAAAGGGGCTCGTGCTCTGGGACCCCTCAACTCTACAGCCAGGCTGTCCTGGACTCTCCCTCAATCTCTGCCCTGGACTGATCAGTTGGTCCTGAATCCCACCTCCAGGCATGGAGGACACAGCTCCCTGGAGAAAGGGGAGTGCAAGGATAGGGAGTCCATAGTTTCAGGAGCAACAGGAACTGGGGTTCCTTCCTCATCCCCTGGAGATCAGTTCAAACCTTGGGGAGTGAGTGAGTCATCTTATAGTGATTACATCTCCTCCATCAGAGTCACAACTGAGGGATAAATTATCCTTTCTCTGCCCACCAAACTGCATCAGGAGGAAGCTGGAGAACATCAGGGAGTTACTAAAGACACTCCACTGCACATGGAGTGGAGTTTTACATCAGTGACCCAGCTAGGAGCAGGGCTCAGAGACAGCCAAGTTATCCTAGACAAACACCCAGGGGCAGCACGTGCCTGACGTCCCTGCACTCTCCCTAAAAACCCTTTCCCTTTCAGGGATGCACAGCATTTATGGATGAGGGAGTCCCTGGGATGAGGATCACTGCACATCCCAAAGGGGGATTTTGTCTCCTGCTGCTGCTATGCAGGGCTATAGGATAAAGTGTGTGTTAAATATGGACATCTGCACCTTCAGCCCATTGTCCAGACAGCTGTGGGCTCCAAAGTCATTCTAGACCAGTAAATCCAGCTGCTCTGAGTGTTTCCAAAGAGCTCAGGGGCAACTCAGTTAACTTCACAGACCTTTCACCGGCTGAGAAAAATCTGTGTAGTCTAGATTGGTTCCAAGGGTAAACAACAAGGAAATGAGCAGTGATGAAGAGATAGCACCAAACAGAGCAGGAGACCAAGAGAAAGGGGAAAGTTTCCAAGTGCAGGGAGGACAGAGCAAGGCAGAGCCCAGCAAGGCTGAGTCAAGCTGACTGATAAGCAGCCAAGCAGACAGATTCCAGGAAGACCAAAACTTGCACAAACTCAAGGCAAGAAGGGCTGGCTCCATCTGAGGAGGTGGGTGGGGAACGTAAGACATTCCTTCATGATTAGGTTTGGGACTAGAAGGGGGCTGAGTTCAGTGAGTTTCAGGAACTCTTTTCAAATCTAGGGAATTCTTTTCTTGTGTATATAATTTGATCATTTCAACAGGAAATGCCCACAGGAAATTCAAGGACTTTGGAGATTTGAAAGAGATTGGGAAATAAAATCAGGATACTTCTGAGCTGCTGGATGCAGGGAATTGATGAAAATCTTGCTGCCAAGACTTATCACCATTATTAAACTTAACAAGGGAATTTCTCTCATCTTTTCTTTTCTGAGGAGAAGGAAACAAAAGCTTTCAAATCCGATCCCACCTTTCAAAAGCCACTGTGGTCCCAGGAGAGGGAGGCAGCACACCTTTCCCAGGTGTTGTGTCAGATAACTTTAACACAAAGGCATCAGGGCCTGGAGGGTTCCTGGTGATCTCATCCCCCAGCAGGCAGGAACACAAGGTTAAAGATAAATCTGAGAATTCTCTTTCACTGTGACAATGCCCCTTCTCCACCTTCAACACCAACTGGTGAGGGCTGAAGCTGTGAAACTTGGATCTCTTAGGTCACTGCTGGGAAGGATGAAAGTATTCACAGGGTGACAAAGCTGACCTGAGACCGCCCCCAAACAGAAGAAAACTCTCAGTCTCCAAGTTAACATTTCCCTGGAGCAGGGTGATGCTCAGGACACCTCTCCCTCTCCATCACACGTGCCCATGACTCAAATAGCAGGAGTGAGCTCAGGGTGCTCACAGGGGCAGGAAGGCAGAGGGATGAATCACCCTGGAACACAACCCACTCCCACAGCAAACTCCTTCCAGAGCTGAGGCTGGACCCAGAGCTCAGGTTAAATATCCTGGGTTTAAATTAGAGCAAGTTATCACAGGAGATACAGTGATAATTTTGTGAATCTCTGGAAAAAAAACCCTTCAGAACCTTCAGTTGCAAAAACCACCAGCATTTCTGTGTCTCAGCAGCACTGGGTCAAACACAGGGGAAAACCAGGATGAGAGCTGACCACCAACTGCCCCAGCAACAGCAGGACACTGGGGCAGGAACTGAAGCAGAAGACACTCACCCCAGCAGCAGGTCATCAGGAACTGCAAAAGAAAGAAAAGGAAATGTGATTTTGCAGAATTTCACATCACAGGGGGGTCACTGTCCCCCCAAGGTACCCCCAGGGGCCACACAGGACTGCAGAACTCTCAACATCCTCTCTAGCCACCAAAAAAACAAGGAGCAGCAAAATGATCCATGATGGCAGTGCTGGGGAACTTATCAAGCACAGCAATCACAGCCACAGGGATTCATTTTAAAAAGAAAAGCAGAAGCCCAAATGTACTTTATTTTACAACACCCTACTTTTAAAAGCTCCCAATAAAATGCAGGAGGCCTCAGCATCTTACTCTGTCACTTTAAGAAGCTGGTTAAAAAAAAATATATATATTGTTTTCCCTGAAACTCTCCTGGCATGGGTTGAGAAGTCAGGCCTCACAACTTTAAAAATGTTGTTCTTTTCCCAGCACAGTCTTGCAGGGTTTATGGCTTTTACTGCAGCCCACTGAAACATTGTGTTTTCATTTATTGGAATGTCTCCTTAAAATGGAAAGTTACACTCCAGCAAATTGTGTTTGTTGGAGCTGACAGCTCAGGCTCTGCTTGTCCACTCTGATCTTTCTGTTATCACCCAGGGGACACAATGTACTCTGCCTCCATATCCCACTGGAAGATCTGGATTTTTGACTTTAAAATAATTTTCTTCCGACAATTCAAAACACTCTCTCTGACCCGCACTGTTGGTTTGAATGTTCCAGCTTTATTGGAGTTTAATTCTGCAAAGGGATCAATCAGTTTGTCTCCAGTCTGTCTCAATGTGTGCTTTAGTACCACTCTGCTGCTGTAAGAAGGACATTTTTAAAGGGATGTGAACTTCTTTTTTTTGCTTAGTGTACATCAGGATTTGTAAAGCTCTTTTAAAAGTTCATATGTAGATTTTGGATCTACTTTAACCTGACAGAAGCCATAGTCTATGTGTGCCAAAAAGATGTCACTGGGGTCACTCTGACAGTCTCTGCCCATTCCTCACTTCCACATAGTGCTCAAGACAGATTCATCTGAATTCTTATTTGTTTGGGCTTTGTGCAGTTAAAAATATTCAGCAGACCTTTCCTTGGGAAGAGCCATTCTGTCCAGCTCATCCAGCAAACACAAACACGAATATTCTCTCAGCACAGATCCAGCAAAGGTAATTATTCTTAACTAGCTGCTGGAATTGGCCAGGATTTCAGTGCTGGCTGGCGCTCCTGCCACTGAAACCTTGGAAGTTGTTCCTCGCCCTGGGATCAGCAGCACACCCCCTCTGTCGGTCAGCCAGGACACGGCTTTGGGAAATTCCCCTTTCCAACCCATGATGGGATTGGTGGCTCTGTGCACCACCAGTGCAGAGGGCACAGCAGAATTCCTGCCCGGAGCATTAATTTATCATCCCTCAGGTGTGACCGTGGGCACCAGGAGCTCTAAGAAGCAGCAGAACCCCTAAATCTCACACTACAGAGTCCAAACTGGAGTGGTTTTTGAATATGACTTGGAGGAGGGGCTGCTCCTCATTATCTGTGCTTCACACCTGTCTGCTGTCACAAAAAGGGACATCGAGGTCCCTGAGACAGCAGGGTCAGGTGGGAAGGGGAGGCACGGGGCCCTCATCAGCGCTGTGTGAGGTGCGGGTGCTGCGTGACTAGTTTAAAAGAAAAAAGGTTTTATTCTGTGTTTTCTAGCTTATATACTCTTAACAAAGCATAATTTTAAGTCATTAACTGTATTACAATAACTTAGTATATTCATTAGTGCAAAGTAATTAGTGTTAATTATCAAAAGTTTTACAGAAATTTAATAAGGCACATATACACATTTACTTGTGCACCTAGTTTAGCTTACAAAAATTTTCATGTCTTTTTTAATCTGTTTTTATACTAACTGCTTTGTCTTCTTCTTTGTTATTGATATTCTCGAAAATCATCAATTGTTATTTCTTCCATTAACTCAGCTTTGTTTGCAGGTGAGCTGTCAAGCCCGGGGTGTGACAGGCCCCGTGCCTGGCCACTCCTGTGGCATCCCCCACGTACCCTGCGAGGTCTCCTGAAAAGCCTTTTTAATCTCCCTCAAGAGCTCTTCTGCCACTGCTGGCAAGGTGCTGCTGTCCATCCCACAGGCACGGGCTCATCCCTGCAAAGGAGACAGTGGGAAATCCTTGGAGTCACCATGGACACTGAGCATCAGGGGGGCCATCTGGGCACCCCATCCCAACCAAGGAAGGGCATCCTTTAAGATGTTTTAAAACAACTCCTAAGATGTTTTTTTTTACACGTTCTGGGAACGGGATTCCCCAGAGACACACGGGTGTCTCGGAGATGCCCCCACACAAGCACAGATCCCGTGGGAAGCACCGCTCGCTGCCCACAGGATGCTCCTCACGCCAGGGGCACTCCCTGGCCGAGCAGAGTCCGGTGCAGCCCCTGACACCCTCCGCAGGTATTCACACACACGGATCAGATCCCCTTGTGCCGCCCCGGCTCCCTCAACCTTGCCCGGGTGCTGCTCCAGCCCCTTCCCCATCTCCGTCCCCCGCTCGTGTCCTGAGGAGCCCGGCACGGCCGGGGCGCTGCGGGCGCTGCTCACCAGGGCGGGCAGAGCGGCGGGACCCGCTCCCGCCCCGCTGGCGGGGCTGTTCCCGAGCACGGCCCGAACCCGATCCCGATCCTACTCCAGTTCCCCGTCCCGGTGCCGCTCCGGGACTGACGTCACGACACCGCCCCGTTCCCGCGCTGACGTCACGAGCGACGCGCGCGCTCTTAAAGGGACCGCTCGGGATGGCGGCGGTGGCGGTCGCGCTTCCGCGGGCGCTGTCCCGGCTGTGCCACCGGCGCTGCCCCGCCCTGCCCCGGCCCGCCTGGACAGGGGGACACCGGGGACACCGCGGGAACAGCGGCACCGCCACCGCAGGGCGGCCGCGATGGGCACGGCCGGCCGGCGCTGCGCTGGCCTTCCTGGGAGGTGAGAGGGGCGGCGGGCACGGGCGGCGCGCAGCCGGCACCGGGCACCCACCGCGCTGTCCCCGCAGGGTTCTTCTCCCTGTTCCCGCGGGATGCCGAGGAGGACGGCGAGGAGGCCATCGTCATGCTGCTGAAGAGAGCCAAGGTGAGGCGCGGGCGCTGCGGGCACTGTGCGGGCGCTCCCGGCTCTGCGGGCGCTGCGGGCACTGTGCGGGCACTGTCGGCTCTGCGGGCGCTGTGCGGGCGCTCCCGGCGCTGACCGATCCCGCTGTCCCCGCAGCTCAGCATCATGAAGGGGGAGCTGCCCGAGGCCGAGCAGCTCCTGCACCAGGCCCTGCGGCAGGCGCACCAGCAGGAGAACAGGCAGGCCATCATCTACGCCTACAGCATGGTGAGAGCCGGGCTTGGGGCACAGCGGTGCCAGAGGGAGAAGGAAAAGCGGCTGAGGCTCGTCCGCATCGCCTTGGTGGAGCTTGAGCACTGTTTGTCTTTTCCAGATGGGGAACGTGGCCTACATGCAGGGACAGCTGGACAATGTGAGTAACTCTGGGTTTTCCCAATGAATTTTTAGAGGTTGACATCTTGTGCACGGTCTCAAAGGTGTGGGGTGCTGGCACAAGCTGCAGACGCAGAGCTGTGGGGCAGAGATGTCCCAGTGCAAAACAGAATTATCTAACTCAGGGCTGCAGTCCCACGAGCACACCCAGTTATGAAGGATGCTCTCACAGGTAAATGTTGAGCTCCAACATGGTGTGGAGGGGAAGGAATACTTCTTTCTGTGA
Source organism: Serinus canaria (assembly GCF_022539315.1). Lineage (NCBI taxonomy): Eukaryota > Metazoa > Chordata > Aves > Passeriformes > Fringillidae > Serinus > Serinus canaria. Next base: position 3,524,297 of record NC_066332.1, on the reverse strand, counting down.
AATGCTGCAGTTGAGCACAGTGGTAGCTCCTCCAAAGAGAATCTGGGAAAGCCCTGAGCTCACAGGCAGGTTAAAGGCCTGGCTGCTGCAGCAGCGCTCAAAGAGAAACTGAAAGGAGCCACTGGTTCAGTACCACTGGGCTCTGCTCAGCCTTTCACTTCTAACTGCTCTTGGTGTAGTGTAAATGCAACAAATGTGAGCCAGGTCCCTCTGTGCAGCTTGCCTCTATTTTGTTTTAAATGCCATCATTTCTCAGTGTCTTCTTCAAAATTCTTGTTTCAGGCAGAGAAGCTCTACAAAGCAACGATGAGCTATATGCTTGCAGGGGACACAAAGGAGGTATGTTCTGAGACAGGCTCCCAGTGGTGCCCTTCTCTTGACCTTATTTCTTGCGCTGTAATGCCTCTTACTGGAAATTGGCAATATTTAATGGGTGGCAGCACTGGAGGCAACAAGTTGGGGTTTTGAGGTCTAAATTCTGTGACAAAGTAATGTTTCTGTTGGGGAGGTACAAGAAGAGTAACAGTTGCATTGTGTGTCCTCCTGGCAGGATGACAATGCCGTCCTTGAGGTGTCCCTCAAGCTGGCCAGTATCTACGCTGCTCAGAAACAGTGAGTTCCCAGCTGGAGGTGTCACCTGCCTTCACCTCAGCCTTGCAGTGCTGCTGGGGTGGCCAAGCAGAGGCTCTTCAATGAGGGATCCTTCAGTGCATCCTTTGCACTTTGCAGGCACAAATTAGCAGTAGCTGGCTACCAGTTCTGCATCCTGACCTTAGAGGAGAAGATTGCCAAGCAGAAGGACTTGCCTGAGGATGTCTTATCAGGTGGGCAGCCTTGTCTGCCAAAGGCTTCTCATCTTTTCTCCATTTCCCTGTCCTTGATGTTGTTTCTGTATTCCTAAGCACCATCTTCATGTCAATCCATTCTCTTCCCACTGCCTGAGTTTCCTGCTGTGGTAGGATGGGGGTTCATGTTGGATCCTGTGGCAGTGATCACTTCACTCCTCTCTGTTTGCAGCTGAAGAAAAGGCCAACACCCAGCTCCTGCTTGGGATGAGCCTGGACTCCTACGGCCGCTACCTCCTGAACATCAACGAGCTCCCAGCAGCACAGAAAATGTATGAGAAGGCTCTGAAGATATCAAATGATGTTCAGGGAGAGACTCATCCACAGGTGATTTGTACAGCAGTAGGGCTCCAGGGAAGGAAAGGCTGATCTGGAGGGAATGAGGCAGCCTTGGAGCATTCTGCTGCCATCAGACATCAGCACTACCTGAGGCTGTTTTCCTGCCAGGAAGGACGAGCATGCAAATACAGAAATAACAGGACACTTCCTTACTGAACGCTTCTCTGGGAAATACTATTTTAACTGGTGTGGCAGGGGATGAATGTGGTGCTTCTGCTGCCTCAGACTGCTCCACAAGCTTCCCTTTTCCTTCCTGGTGCAGAGTGTGGTGCTGCTGAATGACCTGGCCACGGTGCTGGACGCTCAGGGATGCTACGAGGAGGCGCTCGCCTACAGCAGGAGGGCAGCAGAGCTGGCAAGGGACACACAGCACCCTGAGGAGCACATGGTGCTCAACAACCTGGCAGCAATCCTCATGCACAAAGGTCAGTGAATACTTGCCCAGCCTGGCACTGAGCTGGTGTTGGCTGCAGAGATCTGGATCTGTGTTGTAGGGCTGAACTACATTGCTGGTTTGGGGTAGTTAGTTTTAGTTTAAGCAGTAGGTCTGACTTTGAATTGCTTTCACAAAATGACCCAAAAGGTTGCCAGGGGATCTTGTTTCCCATGTCCTTTGTTTCCAGTAACTTTTCCAAAAGGACAGAAGACTTGCATGAGATTTGTTTCTGTGAGATTTTAATGCTGAAGCAGCACCAGGTCCCATCATCACTCTGCTCTCCAGCTCTCATAGTTGGCAACCTGGCAGGATGTTTTCTGAGCCTCCCTAGATCTTGATGTGTTCCAGGCAGTCCTTGTCCTTTGCACGTCATCAGCATCAGGAGGGGGCTCTGGAAATGGCTGATGGAACTGGGTAGGCAAGCCTTTTTTCCCCTCTTGCTACAGAAGATTTCCTGCAAGCAAAACAAGTGTACAAAGAAGCTCTCAAGCAGGCACAGCAGAAGGGAGATGCTGCTTCTGTCCAGCATATCCAGGAGGAACTAGCTGAGCTGGCCAAGAGGAGAAAGGGCTCCAAATAAATTTGGCCACAGAGTCCAACCTTGAGGTGACTGAAGGCAGCAAGGGTTGCTCAGCACAGGCAGCCTGGGAGCAGCTCGGTGCAATTCTCCAGAGAAACAGCAATGAGGAGTTCCAGGACTGCTTAAGAGGAGGGGCTGCCACTGCCTAACAGCCCAAAATAAAGGTGTGAAATCTTAACTGTGTGAATTTGTGGTGTAGTCTGTGGTTTGACTGACCTGCTGTGCAAAGTGATTTAATTTTGGCTGCCTAAGTGCAAGTCTGGTCTGGTATTAATACTGTGTTAGAGTCAGTTTGCTACTCCTGCCTGCCCACAGAAGTGTTCATGGCTGTCCTAGAGCAAGTCTTGAAAATGAACAGGCAGGAATTGTCTCACTCTTTACATGTTGCACAGCACAGCAGGGGCTGTACTTTTATCAGTGCTGCAGTTCAGTGTGTTTGAACTGCAGCAGAGCATCTCCCAGGCTGTGCCTGCCCTGCAACAGAGCTGCAGCTCCCTGTCCTGGTCCAACAGCTTGCCTGAAGATCAAATGTATTTCTTCATTTAGCATCCAAAGATAGAACTTGTCCTCTCAGAGGAGGGGTGAGGCTGTTAGCACACAGAGCTGCTGTCAGAAAGAAAACACTTGGCTGCAGTGGAGAGCACATGGAGTGCTAGAGTTGTCTTCTCTCTTGGATAGGTCAGTGCTTGAATGCTGAGGCTTCCTGTTGGAAAAGATGCTGTGTACAAACCCAGCTTTGTCAGCTACGTGCCTTCATGGGAATCAAGTATGAACAGCTGCTTTAGACAACAGAATTTCTCAGTGCTGCCCTGCCAGGAAGCCTGATGTTAAAGAAAAAGGAGAATTAAACCAGAAATCACCAAATCCATATTTAGTTAAGATAGCAGAACTAATTCTGTCACTATTTTAACCTCTCAGTTGTCAGAACTGCAGCTGGTTGGTACAACCCTCAATGTAATTACATCACTATTAATTTACTTACAGTAGCTGCTTCATCTCTCAACTCTGAGCTAAGAGGAGGAGGCACACAGGTTTTCTAGAGCAGAAGTTCATTGATGCTGGAAAACTTTAGTCACATACAGAGCTTTGTTCTCAGCAAGCTAGGAAATAAAAATAGGGCTGTACTGACAGAAAAGCTCTGGCATATTAGAGCCAACCTTCCCTCAAGTGCTGGGTTTGGGGTTTGAAGTAGCAGAGCTTGGAGGGCAGCAGTGTCACCTGGAACCCTGCAGCACCCTGGGAGCAGGGTCTTGCCTGATGCTGCAAAACAAAAGGGAGACACAGGAAAAGCAAGTGGAGAACTGATCCCCTTTATTGATTGGTCTGAATCCAGAAGTCACTGTCTAGTGAAGACATTGTGTGGAAATTATGATGCATGGGTTTTTCAAGTCTTAAATGATTTCATATCAGAATCACGAACCATATCAAGATGAAAGCATTGTGAAAGCGCTGATCAGAAATCAGGTAAAAATTTGTAGTAAACTACACTTTGTAAACATGACTTACAAACACCTTCCTGTTTGAAACAGGGCAGATGTAATTCCATACTTGAAGATTACTGGAATTGTGGTAAACCCTAACTTAGGCTCTGGAGAGGTTTTTACACTGGAGAAGTTAAAACTCGGATAACAAACAAAAAAAAGCAGCAACATTTTATGTGCAAATGCCACTCAAACTGTATCTTAGGAGATTGTGACTATCCTACTTTGGATATCTTGCTGCTGCTGCAGCAGTAATATGAAGTTTTGCAATGAACATGCTATACTTACTGTACAGGTAGCAAAGACATTTGTCTGTACATGCCTCTTTCACATTGTATTTGTTACACTAAGAAAGTGAGAACAAGTGAGTTTAAGAATGGAACTTAACTCTCCACTCCAAATTTAAATCTACAAAAAGGGCAGATCAACTCGTTTTCCAGTATATGTTGCTGTGGGAACCAAAAGAGAAAGTTAAAATAAGAGCACTGATCTACAAACAGGATGAAAACTTCACTGCTTCAAGCCGGAAGGGTAAAGGAGGGGAGGATGAGAGGAATCTTTCTCAGAGAAAGACTGAGAGGAGATTTAAGACTGCCAACGGATCTACTGTGATACAGTATTTTAAAAAAGTAGCAAAATAGTTCTGTATTTCCAACAGTGTCAAGTTTCCAAATGAGTTCCTTTGGAATTTTGTTTCCCACACTTGGGGCAAAAAGGCTTTTCTTAAAGGACTGAAAATAAATTTGCTATTGATAAATAGTTCTGTGCTTCTTCCTGTTTGTAAGTGGACCAAGACAGTCCATGGGCTGCAGAGCTCACACAACTCAAGGTTACACACTGCATTACACCTTCCATACAACGCATCACAAATACAGCAGAACCCAAAATATTTCTCACTGGAAATAACTCCAAGGCAACGGCCCTGTTGATCAATGAGATGCAAAAGCAGTTTGGAATCTGACAGACCACGCCACCCCCCAGCTCAGTGCTATCTGTGAATCAGTCCTTCCACCCCGGAAGATGTGAATTCTCTTCCTGAGGTCAGTGCAGCATAAAATGAAGATGCTTTTGGAGATGGATGTCAGGACAGCCTGTGCCATCACTGCCCAGATGGATGGATGTGTACATGAGCTACAAGCACACCATAGCAAGCATTGATAGATGAACAATTAAGGAGACTCTCCTAGTACCATATACAATTTAAAAATAAAAATCACCCTAACAAGTATTGCACACTTCAGGAGTTAAGCCAAGCATTTGTAAGGACTTCCACCAAAAGCTTGCTTAGAGGGACAGGGACTGTGACGCAGACTTCAAAATAATTATTACATAAAGATTTTAAAATCAGATTGGAGGAAGGAAAAAAAAAAATCACAGTACCTATTTCAAACTGGTTGTAACAGAAGCCAAGTAGTTGACTCGTGTGTTGCTCAATTATTCTATAAAAGCACTTTGTTTTATTTCAACTTGGGATGTGGAGCTTTTTCTTCTTAAAGGATTTATCAACCCACCCAGAGCCTCTGTTCAGAAAAGCCATTTGCTGTGGTTAAATATGACAGGAAAATTTAGTAGCCTGTTTTGACTGCATACAATGCAGAAACAGAGAACACTAAGAATAGGCTTTTAGGGCACAGTTAAAATTCCCAGTGTGCATAACAGTGAGGTATGCCTCCAGAAGCTGTTCTTTTTTTGTTTCTTTAACCTTTTAAAAATGAACCATAACATACCCATGCAATAATATTTCTGCAGTGTTGCTAAACAAAACCAACTGCACCAAAAATTTACAATGTGGCAGAATTTCAAATTCCAAAGAAATATATCATCTCATTCCAGCGAACTGGAGTTATGTTAATGTACAGAATTCACTAAGGGGTCAGTCTTAAAAATCAACATTTTCACAAGAGCTTGAACACCACTGAGAAAGTGTGTCTAGGGAAAAAAAAAATATATAAAAGCACAATGCCTGCAGGAAGTGGCACGGCATTAAATGGGCAATGATGGTTGGGAGGTTGGGGTTCTGGTTAGGTCAGGCTGAGAGGGAGGCTAGGGTTATGAAGAGTATTCTACACTGGAGAAAATGCTTAAAAAAAATTACAAAATGACCCCCAAAGTTTAGGCAATGATTTGAACATAAGTACACCAGATACTATAGCAAGGGAAAAAACACTGCAAAAAGTACTCTCTATTTACAGAAGAATGATTTAAAAGACATTATGGTTTTCTTTACAAATAGATGTAGAGCAGGAATAGTCCACATTTTTAAAAACTCTTTACATATTTATCTTTAGTAAGTCAACCTTCTCGACCACAATGCTCCAACACACAGCCTGTGCAGAAGGCATTTCACGGACTCTCCAGCAATTCTTCATTGTGTGGCCCTTGCTCTCTTGGAAAGTCTCTGTGGGCACAAGTCAAAAATAGATTTCTCTTTTTGACCCGCAAATTAAAAAAAAAAAAAAAATCTGCATAGTTCAGTCATCACTGTCAGACAGAGTCTCATATTGTGCTGAAAGCAGTGGTGCAGGCTCTCGCTCCCAGATCCTGTTCTGTGGGTGAGTGGTTGCTTGGCTCATGGACGGGGGGGCACAGGCGATGGAGGTCGGGGGGGTGCTGCTCAGCATCCTCATGGTCAGAGGGTTGTATGGAAACTGGGTGGAACCTGCACCAAAAGGCAAAAACATGAGCTGTTCTGAGAGATCTGTGTTGGCCTGGGTTGTGACAATTAGCAGAAAATCCACTGCAGAAAGCCCCCACATGCTGGGAGCTTCTGGCCAATATCCAGCATTACAGTGCGACATCTGAGACTGCAAACAAATTTGAAAGAAGCCCCTTGCTCACCTGTTGATGAAGGCCTGTCTTCCCAGGCCCACACTGGAGTCTGTCTGTGGTAGTCCCCTTCTGAATGTACAGATGAGACAGAAGAAGGTCTTTCAGTTCCCAAATATCCCTGCCCAGGAATTGGAGACTTTGACTTCCTACTGTTTGACTTGCCGATGAGCTTCTGCTTGCTGACTGCCCCACCTGGCAACAGAAGGGACAGATTTCACCAACCACATTTTAGCCTCTGTGTGTTTGTTTCTAGAAATTATCAGGCAGCACTGAGAAGCTTTAGGTATCCAATACACCCTGTTCTCCTTTCCCTGTTCCATCAGTGTTGCTGGAAAAGCCAGGACAATAAATGCAAACACCACCTCTGCCAATTACAGAGGAAAGACAGTGATTTTCAGTGATACCACGTTATTCAAACCCTTGATTGATTTATTTTCTTTAAGGCCCTGGGATATTTGGGAGCTGCAATACCTGAATTTGGAGATGGATTGGCTTCTTCCCTCCGTGTCTCGTTAGTGGCCGGTACCGCGGTGCCGGAGCTGCCCGGAGCCACGGCGAGAGGCTGGGACATGACAACCCCGTGTTCCTCACTCTTGTCATCAAAGTTTCCCATCAGTGCTTTCCTAATAATGTCTTCCAGACCCAGATTACTGGCAGGATCTGCAAAGGAGTGACCCCTAGAACTGACTGCACCTGGGAGAGAAGAGAAAACACAGGGAAAGGTGGGAAGGGAGGCAAAAAGTGTATCTTGGAGAAATTACAAAGGGGTGTGGGGAAAAGATTTGGTCATTTTGCTTTTCCTTATGGTGAAGGAAAATAAGTTTTCATGTAGGATATTAGCTTTTAAATTTGCAGCATTTTCTCTTTTACTGGACTCCCCAAAGAGTATAAATTTAAGATGTTAAAGACATTACATTATGGAACATATGTTCTTTTATTGAAGAACTTACCTGAGGTAGTGACTGCTGGCAAATTGAATATTTCAGTCCCTGGCTGAGCAGTTGCTGCAATTAAAACACAAGATTTCACTGAATTTTTCAGAACTGATGATCACTAAGTGATCAGCAGTAGCCCTACTGCACAAAAAAAAAAGCAAAAATATAGTTCTAGCATCATATTTCACAATGTCAGTGTTCACTACTGACATTGTGGGATACAATTCTAATTGTATTAAAATGCTGTTAAAAAGACATAATCATAAGGGCCAAGAAAACACAAACTATTTAGTTTCAAGACACCTTTCCAAATAGGAAAAGGTGTAGTATTTATACAAAGCAAATTACAGACAGTTAGTTAATGTCAGATTTTAACAACTCTCTCATTAATTATGTGGTTTTCACCTCTTAAATTAAGTGTCAAAATGATGTGACAGTCCTACATACAACAGTATATTAAAAAACCCTAACCTTCTAGTTCTATGGTCATAAATTATTTATGTGTTTTATATTAATAGATTTATATTAATTTGTATTATTTGATCACATTTAGGTCAGGACATCTGCAGGTGGAAGTCACATGAAGCTTAAGCTGGAAAAATTGAGTGAAAAGGCAAGTCCTGCATACCCATGTCAGAGTCACCTCCACCAGATGAGTTCAGCTTTCGAAATATCTCCTGTTTCTTGGATTTTACCATTGGTGAAGTGTTCTCAAGTTTGGTGAAAAACGAAGGCAGGTAACTGATACTGCCTGGAGAGCGAGAGTCAGTCCTGCCAAGACCAACACGTGTCAAAGAGACAGAACTTGTAAATGCACATTTAAATCTTCCCAAAAGCAGTCAAGCATCTTCCCACCAACAGTCATATGAACACTGGGGGGGCTCAATAATAACTGAGTTTGCTTAAACAGCAGCAATCTGACAAATAAACTTGAATTAAAAAACCAAACAACTTGTACGTAAATTAAAAAGATTTTACTTCATTTTTAGATTACTTGTACGTAATCTAAAAATGAAGTAAAAAATAATCTAGATTTCTTAGCTTAAGATCCTTACATTTCTAAAAAGTGCAACATCCCTTGCCATGTTCTTGGACATCCCTTTGCATCTACCTAACATCTGTCATGGACTGTGACAGCCCTGCAGCAACTGCAGAGTGGAAAACCCCAAGAAAATTAGAACCAGTTTCACCAGGATGAGGGTTAAATAAGTACTTTGGGTGCTCTTCCTTCCTCAGCAGGGCACAACAGGAGCACCCATTCCAGTGTGCATCTCCCACACGTTTGCAGACACCAGCACTGCCAGGGAGCCTGTGAAGGTGCTGTGCAGTTTGGTGGTGCAGATCTGACAGACTGGGACAGGGCTGCCCCATCCATGGACACCCCACTTCCCTCCTCCTGGAACCTCCTTAGCTTAGTGATATTTCAAGTGATTAACTGTTTCAGCACCATTGCTGGAAGCCTGAGTTCCTCTACCAGGACAGTATCCAGGAATCCAACCAGGCAGAGAAGAGTGAATGATTTAAAATAAAAACTGTGACCTTTCTCAAAACTCACTTCAATTTTACAGAACTGGCAACCACGAGGAGTTTCACTCTAACATTCTCTCAGCTGTGACACAGAACACTCTGCTTTCACCAAGAAACTTAAGACAGAGCACCAACATGTGACCTTTCCCTCAGCCTTCCCAAAGCACCTCCCAAATTGCAAATTTTGGATGTTAGTGCAGAAGGATTGACAGTGATTAACAATTTGCCTGTGGCACCAGAGGAAAGGCAGTTGAACTGCTCTTTAATAGACACAGTTTGCAGCACAAAGATTCAGAACTATGTTTTCAAAAGTCAGTTTTACACCTACCTCTGTTCAGTAGGCTCAGTTCTTTGGGAAAGCAAAAGAACATTTTCTTGTTTCTCATGTACAACCGGGACCTGAGGTGGCGAGATTGGCTCGTAGGGCTCTGAGGGGACATGACTCCTCTCTGGAGATTTTCCAGGCCTACATCCACAATTCAGAGAACAGATAATTACTCTCAATGCATGTACAGCAGTAGTTAATGTAACTTTACAGTTCCTACATAACTGCTTACATGTAGTTATATGTTACATGCTTTAGTGATCTTGGTGATCTTAAAAAGATGACAATGCATTGTCCACAACAACTCTGGTAAGTTTTAAGTTATTACATGTTTTCAGCTGTCTAAAGACTGGAAATTAGGAGAAGTAGCAAAGGGAAAACAGTTATAAGTTAAGTTATGGAGCCAAGCAATTGATAAAAGAGCAGGAGACAGACTTTGCCTAAAAATAAGACTGAAAGGTGCCTTTACTTCCAATCTCCACCAAGATTATTGCACTATTTTATATCAATATCATATCTGGGCATCAATTAAACTTGCAGTTAGACTGGATCCCTGCATTACCTTCCCCTGGCCTTGTCAGAGAGGTTCTCAGGGGACACTCTGGCCCCTGGCCGCTGGTGGTGCACGGGCTGTGGCTGCGCCTCGGGGCTGTAGCGGCTCGAGGTCTTTGCCCGGCCAGAAACAGGCGCTGGAGCAGGGGTGGAATTCTGGAATGTAGTGGTGGGAGGCTGCAAAGAGGCCTGAGAAGCTGCTTGGTTTCTAGCAAAGTCTTGTGTGATAATTTGCTGGATGTCACCAAAAGAAATAGAAAAGAGATCTCGGTCAGACATTGGCCACAGTGTAGGTACTCATGAACTAAATGAGCCTGATGGTAACAAATGAGGTTACAAATTCAGATACAATATTTTGTAATAATCTCAAATAAAAGGCACAATTATGAAACCTACACAGATGTGATCAGCAAGGGTGATGAGCCGGTGGGTCCTGGGCACGTGTGCCATCCCTTCTGCCTGGGAGGAGGGAGGTGGAGGTTGCTGGGGTGAGGGGGGCTCCTGTTGTGTCCTGTAGCGGTGAATGGGGCCCTCGTACGGCCTGTTGGGGTCAGCTGCTTGGAACAGAAAAGGTCACTCTGGTAAGCTTCAAGGTTTGAAACTTCTGTGCTTACAAATCTAAAAAAGGTGACTGTGAGAATATTTCCACATGCAGATGAACTTACTCTCTGCCTGGCTTGGTTTGGGTGTCTCTTGTTGATAGGGCTGTAGCTTCTCTTGAGCAGGTACAGGTGAATTTGCAGGGCTGATCACCTCAATGGCATCTCCAGGAGCTTCATACCGGTGTGAGGACACTGAATATCAAGCAAAGGTTGTGGAATAAAATGTAAATATGACAAAAAATTTTTGTTGCCTATACTTAGCAACACCAGTGCTTCCAGTAAAATGGCACCAGTGAATGAAAGTCAAAACACTGTTGCCTTCTCATGATAACCATGGTGATACAAATACTTCCAAGAAACAGTGCTCTAACATAAACCAAGTAATTTTCAGTTTTCTGACTTCTGAAAAGGTTACTCTTATGATCCTGCATTCATGCTGTAGCATGGAATCTGAATAAAGCAAACAACTCTGATTTTGCAAGAGTAACTATATGGAAAAACTGTATTTGTTTATCAAGTGCTTCTGCTTTGCAGAGCTGAATATTTTATCATTAAACATCTGAATCATTTCACATCATTTCCCTAAAGGTTAAGACAGACAGCAAAGAAGTAGAGAGTTACTAAGATACGTACAACTACTGGAAGAATCTGAACTTTGAGAGCCCCTATCTCGAGCATCCTTGTCTGAAGCAATCTGGCGAGTGATGATCACATCTATGAAGTTAGCAGCAGTAATTGTGGTCTTTCCTCGAGTTCTCAGCTCTTCCTCGTACCTGGATTTAGGAGGAGGTCCTTTCTCTTTACCAGCCTCTGAATAGACTACTGATGAAGTCTGTCCCTGGGACTTGCCACCAGAGTAATTGGCAGATGTGTAAGGGCACTGCACAGGCCTCTTTTCTACCTCCAGGGTCTTCTGCTCCATCTGCTGCTGGTCAGTCACCACAGCTGACCTGCGGCCCATGTTCTCTTCTATCCTGGTTCCTTCGTGCTTGCTCTCCTTTGCTTTGGCAACTTCCATCTGAGGAGCAGAGGCTGCAGCATCCACGAGTGCTGCCAGGGCATCAGCAGCCGTGTTGTAACGGGAAGCTGGCAAGCCTTGAGTGATAGAGGGAGCTCCAGGGGTGAGCTGCCTGTGGGCAAACATTGAAGAGCCTCAATTACATCACATGGAAAGAACTAAAGCCATGAATGCAATAAAGCAAAGCTTTTCCGACACTAATTTCTACCCAAAATGCACTGATGAAAATGCTCTGATATATCCAATAATCCACTATATTTCTTATAGTGAAATATCCTTAACCCTGAATGCACTTTTTAATCAGCTGAAATATTAGAACAGATATCTGTGCCACATTAACTTCTAAAACATACATGATACGTAGCTGAGCAGCAGGATCCAAAGGTGTGATTACACTTGTCCCATTGGTTCCTTGGAATATACTTGGCCTTTGTTGCAGAATGTTTTCCTGGCTTCTGACAGAGGGGGATGGGGACCGCACGTATCCGTGACTGCCGGGTCTGCCAGGCTGCTCTGCACCTGCAGGACAGAGTGGAGGGGAATAAACCAAAATAAATGATTACTCTTACAACAGTGTAACACTGGAAATCAATGCTGCCCCCTCCACATCCCTTCCCAGCTGTCTCCACCACTCTGGATACTCTTGTAACAATGTGTGAAACAATGCTGCCTCCTCTACATCCCTTCCCAGCTGTCTCCAGGAGGATATCACTCTGGATGTGATAGTATGTATTAAAGATTTAAACTTGGTCACAATGCTCTAAATTATTTGCAAGCTGTGCCAGTGACAACTAGGATTCACTCCTCTTTAGGTGCTACATTGTTTTGAGAGAAAGTTGCAGAAGACAGGAACCTGCCTGAAGTGCAGAGTAAAAGCAAACTGTAAATGGTGTTTGCTAACAGTGACTACATAAAATGAACAGTTACAGAGTACAAGACAAGTGATCCAAGTGTGTCCATTGCCCTCACCTGGTCGGAGATAAAGCTCAGCAGGGACTGAGGTGATTCTCTCCCTCTCTCGTTCTCGTTCTCTTTCCCGCTCTCGTTCACGTTCCCTCTCCCTTTCCCGTTCCTTCTCCCGTTCCCTTTCCCGTTCCCTTTCAGCATTTGAAGCTGCCAGGTGTGTGGGGTGTCCTGGAAGGTCCATAAGGTAAAATGAAGGAGTAAAAATATTTACTTAAGTGAAGCATGGCAATGTAAACACTTGCCTGTATATTTTGCCATACACTTGCAGCAAAATTTCCCAAATACATTTTAATCCCACTCAAGACTATTCACTTATCTAGAAAGACAAAAGCTTAATACAGTGACAGTGGAAGGCTCAAAAGCCTTTTACTAAAGTGGTTGCTATACAGTTAGAAACAACACAGCTTCTAGACCCCAAATTCTACCCTTCAACACATGTAAAATAGGGTTAGTGAATTATAATCAAATTACTCCAAATAAAGACCTGACAGAATGAGGCAAATTCAGAATTTGACAGTGCTTCTACTGTAACTACACAGGATATCATCAAAACCCCTTTGCTATCCAAGTGAGAAGTGTATGCAAAAAGCATCTCCTGAGAAAACAGCAAAAGATGGCATTAATGAAAGCTGAAATAAAGATGGTCAATTCTCTCAGCATGTCAGACAATTAAAGCCATCACCAAGCCATGAGAGCTCCTACCTGGTGACAGAGAAGCAGGGTTGTAAGGCCTGGGAGGGAAAGTAAGCTGGGTGCCAGGGATATATGTGATTCTCTCCATGGGTGGGGTGCTGGTTCCTGCAGGATGAGGCACTAAGATAGTGGGGGCCATATTGTTCAGGTCAATGATTCCTGCCAGGAGATGACACATGTGAGAATGGCCATTCCAGGACATGGTCTACACAGTCAGCAATGAATGTTTGGTGGAGAGAATACAAGAATAAGGCAAGTGTAGAGCTATATTCCAGCTGGTTATACTCTCTTAAATCTGGCAATGAGGAATTTAGGAACATACAAAGTCAGAATTTGCATTTGTAGCACTCCCTTTCATTGCCCTTTGGGGAAATGCACTTCACTTCTATTCAAAAATCCCATCTTTTAGAAATTTTGGGTATTACCCAAAAAATAAAACAATCAGCATTGTTATCACAAACATTACACTTCTGTAATTTTATATTATTTTTGAAGAAGTAATAATTTTGATATAATTCTCTTTTCTGAAGTTGATGGTGAGCTAAATATGGTTCTGATCATCAATTAAAACAAGTAGAAAACAACCTGGCTCTTGAACACCAGTAACTCTCAGAGACTTCCCCCTAAAAATATTGATTATAGAGGTGGTTTTCCTTTCCTCAAAAGGCAGTTTCCAAATGAGCTGTCAGACATCCAAGATCACTACAGGATGAACACATTTATACACACAGCCTTGTATGAGTACATCCAAACCACAGCTGGCAGAGCCAAACACACTTTTAAGAGGATTCTAGCAAGAGAGGCAGGCCCACCTCGTGCTCCTGCATAAGGGAGTGCCAAAGTTTGCTCCCTGGGGGACAATCCCCTGGTGACATCGGGCCGGAGGTTGACTTGCATCTGCTGGGAGGTGATGTAGTCGTTGAGGATGGTCTGGCGCGTGTTCTCCATGGCGTACAGCTGGTACTGGCTGGGGTACCCCGGCGTGGGGGACAGCTGCCTTTGGAACAGGTAAGCAGCAGCAGCTGAGGGTGAAAGGAGGGAAAAGGAGGCATTTAGGAAGCAGGATGATTCTGGATTAAATAAAACGTTCAGGTGTTGTCATGGACGTATTTAATGAAAAATCCTTTTGCTAGGATCTTTTCTCCTGAGAAGCTGAGAAGCCTCAGAAAGGAAATGGAAACAATAATTCTCTGCTGCTGTGGAATGCAACAGGTGCATCTTTGATTGGTCTCATGAGGTTGTTTTTAATTAATGGCCAATCCAAGTCCAGCTGTCTCGGACTCTCTGGTCAGTCACAAGTTTTTATTACCATTCCTTTCCTTCCTTTATAACCTTCTGATGAAATCCTTTCTTCTATTCTTTTAGTATAGTTTTAATATATAATTTTCTTTTAATATAATATATATCATAAAATAATAAATCAGCCTTCTGAAACATGGAGTCAAGATTCTCATCTCTTCCCTCATCCTGGGACCCCTGTGAACACCACCACAAGGTGTTTGTAAAGCTTCAATGAGAGGAGCTGTCAAGTCTCTCTAGTTGGTGGCAAATGAATGAAAATAGCATTTTAATACTGGTGTTTTACTATTTCTGCACTGCATGCACACTGAAAGTGCTAAACGATCCAGACTGGAGAGATGACTTTAACAGAACTATAAATCCTGAAATTCTGAAAATGTAAAAGGCTGAAATACCTAAAGAACTTAGAAAATACCTCACAGAAGTAAACTGAGGCATAGGTTAAAAGGAAGTCACTGTATTTAATATCACCTAATAATCCTTCAGTGAAAATAATCAGTCTTGAACAGAGGACTTATATAGAATATATGTCTACATATAATTATGTAGAATTACACTTTAATTCTCTAGCCTCTTCCACATCCTTCTTTGCAAAGCTTTCCTGAAAGCTTTTAATACATTCCATGAATACTTTTCTATAAATACTGTGAACTGTTTAACAAAACAGAAGCAAATTTCAGGCAGCTCTGAAGGCAAGTTACAGCATTATACAATACTAATTTACTAAGTGTCTTGGTTAGATATTAAACTGATATCCAACAATAGCAATAAATACATATAACCTTATATATAACCTTATAACCTTACTTATAACCTTATAAATGATATATGGCCACTGATAACTGCCTTATAAAGGTATCCTTTCTGTGCATCAAAGCTCACAGTATTTCTAAAACTAAAAGAAAGCCAACACAAATGTATTTACCAGGATCCAGAGCCCTGTGAAATGGCATAGCAGGATCTAAATGGGGAGGGAGGTGACCCCTGTAGACTTCAGGAGTTGCTCCTCTGTGGTGAGGGTCAAAAGGACTGTGAGCCACTACAGGATCAACCCCTGGGACTGGGGATTTTGCTGGCACACTCTCTCTCTGTGTTGGAGTGAGTGTGTTCTTCCTTTCATGATTTGCTGACTTCCCAGAGGATACTCCAGCTAAAAGCAATGAAAAACTCAAGTTAATAAAATGCCTATTTCTCTGTTGAAAATTTAACTGTAAAAATACACTGGTTCCCAAGGAACATTTTCAATGACTGCAATACAACAAAGCACAGAGAATATTTTATATCACAAAACACTTCTGCTGAAAGAACTCTACTTTAAGATTATTTACACTAAAACATCTTCCTCATCTAGACAAAATCAGGAATAGGTTCTGGCCTTAAAATATTATCCTTGCAGGTATCACTTTCAATGTGATACATAATCAAATGCAAATTGAGACTGAATTGTGTTTCTATTTCCCTCTTCTATTATGGCATATTTTGATTTTCCTATTTCAATTAACAGCTTACAGCCTTCTAAAATTCATTCTAGAAAACTTCCAAATTGAGACAAGCCACTAGAATAAAATAAAGAAGAATGGAGTACATAAAAAATTCAAATAATAAAACTTTTTTGTCTTATCTGTGGAGAGGAATGACATACCCTCACTAACTCTATTCATCATAGGTGAACTCCTGGACATTGGACTCTGATAGTTCACAGGTGTCCTCCGAGCATTTGTATCATCATAAATCCCAGGGCTCAGCTGTGATTTGGGAGTTTCATGAAGGGTTGACCTGAGAACAGAGGGACCAGAGCTGACTACGGACGTGTGACGGGACCGCACGGCATCCCCGGTCTTCACATCTTCGTATTTTCCTCGCTCCACCACCTTCACGTTTTCTGGCACCATTTCCAGCTGAGGCATTCCCCGGGGCAGCTTGCTTGGTCCAGTGATTAAAGATTTTACATTGTGTTTGATGGCAGACTGGCCAGAGTTGCTTTCATATTTTATGGGTGTGCCCTGAAGAGGAGGAAAAGTTCAGGTTAAAGTCACGTTGTGGAAAAAACTCGCACAGCCTGAGCTGATTGACTCCTGTGTGAGTGTAACAGTGCCTTCTGTATCTACCTGAGATATGGAGCCTTCTATGATTGGCCTGCTTGTCTGCACCATTTCAGGAGTCTTGCGACTCTCTTGGCTTAAGAGGTCCTGCCTGGGGATCTCATGGATGGAGCGACCCATCTCCTTTATGGTGGTGACCCCATCGTAGGGTTTGCCCTTGGTGATGGCTCCTTCAAACGTCCTGATGGGAGGTGACTCTCTCTTGATCTGCTTGGGGTACTTCAAACCCTCTTCAAAACTTTCAGCTGTTGCTCTTGGTGTGCCTTTTATAGAAAGAAAGGGTTACATGACTGGTATTAATAGCTGCTAAGTCTCCTTTTTCATAAGCAGAGTAACTAATTACATATAACAGTGAAACTTTGGTTTGCTGTAGTCTGTGGTAAGGTACTCAAAGTCTAAAAAAATCATCACAAAAATAATATTGAAAAATATGTGACAGAAAACCTCCTGTGTTATTTCAGATGCTGAAACAAAAGAAATAAATGCATCTGCAGAGTTGTTAGCCTTCATTAAAGTGCTAATTAAAAAATATTCATATTAGAAAGTCTATTTTCCAATAATAAATAAAATCTGTCTTTACAGACTAACTTTGAGCACAGCAAATCAAAAAGCTGCTGATTTATGCTCTGAAAACTTTTCATAAAATAAGTTCCACCTTTAACACAGCTCTCACAGTTAATAAGAACTTTAAGGTTCAGAAATCCAGATTTTTGAGGCTTAATTAATGCTCCCCTTTCTTAGGGAGCATTACCTCTGCAATACCTCACCTTGCATTATGGAGCCAGACAAGACTGTTCTCTCCTTTAGTTCAGCGTGTGGGCTACCCCGAGGCAGCGCTCGGCAGATTAAACCTAAAATTAAAATGAAAGTAATTTAGGGAATTAAACAAGTGCTAAAAAAAATCCAACCTCCAAACCAGCAAACCCCCTCCTTCTCACACATGAGAGATGGTATCTGCACCCTGGCAGTGCCCAGAGGGCCAAGCCTCAGTATGCCAGGCATTGCAGCAACATGTTATAAACACCTCCTGCCCTAAAAAAACAATCTTTCAGTTCAAGTATTTGTGCTATTGCATAGTTGCAAGTTTTAACATATTTAGAAAACAGGAGATGTTTTTTATAATTAAGCTTAACCTTTGTTTCAAAAGCAGTCACTGCTTTTCTCACACTCCACTTTCCTTGCCTAGAAAGAAAGGTGTTAATGGTGGGAAGTGGAACCAAGAAAAAAAAAATCCAAAATATGTCTCAGCATGCTCCAAATTATCAAAGTTCATACTGAATCACTGGGGAAGAGATGAATTTACTGTGTCTACAGTAAGAATCTAAACAAAGTGCTCAAAACACTTATAATTTTTCACAGTGTGAAGACAGAAAATGTGTCACTGATGAGACAAAGCAGTACCAGAGCAGCAACTTAGAGGCAACACTGAATTTCTGTGTGCAGCCTACAAACCTCACATTCACCCTGTTCCATCTGATGGACGTGTCCACAAAATAGTCTCCAAGGGCTACCCAAAAATGGGACAAAATGCTTTTAAGGAGCCAGGCTCCATGGCTGAGGCAGGAAACATTTTCTTGCATTTGTATTTTTACAAAACAATCAGCAAAGTTATATAATGACCTGCCTTGGCCTCTGCAGGTTTTGTTTGATTACAGTTTACTAAAACACCACAGCACTGGGGATGCCCTGAAGCAGGATCCTGCAGTTCAAAGAGGTTTTCTGCAGGAATGCAAAAGGTCAGGGCAGTGTGATACCAATATTTAACTTAAGGGTGTGGCAGAGGCTGTGCTGGTGTGACCCAGTGTTTGAGCTCCACAGGACACTGGGACTGTGGAGAGCCAGGAACATCTGTCAGATGTGCTGACAGCAGGAAATGCCACCTCCAGTAGCAGCAACTGTGGTAAAACAGAAAACTGGGATCTAGTCCAGTCCTGTTTCCAACTGCAGTATTATTGCATGGATTTGGTCATTAGTGTGATTTAAATCTAACTTCTCTGTTAGTCTGCACCCTAAAAAAACTCTAAATGCTTTTACATCAATGCATAAAAGATAAAACACTCTGCAAGCAGCTGTCTTTACCTTCCAGTGGTGCAGACCCTGGAGACTCCCTCAGTGACATCCCCTGCTTTATATTTCCTTCCATTGTGTCATAGGTTCTCTTTAAACCAATTTCATGAGCAGTTCTGGGACTCCTTGTTCCTTCACGGACATTTTTAATGGCTGGTAAAATGTCCAAGAGTGTGGTCAGGAAATGTGGCAACAAAAAAGGACACATGAATATTACATTAATGAGACCACAGGCCATTAATATTTAAACAATACAACTTCAATATAATATTGTAACATTAAATATCAATCTTAAAAGATACTTTAGAGTTTGTCAAAAAGTTACTTGTTAAGTTACTCATTTATCAATATTTCAATTGAAGTTTAAAGTTACATGATACATTTATTTTTATTTTAATACAGGTCATTTTAAACCTGGTTATTTACCCTTTCACAATACAATTCAATAAATGGCAAAGAAATAGCTGAACTATATTTTTAACATGCATCTGCTTGTAAGCAGAAACACTCAGCTATGAGTTATCAAAGCAGGACCTGACTTTGTTCAGGTAGAATACACAAATACTCACCATCATAAGACAGAATATGCCCACTTTTGCCTTCATAAATGACATGGCCCTTGGCTGAGGCCTCCTCCCTGCACTTCTCTGGGCTGCTGTCCTCGGTGGCCAGGCGAGTGATGGTTCCCTTCAGCAGGGCATCGGCGGCGATGCCGGGCTGGGCCAGAGCTGGGGTACCCTGTGAGCAAACCCAGCACAGCAATCAGTTCACAGCCTCTGAGTCTTTAGGGAACAGGCAGGAGTGAAGGGGAAATACAACAAAACCAAAAGAACTTTTTAGGGCTATAAAACCAACTAATGTATCAAGTATGGCTTAAACTGCTGCCTCTCTTATAGACACTTAACCTAAATATGAGTGAGATTATTTCTGCTACCTTGTTAAACAATATTACCAGTGTATTTCACAACATGCAACATTTAACCTATAAATACCATTTGGGGAGAAGATAACATATACCACATGGTGCCATTAGGTTTTATTTCTGTCCAAAGCAATGAAACCTCCCCTTCTCATCTCAAAGCAAAATTGAGGCAATTGTTCTCTGTACAAAGGATGCCAAACCAACCAAAACACCAGCATTTAAAATGGTAGGACAAAAGGCCTGAATTTCCCTTCTTGGATTTAAATAGAACCTGCACAAGACTGGTTACACTTGGTTTGAATATTTGAACTCAGGTGTGATGCAATTTTCAGGAAAGTTCCCCTCAGTTATGTTTACCAAAGGCTCTGGTATTACTTAAAAGGCTTGAAAACTCATATATATGAAGATGAAATCATGGTAATGCTGACTTCAGCAATAGTGGGGTTTGAACATCTGATTGGATTGAAAGTTCTTTTCCCAAGGCAGTTCCTACCCAGTGATAATAATTTACTTTTTCAGACATGCAAATACATTCACAATGATAGTCTGAAGATGAAGATCTGTTTTGCTACAGCCTTCCCAGCAGTGAAAGGTAAAATACCTGAGTTATGGAGCCTCTCAAAGAAGGAATGGTCTCAACTGAAACTTTATTGGTTGGAGTTCCTCGTGTTATACTCCCCTCCTGTATTGTTGTGGTACCTAAATTGAAATAAAGACATCCTGATATATAAGAGAATAAAAAAAATCCACTCCATTTAAAATAATTAAAAATTCTATTGAGAACTGGTAGTATACATTAAAATACAGGGAAAATTTCAATTTAACAGCTGGCATATGAGGTAGTTAGGCTACTTCCTCTTTTAACATAGCCTTTTACAGACTATAAGTCTTTTATAGCATTAACTCAGAGCAGTTAATTTATTTTGTTTCGATGGATTTGCTGTAGTGAGCAGCTTTATTTTGAAATTGGCATGGCCCATAACAAATATTTTTAAGTTAGCCATGCAGACAGGAGGAGCCAGCTACAAATACACATGCCTTGGAAAACAGGGAACAAATTAATCCTGTAATCTTATGACACTTATATAATCATAGAATACTTTAAAATAACATTCAGAAGTTAATTCTCTTGGTTTTCTCAGGCTCTGACAAGAGTTTTTTAATCTGTGTGACTTTCTTTACCTCGGACCACACTTTCATGTTGTGCCCTGACTAGGAGTCCCTCAGGTTGGGAATTCTGGCTTCTGGGTGAGAATTCTTCTTGTTTGATATAGGGCAGAGAAGCTATTGAGGAGAAGAAAGAGAAAAAGGTTGAGGTTTTTTAATTTCCTCTAATTATGAATCATTAAATAGACTGTATAAAACATGTCAGCTTTTCTTTCCTTACCAGATTTGGCTGACTCTTGCTGTCTTGGCAGCCCAAGGGATATAGAACCCACTGATGGCTTTGCAGTTTCTTGGGCATAGGAAGCTTGACTGTGGGATGTTAAATAAGTGCCAGGTGTTCCCTGAAACAACAAATAGATGTTAATTCTTGTGTCTGGAATGAGGACTCACATCTCTCTTTAAAAGAGAATGCTAAAACTATTGTGATCCCATCTGGAAATGCTACAGTGCCCCACTGCCATGTCCCAAATCACAGACCAGCAGGAGTGGAGTGTCACTGGTAGTCTGGAGATGCAGGTCACCTAAACTGGATGTCCATGCCCTTAATGTGAGTAAATGTTCAATTTCTAAAGCTCCTTTGGACTTTTAGAATGATATGTACAGGTAGGTTTTAAGGGTTAATGCTGTGACTCCATAACACAGTACAAGAAGTTGAAGATTGGAGAAAGGGCAAAAAAAGTTGACATAAGACAGATTTTCAAATAATAATTCTCTTACTTGTGAGATCGAGCCTCCCATGATGAAGGAAGGTTTTTCTGATGGCACACTGGTTTTGGAGGAGGGAATGAGAGGTGGTGGTGGTCTGGTGGGTCTGGTTGTGGGCAGGCGAACTCCTTCAGGAATATTGGTTATCACCTGGTGAGGGGCTGGCTGGAGAACTTGAGGGGAAAAATTGTACATTAAACACTGCAGTGTGAACAGAAATAGCACAGTACAGCCTCACTGGGCTAGAAAAACAGTGAGCACCTATTCACATGCACACAGAGAAAATTATCTTTCTTCTATTGACTCCCAAAGTGCTTAGAGAATAATTTGATGCTCCAAATCTTTACCTGGAGGGACACTGTAGCGAGCTGCATTCATCTCAGGCTGGGGAGAGGCTTTATTGACTTCTCTTGGAGATAACCTGTAGGGTGAGGCTGACCTTGTGGCTGGATTTTGCACTTGTGCTTCCTGTTCTATTCTCTTGACCTCAGCATAAGGCATATAGGCCACTGGTTTTCCTGGGAGGGTTGAAGTAATCAGAAAGAGAAGAATCCTGAGTTAAAAATCGGAGTCAAAAGGTCCAATTCACAGCACAATTTTAAAGAAGGGACTTCTCCAATGCCAGACACACCCATCAGGTACAAACAGTGCAATTAAAAAGAAGTATTAATGTGTTCCCCCAAACTTTTGTGCCCTATTTCAGAGCTCAGTGTCCATGTATGAGCACAGTTAAGATGAATGTTTTACTGCATGGAGTACACACTTCCACCCACACCTTAAGCTTCTGGAAGGGCTCCCCTAGAGCCCTTCTCACCCCAATGTTCCATCCTTCTCTGTAGGAACAACTCATTTTTGGGTTTGACCCAAGTGGAACCAGTTTTCTGCCTTTTTATATAAAGGGGCTACAAGGCAGCTCTTCAACAGTAAGAGCAGCAGAGGGGGCAGGGTCCCTTCCAGCAAGTTCATTATCAGTTCCTTATCACACTAAACTGTCACTCTCCAATGAGGCAGCAGTGTAACACACAGACACAAGGCACAGCTGAGGGAACACCAACCTTCCCACTCCACACTGGGGCTCTTGGAGGTGCCACAGGGGCTCACAGCGCTCCGATATTCCATGTCCAGCTGCTCCTGGCGCTGCCGCTGCTCCTCCAGCAGCGCTGACTCGTGCATGGCCTTGATGTGCCTCTGGTAGAGAGCATAACCACTGACTGGGGTGCCCACGGGGACAGAGCAGGGGCTGCAGGAAACCTGGGGACAGCAAGGGGACAATGCCAGGGACAGCCCCACAGGCACTTCCTGGAGGAGCTGTGGAGCTCAGCTACCCCCTGCAGTCTGGGTGTTTCAAAAGGTTCACACCTGGTTTTAAGCTACTTGGTTGTAATTAACCTACTTTCCCCCTGAAAAATACAATAATAAAGCAAATAATATTTTTTTCATTTGTTCAACAAAATTTTCCTGACTAGATATAGGGGTAACAAACACTCCTTCAAACAGCACTGAAAACTGCCCATACCATAGGTGGGATGACAGCAGCTCGGTGGTGAAGCTGTTGCAGATCCATCTGCCCTTGCTTTATCGTGGATGATACCAGGATTGACCCAGTGGGATTTAACAGTGAGGGCTTTGACTCTCTGCTGAAGATACTGGAAAAAGAGATAGAAGGGAAAAATACCACCAAAAGGAACAAGATTATACATCTTAAAAACTTAACAGCACAACTCTTAAATTCAAAAAATCAACACAATTATCAAGCTGGACAAAGAGCTGAAAAGTCAGAACCATGTTGTGTTTTGTCCCACAGCATATATGGTAGAAGAGGCAACACATGTTGCTATATTTTCATAATACAAAGAAATACCAAAATATCAGCTCAGAATCTCCCACATGAGAAATTTATGTGTGCAGTACTTACATCAATGCAACCTTCTTTGTAGAGAGTGCTTTGGAAAAACACAAAGGATAGGAAGGACTACATGTATTTAGTCCATAGAAAATTAACAGTGGTCTACAACAAAATTATTTCACATGGAGGGCTGACATTAGTGGAAAGATGATGTTTGAAGAGGCAAGGAAGTGCACAAACACCATCACCTGCACTCTCCAAAGCCCACATGCACTCCATGACAGTGGATACTTTTGACATTTAAACATCTATCCCTGGCACTGTGTGTATATTAAACCACTGAGAGGGAGGGGGCCACTGGCTCCAGTGCCACGCTGGGGTGACACAGGAACTGCACCAACAGAACACTGAAATCCCTTCAAATACCCTCAGTGGTGTCAGGCACTCCCAAAAGAGAAACAGCTCCAGAGACTGTCCATCCTACTCACCCCTGTCTGTCAGGTTCTCCATCAACTTCCTCATCAGCACTGCAGGTGGCACTGGAGTCATTATCTGAATGGGACTCTGGTCTGGCTGCAGTAACTTGCTGGGACAGGCTGTAGTCCATTTCCTCTGGTTCTGACTTTTCCTTGGGTTTCTCCATCTCTCTCTCTTTGGTATCACTCTCTATTTTCACTTGAATATTCTCCGGTAGCCTCATTTCAGTCTCTACAGGTTCTACTTTGGTATGAACTGGAAGAGTAATCACAGGCTTAGCTTCAGCTGAATGGCTTCTACTGTCCACCTCCATAGGCTCCTCAGCCTCAGTGTTTATTTCTTCCTTGACCTGTGGCTCAGGGTTCTGAGTTTCAGCTGTTGTTACACTTTGGGCTGGTAAGGAGGGAGATGTGCTGGTTGCAGGTTTAATGGCAGATTCCTGCTCTGCTGGGGCCTCAGTGGTTACTTTTGGAGCAGCAGGCTCAGATGGAGTTTCTTCAGTTGGTTTAGCAGGTTCTGCTGGAGTTGGAGATGGAGCACTTTCTGTATCAGAACTATTTTCAGCACCTGGGGAAAAAAATGTTTTGCCATGAAGGTTCAATCAATAAAATCTGATAAATTGGGTGCAATAAGGATCCATCAATCTCAACCATCCATCTGCAATAACAATTTTGATTTATTACAGAAATGGACAATTGGCTGAATTACAGAAACACTGTAACTAAAAAATACCAACTACTCAAACCCCAAAACTTAGTCATCTTCTCTCATTCATTATGAATTCTATTGCCTTTTGCTCCACAAAAGACCAGCCAAGATTGACTGATGTTGAGTGTCTATAAATAAGCAGTTGCAACCAACAAATATATATTAAAAAAACCACACACACACACAAAAATACCACTTGAATTTGCTTGTCTGAAGCTTTACTGAGACTACCAACTACCAAAGGTTACATTTATTCAATTTGACTTGTTTCAGCACTCCAGATGACAGCATAATCAAAGCATCTCAAAATACTAAGCAGCAAACATCTTTAGGCTGCTAAATTCTAAAGATGCTGCATCTCCTTGAGTGAGTTCAAACTGCTGAAACTCAACTGAAAGAGCATTTGAACAACACCACCATGAAGTGGAACACAGCTTTCTGAGCATATGATTAGCACAAACCATAGGCTCCTTTCTGTGCACACACCAGTTTCCTTCCCAGGAAAGTTACCTTCACTGTCTTCTGGGTTCTCTTCTTCATTAGATGCTTCAATGTCCTCATCCTCCTGAGCTGACACAGTGGAAGCCACGCTCTCACACTGGGACACATCTCGCTCCTCTCGGGGCCTTCGTGAGGACTGAGGAAGACACAGCATTGACAATGTACTGAAAATTCACCATTCTGCCTTTTACCACATGCCCATTTACCAATCTGAGGTTGAAATGAAGGACAGAGACTCTCTATTTAGCACAGTCATTCACAAGGGGACACCTTTCCAACTTCAGCCCAACTTTTGCTGCTCCTGACCAAAACCAAGTTTGGGAACAAATCACAGTCCCACAGCATGTTTGGGGGACAACAGAACAACTGCAGCAAACAGACCCTGATGTTCTTCACCTCAGTGAGAGTAGTACTGCAGCTTAGAGGGTTCCAACACACAGCATTCTACTATCAATGTCCCCAAACCTTCAGTTCCTGGACTTCTACCACCTCTCCTGCTCTGCTTGGTAAGGTCAGTGCCTTCTGTGTTTCAAGGAGCTGTTGTACACCTACAGCTGCTCATGCACTGGTGAGGAACGTGGCTTTCAGAGTACTGAAGAACTCTTCAGGCTCAAGTGTTTTACCTAGCACAAAACCTTCTCTTGCGTTTTAAAGCAAGAAGTGGTTATTGTCACAGGTCAGTGAGTACCAGACACCCTTGCTAAGAGATTCATGTCACAACACAAAAACAAGTAGAAAAGGAAATCAGTGGAGATTGCAAAACAGCCTTAGTGAAGTGTGATGCATGGCTTCAGAAAGATCCAAGTTTTCTCCTGCAAAATATTCAATGTCCACAGCACTCACCTTCTGTTTGTGCTGTTGGAGGAGACTGTCCAGGTTGTGTCTCCTTTTGTAGTTGAAGTAGAAGTTCTTACACTGAGCTTCACTTTTTGTCCCAACCATTTTGGCAATCGCTGCCCAGTTTCGCCCGTGTTCCACTAGACCTGATCAGACATAAAAGAACCAATATTTACTGTGATCAATAACTCAGCTATCCAAACCTCAATAAATGGAACAACAACACCTACAGGAAGGTAAGATAGAGAAATACTGCTGTCCAAACAGTTCTAAGTAACCCAGAGGAAAAGAGTCAACATAAGTCTCATAAGATGATTTTGTCTGTTAAAGCTGCTTGCTCTTTCTCTTTTTACAAGAAAACCAACAGCAATTTTCAAATCAGCATCATGTTGGCAAAAGTCACAGTAAATATATTCAGTGATTCAGTAAATCCTTGAAATTTTGTAAATGCAAATATCCAGAAGAAGTTAAAGGCTTTACAAGGTTTACCTTTCTTAGCAACTTCCATTTCTTCTTCTGTCCAGCGGGATGTCTCCACAGGCTCTGTAGAGGCTGAAATAGAAACAAAGACACTGAGCAGAGAAAAGACCAGGATTCGTTATCATGGCACCAATTATGCATCCCATAGTCCAGAAATCTATTTACATTATGGCTTGCTCAGGCCACTGGGGAAAGCTCTCTTGTCAGAAGGAAGCAGTCAATCTCCATTAAAGCAAGTCAGAGATACAGAAGGAACCACCAAAAGCTCAGCAGAGAAAACTGTTCAAAACAATTCTGCCTACAAAACTGGGATTAATTCTCTGTCAAGGAAGATTTGTAAGTAACTTAGATGCATTTATCACTAAAATTTTATTTAAAATGTCAGTAATTACCATCAGCTAGTAAGAGCAGCAATCCAACATGCTCTAAGCTAGTTCAGTGGTGTCTCACTGCTGGAATGGTTATTTATTGGTTAGTGAGTGTCAAGAAATCTGCTATCTGCTGTTCCTGTATTAACTGAGAGTCCAACGGGATAAATGGACAAAAGCAAAGAAAACAAAAAACCCCAGTAAGTAAAAGTAAGCAGGAAGCTAAGTATGATACAATACAAAGTGCTTTTCATTCACTCCTCTGGATTTTGTATCATCCTATTTAAATTTCTGAACAGCACTGAGCTGCACCAGCCTCCATCTATTTCCTTTCTATAAAATCTGCCATTACACACAGCATGTAACAAAGACCCTGCAACAGCTTCCATTACCAAATCACAAAAGTAGGACACTAAAGTATCTGATTCACTGAACAACTATTTTGGATTCTTCAGAAAACCCTGCAAAAATGGTGCAAAAATAAAACAAAAGCAGAACCCATTATTGCTTCAGACTTATAAAACCCCACTGCATCAATGGAGCAGGAATATTTCTCACAATCTCTGTTGTTTACAGTTGTACAAGGCCTGACATGCCCACTTGCTCTGCTCCTTATAGGCAGAACAGCTGAGGAACAGAAGAGCAGTTACAGGCTCTAGAATAGCAGCAGCCTGTAACTACCCAGCTACTCTGCACACCCAGACACACTCACTCACAATCTCACACACTCGTGCACACTCTTGCATGCTACTCACACTTGCTCACACCCTTGCACACTTGCTCACACTCTTGCACGCTCAAGTCACACCCTTGCACACTCGCGCACACACACGTTCACTCTGGTATTTCTGCATGAACACAAAGTAGGTCAGCCTTTTCCAAAATACACTCAGAGACTGCGTCATCTTTTTTAACCATACCAGCCAAGTAAGTAACATTTCATTTTTAACAAAGCCTCTTGCCATCTAATGCAGAAACAACAACTTGCCAAGATCTATTTCAGCTTATGAAACTCCCTGAAGTACTCAAATATCAGGCCAGTTATTTAACAGCATCTTCCCTGAGCTGCAGCCTGTAAGTGAATCTGTGTCACGGGCACCTGGATCTCTGCAGCCCCATCACGGACCTGCCCAGGGAGACAAGGTGCCACCACACAAGGGCTGAACTGCCTTTTCTCCCCTCACCTCATTCTAACAGTCAGCTGACTGCACATGCACTATTCACGAAGTTACACTTGTGAAGCTTAGCACTTCCACACGGTCACAAAATTATAAGCAGGGCTAAGAATAAATCTGGAATATTAAACAAGAAAACAGAAGTGCGCTGCATGCCTGGAAACAGGCCCGTGTCAGTGAGGAGCCATGACCAGCTGGGTCCCTGGGAGGGCTGTAAATGCTACTCACAAGGTTCTGGTGGGGGTGGCAGAGGTGGTGGTGGCTCTTCAGTGGCTGCAGCTGCAGCAGCATTTGCTTGTGCAGCTTCATTTGTCATTGATCTGGTGATTCTGCCCTTACGCCGACCCTGGCTGTTGGCGGTTTTTCGGCCCCGAGGAGCTGCCTGCTCCCTTTCCTCTGTTTCCTCTGGTGCAACTTCAGTTTTGTCCTTTTCTTTGGTATTCTCTCTGGGAATAGGTAAAATATAATTCAGTCACATTCAGAGAGCCATTGTGAGCAGATATTCCTGAATATCAACAGACAAAAAAACCTCCAAACCTCATAAAAAAACTCCAGGAACTCAAAAGATGCCTTTAGTGAAACAGAATTCACTTATTGCCCACAACTTCCAGTTGCCAAACAGTAACACAGATTTTGTCAACTTCAAAGAAAATATGAACACTCCATGTGTGACAGAACATATGAGAAAAGCCCAAACCAGCAAGATATGGAAATCGTTACATGTGCAAAATAATAATTCCATTACTTTTTCCATTGATCTGATTAGCTCAACAAGAAATTTGTATGTCCAAAAAAAATTGTTTCATACACAAAAGGAATACTTTTCAGTTCAGAATTCACTGGCAGGCTAATGCAAATCCTGTTCTGATCTTTGCCAAAACCTGCAATCTAGGGTGAATTCATGCATTTCAGCACATACACACTTACTTAGATTCCTCCTTCTCATCCTTCTCCTCCTCATCTTTCTTTTCCTCCTCTTTTTTTTCTGATTTGTCCGATTTTTCCTCTTCTACCTTTTCTTCTACCTTTTCTTCCTGAGAAGGACGAGCAATCTGTTGCTGAAATGAAATAGCATTTAGATGATAACTTGATCACACAAAGGTGCAGCATCTTGTCCTCAGAGCAGCACAAGAACTGATGCTTCCTTACTTCTCACCTGATAATATTTGAAGTTACAGGCACTGCACAGTGGTCAGCATAGAACAGAATAACTCTGCTTTGTATCATATAAATTCCCTGGAAGTACAGGAGGTTTCTGCAGCATGAGCACGGAGGTGATTGTGTACAATCACACACTGGCTGCTGTGTGTCCAACTAAAAATGAACAGCTACATTTTAAAAGTGCTTAGGGAGGTTTGACTTATGGAGTGAGGGTGTTGCTCCTCTCAAATTTTATTTTTAACTTTGTGTATTTTATAGTGAAACATGATCTTACAACTGGGGAACAGAAGGTCTTGTAGCATGAAAGTTATCAGCAGCTCCAAGTGGCTTTCTTTCTCAGAACTGTCACTAGTATTTAAGAAATACAATTGTTAATAAAATTGGGTTGGGAATGTTTGACTTAAATTTCCAGTGAGTTTACAGAAAAAATTATTAAAAGAACCAACAAAAACTGTTTTCTCTGCTGAGATGACAGTTTTACAAGCACCGTGTCTCAAACAGATACCCAGAGTACATTTGGCAATTCATGGAAACACAAGGACAGAGAACGACAAGACAAGAACAGAGAATTACAAGGTTGCTGTTCTAGCACTTCATGAACTCAGATTTTACAGTCTACTAAAAATTCCTCAAAATAGGACTTTCTTTTTCACAGAGAAAGCAACCTCCCTATGAGTGCAGCAGCAGGTGTCACTGTTTCACTAACTAAACTGAGTCTGGAAATAGTCACAAACTGACTTGGTTTTGACATTTTAACAATGTGAACTGGAGCAAAAACCCTAAACACTAACCACTATCATCTTGCTGCAAATTATTAGCAATTAAGGTGCTGGTTATTGATTATGCAGAGACTTCCTTCAAGCAAGATGTCAGAGATGTGCTAAGATAAATTATTTCCACCTTGCTAGACAGATTGACCTGAAAACAAGGAGTTAAAGTGCACTAAAAAAAAATTAAAGAAAATTATTTTACATCTAATCTATTTAGAAAACAGTTGTTGAAAATCCTGTTTTACCAGGCCAACTTAACATCACTTGGTTCTCTTCTCATCTCTTGGTTGTTACCCAGTAACTTTATTTAAGGTGCATAATCAATGCATAAACACAAACCTTGAAGGAGTCGAAGCCTCGGTCAGTGACGTTCCTGCACATTCATCTGCTGATTGAAACTTTTACTGTCCACTCAAGGGGATGGGCTGGAGCTCAAGGCACGGCTCAAAAGGGCAAAACCCACCCAGAAGCAACATCACAGAGCTCCTTAGCAGAGGCTGCCTGACCCAGCAACGTGTTTATTCCAGGAAATGGTGTCATTCTGCCACTTAAGCTGCCTGCAGCAGTGCTGCCCCTCTCACACAGCACCTTCTAATCTCCCCAGAGTCACCAGAGGTGATCCCCGTCACACACAGGCGGTGAATTTCTGTCTGCTCACATCACTGGCTCCCACCTGCTGCCAGCCACACACACTGCAGGGACACAGCCAGCACTGAGCACTGCTTGGCCACCACAGTCATTTAAAACTTCACTTAAGGAAGTTCTTTCAACGAGTTATCTAAGGAAATTCTCTGTAATCATAGAATCACAGGATGGTTTGGGTTTGAAGGGACCTTGATGATCATCCAATACCAAACCCCCTGCCATGGGCAGGGACATCTCCCACCAGACTACGTTGCTCCAAGACCTGTCCTGAACACTTCCAGAGACAGGCAAGTTAAAGCACCATACAGCCATGGCTTTCTCTCAATTCTGTGTTAAAAATTTGCTCTACATTTGACAAGCTTTGGTTTAAGACATTTGTTCAGTTGCCTCTGTGACACTCTGGAACAGTTCAGGCAGAATTTTATAAAAAACCCTTTCTAGACCTATTTGAGGACAAACACACATCAGAATTTTAGTAGCCTTGCACCTCTTCAGATCCTTGATCCAGCACTCAGTCTCTCTCATGTGGAAGCCCCCACACTGAAACCTGAGCCAAGCTGTGCTCACTGCATTCTCTGAAGGACTCCAACGTCCTTACCAGGATTAATATCTCCTCTGCTGCAATATTCCACTTGCTTGCCTTCTAATTTACAAAAATATATGAACTATTAAGAGTTTAAGCTGAAGCACCTGTTATTGGCCTAAGCCCATCCTGGAGCACCTCATAAATCTTACATGACTTGTGTTTGCCAATCAGCAAGAAAGTTTCAAGTTGCTACTGAGAGATATGAAAAATATCAGCTTGAAACAAAGCTGGGGCACAGGAGGGGGAAGGGGTGAGCTGCTTTCTGCAACTGTCAGATAAAAGTTCTGGCAAGCCAGGCAGTTCAACCCTCTCAAGTTCTTTTTTACTAGCTGTTATAGATGCTGCTAATTAATCATTAATAAAATTATAAATACATATATGATTTTTTGCACCATGTAGTTCTTTTCTATTAACATGCTAACTGCAATACTTCTGAATTTAAACTTCCAGAAGTGGTAACATTTCCCTTTTAGAGTGCTGAGAGTATTTCCTTGAGTTGGCAAGTCCGGCTCAACCCTCTCCAGAGCTAAAAACCTGGCACTTTCTTGCATCCTTCACAGAGCACACATTAAGCCTGGCCAGCAGTTGCCCAAAGTTTAGGGATCTGCTGTAGCACTTAGAGAAGATCAACAACCAGCAATTACTGAGTATAACTCTGCTACAATTCCAAGAGCAAGTAATCTGAGCTGAACAAACCTTCAGTGCTCCAACTGATGTATTCAGTTACTCACATATAAATCAGCACTCACAGGAGCAGTCACAAAGTCAGGCAGAGCACCTTGAGCTGAGTTCACCATGAAAATCCATGCCCTTGTGTCTAAAGCTGGAATTAAAATCTTTCTGTTCTATATACATTATCCAAGGTAAGCAAGCATTTATGGGTAGAAAAGTCCATGCAAATTTTGAATTCTAACAGTTCCAATATTCTGAAGTTTAACAATGTGGAAAAGACATTTAAATACACAGTAATGACTTTCTAAATATCTCAAAATCTCCAGTTCCACTGCACTAGGCTGAGCCAGTTCTGTCTCCTCACCCTTCAGAACAGCACTCAGCAAGGGCACCCCTCAACATGAGACACTTCCCATGGCCACACCAGCCTCATCTTACAATGGCACAAGGAGCTGAGCCCTCCAAATGGCAGCACTACCTCTGCTAAGTGTCCACAGTGACTATCCACATTTATTTCCATCTTTTCATCTGCCACACACCCAGACTTGAACTGCAATCGTTCCCCAGCCAATACTCCAACAGCAATAACCCTTCCTATTAAAAAGGATTATCAGACTTAGAAATTCTTTCAGAAGTCCTGGCAAAATTGAAGTTATTTCCAGTGATTTTTCCCATCAGAGCAGAAGCTCTGTGAAATCCTGTGCACCATGACAATGACCTTATCCTAAGCAATCCATCATTTGTGGGGTACAGACAAGGTGCTCTGCCATGACAGGACTCCTCTGGCAGAACACCAGCCCATAATTCCAAAGATTTAAGCACAACAGCACCACAGAAGCACAACCCCATGGCTGTTTCTACTGAACAGGATCCACTTCTCAGTTGAAGCTGTTTTAAAACAATTTCATATTAAAAATATACTTTTACTGGGACTCCTAGAGAATGTTCAGTATTTGTGTATGTCAGTGCAATATTTACTGCATTTACTGCTGGCAGAGCAGAGTTGTGCAGTCCCAGAGTTTCAGGGTTATTTTCTTTCCCAATACCCACATTAACCCTGCTAGCCCAGCACACGTATTTATAAGCTTTTGGTACATAAAATGTTGTTCTTTTTCTCTCTGAAGACTTCCAAAGGAACACTTCCTGAATCAGCAGGATTTTTTATTCACATGCATTAAATTGGTCTCTTTCTTCTGGCTCTGGAGTTCTACTTTGACTTTGAGCCTAACCACCAAATAAAGATCACTATTAATTTCTGCTTTTTGACAAACACTGACATTATGAGCTGATTATATATTTTCCACTTCAAGTCACATGCTAAACCTAATTTCTCTTGGCTCCAACACAGGATTTAGTGATGGATTCAACCTCAATATCTGTAGCAGAGTCCTCAAAGAAAATGAATTTTTACATTAAAACAAGTAAGAAATGTGCAAAGAAAGAAGATAGTTCAGAGAATTAGAACCAAACTAATCAACAACACCCTTGAGGTCAGGATCACTTAAATTTTAAAAGGGCAACAATACAGTAAAGGAAAAATAATTATTTCCCCCCCATGCTTACAATATGTTGCCATCTCAGATAATGAAACAGTTGTAAATATGAAGGAATAAAATAGCAATACCCAAGTGATGAATAAATTCAATGTACCTGGTTTCTTCCTCTGCGTTTGCCATAATTCCTTCGCACAAGGGCTTTATAATTTTCATTTTTCTTGGTCAAATAATAATATAATACACAGTCAGGAACATTCTAAAGTGAAAAAAGCAGGAGAAATCAGGGTTTAATCTTAATGAAAAGACAGGAGCTTTTAATTTCTCCAAACACTTAAAACTATTTAGCCCCCTGACTAAAGTAAAAAAGCTTCTATTTATTTTTATATTGGAAAGTTAGGGATGCCACCCTAAGTTCTGTTTATGTTAAAAATGTCTTACCTTTCGTTCCAAGTAGGAAGCAATTAGACCAAAGTTCTTGGGATGTTGGACAAACCTTCAACAAATCAGAAATTATGTCAGTTTAACATAATCCATGATCAAACAAGAAAAGAATCTTGCAAACAATCTGTTCCATCAGCAAGCCCTTCATTTACACAAGTGAAATTAGCCTAAAAAGCCCAGTTTTCAGATTGTGTAAATTTAGAACTGAGCACTTAAAATGGAATTCCTTATCTACAGTTCTCATTTTAATCTCAGCACAGACTTTTGAGAAAATTTTGTATTTAAGGACTAAATGCATGTGAGCACACCCAGATGAAAAATAAGTCTAAAACTTTTGCAATATTCATGACAGCCAATTAAGAACATTTTCAAACACTATTGCACAAAGGCTTCAGCATTCCTGATTTTGCTTTATGGGGTTGGGCATTTAACAGTTATTCTGTCATTTCAAGGCAATAGAAAGAAAAGATAAGAAAGGCCATTACTTTTCCTTAAAAATCTCCTTCTCATGGTCTGTCCAGACATTCATGAACTGCCTGTCTTTATAAACTTTCATGGGATCCTCCATCAGGCCGTTCATGTTGATGAACTTCACCCTTCTCTGCTCTGCATCGAACATCATGGGAGGGATGACAGAGAGCTGGCGCATTTGCTTCTCATTATTCTGCAGAACAAAAGACAAAGTAAAGAACACCCAAAATGCCGCTACTGATGTTTACAGTTCTTGAATTACACAGCTCTTAAAGCTCCACATTCACAAGCAGCTTGGAAGTTTCTTTTTATATACAGCCCTTGCAGAAGTTGTCACTATCGCAATGAACGCTTATGGGCAGCTAAAGGAAATAGTGTCACAACTGGTGAAACACCAAAATGATGGAGGCTTTGAGAAGAGGAAGAGTTTTCACATGTGTGTTACAGCTGTAAAAAACTAGGTTGCAGCAAGCCTGCAATGAACAGCCACATGAGAAAAATCTAGGGCAGATACAATTAGAAAGCAAAACCCTCAAAAGAAAAGTGTTTGTAAGATCTGCTTCAAGCCACACTTCACACAGATTCTCTTAAAGAGAGAAGAGCTTTCTCCTCTCAATGAAACAAACCCTCTACAATACACCTTGCACTGCCAGTGAAAGGATATTTATGGGCTGTGCTTCTACAGCAAAGCACAGCCACCAGCTCACCTCCTGCTCAGAGAGCCCATCGATGATTTCTGAAATCTCGTGCTCACTTCTGGCAATGGTTGCTGAAAGGCCAGCCCCTCTTTGGCCAACTCTGAAATGAGGGGAAAACAGAAGGAAAAAGGACAAAGTGGAAATCAGCTCTATCTGCAGGTTTTGTACACCACAACAACCTCCAAAATTCCCTATAATGCTGTTAGCAGTCTCTCAAATCAGCTAGGACTGTTTTTTCTCAAGGAGAGTCAGAGCACAAACTCTGTCATGTCCTGCTTGGCTTTACAGTGAGTTTGCAAAGCTCAGCAGAAAGGGCACAAAAAGAGATGTTGCAACCAATTCCACTGCAAAGTAGGTGCTTCAGATAAATGAATTACCTTCTGCTGAGCATGAGAAATGTTCATCAGTGGCACAAAAATTATCCCCTTAATTAGTACAATTGATAAACCTTGAAAGAGCCTTTTTTCGTTTTTTAAGGCAACTACACTAAATTTGCCTTTTATCAGTTTGGTCAAGTTACTAATACAGCACTGAGATTTGTAATAACAAAATAAAATTTTCCACTTGTGAATAGATGGGGAGAGCTGTAATTTGGAAGGATTTTTCACCTTGTGATGTTTACTCTTAGGAACATCA
This sequence comes from Serinus canaria, assembly GCF_022539315.1. NCBI lineage: Eukaryota > Metazoa > Chordata > Aves > Passeriformes > Fringillidae > Serinus > Serinus canaria. The sequence goes on along the minus strand of NC_066332.1, from coordinate 3,488,939 downwards.
TAAAAATAAAAACAACATAAAAATATACTACAGCATGTGGGTCAAAAAGCATTTCAGAGGTAAAAATCACTACTAAATGGAGAGACAAAATACCTCAAAGATTTTACTGAATTCACCCATTTGCACCAAATCTGAGTAAAAAACCCTTGCATGGCTTAGAGCACAGCTATAGACAGAGAGGCCATTATTTTACAGAATGTAAATATAATGTAAAGAGATGACCCTTCCCCAAGTAGTTTGCAACGACAAAGACATGAAATATTCTTGATGTGAAACTTCTTATGTCTGAGTGCTGTTCCCATTCTAACACTTTACTTTCTTCTTTTCTTGATTCCAAAAAATCTTGCAGCCTTCACAGTGTATTGCAAACTCTCTGCTTTCCCCATGTTTTATGACAAAAAGGTGATGCAGACAGATGGTTACAAGAGATGAGATTAAGTCTTTATGGGGCTTGAACTCTCCAAGGTGTATTGAAATGATTTCAAACATCAGATAAACAGATTTCAACACAACTGAATCAAACTTGACCTAATTCTAATTTAAATCCTATCTCTCTACCTACAGCTCTGCAAGGTGAACTCTCAAGTGAACTGCACTTCATTCCTTTTAAGATTCCTTGTAGTTTCCATCTAACAAATGTCTGATAGATTAAAATTAAATAATAGGGCCTTAATTGTCACACCTTGAATATTTTAAAATGTAAAACTGTCTGGAATAAAATTATCTGGCAAGTACAATAAAAGATCAGTCAAACTGTTAATTAAGAAGATAAATGGTTTTTAAGTGTGGAGGCTAATGAATACAGGGATTATGAAACACAGGAGTAACACAGAAGGTGACAGAAAACTAGCAGTGTAAATTAGGGTGTGTGCCCAGAATGAACAGGCTCATGGGAAGCTGATGCTCCAGCTGTCTTCAGAACTCCACAAACCCCTTTCTGAGCAGCTTAACTCTCCTCATCTCACTGACACCACAACCTCAGCAGCCTTTGCTAATTAGCCCTTTTCCTGTGCTCCTTTTGGAAAATGGGGTTTGACAGCAGATCTGAAAAGGGACATGGGAAAGGAACCCTGTGGACATCACCACAGCAGCCTGAGAGGACACCAAGGGGTGAGGCTGGCACTGCTGCCACACTGCAGGGGAGGGACAGCAAAGGGGACATAGGTGACAGTGGACAGATAAAGTCATGGAGATCCTTAGGATGGGAAGTGAAACTTGAGCTCAATGCCATGGAAAACACAGCGAACAAAGGGAAGAACTTTTCACTTTATACTCTGTGACACACCAATATTCTTTTTAAAGCAATAAAGTCATGAACATAAACTTAATAATTAAAATTAACTAATTTTATTATAAATCATTTTATAACTTAAGACTGAAGAGATATTTTGCAGGAATGTTTCAAATCTCCAGTAATACCTTTGGAATCTTTCTTGCTGTTCTCTTTGCTTCCTGATTTCTGGGAATTGTTTCTCATAGTACTCCCGTGTTTTGCTCTCCTTGGCTTTCCTGCGTGGATTATTTTCTATCCTGTCCACTTTCTTCTCCCATGCCTCCATCAGCTGATCATAACGTTGACAGATTTTCTGCTCCTGTTAAATTCCAAAAGCAAGCCTTGAACTAAGCAAAATACACCAAGTGATCAGTACATGTCACACGGGCAAGCCTCTGGAATGCACAGATTTTTCCTGCTCCAGTCCATGCCATGCTGAAGATGACTTATATCAAACTTCCAGCACAGAGAAAGTGAGGAAGTGGATACAAAAATGGAGATTTTTAATATTATACATGATTTCTTTGCTTTACACATCCTATTGGTATTTGGTAATTGGCATTACTGCCTCCCAGAAATATCCCACAATTGTTTCAGCTTAAGGTCTTCTTTTTCTGTCAATATATTTGGGAATGCAAGACAAGGGTCCAGACAGAAAACCAGCCACACGCTCCTTTTAGAAAACCAAGGTGCTCTTACCCGTTGTTTTCTTGCATGGTTCCTTCTTTTAAAGAATAGGATCAGCTTTTTCCTCATCACCTGGTTTCTGGAAAACAAAATAAGGGGGAAAAAGTGAAGTATATAAAAATCAAGCACTTCAAAACTACTCAACAAAGCCCATCTCAATTCCAGATGTCAGATCTTTATTATAACAGTTTCAGGGTAAAAAATAGGGAAAATTCCTAATGAAGTTGAGATACCTAAATCACCTAATACTGTATTTTTTCAGAGAGGAGATTCTTGAAGATGGCTGGAATAAGAAATTGAGACACAGAAAGTTCCAATTTCAAGGCAGGTGCTCTCCTTAACCACAAGAGATAATATGTTAAAATGAAAAAAAAATGGTTTAAGCTATTATGCTTTTATGGGGGAAAAGTCTTTGCAATTCAGCCCTCAAGCTAAGTTTTCCAATACATTATTCAAGAAATAAGTACTTTGGAAGTGCTATACAAATCTATTTGATAGAGTGGAGCAAGAATTACTTTTTTTAAGAGAAGTTTTTAAACGACAGCCAACTTAATGTTTATTATTTATTTTTATCTTTAAATGAAGATGGAAAGCCAGAGCTTCCCTCCACCTTCAGCACATATAATGCAAACCTTGCAGAACTGATTTACAACAACGAAATCAGAAAGTTACATGGACTGGAAGCTTTTAATTATGGTTTAAACTGATACATCCTATTTGGAGATGATAGCAATGAAAAATGTCAGGGCATGTTCAAGTCCAGATCCCCTGAGTGGGACAGTGAGAGGGAATTAAAGCACTCACGTTTTGATGTTTTCATGGTAGACCTTGGTGTCTGAGGGCTGGTTGTAAAGTGGCTGCAATTTGGGATGAGAAAGGAACACTTAGCACTTTGCAATGCATGGAACTGTAAATGTGTATGCACCACATTTAACAACATTTTAGTATTCTGAGAACTGTGCACTCAATCTGAGATGCAGCAGAGCTGAAGGGACTACAAGAAATTCAGCACAAAGCACAAATTTCATTACTTAAAATTGGATTATCACTACTCCTGCATATAATAGTACTTCATTTCTTCATACTTCAAACTGTTCTCTCAAACAGATTAAAATCTACTTTAAAAATCACACTTACATGGCCAATGAACTCACTCAAGCCCCAACTCACCAGTGCATTCAGACACACATTTCTTCTATGCATACTCACAGAACTACAGCTGTTCAGCACAACAGAATTACAGCAACTGGCAACACAGAAAACAGTACAAAAGAAAAAAAAACAGAATTCGACAACTTACCAATTCAACTTTTGGACCAAGACCTTCAAAAATCTTGTGAGCTTCTTCTGCTTTTTTCTGCAAATAAGATTTTTTTGGTATAGTCTGAGTAAATCCTCTGAAGTTCATGTCAAATGTGGATCTGAACTCTATGTTCTCTGCTAAACCCCTGCCTGAACACACGAGATCCTTCTTAACCTACTTCTGCAATGTTGCCTCAGCAAATAAAGAAACCTGTACTTGAATTGTTTAGTAGTGACTCTGATCTCCCAGTCTGGAAGCTGATAGAGCATAAAAACAGAAATTGACCTCTGCAGTTCCAAAAAACTGTGCATTTCATAATAGAGCAAATAATTATAAAGAGGAAGAAAGGTGTCCAGTAAAATAAAGTATAAATAGCTTTGAAAAATGGAATTAAGAGACTAAAATTCTCCAATTGCCAAATCTGGGAGTGTGAATCCATGAGTACATAAACACACAAACTGTGTCAAAGGTCCTTCACTCACACCAAGTAAAAACCACAAAATAATTCTGACCCCTCCTTGCATGCTTGAATTCTTGGGACACAGTTGTACTGTACAAAATCTAGCATTGTTTTGCAGGGGTTTTTTAACTCCTCAAAAAAACCCCAATCTATTGTAATAGAAGTTAGCTGTTCCTCTAAACTACAGAACAAAATTGGGAAATTAAACAAACATATACCACTCTCATAGAAGATCACAATACTTTCAAAACCCCAGATATCTGACTCCCTAATCTCAAACTATCATGGGAAAAAAAGGCAGGAAGCATTTTTGCTGTTACTGTTGGCAATATTACTGAGCTCCTGAACTTTTCTCAGCACTTAAACAACACAAGCTCATAATTCACCCATATATTACTACTTAGGATTTGGATAAATGAACAGATATGAAGTGCCAGAAGTCAGAGTTTATAAAGAAGGCACAAAATCCTACAACATATGCAGTTTTTTCTCTTCAGCACATTTAAAAGTAGAGGCTTCAGCCAAGTTTGTCAGCTCATGTGAGGAACAGGGAATTCAAGATGAATTTCTGAGGCATTTTTCATATAACACACTTAAGAGAATATATAGGAGTGTTTATATATATCTATAATTCTTGCATCTCAGCACAAGGATGAGACCCACAGCTCAGAGTGCTTAGGAGATTGAAGGAAGATTCCCATGATTGAGAATAAAAACGTCATTAAAATGTCTTTCATTTAAAGAGCCAAATGAATAGCAAAAGAGGGGTGGGTAAATCAGTAAAAGAGAAAAATTTGCCCTATGGAAGTACATGAATGTGAGCACAGAGGCAGGGAGAGGCCCTGGGTGAGGTGCAGAGGACTCACCCGATTCTCATCGTAAATGATCTGGACGATGCTGCGGTGCTTCTGCTCCACGGGAGGAGGGGACACCGGCCTCTCCGGCTCGGGAGGCTTAGCAGCTTCTTCTTCAAGTTGTTGCTAAGAGACCAAAGAAAGAAAATCAGCCATCCATGTTCCCCCCACCAGTAATTAGTCACCAGAGATAAAATACGCAGCTGATCAGTCAGCACTACCTCTTATTTTGCTTTGCACTGACAAGGAATGAATGAAATGGTTTTAAGGCCCACAGGGACAATAAGATTATTTTTTGTACTATTGGTAACTCAAATTACCTGTTTACAAAACTCACCTGCCTTGAATCAGACTTGTTTCAGCTTGACAGTTAAAGCCACTGTCACTTTGTAATTGATCATTATTTAACTTTAAACAAAAGTATCAACTTTGGAGAACAGTTACATCAGAGCCGCCTTCTCACAGTGGAAATAAACCAGAGCTGCCTTTCTGCACTGTAGATGTTCAAGTGTCACCATAACTGCTGTCTTATGGCTTCAAAAGGTACAAAAGTCCTTCTAACACGCCACAGAGAACATCATTCTAAAGGTACTTCACAGCAAAAATAAACCACTCCACATGCATTAAATTTCCAAGACTGTTACAATACCAAACAAGCACAGAAAAAAACCAAAAGCAAAAAACCCACCCTGCACTCCTTCCCTAGCTAACTACTACCTTTCCTGCTAAATCTACTGCTGTGGTTTACTTTCACATCAAATAAATCTGGTTCAGTGACATCTTCATTTTTAAAATATCCTTCACCTGTGCCTGCCACAAGCAAAGAATTTCTGACACCAGGGGTCCATCCTGCTTTACAGTCCTGACTAGAATGTGCTACATTGCTGTGCAAGAATTCCCTAAAATTTTAGCAGAACGCCCTAAGACCTAGGCTCAATTATTTCAACATCAACTTTGTAGTTTTTTTTAAATCAAATCACAGACAAATGTGCACAAATGACCCTTCATAGATGAGTTGCACAGCACTTGCTGATTTTGTGGAAAAGTGCACAGAGAGATAAGCATCATTCCCACACAAACAGATACTCAGTGACATCCTTTTTTGTTTTTCTGCTGGAGGTCACTTTACAGCTCATTAAAATTCAGACGTAATTAAACTCTTCCAGACCATATATTGTCTGTTTGTTATCCTGGACCTACCAGTTAACAAATCCTACAGTGAAACTCTCATTTCCTCCAGAGTTCCAACTAAAAAAGAGTAAAGCTGGCACTTTTTCTATCTGGATCTTTGAAAGTCAGAAAAGGAAAAGGAACCGAGGACTTTGTTTTTGTCAATGACTAACAGATGCCTCGATTGAAGGGTGGGTTTACTTGGCCACAACAGCTACTGGGAAAGCAACAACTTCTGCCAGCAAACACTTCCTTTGCTTCCAGTGGCTGAAGTGCAGATCTCTGATGCAAAGCATGGCCAGGGCCATGCAAAAACAAAGTGATATTTCCTTCTTTATTTCTCTGCTCTCTGTGTTTATTTGCACCCCTCCTACTGCACTTTCCCCCAAGGCTGGCCTTTGCTCCAGATGTGAGGACCTCTTGCCCTCGGGAAAGCAGATGATCCAGGGGCTTTTGTACAAGCTCTGGTTTTGAAGATGCATGTTAGGGATTCTCCCCTTGCACAGACTGCAAAAGAAGAAAGATGATCCTCCCCTCGGCCAGCAGGCAGCTCTGAAGCTGAAATTACAGTCACAGTGCCCTTGTTTCACAGCAGATCAAATATAAACCCATCTACTGCTGCTGTTCCTACGTGGCTTTCTCCTGCTTTCAAAAATGTTTAAAACTGCATCCAACTTATTCAAAATAAAATCACACATATAACTCTTCCTTTACAACTTCTTCATCTGATTCATGTACCGAAAAATTCACCATCACCAAATAAGGTTTTTCCACACCTCTTTCACTGGCAGAAAACAAGAGCAGTGCCTGCTGTGCTTACTTGCTTTTTCTTCAGTTTCAGGATTTGCTGCTCCACTTTTGCAATTTCGCGATCGACACGGTCCATGCTCTGGATCAATTCTTCCTTTGACAGCTTGGAAGGTGAAGCATTTTGGTCCTCCCCACAAGGCTGACCAGAAATTGGAGAAGATGGTCCCTCATGCTTTCCTCCAAAAGCTGGGTCCTTCCATGAGGACAGGAGATGGGGGGAGATAGGAAATCAGTCATAACTTGGGAATGAGTGCCCAGTAACCAAACACCCAGGAATCAACAACAATTTTCAGTTATCTTTATTTCTGTTGAAAGGTCAATTAAAGTTTTCATAATGCTCTAAATCTTTTATGACACTGTAATGTCAAAGTTTTTTTTTAAAATATCATACTGCAATATTTACCTTGAAAGCAAAATAAGACCCTAACAACTTCCTTTTAAAATAGATCTTCATAAATGTGAACAGTAATTTTAATTTTAAAAGGGAGAGTTACTTGAGAGCCACTCCTCAATACTCTGCACCTACACTGAGGAGGATATTCTTGAAGATAATCATGACCAGCCTGGTAAAGCACATCTGGAGTTAGTTGTGATTATAAATGTGAAGATCTCTTGAATATAGCTCTAATATTCAATATCTAAAATAGAAAATACCCCCTCCAAACTAGATTGTCCTAGATTTAGCCAAAATGAGACAGTGACGAGTATAATAAGTGTTATGTAAATAAGCAGATTCATTTCAAATGCTTAGGAGGGAAAAGGGGGTGGAAGGAAGTACTTTGACTATTCAGTCCCAATGTTAATTACAGAAAAAAATGGACTTGCATGGATTTGCCAGCAGCTTTCAGCTGAAAAGCAGAAATATTTCATGCACTATGCTACAATCATTTTACAACTGAGGTTTGAGTGACTTAAGAGAGTAGTGGCAACTCAGAATTCCACTCTATTTACTGTGTTTGAGTCAGACTGTGTAAGAGAGTAACACTGACTCATGATCACAGCTTCTGATAATGTGTAAAAGTAAATTTTTGGGATTAAAGAAAAAACCTAAACAAACAAAAAAATTACCTAACAGAAAAAAATCTGATTAGCTCACTGCAACACAGAAAGTTAGAGCTCCAGCACTGTAACAGCAAATGGCTTTACCTTCTTAATATCTGCAGACCTCAACCCTTCCTGCAGAGGATGCACTAAAGGCAAGACAGTGGCTGCACTGACACGCTGGAAATGGGAATCAGACACTTGCTCAAGACGTGGTCGCTTAGATTCCAGAGAATCATGATCAGTCTGAGATGGGCCTGGATGGAACTGCTGTTCATATCCAGTTCTCCTTTCCTGAGGCCTACACAGAAGAGATTAACTGTTAAAATATACATTTTTGATATGAGAAGAATCTTCAACGCTTTTTAATTTTCAAGGAGATGTCATTTGGTGAAGCTCCTTCTAAACAGTAAAGCAGATAAATGTTTTTAAATTTTAATTCAAAAATACAACAGTTAAAATCCATTGGAAGAGAGAAAGTGAACTTGAATCTCAAATTAAAGGCACTCCTATCATTACACAACCTTAAAGAAACTCAGCTCTGCTACAAGGATATTGTTCAAATCAAAGCTCTGATTCAAACTATAAACACACCAAAAATCCCTGAGAAAAACACAGTACTATATTTCACTGAAGATGGCCACAACAGCTCCATTATTGAATTTTTGCAGCCAAATAATTTTTAAATATACACAGAACACTTGAGATGAGCCATGAGTCTGTTTGGAACTTGATCTCTACTAAAATGCTACTCTGTGACAGAAGCAGTCATTGATTCAATCTGTGAGTCATTTAAAGACTCCTCCTTCTCAGAAAAATGCTCAACAGTTATCACTTGCTCCTCCCAGTGCAGTGCACAGGATGTCCATAAAAGACCCTCATATGCTTCAACATCTTCCTATGAAGTGCCACTGAAGAGATGACAGCAGCAGTTTCCTGCAGTTTGCCAGAACTACCAAATAAGCTTTTACAAATTTACAGTCTGGGGGGGAGTGTGATTTACTACTGCTATAAACTCAATTTTGAGAACTCTAAAAGCTGCTGTGATTCTCAGCACTAAAACAGAGCCTTACTGACATTCTGCTGACACAAGATGAAGGCTATATGGGAGCCCCAGATTTCACTATCATCAAGTTATTTCTGGGAATATCCTAATGAGATTTTAAGCCAGACCAGTATTTACATAACATTCATCATGGGTATTTGTTCAGAACCAGATCGGTCAGTTACAGCCAAAATAAACCTCCAGCAGTAATCCTGCATATAAAGTTGCTCCTAGCAGATATACCCACTAAGAGTCCAAGGCAAAAGAAGGTTTGTACGACCAGTAAGTGCAAGAAAACAAGAGGTTGTTACAGGCCCTGACACTTACTTATGACTGTACAGCAGCAGCCTAACACACTAAAGAATTGAGGGCATAAATCATATTTTAATCTCTTCCCTAAAGAGAAGCATCTTCCTGCTAATTTACTACAATCCAGTTAATATTATTCTGATCTGCAGTGGGATTTTAATCTCTGAGTTTGATGTTCAGAGAACGTTCAGTGCTGACATTGTCTGGAAACCTTCTTGAACCTCCCAGCAGTGATGCACACTGATCATCCCCCATGCAGTGACCCGTTTCACTGGGAAGGAAGATATTGGCAAACTGAAAGTAAACTCCAGCATCTGATTGCCTGCTGCTGTCCACTCTGCGTGTCCTCAGGTAACCCCAGAGCAGCTGCAGGCACGAGATTGGAGCTCCCACCCTTCCAAGTCAGCCTCCTCACCTGTCAGAGCCTGGGTGGAACTCGGAGAGCAGCGAGGGCCGGCGCCGGAGCTGCTGCTGCTGCTGCTGCTGCAGGAGCTGCGTGGCCTGGCTGACCTCCAGGTGAGAGGAGCGATAGTCGGGAACAGCAAATTCCTGAGGGGAACACCTCTGGTGTTAACACGATCAAAAGCATTCACTGACCACGATCATTTCCAAAGATATTGAACACAGAGTGGCACCAGATTGAGAAAGTCTTATTCCGGCTCAAAAACTGTTTGCAAATGGCAGTTCCGAGATTTAAATAAACTTTAGAGAGACTAAATATTTATACTGGGAATTCCACCTAATTTATTAGCAACTTCTAACAAAACACAGATGAGTCAGCAGCAAGCAGATGAATAGCCTTTAAAAAACATCCTTTAAAATCAGTCTTGCACATCCAACTGCAAAGTGGTAAAATGAGAGCAACCTCGAGGCAATTTCTTTTGTTACCACCTCAAGACATTTTTATATCAGACATTATTAATCAGGACTAAGAGTCACACAAGATGCACCTTCCAGTTGCTACATTTACAATCAAAGTGAAGTACAAGATTATTTATTTATATTTTTGTCAGATCAACTACTTGCTCTTAAAAATTATATGCAGCTGGCACTGACTGAAGAGAAGCTCTACAAGACATGTAATAGATCATTACCCATGAGATGCAGTTTTCATAAATTATCTAAAAATAAACACAGAACAAGCCAAAAAGCTTCAGTTTTTGAATTTCTTTTGATAACATGGAAGTAGAAGAAAATACCATCCAAAGTATCTGCAGCAAGAGGAGAATGTAATGAAAATTAGGGAAACCTGAACTGTTGTAAAGCCAACAGCTGGTCCTCCACAGCACAGGGCACAGGATGGCAGAATAAAAGCTTGGCAGAAATGAGCAAGTTGGATATTCTTAGAAATCCTTTACTCCCATTCTGGCCAGCAGAACTCAGCTGGCAGCACTGGTACAGCTGCTTCAGGAAAAAAAATCAGTGTAACACAAGTTTTTACACATTCTCCACCTTGCACAGAATTTCGACAAGTACCACACTTAACTTACAGAGATTCTAGCCCAATACTGCAACAGAAGATTAGGAACACAACCCCTGCTGAATTTATTCAAACCATGAGAAACCAATGATAAACCCAGGACATTTCTATTAATAAAGGGCCAGGAGGGCAAAGTAAAACAGCAGAAGCCACCCACCAGTATTTAACCAAGCAGACTGGCAGCAGCTCTACCACAGGCACATGGATGTGTTTTCAAATGCCAACGAGTTGTGTGATCTTGGTTTAAAACCCAGAATTAATCCCTTTTTGGCAGGGCAAGCCCTTGAAGTGCAGGCTGGCTGCAGCCCAGGCCCTGGGGTGTCCCTTACCTGCTGGTGGCGGGTGCTGGGGAAGGTGTACTGCACAGAGTGGGGCGGGTACCGGCTCTGCTCCGTGCTGAAAGCTCCTTGGTTCGGAGGGTAGCCTGAACTTGACATTATCAGGGAAGGAGTCTCCACAAAACTGTGAGATCAAGACCAGCAAGCAATCATGTTTCTAGGAAACCGCCTAAAGGGAAAAAGATCGCTGATAAGCACTGAAGTACCAGATGTACTCACAATACATTGCAGCCATAGTCACCTAAGCAAAACAACCATTACCAGTAAAAGCTTTTTCCTGATGTATTTATTTAATAGGTTACTCCAGTCTGAAACATGTTAACGGGTCTTAAATAGGCTCAAAATGAGACGTGTCAGCATTGTCTACACAAAGATTTGAGGATTATATTGTCAGAATACATCCTTTTACTAGTTGACTTCGAATTTGATAAGAAAAGTAGGTCACTTTAAATAAATTTTAAAGAGCTTATAAGTCTATCGCTGGATTCTGCATTTACAGTAAGTTTCCTTAGCACAACATGAAGTTCCCTTTTGTTTCTTCTACAAAGTTTTTGGATTTCATGAACTGTTGCTGACTTTCAGATCCAGGTAGTCTTAGGGCTGCACTCAGTGTCACCTACAGTCCACTAAATCCCAGTGCTTTAGTCAGGCCCTGAATGCCATCACCAACCATCCAGCAGCAGCTTAACTCAAGCAGTCAGTAAAAAAGGCACTCACAAAGCAGAAAACCAGCTCTGCTTCAAATGCCAGCATAGTTTGGCTCCTACAGGATGCCAAAAACTGAATATGCTACAGTCCTGCTTAGTTGACAATCAATGGCTACTTTGCCTCTACTGCATTCTCCAGCTGCAGATGGAGAGCAAACACTGAGCTGCAAACTGATTGGGGAAAGATTTTAAATACTGCAGAAACCCAGACAAGCTCCCTAGCAAAGTCTGAGCATGCCTGAGGCTGGGTATAGCTCCAGCTGCTGAAGATCCAAATAAACTGATTCAATCCTGCTCCCCCATCAGTGTTTTGTGTGGGTAAATTATGGCTCTAAGCAAAAAAGTGGGACATGAATATATTTTAAACAGAAAATATTTTTCTCTGATAGCTCAAAAGATGCAATTCCAGGAGTCTGGGTATTAAATTCAGAATTCTATCAGATGTAGAGCAAATTCTCAACCTGTTGCCCAGAGCCCAGCAGACACATCAGACCTTCAAATAAACTGTTGATCTCTGCCTCAATGGCTACATTTCACAGCACATTAATCCACAGCATTTCACAGACATCACCTATAAACTGCATTTTCCATTATCAGTCAATAGGCAAAACCAGCTCAGCAAACAGCAAGCTATACAAACAGATCTTAAAGTATATCTGACATATTTTATCATTTCTGTTCTGGTCAGAGGATATTTCCTCCTTAACTCTCCATCAAACAAAGCTTTACATGTTGGACTACCAGAATAATGAGACAAATTTATATTTACCTCTTAAACCTGATTTTCAGCTATGAAAAATCAAAGAAAAAGGCAACAGTTTCTCTTTCAAAGCAACACTACAGTTCACTAGTAGTGTGCTTCATAGTAGCTATACATCTATTATAGTACCTATAATTCATATCCAAGTGACAAGCTGTAACAGAATGCTTCACCATTAACATTTATTATACTTCATCATTCACACTGCATTCACTGGAGTACAGCTTTACCTACTATGTGATGGTCTAATGGCTCTGAGTCATATGATTTCCATTTAATCAAGGCACAGTGTCACAAAGCCAGCAGGTTGTGAGAGCAGAGAGCTGTCCCTGAGCACTCCACAGCACCCCTAAAGCCCAGCCCCAGCCAAAAGAAAACCTCTGGTTTGCCTTTCTTACGTGGACTTTCACAGGAATGAAAGCTCTGGCACAGAGCTGTCAGCTCCATCCAATGTTTGCTGATGGGATAACTCCTCCTGTCACAGGCTGGGGCACATTCATCAATAATGAACTGACTCCATGGTATAAAGATGCTCAAACACTTTAAGGTTATGGAAATACAAATCTCAGTTTGATGAATTGCTGATGCCCCAACCTGTGCTCCCTCAGCAGTTTCATGTGCAGAGATCTGAAGAATCTGGGAATGCAGAGGGGATCAGGAAAAAAGTCACACACAAATATAGGTCAACCACTGCATGACTCAAGGTCATTCCCAGTTTCTCTCAGTCAAGCTACATCTGCTCCTTATTCCCACAATATTCAGTTAACCCCCAAGTTGATCATTAACCCAGGTGCTGAAGGTTCAAGCCACATTCACTTTCTATGATGCTATAAAAGCCATTTCTCCATTCACAAGGACTTCAGTGGACATAGTGTTAGGTTGGTGTTATCTTGAAATCTTTCACAACCTACTGCAGTGAGAGCACCTGACCATCTCTCCAGATTCTGCACTGGACATGGAAAGATGAGAGACAGGGCATGGAGTGCAAGAATGAGCATCCTGCATCCATCCAAAAATGTCAACCTAAACCCCCTGATAACTACAATATTTTACATAATAAATAGGACAACACTGAATCTGATGACTTTCTTACTGAAAACTGCAAGTGTGATCATGTTCATAGTGGAATTTTTTTAAAAGGGGAATAAATGAAAGCTGCCAGCAGAGGAAGGCAACAAGGAGCATTAGAGATTACAATCATGGTAAATATGAGAGGTGAGAACCACAGAGAGGAAAAAAACCCCATGAAGTTATCAGAGGTGGGGGACCATTCTTCCTCCTCCCTGAGGGAACTGGCAAAACAGCAGCAGAGATAAGGGGGTAACAGCAGAGGAAAACATGTGGTCACATATTGGCAATTACAAGGTGGGGAGGGAACTAAAGGATGGGGATCCTGCATGGGATCTCATTTCTTTCAAGATAAAATCAACCCTGGAGTACAAACACGTAAAATGACACTGAAATACAACATTCCCTCCCTCTAAGCCTCCTTTTCCTGCTAGACACATCCACATGCCTGCACACTCTCCTGATCTGACCCCTCATCTCCCAGGCTCCTACAGCATGAGCTTGTTTATCCTCTCTGCTGGGAGGGGAGGGATTTTTTCCCGATTTTTGCCAGAATTACCACTGATATTCTGCTCATTTCTCCCTGTCTGCAGTTGTGGATGGAGGTGCTTGACTTCAACTCTTATTTCTCTGCAGGCAACCTCTGACCTGTCAGCCAAAAGCATCTGACTCTCTCTCTTCAGCATCTGCTCACACATTTGCAGCAGACACAGATTATTCTTCATCAATCCAGTTCCTGGGTAGTGAGGGCAGTGCCAGCTTCCTGCTGTAACCTCTCCAATTTCCATACATCCAGATTATGTTTAAATACAGCCATCCTTTTGCATAAAACTGTAACTGTGTGTGCAGACTGTAAACAACCTCATCCGGGCTTTCCTCCCTGCTGTATCCTTTCATTAGTCATGACAAACCTCCTCTTGCTCTACCCAAAGCCAACCAGAATCCTCCTGGAAAGTTCCTCACTATTTATTAACTCTCTCTGCCTCTCTGATCCTTGCACTGCTTTCCTCTCCCCTGCCAGAACAGAGGCCGCTCATCTTCATTTTCAGCACCCCTGATAAATTACAACACCAGAAATCAGATTCCAACCCTGCTCAATGACAGCAAGATTCTATTTTTCAGACAAGTATTTTTGTACCTTTTCATATTATTCTGCAAATTTCAGAGGTTAAATATATAAACGTTTAAAAGAGCTGTTACAGACCTTGGAATTCTGCCTCGTGTCTCACAAAGATAAAGTTAGGTCATGAATACTTTCATACAGCTGCCAACCAGGCTGGCAAATTGTCTGTCTCATCAAATATCGACAATTAGAAGGGGAAGAAAGAAATATTTCTTGTTTTGCAGTTCAGAAGCCAGAAATTGTGCTATAATGTCCCATTTCACTGACACTCCCAGACTCTACAGCAAAACAGGAAACCCAGTAGCATCAAATGGATAATATAAAAAAAAAATAAATTATAGGAGCAAAGAATCAAAAAAGAAGCAGTTAAGGGAAGATACCTGGGGGAGAAAAAGCAATGACAAGAGTAATGGATTCAGGAACAGTGAAGAGATACTTGGCCTTGTGTTAATTTGTGCTTCTCGGGCACGGAAATGATTTAACAATGTTTATTTCTAAAGGTATGATGATATTTCTGTCTTTGGCCAGCTCAAACTACTGAACAGATCCTACTCAGAATTCCCTTAAAAGCTACTGTTCACACTTACATTCACCATATGCAGGGAATTTAGAGTAAGTTCAAAATAATTTGGAACGGAATATTATAATGGCAACAATCATGGCGTAATTTCAGCTTGATCTCCAGAACTCAAAATGCTTCAGAAGCAGAAGTACAAACTATCTTCAGCAGACATGTGGGAAAATGAGTCACAGAAAGGTTAAAAAATCTATCAAAGACTCCCCAGGAAATAGTCAAAGCCTGAATCAGAAATAAGACTCGATTCTTGCAGCACTTTGAAGGCGCTGCCTGAGTGAAGCACTTCTTCACTTGGAAAAACACAGCAGGTTAAAAACTGGGACTATTTTTAGCAGGGCAGTTCCCCAAACCCCTTCACTGTGTGGCCACACAGACCTGACAGCAGCTGTCCCAGGGCAGGGCAGTCACCTGCTCCACTTGCAGAATATCCTGTCTCCAACTCTTACCTTCATGGACAAAAGACCAGTCTCGTGGGTAAACTCGGTTTTCCTTCAGCTATCCAAAACAAGCTGACATTTCTGCATTTAGAGTAATTTTCGTGCCATCTTGAAGTGCTTAACCAACATTTACTAATTAAATTTCACATCCTTTTGGGAACTTTCCTCATCTTTTTTTGAGCAAACTAAGTGTGATATAAAGAGTGCAAAGAATGAGATTACAGTCTACCCCGAGTTGGGGGATTTTGTTTTTAAATCAGCAGATTTAGTAAATTGAGCTCTGATGTAACTAACCCATGGCAGAGCAAGGGAGGCTCTGCGTTGCACAGGGGATCTACAATGAATCACAAAATGAATTCAGGGATATTTATTCAAAGTTTACTCTGGCAAGAGAATGAAGAGTGAAGGGAGTGTTTCAGCAGTTGGTTTGAAAGGCCTTATCCAAGGCATGACAACAAAACTTGTGAATAATTATTTCTGTGACTTCACTTCATCAAAAGGTAATGAAGCTACCTCATGGAAAAAACCAAAATCAGGCTGTATTTATGGACCAGCCTATTAAATCACACTGATCAGTCTTCATGAATTACAGACCCTTCAAGACACAATGCTTCAAATGGCATAAAACAAATCTAAATTCCAAGTCAAGGGAAAAAAAACCCTTCAGTGTATTGCTAGCTTTGCAAAACAAATCTTCCCAGTAGTATTTTGTTTTACCAGGTAATTATTAACCTGCTCAGACATCCAAACAAAAATATCAACTCTGCATCCTGGGAATTTGCCATACACCAGAAAACACTAATATGCCCATTCAAGACAGGTTGCTAAAAATAGTTCAATGAGTCCAATCCCATAAAAAAAGTTATTTATTTGAATTACTGGACACAGTACAAGGCTAAGATCATCTCCCATCTGAAATCCCTGTGCTCAGAACATTACCAGTAGGGCTGCAAGATCACACAGCCTTAACAGTCTAGAAAGTCTTCCCTACAAAAGCCCCAAACACTGCCAGAGCACTCATCAGTCCTTCAGTCACTCCTCAGTGTCCACTCATCAGCAAAGTCAAATGACATTTATGCAGATGGCAAAATAGATGGAATGGGATGTGAGCTACAAAATCAACAGATAGGACAATCCTGAAAGGTAGAAGGTTTTCTTTCAAGAACCTACCAGAAGGTTGATGCCTGAGCAGATTTAAGATAATTCTGGGCTTTAAAACTGAAGGACCTGTATTCCAGCTACAATGGCCAAGCTTACAGATGAGATGTACTACAAAGTATGAAAATCTGCAGGGCATATCCTCCAAAAGATGAAAAATTCTTTGTGTGCTACAAGCAAAAAAAAAAAAAAAAATGTTCAAAGGTCAAAACTAAAATTAAAGACAACTTGAGTAATGGTTATTTAAATATGCCCCAGAGTACTGTGCTTCCCATTTCTGCAGAACACAGGCGTCATCCCCAAAGCTCAGGGCCTCTTCCACACTTTTTCTAATCTTTCTTTCACTCTTTTTTCACTCAGTTTTATGCTGCAGAAGACTCAAAAGCTTGTAGTCAAAGCACAAGGACATATGCTGTTGGAATGAACAGAAACAATGAATGTACTTTCTCCAAGTTGAGAACAACTCACTGCTGAATTTTCCAAGACAATTCCACATGTGCAAATGTCTTTTCTTCTTCTGTGACAGACAGAACCATAAATTCCCAAATACACCATAAATTCCCAAGAACTTTAATCTCATTCAGTTGCATTCCCTCTACTCACAAAGTTATTGATGGAAAAATCATTATTTCTATCCCTTCTAGAAATACAGTAAAAAAGTTACATCTGTAAGGTTGTGTTTTACTACCAACACTGAACAACACTCTCCCCATTAATTATTAACATCATATAAATCAAGCAACTGGAGTATTTGAAAAATAGATGCTAAGAAAAGCCCAAACATCTGAATTCAACTCTTTTCACACCCTGGTTTTTTCCTTAATGTACAATATAATCTTATTTCTGAACATCCAAAGCTCTGCAGTGCCTGACATATTCTCCATGACACATGGTAAACTTTAATTTAGCCAATTACAGACGTGACACAAGTTAAGGAGCATTACAGCTGTCAATTCAAGATGTCACACTCACTCTATACTAGGAAGACTTTTCCATCTCCATCAAGTGAGCCAAAAAATTAAAATAGGTTTTTATACTCCATATTTTAATAGGAAAAGATTCCCCAGGTAACCAGCTGCTTAAAGTACTTCAAGTAAGTTTTTGAGCACTAAATATTAAATAAATGTTAAAGAGTCATTCAAAGCAATTTTTGTTGCCATTCCAAAGGTGAAAACTGGTTGCATCCTTACACATGTAATTTACATCCAAACTCTCGCCAAATCTCAGGATCACATTGTTATACTTCATCTTTAAATAACAGTTTATTTCTCGCTCTCTCTTCTGCTACAAATACAAACAGAATTTCCGCTCACCAAAATGGGGTTGATCAAATTCAGCTGACAAGATACTCCTCTCCTGGAAATTCTATTTTAATCCCTCCTGTAATTGATGATCTCAAAGAAAAGTTGCTAATACACGATTTCAGGTCCCAGGCCATACACAAGTTTGCTGCATTATAGAGGGGAAATAACAGGAAAAACTAAGATCACATCTACATATTTGGAAATTTCTGATCAACTACCCATTGGCCTACCAAAAAAAAAAAATAAAAATAGAGGGGTGCTGAGCACATCCACTTCCAATAAGAGTCCAGATCTCCAGCATCCACTCAGCAGCTACCACCTAACACCCTGGGATACAGAGAATCCCTGAGGGAGGAAAGCTCCTCCTGGATTTTCATGGAGGAACAGCTCTTACACCCTGCCACGAAGCTTATCCAGATCTCTTCTGCCAAGGAGGGTCACAAGAACACCAAAACCAGCCAAAAGAGGTAGGAGGAAGTCCTCCCTTCACAAATGGAAATTAAGGATGTAGACATTTCCTTGACTAAAAATACCACAGAGTGATGACTTAAAACTGAGAAGGGTACAAACATTACAGGGTTTTCTTGTTTTAAAAGTATGTCATAGAAACAAAGATAGCTTCTTTCCTAAAAACATTTTCCAAGGAACACCAGATTCCTGGTTGTCCCAATATGGTAAATGGCACACAGTTAATTCACACCATGAAAAACTTTCATGAGCCAAGGATCCCAAATCTTCAGAACTAAATGTCCAAAGCAAACCCTACAGAGCCCAAACACTGCACAGGGAAGGACTCACATTCCCAAGAGGAAACATCTTTTTTCTGAGGTGACTCCAGCAGTTCCCAAATCCCAGACATCTCTCTCACCCCTTTTGAAGGGCCCTATCCCTGCCACAGGGTAATTCCACTGATTCTGAAACATCAACTGGAGCATTCAAACTTCACCCTGAAAACTGCAATGTGAAACAGAAACCAGCCCAGGCATCCTCCAGTGCAGCAGGCAAGAGGCTCAAGAGGTGCTACACAAACCACAGTGATAAGAACTGCAAAAAACCTTCCTCAGCAACTCATCCTCACTCACAAGAGTCCAACAATTCACTGAGGCTTGCTCCATTTCACCTCCTCCCTCACATTTCACCTGTGACTTAGAAATAACCACATCTCAAACTTCATATGCATCACACACTATGCAAAAAATATTCTCTCAGAACAACCATTTTTCTTCTCCTTTTTTGGTCTGAAAGTGTAGACAGCTCAAGAACAGCTCCTACACATGAATTTATTCCTTCACTGTTAATCCACCTGCAGGTAAAATTCCTTTTGACATCACCTAACAGCCAAGAAATTCTGAGGCCACAGTTTCAAGTTTTCAGGATCTTTTTGTAGTTCACTGATTATCAAAAATGGATCTGCAGTGACAGCTTTTAAAAACAGCTTTGGTTTGGAAAAGGAAATATGACTTGACTAGTCCATACTGACTAAATCCACAAACTATGATGGATTGTAAGAAAAATCACTTCTAAAGAAAGGGTCAGGGCAAACCAAGTATCAGCCTCATAATTCCCCTCAGCTGACTGGGTTCAGATAAAATCAAGTCTAGATTTTAACTAAAAAGTACAGAAAGGCTAAAATAACATATTTTTTTAAACTGTATCTAAGAAAAATTACTTGGTCCATTCTGATACTCCACAGGAAATGCACCTGGGCATTCTGGAAACAAA
The DNA here is from genome assembly GCF_022539315.1 of Serinus canaria. Lineage (NCBI taxonomy): Eukaryota > Metazoa > Chordata > Aves > Passeriformes > Fringillidae > Serinus > Serinus canaria. Next base: position 3,469,313 of record NC_066332.1, on the reverse strand, counting down.
GTTTATTGCTACTACATTTAGGATTACATTTAAGATACTGTATTTCACAGGAAAAGCAACAATATATAAAGATATACCTCCAGTTGGGACTGGTACAACTGCCTCCAAGTCATAGAAAAAGGCAGGGAATGAAAGAGATCTCAAACAATGAGTGGTATAAATAATCCTTTAGATCTGGAGTAACAAAACTCAAAACCAACCCAGAACTTCAAGGTTCTAGATATGCTTAAGTCTGATCTTTGAGACCACAGAGAAACATCAGCACCTATGCAAATAATGGCTAGAATGGAATAAGTGAGTGACATTTATTATTCCAGGTTCTGGATACAACATTCCAAGACAGCTAAACCATGAAGTTAGAATGATTATATGGGGGCATATAATCATTCACCCCTTCTCTGCAAATCCAGCATTTCAGACAGAATTAAAACAGAACAAGAGTTGAAAAAAATTAACCTGATGAGACAAAACTCTATAGGGTATATACAATTTTTTGACTTACAATAATTCATCATTTTACCCCAAAATACTACTAATGAGGTGAAAAGTGCAGCTGATCTGAAATCATATACCTGCCTCGTTTGCTGAGCAGCACTTGAACTTGTCATGAACTTGTGTGTTAACTCTGTAACACTGACAAACAGGACAGGAATCAGTCGGGTTTGCAGCTGATTTATATTCACATTTGTTAGCTGTGTTCCCTGAAACGTGAACACATTTTAATCCCTCCAGGAGAGAATTTGCTCTTGCAGGCAGCCCCAGGCTGTGCCCAGGAAGCCCAGCAGAGTTTCAGTGGAGCTCTGTGTCCCACAGCCAGGGAATGCTCTGGGCTGTTTGCAGCTCCCACAGGACAAGAGCTCTCTGACATGGTGAGGACACAAAGGAGAATTACCCAAATGTCCTTTCCCTGCAGCACGAGACACAAGCAAGTGAAGCATATTTTACACTTAACATCATCCCCTCTCATTTATAGGTGTCCTTTTCCCCAACACCTTTGTGACTGTATTTTCATTTTCAGATTTACCCAAGAGCAGAGACTCAACATGCACAGAATTTTTAAATCCTGGCCAACAGTTTGTCCAGGTAATCTGTCTGCATGAAACAGTCATTCTACATTTTTTTACTGCTGAAAGTTACGAACAATAGGATTTTTCAGAGGTCTGATGCATCTTTGTACCAAGAGAGTATCTTAAATTTTGCAATAACCTTTGCAATCCTAAGGAGGTAAAGTTGCTGACTTCAAAACCACACAGACCAACATCTTCCTCGAGCCTGAAGGAAAAAAAGAAGGTCTATCAAGACAGTCTGGGAGGGGCAACACTGTGAGTGGTTTAGATGGAGGGCTGGGCAAGGACATGGGAATATCTCTTGGGATACTGGGAAGAAACACAGCTCCAAGGTAAGACTGAGCCCTCTGTCTCACTCAGCTCACTGAGCAGAGCCCCAGCAGGCCCAGGCTGTCATTCAACAGAGGGTGGGAAAGCACTGAAGCAGCATGGAAAGGAAAGGGAACCTCACAGAAGTTCATTACTGGAGGGAGAATCACTGAAGGAGAGAGACACTGAAATGGAAGATACACTCAGCACTGTCCTGGCTATTTGCATGATTTACAAGTCTCACGAAGTAAATATTTACACATAGCAGTCCTGCATAGGTCAGAATTTTTATCTGGACCAGTTGCAGTGGGGAGGGAAGGTACCATGTTCAGTTAATAGCCCAACATTGAAACACAGATTCAGATTTGACTAAAGAACATAAATGACTTGAAGAGTTCAAGCCTGGCATCCAGGAAACGTTTGCTTGCCTTATGAAACCACTGTCTGGTTACAGGTCTGTTCTTGAGATTGTTCTGTGCTGCACTGCACCTGCACGAGGACTAGACCCCTTCCAGCTCCAACAATTGTTAAAACCTTCAGCATAAGTCACTACACACACCAGAACTCTAAACAGTATTTTCAATCAGCCAAGAAAGCCTTCCTTTAAATCATTTTGTAGGCAAAAGGCCATATAGAGGAATAAAACATTTCACCAGAACTTTTGCAGAGAGCTTTGAAAGAGTATAAATTTCTTATTTATAAGAAATATTGTTCTCTACTACAGAAGGTTTTTTTCAGTTGCTTTCATGCATTTAACAGCAGCTGAAGCAGAGGCAGCTTCCCTTCCCTGTGAGCATCTCTCATTCATGCTACAACTGAGAAATGAAACAGCTCAGAAGATGCAGTCAGAGGAGCACAAGGGCTGTGGAAAGGGACTTGAGGGAGGAATTGGAAAGGAGCTTTAGGGTCTGTCCCTACTTCTACCACAGTTTTTGAGAGAGTTTTGTAGATCCTTTTAGATCACAATGGAAAACATGTCTGCCCCAAAAGAGCAACTAAAACGAGTGGTTGTAGGAGACAAAGTATATTCAAAACAAAACAGCAGCAGCACAATGTAGCAAAATGAATATATTCTGATTCTGTGCATGTCATTTCAGTCTAGAGAGTTACTTTTAATTGATGGCTGCAATGATTAAGAAACTAGAGAGAAGCAACACATGTGGAAGCAAACACTTGTAACATCCTCTCCACATGTTAAAAAGCACAAATTATAACTCCTAGAAAGAAGATTCCAAAACACTGCTCTTCCCACATTTCAGCAACAAGTTTAGGTATTTTAGTGACCAACATCAAGCAGTGTATTTCAAACAAATTACCCTGCACATAAATCACAAAAGAACTCTCTTTCTCCAGCAGCCCATACCATATCACAAAGAAAAGCGATGTAAAGAAAAAATTAACCACGCTTTCACAAAAAAGGGTCACTGCAGTTGGCTTCTTCCCCCTGAACTTTTGAATCCCTGAGCTAAGCACGAAGCTCTTTCATCCCCCAACACAAGACATCACATTTCAGCTAACTAGAAATCCACTTCAAATATTCCAGACTTCCTTTCCAAATGTCAAGGTTGTTTAGTTAATCAGGAATAACAACATTCTGCGGAATAAAATTCCAGTGCAAAACTGCAACAGAGCTGGACGGTCCTTGTGTGCAGTGACATAATTGTGTCCACTTCTTCAGGCACTGACACTGTGCCATCCCACTTACCACCACCAGCTTTTGTTATAATTGCTCTGCATTTTACCTCTCAAATCATCCTGCCTAGGATAAAAATCTTTGAGTTCAAACAGTTCATAACTATAGTGCTGTATGAAAATTAATAAAAGAATACTGCCACAAAAATCAGGAATAGACATCCCCACTGCAGTAAGTTGTCCCAGGTTACACCAATATTTAGAGTCATGAAAAGGTAGCAGACTTGTTAAAACCATATCTGTGAAACACGAAGAAGCAGATTTTGGTCAACAGATTGTTCACAATATCTACTCGCTTACTTGAGCCTGTCTGCCACTGACAGTTCATACATCCACCTCGAATCCTGCCTAACTGCAACCAACTTGATACACACAGCTTTTCTAAGTACAGAAAAAATCAGCAAGCACGAAGTTCTTTACCATCAAGTCAGAATAATTCTAGCAAAAGCCACATCCATTGTACCCTGCAGCAGCCCGGAGATGACAGAAGCCGGGGATGTTTACAGGTCCCATATGAATAATTCAGCGTCAGCATCAGCAACAACTCCCCGGCACTGACAGCGATGCTCGCCCGACACGGAGCTGTGGCCGCAGAACATCCTCAGGAACCACCGCGCTCCTGGCCGAGCCTCCAAGGGAACGATTTTGAAGAACTGACCCTTCTTTTAATTTTTTTTCTTTTTTAACTTCCACTCCTCCTACCCACAGCGCAAGGATGAACACCCAGCACGGAGATGCTCTGGGATTTCTGCAAAAACTTCCCAGCGAGGGCAAACGCTCGGTGCCCCGCCATCCCCCCGCGCACCCTCAGCGTCAATGGGGGAGAGCCCCGCGGGCACCGGGCACCCCCCGCCCCTGATCCGCCAACCCACCGCACCCCCGGCGGCTGCCCCACGGGCACCCCCTGGCTCCAGCGCCCTCCCCCCGGAGACCACAGGGCTCCATCCCCGTGAGGAGGGAGGAGGAGGACAGGATGGCCGGGCCCCCGCCTCTTCCCCCTCCTCCCCCTCCTCCTCCTCCTCACAGCGGAGGCGCTCAGCCCGCTGCCCCCGCGCCGCCCCGCCGGGCTCCCCGCGCTTACCGAGGCGCGGCACGGGGGCGGCCCGGGCGGCGGGAGTCGGCGGGTCCCGGCGGGGCTGGGCGGGCGCGGCGTCTCACCTCACCCTCAGCGCCGCCGCCGCCGCCATCTTGCCTCCCCTCCCCCGGCCCCGCGCGCTCCGCCCCCTCCCGCCAGGTCCTGCCAGATACCGAACAAGCCGCGGCTCCGCAACTCGGTACCTTTCACCGGCCACGGTGGCTCTCCCTTTCTCAGACTGTACCGCTATGTGGTGAGGCACAGGCAGCAACAGGCTGAGAGGAGCCACCGGAGAGCGCGGCGGTGGGAAGGCGGGGTGCTATGCCCCTTCCAGGACCGCTGGCCGGTGCGGCGGGGAGGGGCTCCTTCCCCCTCCCGCTGAGGGCCGGGGGGGGCGCGGCCGCCATGAGGCGAACGGGGCCGGGCCCGTGAGGGGTTCCCGGGGCTTGGACCGCCAGGGAGCCACAGCGCCCCGCTGGCCCCCACCGGACCGATGTAAATTGATAATAACCCATAAGGGGCCCGGGCCGCGGCTGTGCCGATGAACGTGGCCTCAGGAGCCCCTCACGGGAGCATGGTCCGGAGTCCGTCCCGTCCCGCAGGGCTCTTCCCGCCCCGTCCGCGGTGCTTCCCGCGCTGTCCCTGAGGTCGGGCCCGAGTCCCGGCGACGAATGACTTCCGAAAATGTGAGGGAGGTTTAAATCTCTTTAAATGTCTGTTCATTCCTCTCCTAGAATGAGGAGTGTGTAACTCGTTCCCTGCGTTCTCAGGAGTTTCAAATCTGCACGGCGTCGTACGTGCAAATGTGCAACTCAGGGTGCGCTAAAATCACAAATGAATCTCTGATCAGGTTTACTATGTGAAAGACATAGCATTAGGCAAGGTTAGATTACTTCATGGTCACAATTTCCATTAAATAGAGAAGTCGTGCCCACATCTGCAGGATGGGTGCCCACACAATTACTGGTTCAGACGAAAAAAGCCGGAGCTCACCCTGTGGCAAGCAGGATCGCTCAGCAAACACGTGTTGTACCAAGGGCTGGGTTATTACAGTGGTTAGAAGTGCCACGCTATGGTGACACGGCACATCTCCGGGCTGATGTTCACAGTCTCTAATGCCAACACAAGCCGATGACTCTTGCTTGGAATCACTTGGAAGTTAAAGGTGTCCAAATAAGAGCCAGGGGAGACCAGTCAGGCATACACCTGCCGAGGTCTGAACTGCTCCTCAGAACTCTTCTAAATTGTATTCACCTTTTATGCTTTAACCCACCCAGCTCCCACACTCCACCATTGCTCTGTGCACTTGTCTTCCATATTGCCTGTTAGGAAAAGCAAAGTATCCACGCCATCGTGTGTGGATTGACTGTTTCATGTTTATTTTAATGCTTCCTGTCTCCTTCTGCTCTGCAGCTTTCTCCCGTGGTTGGCTTCACTTCCCAACCATACCCAAAAGTTTCCCCCGTTTGCAGCCACACTGCGGATAGCCCACAGAACATGTCTGAAGACAAGCTCCTCCTGCCTTTGAGCTTATCCCTGCCCACAGCAGGGATAAAAGGTATCACACGCTGAACAGCTCGACTTTTTCGCTATTAATCACTGTAGAGGCACCGGCAGGGTCAATACGGTTTGGCCCAGGGGCACAGCCGGTGTTCAGCGCACACCCTCACCCGCTCTCGGCTGAGACCCGCCAGGCATGGACAGGGCAGGGTCCCGCTCCTCACGGGCGGCCCTGGGGCAGCAGGAACGGGACACGTTTCCCCGTAGTGGCATGGCCCGAGCCCCGTTTCCGCGGCAGCGGCCGAGCGGCCCCGCCCCGAGGCGGGGACGGGAGGGCCCTGGGGAGGGTGGGACCCTTTCGTGCGGCGGAACCTTCGTGCGGCGGCTGGCGTTTCCCGGCGGCCCGGCGGCGGCGCTGAGCGGTCGCCATGGCAGCAGGCCCGTGGTGCTGGGGGACGCCGGCGGCGCTCGCGGCGCTGCTGCTGCTGCTGCTGCTGCTGCTCGGGGGCGCGCGCCGCCTGCGCCGGGGCCGCGCCGGGTCCCGCGGGCGCGCGCGGGGCGGGGGCGCGCAGGGCGGGCGCGCGCTGGTGCTGACGGCGCACCCCGATGACGAGGCCATGTTCTTCGCCCCCGCCCTGCTCGGCCTGCGCAGCGCCGGGGCCGCCCCCGCCGTGCTCTGCTGCTCCGCAGGTGAGCGGGGACCACCCACGCACCCACACCCCACCCCTATCCCCGCCAACCCCCGGGCCACGGGAAGGCCGCCGCGATGGCTCTCCACGTGTGTGGCCTCGCGCCGTGACGCGGGGTGCAAGGTCCCCGGCTGCCGGGAAACTGAGGCACGGTGCTGCCATCGCCCGCCCTTGGCCGTCCCTCGCCTCCCCTCTCCTTTCCAAGAGCGCGTCGTGACGGAACGGAGGGAACGTGCTCAAATTGAAAGTTGCGAAGCTGAGGCACTTTCAGGCTGCGTGGCGGTCAGTGAGCTGTCAAAGGTGCTGTTCAGCACGGCCTTTTGGCATCTCCCTGTAATTCTGTTGTCTTGCAGAAGACTTGTTTGGATGGCCCAGTTTTAATGTCGCGATACATCCACTGTAACACATCTAAAGCAGCACTTGCGTTGCAATTCGATCATGGAACAATAGCCCGGAAGGGAATGCGAGGCCGGGCTGTCCATCAGTGCTGACCTGGAGGCAGCAGCGATGTGTCTTCATTTGCTGCAGACAAATGTTTGTTCTCCAGGATGTCCGGGGAGGTGCCTCAGCCTGTGGGGTCTGCGTCGGTGCTGCTTTAGCTTTCCCTCAGATCACTTTTTCCTGAGTCACTGGTGTAATTTAAGCTTGTTTGTTTATTTTTCATGCCTGACAGGAACGTGGAAATCAGAGTGTCCCTTTGTAACAGCCTCTTACATATTTTAGGACTGTTATCTGCCTCTTCTGCCTTATCTTCTCCAGACTAAACAACCTGATTACTTGCAGTCTTCCCTCATAGATCATGTTTTCTAAAGCTCTAATCATTCTCATCACTCTCCCTTGGACTCTTCCTTTGGTTCATGTAATTTTTGGAAGGGCAGTGATGACAAGCTGGAAGCTGCTGGGGCTGAATAGAGTGGAGAAATTCTTACAGGCTCCACTGTTTGCCCAGAACAAGAACTTTTCATAGCACATGACACTTTTGTGTTCTCCTCATGATCTGTTGAAGCTCCAGCTTTTTCTGCAGAACTCATACGTGAGCAGTTATTCCACTTTTCAAGTTTCTGCATAAGAAACAACCTCGTTTGAGTTGATCTTTCAGACCATATTGCAGTACCAGAATTCTTACACTGAGAGATGCTTAGCTTTGGGAAAGAGCCCTCTGTGCCTTTGGCAGCTCCAGCCAGTTCACTGCCAACATTTCTGTCATTTCCAAAGCTTCCTGTCCTTCCAGACCACCCAGGTGAGAAGACAGGGATTGAACTATTGAAGTCCAGTGGTTTGGTGGCTTCACTGGTGGCTCTGCACCTCCCATTCAAGATTTAGTGCAGAGCTTTCATTGTCCCTGCTGAGGGACAGAGAGGTCTGTGCATCCCATTTGGCTTCTCCACAGCTGTGGGGAGATGACTGAAGCGCAACTCTGCCATTTCAGTTTTGGGGACTAATACACTGCTGCTGGTAGAGAACTTTCCAAGGAAGTGTTGTGTTTCTGTTTATTTTGTTGAATTTTCCTTTCTCTTTACTCCTGATTCAGAGGCATGACATGTTCAGTGTGTTTGCTGTTTCCTTCTAGGTACTTTCTCTCTTGTAAGGAAATGTAGGGGAGAGCACCTTTATGAGCGAAGAGATTTTTATTTTAAAAGCCTCTGATTAGTCTTGTGGGTGATTCAGATGGTTCATCCTCTCATTGTCTGAGTGATTGATGATGACAAGTGAGTTGATCAAAGGCACTGCAAATTGTTAACGCTGAGACAAAATCATTACTTAAAAACCATTGTACTTGCAGTTTTCAGTTATCAATCAATTTGACTTAGAAATGAGTTAGAATTACAGCACTGGGAAAAGAAATCAGTCTTTGACACACTGAATAATCTTAGATTGAATTAATAACTCAGTCTAAATGTGCTTTGCTCTCTGTAGTAGCTGGCTCTGTTGTGAGTGCTCCATGGATGAGGTCCAGCAGCATCAGCTATTCAGCTGGGTTTGCTCTCAACAGCTGCCCATTCTTTCTGGTGAGCACTGACATCCTCCTGATGTCCTGACACATTTCTGCAGCTGTGGAGCTGTTTCTTTGAGTTCAGCAGAAGTCAGGGATTTTGAGAGCAGTGGGAGTGTTTGGATAAAGCATCACCTGCAGTCTGCTGTGACACTGCACTGCAGCAAAAGCTGTTATCTCCCAGCTCTGGTAATGGCCTGGTAAAAAGCACTCTGAAATGAACCCTTGTGTACTCACTCAGTCATTCCAGACAAGCTGCACCCTTCAGTTCACTCTGCTGGAGCTGGAGCTTGCAATCCAGGGTTCATCCCACAGTCAGTCACTGTCAGTCTCCCAAAGTCATTCAGTCACAGGCTGTGGGAAGAGGCTTTTTTTCCTTCTAGTTACTCTTTCCCCCTTTGAAAATTGTACAAAGCTTGCTAGTGATGGCTCAGATTGCAACAGTGCTCCAGAGAAATGCTAGATTTAGATGACTCACACCCACAACAATAAAAAGTTCTGGTGTAATTCAAGACAGCTGACTACAGACTTGAATCACATATTAATACTCAACTGTATTTTTTTCATTTTATTACTTCAAAGTTAAAATTGAGTTGCAAGTATTGCCCTGCATAGAGCAACATTCTGGAAGGGGCATCACAGCTCTGGCAGGGACTTTGCATGGCTGATGCCAAGAAAAAATAAGGGAATGTCAGGGCAAGATGAGAGGAAAATAATTCAGAGAAGAAAGAGCCAATGTTTTAAGATGATGAATCCCATTTCCCTATTAGTTGTTGAGCTCTGTTACAGCTTTTCCCAACTGCCTTTATCTTGATTAGGTTTTCTCTCTTCTTTTGCCCCTCTAAGTATTTGCAGTCTTGCCATATCAGTTCTGCCTTAATTTCCTCTGTGAGTGGAACAAGGAAGAAGATGCTGAGCTGTTTGGACCCCTTGATCTGAACCTAACCTGAGTTAGATGGTGTTGCTGTGTTTGCTGTTTTCAGGAAATTATTACAATCAAGGAGAGATTCGTAAGAAAGAGCTGGAACAGAGTTGTTATGTGCTGGGGATTCCTGCTTCTGATGTCACAGTCATTGATCACAGGTAACTGCTTTTCCTTTCCAGTAGAATTCCAGTTTTAAAGGGGTTGAAGTTCACTTTAACATTCAGGAGAGCCGACTGTGTTGTTCTAAAAAGCCTTGACGAATCTCAAGAAAGACAATATTAGATATTTTTGTTAATTCTTCTCATAAATCTAATTAATTCAGTAGACAATTCTTTTGCATTATGGGGATCACAATTCCTAGGTGAAGCTCTGTTCATTTGCAATAATGATGACCACACTTGCTGAGATCTGGCACAGTGTGTCTGGGCAGCATGATCACATTTTATTGTACAACAACAGTAGACAGACAGAAATTCTCTGGATTGCCTGGGGCAGGTTTGTCTGTAGGTGGTCTTTGCAGAGTTAGTGTGGAATTCTGTTATATTTACAGTCTGCTTTAGTCCTGGCTAAAGACAAAAGTGAATTGCAGTACTAAAGACAGTCCACAGTAACATGACAGTAAGATTCTTCAGAATAAGCCATGCAAGATCTGTTTTTCTAAGGTGTGGTGTTGTTTCAGCTGTGTGTAGCTGCTGCAGAGGGTGGCAAAACTGACACTTCTCTCTGCAGGAACTCTCCTCTGGGAGGGTGATTTAACACTTTGAATCAGTGAAACTTGGAACTAATGTTGTAGAAGCCTCTCAAATTGCCCAATCACTGTCTGTGTATAAGATCTGAATGCGACACTGATTGCTAGGAAACATGATACAAGTGGTTTTTTCACTTGTAAACAGCTATCACCCAGCTCATAAAGAATATTTCTGTTTATGAAGAAATAATAGCAACATATTGATTTAAAGCCACTCCAGCTAGAACAGAGTTGAAAAAAACTCTGGCTCCAGGCAGGCCCTTTTCCCATGACCATATTTTCCCTTGAGCTAAGGCAGCAGAAACCACAGTCCAGAATATGAATCTTTTTGAGTTCTTTGCTTTTTTTAGCTTTAGCCTTCTCTCCAAGTTTTCAGCTTGCTGAGGAAAACAGCATAAAAGTTGTTTTTCCTTTGGAATGAAAAGAGATGTTTCCGTTCACTTCTCATGAGCTGGCTTTGGGTAACTGCAAGTTCTGTAGTACAAGCATATGACAATGCCCAAAACATTCTGGGGAGGAATAAGGAAAAAGCTGCTCAGCTTTACTAAGCATAAAGTCTGCTCAATGAACCATCTTTGACATTAAAGCCCTGAAGCCACTTGGCCTTTTATCCTCTAAAGCAATGTGAGGTTGGCTGGTGAGTGATGCAAGTTCTGATGCTGCTCAGTCACCCCACACACACAGCCCAGGGAGCTGCTTGTTGTAAGTCAGTCTTTAAAAGGTGAGGGCCTTTTCAGAGGAATCTCCTGGCTGATGCTTCTTTCTTACTTTATTATTATTGCACACATTTCTGTCCTGATCTGTGCTCTCCCTCTGTGAAGGCAGTGCCTGAAATGACAGAGCCATCCCATAGCTCAGAGCTGGGCTGGAATGTACATTGTTGCTCCAAGAAGCAGGCTTAGCTTTGAGGTCTTTATCTCTGAGTTAGATTGCTATGAGATAACCATCAAACCCTTCAACTTTGTTGTGCATTCAGGGAGTAAATGAAGTGAAGTTCTTGATGAATTTTGCTCTGAGCTTGTTTACACAGCAAAGTGTGTTTGCAGTGCATTATTTACTGTGCCATTGCTCACCATGTGGATGCTCTTCATGAAAAACATCTGTGGATCAGGTGTTAGCAAACTGGTAGAGGATCAGGATTAAATTCTAGACCACGCTGAATTTCTAGTGTAGCTGATTTCTAGACACTGTTTTCCAGTGATTTAGACAAAACACTAGGACTCAGAGTTCTTTAAACTTAGTCCACGTTCTTGGATTCACTAAGGTCAACAGTTTTCCTGTGTCTCTTAAGACTTATGTAATTTACAGGTTATACACAAATATTTGCTGGTATGGCATTGTGTGGAACTTGCTAAAGTAATTCATTTTTTACCACTAGATTTCAATGTAAATTCATGCCTACAGAATACAGCTCAGGAGGCTGTTCCTCCTTAGCCTTTTAAGATCAGAGCCCTTTGGCTCTTTTGTTCCACGGTGAACTCTTCAGAAGATGATTTGCCATCAATGTAAAGAAGGAGAACATTGCTCTGGGAGAGCTGCTGGCCTGCTGCCCATCTCCCATTGCTTACACAAACACTGCATGCTTTACATTAGCCAAGCTGCAGCTTTGTGTTTTGGTAAGGAAAGCCCAAAGGATTGCAAGGTCTGGATCTGCTCCAGCCATTGTAGTGTGGAGCTGAGTCATGCTGCTTCCTCTTTCTTTGTGTGAACTACAAGTGAGTGAGTAGAATTTGCAAGATGTAAAAGGGGAAATAGATTTTCAAAGCCAGGTGATTGACTTGCTCTGTCATCTCTCTGGGCAGGCAGGTATAAAATCAACATGACATTTGGGACTGTGTGTGAACTTGTGAAGAGAAAGCTTCAGTCAGCCTATGATGAAATCTGTGCTAATCACCAAATCCTTCTTAAGCAGTGTCTTGCCTTAAACAGTGCCTCTCTCAATTATATCCAGGATTCCCACCAGGACCAGTTCAGTCTCTATCACACAACTGCTCTGCCTGGATCCTTCAGGAGCTGTGTTTTATGTTGCCATTGTGTTTGTTATCTCACTTAAAGACAGCAAATCTGCACAAATATGGCCCCAAACTGTACCCACATTTCAGCCCTAGAGATCTGAGATCACCACACATTTCCTGCAGAAAAGTTCTTTTCTCTGTGGGGCATGTCCAGGAGTGGGAAGGGCAGGAATGTCTGGGCATGAACACACGTTCCAGACTAATTTAGATTTGAGCTCTGGACTCTTCCAGCTTGTGACTAGTACAGGTCAGGCACCAGATTTGCAGAGGTGTTCCCTGAGCTGCCATGTCATTATCACAGCTCCCACACTACCCCAACCAGCTGCATTTAGGGGACAAAAGTTCCACAATCTACTTTTGTTACCATTGCCACACAAGGCTTAACACTTGGAGCAGCCCAGTTCAGAACTTGGGCTTGTGTTGTTCAAAATTAATTTCTGGCTGTCACAATTATTCCTGCTGCTGGGTAAGGGAGGAGTAGCAAGAGAGTGAATTCTGAAACTCATGTAAGATAAAAGTCACTTCATTAATTATATAAATGTTAATGTAAACTCTGTGCTTTTGGTGTATTTTTATCATCTTATGTGCTTCAACAGCAGATTTTCCTGTGAGTGAAGCTCCCATTTACAGTGGGCACATCTGCCAATGCTCTGGCTGTCTATTAGTCTGAAACATTGCACATAAAGAGGAGATGATTTCTGATCTGCCTTCTTTTTCTGAAGAGAAGCAGATAAAAGGAAGCCCAAATTATTATTTTTTTCTAATGTGTGTTTTGGGTTCATGGAAAGATAAATATCAGATGTTTTACTGTGGATTCTGAAGCTTTTGTGCATAGTTGTTCTGGACAGAAAGTAAAACTGACTATTAGCATCTTTAATATGACAGAAAATATTTGGCCCAAGTTTGCGCTGCAAAGAAAATAATAGCTGAGATCTGTGTAAACTGGAAAATTTTCCATTCACAGTCGGACGCTTACGGCAAACAATGTTACATCTTTTTCCAAGTTTCCATGGAAATTGCACTCCCTTTGCTTTTTAATTATTATTATTTCACTGAAGTCCAAAAGGGCTCTGATCAGACTCTGCACAGCAGAGAGGACATCTGCCCTTGCACTATCACAGGCTATTTTTATGAGGCTGCAGAGAGACTCAAATTATTTTTTTTTACATTTTTTATGTAATAATTCTGTGCTGTTGGATTCTTTTTTTCCTCCTTTAAGATAAATAGGCTTTATTGCACTTCCTCATATTTAACTTCTAACAAACTTCCTTCCATGACCTCTCCGTGACAGAGAATTGAGTCTGTAAGGTCATGGGAAAAATATATCCTTAAGTAAATAGTGTGTGTGTCTGGTTGTGGTGATCACAAAGATACAAAAACACTCAGGCCCTTCAGTGGAAATCTGAGCTCTTTTCAAAATTAGAATTTAGAAGCACAATCATTAAGTCCATCCCCTTGATCCAGTTTGGATTTTCTGTCCTTGGGTTTATTGATGGGGGATTCTGAATGCACAGAACTGTGAGACTCTAAAAAATGTGTTCATCTTACTTATTATGTGCTTCTATCACAAAGGTGATATTATTCCCTAATATTTCTTCTTTCCTGTTCTATTGTTTCATATTTTGGGATCAGTAGTTAATAGTTTTAATTCTGCTGGAGTAATTGTGGTAATGAGCTACATTTTGTCTTCCTAAGTTCCCCATGGTATCATAATTTGACATTTTATTTTATTGCTAATTCTAAAAAGCTGATCTGTATGCTGATTAAAATTGCTGCCATGCTTTATTCTGGAAGAGCTGCATATTTCAGGAGTGAGTGATGGGATTTTCTTAATCTTCCTTATCCCAGCAATGCTGTAAAGGCCTTTTTTTTTGTTCAGAATTTTCTGTAATTAAGAACGACATCTGTGGGACCAGAAATCTGACATGTAAATTGATCACATGCTCAGTGTGTATTGCAGGGAAATCAACCTACATCCCTTGAATCAGCCACACACGCTCCAAATCATCCTGAACTCTTAACAAGCTTCATCATGACAAGAAGGCACTTTGTCAGTCAGGTGGGGATCTTGATATTTATCAGTCTGTAGCCAAATTTCATTTGTTTAGTGTAATTCTGGAAATGTAAATTGTTTTCTTTCTGAGAAGACAATAAAAGATTTGGCCACCTATTTATATTTACATTTCTAAATAGATCATTTTTTCAAAATGCTTTCCTACGTGGCAGTTCCTGCTGGCATTTTAGGACCTCAGAACACTTTATAAAAAGGATTATATCAAAGTCTGCCTTCAGGCATCTGCTTTTATAAGTGTTGCTCTATGCAATAATTTAAGAGGAAATTCTTCTGGGGGTTGAACTGTCTCACAGCCCTCCAGGAAAGCTGCTTTCTGAAACAAAGCCCTGTATTGCACTAAGTTAGGTTTAGCTATTTTGTCCTGAGTTAGATATTTTTGTCAATTAGGAAATCTGCCATTTTTTTCCCCCTTGGGCTGCCATGAACCAGGTCCTTCCTCAGCTTTCCAGCAAAAGGAACTTCCTGCTGTCCACCAAGGGAAAGATGGACAAAGGAAAACGATCCTTTCAGTGCCAGAGGGCCCTGGATTCCCTCAGCAATGGTACCTTTGGAGACACTCAAGGATTCTCCCTCAGATGTCACCAGGGACCTGTCCCAGCCCATCTGTGAAGTCAGAGCAGAGATTGATTGAGGGGAAGAGCCTGGCCAGAGAAGCCAAGGGCTCCGAATAAATGCAGGGGGAAATGAAGGAGTACAGCTAGAGGAGAAAATGGTTTATGGAAATCAAATCAAAATACTCTGCACTGAAATGTATACTTTTAGTTCTCAAGATGATTTTAGCAGAATAAAAACTATGAAATACTGATCTCAAAACATGAAAGATGAGAAGAGGGATCCCAGCCATCCCCTGAAGCTGATGAAAGTTTGATTTGACTGAAAAACCATCAACATTGCTGAGCTTATGGTAAGAAAAGAAATAAAGCTGTGCATAATGGCTGCATTTCAGGAGTCTGGGGCTGAAGACAGGGACATGCAGGAGAACAGGAAAATCCATTATGAGGATTTTTTTTCTTTTGTTCATGCTTAGTTCATTCAGAGTTGCCTTTTACTATTCTTTCATGAATGATTTTTGAATGTCCTCAACATACATTAAAGACAGGCATCATCTTCAGAGCAAAGAAAGCTCCAAGGAGCCATCCTGGATTTGCAGATGGTTCTTGTCCCAGCTTTGCTGTCTCCTGGGAACACAGATTTCCTGGCTGGGAGCCATTCTGTCACTAGAACACTTGTGTCCAAGCAGAAGGAAGTGTCTTTGAGTTTGCTGATTTCCTGTTAAAACATTTTGAGTGGACTTTCTTCATGCTTCCAGGAAGCTATAGAAAGATACAGTCTTTAGATTAAAGCTATTTTCAACAGTTATACCCAGGAGTCCCCTTTTAAGCACAGCAAACTACAACAACCTCTTTATTTTGCTGGTTACATGTAGAACAATTCAGTGTGTTTTGCCAACACAGACCCTGAGGAACTAATGAAGAATGACAGGCACTTTCCTTTTGCTTCTGAAGGTTCCCTGCTTTGATAGCCCAGCAACATCTCTGTTAGTCCCTCATTTGAACCTGAAGCTGTTAATTAAAGGCAGACACAGATCTTTTTTCAGAGAAATGCTTAACTCTCACCCTTAAAGAGTAACAATTGTATCAAATAATCACAGCAATTTAAAAAGGAGGAACAAACAGAAAAAAATCTATCAGGGATTCTGCTTAAGCTTTTGAATCTCTGCATTCCTCCAAGTTTACTCAGGGAAAATATATTCCTATTTCTGCTGGGAATGCTCTTAAAGCCTTCTCACAATAATGGTTCAGGCATTAACACCTTGATCACAAGAACTGTGTGGTTTCTTTGTGGATTCTCATCATCTTATTTTCACTGTAGCTACAGTAGAAAATGTAAGTACCTCAGTTAATGTAAATCTGTGAGATCTGAGGCTGTGACATGCTTTGGAAATATCATCCTTTGCATCTGCAATGGATGCATTTTCTGCAGGTAATTACTGTATTGGAAAGCAGAGGAAGGGATTTGCAGTCTCTCTTGGGCAAACTCCTCCTTGGGATCCAGTCTAAAGAATTTCAGTTCCATCACTTCCAGTGGGGATTGGCCATTGACTTCAGCACACACAGGAATTGTCACTGAAACAGTCAACAAGAGAAGACAAAGTCTTATTGAAAAAAAAAATAAATGTTGGTATGGGGAAAGTTGGAGAGGGAACTGTACAATGGGTGTTGTGTAAAATGTGTTTTCTCTTAATGACCTTCCAGTTCAGATTGGCTCTGTTTACATACAAATCAAAAACTGGTTTGTCTCCCTGCCAGCACAGCAAAGCTCAGTCTGGGCTCTGAGTTTCCAGCTGTGTCTTTGCCTCTGACATCCTCCCAGTAATAAAAGTTGTGTGGCTGGGATTTGGCTGGAGTTGCAGATGATGTGTGAGCCAGAACTGAGTTCAGCCTTCTCTTCCTCTGCAAGACAATAGAAGTTAAAGCTTGTTTGTGTCAATAAAAAAAGCATGTACAACTCCTAAGCCCTCAGGGAGTAGATATGATGAATAAGATGCTCTTTTTCCATAATCATGTTTCTACCCCTGACCAATGTTAGTAGTAAGTCTGTGGGAACTCAGACTTTTGTCTTCCTCATTTCCAAGCAGAAGCTGTTGTGGAGTTCACCTGAGAAGATGCAGCATCCAGAGAACAGATATAGTTACAACAACCTTTGCAGTGTTCCCTAATCCAGGTTTTCTGTTCTTCACTTCAAACTCCCTGGAGGGTACAGTGTATAAAGTGCTGTCTTTACTCTGTAAGCCTTAACTGCCTCCCTGCAGAGAGTGACAAAGTGGCAGAGACAGGGACCTCTTCTCAGGTGAAGTGGCATTGCTTGCATGCCTTGTAGTTGTCAATTTCCAGTTTCCTTCTTTTTTCAAAAGCTGTTGTAGGAAATTCTGGAGTCATTCCAGGTCCTGGGTTCTGTCTGGATGTAGGCAAAGCTCTCTCAGTTCATACAGGAGCAACAAGTGTTTAAATTATTCAGTGCAGGGTCTTTCTTACAGCAACTGAAAGCTCTGGCTGCAGTCAGCAATTCCACTTGCAGGTTGCACATTGGTCACCTCGTTGTAAAATACCCATTTGTAAAGCTCTACAGCAGTTGTTAATCTCCACTCTTGTGTTAATAAAACCCTCTTTGACACATGACTGAAAACTCCTCCAGCTGACAGTGTCAGTGTGAGCCAGCAAAGGTGCTCTCAGCAGTCTGGAATCTGAGGCTCCCCAGCTGCTCCTACCTGACTGCAGTGGGTTCTGCTCTGCAGCAGCAGCATGATCCAGAGCTGCCTTTGGAAGCATCCTACAGCCAAAGGATTCCCATTTGTATATTCTTGGCTGAGTTTGTTGTGACATGCCCTGTTATTTTTGCATTCTGGGTGCATTCTGAAGCTCCCCCAGGCATCCCTTCAAATGAAACATTGCATCACTGAGGAAGTGAAGCCATTACAAGGGAGCACTTTCACCAGACACTTGGAGCAGACACAATCAGCTCTCATCTTCCAGAAAAGGACTTGCAAGTTGACATTGCAAAATTTGGGAAGAACAATGGTCTTTTCTTGAGTGGTTTGATGCAGTTTTTAAAAAAGCAGAGCTGTGCTGTTGTTATTTTGCCACATGAACATCATGAACAAAGGTTTTATATCTGCATAGAAGAAATGTTACAAACAGAGCAGTTGGAGCACAGAGCTTCAAAATCCTTTGGAAGGAAGAGAATAAGTTCTCTGCTGAAGTCTGCTAAGGGCTCTGACCTTCTCTGGGTCTTACTTTCATCCTGCAATAACCCTCCCTGTTTGCAGAGCTGTGGAGATGGAGCAGTTGCTATTTCCATGCTCTTCTCATGGTGTGAGATGCTGTATGAGTGTTGAGGATTATTATTAGAGCTTTCCTTGCTAGTCAAAGGGTTAATTTCGAGATCTGATTTAGGTTTGGCACAGGAGGAGGGGAGACAGAGGATTTTGTTCTGCAGGAAACTAGGTCAGCAGGTTTTTATTATCGTGCTCCACAGCCCAATGTGGTTTGCATTTAGGAATGAACTGGGCTGATGTTGTGGATGGTCCCTTTTCCCTTCCCAGGACTCAGCCTCAGCTGCTGCTCCATGCATTGCAGCTTTCCCAAATGGAGTGAAAGGGAATACTCAGCTGAGGAAGCTCAGGCCATTGTGAGTTTGTCAGTTATCTTTTCAGAGCTGTCTCTCATGAGTGCTCCGGAACACAGGATGAGGTCCAAGATGTTTTGGGGAGGAAGAACAATAGCACTGGAATATTTTCAGTCACTGGAGTGCATTGGAATCACAGAGGTCTCCATTGCTTTCGCACCCCATGGACTGCTGATTGTTCTCACAGCCTGTGGCATTGTTTGGTTTTTGTTTGGATCTGGTCAGGCTCTGATCTTGGTCCTGCCAGTGTAAATTTGGAGTAATTCCCTTTCTCTCTGTGAAGATCCTGCTGTGTGGTCCTGCAGATAACCCCTTAGGTGGGGAGTTTTCCATTGTAGCTTCTGGATCATCATGACTGAGTAAAGACTTGAATAATCCAAAATCTTTGTCATATCTCCCAGCTTTCTTGGCTGTATCTCCTGTTGTGTAATCTCTTCCCAGGTAACTGAGAATACCTGTCTGTTCTTTACCTCTGCCTGTTGAAGACCAAATTGTGGCAGACATCACCTATATTGGACAATTCAGGCTGCCTTTCTTTACAGATTATTTTCACTTTACTGAATGATGAAAATCCAAGTAGTTACAACTGCAAAAAATATTCCACATTGTTTTTATTGTAAAGATCAGATGAGGGTGGTGGAGCTTAAAAAGATTTAAGGTGGATCTTAAAAAGACATTACCAAAAAGATTGGTAATGCCTAGGAAAATTTCTGAGTAATAGGATTTAAGGCTGAGCATCTATTTTCAGTTTTATGCTCTTGTTGTTTTATAGACTTTCATGTGAGTTAATGGCTTTTCAGCATAATAAAACCATCTAATTCTGTCCTGTTCTACTCTTTATTCAGTTCTGGCATCAAGAAACCCAGACATTTTTGCAAACCGAGTTTGGCTTTTAAGGCTGAACAAGGAAAATACAGGCAATACTGAGAAGAGCAGACAGCAGTAGGTTTGCCAGCAGTTCCTGGAAATAATGGAGTTTCACAACCATTGCCTGCAGATTGGACATTTAAGGAGGAAAAAAATCCTTGTGGCTTGCATGGGTAGAATAATGAGAATGCAAAGTCTGTTGAGAAAGTTTATTATGGTAAAAATTCAGGTGCCATTCTTGGGTTTAAGCCAAAGAGTAGCATATCAAATGCCTCAGAATGATGACAGCACAGAAATAACACAGGTCAGAAAATTGCATATGGTTCTCTCCTGCATTGCATTTCATGCAGTGGTGGGCTATGCATTTTTATTGTCCAATTTTGAATATCTGTGTAACAGTTTCAGCTGCAAGAAATGTGCTCACAGAATCATGTTTAAAATGTGAACATGTTAAAGAGGGATGAAGAAAGGAGGTGTTTCTGCAATACCCTTGTGCTCTTCCCCTGCTGTGACTGAGAGCCAAGAAAACGCCAGTGTGTGTCAGAGTGAGAGGCAGTAACAAGACTTGTAGCAGGCAGACACGTCCACACAATAAACAGCAGAGCTGAGGCAGCATTCTCAAAATTGCCTCCTGCATAATGAAACAGAGGAGTTGTGGCAGAATCTCCGCAGCTTCATTCAGAGTTGGCAAATTATTTCATTCAAATTTGCAGCAGCTCGGGAAATGTCATTGTGCTGCTGGAAGACTTGGGTTGTGTTTCCTATTCCTAAATTGAACTAAGTTCAATTGAGCTCTCAGCTCAAGAAATGAGAGATGAAAAGACTCTTTCTCCTCTGCAGTGGCTCTCCAGAATGTATATTATATCTCTTGAGGCTGTCAGCCATGTGAAGCCTTCAGGATGTGACTCATAGGATAAATAAGTTTGGTCATTCTTGCTGTGAATAGAAAAAGGTAAAATCTTGTATTTTTATGAAAGCTTTTTCTTCCCTACATGAATTCAGAAAACATCCCAAGTTGTTAACATGCTGGAGCTGTCACTGAAAATCCAGTAGCTTCAGGGTTGAACAGAGCTGTTAATAGAGCTCAGTGATGCCATGTGTGTGAAACGTGTGCTGCTGAATATTTGTGCTCTTTCAAACGGATGAGCTCGAGTTCCCAGCCTGCAAACGAGGTGGTAATGCAGAGGAGCAGCTCCTGTGTGTCAGCAAGGGAGCAGATGCTGCCAGGAGAGCAGGGGATAAACAGATGCCCAGTGATGCTGGTGGAGGGAAGGAGCAGTTTGTGCTGTTTGGGAGCCCTGCTGCAGGGAGGATGCAGCCTGCAGATTTAAGTAGGTTATGATGTTCTCCCCTATGGCTGGGGCTGGAGGCATGGCCAGTTAACTGCAGAGTGTCACTTTGTGGTACAAACATCAAAAAATCATCTTTCAGAGAGCCATGGCTCCAAATGGGTGCATTCCTTTTTTTGTTTTTAAATGTAACCCTATCTTTACCAATTAAAGGAACTATTCAATGGTTAGAATAAGATCTCTGAGCTATGAGCACAGATCTTGTTTATCCCTTTTGTGGGATAAAATATATTTAGCCTTGCTGGATTTGTAGTTACTATTCCTCTCCTTTGATAGCTGTTTACAGCTGGGAGCAGGGTGACAAGAATGGTGCTCTTTGTTCTGCAGGAAGCAGGGAGCTGTGCCAGATATCCTGGATCTGTTTCCCAAACTCAGGTAACCTTCTCCTGGGGCATTCCCAGTACCAGGAGAGAAGGAACAGCAGTAGTCTTCAAGATGGCTGCTTACTGCCAGTCTTTTCAGAGAATGGGAATCAGCTGATTAATTTTATTGGCAACTTATTGCAAGCAAAAGGTGCCAGGCTGGATGCTCTGGTGACTGGCAAAGGCCCCTCACAGTAGCTCACACCAGGATGTGTTTGTGCTCTTCATCATTCCTGCAAGTTGATTACTTGTATCTGCAAGAAGATTACTGCCCACTGTAAAACAACTTCTGGCCTCTTTCCTTGGATGCCAACAAAAAGATTAATTAGAACTGGGCTGAAAATGTGTTAGTATTTAAGATGTATTCTCCTGTGCTGCCTCATCTCTTATTCCACCCCAATCCATTACATGTTGTGCTCAGGGTCCTTGTGCAGCTTTTGCTGTTCAGTGCCCTCTGTACCTGCAGGGAGGTGGGGAAGGACTTTCTGTCTCCATCCTCATGCTCCTTATTCCAGGAGAATGTGTGAGCCTGGCAGGAGCAATCTGGAGCCAGCACAGGATGTTGGACATAAGACACACTCAACACCCCTCCTACAGTGGCTCACTGTGGGGCCACCACACAGCTCACAGGTGCTCTCTGCTTCCACAGCAGCTCTAAGACTGAAGTAATTTCCAGACAGACTTGGCAGTTGGACTTTCCCAGTGATCTGTATAAAGCAGAAGTGTCTTGGGAGGTTTCCCAGTGGCACCATCCTGCTTTTGGTGTTTACAGCTACAGTAACTAACTTCTGACATTTATCCCCAGCTGGTGCTCTGGTTGCTGAGCTGGTGCCTGTTTGCACATGGGGCCTTCTGATAAGGCAGGCATTTGACCTTTCTATTCTTAACCCATTAACATTTAGAAGAGTTGCTCTCCTCACCTCTGGGGCTGTGTTCCTCCCCCCAGCCCCCCTGTTCCTGCCAGATAAGATTACTCCTGGGTTATGTATTGATCTAAAAGCAGAGTGCCAAATGCAGCCCACACCAGTTCAAGGGCAAACACTGAACTCACTGAGTCCCCATGCTCAGCTCACTCGTGGGAAGGAGGTGACCAGAGGCTCTTTTTGCCCTCTCAGCAGAACCTGGGACAAGCACAGGGCTCTCAGTTCTTTTCTGTACCATTAAACCACCAGCAGCAGGACCAGCCCAGTTTGCTGAGGCTGCACCTTGGTGCTCTTTCCTCTCCTCCCTCTGCCTGTGGACAGAGGGATGGGTTGGAGGGTCCTTCATGGGATTATCACACACTCATTTGCTGGAGGCAGAGTATTCAGGAATCTGAGTGTGCAGATGAGAGCCAGGGGTCCTTTGTCTGAAGCCAAGCCCAGCTCAAGGAGTGCTGCCCTGTGTCACCTCACCTGTGCATGTGTGTTTCCCAGGTTTTGAACATCAGACAGGAGTAAGGAGCTGTTATTGCCTCTTCAGGTGTTGTTTGAGATTCTCTTGTTCTAGTTCAGTATCTTGGTGTAAAATACTTGGAAAACTGCCACCAGAATGTTGAAAGAAGTGGAAACCAGGCCTAATAATGGATGTTTAAAATGCTTGAGCTGTTTGCTTTATCCATGAGATGACTCGATGGTTGTGCAGGAGGACCAACACCAGGAAGAGATTTGGTGGGTGGGGTCTGTTGAGCTGTTCCACACATTTTGTATGAGAATAATGACCATAGTGGTCCTGCTGGCTTTAAAAGCCTCTGGCACTGGTAATAACTACAATCAGTCACAAGAATTCATTAGCTGACAAGCCTGATTTTGCCCTGTAAAACCAAAAGCCACTGGAGCAGCATGGATCAAAATATATTGCAATTATTAATATTTTATTATGTTAAATTAAATGGTTTAAAGTTAACCATTATAATTTAATGTGCATTTATGACCATCTGTTCTAAGAACTCAGATTCATGTATTCTTAACATGATAACTGACATGAAATTTAAGAGGCAGGCACTTTGCTTTTTCCTGACACTGTTTAAGAGAAAGTAAAACCACAGAATGGATGGAGTCTTCTCTCTTAGCACTAGACTATTTTAGAGTGAGAGACTCCTTTTGAGTTGTCTTATCAGACACTCAGTAATTCAGAGCTGAGAAGCTCATTCAAAACTGAAGGAGGAAATCCTTTTTCTTCTTGTGGTCTGTGAATAAAAATAGATGTGAAAGTCTGTTCTACTAATTTTTTAGATGCCTCACCAGCATGTGTGATCCAAAACCAACTGCTTTATCTCCTTAACTACAGTTAATATTATCTTTGTTTACTGCATGTGTTAGTTTTTAATACTGTGTTTTGATAAGCTTTTCCATTATTTCTAGAAATTCTGATATAATTTACCCAGTTGTTTGGAAACAATTATAAAATACTGTTATGATTTGGAGCTCCAGCTTCCATCTCAACTCAAAATTGCACAAACCATGACTAAAAGTTAATTTAGTGAGGAGAAATGCATCACTCCATCCCTATTAATACAACAAACTGGAGAAATTAAATTTAATCCTTGGAGAGAGAGTTGTTTTAGAAAGAACTAAATCACTTATTTAGTGAGTGGGTTGACACCCACCTGTCCTAGGCTGCAGGAAGAGGTGGGCAGGAATGTTGCTGGCTTGGCCCTCACCACAGCCTGGTTTGAATTTTCTGTGTGGCACTGTCACTGTTGTGGTGTCACCAACACCCCCTGGCCCTTGGAGCAGCTGAACTGGCAGGGACAAGGCCCAAGGTTGGGAATGCTCCTGCCAATTCTTTGAGTCCTGATTTACAGGCCTGTTTTCCTTTTTTTTTTTTTTTTTTCCCAATTCAAATGTTCCATGAAGTAAATTTTATATCACTGACTCAGAGCAAGAGAAAATTTCAGATTTTTATGATAAAATATTAGATGTCTGGGCAAGCCTTCAACTGAAAATGGTTTTTTGGCTTATCCAGCATGCTGTACTTGCTGAGATGGGAGTGTGTGAACCTCTAGTTATGATTAAAACACCAAAAGCATGAATGTAGGTAGCAATAAAGTATTATGTAGGACAAGATTCATCATTTTTGTGACTTTGTTTAAAGAAAGCCCAGATGTGGGAGCAGGTACCTACTGAATCAATCATTTTCTAAGCCACAGATGACCAGAAAATTAATTAAAAAGAAAGTATATGAAGAGGTATTAGAAAAATAAACCTGCAGAATTTAATGTTAAAACACTGTTGCCCAAGGTCTTTAAGGTGATCTGCATGAACAGTAATTGTAATTTATTTGGGGATGTTTAACCCTCAGGATGTGCATTCAGGAGATTGTTCAGTGGTTTCAGGGACTGGATTGCTCCAGTCTGCTTCTGCTGCAGAGTTTGTGTCAGGAAACAGAATTTCTGCCTTTGACTGCAGCCCTGCCAGGATTTTCCTGAGGGTATGGGATGGGTGAGGGTGTGGGGAGGATGAGGGTGTGGGATGGGTGAGGGTGTGGGGAGGATGAAGGTGTGGGATGGGTGAGGGTGGGAGCTGCTCAGTGCTGAAGCAGCAAGACAGCTTTTCTCACAAGAACTGATAATGCCATTAGAGTGCAGATCTCTGCACCTCCCTTCTTTGTGAGCTTTATACATATTCTGTGTAGTCTTGTGTGTCTGAAACATGCTCAGAAAATGTTCATTTTTATGTTATGTTAGCAACAGGTGACCAGAGACGTGAATTACTTCAGAATACTTGGACTTACAGAACAGCACCAGGGTCAAGGTATTTCCTAACAGCTCAATAGAATCTCCTTTAGTAATACCTAATAAACTTCCCTGGCTTCCTGGCCTATTTCCAGTCCTTGTCCTTACCCCTAATCCATGTCAGAAGTTGTGTTTCCATTTTGACTCAGGGATTGCCCAGCAGGACATTTGTCTCAGCACACAGGGACAGCTGTGTTGACAGTCTCAGTGGCCTCGGGGCATTACAGGCTCTCTGTAATCAGATGAGACCTGAACATGCTTCAGTGCCTTCCAGTGAACTGAAACAACCTTGGTCTGCTTGGGATGATGAAGGAAGTGACCACATTTAGGGGTTTGGCTGTTGCTTTGTGAGACCTTCTAAAAGATCCATAAACTGCAGAACCAAGTGAAGGTCCAGGAGCCAGTGAACTGCAGCAGTTCATCATGCAGCATGAAGAAAGGATGGTTTGGTGTTGGAGAAATAAGTACAAGAAATGCAGAGGATTCAAAGTTAACTGGTAGTTATGTTAAGTGATTTTTTATGTAATATCTGTGCCCTAGATCCCTATCCAGTGTTAACCATTGTGCATAGCTATTTTCCAAAATGTTTCTTTTTCTTCACTTGTACTGTGTGGCAGAGATAAATATGCAGCTCTTTCTGTTTGAAGAATCCTAGGAGTTACTGGTAACAACAGCAGGTAAAAGTTAGACAGAAATGGCATTTTTCAACTGCTGGCACACCATTTAACATGCACTTTGCATAGCATAACAATGACCAAATAAATCCCTGTTGAACACTGGCCAAGAAAATCCATCAGCATGTTTTATTCATGTGGTGTGACAGTGCAGTTAAGTCTGTATTGATTCTGTTTATTTCAATTTAGAGAACATCTCCACTGAGCATTCCATGTAATTATTATACAGACAAGGAGCAACATCTAGAGCTGACAGCCAAGCATATAAATACAAATCTTTTGCAAAACATTCTGTCATGCTGCTTCTGCAAGGAGAACAGGTCAGACTTAAGCAGAAGCAGATTCTGCTGTCAGGATTTTTGCTGAAATTGCCTTTCCTCCAGCTCTGTTATGATTATATCAGGGCACTATTTGTTTCAGTCTCCCAGATGATCTCCACAGCTGCATTATTGTACTGAGAGAGAGAAAATCAGGGCTTAAGCACCGAGTAGATAAAACATGCACCTTACATTGTAACTAACAGTAAAATCCTCTATATTGACACAGTGTAAATAAGAGTTTATAACCTGCTGCTTCCTGAGACCCCAGGGAGTGTGTGGGTGTGAACAGATACGGATCCATGGTACGGAGTGCACTGAGTGCTGCAGGTGACTTGCTTGTCCCAGGGAGGTGCACAATCAGAATTGGTTGAATGCTTAGGCAGGCCAAAGGTTGTGAACGTGAGGCACGAGCTTGAGGAAGTCCATTCAAGGAGGGAGCCTACAGTAATTAGCTCTCCACTTGTTGCAATTGTTTCCTTCTTAGGATGATTAAGTCACTCTGATCTGGTCAGCCCAGGTCAGCCACAATGTTACCAAGACAACGAAGTAACCTGGTCACTGCCCTTGAGGCTTGCACAGCCCCTGAAGTGGCTCACAGATCCCTGCTCCTGCTTTGCCCTGATGCTAGAAAGGTGATGTGGTGGGACACAACCTCAGCTCCTTTTGCAAACAAACTCTTCATACAGCTGAGTGTTGTTCAAGCTCCTCAGCAATGGGTGAGATACTCAAAACTGAACTGGACACACTCCATCCATAACAGTGTCCCATTGAAGCATCCCTCTGTAACAGTCCCAGTTCCTGCCTGCCAAGAATTTGCTTAACATCTACTGTTACACTGGAAGGGGTGGGGGAAGGAGAGCCCTTGCTATCATTAAAAAGGAAAAAGAAAAAAAGTCTAATCAAATAAATCCCTGTAGTTCATTTCCTCTTACGAGCTCTGTGCTCTGTAATTATATTACCAAAGAAGTCTTTCTTCTCTGAGTTCACGTGAAACCTTAATGGTTTTATTCCCCTTGGCCCCAGTTCAGTCAGCAGGCATAAAATGACAAAGTTTTTCAGTTCCAGTGTAAAATTGAATTAGAAGATGGTGGGTGTGGTACTTCAGATAAGAGCAAACTATTAAAAAGAATCAATTCCTTAAAGGACACTTGCTGGGTTGGGAGTACATTTAACATAACCCCACTACCAAGTAGGAATTTTGTTTAAGAGAACCCAGCCCCACCAATAGAGTGCCAGAATGCCCAACTCACAGCAACTGTCAATAGAATAACATGTTCTGTTAGCAGGTAAGTGATGCTGGCAAATGGTTAAACACTTTCAGGTACTTTCATATCATGAGTAAAAATGTGTAAAAGATACTCAGTATATCAAAGAATTCAGTGAATTTTACTTGTTTGCTCATAGAGTTTTACTGTTGCTGTTGGTGGAGATACTGAAGCCAATTTTGAAGACTTTAGGTAATTTGTTCTGAAGGAAATGCTGTTCAGGTGATGCAACACAGCTTTTTAAAAAGGAGAAAACAGAACTTGATGAACCAAATAGGAAGTGAATGTTTTCATTTGTTGCACATCCACCTTTTTCCTAATGTGTACTAGATTAGCAAATGTGGATGGTGTTTTATGATTTCAGTCTTACTGCATCAGGAGAAGGGAAATTAACTCTTTGCTGGACATCATTGAGCATCTTTTGCCTCTTGTAGCTTCTTAAATCCATTTTAGTTAAAATGAAAAAAGTATTTTTACTGCCATGCAGGGAACTGAAATGCCTTTTTAGCAACTGAAATATGATTTGGGTGAATATTTTGTTACCTGATCCTTCTGTGCCAAGTGAAGCATCAAATGGAAACATTTTGATTGCTGTTCCATGCCAAGTCATGCCCCCTCTTCTAACCAGTCACATATTAACTCAATCTCATTGTACCTGCAGACTCCTTGTACAGTAATTTCAGGGTTTCTCATTTCAGTGTTGCAGTCTGTTTCTCTGCAATTGCCATTTCCACTGAAATAATTCATTACACATCCTCCCCTCCATGCACATACATTCTCCATTTTTTATATGTGACTGTAAGCATAACAAATCTTGTCTGAGTTCCATGGCATTTTCTCATCTTTAATTGTTAATAATTAACTGAATTTTGTTAAATGTAGAAGGGCTCAGTCTCTTTTAGGATGAAGGATGGATGTTTTCCTATCAATCAGTTTTTAAATCTGAGCACTGAAAAGTCTGACAAACAATGCTTGAAAGAAGCAAATTTTGTTCCTGTTTTGGGGTACAAAATGGCAGGTGATAAAAGGGGGCAATTCAGAATTGAAGTTGGTTGAATTCTTCATTAAATCCGTTCTACTTCCTGTCATTACATTGCATCAGCAAGATTTAAACCCTTCATTTTGGAGAAGGGTCACATCTGTAATAAATTATGGTCTCCATTATTTAAACAGTAGCATTGTTATAAATATTTTCTTCCTGTATTTCTGTTTCATTAGCCAAATACTCAGCATTTCTCTTCTTCTTGTAAGTAGCCACACGATGGGCTGCCAAGGCTGGTTTATCATTTGCCTTGGGAAAGGCACTGTATTATATTGCAAGATAAAAACATTTGCAGGCAGAGGTTTGACCCGTGGGGGAGAGAGGTGAAGGCTTTGCAGGATTGGTGCCAGGAGACTGAGGCTTGGAGGAGAACTCCCACAGCTGCTGTCACCAGTGAGGGTCAGAGAGCTGCAAGAGCCTGTTCCTGCAGAAATGAGACTGAGCCACTGATTTAAACTGAAATTTAGGAGTGTCAAGATTTTTATCCAGACCTAAATTTCCTTTCTATTTTTTGGTGAAGCTTTTATGTTTGGATGTAGGGATAACTGGATGAACCTGTGAAAGGCAGTTCTCTGAAAAGCAGTGTCAAGAGCTGTATCTGCAGGGCCCATTCTTGTGACAAGGAACTTGTCATCATAGCAAAGAAGAGGAAATCCACACAAACTCTTACTGAGAGTAGCAAGGTTTTACTGGAGAATACAATATTTTAGGGCACGACATGAGTTTTTACCTAAAAGGAAGAACAGCCAAGAGTATTGACACAAGGAGTCATCCAGGGCTGTGTCATGCAGAGCACAATTAGGTGATGCAGAGGTCACACTTTGGCCCCTGGCAAGTTTTGGGGATATGTTTAAGCAGCTCCTTTGATGTTGGTGGTAATGGTGGATCATTTGCAACTGTAAATATGTTTTCTGCTCAGTCCAAGTGCCCAGGAATATAGAAGGCTCTGCAGAGCACCGGTGAGAGGCCTGTTGAGGATTTGGTTGATGTTTGCCCCAGGCAGTGAAGCATATTCCTGCAGTGTGTGTGGGTGCTGCAGCCGAGCCAGGCTCAGGGCTCCGGTCCAGGCTCTGCCCCTGACTCAGCTCTGCTGCCTCGGGCTCTCTGGGGAGAGTTACCTGAGCTCTTAATTCTCTCATTAGAAAATGTGGAGGTTATTATTCACTCACTTCCCCATACCAGCCTCGCAGGGGTGTGAGTTAATGAACATCTGTTAACGTGTGGAAATGAATGCTGTGGAAGTGCCAGAGCAGTAGCAGCGCTCACGCAGCGCGTTGGGAATCTGCAGCTTTTTCCTTCGGGATTGTGCTGTAAGACTAAATCACCATTTTAGCAAGGCACCTGTGGGGCACAGCATCCCTGTCTCCACATCCTCCTCTGTGCCTTGGTGAATGCTCCCGAGCCCAAGGCTGGGACAGTTCTGTGCCACTCTGGGAGTTCTGTGCAACCTCGTGTAACCCAGGTACGTGCAGCTCATGGCACACAGCTCTTGACGAGTGCCCAGCTCCAGTTCATTATCCTCACTCATCTGCCACTCATTAAGGAAAGAAAAGAGATACTGTTTGCAAAAATCGGATTTGTTACTCGGTGTGCAGCAAACCAGTAATGGCACACTCGAGACAAACACTGATTATTTATTTCAGAGCTGCCAAGCCTGGGTGTGCCAGGTGGAACTCCACAAATCAACCAGCAGAACTCTTTACTATTTACACATTTTAGCAAGCAAAGGGATTTTTACATATTCCACACTTTGCAACAATTCAGTTCCCTTCCTTAAAGCTTCCTGACTTCTCTCTCCCCTCACTGGATGCTCAGTGCGTTGATGTCGGGAGGACCAAGCCCCGCTCGCCGCCCCGGTGCCCTTCCCTTCTCCGGGGCGCTGCGGGCGGGCCCCGCAGCTCGCAAGAGCGAATGGCTGCCAGCCTTTGGCAGTGCCGGCCGGTCCTAGAAATCCGGCTGGCTGCTGGAGCGGCTGCCAGGAGCCTCCCTCGGGCCGTCATGTGAGCAGTGTAAACAGCCCGGCCGGGCGAGTGGGCGGCTCGGCGCTCGCCAGTGGGGCAGAGTTCAGTGCCTGCGGCGGGGTTACTGCCGAGCGCCCGCGTTGCCATAGCGAGCATTGCATAACGCTGGCAGCGGCCCCGGCCACAAAGGGCCCCGCGTTCCTTCTGCTCGGCTTGTTCATTGTTGCCGAGGCCCACTTTGCTGTCGCAAATGGAGTTCCAGGCATAGTTCCTGGCCGGGCTGCTGTGGGAGGTTTCACCGGGAGCAAGGAGAGAGAGGAGCTTGCTGATGGAGCTCTGCAACTGGGGTGCTCTTAGTGCCTGCAGACTTGTTTCGTTTGCATGAGCAGAAACTTTGCATGCCGGTAAAGTCTGTGGGAGTGAGAGAGGGGTTTGACTTCCTGATACATTGTCTTCTAAAAGGAAGTGATTTGGTGTAGGACTGAAATTTGCACGCAGCTGGAGAGCCCAGGGCATCAGAATGTCAGCATTATGTGGGTACAGCAGGACTGCAAGAATTAATGCTCCCATATCATTGCATTGGTCAAATGGATTGCAGGAGATGGGAGTTTGTGGGAGGCTGAGAAGTCAGGAAACTTTTTTGGATAGAATTGGTAGGGGGAAGTTGGAACGTTGCAACATGGGAAGCTGCATTTGGAATCAGGCCATCATCCTCTGGAGAGCTCTGCTGAAGTTGCATCTGCATTTACATAAGTTTTGGCATGAGAAATCAATGTCCGTGAAGCGACTATTCTGTGCTTTCCCTTTCCAGATGATTAATTAAAGTGGCTGAAGCATTGATTTGGCTACAAGCTGTCTCCTGAGGTTTCTGACTGTAGTATTTTTGTTATGTGGGATAGACCAAGGTCTATCTCTTTGGCTGGAGTGATTATGTTTTTGGCTCTCCTGCTTTTTGAGGGTCTGGCCATTGAGCCAGAGGCAAAGTCCTGTTTGACTTCCGTGGGCCAGAATCAGAACTGCAGTTTGCCTACACAGTGTGGTGTGTTTATCGTTCCAAGAGCAAACAGATTTAATATTAAGGTTGTGCTGAAGGGTCACCAGGTTTATTTGGCATATGAAGGTTGTGGTATTTCAGTCATTTGCCTCTGAAAGATTTTACTGGCTGCTGTGAGAGACTTTTTGTTCCTTCCCCTTGGGTTTGTACCTTTTCCACTGTGAGGTCCTGGGCATGTTAGGATGCATGTGTGACCTTTTGTGTGGCAGAACTACAGAGCAAAACTAGCTAAGAACAACAGGGTATTGCCTTCTACCTGTGCTTTTCTGACAGGACAGTGAGACTACTGGCCCAGTTTGGAACTGGGATCTGTCCTTGAGCCAGTGGTGCCAGGACCCATGTGAGCTGGACATGGCTTCTTGGTCAATAGCTTAACACACCCTGTCCCAAACTCTGCCCCACTGAGCTGTTTCTTTCTTCAAGCATTTTACAAAACAAAATAAACTAAGGAAGGAGTGAAGTCCTGTGGTCTGCTCCTCAGAGACTCCTGGTTTTGCTGGTGGTTTGTATTTCAGTTTAAAAACATCAGTGGTGATTGTGGAATTGCTGGGCTTTTTGTTCTCAGTCAGGGCAACTTAGACTGTCAGGGCCCAGATGAATTCCGAGGCACTGTGGCAAAGCCAACAATAATAATGAGGAATGATCTGGGAGCTATTCTGGACATTCCTGATCACTTCATCTGGGCCTGGTGATGCTCTTTCCTCACAGTGCTGATGGTGCTTTGGGCTGGGTCCTTCCCCTGTGACTCTCTGAAATACCAGAGTGACCAGAGACATCCCAAAGGGTACATAATGGAGCCCAGGGAGTTTGTAGAGACCAGTCCACCTTTTTTGGGATCATGTCAGTCTGTCTCTCCCCTGGGAGCGGACACAGACAAGAGCAGATGGTTCTGAGAGTGTGCTCTGAAACTCCCAAAGGCCACCAGCTGCTGCAGTCCATGTCTGCTGTCCAGGCTTTCCACTGAGCATTTCCACCCACCTTGCTGGCCTTAGGAAGGAGCTGAACTGAAAAGCTGCTGCTTTGCCCAGGAGCTGTCCCTCCTGGAAGTGGTGTCCCTCAGCTGCAGCATCGTGAGGTGACACCTACATGACCAAAGCGAGGTGCCCAGTAGGTGACACACCCAGCCCCTGTCACCTGCCTTGGCAAACGGGGTCTCCATTGTTGGGATGACATTTGGCCCAAATGTCTCAGCTCTCTTATCTGCTTTGGAGAATTTTGAACTGGATATATTACTGTGTTTTCTGCTAAAAAGAACAGGTTCCCAGGAGCATTCCTGGTATTTGCAGTAGAAATCAAAGCAGTTTGTGATTCCTTGATTTGAGACACCATTTACTCTTTGGCACCAGCCTCTAAGGAAGTCCTGACTGCTTGAAATGTTATCCTTGTTGCAGAGCTCCTCAGCTCCAAATGGACAGAACTGTTCACTATACTCTTAATTTTGGAGTTTTATGCAGTATTTTGTATATTTTGGGCTAGACCTTCAAGTCAAGACCAAGGTGTTGAATTTGATTCAATACCCCATGGGAAGTCAGTCCAAGGAGTAAAGGACAGGTTTGTGGGGTTCCCAGTACCCAGGATTACTGAGAAACATCTTAGATTTCCATCTAGAAATCAGAGAACAGACAGAATACTTTCTTTAGAAGGATCCCAAACTTCTTTACATAGGGGTAAACATGTAATTATTTCCATTTCACTGGTGTGAAGAGCTGAAGATAAAAATACTGTGACTAAATACCAATTCAGAAATAATTGAGTTGAATTTTGTTTCTTGTCTTACACAGCAGGGCCTGATGCCCTCTCCAAACTATTTTTTTTAAGTTACTTTTTAAAATTAGCTTTAGCCATCATAGCTTCTCTGTATTTCTGGTCTTGAAAAGAACCATCAATTGTTTTTGTTTGAAGACATTGAATATGAACTTGTTCCTACAGAGCTTTGTGCTGTAATTTATCAACAAGGCACTGAGGCACAGACGTCAAATGAATACCAGATTTCAAATTATGATAAGCAATTGTGTCATCCCTGTGAATAGACATTAGTCTCTGCTGAGAAATCATCAATAATTCATTAAAAAAATAAATTAGTACATGGCCGTTCGGATAGGTCTTTGCAAACAATCAGTCCTGTGTTCTGTCATAATTCCTGTGGATTTAAACCCAAAGGATGCTTATTTTTTAAAGAGAAACACATGATCATGCCCAAGTCAAAAAAATGTGTTCCCTCAGGACCTAATTACTCTTTGTCTTTGGGGAGGGATGGAGGAAGCTGGAGTGTCACCTGTCAGAGCCGTGGGTTTGTCCCTGGGAACATGCAGAGCTCTCCCAGAGTATTTTACTGTTAATATTCCAGTCATTACATCTTTCCCACTTCCTTTACCCTCTACCTACACCAAACCCTAAGATTATTATTTCCAATCTTAAAATACAACTCTCAGAATAATCAGTATTTCTTTACTATGAGGAGAGGGAGGATGCTGCTGGTTTAAAAATTTCTTGAGCTTCCCAGTCGTAGGTGGCTTTTCATTTGACAGTTGGCATCCTGCTCCAGTCCATTTCTCTCCCAAATTGGAGGTTGTTACATTCCAATAAGCACACAGCATCTGTTCTCTGTAGAACATGATGTTGCAAGATGCTGATCATTTATCTAAGTGGGCTATTTTCAATTGAATCAGAGATGTACATGCAGCCTAACAGCAATAATTCCCTCCTGTCTGTAATTGCCCATTATAGGAAGAGGAATTTATAAATAGTTATAAAAGTCAGGATTTAGAGGCTGTGCTTCAAGAGCCTGGGCTAGCCAGACTTAGCTTATCTTAGCATAATCTCAAAAATAAAATTCCCTGCTCTACTTTGGAGAGCATGAAATAATTTCTGTTTACACATTTTTTTCAATTACTTTGAAGCTGTGATATAAAGGTCACTGATTGCCTCTAGTCATCACATGGCTTTTTCACTAATTGTGCACTCACCTCATTTTGTTCTGTGGGATCTTTTGCTTCTTGATCCAGTTTCATTGCCCAGATGTTCATTTCATACAGTTATAACTTTATACAAAGGGCATCTTCTGTTCCAACAAACACTTTGTGGTCATTGTTCCCAGCTGGGAGCCTCGTGCACAGCAGCTCACCTGCTTCCACCATCAGCCCACTGACCTTTGGGCTGGTTTAATGGAAAATCAGGCACTGGGGATAAGGAGAAGTCATGCCAAAAAGTTTCCTTGTCCCTAGCCTTGGACTGATTAAGGTTGTGCAGGATTAAAAGGCAATAAGAAATGAGAAAGCTCTTTCATTCTGACCCTTTTGGTGTGTAGTGGGATGGAAAATCACATGGGCACCTTGAAAGTTTGGCACTGGTATCTTGGAATGTGTACATGGAGATCTTAACATCTCCAAGAAGTCACTCTGTTGCCTGCTCCCTGTAAAAGCCACCCACAAAGGTTTCATGTCAGGGCAGAGAGGTCCCTGCTGGTCCCCATGGGTGACTCTGGGGTGTCCAGAGCCCCCAGGGCCTGGGGATTTCCCAGCTCACAGAGGGTCAGGTCTCAAGGTTATCCCACAGCCCAATTGCTGTTTTGGAGCCACGTGGCCATCACACAGACCAGCTGCTGGGTTTAACTTAACCTTTAGAGCAGTCATGAGAGCTTAGTTCATGAGCAGAATAAATTACATGGAAGGCTTCAAGAGAGGATTGTCCATCTGAACACCCTGGCTGCTCTGAAAGCTCTGTGGAAGGTGAGCAGTGGAAAATTGGACAGAGATTGAACGGTCTATCATGTAAGGAAGGTATAATTTGGCAATATGTGTCTGTGAAGGCTTTGAAATCTCTACCTTGGCCAAAAGTGACCTCCCAAATGACAGGAATCTGGTCATCCTGAGCACAAATGTTCCTAGAAAGATGAGCCTACAAAACTGCTGGCTGCTGGCAGGGCCAGCAGGGCTGGCAAAGTGCACAGTGTTCCAGGCTGAGGTGGGAGAGCAGCTCTAGCCCAGGCAGGCAGAGGAGAGCCCTGGAGAGGATTGATGATGATTTTGGGCATCTCTCATTCTCAGCTGTGAGGCTGCTGGGCCAAACCTGCACAAGGTGGGATGGTGCCTCATGCTGGTGTGATTTGCTGTGGGCACTTACAGATCCCCACAAGGGAGCTCCAGGACATCCAGGACATCCACTGCCTCCTTCCTGGGCAAACCTTGGGAAGGGCAGCTGCAAATGGCAGTGTCTGCTCTGCTCAGTTTGGCAGGGAGGAAAGCAAAGAGTGAGGTGGAGAAAACCAGGGGTCCTGGATGAGTACACAGGAAGGTGCAGGATTTTGTTTTCTGAACATGATGTTTCCTGTGACTGCTGACATCAGTGAGCAGAGACAGACTCTTTTCCACACTGCAGCATAATTCTCCATTTCTTTTCTTGAGGCTGCACATCCCCTGGCACAGCTGTAAATTCTCTGTACAGTGCACAACATGGGTTTCACTGAAAATTCCTGGGAAAACAACTCTTCTGGAGCCTTATTCCATTAAAAATATTTTTTTCCTCCTATTCATCTCCCCATTTTTCCCTGCATCCAAGCAGCCACCTGCATTCAATATCACACACGTGGAATCCCATAAACATCCCCTCCAGACCATAATAGTTTGATGGAAATATGGCCAAGTGCCCAAAGCCCTGTGCCCTTCCCACAGCCCCCTCCAGCAGCAGGACCTGGGAGCCTCGGTGCAGGATTTATGTCTTGGTGTGTGGCAGTGACTGACAGCAGCAACGAGGAGCTCTGTGGGGCAGAGGACAGGGAGGGGAAGGTGTCTCCTGGGACCAGCTCCAGTGTGCTCCAGGGAATGTGCTAATTTTCACTCCTTTATAGTCCTTCATCTCAGCCCTTCGACCTTGAGCTCAGAGGCATTATCAGCCTTAGCCAGAAAGGCAGTGAGCAGTTAACCACTGAAATGCTGAATGTTTCTCATACAAGGTCCTGAAGGTAAAAGCAATGAATGCAGCTTATTTTAATAGTGCAGCACCTCGGGGAACTGTACAGGTTTGGGCAGAACCTATTTATGATATTAGGAAAAATATTTTTTTCAGGAATTATTTTGTGAGCAGTTTTTGAAGTTTGATGTCCCATCAGAGTTCCCTGGGCATGTGGAGACCTCGTGTGAGCCTGTCCTGAGTGCATGGCTGTGTTTGAACTCAGTTCTCTTCATCACCTTTTCATCCTTATTGTACCCAATTACTGATATCCAGAGCACAGGCAGAAAATTGCTGCTCTCATGTTTTCTGTGGGTCCCTTACTATCACGGGAACACATTTCCAATTTCATAAAGTATTCTGTGAACTCTGACCATGAAAGAAAAGTCACTTCCTGGAGCAGTCTAGATGAATGTATTTATTGCTGAATGAATGTAGTTCTGCTGACTCCCTGGGTGCCTCTGGGTTTCTCAGTTAGCTGTGTGTAAGTTTTTGTGTTTGCAGAATGAGCTGGGAATGCTTCCATGGGCCATCGTGGCTATTAATGAGTTAGGAATGTGCTTCTGTGCATGTGTCTCTTGTTTGGCAAGATCAGCTTCTCTTCTGTACCTGACAAATATGATGCAAGAAAAATATTTGCTTTTCCTTGCTGGCAGTAAGTGGTCTCTCTGTGACCAGCAGTAACTGGGTAGAAGCAGAATTTTGGGTAGAATATTCCTGCTCAATCAGTTCAGTGTTGATGGAGTTAATTTGCTCATGCCTTCAGATTGTTTTGTTTCCAGGGATTCTAAACCGTTGCCTCCAGCTGTTCATTTCCATTGACGAGGATGATCTTTATCTGTCTAAACTAGTTAAAACCTGCTCCACTACCCAGCAGCCTTTTTGGAAACAGCCCAATAAAGCTGAGTGCTGTGGCTATGACACCAAAGCCTCCTGGACACCATAAATTCCAAGCCCTACTTTTTTTTCCTGACCTCTCACTGTTGGAGCACCCTTCCTGTTTTAATGGGACTCTTCACTTCCTCCATTTAAGCCCTGTCCAAAAAGGGGAATGATATTTGCACTGCAAATGATTGGTGGAAGAATCCCTGTTGGATAATTTGCTGCTTTAATATTACCAGGTTAAGGCTTGACAGACCTGGAAGGAATCATTCAAACAACTGAAGCACAGTCACACTTGCACTTGGACTCAGTCTGGTTGTTTCTTGAGATGTTTTAGGTGAATCATATTTATAAATGTGCTCAGTTGAAGGCTTGTTGTGACATGCTGGGACTGGTGATATCTTCAGAGTCACCTGGGCCACTTAGTCCTCAAACAGGAGGTGTGAAAGTTTGTGTGAAAGATTCAGGTTTGTTAAGCTGATGAGGCAGCCACCAGATGCACCAGGGCATCCCTCCAGGGCTGAAATTCAGGTGTCTGGTGTCCATCAGGCAGAGGTGCTGTCTGTCCCAGAGGGAATTGCCAACAACACAAAACTTTCTGTTGCTGTAGTGCTGCTAGAGGAGCCAGAGCTGGAATGTGCAGCCTGGTGCAGGAACTCCTTCCCTTGTGCTGGGGTTTCTAATTCACATTATTTGGGCCTGAGCTGAACAGGAAAATGTAACACAACAAAAAATCTAATGGTCAGTTTGGACATAAAGCTCTTCCTTCCACTCCAACTACTGTTAACAGCAGTGGGAAAATCTGTGGCCAGAAGACACAGGCTGAGGTTTATTTTTATTTTGGGGTGTGCCAAGGAGACTTTCCTTGTCATTTTGTTGCAGATGTTGCTGTCCCTGCAGGCAAGGAGGGAGCAAGGCCTGAGCAGGGCTGGGATGTGGCCCCTGCTCTCTGCTGCAAACAGCTGGAGAGGTTCAGCTCCAGCCCCTGGCTCTGGGGGAGAATTTTGTGTAGTCATTTTGCTGTGTAGTCATTTTGCTGCTCAACCACCTCACAGTGATTATCAGACTTCCAGAGCAGGGAAAAGGTCTGAGAAAAAGACCAGTTGAACGTGTCATTATTGGGTTTAGCAGCTGTGTGTTATCCTATTGTTACTAATAACCTTTGCAGCTCTGTGAGCAGTGTTTTCTTGGCATCATTCAAACATAATGACTGGGGGGTCACATTCAGCTCTCAGTTGTGTAAATATGGAATGTTCTCTTGGCTGTCTGGTGCTATTTTGCATTTGGCTCATGGTCCCTGCCCCTAGAGTCCTGCAATCCAAAATACCCAGGCAGGGAGTTCAGTCACAGTGTGCTCTGCATACCAGCTGGGTATGCAGAGCACAAAATAAACACATGAACAGCTACTATCAAATCCAAGCCATATAATTACAACTCTGCTGTCCTCTGGTTGTGGTTAGTGGATTATTCCTGAATAAATGACAGCTGGAGTTTGCTTGGTACCTTCCCAATGTAATTCACCAGTAGATTATGATTGGGAAGTCTTTCAGAAAAATGTGTTTTTAAAGGGGTTTTAAATTTGTTTGGGATAAATCAAGAAAAAGAATTTACAAAATAGATGTTGCTTGAAGTAAAGCAGTCACAAAATCTGCCTTGATGGTAAGAGGAAAGGGAAACCTTGACAAATCCAAGAGGAGGGTGTTGGAACTGCTCTTTCTCTGTCAACCCTCCAGTATCCAAGCTTGTAAGACTCTTAAGCTGGTTTTATATGGTAAATAAATTTATCTTGATTTCATTCTGTGATTAAGATGATCTCTCTGTTCCAGAGTGGTCTTTACAAAGTTCTCAGCAGTGAAGTGACTGATGGCCCTTCTCATTTCCAGAGATCTTCCTGATGATCCTGCTGTGGAGTGGGACACACAGCTCCTGGCCACCCTTGTCCTGGAGCACATAGAAGCCAAGAACATCAACCTGGTAATGTGACACTTTCTGCAGCACAGGCAATTGCCACATTACTCCTGAGCCAGGGTTCTGGGCTTTGCCTTTCCCTCTGGAAGCTTTCTTTGGAGTCTCTAAGGTTAGGATGTATCTTCTCTCTCAGGAGAGCTTTCTTTGCTTCCCACTGAAAAACAAACAATGGACAAATTTCACTTTTCTAACTCTTCAAATGGTTTCTGTATTTTAAAGTAACCATGTTGTGATGGAGAGAGCCAAATTGGGCTTTAGACTTAGATTTAGGCTTAGATTTGAAGCCCATTGGCAGATGTGTGTTAGAGGGCTTGATTAGCAGGGTAATAGGTCAGGATTGAAGGATATTAAACTGGGGAGATTTCCTGGCACTGGAATAGTTTGGGGTTTTTTTTCCCACAGAACAGGAATAAGGGTCTGAGCATGGCAAGGGTTGTGTTCTGTTCTTCTCTGTTGAACCCTGCTTTGATCAGGCATGGCACTGTCACACACTGATTAGCAGCAAAATCATGAAACTCTCAAGGCCTTTCAGCACTTCACAAAACAAGAAACCACATCTCCTGCAGCATGAAAGCCCCTCAAGCACAAAACCAGCATCATGCATCCAACTTTGTATTGATTCTGAGGCTAATTTTCCATGAAATTCATTGCTGTGCACAGAGACAAATGCAGTTTTCCTGAACTCCTTTTGTGCCTTTTGGCCCCCTGAATGGATAGGTTTTAATCTAACCTGAAAGCTCCAAACACAGGAGGATTTGTACTGCATGTTTGTGACTCTCAGGGGTGCAGGGACAAGTGCACCAAAACCCCAGAAGAAATTCTGAAAACACCAGACCTCCTCTGGATGGTGAGGAAGGATTAGATCTTTGTCTCAGGGAAAGTTAAACTCCAGCTGTTTGTGCTGGGTGAGGCTGGAGTCTGCCACTGACAGGGCTGAGCTGAGCAGGGAAGTGTGGGGTTTGCAGAGCAGGAAATGTGGGGTTTGCAGAGCAGGAAACATTCCTGGGCATGGTGTGGCCCTGCCAGGATGGGAGCCCCTGCATTGCCATCAGCTCTTCCCTGAGCAGCACTGAGCACAAAACACTGCAGCAGGACACGGCAGCAGCACCAGGGGCAGCTGGAGCAGCTCCTCAGGGCTGCTGCTAATGAACTGCTCTGGAATTGTTCATTATTTGAAGGGTCCCACGCAATCACACAGGTCTCAGCTGTTTGCTGTAATACCATTCATTTAGGAGCAGACTGAATTTGCCAACAACAGTGAGAGAATACCTAAGTACCTTTGTTGAACATTCTGCAGTTTAAAACTTCAGAGCTTGCTCTCTGTGATATCTCTGCTGTTCTAACCCAACAGCCTTGCCTTGAAAGGTAAACTGAGTCCTTTTATCACTAATGTTGAAATTGATAAAATTGGCTGAACATCTTAAAAGAGCCTTGAAAAAACCAAAAACTAACAGAGTTTCAGACCAGCTCAGTGCAGTCAGCATGACTGGAGGGTGTCTATTGTAGCTATCCCAGTGGGAAAACTTTCCCCAGTCCTCCCAGTAGTCACAGCATCGACAGTGGTATCTTTATTATCTTTATTTTCAGAACATGCTGTGTGCCATCTGGCAGTGGAGCAGGGGCTGCAGTTCCAGCATGCCTGAAAGGAAGGATTGCAAGGCAAGGAGTCCCTCATGTTCTGTGTAGTTTCCTTCCATGACATGGTTACTCATTTGTTCAATTGCCCTGGAAGTCCAGGAGTAGCTCAATCTTTTTGGGAGCTACAGGGACATATTTCATCCAAGCTCTACATTAAATAGTGCAGACACAGAAATTAATGGTTGGTGTACTCAAAGCCAAAACTAATTTATAGACTTTGGGAATTATTTCCTGCCTGCTGGATTTCCAAGCAAAAGCCAGTGCTGCAGGGAGAGGCAGCCAAGGCTGCTCTGTCTTGATCCAGATTAGAAAGTGTTTGGTGTGTAAAAAAGAAGTTACACAGTATTGTGTGAGCTCTAAGCAGGCTCTTGTTGCTCCTAAATCAGACACAAAACACATCTCCAAACTCAGAAGGGACTCAGAGGGAGTTGGTGTCTCCCTGGGCTCTGGGAGTGCAAGGAGAGATGCTCAGGGAAGGCCATGAGAAATGGAGTTGCTTGCTGTGGCATTTTAAGGGATGGCCCTTGTTAAAAATCAGAGACCTCTGTGTCTCCACAGCAGATGTGTGCTGTGTTTGAAGCACTGTGTGACACCAGAGAGAGGAGGAGAACCTCAGCTTTGAGGTGTGAGGAGGGATCATGGACTCCAGAGCTCTCAGGAGTTTTCTCTTCTGCTGGCAATTGAGTAATTTCCTCTGTGCTCTCCCCTCTCCGGAAGGGATTTCTGGACCTGTTTGTCTTGGCTGCTGCTCTGGCTTCCACCAGTGAAAGCTCCATTTCCTGAATACCAAGGTCACCCAGAAGAAAAGCCAGCAACAGCAGCAGCTCCCATTTCAGAACAGGTGTGGG
Source organism: Serinus canaria (assembly GCF_022539315.1). Classification (NCBI taxonomy): domain Eukaryota; kingdom Metazoa; phylum Chordata; class Aves; order Passeriformes; family Fringillidae; genus Serinus; species Serinus canaria. Next base: position 3,428,149 of record NC_066332.1, on the reverse strand, counting down.
GAGGGAACTCCCTCTTGCCCTAAAGATTTCATTGAGCAATAATTTCCACATGAAGTATATTTACTATCCCAGCCTTTTGCTCCCAGAACTGGCTAAGCCTGTTTTTAAGCCAGACACTTTCAAGATGTTCAGGTTTTCTCATCCTGTCCTGATTGTTTGCTTGATTTCATCATCAGCCTGGTTCAGGTTGGGAGTTAAAATCCAGCACAGCAGGAGCTGCACTGTGTGGAAGGAGCAAATGCTCCCGTGTGAAAATATCTTCGGCATGTGAGAAAGAAATTCAAATTCCTTATCAATGAAATGAATCCCTGAAGCCAGAGGAATTGATTTACATGTGATTGCTGCCTGCTTTAAGTCATGAACAGCCCAGTGGTGCTGTGGAATCAGAGCCCTGTTAGATGACTTATATAGATATTTAGATGATATATGGTATATTTAGGGTGGAACATCCCTGCTGTCCCAGAGCCAGATGTGTGCTGAGAGGGATCAGACACAGCAATGCCACCTTGGCCAAGCCACTGTGCAGAGACCTTGAGAATTGTACTGAAAAATTCCTTTATTTAAAGAGACAGGCAATTCAGTAAACAATAACAGTAAACTGGACTACAGCAATTGCAAATGTGCTCTCTGTAGTCTCTTCAGCTGGTTCAGACGTTACATAAGCTCAGCAGCTTCTATTTCAAAACAGATGTGGAGAAGGAAAACCTCCAAAGGTGTTTCTGAACAGATAATTCCCATGTCAAGAATATTTCCTAACCCAGCCTTGTTGCTCCCACAGTTGGCCCGAGCCAGTTTTGTAAAAACAATGATTAGTTTATTTAGTCTGCTCACTGAAGTCTCTTATCTCAGTCTTCTGGTTTGTTCTCTTGTAACCTCCACAGAAGAAAAAATGTGTGTTTTGGCTTGTCTGGGGTTTTTAGTTTGATTTCCTAAGGAAACAGGAATAATGCAATTGTATTTATATGTATGTCCACATGCATGTTTCAAAAGACTTTAGAGCCCTTTGACTAATTTCAACCATGTTTGACAGCAGGGTGCTGCTCTTAAAAATGTTCTGTTTATACAGGTTACATGAAAATCAGGGAGCAGGCAGAAGAGACAAAGCCTCTCTCTGTCCCCGTTGAGTAAAAATGTTTAGTGCAAGTCCAGCCCTTATCAGACTCACACTGTTATTCACCTGAATAGGAATTTATTCTGCCTGCAGTGAGTGGAGGATGTTGTCATCTTAGGGAAGTACCACTCTAAGTAGGAGTGACTTCAGAGTGTGTTTTTTTCTTATCTGTAAAGTCCAGGGTGCTGTGCTCACCCTGAGCTGTGCTCAATTTCATGATGAGCTCCTCCACAAGCTGATATGCACAGGGAGGGCTCAGCCCTGCACAGCTCTCTGCCAGTGCTGATGTGCAAGGTTAAACACATCCTTCTTCTCCTTATAAAATAGGGATTGACCAAAAAATGCTTCTTTGTATGTGAATGAAACCAATTTTGGTCCCACCAGTTCCTGCCAGCAAAGAGCAACCTGGGGCTTGCTGGCCACTGGGCAAAGTGGAGTCTGACTGTGGGCTTGTCCTGGCTGGGTGGGTGGGTGGGTTTATAAGCAGGCTTGTGTGAAGTTTGTGGGGTTTGAAGTATTTCTTATCACTGCCTTTGTGTTTCCTCTCCCTCCTGACTCAATATCCCCTGGCTGGGAGGGCCTCTCCTGCTGGAGGAGCAGGTTGCAGGATGGGCACGGTGGCTTTTGATCTTCCCCTGATCTCTAACCCAGTGCTCCAGGCCCTGCATATAAAATAGATCTTGGGAAGGGAGGTGCTGTGAGTGAGCAGGGCTGCAGCATTTCCTTCCCTGAAGAGAGAACAAGCTGGCACGGAAGCAAACACTGCCTGAAACGTGGGAGTTGATGATTTCTTCCTGCTCCCAGAGAAGGGAGCTGTGGAGAGCTATGCTGCTGGGCCTCTCCCAGAGCAAGCACTGAGCTCTGCACTGTCCAGGGACTGTCCCTTTCACTCCCTGCAAAGAGGATGGCACATTCCCTGGCCACTCCACACTCTGTGCTGCCACTTTGGCTGCCTGGTTGGACCTGGGAGCCTTTAAGTGCCCATTGCACAACCCCACAGAGGGAGGAGTCCCCAGGGTGATGCCTCAGCCCTGGCACTCTGTTGGTGGGTCTGAGGGCAGGGAGCCATGGGTGTTTTGGGCTCTGGACAGTGCCTGGGCAGTGCTCTGTGTGCCCACATTACTTCTGCATTTTGGAGTTCCCATTTCTTCCTGCAGAGAAACAATTAACAATACAATCTAATTCAGTGAAAATCCTGATTTGGTTGTACAAAAGTGCATTCAGATTATTTTAAAAGGCTTCTTCTCCTATCAGAACCAGGACAGTCAGACATGTTTGTGTGGCTCATGTTGCAGCAATGTCCTGATTCAAACCATAGCTTCACACTGTCATCCACAGGCACTGGAGGATGTTCTCAGGTCCAGGAGAGAGTGATTCATAGAGCTGGACCTCTCGGGTCAGGAACACATTTGCAACAGATCACTCTGAAAGTGACCTTTTGCCCTGGTAATAAGTAACAAGTGCATCCTGCCAGTGGGGACACGATCTTTGTCATCTTTCTGTTGTTCAGGCTGTTGGGCTGTGCAGTCATCTGGTTCCAGAGTGCCTTGTTTGTTTGGTTGTGTTTCTGTGGCATGAGGAGTTCACACACAAGGCCTCATTGTGCAACACATAAACAACTCATTAGACACAACGGGCTGGGACAGGGCTTGGATGTCAAATCTGGGAACTGCACAGGCTCCTCCTCCTGCTCCTAAATGCCTCTTGTGTGTGTGTTTATTGCAGGTGCTGACGTTTGATGCAGGAGGAGTGAGTGGCCATGCCAACCACATCTCTCTCTACACTGCTGTCAGGTACAGTGTCTGCAGACTTCTCTGGGCTGGGCTGGTGCTGCTGTGGAAGCAGAACCAGGGCAGTGTTCACTTCACTGAACTCAGTGCCAGGCTGTGGAAAATGACACGGTCTGGAGAAACTGCCACAGCTCTGGAAATAACTTACAGCATCTTTCAGTGTTCCATCAGCTGGGACCTTGCCAGTCTCCCTTTCACTGGGCCCTCTTTGCTTTTCCTGTTCTTGATCCCACTAAAATATACCACAGATCACTTTGCACTCTGCTTTGAGGAGAGTGTGAATACCTGATGGCTGAGCTGGTGGCAGGTGGGTTTTGAAACATTCTTCACCAGAGGATATTGCCATCTTGTCCAAGTACCTGAATTTACCTCTCTGCACAAGAACATTGCTCTTTCACTGGAGCTGTCCCTCTTTACCACTTCTAGGAATAGTCTGTTAGTTCCTTCACCATTTTACTCCTTACATGATGGCAGCCTCTGTCTCTGTGCTGTGAGTTAATAGACAGAAATCCCATTATTAAAATCACTCAGATTTTGCTGGCAAGACAGCCACTGTATTTTACTTTAACCCTCTGCTCATTCAGACCTTTCTGTGTCCTAGAGAGATTTCCTCCAGAGCTGCCCCTGCCTTTCCCAGGCATGAGAAGAACTCTCTGCAAGTACAGCTTTGTATTTATAGCACCCATTTGTTTTCTGAATCATCTGTGCAATTCAAATAAACAAATTCTTCTGGCTGTCCTTGCTGACAACATCACAGTGATTTGCCTTTCTCACTTGCCTAGAGAGAGTTGCAGTGCCACAGAACCCACACTGGGACCTTCAGCTCCTCTGGGATGATGCTGAGAGCTTTGATGGCTGGAATTCAGTGTTAGAGAGGGATCATGGCTTTTCCCAGCAAGTTCTGAAATTGCCTAACAGAGGAGAGGGGGTGGGGGTTAAAGCAAGCAGTGCTTTATTTAGGCTGGGTGGGGAGGTGGTTTCAGACACAAGCTTGAGGAGTGAGCAGGGGTTGAGCAGAGGCTGAACACTGAGAGCAGAGGTTGGGCAAAGGCTGAGCAATGAGAGCAGAGGTTGATGACCAATGCTCACACCATTGTCATAGAGGGCCTAAAGAGCTTCCAGCTGCCTGGACCTCTGCTTGCTCTCTCAACTGCTCTATGACCTACAAAGAGGAATAAAGGCAGGTTGTTAGGTGTCCTCCTCCATCCTGAAGAGCTCATAGGAAAACAAGTTAGCAGCTGAGTTATATTTGAGAAATTTAAGGAAAACTCTTGATTTTGATCCCAGTTCTACTCTTGTCTTACTTTGTGGCTGTGCAGAAATCACTTTTCCACCTTCATGCTTTATGTTTCCTGTGTGTGCAGTGGGGATCTAACCCTCTTGTCTCAGAGCATGTCACCAGGAAATGCTCATTGTCTACAATTCCCTTGAACCCAGAGCTTTGCACTGGTCCTCAGCTGAGCAGAACACTGGGCTGATGAGATCCATGCTGATAGGGACACCAGAGCACGAGCAGTTCTCATTAACTAAGGGCTGCTTTGTGTCTTGTCTCCCTTCCAGTCCTGAATCAGCAGAATTAATCATGGTAGCCCCATCATCTGCATGTGGCAGGAGTGATGCCGTGGCTGCTGAAAGGTTAAGTTTATTTTTAGTGGCTTGCTTGCCCTCATTATTTTTCAGTTTGTGTTATGGAGGAAGTAGAGCGTGACTGTATCACTCCTGACTCTCAGTGCCCTGATGAGTTCTCACATGTTGGCCAGCACAGGCAGCTCTGGGAGCATAAACTGAGGCTTCTCCTGTGCCCCTGTGCCAGCAGAGCTCTGTAGAGCAGCAGTGGCTGCCCCTGGGGCCCCAGTGCTACATGGCAAGAGAAAGGCAAATGACCTGTCCCCTCCAGGTATCATCTGCAATGTATTTATTAACCTTCTTTAAACAAGTCCTGCAGGGTTCTGCCTCCACTGTGAAAACTGGAGGAAAGGATGAAGCAGGGAGCTGGTGCAGTGATCCTCAGCTCTTTTGGATGCTCCCAAAGTCTGGGAGACAGGCTTGTGTCCACTTCCATGAGATTACTTTCTGCAAGAACGGGGCTGGAATGGGCTCTGTGACCCCTCCCACAACTCCTCACTTCAGGAGGTGCCAATTATTGAACAGCTTCAAAAGGAATAAAACAGTTCAGGAAATGGTCATAGTTGAGCAGATGTATTGTCTGCTAAGGGCAGACAATATAAATATTCTTTCCAGTGTCTGGAACAGAGGTTATGTTCAAAGGAGCAGGAGCTACTCAGAAGAAATGAGCTCTTTCCCTTGCAGCAGCCTTCCTCCTGACAGCTTGCCGGAGTCCAGCTGCTGCTGTGTGCCTGCCTGGCCTTCAGATCTGGGAGGAACTGGGAAATGCCAGGGTTCAAGGGTGGATTTGTTCTTCTGCAAGGCAAAAATAAGAAAAAACAGGATGGGAGAGGAACACAAATTACTATTTGATTTCAGTCTCCCCTGGGAGCATTTCAGTTCTGGCTTCCATTCAGAAAAAAAGCCCAACCCAAACCCAAGAAAAACCCTCTGCAGCAGAGCAGGGAGAACTGGAAGCAATCTTCTGTAGCTTGATTTGGCAAATCATCCTCTTTTTATCCCCCAAAACAGGAGCTTTCCCTGTGGCCATGGGAGGTTGGATCCTTTACACTCATCCTCAAGGAAGAGCAGGTTTTGAGTGACATCCAGGTCACTTTATCCCCTCAGCATTTGGCCAGTCACTAGGCACTGTGGTAATGAGCTTGGTAATTACTCTGTGGCAGGAACATTGGAGAACCTCTCTTTCCTGCACTCTGAAATGACAGTGCCTGCACTGAGATCACATGTAATATCAAGGTGGTTGAGTTTTGCATGAGTCACTGTGCATTTTGATTTTAAAGAACCCCTCTTGCCCAGGAGCCTGGAAAATAGGGGGCTGTTGGGTTTGTTGTTTGCTTGCTTAGGATGGAGAGGAATCATCTTTGTGAGGAGGAGGAGGGAGGACTGTACCACTTGTTTTCTTTAGTGAGCTATCAAATCCATTTTATCCCAGCTAGAACAGAAAAGAATAGTCTTGTCTGCTTAGGGCAGAGCAAACTGAGTGGAAAATAGGAGCTGCTATATTTAACCACTGTGCATTATGTTGTTATAGCAACTGCATCCATAAAACTTCTATCAATGATGCCATATAAAAAGCTACATCAAGGAATCATTAGCTGAGCCTATTCTCGTCAATTCCATTTGGAAAAACACCTCCCAGTCCTGCAGGATGTTTGTGAACATTCACCAGCTCTGTGGCAGGTTGTAAATGAGGCTGTGCAGAGATAATGTTTGGGAGCTTTATCACTCAGCAGGATGCAGCCTGAGTGCCACCAATGCCTTGTGGCATTGCCATGTCCCAGCCTGGCCACTGAATGGATGCCCCACTCCTGGATGCTATGGACATTGTGCAGAGGGCTGCACTGAGGCTCCCTGGAAGGGGAGGGCTGGGTAAATGCCAGCTGCAAATCCATGGAAACAAAGAGGAGCAGTGTCCAGCCAGTCCCAGTGATGGGAGCCATTCTCAGAGGCCACCAACTGCATCCCACCCCAACAAAGCACAGTTCTGCTGTGAGCTTCTGTGGAATTTCCCAGGCCAGGTCTTAAAGGACAGGGAGGAAGCTGGGTTTGGGTGATTAGCTTGATAACAGTGAATGATAGCCCATTTGTCATTTTTATTTGGTGTCTTCTTATACTGTGGGGCTGGAAGATCTCTCCCTTCTTTCAGCAGCTACAGCCCATGCATTTCTCACTTCTTTTACTGATCTTAAATGTCCTGGGGGAGCTTATGAGTGATGGCTGTGGTTACAGCCAGACTGTCCCCATAAGGCTAAGACAGATTTGTACTCTGCTGTCTGTCCTTGAGACTTCCCCTCAAAGCTCTCTGCCCTGGCATATATCCCATAGCTGGGTGTGTAGTTCTAGATTTTATCTCATTCCTTTATCCCTTTCCCTCATTCCTTCATTTGACCAAGTTCATTCATCCCAGTGCCCTTCCATGACACTTGAGAGCCATCAGGATTAAAGCTGAGCATGGAGCACCAGCTCAGAAGGGATTCCCCCTAAAGAAGATTTTTTTCCAAAGAAGCAGCCTCAGGGGGTGTCCTTCCCTGTGTCACAGTGAGGGGAGCAGTGACACTGCACATTCCTCTCCCAGACAGTGCAAGGCCCAAAGCACAGAGCCAGGACAGCTCTGTAGCTGGAACATCTCTGCATTGCCACTGGCAGAACCATCTTCTGCCACTGCCCCACGTGTGAGCACAGAGAGCCTGAGCAGTGTTGTACAAAGTGCTGCTCCATGGTGTAGTTCAGGGTGCATGGAAATGGAGCCAGAAAATCCAGCTAGGGAGAGAGGAGGCATTCCAGAGAGCAAACATCCAACATCTGGCAAGTATATCCTTCTAATGGCTCTGTGATTCCTAGGAGACTGCCTGTTCTTCCTCCTTCACATCTGTTTCATCAGATTAATTGGGCAGATTAGAGGTTGGGATCCTAAATGGAGCCCCAGTGCAGCTTTAAGACATCCATTCTTTGCCATACTCTTCAAAACTGTATTTCCCCAGTGCTCCACAGCAGCCAGCAGTCAGTTCAGTGAAGGGTTTTGCCTCTGGCTTGGGAAACTATTTGAAGAGTGAAGTCATTGAATTCAGTGAACAACTTCTCATCAAACAGAACATCACCCAAGCTGTAACACACCCTCGTGGACATGAGCCCCAGAGGAGTTCTGTGCTCCCCAGGACTGAGGTTTCAGCTCCATCTTGACTTGTTCCTTCTTGGAACAGCTTGGGAGGTTTCAGTGGCAGTGCCACAGAGGAGCTGACCCACTCACACCTTTCCTGAGGATGCCTGAGTGAAGACAGGGAATCTGAGAGCCAGCTCAGTCCTGCAGTTTGCAGGGTGAGGGCATTGGGCCATTTCAGTGTTTCTGCTGAGCAGATGGAGCTGGTGGCTGCAGAGCCTTCAAAGCAGCTGGGCCTTGAGGGAGGAGCTGGGGCTGAGATCTTGCAGGGCAGAAATGGTTGGAGCCTTTGGATGTCTCATAGCCTTCCCAAATTCTTCACTGCAGAGGGTCTCTCATGTGGACCTGAACCTACCGCAGGCATTGCAGGGAAAGGTGCCCTGTAACCACCAGGCTCTGGCACCTGGGCAGTGGGTGGGATTGAGCCACCTTAGGTCACTTTGTGTTTAAAAAGGATTATAAAAAGTCTCTCCGGGAAGAAAAAACAAAACACCCACATGGAAAAATCTCCTGAAAAAGAGCCTGTGTTTTACTTTTTGAGATTTTATGCCAAACTCTTTCATTTCAACCAAACCACAGCAAGTCCAATCTGTAAAACAACATTCCCAAAATGGCAACAACTGAGAGCTGCAACCTCTCCCCTACTTGGAAGTGTCCCATGGAGACACTCCAGCAGGGTGGAGATGGGAGTGAGAAGATGGATTTGGGAGAGGATTGGCTCATTTTGTGAACGTGTGCAGGAGGTAGAGCTTCGTGTTTCTCTCTCTCTCTGCAACCACAGAGAAATACAAATGAGCAAGGCTGCAATTCCTCTGCACACAGAGCTGGGTGGAGCCCGTTCCCAGGGCTCTGCACTGAGCCTTGCTGAGAATTGAAGCACTTGGACTGGGACAAAAAGGATGAGGAGAGATGCAGTTTCTTCATGCCTATTCTTCCAGATGAGTGACAGGTCTGCTGGCAGCAGCTTTGAGGACCTTTCAGTAACCAAACAGAGTTTGTGTCTCCCTGAACCTTTACACAAGCACAAACTCCTTCATTTACTGCTGAATCACACTTTTCTTCCCTGCTGAGGATGCTCCCTGCTCCTGCTGAATCGTTTCCATATGATCTGGATCTCTCACTCCTGTTTCTAGTGACAGGAGTGGTTATTATTAGTTCCCTCTTGGAGCAGCTCAGGGCTTTGAAGGTGCCTCCATGGCAGAGCAGCACACCCAGAACAGACACTGGGCTTTCAGAGTTTGCCAAATTTCACAACCACTCACTGCTTTATCTCTCCAAGCTTATTCTAAAAGTTTCCCACCCTACTAACTGTACCAAGTGCTGAATCATTTCTTTGGGTGGCCAGATTCCACTTGTGGGGGAAGAAACCTCTGGCAGAAGAACTGAGCAGGTATTCATGGAGATATTTAAATTCCAAGGCTACATTTAACAGTCTTTGTCAGAGCAGTAAGGCTTGAGTATTGGGGCAGGAGGTGGCCAAGTCACTATTCCAAGGTTATTGTTTAGCAGGAAATGGTATTGCTTTGGCTCTGGAGCAGAGGACACCACTGGCAGGAGAATCTGTTTAAATATGTTTTCTGATTGCTGTTTGAGTTCTGTCATGACCTGCATTTCTGGCTTGACTTCTGCTTTGTATTGCATTGGGTATTCATCACTCCATGCTTCCTATTTTGTCTAGGCCTGTGTAGCTAATCCTTTTCCTTGAACTTAACCAACAGCCAGAGATAATCCTAGTTTGAAAGTGACTGGAGAAACACAGCAGTTTACATATAATGCATGTTTTATCCTGGCTGATTTACACATGAACTGGCACATTGTCCTTTGTCAGATACACCACTATTAGGTGATAACAATCTCTTTAAATATTACACAGGGTTAAATAACTTTTTTTTATTATTATTTCCTTTCTCCTTTTGGCAAATGTTCCATTGTTTGGATGTCATTTTCTCCTGAAGAGCAGGACTGGGTGTGGGACAGCCCTGAGTGCCATCTGCTGGAGACCTGCTGCTTCCCAGCCCTGCCGTGGGCCAAATCCAGGGTGGCTCCAAAGCCATGAGCAGGAAAAACAAGAGAATTTAGAAAGGAATTGAAATGAACACCCCCTGATGCCCTCACCATCCCAGGGCCATTTGCTTACGCTTCCTGATGGAAGTGCCACCACCATTCACATCTCCCATCCTTGGTCCTCCTATTCTGTTTTGCTGCAGAGACTTCCCAGGACAAAGTCATGAAGGGATCAAAGTCTTGGTGAGCAAAAAGATGTCCCAGTGCCAGCCTGGATTAGAAAAAAAGAGCTGGTGCCCAAAGAGGAGCAGCTGCTGAGACAATGTCCCTGGCCAGCAGAGCCTGGGCTGCAAGCAGCCAGAGGTGATCCTGGGGGTGAACAGCCTTTGGCAGCCTCTTGGGTTTCCCTTGGGAAGTCTGAGAGTGAATTTGATTTCTGGAGCTTATTTGTGGTGTGTCCCAGCAGGCAGGATGAGGGAAGGAATGGCAGAATAGTGTGGGGAACAAGGCTTAGCCCTGCCTGAGGTGCAGCCAGTGTGGGCTCCTGAAGTTTCTCACAAGATTGGCCATTGTCACTGGGTGTTAAATGAAAAGGTTTGGTTTAATGTGCAGGGTTTTATTCCTGTAAAATCAGGGCTTGAGTAGTTCCATGGAGTAGTGACCCATTGTATCTCTTCTTTCACAGGTACCTGCATTCAGAGGGGAAGTTACCTGAAGGTAGGAGTCCATCACCTCCCCTCCCACCCCACATCCCCACCCTGCAGTCCTTGACATCCCTGTTGTGTCCAGGGTTCCAGCTGCCCAGCTCACCCCTGCACTGCAGATGAAACCCACAGCTGAACTTCTATCTTCCTGCAATTTTTTACCAGTTCAGGCTTCTGTACGGTCACTTTTCAGTCCCTTGGGGTTGTCCTGCCTCAGTGGTGTGATGCAGTGTCTGGCCTGTGCCTCTTGGGTGAGTTTGAGTGCTCTTTCCAGGTCCCTCAGCTTAGTCATAGAGTCTTTGGTCACATCCTGCTTGCAAGCCTTTTTCCTTTTCTGTGACACAAGCCTCAGAAACGATTACCCACTTAGCCAAAAATATTTGCATGTAGCAAGTTAAGCTTCCACCAAACTGCTCAGAAAGAAATCTGAAATCTGCAGTGGCACAACAAACTGTAGTGGCTGCTTCCACCTATGAGTAAGAATCTCTGAGAAATTCTCTGTACAAGTAGGGAAAGGAAAGAAACAAAATACAGCAGGAGGTAGCTCCAGACCCCTTTTCTAGAGTAGAGCTGCAGCCCTTATCTCTAGCAAACAGGGCCTGCCCAGGGACAAATGTGTGGACCTTTTTTAAGCACAAAGCTGTCACTCAGCTGTTTGGACAGAGCTTAGGAAGGTGGCTCAGCCAGGCCCACCCAGTCAACCTCCTGCTCCCTCAGCAGCCATCCAGGCTGTGTTCCTTTAATGCTAATTCCCAAATCATTGTAGGATTTGAATGAGTCACAGCAAATCAGTTTTAATTCTCTGCTAGCAGGAAGTTGCAGGCCTAATGAGACAGCATGAGCCAAGATGGCAGAATGCCTTTAAGCTGAGCTCTGACTCCAGTCCCTTCATTCCCCAGTTCATGAAAGAGGAGTATTAGTGCCAGCTTCATTCCTGGGATCTTTCCTTTGTTCAGCCTTGGGCTGCAGCACAGCTCTGTGTGCAGCACAAAGGACAAGGGCCTGCAGTGGTTGATGTCACTGCTGGCTGTCAGGCCCCATCTACACTGAGCCACTTTCATGTGCTGCTCATGCAGGTTTCACTCTGGTCCTGAATATGGGCTGTGCCTCAAATCCATTCAGGTTTGAAACAGACCCACATACAGAGAACATTTCCATTTCTCCAGCAGCATCAAGAGGCTGCTGGAGCTCTGTGCAAGCTTTGCTGCTCTGATTACATCACATCTGACATGACCTACAAACACCAAAGGAACGGGGAGCTCCCATGCTGCTGCTTATGCTAAGCCTTTCCAAATATAGTTCCAGTCTCATTGAAATTCCCAGTATTTATAATTTGATCTGGCAGGCGTGCAGTGCTGTGCACCAGAGGGGCTTAATGAAACAAGGGTGATGCTGGGATTGAGGCTGTCTGGATGGAGCTGAAAGGCATGTTCAGGCCATGGAAAAGTGCTGTGCTGCTGTTGGGAAGAGGGAGCTGTTTGTGGGTGAGCCTGTGTAAGCCCATGTGATCAGGGAATCCACAGAAAATCTCCCCTGCAAATGCAAAAGCCAGCTAAGCCTTGCATTGCCTCAGTGATATGCAAATGAGCACCCTAAATATCCTGCTTTGCTTTCTAATGCCTTTAGCCAGCACAAACACAACAGGCTTTTTATAATCTGTAATCAAGTTCTCCAGCCCAGGCACAAGCACTTGTTTCAAGAAGCCAAGACAACTGCTGGACGTGCTCCCACCCCTGCCACTGGCCCCTTCCAGCTACACCCAGTGCTCTTCCAGAAGAACCTGTGCCTCCTTCCATCAGGAGCAGTGCAGGCCTGCAGCACACACAGTGCTCACTCAGAAGCTCATTCTAGGCATCCTTGCTGCCTGAGTGATTTGGAAGTGGAAAGCCAAGCTGAGCAGGCTGCAGGCTTCACACACTTCTATTCTCAGCCTAATCCATGAGCTATATTGATCCTGCCCTTTCTGCCAACCTGGAGAGGTTGCATTACACTGCTAATCCCATCCTGCCCAGGTCACAGGCACAGCAGGCTCTGAAAAGCTTCACCTGCTGGTGTCACAGGACTCCTCAATGGCAGCACTGCTCTCACCCTGCTTGGCAGGGAGCAGCCTGTTTCTCTGAACCCTTTTTCATCTCTCCCTGGACTGTACATTCCTTCCCTGCTTCATTTCATCTTACACTGCCATGCAGAGCAGGCTTTGCTGTCAGCACATGGAAATCCTGGTTGGATCAGTGACACAGAGGGCTCTCACAGTGCCCTTCTTTTTGGGGAGCTGGATGTCACCACTTCACCTGATCTGACCGAGGAGGCCCCAGCAGGTCAGAGCCATCCACGCTGAAATCACTTGCCATGGTTTTGAGTCCTTATTGCTGAGCTTTGGGGAACAAAAGGGTGCAATTGCTGCATGAATTAATATTTTTCAGGGAAAAAAATTGAGGGAAGAGAAAGCACATTTGGTTAGAAAGAGAGCCCAAGCTTCAGAGAGTGGTGCCAGGCCTCTCTTCCCATCACTGTGAGTAGGAATAGATGTGGCATGGCCAGAGTCCATTAAAGCCATCCAGGAAAGGAAAGATCATTGTCCCGTGTTTGAAAAGCAGACAGGTGCCACTGGGAATGCTGACAGCAGCACTGTTCTGATTCTTCCTCTGAAACTACCCCAGCAGCATCCCAGAGGATCTCAGCAGAAGAAGGGGAAGAATGGTTCCCCCACTCACAGCGCATCACAGATTTCCTTCCACGTTTGCTATGTGCAAACAAGAAATGTCCCCAAGCGGGATTAAAGGAGTGTCAGGGCCCTTCTGTGAGCGACTGCAGCACCTGTGCCTGCAGAGCATCCCCAGGGAGAGCAGCTGGGGCCGACGGCAGCCGAGCAGCTCTGCCTGCCCCGTGTCCCGGCGGGCTGGGGGCTCAGCTTGGCGCTCAGGAAGTGTGCGGGCCGTGCCGCTCCCAAACCCCGCATTCCCGCACGTCCCGGGGCGCTCAGCATCGCCCAGCGCTGCTCCGTGACCCTGCGGAGGCACTGGGGACACGGCATCGGGGACAGGAGGGGCTGAAGGCAGCGCTCCGAAGGGATGCGGGTCCCGCTCCCGGGTCCCCTCCCGGCCGGCGGACGCCGCCACCTCCCGGCGGCTCCCGAGCAGCGCCCGCCGCTCCCAGCGCGGATTCTCCGCCGCTCCGCACCGGGTGGAAGCACCGGGGATTGCCCTTGAGGGCTCGACCCCTACCCCTTGCTGCCCACAGCAGGAGGAAATCACTGCTGTGATGCTCTGTGTGACCTGCTGGGAGTCAGCTCCCAGTGTCCCGTGTCTCCTCAATGGAAAGGGAGCATGGCCCTGGAGCCCTCTGTGGTGCTGAAATGAAGAGTTAGCCAGTTAACTTTGGAGAGTGGGAGAGGCTGTTGAAAAGTTGGAACAACACCCTTGGAGAAAAGAAAAGAAAGAAAGGAATTGAAAGATCCTGGTGATGTGCCAGAGGGAGTCCATGAGAGCTTTGTTCTGTCTCTTCTGTGTAATTTCACTGTTTCAGGGCTCACTGAAGGAAATCTCTTCGCAAATCGAATTGCATCTCTGCCCACCTGTGTAAACTGTGACTTTGGCCTCTTCTGTCAAACTTTAATACAATGTGGGAAGTGTGGAACATAATCACAGCAGCTGCCAAGCCAAGGAAATCCCAAAGCAGCTCCCTTGAGAGCTAGAGGCTCTTAACAGGACCATCAGTAGCTCTGAACTCATCAGTGAAGACAATTTAGCCGTGGAAAAAAAAAAAAAAACAGCAATTAACTTTTGAGTTCAAAGGGATCTTTGAAATAGAAAAAAAAAAAAAAAACCTTCAACATCAGCAGAATCTTGAACTATGTTACCTTCATTGCTTCATCACAAACATCTGAACAATAAATTCAGGAACTCTGTTAAAGTGTTACTGCCTGCCTGAGTTAATATTTTATTCCTGAGGCTTGTAAATATTTATTCTGTAGCTAAGAACTGGAGTAGAAAGATGGAATTTCATTTTGGTAGCTGAACCAGAAACTACTCTTTTAAAATTCCATTATATGATACAGTGTCAGCATTCAGAGAATCATCTGCACCTATTTTTTTGAGCCTAATTATGCAGGAAGTATTTAAAACCACCCAGTTTTTGGGATATTCAAAGCTAGCTTTTCTTTCCACAGGCTATTACAGAACAAGAACCAGTACAAAGGGTCACATACAGAATAACAGCTGATACAAAAGGTCTGATGTGCAGATTTTGCAGGGTCACATACAGAATAACAGCTGATACAAAAGGTCAGATGTGCATTTTTTTGTGCACTGGGCACAAAAAAATCCTGGCGGGAGCATCAGAAGTTGTTCCCCTTTTACACAAAAAGGATTCCCAAGGCCAGCAGCACAGGGAAGCTGCAAGGAGCTACTGAGCCTGGAGAAAAGGGTACCTTACAAAAATTGTTGCTGGTTTGAAATATTTATTCTCTTTCTGTGTGTAGGGTGCCGTGTGCTCGTGCTGGAATCAGTAAATCTCTTCAGGAAATACATTTCCTTCCTGGATGTCCTCATTTCCTGCCTCCTGCCCAGGGATGAACTCTTCGTCCTCACAGAGGAGGAGACTGAACAAGCCAAGGTGAGATGAGTGGCACCTGCCTAACCTGTTTGAGTGGCTCATCCTCATTGTGAGCATTTTAGTCACAAGTGTCACATTCCCAGGGGATGCCAGAAGTAGTGTCATCCATGGGTTAGAAATGTCACTGAGGAATGTCTGCAGTGATTTTAGACACATGGACAAGCCAGGTTACCTCATGTCCTGTGTGACAGGACAGGGCTGAGCAGATTTGCAGCTCAGACAATCACAGGGCACTGAGTTTTACACTCCCCAGGATGTAGGATGCATTTCATAGGAAACTGGATCCAGCACAGTATTCTGAACATGTGAGTGGCCTGTGAAAGCCTGGCATGCCAGGAACAGCATCCTTGATCACAGCTCTCACTAAGGATGGAGACAGCCTGTGAACTTGTGGTCCAAAGCTCTTCACAAGTTCCCTTTACTGTACATTTTTAAACTATTTTAATGCATAGGATCTCACACATTTAATCCACAGTTCCCTATATCAGAATCTGATTAGCAGCATGAAAATATTTACCCAGCAAACAGTGCTGTTAATTCACAAATTACAGTTTTCCTGCTTCTGAGGCTGTTAAGAGTTACTTATGGAAACAGCTTGGATAAAGGTGGTGTTCATTATTCCCATGTATTTTTGTTCCTGAAATCTGACCTTTCTAGGCTGGTGCACTATAAATAGACTCAGTTGCAGCTGGCAGTGCGTGGTCAGAAGGAGCAGAGATGTTCCCAGACACACTTGTCAGGCTCCTGCTTCCCAGCATGTGAACACTTCCCCAGGCCCGAGATCACATGGGGAGGAGGAGTTAGAAGTGACACATGAAGTGTCCTTTGGAGCAGGACCCTCTGAGCATCAGGCAGCACAACACAGCCTCAGGGGCAGAGCTTAGGCAGCTTCCCTGCCTCTCCCTGCTCACTGAAAACAGGCTGTCCTATAAATGGGCACTGAGCCCCCCAGCAGGAGCAGGGAAGTGCCCCCACAGCAGCTCTGGAAGGTTCTGTCATGCTCTGTGCCCTGTTTCTCCTAGAGAGCCATGCGGTGCCATCGCAGCCAGCTCCTCTGGTTCCGCCAGCTCTACCTGCTCTTCTCCCGGTACCTGGTGCTCAACTCCCTGCGCCTGCTCTGACAGGACACCACCCCAGGAACAAGGAATGAGCAAAACCATGACTGCCCCAGGCCCAGGACTCAAGAAAGCTCCTGTGTAAGGTGCTCAGCAGGATGGGGTGCTCTTTGTGTGGCATTCTGCACACTACAAAACCCAGGCTGGGTGAACCTCCTTCTATGCCTGATACATTGAGAACAGGGCTAAAGCCTGAGAGCAGGCTATAGCTACTCTATTTTCTCATCATAGAAGCTTAAATAAGATGAGAAATTTGGATTAACTTTAATTGGGAGCCAAGCTCTGGAGGATTCTGCATTGGAGAAAATATGGCACAAACTGTTTCCCCGAGAAGATAGAGCTGCAAGGACTGCTTGGCAACTCTCAAATCTCCCTTGGTGCTTTTCTAAGATCCAGCTATCAGGAGTAACTTCAAAGCTCATGCTGTCTCCACAGATACCACAACCACAACACCTTTGTTATTCAGTCAAAACTTTAAAAAGCCAAAGCTATTGAATAAAACCAGAAATCATGCAATTTTTTCCAATTGCACTAATGTTTGCTGTTGCTTCTTTTATACACATTGTGTTGCAGGCTCCACCTTCACTTTTACCTCCTGAAATATGAGCTTTTCTTCTTGATTCAGAACAGGGCTCAAGGTCAACTCACAAGAGTCTCAGCAGGACACAGGAATGAGGTGCAAGTGATTCTAATGAAATCTTTTGTATTGTGATTTAAACTTGAGCACAGCTAAAGGCAAAGTGCCAAAGCAGCAACCCTGGAGTGGTTTACAGAGCAGAGGCAGTCTGAAAACTGAATGTCACAAAGGAATGAGACAATCAGCATAGAAAGATTTATTCAAGAAACAGAGAACAGGTAACAGTAATTAGAGATTGATTTCACCAACCACCACCCAGGAAAGCCCAGACTGCAGTTCCATGGCAGTGCTCCCAAGGCTGCTAGGAGAGTGTGTCAGGGTTTTGACATGTCTCTGATGGTCTTATGTTCCCTCACTGCTTTCTCCCACTCCTTGCCATTGATATCCTCTGTGATAATGGTCTGCACGGTGCCATCATCCAGACAGTGGGGAGCAATTCCTGAAAAAAAACAGAGTACACAGAAACCTACTTTTCATAAAATGTGGGAGATGCCTGCTCCATTCCATGGCTGGGGCATCTCAGGGAATTGTAAATGCTATTGCTGTAAGGCTGAGGAGCCTGGATGAGAAATCTGTCACAGGAAGAAGGTAAGACTGTTTTTTATGGAGGAGCTGCAGGTTCAGACTGCAGTTCCTTTAGGAACAAACTCTTAGGACACATGCTGCTCACTGCTGTCATGTCAGCGTCCAGTGGAATCTTTATCCAAGGTTTATTGGAGGTTAACTCTGGTTAGCACAGCTTGCTTTTTACCTACCATAACCATCAGGGTTGGAACGAGGAGTATAAAAGCTCTGAACACCACAGGTCTTGCAGAACGTGTGCTGGGCACTGTGTGTGTTGAAGGTGTATGTTGTCAAATTGTCAGCACCCTAGGCAAAGGAAAAGCACTCTAAGTTTTCCATGGAAATAGATGGATTCGTTACTTTGGAAAGATACAATGTAGAAATGTACAATTTAAAATGCCACCTTCCTGTATTGGCTTGAGATACAGAGCTGTGCACTCCTGCTCCTTTCCTGAACCCCTGTTTTGTATGGACACGTGTCCATAACAGTCAGGCCTGGGAACTGCAAGAGCTCTAAACAAGATGCACTAACACAACCACCCCAGACAGCTTCAAATGCAGCCATTTCCCCCAGCCAGCCAAACTCAGGGCAGAGAACTGCTTGTTCTTGGCTCTGTGAGGGTAACATTGCTCATGCCCATGGCCATGCTCTTATTGAGTTCTCACTCTACCTTCAGCAGCTTGAAACGCGACGCTGGCACAATGAAGTGTCGGTTCTGTTTCTTTGTGCAAATGCTGCAACTGTAAAAGAAAGGACAGATCTTTCTAGAAGTGAACAGGTTGTAGAGCAGCAATCTGACCTCTTGACAACAGAAATCCCACTGACAGCTAGAATGGCTCAGAGGTAAGCGGCAAAAGTGGATTTGTGGTGTCAGTAGTGTTTGTCAAGCACACCCATGAACAGACTGACCCTACACAGGTACCCCAATAAGATATTCTCACACACAACTCTTGAGGACAAACTCTAGCCCTGAGAAATCCACTTAATGGTTCACAGCACATTTGGGCAACTTTGCCAACATTTATTACCTTGCAAACAAGAAAGTAAAGTTCAGAAGTTCACCCATGAGCTGGAAGCAAAGGAGTGGCAGGCAAAGAGGGCTCACTACTGAAACCAGAGAGTGTTTTAGTTTGAGGCACATGTGGTCAGAGCTGTAATGTCACTTGAGAAGAACAAGTTAAAAAAAGACCAATGTGCTTTGAGCCCCCTGCATGAGAGGAAACAGAAAGCAGATGGCTGAGCACCTGGACTCATTAGATCTCTCCTGACACTCTGTGTGAGCCTGGCTGAGACATGAAGTCCTGCCCAAAGCAGCACCTGAAATCACCAACACTGATCTCATAGTGGATCAGGACATAACTAGGGGTAAATCCTGTGGAAACAGCTCAGAGGGTGTTCTGCAGCTGTCTCATCTTTAGCTCTAAGGTTGGAAAAGCAGAGAGCTGACATCCATCTCTGGGAACAGGGAACAAACCAACTCACTTGCAGTTGAACACGTGCAGATCTGCTGAAGCCCAGACCTCGAAGCGGACAGCTCCACAGTGACAGCCTCCTGTGTGCTTCACCAAACCCCTGTATTCACTGCAGAGACACACAGCAGAGCTTTTGGGATCCTCCTCTCTTGGTTTTTGCCCAAGAGAACAGTAAGGCTGTACATGACATTTATGTATTCATTACTCAGTTCTGTCTTGAGCTGTTGCAGAACACCAAGAAATATATCCACTCAAATGTATTTAATAACATGTGTCAGAATGAGGTGGAGGATGGCTTTTGTCCTCTGCAGCAATTGCTTTTGGGGTTTAATTAAAATGGTGATAAGGAAAGAAGAGCACCACTTTGAGGACTCTGTACAACACAGCTCCCCATCACACTCCAGGTCACAGTGCTGAACCTACAGCTGTGTCCATACACAACCCTACACAGAAACCAGGCTATCACCTCAAAACAGACTGCTTGGAACTGAGAACTGAATTTCCCCACAATTTTCCCCAGAGTTTCTCCAACACCATTAATATTCCTCCATTTAAGAGCTGGGGAAAGCAGAGATTTGTGGATTCTACATAATATTTGAAATGTCTTTTATTTTGGGTTGTAATTGCAAAGGAATTTTATGACCAAGGAATTTCTGAGCCTGTGCTTCTCCCCCTCCCCGAGCCGCCTCCACAGCAGCTGGGCAGTCACCGTGCGGGTCAATCGCTAAATGCAAAGGAAAAAACCATTTTCTTTCCAGATTTTGCCTCCCACGGACAGCTTCTGATGTGCCGTGCTCTGCACAGAGCGAACAGAAGTGGGTGGAGATTTAGCAGCTGAGCCTGGCGGAGCCCCCAAGGGCATTTTCGATGGGGAGTCGTAAAACACGGGCAGCTTTAGCACAGAAAGCCACTTTTTCTTTTTCTTTTTTTTTTTTTTTTTTTTTTCCCCCGTGGTGCGTGCGCCCCCTCCCCATCCCACCCCCGGCGCCCCTTCTGGGCATCTCTCGGGACCCGCGGTGCAGGGAGCGCTGCCGGGAGCGCGCAGCCCCGGCCCCGTTACTCACTACGCGTCCAGCAGCAGCCGCGCCGCCTCCTCGCAGCTCAGCCGGTGCCGCTCCTGGAAGGCGGCCCAGCGCCCGCTCTGCGCCCCCAGATCGATGACGCCGGGCGCGGGGGGCTTCGCCTTGGCCCCGGCCGGGCTTCCCTCCGCATTCCTGCTCCGGACCCGGCGCGTCCCGCCCGCGGCCGAGCTGCCCCTCCGGGAGCGCCGCGCGCCGCCCGCCGCGCCGCGCCCCATGCGCCGCCTCCGCCTGCGCCACCGGGGGGCGCCCCCGCGACGCGCACGGCCCGGGGGGCGGAACGGCGGCACCGGGGGGACGGGGGTGCTGAGGGGACACGGGAGGGGGGAACGGGAGGGGAAACAGGAGGGGCTGAGGGGACACGGGAGGGGAAACAGGAGGGGCTGAGGGGACACGGGAGAGCTGAGGGGACACGGTGGAACCGGCAGGGACATAGCGAGACCGGGCGGCGGGGGGACACGGCGGCTCCGAGAGGGGCTGGGGTACAACGAGGGGAACGCGCAGTGAAGAATCTTTTCTGACATCCACCCTAAAGCTCCCCTGGCACACATGTCCTCTCATCCTTCCTTGTTACCCGGTGAAGAGAGCGATGCCAGCCCACCACAGCCTCCCGTCAGGGGGCTGTAGAGAGGGACGAGATCCCCCCTGAGCTCCCTTTGCTCCAGGCTGGGCCCCCCCAGCTCCCTCAGCCCCTCCTGGGGCTCCAGCCCCTTCCCAGCTCCCTTCCCTTCTCTGGACACGCTCCAGCCCCCAGTGTCCCTCGTGCTGGCATTGGAACAGGCTGTCCAGGGAAGGGCTTGAGCCACCAGCCCTGGGAGGGTTCAAGAAACTGCTGGATGTGGCACCTGGGGACACGCTTCAGTGGTTGGCTTGGGGACAAGGTTCAGTGGTGGCCTTGGCAGTGCTGGGTTAACAGTTGCCCTTTATTACCTTCAAAGTTCTTTCCAGCCTGAAGGATTCTCTGATTTTCTGATTCCAGGGCTGAGGCCAGGCATGCCCGAGGTTCCCCCTCATTCTGAGCAAGATGCCTCACATGTTCACGGATGGGAAGGTGCTCAGCAGACCCGAGTACTGCTGGAATTGTGGTGTTTCACTTCTCTGCTATGAACAGCCCTCATTTAGACACAGCATTGCTGTGACAGCACAGGATGTGTTTAGGCCTTCCTGAGGTTTGAAGTCATTGTGGCAGCTTTGCAGAGAAATTAACAGGATTCCCACTTAGCTTTTCACTAATTCTGTTACCAAAGTCTTGAAAATAAGAGAGTACATACCTTAAAAAGAAAAAAAAAACAAAAAAAAAAAGCAAAAAAAAAGCCAACCAAACCAAAAAACCCCAAAACCAAAACAATCAAGCAAATAACAACAACAACAAAACAGGAAAATGTGAAATCACCCCTTTAGTGGTAAATGTCTTAAAAAAGGTTATTCTTGAACACTGAAATCCAGTGCTGTTTCTCAATGCTGGGAAAAGTACAAAACTTGGAGGTGTCCAAGTCATACTCAGTTGGGGAAAAAAATAATCACTCCAAAGACAAACCCTTGTGTCCAGTGTTGCAAGACTGGAACCTTCTTTTGTTTGACATATAATCAAGAATTTGTTGTCAACAGAACTTAATGTCTTGTTCTTTCCAAGAAGGGGAAAGATGTAAACAAGTGAGCTGAGTCTTGAGAGGCAAAGAGGCACCAAAGGGTTCAGTGGTAGCCAGGAACATGGCAAAGCAGGAGGGCAGTGATGAATAAACATCCATCAGCACTCAGTCTGGAAAAGAGCTTTAAAAACACGTGACTCTGGTGTTCAGGCTGCCTCCTGAGATGGCACATGCCAGGATTTAAGAATCCTGTTGCTCAGCAGCTCTCTGATGATAGGAAAGGGCACGGAGTTACAGTTTCCTATTATCCCTTATGGGAAGCTCTGCTCCGGTTACTCACTAGATACACCCTGTGTGACAAATTCACATGGAGCTCCTGATCTGAGCCACTCCCAGACCTTTGGTCAAACCAGATTACATGTCAGTCACCTCGTATTTTGGGAGGAAAAAGTCACTGGGGTGAAACTGGGAAGGCACTGAAACCCAGCCCGTGCTGGCTGCAGCAGGGATTCATCTCCCCTCGGGCATGGCCAGCATCACTCACGGTCTGTCCTGTCCCAAAACCACTGAGCTCAGCACACTGAAAGCCAGAGGGTAATTTTTGGAGCTCATTTTAGAGGCTTGTTATGTCAGTTCACACAAATGACCCTCTGTAAGTCAGGAGACACCAGCACTCAAAAAAACAGCTCCAGGAGAAAACTGGAGTGAGTTTGTCTATGTGATATCTGCAAATCTGTCACTCTCCATGCCTCTCCACAACTAGTTCACTTTATTTTAAATGCAGAAGCTGTTTTGAGAAGCTAAATTCTGTTCCCCTGTGATATCTCAGAATAAAGAACTGGAGGACAAAAATGGAAGTGCAAAATGCCATAGTAAATAAATTGTTTCTCTTTTTTCATTCGCTTCATATTTCATCTCGAAGGACTCAGAACACAAAACTGAGTCTCACATAAATAATCAATTCCACAGCTTTTCAGTGGAACTTGGGATGATGATAAATGTCACAGACATTCTGAGCTGAAAGCCCTAAATTTCAGTCAATTTCAGTCAAATTTCAGTCAAATGTTGTATTCTCAGTATACCTGGGCAGCACCTTCCCAGTGCCCAGAGTTACCAGCTCTCATTTCACTGCTTCCAGAGCTGATGCAATGTTTGCCAGGCTTTAGGAGAGGCCAACAGCTTGATGAAAAATGCATTTGCTGTTAAGCTTGAGAGGCAAAATGGAAAAGGAAGAAATATCCAGACAGATGACGGGACAAGAGGAAAAGTCCAGTAAATTGCAGTTGGTTCTGTGTAGGTGTCTTGTGATGCTGAAAGGCCAGCAGCAGCTGACGTGTTCAGTGGTAAAGTACAAAGGGGCTTTTCTGTGCCATCTCAGCTCTGCTTGTATAACAATGACTCAGCTCTGCAGCCCTGGCTCGCAGCCAGCATCGAAATTCTGCCTGTGAGAGCATTTTTATCCCCAAAGCAGCACTGAAAGCAGCTACATGTTTGTGGGTGAAAGAGAATTAGGAACTGTGGATGTTTTTTATATCTCACAAGCAAGGAACTAGGTGTTCTGTACAGCTGACAGCACACTTTAAAAAACAGAGGTGGTTCAAAGTACGTGGTTTGTTCAGGGGGGAAAATGGCTGTGCTTGGGGTTTAGTCTGCCTGCGGCGGAGGGGGAAACATTCCAGACGTTTTCCGCACCATCAAAGGACCCGAGCTGGATCTGAAAACAAAATGCAGGAGGTGACACCCCCGGGCTGCTCAGAACGACCTTGGCGGTGTTTGTTTTTGTTCCCTGTTACAGAGTTTCTGTGGAACACACTAACAATGATTAACAGTGGTTTAGGACTCATTTCTTCTGCCTGTTTCTTCGGCCATTTTTTCTTCTGTCTGCCTGTTTCCCAAGGAACCTCTGTGCTGTTTTCTGGAAAACCTCACCCCAGAAAGCAGAAGCTGAATGTGCTCAGAGGCAGCAGAGGAGCTGAACAAAGCAGCTCCCTCCCTGCACTGCAGCTTGGATGGGATCCAAACCATTCCCGGGCAGGAGGCAGAGGTGCAGACAAGGAGCTGCAGAACAGACCTAGTTATTAGTTAAAGCTGTTGCTTTCACTGGCACACCACACAGGCACAAACCTGTGATTTCAGCCCTTTACAAAATCCCCTTTGGACGTCTCCCACCAGCAGAGCTGTCACATGTCCCTCTGGGTCACCCAGAGCTGCCCAAGCCTGTTTATCGTGGCAGCACAGATCTGAAAGCTGAATCCCATGTGTCCTACAAAGCTAAAATACACTTTAGACAGACAGGGAGACAGAGGAGTATCACTAATTTTCATCCTTTTACTACCAATCTTTGTGTTTCTTAAAATTCGTTTTTCTTCTTTCAGCTCCTGAAGTCGGTGGCTTCTTAAAAACTTTGTTTAGTGAATTTATTTTTAGCATAAAGCTATAAAAACAAAACCGAGGGAGTTGACTTTTTTTGGTAATCTCAGAATATCACAGTCAATCTCACAGTACTTTGAATTCTGACTCACTGTTTGTGTAACCCTCCAGGCTGGCAGCTTGGGGACAAGCAGTGACATGCCACGGGTCTGTTTGTCTCGTGGCTGGAACTTGAGCCAAGCCTGGACCTTCCTGCACTGCTACAGGGAGACAAAATATAATTATACTGCATCATATACAGTGAAAGGCAAGTGTGAGTGATGTTATGAGATAGGAATATGTATATAAATATATATATTTTTTTTTCCTGTGGCAAGCAGCCCTATTTTTGTCTGAACAAAGAACAGTAACTGGACTTGCCATACACCCTGTGATGGCCTGGCTGGCTGTCCCAAGCTAAACCTGGTAGCTAAAGATAAACAGATTGCCTCATGTAAAAGTGATACCTCGTTGCTAGGACATTAGCCTACATAAAAACCAGACCCAGCTTGTGTTCCAGAATGTACAGATTCCTTGGAAACATTTCCCTGACCCCAGATTCTTCTCTCCTGAAAGTAGGTTGCTCTGTACCACTGCCCAGTGACCCACTTCTGAAAAGAAATGTCTGTTCCCAACTGCAGGCCCCGTGCCCTGGCAAAGGCTGTGGCCACCTGTGGTCAGAGCAGTCACAAGATACAGATTTCTGGGGTTTTCAGCTTTCCATTTATTTATATACAGTTCAGAGTCAGCTGCTCAATTTCTATTCACCAAGAGCCACCAGAGGCAGAGTGGAATGTTTGTTAAATGCATGTGCTCTGTACAGCCACACCATAGATTTAGCCATATTTAGGGGGAAAAAAAAACCAAACAAAAAAACCCCAAAAAACAAGAGAGGGCTCCTGTGCTTTCTGGTTTACACAAAAAGGAAAGAAAAATTACAGAAATTCCTCCTTCTCTATCTAGAGGAACATTAAAAAGAGAAATATGCACCCTAAAATCCTTAATAAATATGTGATGTGCTTTAAGACTGCCCAGGCTTTACATTAATCTCCAGCTTTACAAATGTGGCCTTTCATATTTGTAAATATTAGTCACTCATGGCCTTTCCTCTGGGAAGAGTGCCTGGGATGTGCAGGGAGCCCAAGGCAGCCTTGGAGCAAACCTTCAGCCACCTTGGCACCCTCAAACAAAACCCGTGCTGGAAACGCTGAGCAGAGCTGGCAGCACAGAGCAAACCTCAGGACATTGCCCAGCTCTGCCTTTTGTCCTAAATTTATGTAGCCAAAATAACATTTCCAAGGTTGGTTATTGTTATGGAGCTGTCTGAACTTTCCATTTATCATTTTTCCCTCTTCCTGTTTCTGCATTTTTGAGTAATTATTGGTAGGATGATTTATTTCCTTTTTACCGTAAACCAGGAGGTGCAAGAAACCCTGTTAGGAGAAAGGAAAGCAAAAGGATTTTGTAGTTGGGGTTTGTTTTTTTGGGGGGTGTTTTGTGGTTTTGTGTTTTTCTCTGAGTTTGAGGTGTTTTTAGGGGAAAATAGAGCAGTTTTGTAGTGAATCTTGCCAGCCAGACACGTGCTGATGCTTTGTGAGTGGAGGATTTAACAAGGTCATCTGGCCTCACTGAAGGAGCAGCAGATAAAGCTGCTGAAAAAACAAAAAATCCATCTTAGATTTTGTGCACTCCATTTTTAATACGATACAAACTGAGTTCAGAGCCAGTCTGAAAGGTATAATGAAGTTTAATTAACCCGAGGCACGTTTCCACATCAATTCACAGACAGTACTGCTTCATAACCGATCAAAGCTTCCTGTTCTGGAGGCGAGTAAACAACCATTTGAATTTCAAATGTCAGCATTTCATCCCAGGGCTTGTTTTGCAGGCTCACACCAAGAGCATTACCTGCTCAGCCAGCTCCAGCCCGTTCCAGGGCAGCTCTGGAGCTGGGCCGCGTGACGGGGCCTGCTCGTGTCACATCCCACAGCCACCAACCCTCCTGCTCGCCGTAATCCTGGATTATGCTGGTTTTTCCAACCCTGCTAACTCAGTTCTGCTTTTCCTCACAGCTTTATAGGCCAGGAGCAGCCCTACGACCCGTCCTGGGCTTTTCCATGGAAAAAAAAAGCCGTTTTTTCCTCCATCCTGGGCAAAAGGCTGGCCAGAGGCCCCAGTGGGTCATAAAACACTGGCACCAAGGGTCACCCCCCTCTTTTAGAGCACTTCTCCCCCAAGTCCGTGCTAGGCTGTTCCCTGAGCACTGCTGGGGTTCAGGCAGGAGTTTAAGAAGCCTCAGTATTGTTTCTATCACCATCACTAATCCCGATCCCCTCCATAATCCCCCTCACGGCCCCGGCTCCCCCCTCCGCCCGAAATCTGCCCCGCTAGGCGGCTCCGCCTCAGCAACAGCGTGACCTCACCGCGGGCCAATCAGCGCCGAGCAGTGCCGAACCTTCCAGAGCTTTCCCTGCCCCCGCCGCCCCCGCCCCTCGCCAACTGCCCCTGCCCGAGCAGCCAATCAGCGCCCGCCCTACGGCCCTCCCCACCAATCACCGCCAGACTTCCCGGTCTTTCCACCAACGCCTGGTCGCAGCGCCGGAGCGAAAAACGGTCCCAGATCCATCCGCGCCCTCAGAAATTTGCCGATTTTTTAGGGTCTGATCCCCCTCGCTGAAACTCTGGGACCCCTTTGCCTGCGGAAGAGGGATTGGAGCGGGGAAAAGGCGAGTGCGCGCCACAACAGGGGTCTTTTCCCGGGGACTACTTTGGGAGGCGGAGGGACACCTTAGTTTTGGTGGGCGGGGCCTGCGTGTTCAGAACCCCTATAAATAAGGGCGGGTGTGCGTCACTCGGCAGATCCGAGGTTTTGCGCCGTTGGTAACTTTTTGCCGATTTATCGCTCAGGGCCGCAGACGTGAGTGCGCTGAGGGGAGTTGGGGGTGCGGGGAGGGGGAGCCGGGCCCGGTGGTCTGAACAGGATCGTGCCGGGCGCTAGCGGGTGGTTTGCAGCAGGGTACCGGAGGGAGCCTCTGGCGGAGTTGTGCAGCGTTGTGTAGCGCTCCGAACCGCGCCGGTGAAAGCTGGGCCGGGAGGTGGTGGGGGGGGGGGGGGGGGTAATCAGGCTGATGCGTGGCCGGGGAGGAGGCCTCGCTGCGGGAAAGATGGCGCGGGCCGGGCCGTCCGTGCCGGAAGGGGGCTGTGAGTCACTACCGGGGCGGGGGAGCGGCGGCGCTGCCGCAGGGCGGGTCCGTGGGGCGGGCCGAGCGCTCCCTTGGTGCCGCACTGCGGGCGGCTCGGGGCTCCGCTGTCGTAGCGCTGCCCTCGGGCGGGCCGTGGGGGTCCGGTGCTGCCCTGCTTGGGGGTAAGGGGGATCTGGGGGCTTCGGTGCCGCTTTGCTGCGGGCACAAAGGAGGGGCGGCCTGGGGGGGCGGTCCTGTAATGATAGTAAGCTCTTAAAGGAACTTAGCAGACTTTGCGTCAAAACCAGGTTTAGTTTGTCAAACTGGAAAACTATTTTTTAAATTCACATTTTTTACAACCGAAATTAAAAAAAAAATTACTGATAGGATCTAGCAACGTTAATACGTTTGTTTAGGATATATTGAAGGCTTTATTTGATGAAGTGGCCATAGCTGAAACATTTGTATGTCTTGCAGGTCAACATGCAGATCTTTGTGAAGACCCTGACTGGCAAGACCATCACTCTGGAGGTTGAGCCCAGTGACACCATCGAGAATGTGAAGGCCAAGATCCAGGACAAAGAGGGTATCCCTCCCGACCAGCAGAGGTTGATCTTCGCTGGCAAGCAGCTGGAAGATGGGCGCACCCTGTCTGACTACAACATCCAGAAAGAGTCAACTCTGCACCTGGTGCTGCGCCTCAGGGGTGGGATGCAGATCTTTGTGAAGACCCTGACTGGCAAGACCATCACTCTGGAGGTTGAGCCCAGTGACACCATCGAGAATGTGAAGGCCAAGATCCAGGACAAGGAGGGTATCCCTCCCGACCAGCAGAGGCTGATCTTTGCTGGCAAGCAGCTGGAGGATGGGCGCACCCTGTCAGATTACAACATCCAGAAGGAATCCACCCTGCACCTGGTGCTGCGCCTCAGGGGGGGCTGTTAAGTTCTTGTGCATCTTGCTTGACACCAGGGTTGCCAGTGGCACTTGTGTTTGCACTGTAGTTCTTCAATGTCTTAATATTAAGTTAATGCAAGGTTAATGCAAGCTTGAGTAACTGCTGAACAACTGTCTGTTGAAATGCTAATAAAGTTTTCTGTTGCACATTACACCTTGTAGTCTGTCTCAGTTCAAGCAGGTGAAACGTGTATTAAGTGAAATGCTTTGGCTTCTTGCCATGGTAGCTTAAGCCTCTTTGCATGTCTGATGAGGACCAACCTTGTGGTTAAAATGGATCTGGATTAAAATCTTAATGAAGTGCTAATAATACCATGTTGTTTTTTCTTCCTATATTTTAGCAGCCCTCTGCTTCCAGGTGGGATATAAGGGCCCCACAAAAGGGGGTGGTGGTCCTTGCATGTTGGGTTTTGCTGTGGGTGATGGGCTTGTGGTGTGTTTGAAATGAGTTATTTGTGCTGGGGGTGGGTGTGAGGGCTGCCAGGGACTGCCCCTGCTCTGAGGGGATTGAGAGGATGGGGGTGTTGGTTTGGGGAGTACTGGCTGCAGTGGGAACTGTGTGCTGGGTGGGAAGGTGAGACCTGAAATGGCAGTGGGTGACTGAGCAGTGTAAGAACTGCCTCGTTTGAGTTCTGCGCAAGGGAGGGAGTTCCCACTAAAGTCTGGCTTAGCTGGGTTTGGGTTAAGGGAATGAACTGGGGTGGGGTTGGGCTGGGTTGGTTCAGCTGCAGTGGTGAGTGTTCACAAGGGGATGCAGTACTCCTCTGCCCTTCCCAAAAACACCCCCAGACTGTGGGGGTCCCTCTGTGTCATCGGCTGTTGGGGTCTGGCAGCTCTCACCCTGAGATGGGGCACAGCCTGTGCTCCTGCCCTGCCCCAAACCTGTGTCAGGTACTGCCTTGGTCCCCTCCTACCCCTGGAGTGCTGCTGTGGATGTTGGTTTGTTCCTTCTGGATTTCATCACTGAGCATCTGTGGTAAGTGCTGCACTTGATGGGGAATAAAACCAAAAATTTACTGTTTTCATAGAAAACTGCAAGCTGTGAGTTCAGTGTGGGTTTGAGGGTCACATCCACAATCAGATTTTTTTTCAAGGGTAGGGCTTGCCTTTCTGCCTTTGAAAGTCCCTTTCTGTCCCTCTTGTGGTAGGGACAGAAAATGTTTACAGAACTTTGTACTTCTGCTGAGCTAGCAGAAGTACAAAGTTCTGTAAACATTTTCTGTCCCTACCACAAGAGACTTCCTTAGCTTGAGTTTTCCTGCAGTTGCTGTTTTGCTTTTTTCCTTTTTGCTGTTTAACCCCCTGGCAGGGTACCCTGAGAGGCTCTGCAGGCATTTCCTGTGGGGGCCTGAAGGGCCATAAAGGAAATAATTTGGGGCAACCACCTCGGGGTGGCCCTGGCTGTACAGGGTGACCTCCAAATGTCCCTTCCAGCCCCAAGTATTCCTGGGCTGGGCGTTTTCAGCCCTGCCTGGAGTCCCTGAGAAGTTCACAGCCCCACAGGAATAAACAGGAACAAAGTGATCTTCCTGCTGGGGTTTGGGGTGGGCCCTGCATAAACTGACATTCTGTGGGAAATAGAGTGGTAGAAAAACTTCTAAATGTGATAGGAGGTTTGTGTAGCATCTGTAACATCTGTGCTGTCTCACCCCTCAAATGAGACTAAAAATACAGTTTTTAAAATGCCTCTCAGTTGCCCCGTTTCTAAGTCAAAAAAGAACTTAGCCCAACAACATTCCTGACCTTCCTGCTGGGGTTTGGGGTAGTTTAGGGATAAACTGACATTCCTGCCCTTCCTGCTGGGGTTTGGGGTAGTTTAGGGATAAACTGACATTCCTGCCCTTCCTGCTGGGGTTCGGGGTAGTTTAGGGATAAACTGACATTCCTGCCCTTCCTGCTGGGGTTTGGGGTAGTTTAGGGATAAACTGACATTCCTGCCCTTCCTGCTGGGGTTTGGGGTAGTTTAGGGATAAACTGACATTCCTGACCTTCCTGCTGGGGTTTGGGGTGCCCTGCAGGGACAGGGCCCCCCGGGGAGGTGACAGGAGGGGTCTGCCCAGGTCCCTCTGCTCTGGTTTTTGGCCTGAGCCAAGCTGGTGTTGAACTGTGGCCTCCACTGGTACCTGGGGAGCTCCAGGAAATGACTGCAAGGATTTCTTTGTTAATGAGGAAAAAATCCTTGCAATTTAAGTAAATTAAGGAAATGGATATGAATCACAAGGAAATGTGAATATGAATTTGTATAGCATGCAGTGTTTACACCAAAGTTGTTAGCCTAAAACAAAGTAAGATGTCAGGCAATACAAATTATTGATATTATTAAAATACTCTTTTTTTTTATTCCTACAATCTAGTGGTACCTCAAAAGTCTGCTTAGAGACAACTATTCATAACTAAAATAATAATTCAATATGTTTTAGCCTAAATCTCTATGCTATTAGAATAATCTTAGTGCTCCCATATTTACAACAAATTCTGGTAACATCTTTAAATCCTGCTGTAATCTGAGTTTTGTGACTGGCCTTTGAGGATTTTTCTTATTGCTTCAGTTAATTTCTAGTCTGTTCTCCCTTTAAAAAAATTAAAACCCCAAAAAGACAAAAAATAAAAAACAGCCAAGATTTTGGGGTTTTATCTTCTGTGCTTTCAAAAAATTACTTATACCTATAAAAAGAGAAATGAAAGAACCCATTATGCTGGGTTTGGATACATTTGGGGTTTTCTCCTTTCTCAGCTGCCCCATAACACAATCCCATAGGATTGGGAATATTGGGAATAAATCCCTCAATATCTCTGCAGCCTTGCCCCAAAGCAACCAGGGGTGTTTTTAAAGATTTTTGCCCAATTTGGCTGTTTGAAAAGCAGCAGGAATTCGGTGGCCACAGGATGTCACTGTTCCTCCACAAACCGGTTTGTTCCTCTGGGTTTGCTCCTCTGCTGCTCTCTGACTGTCAGCAGAGCATTCCTGCAGGCTCTGATCCTGCAGAAAGGGATGCAGCAAGGAGGCAGAAATTTCCATTTTAGGGGTGAGAGAGCTGGATGGGTCCCTCACAGGATATAGATTGGAGCCTGTAAATGTTGTGGTGTGGGACTTGCAGTTCCAGGAATGCTCCTGTGCAGATTAATGGGGTTCCCTGGGCTATCAGACAACTTCTGACCAGGGATTCTATTTAGGAATGTTTGTTTCAGACTGGGCACTGGCTGAGGTACTGATTTCCATGTAACTAAGGAATGGAGCTGCTCAAATTCATCATTTCACTGTGGCTTTTACATAACAGTTACATGGAAAAAAAAAAATCTAAAAAAGACCTTGCAAAAACACTTGATATTTTCCTGAGTGTGCAAATCCATCTTTAAAAGAAACTATTTTTTCTTTTGCTGGCCTACCTGTTGTATTTTAATTCTTCACCCTCTCATGTTTTAATTACAGGGTTTCCTCCTCCTGTGAAGATGATTTTGAGCTGCTACACCTGAGTGGCCACAGATCAATCCTGTAACTAAATCCCAAATAACTTTGAACTTCTCTTTACAGCGTGCTGAAAACAGGGTATCAATCATAGGACTGAGATGTTTTACAGGGAGGGGTCTCAGAGCTGCAGCCAGCTGGGACAGACAGGAGGTGGCACAGCACCCTGCAGGGTGTGAGGGCTGCTCCAGGCTCTGCTGTGCCTCAGGGCACCTTTGGAAGGAGGAAGGCACAGCCAGAGCTCGGGGTGTCCTGCTGGGACAGCCCTGCTCTGTCCTTTTGGGCCACCTCCCTTCTGGGATTCCTCCTGGAAATCCCAGGAATCACCAGCCCCTGCTGGGGACCCGGGCATGGGAAGGGCTCCTCAGCCTTTTGCTCATTGATGAGATTTCCCAGCTGAGCTCTGGGGCACACCAAAGGCTTGGTGGAGCATCAGGAGCTCAGGTGGGAGCAGCATTCCCTGGAGAATGTACTGGGGTCACCCTGCAGGACCTGACCCTGCTGTCCCCACTGCTGGGGGCTGCTGTCCCCTCCTTCCTCTGCTCTGGGAGGGCAAAGAGGAGCAGTTTGGGGTGTGGGGGCCCCAGGACAGTCAGCTGTGGGCTGGGGGGGGACATCCACTTAGATTTCACAGAATACTCTGAGTTGGAAGGGATCTCCAAGGATCATCAAGTCCAACTCTTCACCCCTGCTCCCAGGGGAAGCCTCTGCCAGACTTTTCTCCTTTGGAGCACACCCAGACCCTGGAGCAGGGGGAGTCACCAGTGCCCTGAGAGTCTGGGGCTGTCCTGGGCACTGCCCTGAGCCCCGAGGAGCAGCTGGCACTGCTCTTGGTGGCACATCAGGCTGTGTCCCTGGGGCTCTGCAGAGCTGCCTTCCCACACCAAGCTTGGCCTCGGCACTTCTGCTGCTCCTGGGCAGCCTCGGGGGGCTCAGGGGGCTGCGGGGGGAGGCAGAGGCTCTGTGCAGGCAGGGGTTAAACATTCTGAATTTGCAGTAGGCAGCAGCTTTCCCATATAAGAGCACTGCCCTCATTGGCTCTCCCCTTCCCTGAGAAATCCAGCCAGTCATTTCCTGTGCGAGCCTCCTTCTCTCTGCAAAAGCCACACGTTGGGTGAAGCACAGGGGTCTGGGGGTGCTCCTTCCCACAGGGGTCTGGGGGTGCTCCTTGGATTCCCTCATGGACCAGCTGTGCCACTGCCAGGTGAACATGGCCTTCCCTGCATGGCTTCCCACCCATGGATGGAGATAATTCTGGGTGTGCCTTCAGGCCAGTGAACTCCTCCTGGTGCTGCCTTGGTTCCTGCCCGGAGGTTGTTTCCCCTCTGAAGAACCCGTGGGGACTCCTCGTCACATCAGATCAGCTCTTGGGTGGAGCTTGCAGCAACTTGTGGTAAGTGCTGAGCTCTGCTGACAGCAGGGCTGGAGAGGGCTCGGGGGAAGAGCTCGGTTCTTGGGCAGTGCCAGAGGGGCTGGCAGGCAGAGAGAGCTCCCTGTGTCCCCACGGACAGGGGGGATCCCTCCCGGGGTCCTGCTTTTGGGCACCATTCTGCTCTTGCTTTTAGGCGCTCTGTCCGTGCAAGACTGCCAGTAAATAACTCTGAGCGCTGTGGAGAGATGGGAACTGCAGCTGAGGAATGATTTTGGGGAGAGGAAGACAGAAAAGCACAAGCAAACTGTTCTGGAAGTGCAAACACCCTCCTAAAGGATTCGGCAGATGCAGCAGTAAGTGTTGTGGGGGGGAAGCAAGCCGGGAGGGATTAAAGGGTGTGTGCGGAGGAATGTCTGTCCTGGAGCGCAGACTGAACCCAGTGTCCCCCTCATCACCGCGGGTTCTCTCCAGAGCAGCCTTGGCTCCCTTGCCGTGAGCTGCTCGGAGATGTTTGGGGCTGGTTGCCGCCCAGACCTGTGGTTTGTCACAGCCTAAATGCTCTGCTGTGTCCATGTGCAGGCTATGGGGCCGGGCTGTAGCCCCAGCCAGGGAGGTTTCTCTTGGGAGCAGAGCTGTTAACCCTTTGGAGGGAGTGCCTGGCGATGAGGAGGAGCTGCTGAGCAGAGCTCTGCTGCAGGTGGGTGACTGTGATGTTCCAGTTCTGCCTCTCAAACCCTGTGAAACGCTGACCTGGGCACCGTGCCCTGGGTGTGGTCTGAGATGTGCCCAGAGGATGGGGGGAGATGTCCCCAAAGAGCCAAAAGAGAGCTCAGGGAGCATCAGATGGGAGAAGGGAGCTGGCTGGGGGCTCTGCTGGTGCTGCTGCTCTTGGGCAGGGGCAGTGTGCTTGCCTTGCAGCTGGGAGCTCCAGTTCTGTGCTCACATGGACAACCAGCAGCTCCAAACATCCAGGAGATCATTTTGCCCATCAGGGATGCAATGCCAGGCACTTTGTGCAGGTGTTTCCCTGGAAAGCTTCCCAGCAGGGACTGTGGGCAAACTCATCCCTGTTCCAAGGAGGGCCCCCAGTGAACCTTTATCTTCTTGGTGAGCAGCCTGTGCCCTTGCTGGTTGCACTGAGACAAGAGCAAGGATCTCACACTCCTGAAGAACCACTTTCCTTTCCT
This sequence comes from Serinus canaria, assembly GCF_022539315.1. Taxonomy (NCBI): domain Eukaryota; kingdom Metazoa; phylum Chordata; class Aves; order Passeriformes; family Fringillidae; genus Serinus; species Serinus canaria. The sequence goes on along the minus strand of NC_066332.1, from coordinate 3,394,113 downwards.
TTTATGTCAGGAGCCTGTGCTGCTGCCAACAGGTGAGGTCATCCCACACAGGGGGCTCAGATGTGCTGCAGACGAGTTGCCTGTGCTTCATGAACTGCTTCCAAACCTCTCCTCCACTGCAACCCCACCTAGGACCCTGATCCTTTATTCAAATACTCCTCCTCCAGGCAGAGTTTTACCAAATCTCCCTCCCAAGGGACCCATGGTCAACCTGGGAACTTTCTTTGTGTCCAAACACCTTTGGGGTTTGTGAAGAAACTGTGTTGATTCTCCCCATCCCTTGCAGGTTTAGTGCCCCCACAGGGATCCTCTTGGTGATCTGCAGGACCATCTCTCCTGGCAATGGATAAGTTCACAAACGGGCAGCCAGGCCCAGCTCAGAGGAACAGGCTCACGGGGCTGCTGGAAACTGATGACAGCACCCAGGAAGAGAAACCTGCCCCTAGCAAAAAGGAAGAAAGGTCAGGACCTGGAAGGAAAGGAGAGCCACAGCCCTTGGAGACTCCTTATCAGAAGGAGAGCAGTGACTTTGCCCCTAAAATCAAGATTAACCTGAATTATCGGCCAGGACTTGTCAGCAAGTGAGTAACTGGGGGTGTTTGACCAATTTGGGTTGGTCCAGGTGCTCCACCCTGATCCTGCCTGGTGGGAGCCTGTGGATTTTCCCAAGTCCATCCTAAATCCCCCCAGGGATGGGCCTGACCCTGGTCCTGCCCCCATCCTGGGCTCCTCTCTCTGCTCTGGATCCCTGCCAGGGCTGCACATCAGCCCGGCTCTGGGAACAGCTCCAGCTGATGGAAAGAGCAGCCACTTAGGAGAATTCTGGGAAATAACTGTCTCTATTTTTCCCTTGACTCAAAAATAAAACATTTATGTGGGTTTTTTCTTCCCCCCCAACAAAATCTCCTCCATCTCCCTCCTTCCTTCCACTGTCCCACTGGAGCCTGTGGTATGTTCCTGGCCCTGCTCTCCAGAGCTTCCTGTGAAAAATGTGTGTTTTATGGCTGGCTTTTCACAAACATTAAAATGAATATTATATGTGCTATGTTAGACAGTGATGCTGTATTAATTGTTTTAAGTAGCGTGTTAAATATAGTTTTAGGTTATCACATAATGTTAAAATAGAAACTATGTGTGTGGGGCATATTTTTTTAAAGAAAGGAATAAAGTATTCACACCAGATAGCAGCCACAGGACACCTAAATCTTTCAGAGAAAGAGAATTTATTATAATTGCAGTAATAATAATAATAATAAATTATAATTATTATATTTAGAAGAAACCAACTTCTTCCCACCTCGCTCAGCTCTGAAGATGCTGTCAAAATTAAGAAGCTGACACTGACCAGACAGAATCCTTTGTTTAAATAGAATTTATGCATCTTGTATGAGATGTATGAATATGCAACAGGCTGTTGTTTTTAAGGGTTAATTCTCTGTTAACCTGTGTCCTTTTTTGGGCTTATTCTGCCCAGAAAAGGTACCCAGACCATCCATAACTCTTTGTTTCTATTGCCTCATATTATCCTAAATCCCAATTATCCAAACTTTTACGACTCTAATTACATTACTATTTTTATAACCATTTGATTACTACGAAAGGTTGAAAAGGTTAAACCCAAGCACTCAGCGTTCCTCCCCCTCCCCCCGGCATTCCTGACGCTCTGTCCTTGTCCCGCAGCCAGAAGGACCCGAATCGCTTTGACAGGGAGCGCCTGTTCAGCGCCGTGGTCAGGGGCAGCCCCCAGGCTCTGGAGGGTCTGCTGGAGTACCTGAGGAGGAACTCCAAATTCCTCACCAATTCCGAGTACACAGGTAGGTCCCTGCTCCTGGGATGGTTTGTTGTTCATGGGAAGCAAGGGAATGTGCTCCTGGCTCTCCTAGCCCAAGGTAGGAGAATTGTCACAGAATATTTCATGAAAAATCCTTTCACTAAGATTTTTTTCTCCTGAGAAGCTGAGAAGCCTCAGAAAGGAAATGGAAACAATAATTCTCTGCTGCTGTGGAATGCAGCAGGTGCATCTTGGATTGGTCTCCTGTGGTTGTTTTTAATTAATGGCCAATCGGACCCTCTGGTCAGTCACAAGTTTTTATTACCATTTCTTTCCTTCCTTTATAACCTTCTGATGAAATCCTTTCTCTTTCTTTCATATAGTATTAATATATCATTTTCTTTTAATATCATATACATCATAAAATAATAAATCAGCCTTCTGAAACATGGAGTCAAGATTCTCATCTCTTCCCTCACCCTGGGACCCCTGTGAACACCACCCCAGAGAATGCCATTAATTGAATATATCCTGAGGTTTTTGCCTTAGGGCTGCTAAAAATACTGATAAAAACTTTTTAGAATGAAGATTCTGTTTGATCTCTGAATCAAGCACTACAGCTGTGTGCAGAGCACACCCACAGCCCGTTCAATCCTCTCTCCCTGCCAGATGCAAAGACTGGGAAGACCTGCTTGATGAAAGCCCTGCTGAACTTAAAAAATGGGAAGAATGACACAATCCCAGTCTTGCTGGAAATAGACCAAAAGACACAGAACCCCAGGCCACTTGTCAACGTGTCCTGCTCTGACTGTTTCTACAGAGGTAGGGAAGGGTTCCTGTGAGATGGGCAGGAAAAGGAAAAGGGTTCTGGGGCAGTCACACACAGCACACTCAGCTCTTGTTTCTGATTCTGCTCCTGCATCTCCTCCAGCCTCGAGTTAAACCCTCCTTGGTCTGTAAAACAGAAATGAGAGATGCTTTTAATGACCCAAGGAGTGAGATTATTTACTTGGGAAAGTATAAAAAGCACTTGTAAAAGTGAAGTGGCCCGTGGTTGTTGAATGAGCTCTGCTTGGCTGCCTCAGCCCTCCCGTGGGGACCTCAGTGCCAGGCAGGGGGAATTGCCTGCCCTGGGATTGAGTCTCTGAGGGTTTAGAGGCTCGTTAAAGCCCTCAGCTGCCAGCCCAGCCCAGCCCCAGGCTGCAGCCACCCCTGTGACACCCCTGCTGTCCCCTGGGGTGGCACTCAGTGCAGGTTTGCTGTGCCCCAGGCCAGACTGCCCTGCACATCGCCATCGAGAAGAGGAGCCTGGAGATGGTGAAGCTGCTGGTGGAGAATGGAGCTGATGTCCATGCCAGGGCCCACGGGGAGTTCTTCAGGAAGAAGAAGGAAGGAGTTTACTTTTATTTTGGTGAGTCCCTGTGGAACCTGCTCCTTTGGGGTTCTCATTGCCAGGCTGTGGGTGATGCCACCAACTCCAGGTGGGTTCACCCCTCTGGTGCCACCTTCAGTGCCCTTTAACCAAGGCCTGGAGTTCTTGGAATGGCAGAATCCTTTCATACCTGGGGTGTTCCCTGTGCATTTCCAGCATCCTTGGCTTTATGTGCTTAATCCTGTCTGAGTGGCTTCAGACAAACACCAACACTTGGCCAGCTCAGACCAGAGAGATCAGTTTGAGAGGTGGGGAAGTGTTTCAGCTGCCCCAGAAACAGAGTAATTGTTTGTTGTAAAACCCTTTCAGAATCCAGAGACACTGAGGCAGAACCTGTTCTGTGTTTCAGTGATAAAACTCTGGGGTATTTTAATATATTTTAATATGCATTTATATGTTTTTCTACATTTTTATATTCTTGTATATTTTGTATTTAGTTATATATTTTATATATTATTTTAATATATGTTTATACACTATTTTAATATATTTTTATAAGTTTTAATATTTTATATATTATTCTAATATATGTTTATACATTATTTTAATACATTTTATAATTTTAATACATTTAAATATTTTAATATATTTAATATATGTTTATAGATTATTTTAATATATTTTATATATTATATACATTTTAAAATATATTTGTATATTTTTATACATTGATATATTTCTATATTTTTGTGTATTTATATATATTTTATATATTAATTTAATACATTTTAATACATAGTTAATATATACATATTTAATATATTTAATACTTTTTAATATATAGTTATATATATATTTATTTTAATATTGTATTTTCATATATTTTTATACTTTATTATATTATTTCAATATATTTATACATTATTTTAATATATTTTTATACATTTTAAAATATTTTAAAATATTTTTAATATATTTTATATTTTTACATATTTAACATATTTTTCTAGGATTGCTTTTTTCCCCTTTCCTGAATCCTCTTTCACCCCTTCCTGCTTTCCCTCCAAATGCTGTGTCCTGATCTCCTCAGGTGAGCTCCCCCTCTCCCTGGCTGCCTGCACCAACCAGCTGGATGTGGTGGATTACCTCCTGAACAACCCCCACCAGAAGGCCAGGCTGCAGGAGCAGGACACCCAGGGCAACACGGTGCTGCACGCCCTGGTGATGATTGCAGATGACACCGAGGAGAACACCAAGTTTGTCAGCAGCACCTACGTGGAGATCCTCAAGGCGGGCGTGAAGCTGGACCCCACCTGCAAACTGGAGGAGATTGTCAACTATGATGGCCTCAACCCCCTGCAGCTGGCTGCCAAGACAGGCAAAGTGGAGGTGAGGACAGCCAGAGGGGAGCCCTGGGGTGCTGAGGAGCAGAGATGGAGGGATTTGCACCCCTGGGTGGTGACCAGCAGGGATGGAGGGATTTGCACCCCTGGTTTGTGTCCAGCAGGGATGGAGGGATTTGCACCCCTGGTTTGTGTCCAGCAGGGATGGAGGGATTTGCACCCCTGGTTTGTGTCCAGCAGGGATGGAGGGATTTGCACCCCTGGGTGGTGTCCAGCAGGGATGGAGGGATTTGCACCCCTGGCTGGTGTCCAGCAGGGATGGAGGGATTTGCACCCCTGGGTGGTGAGGAACAGGGATGGAGGGATTTGCAGCCCTGGGTGGTGAGGAGCAGGGATGGAGGGATTTGCACCCCTGGTTGGTGTCCAGGGGGATGGAGGGATTTGCACCCCTGGGTGGTGAGGAACAGGGATGGAGGGATTTGCAGCCCTGGTTGGTGTCCAGTGGGGTTTGGGCTTGGAGATTTTCACACCCAACCCGTGCTGATGCTGCTGGCAGGGGCAGTGCCACAGGTGACCACAAAGGAGGGCACCTCAAAGCCACCCAGCTGTGTCCTGCAGAGCCTCAGCTGTCCCTGCCCTGTCCCTGCTCCCTGGGCTGCCAGATTTGGTTGTTTCCCTGCTTTTAGCCAGCCCCAGGTGCTGGATGAGCCCCAGATCCAGCTGTGCTGCTTTGGGTGTCCTGCTGCAGCTGCAGCACAGGAACAAGCTTGTGTTTGTGTCAGATCTTCAGGCACATCATCCAGAGGGAGATCCAGGAGCCCCTGTACCGGCACCTGTCCCGCAAGTTCACCGAGTGGACCTACGGCCCCATCCACGTGTCCCTCTATGACCTGTCCTCCCTGGACAGCTTCGAGGAGAACTCCGTGCTGGAGATCCTGGCCTACAGCAGTGACACCCCGGTGAGCCTCTCAGCACAGCTCCAACACAGCTTTTTCTCTCCCTTTTTCACAGTGGGGAGCCAACAGGATTTTTATTGTGGCATTAACTTGAAATCGTGGCATTTCAGGTTCATGTGGGCCTTCAGGTGGTGGTTTCTCTGAAAGAAGAGTGATTTGTGGGAATGTTTGCAGGTTTTGTTGTTTGGAGGCTGCTTGGCATGGCTCTGACCAGCCATAATTAGAGAGAAATTTTGATCCTTTAGTTGTCTTAAGCCTCATTTTGTTCAAATACCTCTATGAAGTGACTGCTATGCAATAGTTATCTTTCACACTAAATAACCCCTTAACGTCTCCCCAGTTGAATCCACCCAGCTCCAGCCCTTGAAAAGACCATCCTCAGGTGAATTCCCATTCCTGCTGGCACACAGGAGCATTTTGGTTCCTTCTCTCCCCCACAGAACCGGTACAAGATGGTGGTTTTGGAGCCACTGAACAAACTGCTCCAGCAAAAATGGGAAACCTTTGCTTCCAAGAGGTTCTACTTCAGCTTTGTCTCCTACCTGTCATTCATGATCATCTTCACAGCCATTGCATACTATCAGCCCTTAAGGGTGAAGGTAGGTCCAGCCTGGATGGATGGATGGATGGATGGATGGATGGATGGATGGATGGATGGATGGATGGATGGATGGATGGATGGATGGAGCAGAGTTTAAAAGTTGTGGGTGGTTGGCATCGCTGCCTCTGCCCGTCTCCACTGCTTTGGGGGGTTCTGGTTTTGTCTTGCAGCCTTCCTTCCCAGTGGAGTTCACAGCTGGAGGCTTCCTGTGGGTCTCTGGACTGATCATTATCTTGTTAGGAGGCATTTATCTGATCTTTGCTCAGGTAGGGGGATCTCTTGTCTGGTTCCATGGTAAAACAGGGGGGAAAAGGGAACAACATGGAGCAGCAGGATCTGTTCTCCTGACACCAGGATGTGCAGGAGTGAATCCTGCTCTGGGACACTCACTGTGATCTGGCAGGGGCAGCACAAGCCAGGTTGCTGGGCAAGGGGGATCACAGTTCCACAATAGCAAATAATTCTGAGAGACTTCTGTGATTTATGGCATTAAAATGCATCCCTGGCATTTAATGCAGGCTATTAATAAAGACATTGGGCTGAGCCGTGATTCAGCCCTTGTTTATCCTTGCCCTTTATAAATAAAAGCTTTTTCATCTGGGAGGGATGAAATTGGGGATCTTGGAGATGAAAGGAGGAGCACATGGAGCAGAGCTTAGCCTGGGGCAGGGAAGGGCAGGGCTGCCTCTCTCACATGGCCTGGCTCTGATGAATGCTGCATTGATTCTGCTCCCCAGAGCCTGTACCTGAGGAGGAGGCGCCAGTCCCTGAAGACCATGTGCTCTGACAGCTGCATCGAGATCCTGATGTGAGTCCTGGGCTCTGCCACAGCTTGGAGCTGCTGCTTTGGGCAGCTGAGCTGCTCCAACACTGCCACAGAGCTGGGGAGCAGAACACCATATCCTCTGCCCCTCTCTTTGCACCCCTGCTGCCTTCTCCTGCTGCTGCCTCCTGTCCTGAGCCTTTTTGTGCAGCTGGGCTGCCCCAACACTGCCACAGAGCTGGGGAGGAGAACACCAGATCCTCTGCCCCTCTCTTTGCACCCCTGCTGCTGCTCTTGTCCCGAGCCTGTTTGTGTCCCTGGCTGGGCTCTGTGTGCTCCTCTCAGCCTGCCCAGATGTGTTTCATTGCAGAGCACATCTGCAAGGGCCCTCCTTGCCGAGGTGAGCCACGGCCACTTCTTTTTGTTTCCTCTCCAGCTTCATCCAGGCCTTCTCCCTGCTGCTGTCAGCAGTGCTGTATGGAGCCAGCTCAGAGAACTACGTGGCAGTGATGGTGTTCTCCCTGCTCCTGGGCTGGGTGAACACCCTCTACTACACCCGCGGCTTCCAGCGCACCGGCATCTACAGCGTCATGATCCAGAAGGTCAGAGCTGGCCAAAAACCCCTGCAGGGACAGGCTGAGGGCTGCCAGGAGCTGGGGCTGGTGTCCTGTGGGAGCACAGGTGCTGCAGAATGAGGTTGGGTCGGTGTCTTCATCTGCAGCTGCAGCAAATCACTCGTTTGGCACCGCTGGACATCCCAGGTGGCCACAGCTGGCACCTGAGTGCCAAAATCCAGCTCCAAACAGCCCTGGAACCACTGTGGGCTCCCTGGAGATGCTCAGCTGGGCCTGAGAGGTGTTTCCAGATCCACAGAGGAACCTGGGACTGGAAAGGCAAAGCAGGAGGTGCCAGGGAAGAATTCTGGTCACCATTTGTGTAAAGCCAGTGGAGGTGGAAAGGAGAGGGGGGTGTGCTGGAACAATTTGGAGACAGCCATAGAGGGGAGCCCACAGGATATTTATTTGTTTCAAAGAACTGTTCATACTAGCAGAGCAACAAAGGAGTTCATGGCACTGTCAGATTAACCTGCCAATGATATTATTTACCTGTGGAAGTAATTTAACACATATTTACAGTTTTTTACACTGGATACAAGGTGGAAACCTTGCTGCCAGTGCTCCTGAGGGCTGGTTTGTGATGTGTGAGATCATCCTGGTGATTTCATGTGAGATAAAGCCCAGCACTTCCCCTGGTTTGTGTTTCAGACCATCATGAGAGACCTGCTGCGTTTCCTCCTGGTCTACATGATCTTCCTCTTTGGCTTTGCTGCAGGTGAGCTGTTGGAATATTCGCCAACACAGCTGGACAGGACGTGCCTGAGCTTGTCTGGCCCTTGGTGCTGAAACAAATAGGGGCAACTGTGGTGTTTCACCCCAGAGACACTTTTGGCTGGCTGGGTGTTTGGAGACAAGTCCAGGTGTGCAGGAGCTCTGGTGGCTGTGGATGGAGCTTCCCCCCATAACAGGGGCTGCTCCTTGGGTTTGCCTCTGTGGAGAAGCTTTAGGGCCATGGGGAAGGAGAGGAGTTGGCTCTGATGGAGGGTTTGGATCCAGAGCTTTGTTCTGGCCCACAGCCTCTGAACCCAGCCCCAGCTCCAGCAGAACTCCTGACCCCGTGGGTGCTGCTCCTTTTAACCCCGGGGAGAGGTCAGGGAAGGGGTAGGGAGCCACCAGCCAGGGACAGGAGGGGAGGTCTCAAGGGACAAAGGACACCTGGATGGCCCAGTGCCCCCCCAGGGGTAGAGGGCATCCTTTGGACACCCTTCTGGAATTCCAGGACTGACCATGCTGGGAGGGGAAAGGTGACTGACACATCTGGGAGGGAACCCTCAGGGGAGGGACCCAGAGTTCAGGGGTAAGCCCTGCAGTGCCAAGAAGGCAGCAGAGCCCTCTCTGAGCTCTGTGTGGGCTGGGCTGCACAGTTCCCTGGCCTGAGCTCTCAGGCTGTGTTTTCCCCCCAGCCCTGGTGACGCTGATGGGCGATGCCCCCTCGGTGTCCCAGAACAAGTCCCTGGCTCCCCTGGAGAGCTCGGGCAGCCACGCCATGTACGGGGGGCTGCTCAGCGTCTCCCTGGAGCTCTTCAAGATCACCATCGGCATGGGGGACCTGGATTTCCAGGAGCACGCCAGGTTCAGGTACTTTGTCATGCTGCTGCTGCTGCTGTTTGTGATCCTCACCTACATCCTGCTGCTGAACATGCTGATTGCCCTCATGAGCGAGACTGTCACGGATATTTCTGGCTACAGCAAGAGCGTCTGGAAGCTGCAGGTGAGGCCCAGAGCCCTGCTGGGGTGGGGGGGGGGGGTCACAGGTGCCACTGCCTTCCTCCCAGCCACAGCCAGGGAGGATGGGATGTGTCCCCAGCCTGGTCACCCAGCTGGGAACTCCTTGCAGCCCCAGGAAAACACAGCAGCTGCTCAGAGCTGAGCCCCAGAGGAAAATGTGTCAGCCTGGCCCCTGAGCTCACCTCAGGTGTGCTCTGAGCCTGACCCTGATGTGTAACCAGGTGGTCCCAGCTCAGCAGGAGGCTGATGTGTCCCAGCTGGCTCCAGCTCAGCCAAGCTGGGTCTGGGGGAGCCAAAGCAATCTCTTTGTGGCACTGCAGCCTCTCTCAGCTCCTTCAGCCCTCTCTGATGAGGACAGGAAATGTCTCTTCAGAGCTGCAATTCAATTACCTCCAAACAAAGCTGCCCCAGCAGGCCCTGGAGCCCAGCAAAGCTCTGCATGGCTCCTCTCTGATGCCCTGGGAAGGCTGAGCTAGAACAGAGGCTGGACAGTGTTAAGGAATAAAGCAGAGATTTATTCAAAGGATCTCCTCCATGGATGCACCTTGGGCAGCACAAGAGCCCAGCCAGGGCTGCCCCCAAAAGGAACCAAAATGGTCCCAAAATGGTCCCAAGATGAACCCAAATGGTCCCAAAATGGACACAAGGTTACAGAGTCTCTCATTTTTATTAAGTTCTGCTCCATTTGCACCTTGCAGTTCATTGTCCAATTCCAGCTTTAGCCCATGCAGTCCCATCCTGTTTGTTTTTTTCTCTCTTCAGCCCACGTTGTATTTGTGGGGCCCCTCGTGGCAGGGAGGAATGATGAGTCTGACTCCATGTTCTCAGAAGGCTGATTTATTATTTTATGCTACTATATTATATTAACTAATACTATATAAATATAGTATTATAAATATAATTTATAATACTATATTTATATATAGTTAATATAATATATTTATAATATAATTATAAATATATTATATTAACTAAAATATATAATACAGAATACTAAACTATTCTATAATATAGAATACCATGCTAAACTATACTAAAGAATACAGAAAGGATACTTACAGAAGGCTAATATAACAATAATATGAAATAATGAATAAATAAATAAGATTATGATGAAAACTCCTGACTCTCTCCAGTGCCCTGACACAGCTTGGCCCCAATTTGCCAATGAGTCAAAATAATTCACAGCAGAATCCAATGAAATAATCTCCAAACACATTCCAAAGCAGCAAAACACAGGAGAAGCAAATCAGACAATGACTGATTCCTTTTTCTCTGAGGCTTCTCAGGAGAAAAATCCCGGGCAAAGGGATTTTTCCAGAAAATAGGAATGCCACATGTCTGTCCTATGCTCAGCCATTAGTGTGCCTTTCACATGAACTCGTCACCCTGGGAGTGCATTTTTAGGTGCATTTAGAGCTGAGCTTTAGGTGCATTTTTAGGTGCATTTACAGCTCTCTGCAGGGATAACCTGGGGCTGTACTTGAGGAGCATTTTGGGGTTGGGTTCCCTGGGGATTCTCCAAGCCCAAGGAGTTTCTGAGTGGGGCAGGGCTGGGCTGGGCTCTGTCTGTGCCCTGGTTTCTCTCTGATTTCGTGGGTTTTGTTCTTTCAGAGGGCAATTGCAATCCTGGAAATAGAGAAGGCCTGGCTGTGGCGCCAGGGGGGGAAGAGGAGATCTGGCTGCTTCATGTCAGTGGGGCTCAATAAGAAGGATGAGAGGTGGTGTTTCAGGTAAGGCAGAGTCACCATTCCCCCCTCACATTCCAGCTCCAGGGGGGTCACAGCCTGGAGCAGCACAGGGAATTTCAGCACTGATCATCCACACACTCCTGGCTACATCCAGCTTTGGTGGAGGTTTGGGAATTGCCACCTTTGTGTTAAGAACATTCCCTGAGCTGGAGAATTTGAAACCAAACAGAACAGTGGGCAAGATGCAGAGGGAAAAGATATTTTACCCTTTGATTGTGGAAGATCTTTGCTCAAAAATAAAAAAGCTCTGTAAGGTGCTGCTGCTGCAGCCAGACCATCAGGGTGGTGTTGGCAGGGTGAGCTGGGCTGGGAGCCTGCACAACAATGAGATCTGGCTTGAGATGCTGCATTCTGGGCATCAGTGTCTTGTTGCATTTTGTCTCTCCAGAGTAGAGGAAATTAAATGGACAGATTGGGCAAAGGATGTGGGAGTTCTGAAGGAAGAACCTGGGAACACCTATGATTCAGAACTAAATCCAGAAGGTAAATTAAACCATGAAGAAAGGTCTGCAGTTTCCTTTCAGCTTCCTGCTCAGCAAACTGCTCTTGGCATGTTGTTATGTCTTTGGCATTCCAGGCAGGCCAACTTGGAACTGCTTCCCCAAGCAGCATCCCTTGTGAGCTGAGAAAATAAAGATTTAGTGTAGCTCTGGGGCTGGCCAGAGTTTGGGAACAAACTGGGGATGAAGGAGATGCCATTCCTATTCAGCTCTGGGAGAAATGGATAGGAAATGCTGCTGAGGAAAAGCAAGGACTGCTCTTGTTTTTGGCTCAGTAGCCCAAATATGTGATGCTTTTCCTAGGAAAGGTAAAATTTAGGCTCATTCATCCTGCAGATGTTAAAATCTCAGGGCTTTCAGAGCCTGAATTTGGGCATTAACTCTGGCAATGCTGTCAGAATCTGCCTGAGACCTTGGTTTGCTTCCCTTGGTAGAGCTGGGAAGGAACTCTGTGGAAATCAGAGCTGTTTCCCTGTTAGAAAGATCTTGTTCAGCCTGGCCAGGAGCTCCAGTGGATTTGGGCACAACCTCCAGAGCAGATCCCTCCCGGGTGCCAACTTTCCAGAACTGGGGAGCTTGCAGTGCTTAAAACATTCTGTGGTGTGTGTTGGGTGTTCCCTGAGCCTTCACCCTTCTAAAGCTGGGTCCCTCTGTCAGCTTCCTGCTGATGAGGGGCTGCTCTGTGTCCCTGCTGCAGACCCCAGCAGCTCCTGGAGACCGGCACAGAAACCGCCCCGAGCAGCTGCCCCGGAGGAGCTGGCCCTGCTGCAGCCCCAGGCACCAGGCACAGAGATGGTTCCTCTGCACAGACAGCCCAGGGAGCTCTGACAGCTCTTCTGAACCCGCCTCCATCTCCAGAGGAGTTGTTCTTCCCCCAGCAGCTGGGAGAGCTGAAGGCACTGTCAGCAGCAAAGTGCATTTCGTGGAGGGCTGTGGCTCAGCCTGTGGCTTTCAGTGTTGTCATGCACTTTAATGATTCATTTCCTCTGAAGAAACTGGTTTTACTCGACTTTTCTTTGCCTGACACTTTCTTGTTACTATTCCTAAAGATCCCAGATCCCAGAACAGCTCTCAGAGCTGCACAGGGATCATGGCCAAGGAATCACCTGGCTGAGGATGGCCCAGCCTGTTCTCCTGTCTCAAAGGACTGCACTGAAGTGCTTTGGAATAAAAAGTGTTGTAGAGTCCCAAAAGCTGCTGAGGGTGGAGTTGTCTCTGTGCTGGTGTGAGATGTGAGTGCACAAACCCTCACCCTGTGCAGCACCTGCAGGGCTCCGTGGTGAACCCACATCAGGATCCCCATTTCACACTTCCAGAGTGAAATTCTTTGCAAGTTTCCCTAAATCACAGGGAGTGGTGTGGATTTCCTGGACCTGAAACTTCACTGGTGGATTTCTGGGACTTTGATGGTTGCTTTGTCTCTGTTATAAACAGCAGCAGAATCCTGCTGGTGGCCCCTGAGAGACTGATGGGCCAACACTTTGTGTGTGGTTTTTGCTTCCTGTTACTCATGATGGGCATCCTGTCTTGCTGCAAATGTCTGCAAGGACCTTGTTCCTTTTTGTGGCTTGCAGCCTGCTGTAAACTCTGTGGGAGAAGAGATAAAAATGAGCTGTCTCACTTTTCACTCTATTTAACAATAATGACATGTAAAATTTCTGTAAGCAATACAGCAAGTGTACTTAATTGAAAATGTTCATTTTTGGATGCACTTTTAGAGCTTCTCCCTTTCTCAGCAAGGGAGAGAAGGTGTTGTCAGTGTGGACTGTAAGTTCTTATCAGATTCCTGATTGCTGCTGTGGGAGTTAACTCTTTCATGGCCCCATCTCAGTTTGTGCAGCCCCTTCTGAGCCTGGAGCAGCTGGTGCTGCCCTGGGTGCACCTTCCAGTCCAGGGAAAGGTTGGTGAGAATCCCAGGAAAGCTGCAGCTCACAAGGACTGGCAGCACCTTCCCTGCCCCAATTCCACTCTCAGACAGAGCCTTGCAGGTTTTCCTTTTGGAGAGCATCACCTTCATTCTCACTGCATGCACGTGACAGGCAGCAACATTTTGTTTTAAAACTTATTCCCTGCCCTTCCATGGGTTCTTCCCCCTGTGCTGGGCAATTCCCCCTCCAGCCTCACTGCTCTGGGACTCTGAGTGGGAACTGACTTTTCTTGCTCCACCTTCTGTTGTTTCCTTGCTTTGTGAAGCCTTCAGCTGCTTTTTCCATCTATGGCTTTGTCCTAAGTGTTCCCAAGATCTGGCAAGGTGCTCATCTGGCCTATGATAAATCTATTGCTGTGCCTGGGGCTTTGCTGTGGCAGGGACACTTGGAGATTGTAAAGAAAGGCAGGATCAGCTCTGCCATCCCTGGCTGGGCTCTCAATAAATAACCTTGCTGGTAGTTTGGGGAGGCTGTGGGCACTGACAGCTTTCAGCATCACCTTCCTCTTCAGCCCTTCCTTGGACCTGCTTCTCTTTCTAAGCTTGGCAGTGCTCATTTATCTTCTGCACCAGAAATGTTCTGCTCTGAGGCAGGGCTTTGGCATTCCCAGAGCTTCCCAGTCCCACCCCACCCCAGCCCAGCAGTCTCATGGATGGTGGTTAAGAGGCCCCAGAGAGTTTTGGGGTCCACTCTTAACAGATGCCAATGTTTTGTCAGGAAACCCTTCAGCCATTCACACAAGAACTTCTCACCAGGTGAGCTGTCCTCTCCCTCTCCCCCTGACAGGTAAACCCCCCTGAGAACCTTTCCTGTGCACAGGGGAGGTTTTGCAGAGCTCTGGCTAAACAAGAACACCTCTCACCAGTGGCAGTGCAGGCACAGCTGCAGTTTCCTTCCTCTGTGAGAGGCACAGAGGTTCTGGGGGCCCAGCCCTGCCATGGAAAGACACCAGCAGCTCCCAGTGCAGCTCCAGGGCTGTTCCAACCCTCTGGATGGGCTTTGGCCAGAGTTCCTCAGCTCCTGGCAGGTGAGAGATGAACCTTGGGCCCCCAGAGCCCTCCTTTACCCCAGCACACTCTGCCTGCTCCTTGCTCCCTGTGCCCTCTGTGGAAGGCTCTGAGCTCTCTTCAATTTTCCTCAAAAAAAACCAACTCCATCTCTGCTCTGTGTGGTTCCCAATTCCCTGTTTTCCTCAGGGGCAGAGGTGGAATCAAACCTTCCTTGTTCTTCAGATGCTCTGCACATTTTGGGGAGTTTCCCCCCCTGTTTTTCCCAAGGCTGCTCTGAAGCTGGAGCCAGCACAGGGAGCTGTATCCACGAGCTGGTTCCTCCCTCTCCATCTCCCTGTGACCCCACTTGCAACTGAGCATATTTTCCATTGCCTCTGGAGCTCGCAGAGGGAGCCTTTGAAATGTGACAGCCCCGGGGCTGGGACAAAGACCAGATGCTGTCTGTGAGTCCCAGGAGCTGCCCAGGGCTGGGGCTGAAGGGCTGCAGCTGGTGGAGTTTGCAGCTGGACTCTTGCTGGGGCTGCCTCTCACTTTTTGGGCTTTGCTGTGCTCAAGAAATTTCATTTCTTGCTCTGGGGACTAAAAAAAAAAATTAAAATGGGGGGAAAAATAATTTGAAAAGAAAACTTGCACTTTGCAACCTCACATCTGCTTCTGCAGCATAAAAACCCCAAATCTGGGGCCGGACAGGAGAAGGCAAAGGCTCAGAAAATGTGGCTGTGGCTGCCTTGGAGGTGGAACAGAACTGGTACTAAATCTGAGTGCAAAGGGGTTTTTCTTGCTTCCTCTTTTGCCGTAATGTTTTTTTTCAGCTGAGATTTGAGGCATGTGGAGTGTTACAGCACTTGTGGTCTGTGAGGATGGCTGTCAAATGTTGAACACACAGAGAGCTGGAGGCAGCTGGAGAGTGCCCGTGGGGTTTGTTGTGCTCTTTCCTGAGAATCCTTGGAAAATTCAGATTTTCTGGGCAAAGAGAACCATGTCTCCATTTCACTGGGCAGAAGAGCCATCCCCAGCTGGCAGTGTTGGTTTTGTTGCTGTTCACATCTCCAACACTAAAGTCAGGGACTCCATCATTGCAGAAAAAAATAATTCTGCTCTTTTGGAATCCTCTGGATGAAAACCTTCATCCATTAGGACAAGAAGGAATCTGCAGAGTGCCAGAGCCACTTCCTTTTGTTCATCCCAAGCTTGCAGTGCTTTACCTCTGCAGCAAATACATTGGAAGGAATCATGGAATTTGGAAAAAGAGTGGGGAAAAGTTCAGCTAACTGGGCTGTGCTGTATTTCTGTTCCACTCTCAGGGGTCAGGGAGGGAGGTTGCCAGCTGTGCTATTCCTTTTTCTGCTGTCAGATTGTTGAATAATGATTTTGCTGCTGCTAAACTGGTTATAGGATCTGTCCCTGAGGATGGCTGGAATAAAATAAATAATAGGAACCCATCCACATATAAGTAGATATGTGATGTTTTGTTCTAAAAATTGCCCTTCCTGCTGCAAAGGACTCTAATTCCACCAAGCTATATATAGAGAATTCCAGGGAAAGGGCTGCTTGGCTCCTTCTGGAGCTCAGGTTGGGTTTTATTTGGGATCTGAGCTGTGCCCATGGGTGTGCAGCCTGCTGGGCTGACAGATGCTCCCCTTGCTGGAGCTGTTGGGTGCAGGTTGAGGGAAGAGGGGAGGGCTCAGTGCATTGCCTGGAGACAGAGGTGCAAACACTGGCAGCGTAAACACTCCCTGCTGGGGATTTTCCAACCATGCCTGAGCAGTGACAAATAAAACATTCCTGCTTTGTGCTCCCTGCTGGATGTGCTCTCCCTGTATGGTAGAGGACTGCAGGCTGCAGCCAGAGCTCCTGGCTTGCTCAGGAGAAAATAGGAGAGAAATAAAGAAATAAAGTTATTCTGTCCCTTTTATCCCCAAAATTCTGATTTTTGCCTGCGTGCAGGGATTTGTTGGCGCAGCCCTTGGCACTTTTGTGCAACACAAATGTGCCTGGGGAGTTTTCTGCATGTCCCCTTTGCTTCTGGGGCCAGGCAGAAAACAAGAGACCCTACAGGATCCGTGTCAATATCCAGGATCAAAGTGAATTGTGTCACTCTGGAGAGCCCAGCAGGAAACCCTCAGGGGCTCTGCTGAGTTTGCTCAGGGTGCTTGGGAGCAGAAAGCAGCAGCCTGGGCACAGCAGGGCTCACACAACGGGCACCCTCTCGTGGCTCTGTCCTGTCACAGGGTGAGGACAGGGATGGGTCCAGCTCTGGAGCAGGCTGGGAACCCCCTCAGTTCCTGCTGATTTCAGAAAAGACCATGCAGTAAGATTGATTATTATTTTTTTTTTTTAATGCAAGAATGCTACATTTGCTATAAAACCTTCTCTGATGTTTTCTAGGCTGGTTCATTCACCTTGAAAAGCCACTTCAAGGTGCAGGTGGCCTCTCCTTGGGACAATCTTTGATTTCCCTGATGGTCTCCAGGACATTGCAGGACCTCTGGAGGACGTGATTGTGCTCTGGTAGGTAATAAATGTTGTTTTTTAGTGTGCTGGGGAAATGCTTCAAAGACAAATATAGAATCTGTGTTCCATGCAACGTGTCATTATTCTATTTTTAATTCAGCATCAGAGGGACATTAAAAAAAATATCTTTCCCAGTGATAGAAATTATCTAAAATATAAACCCTTCAGTCCAAGTCACAAAGGGTTTTGCCTTGTATGTCTAAAGATTTGGACAAACACGAGATAGGAACATGAATTAACTCAGATGAAGGTCTGAGAAGACCTTGATGTCTGCAGTTCAGCACTGATAATTTAGCTTATTTATACAAAATTTAATTTATTTACATACTGTCCCTCATTCTCAATCAGATCCCTGTCAGCTGAGTGACCTGTGGAGCTCTCACAGACAGAGGCAGGGCAGATGGGTTTGATTTTCTCTTTGCATTTTGGATTTGAAAACAAACTCCAGAGAAAGAATTGGAGCTGCTAGATAATGTGTTTATCTAATGGAAACATAAATACCACGTTTAATCCTGAAGCTCTGCCCATACTGGTGTATTTTGGCTGTCTGCTCCTTCAGGCTCTTGGGATTTTGTGTGTTCTGAACATTCCCAGCAGAAACTGGAACTGCTGTAAATAGGCCAGCCTGCTCCAGGTGACACAGCATGGAAACACTGAGCAGTTCTTGTTCTTGCTGCCAGGCTTCCTTAAAACGTTTTTCCTGGAATATCTCAGCTCCAAATTTATATTTGATTCTGTTCCTGATCTGCTCTTCACTAACTCAAGACCAGCTGTCCCCTGTCTCACCAGCGTGAGATTCAACCCTGAGAGAATCCTCATTTTCCAAAACAGCAAAACTGTGTTTTGATACAACAATCTGAGTATTTCAGTGCCTTGGCGAGGTAAAATCTGGGAATTCTGGTCCAGTTGAGATGTGTTGCTGCTTTAGTAGCAATTAGGAGCCCTTACCCCAGTTAAATATTTAATTAGGTGTTCATAAAGCAGAGGACACAGAAGTGGGGACAGCATTCAGCCCTGAGCAGTAATGAACACTAATGAGTGTGGCTGCAGTGCCCTCAGGGATTCTGATGTTGTTGTACATTTATTTCCTAAGAATAATTCATGAGATTCTGGAGTGTTGGTCAGCACTGCTGAGTACCTCTGCACACAACATCTAATTGTTAATTATCATTGAACTTCTCCAGGAACACCAGCCACAGACAGGAGATATTTACTGGTGAGTAGAAAAAGGAAGAAATCTCATCTCTGCAAAGCTTTGCCTCTCAGCTTGAATATTTAACCAAGAAAAACTTCTCATCACTGGGGAAAAAAATAATATTACTGTCCTGTGGCAATCCAGGGGTAAAGAACTGGAGTTTCTTTACCAAGACCTTGTCCACAGTGATGATTTTATGTTGTTGCTTATAAACCTTTTCCTGGGAGCTGAACTCATCACTAGATGAGTCTTTTAGTTTTAATTCTCCATTGAGGTGTTGGGAATTTTGTGTGCATGTAAAGACATTCTGGACCTGCAGCCTTAGGAAAACGAGGGTGGTTTGATGTGACCTGATCTGTGTTTGCTGTCAGTGCCCTCACAAGGGCTGCAGCCACCAGCCCATCTGCACTGCTCATCTGCCTTTGACAATCCAGTGACTCAGAGTTGCACTCTCCAGATTTTGCATTTAGAGTTTGTATAAAACCTCCTCTTTGTGCAAAAGGTGTTTTTTTCAATCCCTCAGTGGTGTTTTTTGACTTTCCCTGCAATTCTTCCTTCAATAGCCTCCCATTCCTACAGTGCCTCATCTCTGGGGCTGTCCCAGGAGATCCCAAAGCACAGACTGAGGTTTAAACAACAAGAATCCTCCTAAAAATCCCAATTCTGGCATTTCATTAGGAGCAGATGAACAGCAGAGCAGTGCAGCAAAGAGCTGCTCAGCTTGCATTTGACAGAAGGCATCAGCCCATGGTGAAAATCCACCCTGCAGATTGGCTGAGGAGCTGAACAAGTGCAAGAGTGCCTAAAGTCACCCCTGAATGGTAAATGTCCCATAAAGCATGGAGGGGTCTCCTTTGAGACTGAAAAGGAACAATTTTCCTACACCCCCTAACGAATATTGAATAATTAACTGGGCTGGTTGCATTGTCCTGTGTGGGAAAGCTTTTGGAGGGAGTAATTCCCCCAAATTCCAAGAACCAGGATGCTGCAGGCCTCTCATTAAATTAAACCCCATTTTCTGTCTGCTCCTAGGAAGGATCAGTGGGGGCCATGCTGAAGTGACCATGAAAGTGCCACTGACAGTGGAGATGACTCTGTGTGACAACTCTGCTCCTGAACTACTCCAAAAATCTGCATTTTAGGAGGTGAGCTGGTAGAACAGCCCCAGGGCTCTCAGCAAAGTGCTGAGAGGAAACCCTGCTCAGGCACCAAGTGATTTACTACCCAAACAAACCTTGCAAGGAGCTCCAGGGAGGGGAAGGAGCATTTCACTTGTTAGGAGGAGAGCCTAAATACTGGATTTATCTGATTCAAGAGTCCCGAGCTTTTATTGGGCTATTTGTACCTAATTTGTTTTATGGGAGCAGTCCCAGGTCGAATTGAATTTCCCAGTGTTTTTATTCAGCTCTAAGGAGAATTCCTTCTCCCTTGGCAGCCTCCTCTCCTGCTGGGCACCAGCAGCACCATTAACTGCAGCAGTCAGGAACTGCAGAATTGGGCAGAAATTACAATTTTCCCTTTTTTCCTGCCTCTGAATGATATTCTGAGCAGCTGCTCTGCATTCTCTCTACACTGAGGCCAGAGCTGCTCTTCCTTCTCTTTCAGCTTCTCAAGGCAAGAGATCATTTTCATATTCCTGCACTTAATGTCTCATTTTTCCAGAAGGGAATGAGCAAAAAATTACATGTTTTAACAGCACCCTGGTGAGTTAGAGAGTATTCACAGGGTAATCCATATTTTATCTGTCTTCTCCATCAAAATAGGCAAAATTTTCAGAGATTTGGCACTTGGATGAAAGCATATTCCAAGTGAGGGTTGCTGGCTTCACCACAAAATCCACTTTGACCTGGAAACACCAGAATTCCCACCTGGAATTCATCTGATTTACCAGTTACACAAAACCAGGCTCATTCTTTTCACTCTCCTAAATCCTTTGGATCCATGTGAAAAATATTTCCCTCCCTCAGGATAATTTTAGCTTTGCTCAAAGTTCCTTATTTCAGTAAAAGATGGAGCACCCTTTAAGGCTCTGATTTCAGGGTGGTGATTATTAAAAAATTGGTGTTTTCTGAAGGGGCAAACTGGGCTCTGGAATCCTCTTTCCTCAGCAGGGAGAGCAGATCTCTAAAATATATAATCCAGCTCTGTTCCAAGTAAAGCTTTCACTCAGATGAAAACATGTTCAGGGCATTTAACTTGATTAGGGGAAATTTACTATTCCAATTCCTTTTTTGTCACCATCCTCCCATTAAAATTTATGAGGGCTGATTAGTACATGATATTTTTTTCTGTGTTTTTTTTTAATCAGAGAGCATCTTTAAAAAAGGAAATGAGGGCTCAGCTCTGGCAGCTGCACTTCCTTGCAAGCACAGTTTAAAGGAATGGTTTCTATATTAATTTAATGTCCAGTTTGGGGGGAGGTAGGACTTTACATTTTGACTAATGAAAATTACTACATGCTCACAAATCAGCAAATTGGTTTTCAGGGAAACATTCTGAAGTTTCAGCTTTCAGAATCTCCAAATTCCTGCACCAGGTCCCCCTGGGGGCTGTCACCTCTCCTGGCATTAATTCCTGCCAATGCCCCATCCCTCCTGTACAGCCAAAATCGGTTCTCAAATCAGAAACAAAGCACCAAGGCAGACAAAAAAATAATGTGGCTTCATCCATCCTTTTTTTTTTCTTTTTTTTTTTTTAAGCATAAATGAAATTAGCATCATTGTGACTGGAACACTCCTTGATGTCAGATAAGCATTCACTGCAGGCTTTACCAAGTGGGTTTTAAGACCATTCAATTACAGTGCATGATTTTGTTCAATTAGGGGAAAAAAAAGGTTGAGAGGATGCCTGGGAACATTCCAGCACAATTTCCATTTTAATAATTTGCAGCACTGCAGATTGTCAGGTCACTTTCTGCAGTGTCTGGAAGGCAGAACAATAAAACCACCCCAGGTTCTCCTTGTTGGGTTTGTAAAAAGGAGACTTCAAGAGAGGGTCCAAGATGAATCTTTGAGATGCACAAATTCAACATTTATTCACTGGACTGCATGGAGAGCATTGCAGTTATAATGAATTTGATGATGCTGCCTCTTAATTTCTTAATGCATCTGTGTCATTGGACCAGAATTTAATTCACTTTTCACTTCAGTTTGATTTATTGTTCTCTTCAGCCCAGTTTCTTTAATAAACAGGAATGTTAGCAAAGGACTTCTTGAAAACAGGGAGTTGGGATTGAATGTAAGAGCCTCCAGTCTGGGGCATCTGGTCCACCTGCAGTCAGGGCTAGATAACTTTTATTACCTTGGGCATC
This sequence comes from Serinus canaria, assembly GCF_022539315.1. NCBI lineage: Eukaryota > Metazoa > Chordata > Aves > Passeriformes > Fringillidae > Serinus > Serinus canaria. The sequence continues at coordinate 3,372,754 of NC_066332.1, read as the reverse complement.
TTCTTCTGCAGATAAAGGAAGGAATTGCTTCAGTGCTACCACCAGGTTACAGATTTGAGTTCCTATCAGTGCACAAGACCACAACATCATAACCATTAAAAATCAGGAACACAGGTACTTTGTCTTTTTTTTTTTTTTTTTCACAATCAGGTACCTCTTCCTTGGTTCTTAAGAGAGGGGAAAAAAAAACAGACTAGTGCAGATTAGAGGGTTTAAAACCCTTTACAGAAACTTAGAAACTTCACATATTTACATTTTATACCTTCATTCAAGGTATAAATTTTGCCAAAATTAAATCAAAGGATGGATTTTCCCTTCTGTCTCCAATGAGCCAACAATATTCAACCTTTGTCCTCACTGTCCAGAAATGAAGAGTTTTTACCTTTAAAAAAAGAATCTGTATAAAAGACAATACAGTAAGAAAAGAACTTTTAATAATCTAAGGCTAAAATGGTAAGAAAATCTATGTGAAATTAAGAGCATTAACTGAGCTTGAAAAAGTCTCTTTCCCCCTCCTTTCTCCAAAGTCAGCTCTGTTGTCTCCTTTCCAGCACCCCTCAAAACCAGCAGGTATGGAAATATCTTAGAGCAGAAGACATTGGGGGGGATTTTTTAGGACATTTTTGATAATGTGTTAAAAATATTGGGAACCAATCAAAACACTTCATTGTGCCAACACATACAAAAAGGCAGAGGAGAAAGCAGAGGAGAAAGGCAGCACCAGTGGCTCAGTCCTTGGATCCCTGCTCACTGGAAGAGGCTGCTGTGGTGCAGAACATCAAGGGCAGACCCAAAGGTCAGCACTTCCTTGTGGAACTTGCTGAGCTGCATCTTGATTTTCCTCAGGGCAGGAGTTAGTGCCTTCGTCTTGTACCTCATGGCTTTCAAAAGTTTATCAGCCAGGTAGTGCAGCCAGAGGACGTTGCTGTGGGGGTGGTAGTCAGTCCAGCTATTGGAGTTCTCCTCTTTCATCTTCCTGTAGATGTCAAACTGGGGGTCCCCAGTGCCTTGGAAGAGCTCCAGGTCCGTGGAGAGGTCACAGAAGACGGTGAGCCCGTCCTTCTCCAGGCGGGACAGGGTGTAGTCGATGATGTTGACGTGGATGCCAGCAGTGGGGATGGAGTGGCTCTCTCCATTCAGCACATACTGCAGCTCTCTCAGCTTTGTGCTTCTCACCAGCACGTTCCCCCAGTGCAGGTCCCTGTGCTCAAAGTGCAGCTCCTGCTCTGCCACTGCCAGGGATGCAGTGACCTGGTGCAGGATGCTCCTGGCTGACGCCACCGAGGAGAAGCTGCTCCTCATGCGCTCCAGGTCCTGGCCTCCAAACTCAAACTCCAGCACCATGAAGAGCTGCTGGGCCCCAAAAAAGTCTGGCCGGTCGTTTTCCGAGCCTGTTTCTTTGTGGAATTTGTCCCAGGCTTCCAGGAGATACCTGGGATAGGCCCCCTGGACACAGTGCACAGAGTAGAGGCTGATGAACCCCACAGTTCTGTTCACAGAGCCCTCAGACAGAAGACTGAGCTCTTTTGAAATGATTACCTCAGGCAGAATCTCCCCAAAGCTCTTCTGAGCTTCACCATTTATTTTTTCAGTCCCCTCAATGGGAATTATTTTTAAGGCCACAGGTCCTCTCTCGCTGTCAATCTGGAACACCTCTCCAAAAACCCCTTCTCCAATTTTCTTGCAATCTTTCATCTTATTCAAAGGAATGCAGTCCTCAAAAGCAATAGGGCCCTCCTGGTTGCATTCTCCAAACACTTTCTCAGCATCTGTAAGGAGGAGCTCCAGGACAGAGGAGGAATCCCTGGGAGCCAGCAGGACCATGGAGGAAGCAAACGAGGAGCCGCCCTGAGCTTTCCCAGCAGACAGGCTGGCTTGGTACCCTGAAAGCTGGGATTTCCCTGAAGGGGTGCACAGGATGCTGCTGCAGAAACTCTCATCTGTGGTCACTTTCTTCTTTTTATGGAAGGACAGGGACGCTCGAACTCTAGCCCAGGAAGAGGAGTTATTGAGGAGTGAAGAGTCATTGTCTCTGACACCTACAGACATCTCCAGAGCTCCCCTCCGAGTTCGTTTTTGCCTTGTCTGGAGTCTGAAAAGGGAATTATTAGGCTGCTGCTGCCTCTTGTTCTTGTGCCTTCTTGGCCGGAGCCGGGTGTGCCTGCCCCAGCGGCTGGCACTGAAGCCGCTGATACAAGCTTTCCTGCAGGTGCTGCCCTCCCCAGGGACACCCTTGGTCCTTTTGTGTTTGTTCTCCAAGATCCCTTGGCGGCCCACAGGAGATCTTGGCTGCAGGCAGGCAGGTTGAACATCAGCCCGATTGTTGAGTTTCATGCTTTTCAACCTCATTGGCACTTCCAGACGGTCCAGGACCACCACTGGCACAAGCTGGTACTCCTCGGCCAGGTCTCCCTGACAGCTCGAGCTTTTCTTTGCCGAAGCTCTAGTGAGATGAGAGGGGACCTCACAGGGCTCCTCACGAGTGCCACTGTCACAGGGCACAGGGGGCTGTGGCTCACCCTCCAGGGGCGGGGGAGTGCTTGGGGCTTTCAGTGGGGACGGGACAGTCTGTGCCGGGCAGGGTCCCCGCACCGCCGACCTCAGAACACGGCGGGACCCTCGCAGCCCGGGCTGGGGCTCACAGCTCCGAGCCAAGCCTTGCGCTCGGAACCACTCAGGCACCTCCTCGCCAGCGCCCAGCAGCGACAGCCGCTGCCCGGAGCATCCCTCGGGCGAGCTGCGGGGCGGCCGGTGCTGCGAGAGGGACTCGCCCAGCACCGAGCCGCCCTCGATAGTGGTGCTGAGCAGGAGCGAGCTGAGCCGCACGGGGGAGCGGCGGCGGCGGCGGCGGCGGCGCGGGGGGCTGTCCCCGGGGGCCGAGGCGCTGTCGGCGGCGGAGCTGAGCAGCAGCGGGGCGCTGCGGAGCGGCGGGGCCCATTGCGGGGTGCTGCACAGCAGCGGCGGCCGCGCCGCGCACAGCGGGCCCTGCCGGCGGCGCCGCGAACCGCGCGGCGGGGACGGGGACGGGGAGGGCGAGGACAGCGACGGCGGCGACCGCCGGGGTTCCTCTCTGCGCCCGCGGGGCTCTTTGCCCTGGCTCCACTTCTTCTTCTTCCCCGGCGGCTCCCGGTTCTCCTTTCCCCGGCCCCGGGTCTCCCGCCCCCGGGTCTCCGGCTTCCGGTTCTCCTTCCCGGCCGGTTCCCGGTTCTCCTTCCCGGCCGGGCCCCGGCTCTCCTTCCTGCGGGTCCGCAGCCGCCGGGCCCAGGCGGGGCGCTTACCGAGGGCCTGCGGGGCCCACCCGCCGGGCGGCGAGAACTCGGGGTCGTCCGAGGGGGTGGAGCCGGCGCTGGAAGCGGAGAGGGCGCTGGAGGCGGCGCTGGCGGAGGTCGAGCTGAAGAGGCGCTTGCGGTCCTGCGGCGGCGAGATCCAGCGGTCGGGCGGCGGCAGCGGGCGCAGGTAGCCGGCGCGCCGCGAGTAGGTGCGGAGCAGCCGCGGCTGCAGCGGCATGGCGGGGCCGGGCGGGCCGGGCCCTCTGAGCGAGCCCGCCCGCCGCCCGTTCGAACGGGTATCGCGAGAGCGCGCGAGAGCGCCTGCCCCGCCCACACCGCGGGGCGGGGCCAACGGACGGGACACGCCTGATGGACACGCCCCTGGACACGCCCCCCGACCCGGTGTCGCTCCCGGTGTCCCGGTGTCGCTCTCGGTGTCCCGGTGTCGCTCCTGATGTCCCGCCGTGTCCCGCCGTGTCCCGGCGCTCCGCAGCGTTTCCCTGGCGTTTCAGGACCCTCGGGATGAGCGGTGCCGGGGCTGCTCCATCCCCACTCTGAGAGGCGTCTCTTTAATTAATGTATAATATCCTGTACCTCTGCACAGAATACACCCATGTATGTGTATACATAACACCCATGTATGTGTGTTACACCCGTGTGCGCTCCAGCGGGAGGCTCGGGGGACACCGGCACGCCTTGCCCGGGGAGGATGCGGGTGCCCAAACCCAGAGCCAGGTTTGATAAAGCCTTGAGCAGCCTGGGGTAAGGGGAGGTGTCCCTGCACATGGCAGAGAGCTTGGGAATAAACCTTCTCTAAGGTCCTTTCCAATGCCGGCATTCTATGATTCTAGGTGTAAAAATGGGATTTATTTCAGGTATTCCCAGCGCAGGGAGGCTCCAGGGCGCGCTGAGCTGCCGTGCCCGGGGTCAGGGTGTGCCCTGCCCTGCCCTGCCCTGCAGGACCGCGGTGATGCTATTTCCTTTGATCCGTGTTTTATCCACGCCCACCTCTCCCAGGGCTCAGCAGGGATGCTGCAGCTCGATGTCGCACCTGCACTCAGCTCAGAATGCTCTATAAGACTCTTTTATTAAAGCAACATGTTACCTTTATAGTTTTACGGGGTATTTACATTTTTTTAACAAACACATACACTGCCCACTGGGCATGAAAAAGAAACAATACTCTCAACAGGTGAAAAGGAGACACATCATCACTCTGTGAGCCAACTAAAGTTCATATTTTCTATCTTCACGTTGTCATGGTGACAGCCTTGGTACCTTCCTCGAGAGAGATGCTTTCCTTATCTCCAGGAAGCCTTGGCTGGCTCACAAGAACAGCACAAAAATGCCTTTCCTGCAGCTCTCCTGCTGCCTCCAGCAGCTCCTGACCCTTCAAGCCCCGCGGGTTTCGGTGTCGCTGTCGCAGCTGTCGCTCGGGTTGGGGACAGGGGACGCAGCTTGGTGGCAGCACAGCACTGGGTTCCTGCAGCTGGAAAGCTGCTGATGGTTTTGTTCCTTTCGTGTCTGTTTTCCATTGTTCTTAAAAAGCTTAAAGAGATGTTCTGCTGATTCCTGGGGGGAAAAAAAAAACAAAATCAGGGGGAAATTATCTCCAGCAGAGAGCTCCACCTGAAAGAGGAGAACCTGAGGGTCACACAGGCAGCCTGGACCTTCCCTTGGGGCAGCAACAAGTGGGACAGCCAGAGGGGTTTGCTGAGCACAGAGAAGCAATCAAATCCCAGAGTTAAATTCTGCACCTTTTGTTCTGCCTCTGAGTTTAGTGAAGTCAGGTTTGACTGTGGGGAGAAGCAGAGGGAGGATATTTGCCACTGCAGAGCAGAGAATATTCAGGGTTCTGTGTGGAACTCTTGTACTGGTGCAGTTAAAGCAGCTGCCTCCTGTTCTTTCAGGGATTTTTCTCCTGACTGTTTCCCTTTCCCTACTGAACACAGGGAAATCTTTAATTCTTTAATCTGAGAGACTGACCCTGGTGATTATCAGCTGCAGGTTATCAGTTAATTGCAATTTGGAGGGTCTGGGGAGAGAAGATGCCTGGCCAGGCCGTGTGTTCTCCCAGGGAAATGATCTCAGGCCCCCCTTTGTGAATTCCAAAGAAAGTCAAGGATGATCACTTAGTAATGTTCCTTTCTCTGTCTCCTATTTTTGTGGTTGTTTTATTTATTTCTGTTGTGTTTGGTTGACCATAAACCCCACAGATCCAATGTGTGTTTGCAGACAGCAGCAGAATAAACAAAGATTTCTCATTCAGACCTTCAGAAGACAAAAGTGTTCCTGTCTCCTTTGCCCTAACCAATATTGCCTGGTGGAAAAAGAACAAACAATCCTTCTCTCCTTTATTTTTCTAGTTTCTTCTCTGAATTGATCTTCCTTCATTACTTGGATGCCTTTTGTTGTCCCTCATGGCTCTCAAGGAGGTCAGCTCTTGCAGTGGGTAATGCTATTTTCCTTTTTAGATGGTTTTTTCTCCTAAATGCATTACAGGGCTCTGTGATTGTAATTTCCGGCGAGTGCCATCGACCATTTAATTCTTTGCAATCACTGCAGCAGATGCCAAACACATTTGCAGTAATTGGATGGCACTTAGGGGATTAGCCAAGACTGCCAAGACTCACCTCATCCAAACCACAGCTGGCTTTTTGTGAGGTTTCCATGGGAGCCTGGCCCTGGCTGCTGCTGCTAAATTTATTTGCAATCTACATTTTGAATAAAGTGCCCTGTGCAGGAGCCTGCCTGACTTTGTGGCGTGGTTGTGGCATCTCCCTGAGGGATAGAAGATTGGCAAATTTTCAGAAAACTGTCAAATTTTCCTTCAGGGTGAGGAGCCACCTGTCCCCAAGCAGGTGAAGGAGCTGGCAGCACTTTGGGGCCAGGTGTTGTGGGAGAGCAGCTGCTGCAGGTCTGCCAGAGCAGCCTTGGAGCTGCCAGCAGGGTTCATGACCTCTCTTTCTGCCTCATGCAAAGGTGGCAGAGGGTTTGCAGAGCCACAGCTTCCTGCTTTCATCTCTGGGGGCCCCCTCACCTATCCAGCTTTGCATTTCTTCATTTGTGTGCCTCCCACAGGAGGACAGGATGTGTTTGGTGATGCTGCTTCAGTCAGGGGTGACACCAGCTGCTGATGGCTTTGTCCCACAGCAGGAGCATCCCAAACCTTGGGTTTCCCTCGGTGTGCTCAGGAGCTGCCAGGTTTGTGGGCAGAGCTGGGGAATGCAGTGACCTGGGTGTTTGCAGGGGAAAGGGAGCTCAGCTCAGCAGGAGAAAGCCATCAGTACTTCTTCATTCTAAAGCACAAGGCACTGGCATTGATGCTTCAGCTGCTAGATTTTAGATTTTATATGTTTCACATTCTGTGCTGCTGAAGTGTGTATTTCTGAGCTTCATGTGAGGGGATGGTGAGCTCTCTTCACAGAGCAGGGAGGCAAAACAATTCCTGCTCCAGCTGGGGACCAAGGACAAATGACCCAAATCTCAGCCCAGGAGCAGAAACAACGTGGATTGAAGAGAGAAAAGAAGGATTGGACTGCCTGGGCTGGAGCTGGAATGGGACAATGAACTGCAAGGTGGGAATGGAGCAGAGCTGATCCCAGGGAGAGACCCCGTGACCAATCGTGCATTTGGAACCATTGGTTCATTTTGGGACCATTTTGGGACCATTTTGGTTCCTTTTGGGGGCAGCCCTGGCTGGGCTCTTGTGCTGCCCAAGGTGCATCCATGGAGGAGATCCTTTGAATAAATCTCTATTTTATTCCTTAACTCTGTCCAGTCTCTGTTCTAGCTCAGCCTTCCCAGGGCATCAGAGAGGAGCCATGCAGAGCTTTGCTGGGCTCCAGGGCCTGCTGGGGCAGCTTTGTTTGGAGGTAATTGAATTGCAGCTCTGAAGAGACATTTCCTGTCCTCATCAGAGAGGGCTGAAGGAGCTGAGAGAGGCTGCAGTGCCACAAACAGATTGCTTTGGCTCCCCCAGACCCAGCTTGGCTGAGCTGGACCCAGCTGGGACACATCAGCCTCCTGCTGAGCTGGGACCACCTGGTTACACATCAGGGTCAGGCTCAGAGCACACCTGAGGTGAGCTCAGGGGCCAGGCTGACACTTTTTCCTCTGGGGCTCAGCTCTGAGCAGCTGCTGTGTTTTCCTGGGGCTGCAAGGAGTTCCCAGCTGGGTGACCAGGCTGGGGACACATCCCAGCCTCCCTGGCTGTGGCTGGGAGGAAGGTGAAGGAAAGGGATGAAGGGTTCTCCTGAGGATTTCCCTGAAGGAAAGGGATGAAGGTTTCTCCTCAGGACTTGCAGCAAGATAAGAGCCTGCAGAGGTATCAAGCCAGCACCAATTTCATGTATTTGTGTTACCAAAGAAGTAAATTCTGTTCTGCTGGGTGTATTCAAGAGAGGGTTTCACCTTTAAATCAGTGGTTAATGTGAATACACTTTTTATTAAACCCCTTCAGCTTTCAGGGTTTGATTCAACACTCTTTCATTTCCCAGTGATGCTTTTATTGTCTGACCTTAGGAGGTGAATTCACTGCAACACAGCACAGCTACCCTTGCACTCAGTCTCTCAGCAGTGTTTTGTGTGCACTTTTATTAATTTCTCTTACCTGATCCAGTGCCAGCTCCCTCACAGAGCAGGGCTTGGTTTCATTAGATGTGCACTATTTTTCCTTCTCCTCTGATCCTCTTCCTCAAGCACTTTTCCTTCTTGGGTTGGGGGCGAGCAGTGGGTAAATGTTCCAGCTAAAAATAACAATATTCCTGCACTCTGCATGGGAGGTTCAGGACTTGGGGAGGAACATGGAGCACATTCAAAGGCTGGAAATGGCTCTCCTGGAAATGGAGAATCTGTTCTGCAATGTCAGCACTCTCCCCTTTCCCTTCTCCTCCTTCAGACAGCTCTGTGGGCTGGGACAGAAATTCCCCACAATTCCATTTCCCTTAGGGCTGGCTGTGCTGCTTGGGGGGATAAAGAGGGGCTGATGGACCCAGCCAAGGATTACAAGAGAAGCTGAACAGGGCATTTTTCTTCAAGGGCTCCACACATTTCATTTCTTTGTTTTTGCCTCCAAGCCCATCACCTTCAGAGAGCAGCTCCTGCCTGGTGTTGCTGATTTCTGGGGCCATGAGCTGAGGTTTGAAGCAATTTCCTCTCCCAGCTTTGCCTCTCCACCTTGTTTTTTTGCAGATGTTGGCTTGTAAGCGTGACAAGAGCTAAATGATTGATGTAGAGAGCTGACCTCTGCCTTTTCTCTGATCATTTCCTTGCCAAATCCCCTCTTTCCTTCCTCCCTGTCTCTGCTATTTCAGGCTCTGCTCTGGCGCCTGTTCCTGACAGAAATGGATCTGCACCACTCAAGCATTTGCTGCAGGAGCTTTTCAGGGCTGGAGAAACATCTCAGCATTTCTGAGTCAGCTTTGGGAGCTGGGTGGGGCTCAGTGGGCGCCTGGAGGGAGCATTTGGCACTGGGAGTGACCAGGATGAGTGCCCAAAAGCAGAATAAGTGCCCAAAAACAGCCCTGGTGAATCACAACTGTCCTGGCCAGGGCTGTCTGCCACTGCCTGCAAAGCACAAGCTCTGTTTGGGTGTCATTTCAAGATATTATTGGGCTGATCTTGAAATCTTTCCAGCTTCAGATTCAGATGTGACCTTGCAGTGTTTCAAATGTCCCTGGATCAGGGCAGAGGTTGAAAGTTTAATTTTCACAGTCCCTTCAGGGGGCATTAGAGGCTGAGATCAGCTCTGGGGCAGCTGAACTGTGGCAGGTGGAGGAGAAGTAGATGAGGAGCAGCCTGGGCAGGCAGGGATGTGCATCCTGTGAGAATGTGTGAATTATGAGGAGGGAATCACTGTCAGCAGTGTAAGGAATTAAATACAGATGTGACGTGGCAGGAATTGAAAGGGGCAAAAAAGAGAAAGGAGAAGTTTCAGTTGTGGAGGAGGAATCCTCCCTGGGAGAATTCCCAGGCTGAGCAAACAGCCCTCATGGCAATGGAGCAGGACTGGGTTTTTGGGGTTTTTTCCCATGGGAAATTCAAGATGTGGAAGTACAAAGGGAAATACCTTGCAGTGAAGATTCAGCCTCAGTCCCTTGAGAAGAACAAAGAGATGCTGCATTATTTGAATCTTTAACTGGTGACAATTAGACCTCTTTGAGTTATTTAGTCCTGTGCTATGAACAGAACTGCTTTTCTTTGAACATCCACAAATACTTTGACAAAGCCAGCAGTAGACTTGATCTCCAGGCAAAGGAAAAAAAACCCAAAATCAATGGTTGTGAAAACCAGGTGATAAAAACAACACCCAAGAGCGGGCCACAAACTCCCAGCTAAATTGTTTTTGCAGCTCAGTACAAGTTAAACTTCTGCAGCAGCAGCATTGTCAGCAAAAATGGAGCTTGTGCTGGGCAGGGCTCTGAGGCACATTTGATAGAAATGGAAAATTTTTATTCCCAAACAGCTATTCCACCTGTGCCTCTGCTGATGCCTCCAAAACCACAAGAAAATATCAGTTTTGCATTCTAATTTTATTTTCATTTCAGTGATCAAATGTGGTTTACACCTTCAGGCCTCACCTAGAGCAGAACATTTCTCACTCCAGGGATTTTTTTTTTAACCTGTCTCAGATTAATTGACCTGGAAAATAACTACAAAGGCTCAGGGCAGCCACCAGGTTTCAAGGAGGCCACAGGCAGGTTTTGTTCTAGTTTTGCATGGAACAAAGAGACAGCAGAGAAAGGTTTCTTTGCAGAGGAAAAGGGGAGGAATGTTTCATTCCCTTTGCAGGGAGAAGGTTTCTGGAGAAAGGTTTCTTTCCCTTTGCAGAGGAACTCTAGGGATGGCTCTGGGATGAGGGATAAAATGAGTTCTTCATTCCTTATGATGCTGGTTGTGATTCTCTTGTGATTTGGAGCAACTTCATTAAAAACCAGATCCATCTGCTTAAATTTGATAAGGAATTTAAGGAGGATGAAGGATAACATTTTCATAAAGCCTGAGATCTTCTTAAGAACGATTTTCCCAGGGAAGGGATTTGTGCAGATTCCTCATTTTTCTGCCTAATAGAAATAAAAGGAGATACAGGAGCACAGTAATTGTTATTGGCAAACAGAGGTCAATTACAGGAAATTCTATTTCTTGAAATGAGTTTAGCAGTTCCTGGCTCCCTGTGTAATTCATTCTGCAGAGGGCTGGGGAGCAGAGGCAGCTGCTGTGTCACTGCCCCTGGCCTGGTGCTGCTCCTCAGGACCCAGGGTGGGACTGGGGCAGCTCCAGAAGCCTCATGGAACTGAGAGCTGGAGCTTTTCCTGCATGGAGGGACATTTGGGGTAAGGTGAGACAGGCTTGGCTGGGAGCCTCTTGCCCACATTGCTTCCTGAAACAAACCCAGGCTGCTCACCCTCTGTGCTTGTTTGCTCATGTCCATTCCTGGAAAGCACTGATTTATCCTTAGGCACATGAAGAATTTATCCATGAGTTTCTTCATCTGGGTTTTGGTGTGGAGAGGGAACCAGGCAGGTGTTTTGGCTGACCCTCAAGGACCCTGGCTCTCATTGCTCAGAGAAACGTTTAAGAAATCAAAAATTTACCCCAATGTGTTGTCATCCTGTAAGGGCTGAGGAAAGTCTTTAATCACTAAGAAATGGTGGGAGGCTGTCCCTGTGTCCCCCTGGATGCTGCAGCTGAGCTCAGGTGACAGTGACAGCACCCAGGGCTGCAGCTGGGTCAGGGGTGGACATCAGGAAAAGGCTGAGCACCCTCTGCTCCCCCAGGGAAGGGGCACAGCCTGCCAGGGGCCCAGGAGTGTTGGGAAACACAGGGTGGGATTTTTGGGGTGTGTGTGCAGGGCTGAGAGCTGGACTGGGTGGTTCCTGTGGGTCCCTTCCAGCCCAGCCCACTCTGTGCCCGTGTCAGCAGTGTGACACAGGCTTTGTGCTCCGACACATTTCATTCCAAACATTTTCTGCTGGGAGAGAATCAAACCTGGAGGGGTAGAGGGGCTATCCCGAGGGATGAATCAGCTGGAAAGCAGCTCAGGAAGGATGTGACAGTGCAGCTGCTGGCTCCTGACTGAGCTGCTGCCGGAGGAGGAGGAGGAGGAGGAGGAGAGCAGGGCTGTGTCTCAGGTTTCCATGCACTGCACGTGTGGGTGGTGCGAGCTGTGCCTGCTCCAGCCACAGAGCGAGCTGGGAGCATGGGGCAGGTGGCTTGGAAGGCTTTATTTCTGTCTCTTTTCGATTACAAAACCGAGAAATACGTCATTGCCAAGAACAAGAAGGTTGGGGTCCTCTACCGAGTGGTGCAGCTCTCCATCCTGGCTTACCTGGTGGGGTAAGAATCACCCTCTGCTTCATGTTTTGCTGTGATAGAGATGGATTTTGCTGTGATAAGGATGGATTTTGCTGGGATAAAGATAAATTAGGGCACTCTGCACACAGTGCCAGCCTGATTTCAATGCAGTTAATCAGACAGGTTTATACAGCTGCATTTTGTAGTGTCTGATAGGTTATGACTGATTTTTCACTTGCTAGGGATGGTTAGATTCAGCCCTTCCTTTCAGATTAAGCTTGGGTTAAAAATAGACTCAGTGACTATGGCTTTGTCCTGCATTATTTATGCCTTTATTTCTATATTTTGTGGGAAGGGTGCCAAACCCTCCTGTGTGACTCCTCAGGACAAATGAGCATTATCAGCCCTGGTGCTGAGCCTTGGGGCACTCCTGTGTTCTCTGCACTGCACCTCGACCTGCTCAGGTGCAGATGGGAGGGAAGCAAGCAGAAAATGGGGGATTTCCAAGCTGGAGTGGGCTGCAGCAGCCAGGCTGTGGGGGCTGAGGCAGCAGCAATGTCAGCTGCTTGGCATTCATTCCAGAGCAGGGCATTGCCTCAGGAACAGCCTGGGGAAGGCCCAGTTCTGCAGCAAACTGGGCACACTGGTGTGTGACCAGTGCCTGCAGGCTCAGACCTGGAGTTATCCAGCCTGTGCTGCTCATTCTTGAGTTTCTGAGGGTTTTAGATTGTGACACCTAACTGTCCCCTCACTGTCTGTGCTTCTGGTCCCTTCACCTTTCCCACACCTCGTGTTTGCACTGATTAAATATAGCAGAGTCATTTTTAGGTGCTGGGTGTATTTATAGAAAGCTGTGCAGTCCCAGAGCTTGCTCCAGTGAGCAGAGCAGCTCCTCAGCTCCCTGGCAGGGCTGGCTGGAGGAGGAACTGCTGAGGGCTGGGAGAGACACAGCACGGACAGGGCAGGGTTCTTTTCCTCCTCTGGCATCCATGGCCTCCTGCAAACCCCTGGCACCGCCACTGATGGTCCCTGCAGTGACCCCTCTGTGCCTTGGGCTCACAGGGACACGTCCCTGTTCACAGGCTGGGCACAGGGATCATCAGACCCTCCGGGACTATTTCTGGGATGCAGCTGCCATTGATTCACTGTAGAAAATGCAAGGATCTGCTTTTGAGCCCTCCTGGGAGAGGAGATCATTGTTCTTGGGAAAAGAGTAGGAAACTTCCCAGGGTGGGTGTGAAAAACAAGGCTCACTCTTCCTGTAGAAATTTAAAAGTCTAATTATGGACAACAGGAGACAAAGTCAATAAAGCAAATGGTTTAATGGCCAGGTGCCTCTTGGCATTCCACCAAGAGCACCCTGCCCATTTCAGAAACAACCTTTTTGTACCATTTCTATTGCATCAGCCTGTTGCATGTGAATAAACAACCAGGCATCTTGAAACTTTCCCCCAAACCAGTTAACACCTTCCAAGAATTGTTTAGCAGGGCTCATCCTCAGGGCTGCCTTTTCAGAGCATCTGTGTTCCCTGGTTGTGGTTTTAGTCCATTCTTATCATCACCTCCAGTTTGGGCTTTGGTCCATGTTTTCTGTTGATGGTAAGAGTTGTCAGTTGGAATATCAATACCAGGGGTCTTCTTGTGTTCATTGAATGTTATCCCAACCTACCAACCAAGCAGGCAGTTTAACACAAGAATACTTCTGTCAGCTATTTCACTACTCTAACAGAAATAGAAATTATATCTTTACAGCAAAGTTACTTTGACATTATCCATATAGCATCCATGTTAATATTTTTGAAAAGCCAGTATTCTAATATGTCTTTGTAACAGTGGGGAGTGTCCATGTGCAGGTTTGTCACATGTGGCAGGTGAAGGGCTCTGTGCCACCAGGGCTGCCCAGCCCCTTCCCCTGCCTGTGGGCAGGAGAGCCTGAAAAGGGGAGCTGTGCCACAGGTTCAGCCCCTCTCACCCTCAGCTTCTTCAAGGGTGATTTATTGTCCTGACAGGTGATTTTAGCAGTATTGTGGGGGAGCTGGAAGTGTTTCATTTGAGCCAGCCAGAGGTTTTCACCCATGGAAATGGAACTCCTGCTGCTTCCAGTGGAGAGGAGGAAGCAAAGCCTTTCCCTGGATGGCTTAGCAAGGCTGCAGCTCTCCCAGGGTCTGTTCCCATCACCCTGGCTGACAAAGGAGCTGGGTCCAGCTGGGAACATCCCCTGCAGGCTCCTGCCAGGCATCCCCAGCTCAGCTGCAGGGGTTCCCTCTCCCAGCCTGGTGTGTGGCTGGCTGGCAGCTCAGGGTCTGTGTGCTCAAGTGAGAGTTCTGCACTTGGGAACCTGCAAAAGCCTCTCTTGTTTTTCCTCTTGAGAAAGACACAGCCCTGCTCTTCCTTTCCCTTTCTGAGGTTGCTGAGTGTAGCACAGAGGGAGGCTTTGGTTTCTTAGCTCATGACCTGTTATTACACATTCCTTCACTGTTGGCAAGCACAGCTGGTGTCCAGGAGTTCACCCTTTATTAGCAGCAGCAGTGTCAGAGGGTTTGGTGTCAGTGGTATGCTTTGATTTGACCTCGGTGTGAATTTCTGTGTCTGACTCATTCCCTGACTGCCCCTAACGCTGCTGTGTTCACACAGGTGGGTGTTTGTGGTCAAGAAAGGCTACCAGGACACAGACACATCCCTCCAGAGCTCTGTCATCACCAAGCTGAAAGGGGTGGCCTTCACCAACACCTCGGAGCTGGGGGAGAGGATTTGGGATGTTGCAGACTATGTCATCCCTCCCCAGGTTGGCATCACCCCATGTGGGTGCTGAAGGGATCTATCCAGGTCTTCCCTGTGAATTAGCAGGAGCTGGGATACAAGAAAGTGATGCTGGAAGGGGTTTTCTGCTGTGAGTTTTTTATTGGAGATGCTGGGGGTGCTCTGCCTCCCCCCAGGACCGTGGGCTGGCTCTCATGGGTGTGTGTGCACCCACAGTGGGAGGGGATTCACCCAAACAAATATCCACACAAAGGGTGATGTTGTTCTCAGCCTGAAAAGCCGTGGGGAGAGGGGGTTGCTCTCTCTGAAAAGAGCTTCATACTCCTTATTTACAAGTACTTTGAGAGTAAACCAAGTTTTCTAACTCTTTGTTTCTTGCAGGGTGAAAGTGTCTTCTTTGTCATGACCAATCTGATTGTGACCCCAAACCAGAGACAAGCCACGTGTGCTGAGGTAGGAAGAACTGAACCCCTTGACCCCCAGACCCCTGCAAAACTGGGGCTAAGAGCTGACAGAGGACACTTCTGGAGCAACAAAGAAAGGAAGGATGAAAGACAAGTATTTTTTCCTGTAGTGTGAAAGCTAATTTGGGAAATTACTGTAAAGCTGGGAGGCTCAGCTGTCTTAATTTCCAGAGGCATTGATCATGCAGAGACTTCCTGACTTTCGGTGGTGTTGAATTTCTGCCCAGCTGGAGATGAGACCAGGCAGTGATTGCTCAGGGTTAGAAAAGGCCCTGGGAAAACAAATTTGATGTGACTCGGGGTAGTTATGGGGAAAGGAGACTTTTTAAGAGCCCCATCCTGGAAAGTGCTGAACATTTAGGCTCTGGTTACCTCCCAGACACGGGGTGGCTGCTCAGCACCTTCCAGAACATGCCCTGAAGGCCAAAGGCAGGAGGTGCTTGTGGAAAATCCTCTGTGGAGATGTTTGGAGTGGGCTGGAGCCCGGGGAGGAGGGGTGTGGCTGGTCATGGGGCAGAAGGGTTTTTGTCCATGGAGCAGAAGGATTTTTCCATGTCACACCAGGAGCACAGCTGGCTTGGTCAGGGCACTGCTGTCCTCTGGTGGCCGTGCAGCCAGCACAGGGGCACATTGAGCCAGAGAACTTTGTGGCTTAGACCCAAGGTAGGGTTATCTTAAAGCAAAGTGGGCTCCTGCCTGGTTTTGGTGAGTACTGATGTTGGTTTTTTTTCAGTCTGCACCTCTCCAGACTGAGCAGAACCCAAAACTGGGAGGGTGTGGCTGAGTGCTGGTGCTCCTGGTGGTGGGATATGTTTGCATGATCCCCAGTTACCACTTCAGCTGTGTGGTTTTAGTGCTCACACAGAACCCACCTCACTTCCTGTGTCTCTGGTGTCCTGTCACACTGTCCCTTGTGTCCTGTTCCCCTCTGCAGAGTGCCAGCATTCCTGATGCCCTGTGTGACAGGGACACAGACTGCCTGGAAGGGGAAGCAGTGGTGGCTGGCAATGGTAAGGGACATGTCCCTGTCTGAGCTGTGTCTGGTGTCCTTCAGAGCCCTCAGCCTGGGTTCACCCCCCAGATCTCTGATGCAGAGAGCATCAAGGCCTTTCTTTCCTTTCCTCTCTTTTACTGAGATCCCTGCCTTGCTGACAGCTCTGTGGTGGCTGGGCCAGGGAACCCCAGGCTGCTGAGAGGCACAACAAGAGGGTGTTTGTTCCAGCTGAGAGGCCCTTTCACAGCAGGGAGGAGAGGGAAAACCCTCTATTCTCACATGCCCTGTAGGCAAGGAGAGGAGTGCCTGCTGGTGTGACCTTTTCTGTGCTGTCTGCCCACAGGGGTTAAGACTGGCCGTTGTTTGAAAGACAAGGGCAGCACCAGAGGGACTTGTGAGATACTGGCCTGGTGCCCAGTGGAGAAAAGATCCAAGCCCAAGTACGTGTCTGGTTTCCAAGCTTGAGTTCCTTGGCTTGTGTGTCACCCATGGCAGTTCCTGTGTGCCTTCTGCTTGGGTGCTTGCTGGAATGTTGGCTGCTCAGTACAGGAGTGGGCTCTGCAAGGCTCCCCCTGGCAGCACTGGCCCTCTGCTCTCCCTGCTTCTCTCCCTGGCTGCTCCCAGCTCTTGGGGTGTCCCCTGGACCTGCACGCTCCTCACCAACCCCTTGCTGGCACTGTGGGGGAAGTGGCACAGCTGGCCTGGTGCCATCCAACCTACTGGATAAAGCTGCTTCTAAAATGGCAGTTCAAGATTTCACATGTGGGCAGGGGACAAAGACAGAGAACAAACCCTTCTCTTGCAGGAAACCACTTCTGGGCAGTGCAGAAAACTTCACTGTTTACATCAAGAACTCCATTCGCTTCCCCAAGTTTAAGTTCTCCAAGTAAGTGCCACAGGTTCCTGAGCTGCTCCTACTCAATAGATATTCCCCCTCCTCCAGAAAAATAAAGTTCCTGGACAAGGCTGGCAAAAAAAGTAAATTTAAAAAAGATTAGTTTGCCTTTGCTGCAATGTGAACAAACTGAGGCACTGTAGAAATGTGCAGGTTCTGGCTCTTGTCCTGGGCTCAGACAGGCATTTCTAGAATTCTGTTGTTTTCCCTTGAGAAAAACAGATCACCCTGGAGCAGTCTGGCAATCTATTCTGTGTGAGTCCTTTCCTGAGCCCAGATTCAGCTGGCCAGGAGATCATTTTTGGGGGACAGACTGCTTTCCCCAGCAGCAGAGACGCCCTCAGTGTGATGAGGCTGCTGTGCACAGAGGGTGTTGGAGAAGCCTCTTGTCTCTGCAGCCCTGCTGCAGGCTCTGAAGGCAAGCAAAGAAGGAGCCAAGGTGGATTTCCCTGTTTCCTACGTGCAGGATGAATGTGCTGGCCACTGACAACGAGTCCTACCTGAAGAGCTGTCGGTACAGCCAGGAGCATCCCTACTGCCCCATCTTCGTGCTGGGCAACATCGTCCGCTGGGCTGGGGGCAACTTCCAGGAAATGGCCTTGCAGGTAGGAGTGCCCCAGGGCTCGTGGGTGTTCCCAGCCGGCTCACTGCTCTCTGGGAGGCTCTGAGGAGTGCCTGCCCAGGGAGCTGCCTCCTGCACTGCACTGCACTGCAGCGGTGCCAGGGCTTAAAGTCAAGCTGGTCACATTTATGCTGTCCCCAGGGAATGGGGGTCTCTAAAAGAGCTGGTTGGGTCACTTGTTTCTATTCAGGCTTGCCTAAACTGCTGCTCTGCCAGCAGGGATTCTTTTTTTAATTTCAACATTACCACACCATTGGTTTAAACCCAGAACTCTGGAAATCCACCCCTGCATAAAAGATCATCTTCCCCACTGAAGTGTGGGATGAAATCAATGTCCTGGGATGAGAAACCTCAGGATACCAGCACAGGGAGAAGTGGGGTCGTAGAGTAATGATAGCATTAATGTCACACACCTAAACTCAGCCCAGGCAGGAGCGTGTGCCCCCTTGTTTGACCAGAAGTGCAGCTGCTTCTTGCCCCTGGGGAAAGCCTGCCCAAGGGTCTGACAAATTTTGAAGACACTTTAACTGAACTAAGCTTAAACAACTCACCCTGTCTCTCTCTTTTAAGGGTGGTGTGATAGGAATTCAGATTGAATGGAACTGTGATCTTGATAAAGCCCCTTCTGAATGTAATCCTCACTATTCTTTTAGCCGGCTGGATAACAAGTCTGCAGAAACCTCCATCTCTTCTGGGTACAACTTCAGGTGGGTACAGAGGAGGGCACAATGCAGAACCACAGCTGGGCTGGGCTGCTTGGGCTTGCAGGTGCTGGAGGTTGGCAGTGGAGTGGCACCAGCCTGTGCCAGGCACTGCTGCAGCCAAGCACAGAGCACTGCAGAGGAGGGAGAGAGGTAGGGAGTGCTCCTAGCAGGCTAAAGCTGGCTTTGGTAAGGGAACAGATCTCTTTGAAGGGATGAGAGACTTCAGAGGGGCAGGTGGAATTAAAGCCAGCATTGTTGTTTTCCAGGTTTGCCAAGTATTACCGGGATGCTGAGGGGGTCGACTACCGGACGCTCATTAAAGCCTACGGAATCCGCTTCGATGTGATGGTGAATGGCAAGGTGAGGGCCAGGCCAGGATGTGCCAGAGCCTGCAGAGAAAGGAAGTGGGGGGAGGTAGCTCTGAGGTGAGGACAGCCTCTCTGGCTTGTTGTAGGGAAGGGCTTTTCCCATCCATCCATGTGGAGCTAATGCCCATGTAAGCGAGATCACCTGCAGTGCAGCTGAGCCTGCACCTCCTCTACTTAAAACCAGGCTCATGTAAAGCCCAACAGAAATAAATGTACCTCAGAGACTTGTTTTCCATGTGCAAGCACTGCAGAGAGAAAAGAAGCCTAATCCAGGGATGATGCAAGCTCAGAAATGCAGCCAGGGACAGTCAGATCTAAGACACACAGACCTTCAGCCTCCAAGATTGCTCACTGCAAATCCTCCGTGGTTGTGCCTGGGAACAAAATGCACCCAGGGGCAGCAGCAGCTTCCCCAGGGCAGTACCACACCCTTGGGTTTGTTTTGTGGGTTGTTCTCTCAGTGGTGACTTCATGACCTTTGTTCTTCCAGGCAGGGAAATTTAACATCATTCCCACCATTATCAATATCAGCTCGGGGCTGGCACTCATGGGAGCTGTAAGTGAATGTTTTGTGTTAAAGTAACCCCAGGGAACCCAGACCCCAGATGGGATGAGAATGGGATGGGGGGTTTAAACCTTCTCCAGCAGAATCTTTACTACTCAGCCAGGTATGTGTCTGTGTCCTGTCTTAAAAGCATTTGTTAATAAACCTGGTAGTCTAAACACCCACACAGGCTGTATATTATATATGCATACCCTGGAAAATGCATGGAGAATGAAGGAAAACACTGCTTCTACAGTGTTTATAAATTATTATTTAATTAATGTTCATTTCTAATGACATCAAAACACTTCCTCTTCTGTTTCAAAGATAAAACAGCAGTTCTTTCCCTTTGCAGGGAGCTTTCTTTTGTGACCTGGTGCTGCTGTATCTGATCAAAAAGAGTAACTTTTATCGAGGCAAAAAGTATGAGGAAGTCAAGTAAGTGGCCTGGCTTTGTGTTAAAAATCATGGCTTTTTGTTATGAGAGATAGAAATAGGAGGAGATACAGTAGTACAGTTCCAGGGAAATATATTCTTCCAAATTATTTTGGCCAAATTATTGGCTTCCCCTGTAATTCCTTGCTGCAGTGAGCTGGGGAGCAAAGGCAGCTGCTGTGTCATGGCTGGACTGGCAATGGCCTCGTGCTGTTGGTCCCTAATGACCGAGGGTGGAACTGGGGCAGCTCCAAGAGCCTTGTGAAACTGAGATGTGGAGGGGCCTTTGGGTAAGGTGAGACAGGCCTGGCTGGGAACATTTTTGCCTCCTGAAACAATCCCAGGCTGCTCATCCTGTCCCTCTTTCCCCAGGTCCAACTCCAGGAAGTCCTTGTCGAGCCCTACGCTGAATGGAAACCAGAGCCCAGAGCAGCTTGATGGGCTCTAGGCACAGCAGAGGCTCTGCCAGCTGGACTCCTGCTCCAGGAACTCCACACAGGTGTGGCATCACACCAGCACTGGGAGGTGGACATGCCCCAGATCAGGCCTGCTATGATCAGGATTCCCAGAGGGAAAACAACTTCTCCAAAGACTGCCTTTCTTCCCTGAGATTTCTCTGGGATCCTGAGCTTGCAACGTGTGTCGTCACTATGGATTTATAAAAGGATTTTTATAAAAGGACAAAGAAGGCACCATATGAATGTTTTTATATCCACTGATAGATATATCTGTACTTATGCCAATAGCCAGCATTGTCCTGTGGCTGTGCTTTGCTTCCATGTGGAGAAAAGCTGTGATGGAGCACTTTGGGAAGGGCTGAAGCTGAAACCCAACCTGTTTCCTGCTCTGCTCCGTGTGGCAGCCACCGCCTCCAGCTCCTGCCTGGGTGATGATGTGACATCAAGTGTGAAGCAGCAGGACTGCTGTGCTCAGGAATGCAGGGAAATGTGGCACTGGAGCAGCTCTTGGGGCTGGGGAAGGGGCTGTGATCCTGCAGGGCCTGAGGCAGGGGGGACAGTCACTCTTATTAATGCACTGAGCAGCAACGTGGCCTTGCGAGCACTGCACAGCTTCTGCCTCCTTCCTTCAGTGCCTGCTTGCATTTGCACAGGACTGTCCTTGCTGCACCACTGCCTGATTTCTCATGCTGGGCAGGTCTGGATGGGCACTCAGTGCCTCTGTTTCTCGCAGCACCCTGGGCTGCAGACTGAGAGAGGCAGCTCTGCCAGGGCCACGGGCTGGGCCAGCCTCCTCCGAATACACCAACAGCAGGGAAGTCAGAACATATCTGCCTGCTACTTCAACACCAGTGACCTCCAGGAAACACAAGTGCTTCTCTCTCAGCAGAATCAGTCTCCCTGCAGCCCATTTTGTCCATTCATCTCATGTCAGGATGTAACCAATGTCAGAAAAGGGCTTAGGGAATATCATTGTGTTCTGTACATGCTGCCCCATCACCACTGACCGGGAGCTGTCCTGATGAAGATTAAATGTTTCTGTGCATGCTTTGAATACCAAAAGTTAAAGGGCTCCTGCTGCAGCATCTGAGGGTGGCATCAGAGAGCTGCTGCCATCGAGTGTCTGCACAAATGGCACCAGCAGCTACACCCACCTCAGCTTTAGCTTCTTTAAGGTCGTTACTCTGAGGTACAGGTTCATCCTAAATTAAAATTCACCTCTGTTAGCAGTGGCAAACTCTGAACCCAGCCACTGACAGCAAACCCCACCCAGTCTAGTTCCCCCCACTCTCCTTCTGTGTAGTGAGCCAAAAATGGGGCTAGAAAATAGAATTAAACAGTGGAGTTCATTTAGGATAAGCCATGTACCTTTGGTGCTGTGATCTCACCCAAAACCTTCTCTCCGTGTCAGGAGTCTCTCCTCAAGGCAAACACAAGTCACCACGGGGGGAACTGCACAAGAGTTCCCACCAGGCTTTTCACTGTCAGGGTTTAATTGGAGCTGAGTAATTTCTAGATGGTGAAACACACAGTGAACCCCCTGTGTGACACAGGGCCTGGCACACTGGCAAGCAAGCAGCTCCTCCTGACGTGCAAAGCTGACTGTGCTCTGCTGAAAGCATTGTTTTAACTTGCCAAAATATCCTCCTGTGAGAGGACCAAAGCTATTTCCTGAATCTAAGTCTCCAGGCCCCCCAGATCCCCCAGAATGTTTCCTCTCCTTAGGCTGTGTAACACAACTCCTACAACCCCTGCTGTTAATAAAACATAACCAGATTCCTTCTCAGGAGCTCGTTTCTTGACTTTGACTTTTTTTTTTTCTCCTTGTGTTTCATGTTCAGCAATAAAATGTGTCACTTTAGGCCAGTGCTCCCTGGGAGTGTTCTGTAAGTGTTTTTTCAGGTCACACCACCTGGTGTGGTGATAGTGACATAAGCAAATCAATGAATCACTTATTTTTGCAGGAATAGGGCTATAGGAGAGGCAGTACCTGGATTGTGGGTGATGGATTTATCCCCTTTTGTGGCTTTTCTGGAGACCAGTGACAAGCACCTGTGACAGTGCCATTTACTGATGGCAGTCAGGGAAGAGAACATTTGCATGTATGTTTCTATTGCAAACCTTTACATCCACTTAATTATTTTCTTGGGTCAGTGGAATGATTTTAAAATAATTTGGTTATTTCAGAGTGCTGTGTTACTGGTCCAATATTTGCATATAGGGACAGGCAGCACATCCAGAGGGGATTGTAACTGGTGTGTGTATTCAAACTACAAAAGATACAAGGGACTATATATCAATCAAGCCCCACAGCTGTGCCTGCTCTTAGGGACAGAAATTACCCCTTAACAAGGAAACAAATACAGGAGGCATCCAAACGGTGCTTCACATTCAGTTTAATTAGAACAGTGCTACTGATTAATTCGTACTTGGACATAATTTACCAACAGCATTAACGACACGAGCCACGGACAACAGTTTGGAAAGTGAGCTGGCCTATTGTGTAGTGACTTTTGGCAACAGTCCTGCAGCTCCGGTAGCGGCGGAGCCGCTCAGTACACGTGAACCATTCCGTACAGGAAAGTCCAGAACAGGACGTAGGTGAAGAGCCCTCCCACGAGCCCCCCCGTGAACAGCGGCCTCCGCGACTTGAAGTACTTGTTCCACCGCCGCCCGGCCTTCAGCACCAGCAGCACGGAGAGGAGGACGGAGGCCAGGAAGTAGAAGATGAAGCCGTGCAGGCCGGTGAGGCCGAGGATCCCGGCCGTGGCGCCCGACAGGGCGGACACCGAGGTGCGGCAATAGTCCAGGATGGCCGCGTTGCCCCGCACCGCCGCCTCGCTGATGAACTGCGGCCCCTCGCGCTTGGCCACCACGGCGGCCATGGCTCCGCGCCGGGCTCGGGCACCTCCTCGCTCGCACCGACACTGAGGTGAAGCAAACACGCGCTGTACGAGCCCGCCCGCCCTCAGGCCGCCGGGAGAGCCCCGCGGGCCCTCCCGCCCGTCCTCCCCTTCCTCCATACCTCTCATCCACGGCGGCGCGCAGCCCCGCCGCTCCGTCAGGCCTCGCACTGCGCCGAGAGACCCCGCACAGCTCCCGTCACCGCGGGCCGCCCGCCGGGCCCGGCCCGCCCCGACCGCGCCGCCGCCACCGCCCGGCCGCCATCTTGGCCAGGGGACCGACGGGACGCGGCCGCGCCGGCGGTGCGCCGTGGGCGGTGCGCCCCCGGATTGGCTGGTGGGGAGCGAGGGGCGGGGCCGGATTGGCTGGCGGGGAGCGAGGGGCGGGGCTGGGTGAGGCGCTTTTGTTCGGACGGCGGCGGCGACGGGGCGGACATGGCGTTCGTACCGGGGCAGCCGGTCACGGCCGTGGTGGTGAGCGGGCAGGGAGGGGCGGGCACTGCGTTCGTACCGGGCCAGCCGGCCACGCTTTTCGGGGGATACCGTGCAGGGGGCTGCTGGTGGGGATGGAGAGGGGGATGCCGGTGGCGCCCGGGCGCTGTCAGCGGGCGGAGGTGCCGCCCCGGGCAGCTCCGGTTCGCGGGTATGGAAGGAGCGCACTAAGGGTGCGGGCCAGGATGGGCACACGGGTGCCGGTGCCGGCCGGTACCGCCCTGCGAGCTGTCGGAGGGCGGAGGTGCCCGGGCAGCCCCGGTCCGCCGGCGAAGGGCGCGGCCGCTCGGTCCGCAGCGCCGCCGGCCCCGGTTGCCGCCCCGGCTGTCAGATTCTCCGTCCGCGATACCGGGTGGGAGAACAGAGGGGAAACTGTCTGGCGGAGAGACCGACCCCCGGGGCTGCTCGAGAGAAGAGGGGGCGAATCTGCCTTGACTCGCGTTCTCCCGGTACCGGCACCGTGCGGCAGCCGAGCCCCGTGTCGGTGCGGATCCCCCTCTGCGGGCAGGGGCAGGATAAGCACCTGCGTGTCCGGGTGGGGTTTAGGAAGCAGAGCTTTTCGAGTGAGATAATGGCTTTAATCAGCACGCAGTGCGAGGGAGGGATTCTCTGCTTTCCCCTGTCTGTAACTGGGCTGTGCTTGGGTGGGTGCCCCCGCTGAGGACACGGATGTTTGGAATTCAGCGGGGAAGTTCAGGGTCTGTGTGACAGGGCTGTGGGAGGAGAATCACTGAATGGTTTGGGTTGGAAGGCACCCATGAAGGTCATCTCATCCACCCCGCTGCAAAGAGCAGGAACATCTTCCATCAGACAGGGTCGAAGCGCCTTTTGAGAGGTTTTTGTGTCAGTTAAGACCGTGGCTTTTCACCCTGGCTCAGGAATTGCACCAGCTGGCATTTCTACAGTGCTGACATAATGCACAAAGCTGCTGAGATGCCTTTGTGCATCGGGCAGTGAGGAACCTGCCCCGGGTTACAAAAGTTATCCTGAAAAAGAACCATCCTAATAATAGGTTGTTATTTCTGCTGATAGGACTAGCAGGAACATAAGGCATGTGAATAACGAGCAAGATGAGGCTGGGCTTGAGTGACTGCTGCTTATCAAGGCATGAGTCATGTTTACAGAGACCTGCTCTGGTTTTAGTGTTGTTCCTTTCTATTTCTGGGCAGGCAGGACAGCTCTGAGTAATTGAGGGGCTAGGCTGTGTTGTGGGATCTCTGTGAAAGACAATCTAACTGGATCTGAGATATCAGTGTCTGCAAAGCACTTGAAATTTCTTCCACTCGTCACAATGCTCAGCTATTTGATCTCTTTCTCTTTCCAGCAAAGAATTGAAATACATAAGCTTCGTCAAGGTGACAATTTGATTCTGGGATTCAGCATTGGGGGTGGCATTGATCAGGACCCTACTCAGAATCCTTTCTCTGAAGACAAGACTGACAAGGTCAGACAATCTTTTTCTGTAGCAATTCCCTCTCCCAAAGGCAGAGATACCCAAATCATCATCTGCCCTCTGCCACAGTTACTCTCTTGCCCCATTACCACTTGCTGGCTGAGGTTATTTAGGTGACTTCTCCACCTTTTCTACTTTCCAGCACTGCACAAGCATGTTTTTAACTAAAATCTCATAATACACTATGGAGATTTTTGTGTTGTCAAATGGCCCTTGAGTACTGAATCCTCCCACATTTAGGAAATGAACACTCAATTTTTTTTCAGGGTATCTATGTAACAAGGGTGACAGCAGGAGGCCCAGCAGAAGTTGCAGGACTCCAGATTGGAGATAAGATCATGCAGGTAAGCACCAAAATAAGACAGTACTGATGTAGTACCAACTGCACAGTGCAGAGAAGCATCTGCTGGGGAAAACAATCTGGGTGCTTCCCAGGACTGCTTGTGGGGTTTATAAATAAACTGAGCTGTGGCACAACCATATCCACTCCGTGGTTCTGACAGAACAGTTACAGGACACCTGGGAGTCCCTGCACCTGCCTAATTTTATGGTTTGTTTTTTTCCAGGTGAATGGCTGGGATATGACAATGGTGACCCATGACCAGGCCAGGAAGAGGCTGACCAAAAGGAATGAGGAGGTGGTCAGGCTGCTGGTGACCAGGCAGTCCCTGCAGAAGGCTGTGCAGCAATCCATGATGTCCTAATCCATCATCCAGCCGGGGAGGGTGTGGGGAGGGAGATCTATAGACTGGTATCAAAGAAAGAAGCAACGATTAGACTGGAACAGGTTGTCTGGAAGGAGTGCATGTTCCTACCTGTGGTAAACACTACTTTTTTTTTATTTTAACTTCTTCTGGTGTAACTGGCAGTAGTAAAACAATACTCCCCTCAGCAAAATGCTTCTCTAAAGTCTGCCCTGCAGGTACATGGCAAGACTTCTGTAGACATGGCTTTCAGGACAGGACAGACCCAAGTTATCTAAGAGCAACTGGAAAAGCCTTAACTTGGACAGGATTCTTCTGTAGCACAAAAGCCTCCTCTTTTAGGAGGAAATGTGATTTCTGCTGTGGGAGACCTGAGGGTTTGCTGTGCCTAAGCTTTTAGAAGGGAGCTGTCCTGTCCCCCCCACTGCTACCAAATTCAAATGCCAGAGTTAAGAGCTGCACAGTGCTGTGGGGAGGAGCACTGTACTAATCCTTCACTGTCTGCAAGATAGAGAGTGGCTGAAGGGTTTGGGGCATTACAGTTTCCTGCAAAGATTCCCTGGATAAAGCAGCCTCTTCAGGCAAGAAAAAACTGAGGAACACACGAGTGTTCTATCAATGCCTGTGAAATACACTACAACTTCATGGACACTACAGTTCAACCTCACTGGCAGGGTAAAACCTGAATTCTCCTTGTTCCAATTTGTACCATCAGATAAATTGAGTTTAATTGGAAAGAATATGGAGCAGGAAACAAAACAATGTTCCTGAACTTACCAGAAATGCTGCTTGTAACTGTAGAGTTTTCAGTCCTTCATTCCACTTCTATCAGACTTGAAAGAGGAGGGATTTTGGTTTGTCTTTTAGAAGACTTTGCTTAAATCAATGATTTATTGGATGGAAGAGATGAATATGCCAGTAATTTTGCAGAAGTGCCTCTTGACCAAATTCAAACCTCTAGTAGGATACTAACTGGATTAAATCAACATGCCACAGGTCTGAAGATTCTTGCTGCAATCCTGAGTCCACAATCTAGCATCCTGTGGTTTGTTAGCCAGTTAGCTTTACAATTATCCAAAACCTGGAGTTTTTAATCCTCTTCAGTTGATCTATACATATCTATAGTTTCCTTAAGCAGCCTTGGGGTAAGCTGTTGTAAATAGAGCACGAGGAGGTGGCAGACTAATTTATTCAGTACCTTACTGCTGTGCCATGTACCTTGTGATTGATGCATCTCAGACTGTTCTGTGCACACCAGCAGATGCCTACTTATCAATTTTATATCTCTGGAATTACTACAATCCTGCTTTGGAATTTTGTTACTTAAGAATTCAGTAGTAAATTATAAGTCTTTCCAGTTGGAGTTATTTTTGTTACTATAAAGATACACTGCTATTTGTACTGCTTTTTTCACTTGATTTTACACACAATAAAACAAAGTTGGTTTTCCTGAGCTGTTTCTCCTTACATTTAAGAGTGCCACATCACTTGGGTGCTTCTAGCTGTGACCATTTTTGGCTCAAGGGTAGATTTTGGAATTAGTGAGGTCAGTAAGGTCTGGTTTAACTGGTGGGGAACTGTCAGACCTCACCTGGGATCTAGAAAGATACATTAGGTTCTAAGCATTCAAGTATAAATGCACAGATTCCTGTTAATTACTTGTCTTAGCACCTTTGAAAGAGCTTTCAGTGAGAGAAGAATACAGCTTCTGGTTTTCAGGATTTTTTTAATAAAGAGTTCAAATTGTAATAGTTGTGCATTTATTACAACTTCATTATTGTGATGTACCACTGTGACCAGCCTGAGTGGTGGTGGACTGTGAGCTGTCTGGGAAATGTCAGCAGCAGCACTTGGATCCACAGACAGTCTTCAGTCATTACTTAAAGACATTAAGTGGTTGTTTAAACATGATCTCAGATTTTTGGAAGACAGAACTCTGCTCTTTGTGCTTCACCTCCAATCAGAAAGACATCACTTTGGTCTTTCTCTTCCCTGTGGTTGGTGAAAAAAGAGCCACGTGTTGCTTGGACAGCTCCCTCTGAGCTGTGTGTGCAGCTCCAACAGGCACGAGTCCCCCATGTGCAGCTGAGAGCTTGCTGTCCTTAAGGCATCTGGCAGCCAGTGCTTGGCAAGGCAACAGTTTGTGTTCCAGCCCAGAGAGGATCAAGTCACAGATCAGAATCAGCACTTCTGGTAACGGGCAGCAAGAATCTTGAAAGCCCTCAGAGAGGGTAGGGCCAAGTTCAGTTTAAAGTTTGAGTCTCCACAAGTGATGTTTGTTATTCACAAGGCTCATACCCTCGTCTCCTGTACAGGCAGTAGTGCTGGGCCATGAAAACGATGTCAAAGATGATGGAGAAGACACCCAGGCCAAACTTGGTTGGATCTCCAAAGACTAACCTCCACTCATCTGTCAAACACAAAATTAGAGTTAAGTTTGACTCCTCAAGTGTAGGAGAAGTTCATGTCTATTACCTGGACTGCTCAGACACTCATAAGACTGACTGCAGTGCACATCTTATGCAAAACTAATTAATAACTGTTTCTGTGGTTTCTTCAGGATAGCTACTTTATTTTATAGCTTGAGGGAATATGAACAGATTCTTTATCCTTCCTATAAGAGCAGCTCCCAACAACGCAGCACAAGCATCATTCTTCTGAGATAACCTGCTTTATATCTGCTTTGCAGTGGAGATATAAAGACAGGCACCCATTAGGACAGGCTCCAGTACCTCAGTTCCAGGCTTACCGTTGTTGTATGACTGCAGAAACATCTGGAGAAGGCTGAAGCTTCCCCCAGTGAAGTCCAGTAACACATTTCCAATACTCCATCCCTCAGTGCTCTTCCGACGGAAGTTCATGTAGGCCTGGGAGTGTGACAAGCAGTCAGTCAGAGTGTCATGGCAGACATTTGGGATTCACTTTCAAGCAGCTTTCAGTACAATTCTACTGGTTTGTCACTATTAATAAATAATCATTGGTGGTTTAGTCTCTTCAGACTTTCAAGAGCACACACTGCAGGATTAGGGTGGCAGGGATATGGAATGCAAGCAGAATAATTCAGATTTACCTGTGGGAAGTATTTGATCAGTGTGACTGCTAACTTAATATAGGAGAAGCAGAACAAGAACTGCAGCCATGTCATCACCTCAGCTGCAGCCAGGAACAGTGTTGTGAAGGTGAAGATCCACGCAAGTGCCAGGAGTCCAACAACAACTTTGGATACTTTCTGACCTGCTCTCTGAAATACAAACACAGGTTCATTTTGGCCAGGTTACATCTCCAGACACAAAGATACAGTTTGCTCAGGACCCTGCAGCACTACACTCCAAACCTGTTTTACCAGTCAGGCTGGTACCACAAGGAGAACTTTAAAATTAAGCAAGTGCTACAGCAACCAGCTGGAAGTTTGCAAGAGCTGATGAGCAATATTCATATCAATCATTTAAAACACTGCTGTCCCTGAGCAAGGGGGAACAGTATCCTTGAGTATTTATGGTGCATACACTACAACAAATCTCCAAAATTCAACCTGATGAGATCAAGAGTTCCTGTATGTGCAAAAGGCTGATAATATCATTATGGTAAAAGATTTATGGTTGCTTTCTAATTCCTCACTAGAAAAATCTGTAGTACCTGGCAATGATGACAGATGGGCTGTTACAGTTTTAGATTTAGCATGACCAGAGAAAGAACCCAAAGAGAGAAACAGTTACCATCTAGAGAAAATTGATCTGTTTAGATGAGAGGTTTTTACAATGAAAATCAAACAAAGAACCACCTGTCTGGAAAAATCAATGGGATTAAGTAAGAATCACTTGATTGTAACAATCAATCAGTCTCATTGAAAAGGTGTGAATTATGAAAGGGCATTTACAGCTGTTTTAGGAAAGCAGCTGAAAAAAATGTGTTTGAATTGCAGGGAGTATCTAAAGTCCTATCATAGCTTGAAAAATGCTCTAAAGAAACAGCAAAGCATTTGTGTTGTGAAGAGCTGTAATCTATGTTCTGGCTAGAGATCTGTTTGGGAACTTTATGAACTTGGCTGTTTGCCTCAGTTATTTTGAGTCCCTAAGGAGTTTACTTATAAGCTTGGAACATCCACGAGGCTGAAGTAGATAAGGTTAGTGGAGGTGCTCCTAGCTCAGGAAAGCTGAAGGCAGCTGGACTATGAAGCCTGGCTTGAAAAGGCCGGTAGAAGTGCAGGGAATTTGGGATTTTGGAGCCCAAATAGAGCAGGGAGGTGCCCGGCAGAGGGAGCTCTGGCAGAGCCCACAGGTGAGCCCAGCACCCGGACCCACCTCATAGATGCAGCACTGAATGATGGTGAGGAGGGTCAGGGCTACTGCGTGGAGACTGAAGAAAACATCATTGATGGCCACAGGGTTCACCCCGCTGGGATAACTGACCAGGAACTCCTCCTAAAGGTAAGAGAAAGCAAAACCAGCCTCGTGTCTTCACTCCCTTCTGCACCCTCTGCCCAGCACGTGTTAAGAGAGAATCATGCTCACCTTAATCAAGGGAATCCAGAAGAGCCCAACATTAAACACACTGTATGCTATAAAGCCAGTAAGGTTTAAGGCTATGAAGTCAAAGCTTAGTCCAACAACACTAGAGAAGGAGGAAAAAAAAAAAAGGAGAAACATGGATTAGAGAGTTACAGGCAGCTCCAGGGACAAATTGATCCTGGAATGTATTGATTTACAGCAGTTTCTGGTGTAAGCAAAAGCTGCAGGCATTGCGACCACACAATGCTGTGAGTTCATCAGGAAGCTGGGTGAAAGCTCTCATGGATCAATTTGTGTCTCTGCTCTTTAGCTGCACCCCTCCATGAGTTCAGCCTGTCTGATAAAGCCCTTCCAGCCTGAATCCATAAAGCACAAGTGCATCATTGCCAGATCAAATGCTTGCATTCTCATATATGATAATGTTCCTACTTCCAGTCACTTAGCTCAAAGGGAGCTGGCCTAATGTGACATTACACGGAGGTGTCTGAGAAAAAGCTCTCGAGGCTGGTAATCTTTGACAGTGACCATCACAGCTGCCTCAGCCAGATGATTTACAACATGGCACCAAAAGGAATGGGGAAGTCTCCTCTATCACAAATTCAGACTGGATGCCAAACCTTAGGATTAGGTGTTTGTAGAATGCACTTGGTTTCCCTCTAACCTGCATATATAAAATCTCACTGGGGCTGCAATTATTCAGACCCTACCTTTACCTTTTCCCCATCTTTCCATGGATAATTCCCAATAACCAAGACAGATGAAGCTGAAGCTATGAACATGATTTGCAGAAGTGCTTTAGTGACTTGCAAACACATCTCTTTACCTTTTCCGTCGCCAGTTCTCAAAGAGTTGAGGATAAAAGGAGATGGACCAGGCAACAAAATAGATCCAGCCAATCACCTCATCAGCATATCTCACTATGATGCTGTGAATCACTTGAAATTGAATCCTAGGCCTGACGGTTAAGGCAAGAAGAATCAGTTAATTAAAGCTTTTTTCAGGAGATTTTATCTTGTTCTTCTCTGAGAGAGGAAAGAGAGTCCAGGTGTTGAGACAAGACAATAAAGATTCGGTTGGGTTCAGCTTGCTCCCCTTTTCATTTGTGACCTTGTTATATTTGGGACACCTCCCACTCCTGAGTCTTTCCTTTCCATCCTTCTACCATGGGAATGCTCCCAAAGGTCACTTTGTGCCTGTGGCTTCCCCTCTCTCAGCACAGGGTCTGTTAGGCAAGAGCAGAGCTGCACTCCTTACCCTCGTGATCGTGCTGCCCTGTGAGCGTTCCACGTGCTCGCCTCTGCCTTCGCCTCGAGTTTCAAAAGCAGAAGCAAAACAAGGAAGTAAAACAGGAGCACCCTGTTGCTCAGTAATAGCTGAGCCACAAGCAAACACAGTCCAGCTTTCTCCATCTGACTAGGCTCCTCCCAGGAGGCAGAACTGGCATCTGTGAGGAGAGGGCTCCCCTAACTGACACACCCCAGGAAGTCCAGAACAAATCCTGCACAGTAAGAACAGCATCCCACCCGACACTGACAGGCAAATTCTCCCCACAGCAGAAAAGCTGCCACATGCTCTTCCTACTTTTGGGAGGCACTAATAAAACCAGACTAAGGAGCCATGAGAACTCAGTCATCTTGTAATTAAATCTAAGACACCACTCTGCTTCTGTGCCCTCTATTTACCTGAGTACTTGGGGATTTGCTGCAGGGTTACCAATCTTCTTAACTGCATCCCACCCATGTCCCATTTAACTCCTAGGAATAGTTACCCCAACTTCTAGGAAGCTACAGAAAAGTAAACAGAACAAAAAAAAAGAGTTTCTCACCCAGTTAAATTGGAATTATTGGGATAAAGGTAAACTGTTACTTGTCCCACATCATCTGCTTTCACTTGGAAGTTTGCTTCAGTGTGACCTGCGGGGAACTGTACCTGCAAGGCAGAGCAGAGGGAAGAGAGAGGAGTTGCACCATAATAGCAGGAGCTTTTTGCATAAGGTTACAGTCTGTGCTCTCACTTACCTCATCAGGAAGTTCAACAATGGTGCTGTGCTTTGAGGAGTGTGTAATATTAAGAGTTATCACCAGTGTCTCGTTTAGTGGAGCCCTGAGAAGGCAGAAAAAACAAGTTAGGCTGGTGCCTGAGCTCAGAGGTTGCTTTAGGGCTGCAGGGGAGCATCTCAGCAATGAGATGCTCTCAGCAATGAGCACCCACACACAACAGAACCTGCCTCACACTCAGAGGAATCAGCACCAAACTGTGTGATATTGCACTGGTTCTTTTATCTGATCCAGTGATGGCCACATTGTACCTCCCTCTTCTCCACACAAGTGGCAAAGTCACCAAAAGATCCTGTCCCATTCTATCCTGTCCTGGTGCTCTACCCTTTGCTGAAACAAGGCACATGTACTTGGGGTGATGGAAGACAGAAATTACAGCAGAAAGACAAAACAAAACAAATAAAACCTTTCCAAGTGACACAGTCCTACACAACTTTCCTAAAGAACTCCACTGAGCATTTGTCCAGGACGTGATCCTTCTAGGAAATGTAAGTTTCTCTTAAGCATCAATTTTTAGAAAGGGAGGAACTGTAAATTCACTTATGGAGGACAGCCTGTGTTCCAAAGGGAAAGTAAAGCTGCAATCATGATTTTACCTCAGAGAGATAGTGACGTTTGTTGAACTTCCACTTTCTAGAGAAACCACTTCAGGGACTGACAACACAATGGCTCCATCTGTGGGGGGGGAAAAAACATCCAGACAAATCTCAATTACTATGAACAGCTCCTTGAGAAGAACAACCTACTTTTTTTGTGCCATAGATATTTTACCCATTGATCCCTGCAGTATCAGATCAATCAGACAAGTTCACACAATGAAAAGCAAAGGGGGCAACCAAGCAACTTAAAAAGAGAAGTATACAACTGTCACTTGAACGTGTTGCAAGGAAGTAATTTAAATGCTTGAAAGTGTAACAAAAGTTCATGCCAAGGGAAAGTTATAGGGTACTGCAAAACCACCCTGTTCTTGATGTGATGCTGGTGATCTAGGAGTCATAAAAGCCCCAAATTTAATATAATATTGTTTTTTGGGCCACAAATCCAATCCAAGTATCCAGATGTCCAAGAGAATGTACATTTACAGAAACAGAGAGAGATACAGGTTGGCCTGGACACGTTTTTTTTTCTGTTTCCACATATTACAGAGTGTAAGAAGTTATGTGTGTGCAGAGGAGCTCCCCAGTTCATCACTGACTTCACCCTAGGCACTCTTCAATCTGCAGAAGTGATTTTGGAGCACGAGGCGCACAACCTCAGTACAGTGTAGGAGCACAAGAAGTCGAGGTAAGGCGTGAGAGAAGAGCTGATATGAAGCATGGCACACGTATCCCTGGAGAGATGTAATGGGATAACTAAAGAGCTGCCCTTTTCCATCTCTTACTGATCCGGAGCCCTGCGGGCCCAAGCTGCGCTGACCAAACACTCACCGCCAGGCCCCAGCAGCGCCAGCGAGAGGCTCAGCAGAGCGGGGAGCAGGTATCGCGTCCTCATGGTGGAAAAGCTGCGGAAAAAGCAGGGGAGAAGCTTTCCTCAGCACCCACACGGCCACACAGCCCATCCCCTCCGCTGGAAGCCGCGGCACGCAGCTCTCTCCGCAGCACCACGGCCCCAGCCCGGCCGAGGGACCCTCAGCTCCCCTCGGAGGGCACCGCTCTCCCCGTCCCGGGCACATCTTTACCTCAGCGCTGCTCCAGTGACGGACTCACCCCACCCAACGCGCGGGACTACAAATCTCGGCAGCCCCCGCGCCCCCGCCAGACCCTCACCGCTGGCGGCGTGCCGCGATGCACGCTGGGACTTGTAGTCCTGCCGCACTTCGCTCCGGCGCTCTGGCGGAGCCGGGTGCGCGGTGCTTTGGAACGCGCCGCTGCCGAGGCGGTGGTACCGGGGAGCGGGCGACAACCCACCCCCTTCAGTGCCCCGCGCCGTCCCGGTTCTTCCCTTTTCAGCTCTCACGTGAGGCGATTGCCTGTGGACTCCCCGCCCAGCGCCCACCGCGTCGCTGCGGCCGCCCCCGGGGGCCATCTTGGGTGTGGCGGAGCGGGTCCGTGAGGGGGGCAGAGCTGTGAGCGGGGGGACAGGGCGGGCTGGGCGCCGTGGTGGTTGGCTTTGGATAAAAAAGCGTGGTTTAAATCAGCGCAGGTCACCTGGGGAAGGGGCGCTTTGTCACTGTTACAGTGGAGTAGTGGCGGGGGAGCGCTGAGGGCAGGGAGCACCCCCAGCCTGAGGGCGAAGTCCAGGTCGCAGTCCTGCCCTGTCCCTGGGAGCTCCCACTGTGGCACCGGGGACCGTGTGCGGCTCAGCTTGGTGGGTGTTGTTCCTCCTGTGACGAGGTGCCAGCTATCCCTGATGGCCGCGGCGGGCGGGCCTGTGCCCACCTGTGTGCTGGGCATTGACCTGGGCACGACGTCGGTGAAGGCAGCGCTGATGACAGGGACAGAGCGAGGGCTGGCGCTGGCACAGAGCTGCTCCAGGGAGACGCAGGCATACAGCGATAGCCCGGGAGCTGCACCGCAGGTAAGGCCTGCCAGGGAATGCTGAGGGACATTGCAGGACACCGGCTTTGCCTTGCAGTGCTTGGGTTGTTTGGTACATTGGGCAGAGTGCAGTGGCTTTCCCGGATTGTTTTGTGCCCAGATTGGCAGCATGTGTCTGGGTATTAAAAAGCAGAATTAAAACACCCCCTGCTCACCGTCCAAGGAAGTTAAGTAGAGCTGCTCGACTTAAGAAGGACCCAGGTTTTGAAAAATTGCCTAAGACACTGTAAAACTATTCTCCCATGAGCCACCACCTTATCTTTGACACTCCCAGTAAAGAAACAGCAACCACTTGCCAACTGGAAGGGTATTTTATTTTGCACTTCAGTCTGAGGTGGAATCATAACTGGAAATTCCCTGTGGAAATAACCAGGAGAAGTGTTCCTGTTAAAGATCTTTACATCCATTGTGTGGTCAATCTAAAAAAAGGATTAATCAGAATCATAAAAAAGTGCACTGTTTCTGATACCAAGGATACCAAACAGGCCAGCCCTCCTCCTGGCAATTTACGCAGCCTAAAGTACCTATGCACAAAGTTCACATTTATTTGTAGACTCTGTTGCAATAGTTTTGTAATCTTCGTACTGGTCTGTCATAAAGTAACCTGAACCTTTGAAAGTGTGAAAGCTTCTGGGGAACTGTTGGGTCAGTTTGCTGGGTGGTTCTAGGAATAGAATATCCAGAAATTGAATATCAGCATCATCAAAATCATCAGTAAGTAAACAGGGAGGAGCTTTAGGAAGAGGCAGGGGAGACTGCACACCTGCCGGAACACATGGATTATTCTCTCTGTGAGGAAAATGAATAGATAAGGTGAATTAATGAAAGCTTGTAGTCAGTGGTCATGGATTTTTTTTAAGTTATGGTTGAGTGTGGTTATTTAGGAAATTAAAAATTACTTGGCCTTCAGCTTAAGAGGCTCAACTTGGCAGTATTGATGTTTAGTTTTTGTGGGTTTGTGGGATTTTTTGCAATTTTTCTTTTCTTTTTTTGTTACAGTTTAGTAGTGAATATTACTCTAATAAATGCTATTAAACCAAATGAACTCTGTCCTTCACTTCTGACTAAAGCAGCCTTGTTTAATAAATACACTGAGTGAATCCTAATGGCTTCATGCTCAGGATAATGCTTTGTGATTGCAGGGAATGGAGCAAGATGTCCAGAAAATCATAAGAGCATTGAATGAATGCCTTGCTGCTCTGCCTCAGCAGCAGCTTCAGCAAGTCACCCACATTGGGATTTCTGGACAAATGCATGGGGTTGTGTTTTGGAAAAGTGATAAAGGTAACATTCATTCTTTAACATTCCTGCTCAGAGTATTATGATGCAGAAAATTAAATTGTAACAGGGAAATAATTCTGTGATTAAACTGCTGCATCACTTTGGTCTTCTCTAAAACAGAATTAACAGGAGATCTCTTATGGGAATTTTGCTTTTTTTACTGAAATTCCAGCTACTCACTATAGTTAATGATAAAAGATGTAGCCTAATGACATCCCTGCAGATTCAGCACAATTATTAATATAAAGGAGGAATAGCAGATTTGTGCCTTGTTAATTGTTTCTCCATCACATGCTGTCTGCTGCCCTCTGCAAGAACTGCATCACATGAATAACTTGCAGGGGGATTTTATTCACCTCATAAACCCCTTACCTAGATGCTGTCCAGCATCTCAATAACTCTGGCTTTTCCCAAAATCCAAAGACTTTTTTACCCTAGCAAGTCATACATAAATGTCATGTTGCATTAATTTTGTTGCTTATGCTTCTGTTAGTAGGAGCTGGGAAAGGACTGTGGTCAGGATTGTGGATGCTCAGCTGCTTGCCAAGGCCTCAGAGACAAAGTCAGCTGCAGTGAGGTTGTGCAAATACCCAGATAATCCTTGTGATAGTGAAGATATTTGAAGAATCCAGGCCTTGGATTGCCAGCCCTGTGAGATAGAGATGGATTATCTTGGCTAATGCTTTATAGACCTACTGAAGTCTAAGGCTTCCAGAGTGTGGGTCCATGTCTTCTTTCACTTAACCCTGTACTGTGCTCATCTGGACAATTCTACAAGTCTTATTATAACAGGAGATATGCAGATGAAGTAAAGTTGTATTGTAAACCACAAAGCAGATTTCCTAAAAGTGCTGGTCACTGCCTGTCAGAAGTTGTCAGGGTCTTAATTGCTTGAAGAGACACTGTACTATTCATTACTGGCTGTAATTTTACATTAAATACTAAAAATGATTAGAAAAAAGAAGTCCAAGGGCTGATGGACTGGAGGAGCTGTTGTTGCTTTCCGGCTGTCCCAGGAGCTGCATAACAAAGCCTTGTGTATTCACAGGCACAGATTCTTATGTCATATTGGTAAATATTTTATGCCCTAAAGCCACATGCCACTTTAGTTTCATTTCTGTCAAGTGAAAGAGGGTGTTTGCTCTCATTTGTTTTGAGTGGACTAAGTGAATCCAGGACCTTTGGGACACAAATAAAAATTTTAATAGCATCTTTCAGGGTTATATTTATGACTAATAATATTTCTTAGAATCCATTTAAAATGAAAAAGCAATTGGAAATTCAGTTCAAACAGATTTGATAGAACAGGGAATTGAGGAAACAAGAAAAAGAATGTGTTTTATTTTGCATGTTTCTCATGGCACCTCCCAGCCTCCAGGGCTGCTTTTTATTGTGTTAGTGTGACTTCCAAGCCCTGTATCCAACCCAAAAATTACATTTTTTAGCCATACTTGTGTGAGTCAGGAAGCTGAGTATTTCCTCTTGACTCTCTGCTCTGTGGCCAAAACCCAAGAGTTTGCCCCAGTTCCAGGGTGAGTGACCTGTCCTGTCCCTGCTCTGTGTCCAGGGATGGCCTGGGAAGGCTCAGAGCTGTGCCCTGGAATGTGCAGGCAAACAGTGCTTGAGCCCAGCCTCTCCTCTTCAATGGAAGAATGGGAAAGTTTCCTCAAAGGTGTGGTGTTCTCTGCTCCGAAGGAATGTGCTGGACTGGGAAATTGAATTAAATCCTGAATTAAACCCTGTCCTACCTTTGTTGTGTAGTATGTGAGGATTTTACTCTTAAGCACTTTGCAGTGCACTGCTAAATAGTCTCAGATCCAGGTTCCTTGTTGCTTGGGCTCCAGAGGTGATGCAGCTTTGTGCTGTCCATCCTGGGCAGTCCATTACTGTGGCAGCATTCTCCAAGTGGGGATGTGGCACATCCCAGCTGAGGTTTTCATGTGTCAGCTGCCATGCCAGCTCCTCACCTCCCATAGCAGACTGTGGTTGGGGTTTTTTGAGGCTATTAAGTTATCTTTTGAGGTATTTAAGTTATCTTTAATATCTCTCTTCAAGAGAAGGAAGGCTTTGGATACCATTCTCTGTGTTACAAAGGATAATTTGCTTTATGATGTTATCTAGGGCTGGAAACTAAGACTAATTTCATTACAGTCTCTACTAGCTCTGTTTCTGATAGATTTAACAAAGTATCAGGTGTGTCCAGAAATGAGGAATGCCAGGCAGGCTGTTCTGCAGGAGTCACTGGATTTCTTGGATTCTGTTTTGTTTTCAGGGTGCAAGTGGTCAGAGAGTGGCACAGGCCCTGCCTTTGAGGCAGACAAGGTCAGCCACCTGGTCACCTGGCAGGATGGGCGCTGCAGCCCCACCTTCCTCACCTCCCTTCCTCTGCCCCAGTCACACGTGAGCCTGGCTACAGGACTTGGATGTGCCACAGTCTTCTGGTATTCAAGGAACAGGTACATTGCTGCTCCAAAGGCTGTTCTCATCTTGAATTGATGTGACAATTAGTATTCTTGTAGCACATTAATGCTGCTACAGGCTGAGGGGCTGTGCTTCTCTGTAATCATAATCTTAATTAAGTAGTCAAAGAATATTTAAAATGGCAGTATTTAATATAAACTATGTGCAATTAAGCATGCAAAAGTCTCTGACCTTGAAAAATACTACAGATCACTAATAAAAGGATAAGCTTTTGACCATATAGGGACAGAAGCTTTAAAGTATCATAGAATAATTCTGGTCTGTACCATGGCTCAGAGCAGCTCTGCTATTGCAGTTTGAACACTGTCGTTTTGCCTTGTGCCACTTTGTGGAAAGTACAGACATGCCTAAAACAGTAACTGAGTTACTTGGTCTGGTTACTGCCAGATGCCAAAACAGAGTCTCTAAATTAATTTCAGTTCCTTCCTTCCTCAGACCCTGAGACAGATCCTCATGGGGTGACACAAGTGCTCTGCTTTGTTGTGGTGTGTTTTCAGAGGATATAATTTTTCACTCATGATTTAGCATCAGCAAGATTTGCTCTTCAGTTTCATCTTTCTCAAAGAGCCAGTCTCTTGGTTTGCAATGAGTTAAGGTTCAATAAATGGGAAAATTTTATTAGATTTTGGTTTTTTTTCACTGTGTGTCCAGCAAATATATGGAGTGTGGTGTGATCTTTAGAGCTGCATAAGTCATGAGTCCAGCTGCTTTGTTTTGCTTCACATTTGGTACATTTCCATTCATATAATTTGTGGATCCCAGAGCAAGTGGGAATTTACCTATTTTTCAGTAATGCTCCAGGATCAACAGAGTGTTGTTTATTTCACTCAAACAATTACTACTTTCCTGCTAATTTTTTCAGTACTGTGCTTTTGAACCTTGACAACTCATTTCTTAAAGCTGCCCCCTCTCCATCTTCAGATAAGTATTGCTGCAGCTTGGATAACAAATT
This sequence comes from Serinus canaria, assembly GCF_022539315.1. NCBI lineage: Eukaryota > Metazoa > Chordata > Aves > Passeriformes > Fringillidae > Serinus > Serinus canaria. The sequence continues at coordinate 3,333,578 of NC_066332.1, read as the reverse complement.
CTATTTAAAAAAACCAAACCAAACCAATAAAATTCAGGTGGCTGTTTAATATTTTAATGGACCACATGTGAAGTTCCCCCTAACAGTGAAAATTGTCTTCTCTCACTGCCTTAAAGCAAAACCCCCTCTTTTTTTTTTAATTATTTTTTTTGTATTGTTTTGTTTTTCAAACATCTTGTTTAAAAGTCCAGATTTTCTGAAGGCTTATGATGCAGCTGGCACCATCCAGGACTACGTGGTTGCCATGCTGTGTGACCTGAAGAAGCCACTGATGTCTGTCCAGAATGCTGCCAGCTGGGGATATTTTAACTGCAGGAACAAGAGCTGGAATACTGACATGTAAGTGCTGGGGCCATTCAGTGGGGTTTGTGCACTGCTTGTGTCAGGCAGTGTGAGCCTCTCTTTGGGCCCTGACTGTTGATGTGCTACAGACAAAAAGGGATTGAAAGTTATTCCTAATCAATTGTAGCCTGTACTGAAGAGCTATTGAGAGTTTGCTCTGTTGAATCTGATAAAATCTGGCCCAAAATCTCCAATCAGCAGAGCTGAGAGACTTATCAGGGATTCCAGGCTGTTGTCTGGTGGGGTGGGATGGACAAGTGCAGCCACAGTGTTGCCTTTGCCATGGTAAACTGTTATCACTCTCTTGTTTTTTGAGCTGAGCTTCAAAACTTCTAAGACTTACTTGTGGTAACACTTAAGAGCTATTAAGCTACAGGAAATCTTAGAAGGAATCAGTTTATTTATTTACTTATTTATTTTAATGATTTGCTCTTTCAGGGCTGAGTGCTAAGGCCTTATATATTGCAGGGCTTAGGTTAGGCCAGGACTCCAAGGTGAAAGATCTTCTCATCAAGGTATGAAAGAGTGACAGAAATTTGCATTTTGCTGACTGAACTGAGCTCTTACTAATGTGGTGGTGTTGCTGTAGCACCTGCAGCTGATTGTGTAAGGAGTTTGCTGGACTTAACTCTTCATGATTTTGTTGTGAACTACTAATTGCATGAGAACTGAAGTTCTTTGACACTTAGCTGCATTTTTTTCTGGTTTTGTGATTGTCCCTTCACCCTGGACCTGCTTATCCATATGATATCAGTAGGTTAAACTTGCTGAACATGCAGTGTATAATCTCAGGTGCTCAGATTGCGTAGAAAGGAAAACAATTTATTCTTCCAGGCTGGTTTACCCAGCTCACTGGACTGGAATGCTGCCTCTGTCCAAGGCAAAGCTTTCTAAACTGGTGAAAGCATCCATAAATGCACCAGCCACAAATGTGTGGCCAGGTTCATCTGTGACTTCAAAGAGTTTTTTGTAGCAGTGCCACACATTCCCCAACTGCTTTATTCCAATAATGTTGTTCTACTTCCAGACTGAAGAAATCTGGCTTTCCTGTCCACTTGCTTCCAGAGGTGAGAGACCCTGGCAGTATTGCAGGCAGGACAACCTGTGCATGGCATGGAATACCCCAAGGAGCAAAAGTGGGAATTGCTCTAGGAGATTTCCAGTGCTCTGTTTATTCCTGTCTGACTGAGAGGACTGATGCAGGTATGGTCATTTTGGTATCTAATTGGTTTTTCTCATTGTTCTCCTTTGAGGTAACTTAGGAAAACACTGATTTTTTTTTAAATATTTTTTTGTGCATGTTTTAGTTCTTAATATCAGCACCTCTGCTCAGCTGACCATCACAATGCCCTTGGGTTTCCAGCCTCCAGAGGCACCAGATCCTTCCTCAACTGTCACTTATTTTCCCTACTTCAATGGTGACTACTTGGCAGTGGCAGCATCACTCAATGGAGGGAATGTGCTCGCAACATTTGTGGGAATGGTGGCACAGTGGGCACAAGAGCTGGGTAAGTAATTTCAAGGAGAGTTGAAGCACAAAATTGGGGTTGATCATCAAGGTAAAAGGAAGCTGAAGCAAAGGGACAAGCCTAGAGCTGTTCCATTATGCCATAAAGGGAACAAGGATGTAATTCCTGGGTCATGCTTCCCAGTTCTCTGGAATTTCCTGCTGAAGCTTTTGAACATGCTGGGACAGTCATGCTTGGACTCCACATTCATACTCCCTCTAGGCCTTCTTTGTTTCAAGCACAGAATTATTTTGTGCAAGTTGATTTTCAAAAGGCAAGGTTGGCAGATTTGAGGACAACAGCCTGTAATTTTGTGTGACTGCAGTCCAAAGGAGTCCTTTTGGTGCATATTTTGCAGCACTAATGGGTTTTAAGACTCAAACTCATGGAATATCTTCTAAGTGCTTTAAGCATGGCATTGACAGGATTTTTAATACTCTCTTGGGTTTTGCACTACAGAAATCAGCTCTGAAATTGTTCTTTCTGTAAGTACTCGAGGTGAATGTTGCATTCACGTGGAATCCAGCCACTAAAGCTGAGCCCTGCTCTTAGTCCCTCTAAAGACATTGTTTTGTAGAACAGTACAGGCAATGAGGAGTAGCTGTTGTCAGAAAAGGCAGTTGCTGTAATCAGAAAAAGGTTTCGGCTATTGCACATTCTGGGTACCGTTGGATGGGAGAATTATGGTTCATAAGCTTGGCCACACAATTACCTTTGGGGCACAGAAAAAGATATCCAATGTTTTGCTGAACAGGTGCATCAGTGTCTATTGTAACTGTCCACACGTGAGATACACCAGACCCTTTCAGATTGGTAACAAGATATTTCCCATCTGCAGGATTTCAGGTTCAGGAATCTGCCATCTACCCAAGGATAATCCAAGCAGCCTTGGCCCAAAAGCACAGCAAGCTCTCAGTCCACCCAACCATATTTGGAGAGAGACACCTTCCCGAGCTGCTGGCATCAGTGAGCAGCATTGGTGCCTCTGAGCTGTCCCTGGGCCATGTCACCAGAGCCCTGTGCCGTGGCCTTGTGGAGAACCTGTGCTCCATGTTCCCTGTGCAGCACCTGCAGCAGCTGGGGGTGAGCAGGATCCTGGGAAGTGGCAGTGCCCTTGCCAGGAACGAGGTGCTGAGGCAGGAAGTGGAGAGGATTTTTCCATTCCCTGTGGTTTATGGGAAGGATGTGGATTCTGCTGTGGGGGCAGCTATGGTGATGTTCCATAGTAAATAAAGTCATTATTTGGAATGGCCTGAGATGCTGCTTCTGTTTTTTTCCTGACTCTGTAATGGTTTTTTTCACTTTATTCCACATGCACTCTCACTCGTTACAGTGGGACAAAACCCCTGCATTTAATGTCTGCTTCTCCTGGGTCTGCACATTTTGTTGCTCTGTCATTCCCATTTGTGAAATGAGAAGTAATTATCACATTAAATTTATCTGAGTGACTGGGAAAAATCCATTAACATTCTGCATAAAAAGACACTTCTTGTGAGGCTCATTTTCCTGGTAGGAAATATGTTGGAAAGGGCTGGGAGAGATGAGCTGCTGTCTGTAACTTGGTCTGATGTTTTTGTGCACTCCCTTAAAATTTCCAAGTTTTATCCCCTATCTTATGCTCTTAGAATTTCTTCTCCTAGTCTTTATTTTAATGTTAAAACATTTATACTTTTCTGTCTACATGTACATTTCTTTTGCTCAAATAACACTGGGAAACAAATGAGGTGTTTCATGTTATCTGCATACAGTTTCATTCCTAGGAAGCACATGTTTCCTCTGGAATATGGACATGGATTCCTCTCTTGCTCATAAGCAACATCAGGACTGATATTTTTATGGTGAGAAAGCTGTGCTGAGTTCTGAGATCTTAATTACAGAGATGGTTTCATTTCCATTTCATGTTTAGGGAATTGTTGGCATATTACAGAGAAAATGGAGACTAAAGGTGTTGGAAAAAGTCTGAATTTGTTATATATTGTTTTCCCTCTTGCATTATTATAAATATATTTTTATCAGCAGGTCTGCTTTCATTTTTATTGAATAACAGGCAAGAGCTGATGATGCTGTTGCATCTAAAGCCTTTGCAGCATTTTGGATGCTGCTGAGGAGCTGCCTATTGGTAATCTATATTTATGCATTAATAAAGAGCCTTGTTACTCTGAGTACCACAGATCTAAGGAGTATAATTAGTTTTCTATTAAGTAGGTAAATACATAATTCTTTTATATATTCATGGATAGATGGCAAGACTAGAGAGACAGCCACCTTTTGCAAAACAAAAGACTGTTAATTTCATTGAATAATTTCATATTCTGCTCAAAATCTCAGGAAGTTGGGGGGTTGTTCCCAGCCTAACAGCCTCTGGAAAAGCTGTTTCTGTAGACTGTTTTTTTCAAAAAGTTCCTATGTAAATTATATATTTTAGCAATATATGACACAGCTCCGAATTTTTGAGGGTGTTAGATCCATCCAGGATTAGATAAGCTGGGGTTTTTTTTCCCTCATAATATTAATATTTAGAGGCTGAATCTTACATACATATGTATAAAATTTAAATAAAACATAGGAGAAACATGAAATAACAAAAAGGGTTTTGGACTTACTGGTTCTTCCTCAACTCTGCCCTGAATCAGCTTACTATTAAGATATTTATCTTTAAATCAGCCACACAAGAAAGATTTTACAAAGTTTTGTAAATTGAATTGAAATTCAAGAATTGAAACTGTGACACCCCCCCCCTCCCAGAAACAAGTGCTGTCTGGTGCTTTGGGTGCTGGTTTTTTTTTAATTTTTATTTTTTGCAAACTTGAGTGTATTTACAAAGAGGAAATCTGGAGAAGAATATCCATTACTAAATGCAATTAAAGGGGAGGGAAAAAATCCAGCAACTTACTGCAATTCTTGTAAAGAGCTTTGCTAATCCTCTGGGAATAGAAGCCACTGATGCTTCTGGTTCCAGAATTGTTCTTAATTATCTTATTGCTCTATTCTCTGTTTTTCCAGTGAACTTCCCTTGGTTCTAAAGATCATCACATTTTGCAGACAAATGAAGTGGAGAAGCAAACTCTGAGGGCTTTGCAGTCCAGGCACCGTGGAGGAGGAATATCTGACACCAAATTCCTGGAGATCAGTGGGTGTTTACTGAGACTGGACCATTTTTCAGAAGACAGGATTATTGTCAATATTTGTAAGTTCTGCATGTATATTTAAATAGCATGCTTGGTTATTTTTAAACTCTATTATTTGTGATGTGGCAAGGCATTCTAGCCAAAATATTTCTTGTTCATTGTATCAAACTTCTGTGTACGTGGGTTTCAAAGTGTTCAAGTATGTTGTGGATTTTTGAAACTAGATAATGCTTACTGGGTTTTTTTGATAATCCTTCTACAGATTTGTGAAGTTTCTTTCCCTTGCAAATTCCTACTCATGAGGAAATGCAGCTTTGTCTTCATTATCAAATATATTACCTGGGTTTAGAAAGGAAAGCATGTATAATGTAGGTTTGAGCAATTGCCAGGGAGACAGGATTGAGCCTATTCTGCACATTTATATTTATTTTGTGGAAAATAATGGATTGTGTATTCTGTAGCCCTCACTGTTTGGCTCAATCCACATGAGTTTAAATAGACAAAATTATACATGACTATATTCCCACTGTATTTTTCTATATTTTATAGAACTGTTTTTATTCCTTTTTCACTGTAGTAATAGTTCTTCTGTAATTTTAGTATCTTGTTCCAAATAGAAATATTTTTACTTCTTATTTATAGGACAATTCAGTGAATAAGATATTATGTTATTTTTTCAGAGTGCTTCTAAGAAGACAAAGGACTTGAAAGGTGAGCAAGTTAAATTGCAGTCATTAGTATTTTATCTGTGCTAAGATAGATTGTTTCCAGTAATCCTAAATGTGCAAGTTTGCAAATTGATGTTTTATGTGTATATTGTACAAAATTGTAGAAAATGCAAATGACAAAATTTTCTTCCGTGTCCTGCTTTCACAGAAAAATGGAAGTGACCCTTGATGAAAACATGAATTATTCCCACAGAACTGAAAATCCAGCTTCAATGCAGATTTGCACACAACCCTCAGAATGTTTCTCTTGTGAAGAGAAACAGCCTTGAAGTGTGTTCATATTGTTTTCACTCTAACTGGACAAAGAAAATTACTGACCACTCTAATGTGGTTTATAATTTGAGGCTTTTTAAAGATTTAGTGACATTCCTGTGCCCAAAGCTGTAGGATCTCCAAGCAATGTGGGGTTTCAGATATGAAGTGTTCCTGTCTCCACTGCTGGAACTCCAGGATTTTTTCCATTCAGTGGCACAAGGACAATATTTGTCTGATTAAACCAGGTTGATAAGAAACCAAACAAACAAAAAAAAAGGCAATCTGTTCTACCCTCAGCAGAGTGTGTTATCTGTGAGGATGGGGAGGCCCTGGCACAGGCTGCGGAGCTGTGGCTGCCCCATCCCTGGGAGTGTCCAAGGCCAGGCTGGACAGGGCTTGGAGCGACCTTGGATAGTGGAAAGTGTCCCTGGCCATGGCAGAAGGGTGGAATGAGATGAGCTTTAAGGTCTCTTCTCACCCAAAGCATTCTCTGATGGTGTATTTGTTGCTTGTGTCAGGTTCTGTGTGGTTGTGAATCAGACAAGATCAGCTGTGTGGTTGTTCTTATCTGTGGTAAGCTCTCCTCTGTGTTTCCGTGCCTCATGGCTGAGGTGACACTCACCTCTCAAGGATCACACACTCCAGTTTCCATCAGGCACTGCCACAACTCTGGCAGAGCCCTTAAAGGGATCGTTTTCCTGGGTGCAGGAAGCCCTCTGTGCTCAGCATCCCAGAGATCAGGTTATGGCACAAGCAGGGCTTTTTAACATCCCTGATAGAATCATGAGAATGGTTTGTGGCACAACCCAGTCAGAAAGTAAAGAAGAAAAGCGGAGATTTTTGGGGTTTGAGGTTGTTCAGGCTTTAGCAATGACTGGAGGATGAGGCAGTGGTTTTAGGCAGAGGTAGCTGAGGCTCAGCTCTGCAGGGAAATAGAAGCTCTGGGATGCTCTGGTTTGCTTTCTGCATTCTGGAATGGGTAAGGGCAGTGGGAGCAGGAACAAATGGCATAAAGACCCTGCTAAACTGTTCTGGCTGTGGGCGCAGTGAGAATGTGTCCATCTGCCTCATTCCTGGGATGACAGCAACCAATCCACTCCCTGCTGTTTGTGGAAAACATTCCTGGGCAAAAGGGACTTGTGGCCCTGTAAGTGCTGACTTGAGGTGCTTGTGTCCTTCCTCACAGACTGCTGGCTCATCATGTCCTCCATCCTTGGGAAGATGAAGAAGTTTGGCAGTTTTGACATGGAGGAGTCTGAAGTGACAGATGAACACACAGATGGGGAGGACTCTGTCCAGGAAGCCCCTGACAACCCCCAGGGCCCTCTCAGCTCCAGGGTGCACCCACCCAAAAGCAACATTTTTGCAAGACGGGGCCGCTTTGTGATGGGGGACAGTGACAAGGACATGGCTCCCATGGACTCCTTCTGCCAGATGGATCACCTGATGGCACCTTCTGTCATCAAATTCCATGTGAATTTGGAGAGGGGCAAACTTCACAAGTAAGTTCGCCTGGTGAGATTTGGTTGTAATGAGTAGTTTGACAGCTGCAGGCCATGGTTCCTAGAGCAGCATTTGTTCTCTCCACTTGAGCATGACCATTTTTTCAGTTTCTCTATTTTCTATGCCAAATTAAGGAGCGTTGCAACCGAAAGTGACAATAACTGTTGTCTCTTGGCATCTTTAAAAATCTCTCTCTCCATGGATATTATGCCCAAAATTGGCAGTAGGCCTCAGTTCTCTTGCTTGAGGCTGCTCAGTGAATGGACATGGTTCAGAGTGAGAACAAGGGATTGCCTGGCTCCAGGCTTGCAGTTACACTGCCAAGCTTCAATGCCTCTTTGATCACTTTTTCTCAGCTCTTCAGCAACAGAATTGTAATTTCATCATGAGAGTTGCTTGCAGACTTTGTTCTTTTAGCCTTTGCAGGGGTACCTATTCTGATCTGCAGCATTTAGTACTTCATCTGAGCAAATGAAGAACAGTGTTGTGGTAGTTGACAAAAAGCCTGCTAAATATCTGACTTTAGGTAACTGACATTTCCCCTTTTTAGGCTCCTATCTACAGATTCCATCACAGGCTGCTCAGAAAAAGCTTTCAGATTTTATGACCGCAGAAGGATCTTTGATGCTGTAGCCCAAGGCAACACAAAGGACCTCAGTGACCTGCTACTCTACCTTAACAGAACCTTCAAGCATCTCACAGATGAGGAGTTCAAAGGTACCTTTTAGTGTCACATGCCTTGAGTTGCCTTCTTCTTCTTGCAGTAGTGCTCCTGAGATGAAAATAAAAAAGATAATTATGTTGCATGTCTGCAGGAGGTCCTTTAATAGCCCTATTGATTGGGCAACCCATTGATTGGAAGGTTACAGGAGCTGAAATTTTCTGTGAAACACGAAATGAGGTTTCTCGTCTTTTGAAAAGAACCTCATTAGTTCCTGCTTGCCTGGTGGGTTTGTAATCACTTCTATATACCTACCATTTTTTGTTTTACAGAGCCTGAAACTGGCAAAACCTGTTTACTGAAAGCCATGCTGAATCTACATGATGGGAAAAATGATACCATTCCCTTGCTGCTGGATATTGCAAGGAAAACTGGAACTCTGAAAGAGTTTGTTAATGCAGAATATACTGACAACTACTACAAGGGTAAGAGAAACAGCTGCTGCAGGGAATGCTTAGGGTGCTCAGACTGAAATGGGGTCAGGCAGGGCTCTCAAAGTCTTGTGCATGAGGCATTATGCACCCCAAAGTTCTGGTGTGTTATTGACAATCTGCATTTGTGCTAGGGCTGTGCCCTGTTAGGTGCAATATTCTGCCATTTTTGATATACAGTGATTTAATTACTTGCATTTGCTGTTTGTGTGGTTTTTTTCTGTTCAGTTGTAGAGCTTTTTAGCCTGCAGAGCTCTCAGTTCCAGCATCTTACATGGAGCTGAGGGAATTGCAGTGCTGAAAGCTCTCAGTCTGTACTAAAAGCTGAGGATTTCTGTCTGATGGGTGTCTCTGCAGGCCAGACCGCTCTTCACATTGCCATCGAGAGGAGGAACATGTACCTGGTGAAGCTCCTGGTCCAGAATGGAGCAGATGTTCATGCCAGAGCCTGTGGGGAGTTCTTCAGGAAAATCAAAGGGAAATCTGGCTTTTATTTTGGTAGGAGTGAGCACAGTATGGTTTTTATTGATGGAGTTGTCCTAGCAGCAAACCCAAGTGCAAGCTGTTAAATAATCCTGTTTATGTGGGACTGCAGGCTCAGAAGTACCAGATGGGCTGTTCCACCTCTAGGCCAAACATTTCCTCCCAAAGACTGAGCTTATAAAGAAACACAGTTGGTAGCTGATGGTGTTCAGTGTGAGCCTGGTGTCAGCTTTCCTTTGTTCTGTGAGTACTGGATCCTTTGTAACCTGCTCCTGTCCTGGCAGGATTTTTTAAGCAGCTGTGTTTCTGTGATGTAGTTAAACTAAAGAAAACCTATTTCAACAGCTATCACAAGAATTGGTGCTGTTCCAGACAGAGAAATTAATCTTTTCTCATGGTGAAAGATGAAAACAATGCGATGTCTTTGTTTATGCACCTCTAGTACAGGGATTTCTGACCACTCCTTCCCATTGCTTGCCATAGGAGAGCTGCCTTTGTCCCTGGCTGCCTGCACCAACCAGCTCTGCATTGTGAAATTCCTCCTGGAGAATCCCTACCAGGCAGCCAACATCACTGCTGAGGACTCCATGGGCAACATGGTCCTGCACACACTGGTGGAGATTGCAGATAACACCAAGGATAACACCAAGTTTGTGACCAAGATGTATAATAACATATTGATCCTTGGTGCCAAAATTAATCCCATCCTCAAGCTGGAAGAACTCACCAACAAGAAAGGGCTGACTCCTTTAACTCTGGCAGCTAAAACAGGGAAGATAGGGGTAGGTGAACAGAGGTGATTGACTGTCTCATTGCTGTGTCACATTATAGAGAGAACATGTAAAACATTTATGCAGAATGGATTTTAGAACTTCATTACTGAGGCCTTTTAGTTAGGAGGGACTGGTGCTGCAGTTTAACTGCACAGTCCTTAAAGGCTACGAAGTGAGTGTGTCTGTGCCCAGCTGGTTTATTCACACCCCACTGGTATGCAAGGCAGCCCCCGAGGAAATAAAGTGGGTCTCTGATATCATCTGAACCACTGGAGCTCTTTTATTTCAGACTGGCTGATGTAACTCATCTTCTGGCAGTTCCCATTCAAAGTGACTGCTCAGAGATGTGTATGAGATCTCTGCTTTTCTCTTGCAGTTTTGAAACAGATAATGCCAGGTTGTAAGAGGTGTTTGTATTTCCCATCTCCCATCACACAGTGAGAAAATTAACTGTGATCTCTGCAGTGCTCCAGTGGTTTGGCTTTAGCTCAGTTGAACAAGGGAGAAAAGACCCTTCCTGTGTTGTGGAGGGGCTGAGGAATGAGAAGTCCATTAGCACTGAAATGTTGGTTGTATTGTTCTTTTGCAATTAGATTTTCGCTTACATCCTCAGACGGGAGATCAAAGACCCCGAGTGCAGACACTTGTCCAGGAAGTTCACTGAATGGGCCTATGGACCTGTCCACTCCTCTCTTTATGACCTGTCCTGTATAGACACCTGTGAGAAAAATTCAGTGCTTGAGATCCTTGCCTACAGCAGTGAGACACCAGTGAGTACTGCACCTCCTCAGCTGGGGAGAGCTTCATGTTCCACACAGAGCATTTTTCCCTCATTTCCATGAAACAGCAACCTCCACCCTGAGCTTAAGGGAACTAGAGGAATCATTTGCTAAAGATTTATAGAATATGGGTTTTTTCGAAGTCCAGGATATTCTGGTCCTAGCAAAATTCTCCTCTTGCTCCTGCACAGAACCGTCACGAGATGCTGCTGGTGGAGCCCCTTAACAGGCTGCTGCAAGACAAGTGGGACCGCTTTGTCAAGCACTTGTTTTACTTCAACTTCTTTGTCTACACCATACACATCACCATCCTCACTGCAGCTGCTTACTACAGACCTGTACAGAAGAATGAAAAGGTACATTATCCTGTCATGTGTCATGGGAACCACCCACTGTGTGATATCCCAAGTTTGAATGAGTGCCCTTAGCATCCAAATTTTCCCCTTTCCTAAAGGCAGGAGAGAGATTTGGCCCTGCTTGCTTCCCAGTCTTGCCCCCTTGCTGCAGCACATTGAGAAACTTAACCACTCCCTGTTCCCCCAGAAATGGAGTTGCTTCCAGCAGCTGGAAGGCCAGGTATTTCTATCTCCAGTTCTGAATACATCTGGTTTCCTGTCTTCTACAGCCTCCCTTCACCTTTGGTTACACCACTGGGGAATATTTTCGAGTAACTGGAGAGATCCTGAGTGTACTGGGAGGCCTCTATTTTTTTTTCAGAGGGGTAAGATATTTGAAAATTTTCCTTTTGCTGTTTGGGTAGGTGTTGGAGAGAATCAAACAAGTTTTCCTGTTTATGAGCATTGGCTGCTTAGATAATCCATGTTTTAGTCAAGAGGTACAAATCATTTTCCTTGACCTGATGTTACTGGAAGGGTCCTCCCAGCTCTTGCATCAGTGTTGGTTTTGAGCTGTTCTTGTGAGGTGTTTTATGCTCCCTAATACAGGGGTCAGTGCTTAGTTAATTAATTCACAGGGGATATTAATATTTCCTTGATGCAAACCTGGTCTTTGTTCCCTTTTCAGATCCAGTATTTTGTGCAGAGGCGCCCATCACTGAGGACCCTGATAGTTGATGGCTACAGTGAGGTTCTTTTGTAAGCTCCAATATCTTTGATTGCATCTCAGTGTGTGGGTTCTGTAGTTGAGGCTGAAGCCACCTGTGACAGGAACTTTGCTATAATTCCCTGGGTTTTTACTACAGAGTTGCCAGTGGATAGTGTTGAACAGATGGGTCTGGGTCTGTGACCTCCTGTAGAGGTAAAGCAAATTAAGTGTCTGAATGTTCAGTGTGTCATGCAGGAGTTAGGAATAGATATCCAAATGAGTTTTACACATTATTTATGCAGAAAACCTCCCATTGGGGAGGAAGCTTTGCCTCCCCAAGGCCCTTTCTCTTCCCAACGGGACAATCCCTTGTTCTGCTCTCTTCCCCACAGGGCTGCTCTGTTCCCAGCACCTGTGGCCAGCTCAGCCCCCTGCACTCACACCACTCTTGTCTTCCAGCTTTGTCCACTCCCTGCTCCTGCTGAGCTCTGTGGTGCTGTACTTCTGTGGCCAGGAGCTCTACGTGGCTTCCATGGTGTTCTCCTTGGCCCTGGGCTGGGCCAACATGCTCTACTACACGCGGGGCTTCCAGCAGATGGGGATTTACTCGGTCATGATCGCCAAGGTCAGTGCAGGGAGTGCCTGAGGGGGCAGCAGAGCCTCACCGCAGGAGCTTCTGCAACAGCCCCATTTCCAGGCCATGCCTGCCTCTCACATGACTCTGCTGGCCTTTGGTGCTATTTTCTGAGTGAAGGGAAAACATTTAAGTAATGTTAAACCCCCCCTCTATTCTTCACCCATATGTTTGATAGCAGTCTTGGTAGGATGATGATGATTATTATTATTTTTATTACTTGCCATGCTTCAAAATAACTGTAATTGGGTAGGCATGGATGCAAAGAGACTGAGAGCAGTACAGGCTGCTCTGGTGGGAGATGGCCCAGCTTTCTACCAGCTGCAAATTTCTCCAGGTATAGATAAAATGTTGCCAAACAGAGCAATTAGCCAAGAGGCAGTGGCTGGCTAATAAACCTCTCTGGGATGTAGCCAGCCAGCCCAAGAGGGGAGGAAAGATGGAACTGCCTTTATGTGGTTTGTGCTCACAAAGAGGAAACTGTTCCCATGTGTATGTGTTGCATTTGTGTGTAAATGGTTGTATGGATAAGAGAAAAATGTTTTCTGTATTAAAGTTTATTATCTCAGCTGGATAATAATGCTTAATGCATGAACAGCCAGTTCAGAGCAAATGCATTCTTGAGCCAAAGCAGGATTTTGTACCAGTTTTTGTTGCAGTTTACATTCAAGATTTAAAATATTTTCCTGTGTTTCCATGCTACAGATGATCCTTAGAGATTTGTGTCGCTTCATGTTTGTCTATCTCGTATTCCTCTTGGGATTTTCCACAGGTAATATTCTGCTTGGAGTTACTTTTTTTTACCTTAAAGAATCTCAGAAAAGTTAGTTTTTCAAGTTGCTTAGACATTTTGATCCCAACAAAAAAACCTAACAAATTAACCTAATTAAAAAAAAATCTCTTTAGAATAACGATTTTTTGTAGTAATTTCATACAGCTTTTCAAAGTTGTAAAGCTGAATAGAAAACCATCCATCCTTTTCTATGTGGAGAAAACTGAGCCAGCACCTGCTAAGAGGGTGTCAGTTCTGGGGAATATTTTATAGGGCAATTTCCCTGGGGTCAATGTGCCGTGGAGGGAATGTGTGTTACCTCTCTGCTCCTTTTCACTGCTTGCAATGAAGTTATGATCTCAAACTGTGTTTCCATTGTGTGAATGTAGTGCTCTTTTTGCCACAGCTGTGGTGACTTTGATTGAAGATGACAACGAGGGGCAGGAAACAAATAGCTCTGACTCTGCCAGGTGCTGCCACGTGAAACGGGGCCGCACCTCCTACAACAGCCTCTACTACACCTGCCTGGAGCTCTTCAAGTTCACCATTGGCATGGGGGACCTGGAGTTCACAGAGAACTACAGGTTCAAGTCTGTGTTTGTCATCCTGCTGGTGCTCTATGTCATCCTCACCTACATTCTCCTGCTCAACATGCTCATTGCACTGATGGGGGAGACTGTCAACAAAATTGCACAGGAGAGCAAGAGCATCTGGAAACTCCAGGTGTGTTGGTTCTGTCAGGCTGCTGTCCAACCTGTGGGGAATCAGAAGAGATATCAGAAAGAATCCTTAGGAGCTGACATGTATCTAAAGAGAGCAGGTCACTGCTTCTTTCTGATTCACCTGAACAGCTCCTAAAAAAAAGTGTATGAGCTCCTTTTCCATGTTTATTTGATGTTTTGACTAAGCAGATAATCCCAGTGTTCCACAGATTTTCAGAATGTAAGAAAAGAAGTATTTTTGTAATTGGACTAAATTATTGGGCTTTGTATGAAGGAAAATCCTGACCAGACTATGAAGAGAGAGATTATGCAAGGGGAAAACCAATCTTTACCAGAATCAGTTTTTGTTGGAGGTAACAAAGGAACTTCACAGTTTTATTCACAGGGCAGTAATTCAGCATTTTCAGTGACATATTAATAAAGGGTGATGCTGCAGTTACAGTGTCTGCTCTAAGATGTTGACAATGATAAAAACTCAGGGTTTTTAAAACAAAGAAAGAATTCAGGATTTGTTTGTGTTTGACCAGCAGTCCCTCAGTGCTCTGCTTTCTTTTACCTGGCAGAGAGCCATCACAATCCTGGACATTGAGAACAGCTATTTGAACTGTCTGAGGCACTCCTTCCGCTCTGGGAAGCAAGTCCTGGTGGGGATCACCCCTGATGGCCAAGATGATTACAGATGGTGCTTCAGGTAACCTCTTTGTTTGTGTATCAAGCCAACAAGCTTTTGTAGACAAACAACTTCAAGTATCTGGTGGTGGGAAGCAGAACTTTCCCCCTGGAGCACTCTGAAGAATGGATCACTAATAATGTCTGCAATGGTCAGTTTAATCTGGGTTTTGGGTCAGATCTCAGGATTGAGAGGTGACATTTTGTGGTATAAACTGATCCTGGAGCTGTCTGGTGATCCTAAGAATAGATCTTGGCTTTGTTGTTGTCTCCCCAGGGTTGATGAAGTGAACTGGTCCACGTGGAACACTAATCTGGGCATCATCAACGAAGACCCTGGGTACTCTGGGGACCTCAGACGAAATCTCAGTTTCTCCATTAAGCCTGGCAGAGGTGAGGCTTTCAGGGACCCAAATCTGCACTCTGGTGAAAGCAGCAGCATGGATTAACTACTGGAGGGCAGTCAGTGCTATGCACTTGTGACTGAGCTGACAGCATTTTCAGCCAGCACAAAATGCAAAGGATGAAATGGGCTCACTGCTCACAGTTTGACTCTCTGGACTAAAAACCAAGGAGCTGCCTTGG
Source organism: Serinus canaria (assembly GCF_022539315.1). NCBI lineage: Eukaryota > Metazoa > Chordata > Aves > Passeriformes > Fringillidae > Serinus > Serinus canaria. The sequence continues at coordinate 3,318,501 of NC_066332.1, read as the reverse complement.
AGACCCCAAGCCCCAGAGTGGGAGCTCAGCACCAAAGCATTTCACTGTGCAGTCAGTACTTACCACCTGAAATATGGAAAACTTGTGGAACAGGATGGGAAAGAAAACCACAAAGTCCTTTCTTCCTGCTTCTTTCTTTTTCTTTCAGCAGCTTCCTGTTCAAACCTCTTGAATATCTTCTGTTTCTGTGGAGGGGAAAAAAATTAACCATTCCTTTCCTTTTTAGTTTCAGGGAAGCACTGGAAAACATTGGTTCCACTTCTAAAAGATGGAGAGAAGAGGAGAGAAGAGCCTCACAAGCCACCAGAAGAAGTCAAATTAAAACCTGTTTTGGAACCTTATTTTGAGCCAGAAAATTCTGAGGAGTTGAAAGAGTCAATTCCAAAGTCAGCCTAATTCTGATTGCCTGTGCTGGTTCTCACAAAAGGGACAATCGAGCACTTCATTTACAGGAACAGGGACTTCTGCAAAAAGGTCAGAGGACTTAGGGAATTACCATCTGCAAGGATTTATTTATTTACACTATGTGTGCTAAATAAACCATTTGTTGTTTAAGCTCATGTTTTCATGGTTAATTTCTAATACAACCTTCTGTCTGTTTTTAGAGTCTCTTGTATTAAAAAATCATTTTTGTGAGCATGCACAGGCACTGATTTTGTGGCTTTCCTGCCTCCAAAACCAACCAACCAACCAAATTATTATGACAGTGGAAAAACATTCATAAAAGAGCAGTAAAAGTCACCAAGATGCTCCTGTGGGGAAAGTTTCTTGGAAAGCGGATAAATAAATGGGGACATGGAAAGAATACAAAATCATTTTCTCATAACACAAGAACAAATACTCTGAATTTTTAAAGGTTGAATAGTCAAAATCAATGAAATAAATGTTTCTTTTACACTGCCTGAGTAAACTCCAGAAATTCACAGTTATTTTACTGAAGCTAAAAGCTTAACAAGATCCCAAATTTGACATTTATTTAGATAACAGATGAACTTTGCACAAAGTAAGAGATAGTGGTTATAGAGAATGTATGTTTCAAAGGTCAGATGTACAACAATAATAATCTTGAAATCAGAAAGTTTTTGTTCTTGATTTTGACAGCAACAGGGAAAAAATCTGGTGCTGAAAATCCATCTGGCTGGATCTATAAAGAGAATAAGGAAAAATATCAGCAGGAAAATAGGCAGCTGTTCTGAAAATACAGATGGGAGCCTTGGAAAGAGAGGAAAGAATAAGAGGAACTTTGGCATCTTCTTGAAAAGTGAGTGGGCACAGAGAAGCTAAGGACAAGAAAATTTGTTTTATTGACAGCTGGCCCCATATTTCAGTGCTGGGCCACAGTGCAGGTGTGCTGGGCAAGAAAAGTAAATGGTTTTACCTTCTTTCCTTATATCCCTAAGGCACTTGGAGTAAACAGCCTTTAACAGAGTGCACACACAACTCCCTGAGTCAGCCAGCTCTTTAACCAGGGCCTGCAGCTGTTCCTGGGGTTTCACCTGCAGTACAGATCATTTTCATCAAGAAATCTTGTAACTTTGCTGCATTTACTAAAATCCTGGGACATCCAGTGCTTTGAAAGAGAAGCAGTCAATGTGTTTGTGCACAGGCTGCCCTGTGAGATGAAATTTTGGGTTGTGTGACATCACTTCTTTTACTGGAGTCAGGATTTCTCACTGTGGTCCTTTCTCATGAGGCACTACAGAATATATTCCTAGGAAATCTTCAAACATCCAGCTGCTTTATTTGAAATAGTAGCACCATCTAGAGGACTAATAATTCTTATTTCTTCAGTTAACATCACTCAGGACAAATGTAATTTTATTTTCACAGAGTTGTAGGGTATAACAAGAAAAAACTGACAAAGGATTTGAAAGAATTACTTGAAAAAAGTCAGAATTTGAACTGGAAATAATCAGAATTCAGTGTCTCTGGTGGACAAGGAAGCCACAGAAGATGTTTAAAGTAGGTGTGTTCAGTTTCATATCTCCAAACCCTTGCTAGCAGTCTCTAGGTGCCACTCAAGGCTTCATTATGCTCCACTCTGAGCATGGCAAGAGACAATCCACATGTAAAACAAGCACAGCTGAGTAGGCCAGACAAGCTGAGACAGTGAAATAATTTATTATTTAAACTACTAAGAATAAACATAGAAAGAAGCTGACCAGAAAAACATGGTTGGTTGTCTCCATGCTTTGTATGCCACAGCAAATTTGTGCTTGGAGGGACACCAGGATTATGATATAGCTGGCAAGCATTCCTGAAATTTCTGTTTTCCCTGGGAGGAATCCATTTTTCATAATTATCAGCCTGGGCAGAGACCTAATTTATTGCTTAAAATCCACTCTGATTTCCATCAAGAGCCTGTCCAGAAGGGTTGGTCACTGCCCTGGGTAAGCTGAACATATCCTACACCTCTGCCTTCCTGTCCCTTCCTGCTCCAAAAAAATCACAAATACTCCAAAGGACTTTTTAAAACCAGAAATGCTGAAATTCAGGCTGAAAACATACTGTGGTTAAGAATATAAATGCCCCAAATTTGTGGGATAGGGTGGTGCTGGTGGGGTTTTTGGTTGCATTTCTAAAATCCCTTTATCTTCTCTGGGATGCAAACAAAGTTATCCCACTTTTCTAGAGGGAGTTATTACCAAGCTCTCAGAATTTCCAGCTCAATCATCACTTCAGTTCCTGCAGTGGGCACAGATTTATATTTATTTCCCACAGATGGGAAGGTTCAGCTTGGCAGTGACTCCAACACAGGAAGTTTTTGTCCTTTAGGAATAGCTCTGCCAGGACCAGCACCATTCTCTTCCTACTGCTGACACCTCCACTGAGGAGGAGCATGGCCCTGCAATAAATGATCTTTATTTGGGCTGTTTTGTAGAGGTTCTGCTCACCTTTAGTTTGAAGTTTGTGCAATTATTTCACACTGAACAGGGTTAGAAGCAGCACATGGCTCCTGTGCTGTTTTTGAGGCTTGCAGGGGGTAAAAATCTGTTTTCTCACAGTTATTAATTATATTAATTTGTGTTTACACTTAATAGGACATGATCAGGTTGGACAACTGTATATAAATATATTTATCTATATATATAACCCCCAGCTCCCAATAACCACAATGGAACTGGAGCAAAAGAAATGGGAGCTGTTGATGTGTTCCCCTCCCCTCCTGGCAGCTGTAATTAACAATGACTGCAAATGTGTGTGGATGGAGATTGCAGGAAGGGGTGAGCTGGGCTCAGCTTCCCTTGGAGGTGAGAAGGGATCCATGAACATGTGGAAAAACAAAACACAACCTCAGTATTGTCAGCAGTTCCATCCCTGAGATGCAAATGGTCGAGTCAGCCATGAACACTGAGCTGCTTCTCAACCTCCAGTAATTCAGGAATTACTTGGAGCAACACATCTTGTTCATGTGCCCTCTGCCACAGCTGCAGGAGTGTGAATATCCCCTTTCCTAATTAAACACCAATGTTAAATCCTTCTGAGGCAGCTTTTAGTGGGGTCTGTGGCAGAGCAGGGCCCACAAGAGGGGTCCCACACCATGGGTGGGGCTGCTGCTGTTCCCATGGCCTCAGGACAGCCTCTCTCCCTCTGATGCCACTGTCCTGCTTTGCTGCTCTGCTCAAATTCATGGCACACAATCAGATTTATTTGTCACACGCCAGCTCATTCTGTCACTCTTCTGTGGCCTGGATATCAGATTCACTCAAGGATCTTTGCTGGAGGCCTCAATACTCAAACACTCAATACTCAAAACCTCACAAGGGGTGTGCTCAGCAGGTGCTGCAGTGCTACAAAGCACAGAGGATCTGCCAAGCCCAGCTTTAAGGGCTAAAGCCAGTGCTCCCAGCTTCTGAGGCTTCAAGTTTTCAGAATCACACCAACAGGAATTTGACAGTGTTTTTGTTCAAAGTGTTGTGGTAAATCTTCCAAATTAAAAAAAAATCCATGAAAAATCCCAGGCAAGCTGGGGATCAGGCAGTGTCTTGGGTATTTGAGACCAGCTTGCAGGCTCAGATGCTTCTTAAAAAGTCTCCCTGTCTGCTCCACTGGGCACAGGCATGGATTTACCAGGCCTGGGGAGGAAGAGGATTCCATTGATGCTGCCAGAGTCAGCACAGACAGCCTGGGTCTCCTTGATGTGGTTCTAGGGCTCTGAAGTGTTTCCCATCAGCCACACCATGCAGGCTGGGACTCCTTCTCACCCTGGAATAGCTTCCACAGAGGAAATATGGATCCAGTTTCTCCCACAGCAGATGTTAATCTTCAAAACACGTGGTGGGGAGCACTTATTTCTCTGGGAAGGAGGAGAAATGAACTAGCTGAGCTCACTGGACTGCTCTCCTGCTGTGCTGGTGATGCTGTGGCTCCATCTCCATGTGTAACATTCCCTGTTCCTGTGGGCAGGGCATGAGTGGGCACGAGGAGACGCCAACACTCACAGCATCATCGATGTTTTTCAGGCTCCATCATCACCCAGAGCTGTGTTCCTCACTCATTGCTATAATCAGCCTCTAAAATCAACATTTTAGTCACCTGGATGTTGGTATGAAAGGTGGAATTGCCATGTCAGGCAGCAGGAGCAGCTCCCAGTTCCAGGAACTAGAGGAAGTGTCTGAGTCACTGGGCCAGAAAGAGCAGTTTCCAGCCATGTCACCAGGTCCAGGTCACTTCTCTCCAAGATGACAGAGGAGCTTTAACCCAGACAGTTCCTCTTTTTCCAGAGAAGAATGCAGATAATGACCCACCCAGGGAAAAGGAAGCCTCAGCTCCTGTCAGAGGGGGAGAGCTTGGAGGGCTTTATAGGCAAAGAAGAACACAACATCCCTCATCACAGGACTTTAGGGCTGGAAATAGGTGAAGTTTTCTCTAGAGGATGATTGCAGGGACAGATAGAAACAGCTGGTTTTGAAATATGCACAGAATAACTGAAAACTGAGAGAGGAGATGATTTACATAATGGAAGAGTTTTAATTAGAATAATGGGTTGAAACTGAGGCAGGGAAAATGTATCCTGGGAAGATGCTGGGGCACATATGATACATGTCTGCCCAAAGAATTCCCTTTGGAATCACTGGAAGTTTCAAACACCAGATTTATCCAGTGCCCTCCTGACTGCAGCAAGGAGGGACCTGCAGGATTTAGAGCTCTTGTTTTGGGGACCCAAAGCATCTGAGAATTTATTTCAACTGGAAGATGTTAATTTTCAATTCTTCTTTATTTGCCAGAAAGAACTTGACAAAAAGTGGAAGGGGCCTGCAGGGACTTCAGTTTGATACAACTCCTGAGATTTCATAAGCTGCTGCAGCTGATACAAAGCTGAGCTCTCAGTTTAAGGCCTGATAGTGGGTGAATTTTTGTTCCCCTCCTGTGTTTTACAGGTCTAAACAGATCTTTGGAGAGGGTATGGAAATGAGCCATTCCCCAGATTGAGATGGATGAGACAGATAAAAATATCTCCATTCTAAGAAGGGAGGTTTGATGTTTTAAAAAATCAAATGACTGAACCATTAGTTCAACCTGAATTTCTTAGAACATGAAAGTTCCTCCCCAGTTTTGGTGCTCACCCTCCAAAAACTACTTGAGTCAAGCAGTGGCAGCACAAACCTGAGCCAAAAAAAATGCAGCATTTAGGTGGGGCCCTGCTTTCCTCACTGTGCATTCCTTGAGGCATTTTCATGTTGCCTCATTCCCCAGCACTGCTCAGCGTTAGCAGAAACTCTGCACCACAACTGAAGAGCCCCAAACTCAGCCTGAAACAGCTGCAGAACACCCTGACCTAGTTGGGAGAGTGAGACTCAGCAGCCAAGAGAGGTCTGTGCCTTGGGAGACCTCTCTGAGCTGGGATGTGTCACACAGGAGGCCTGGCTCCCTCAGCCAAGAGGCAATTGCAGGAAAATTGCCTCTCTCCTGCTCTTAAAACTGGTTTTATTTTTTCCTCCAAAGGTTTAATGGCCTGATGAGCCTCCCCCCTGCGTGCCCAGCCTGTGACCCACAGCACCAGCAGCAGGACATGCTCGCAGGACAGGGACAAGAAGAGCAGCCACCACCCTGCACATCTGGACCTGCACATCTGTCCAGTGAGGGCTGGAAAAGGAATCTGTAGGTTTGGGCTGTTAGGTTTTGCCTCAGGACTGGCAGGGGACACTGAGAACAGCACAAATGCAGGAAAACACACTGGGAAAAAGTAACAAATCCATTCTTGCCATTGCTTGTCATGATCTCATGCTTAGGTAACCCTGACACTTTGCCAAGAGAAGGGATAACTGTGGCCTGAAGTCAAATATTGATGCCACTAACATAAAGTGGGTTTTTACTGCACTTATTTCTATTTAATCATTACTGAGCCCATGCCTGCATAGGGAATTGGCCACAGATGTGGGAATTAGGGAGCTGCAGGTGGGAGTGAGCACTCTGTCAGGTGGGGAGAGGGTATAATAAGGGGGAAGGGAGGCAGCTTTGGGGTTTTTGGCCAGAGGGAGTGGGTAGAAGTTGAGATACAGGCTCAGCTTGTGAGCCCTGGCTATGATGCAGCAGGGCACTGCTCAAATGCAGAATAAAAATGTTCATTTTTCCCTGCTGCAGAAAGGAAGAAAACAGCAGGGACACACTGAGGAGTGCCATGAGTGGAGCTCCTGGCTGTGCTGAGCAGGACTCTCAGGGCAGCAGCTGCAATTGAGTCCAGGATGTGTAGTTTGGAAAAACAGAAAATAATTAGGATAACAATTTTTTTTTTTGCCCAAGCAGAAAGAATAGACTACACAGTGCCACAGTCACAGGGAATATATGATGATGGAGGCTCCAGCAACCCTTGTGCTTGGGACTGTTCTTTTCTGGCAGGGATCTTTGGGAATCAGATCTCCAGTACAAAAATGCATCCCAGCATTGCTAAAGAGGCTGACTTGTCCCTGCAGCCAGACTGCACCAACTGGTAAGTGATATCCCTGGAATGGATTTTCCTGGAATGACTTCCCACAAGGCTGTCTCCTGTAGGTGACAGTCACACACTTGAAGGCAAATTCATTTTCCTGTTGCTCAGCTGCATAAAGCAACCTCTTATCTTGCAATTTATGAGCATCATGTATAAATATTTGCAAGTGCTACTCAGTTGTCTGGAGGGGTGTGAAAAGCTCTTTGTGTAGCAGCACACAGAGGTGATCCCAGGACAAGTTTAACTCTGAGGGGAGGGGTGAGAAGAGCACAGTGAAAAATCATGGGAGACTCCTGTGAATCAATTAAACACTATGCTCAGGGGAAGTGGGCTGCTACTGGTATGCTCAGTGTTTTAATTCTCATATTTTGGATTATTTTTAAGGAGCTTGGGGAATGGAATGCTGGCAAGAAGTAATTTACAATTATTCTTGATGTTACCCAAGGTCTAACATGCATTTAGAGAGTGGCTTTTCCCCTAAGTGACTCTGTTGGGGTATTGAATATTACAGAATTAAATATAAAATCTGAATAACTTCTAATGTGAGTTTGCCTGGGATGGTGTCCTGTATCAGCAGAAGAGAAAATGCTGCTCTGACTTGCTGATGTCAGATGGAAGATCTCCAAATGCTCATTCCCTCCCATCTGGGCTTTCCTTCATCTTGTTCATTTTGGTTTCTACTGAGTCTAACACTTGCTAGGAAAACAAAATAATGCCATGTAGGGCTTCTGCTGCTTATTTGTGCTGCACAGACTGCCCAAAGTTGAAATTTCCAAGTAATTTTAATAGGAAATGCATGTTATTAATGTTCTTGACCCTTCTGGCATCTCTTCAGTAGCTGGAGCAGCTGGTGACTGCTGTAAAACTCTATAAAATGGTCATGACAGAGCCTCTTGCAAAACCCTCCATGGCTCCTGAAAAATGCTGCCCTTGTCAGAAACATCAGGGTGGAGCAGGGAGCAAAAAGGCTGAGCAGGTTAATGATTAAAACTGGAAGAAAATGTTTGCACAGATGTGACTGGCTGTAGCTCTGCCTCTCATTTCCTACCCTCCAAGTCTGTCCTCACAAACAGCCCAGCTCAGGCTCACAGCACCCCAAAATTCTGTTTGCAGGGAGATCAGCCAGGGCCAGGCAGGGCTCCTGCTCCCCAAATCTGAGAGGAAAGGCCACCCTGGGCTTCAGGGGGTCAAGGCTGCCCTGCCAGTGCAAGGAGCAGCTGCTCACAGGCAGGATGGAGTGGAGCTGCTGTGAGCTGCTCACAGCTCCTGCAGTCCCTGCACCTTTGCTGGGCAGGTTGGGAGCAGGGCTCTGCCTCTCTTGCTGCAGCTTGTCCTGGTTTTTCCTCTCTGGATAACTGCCACAACATTATAAATAGACTTTCCTGTAGGTGCTGTGTTCTGCTAAACCCCACAGATCTGGGTGCTTTCAGATATAGCTGCTTTCCAAATTCAAACTCCTGCTTGCTGCCAAACTCATTTTCCCTCCTTAGCAGAAGGATTTCTGTTCCTGTGGTTGATCAGAGGTAAAGCAAGAGTCCTCAAATGCACCTTCACCCAGATTTCAGGTGGCTTTGCCTATTTCCACCCTCAGAGTGACTTCAATGAAACAGTTCCTTGCAGTTTGTGTTGGGAACCAAGCTGGTGCTGACCCAGGCAGGAGGGAATGGCAGGATCCAGTCCTTATTTCAGGTTCTTACACTAAAAGGCCATCAAAGCAGCTGCCTCTGGGTTGTCACAGCTGAGCTCAGGCATTTGTGAACAACATCTCCTGGCACAGGGTTTGGAGCAGAACAGGAATTTGTCAGGCAGAGCTGGATGTGTGCTCAGCCCCTCCAAGCCAAGGGATCCCTGGTGCCAAAGCCAACCAGCCCAGGCACAGCCCCTTTCCCCACGCAGCTCCTGGGAGCTGATTCATGAGCAGGAGTTGTGCAGTGCTCCTGGCATTTCACACAAGGTCTGAGGCAAATGTAACACCCAGCAGACCTGGTTTTAAAGATAATTTATGATCAGGAGGAGCTTACCTTAAGTTTGTAGATATATTTTAATGCCATAGTCTTTGGATTAAATGTCTGTGTTGTAGTATCCAAAGGTATTTTTGTTTTACTTCCAAATTTTGACCTACCTCCTACCAAAAAACACCACCCAAACTTGACTTTTTTTTGCCCTTGTCTACAGCTGAAAAAAGATTCCTGTTTTGCTGCCTACATAGTTATTCTTAAACTCCTATCTAATAATTAACTCAAGACCAGCAGCTGTGAATACACCTTGCAGGTCTGACTGCAAAGACATAGGAGTTTTTCACATCCTATTTCTGGTGACAATGCAAAGATTCTATAAAAAGAGCAGAGGAACTCATGGTCACTCTTCTGCTATGTCCCAGGCCAGAATTCTGCATTCACCATTGCTCAACAGCTCCAAAGTAGAAAAGCTGAGAAAAGCCATCCTGTCACAGGGATGTGAAACCCAACTGGTTGTGTTCCCACAGCTCCTGTGGGGACAAATTCATTAAAAACTTTTACAGGTAAGAAAAAAATTAAACCCACCCAGCACGTTTTCCTTGACAGCTCTGGGCAATTACAAAATTTTCTAACATAGTTTGTAAAATTTTGAAGTAATAGCAAAACTTTTTGCTTGCTGGAGCACTTAGGATCATTTCCTTGTTTTTGCTTTCTGCCTCCTGTGTAGGTCCATGCTTTGTAATAAACTGAGCATGACATAAAGGTGTCATTTACAACCCAAATGCAGCTGCACAACCATTTTCCTTTGCAAACAGCAGAGCAGCAATCACCTGAGATACTCCACTGCTGCCATGAAGTCACCTGTGAACAACTCAGGTTTAGTAACACTGCAGTGTGTAATTACTGCCTGTGTGTCATCCCACTTTAGCAGCTCTGAAGTCAGGAGTTGTTGCCTGGCCAGTTTCTCCCTGCTCCCTAATTTCAGATGGAGCAAACTCGGCGCGGCCGCGGTTCCTCAGCGTTGCCCCGGCTCTGCTCCCCAGCTGAGCACACCAGATGCCTGGAGCAGGGTGCTCTTGTGTTTTTGGGGTAGTCTGGAGCCTGAGTGTGGTTTTGCTCCTTTGGCAGATGAGTTTTGGATGTTGTCAGTGGGGCCTTGCCTTGGTTTTCGCCGCTTGGATCCGTCCACGCCGACATGGAGGTGCTGTGAGCAGGGTGAGTGCTCTGGGGCTGTTTGGGGGTGAAATCTTCCAGAGACAGAGGTGGAACCCATCCTTCACACTGAGAGTGTGTTCCTGTCGTGCTTCTATCTGTTCTTCTAGTCTGTAAATGGCTCTCCTGAGCTGGGCTATTTCCTTGGGCATTCAGGAGTGAAGAAGGACAGGCCTGATTTAATTTGTGTTTGTCACTGTTGCACTTCCTAAGTCCTGTGCCAAGGGGATCCAGAATAAAATATCAGAACTTTAATACATTCATCATCTTCTAGCAAAACTTTTGGCTACTAGAGTGACTACTGAAAGGCAAATATAAGGTATAGAATAAGTTATTTCAACTAAGAAACCACCCTCCCTTTTTTTTTTTAATTCAGAAATAGGCAGGTAAATAATCTCAAATCACTTTTCCTCAGGGAAAAATGTTGCTTTTCAGAACTGTTAAAAAATTTCTGTTAGGAAAAACCTTCATAGGAAAGTGAAAATTTCTCACCAAGAAGAGCTTTCTTAGTAGCACCTGAAGTCTATGAATGCCCCTCAGAAGTTTAAAAACTTTACAGGAATATGAAGCTCTTCCTACAAAGTGTAACTTTCTGCTGATTTGACTCATAAATAATGCAGAAAAGTCAGAATGAAGTTTTATCAGCTTTTCTCTTGGGGAGGGGATTCATTTTTTATGGGCCAGTAAGAATTAGTTTGTAGGTGCTGGGAAGTGCCCTGGTCTGCTCTGAGCAGCCTGTGAATGAAAAGCTCTTGGAAGTCACTTCCCCTCCTCTGCCCCCAGGGAAGGGGGGACCTTTGTGCCACAACATCACAGCTGAGTGTTTCTTCTGATTTGTAGGATTCTCTCTTTAGCCACGTCCTATAAATGTTACTGAGCTATAAAGGTACAGATATGTGTGATTCTTCTTGTTCTCAGATAAGCAGAAGGTGAGTCTGTGATAATGTGTAGCAATGGCAGAATGCCATTCACCATCACAGACGAATTCACTTTTCTTACCCCCAGCACACTGGAGGTCAGATACCAACTCCTCAGATGCCTTTCAAAGTAATTCTTGATACTATAAATCAATGCAGGGGTTTTGTCTTGCTGGCCACTTCAAATAAGCCACTTCTCTGGTGGCCTGGAAGTGACACTTAGGGAGATAATGGGAGTAGAAAATAGTTACAACCAAAGCCAACCCTCTGTATCAGGTTGCATAAGCTACACTGCTTAGATCTGACACTTTTCAGGCTGCTGCACTATTTTTCTTTTTCTGTCAGAGATTACAGAAAATGATAGTGCACTGGAAGCTGCTGCTGAGAGCCCAGCTTAGTTTTCATTTCAGCACACAATTAATTGTGATTAAAAACGAGGCAGACGCTGCCTCAGCACTGTACAAGGTACTTCTGCTCTGGTGCCTGCAGTTATTTACTTGGGCAGGCTGATTAAAATCTCCTTTTAAATAAACTTTTTGGCTGGGATACAGTCACATCTCTGTGCCTTTGAAAGTGTAGTCCCTCTGTACTTAAGGAAATCTGTCCTCTTTTTCCTTCCCAAACTGCTTCCTTACATCACTGGTGCTTCAGCAGTCCTTCATCATCCAACACAACTCCAGGGCTATGTTTGGTTATTTCCCACCTCTCCTCAGAGGTGCAGCCTGTTCTCGAGTCACTGCTAAAATCTCTGTGCTGAAAACTGACTGCAAATGGGGCTTGGAGCTGCTGCCCTTGCAGGGAGGCGTTGCCATCTCTGAGCAGCTCCAGCATCACTCACGAACAAGAGGAATTTAGGAATTGAACTTGATCTTGATTCCTCCAGCTCTTCATTCTACTCTCTCACCCCTCTGACTTCACACCCCATCCAGCTGAGCCCTTCTCAACTTGGCAACTCCTTTTGTTGGCTTTTGGACTTTTAAAATCTGTTCCCAACTATTCTCCTCTTTTAAAATCACTTCTTTTATAAGGCTATTTATGGTCCATCCCTACCATGGTCCCCTTTATTTGATTTATGTTAAGAATTCCATTTGCCTCTTCCTATGTCTTTGCCCACACTCTGCTGTGTATTCTATAAGTACTTGGTGAGAAGTAAATAGCAGAATTATTTATGAACTAAGCAGGACAACAGTCATTTGTTTTAGCTGTGTTTAGACTAAATGTTTATCAGTGTGTTCAGTGACACAACATGTCCTGGGGACTATGTGAGTGGCATTTCCAGACAAACTCCCTCTTCCCATCTCCCCTCTGTCATCTCCAAATTCAGCTCTTCTCTGCATTTGCTAGAAGCTGTGGTGTACTTTGTATGCAAGTAAAAATATTTTTCCCTTTATAAATTATTTCTATGAAAGCTGTGACATGAATTCTTAGGGAATTCATCCAAGCTAGGAATGTTTCCTAGTGTGAACACACCTGCCAATGGTAGAAAACACAATAAAAAATTATTTTCATGCCTGTTTCTTCAGCCAGCCTTTGGAAGGTAAGGAGTCCTTTCCAATATTTCAAGTTCCTATTCCACAGAGTGCCAAGAGATTACAGCTGCACTTGGGAGTGTTTGGACCCTGCAAATTCTCAGCTCTCTGTACTTGGGATTGAAAATTGCCATAATTAAACATTTGTTGTTTATGCATTAATAGACTTTCACTCCAATAGCAGTGTATTTGATATTCTTGGCTCCTCTCTCACACCAGGTGTCATGTCTTTTCAAACACTCTGAACAATCTGCTTTCTGTATCTTGATACTCCCAGAATGAAGGGATCCTGGTGCTAAGGCACACTGACAGCACTGTGGCAGGAGCAGAAAATTTGTGTGTGTACATTTGTCACATCAAGGAAAGTGGAGTAGGAGGGGGGAAATGTGTGGTTGATTTTGTTCAAACTTTGCAGGCAAATTATTTTTACCATTTGTCCTTGGGTATGGAGGCCACTCCCCTGATTTTCCTTGGGAATGGATCCCTGACCTCATAAATCTTCCTGGGTGTACCTTCAGTGAATTTTAATGTATCCTGAATTCACCTTCTTGCTTTCAAATTATCCTGGGCCATTCAAAATGATGCCCTTGAGTACTAGATTGAGAAACAGGGAGATAGTTATTCATTATTCCTCACAGAATTCATGCTGTGGGTGTTCCTAGGCAGGTAACTGCATCAAGATCCTTTTGTGTCATGTGCTGGTGGTCATTCCCTCCCCCAGAGTCATGGGGTTTTTTCTTTTTCCTCAGGAAATGTTGGGAAATCACCAGGACACAAATCCTGGATGTTATCCATGTGATAATTTGGCTGAGCTCACCTTGGGCATCATTTTCAGTCTGCTGCTTCTGCTGTTCCAATGCAGTGAAAACTTTCAGGGATTTTTCTTTGTTCTTTTTACATCTGGAACCTTCCCTTATCTGTTTTCAGATTTTCCTGGGATTTACCACTTTTCTGAAATTATCTTGGTCAAGAGCAGACTGCTTAGATAACTGAAAAGATGCCCAATTTTAAGGCTACTTATAAAAGTCATCTCTCTTTTTCTGTAAATAACACACACTGTCACTGGGACTGACAGGCTCCCTTCAGTTTAATTTAGGCACAGGAATTTATGGTTCTCCTGGTACCACTTTTAATGGCACTTGTCATAGACTGAAATTTAATGAGTCATGTGTGGAACCTTCCAGATTTGACACATGAAATGGTGGAGGTGTGTCCTTAACGGCTGAAAAATGAGAAACTTGGGGGGGAAAAGAATCAATATTTGTGTGTTTACACATGAAGAAACTGTAAACAGGTAATCTGGTCACCACACTTCCTTCAAAGGAACAGGAGTCAAGTAACTGATGTTTCTCTACTGCAGAAACATGATTAAAGATAACAACGAAATTGTTCCACTAATGGGCAAGAAAACAAACCCACCTGGAAATCCCCCTGCAAACCAGCAAGAGAAAAAGGTGACTGAAGGCACTCCCACCAAGAAAAGGTAGGACTCAGCTCAGCCCACACCACTAAAACTCCCTACTTTATCTCCTTTGGGGGATTTTTGCACTGAAACAGCACCAACACCTTTGTTCTGTGTAACCTAACAAGAATCTGATCTAATGATGGTTAATGTTTGGTATAAAGTGATCTTTTTAAGAGATCACACCAGGTTTTATGTAAGAGATGCTAGCCTGAAAAAAGGGAGCATTTCAAACTTAATCTGTCACATTTCCATGTGAGGTTATGGAGAGGCAGAGGGCAGGGAGAGCAGGAGGTTTGAAAAATCCTATCACAAATAGAAACCTAAATTCACTCTCTTTTTCATTAGTCTGGTTAATGAGACTTTTTGCAGTTTTATAAAATATTCACTTTCATTCATAATTGATATTAGAGAATTAATAAAGGGATTGAGGGTTTGTATTTAATATGAATGGGGAAATATGAGCTGTAATTCCTGCCTGACACTATGGAGTCAACTAAGTTACTGTAGAGTGAGGATGAATTTTCATTCATAAACTTTTCATTCTGAATAATTACTGGTTATTATGGCAATTTCTGAAATTCTGAAGGCATGGCCAATTGTGGCTGTTCTGACATTTATAATTCCCAATAATCACCACTTTTCACAGGCATGGTGCCATTAGTTATTTGAGATCCACTGCCTGGGTGGTCCAATTTCTCTTTTTGTCATTAAATTTAAGAAGAGAAGCTCTTTGGTGGCATATGGGGGGAGACAAAGTGTCTGAACAGCTCATGATCCACCCAGCACTTCAAAAAGGGGCAATTCCCTGGCAGATTGAGGAGTGACAGGAGCATTGCCAAAGCCAAGCCCTCAGTTACTGAACCCCAATCTCACTCCTTGTGGCCTCAGGAACAGGAACCCTGGGGTTTTTCCCACCTCTAAAGCCCGAGATCAGGGTGTGGCTGACAGCATTCCTGCAACACACAGCACCCACATCACGTGGATTTTAATGAGGACTTTAGCATATTCTGTTAATTATATGTTCCAACACTGCTCCATGCTGTTCCTTCAAAACTCTCCCTCCCCTGCCCCAGCAGAGCTGCTGCACTCCCAGGGTGGCATTTCTCACTCTCAATATTCACTTTCTGACAGACAGTGGCATTCCCTGCAGGAAGCCCCTGGAATTGGGGTGCTCTGGGGCTGGAATTAAGCACAGGAAATGCGAGGGGAGGGTGGGGAGGAGGCTGCCAGAGCTGCTGATGGCTGTGGGCAGAGCAGCCAGCCACGTCAGCACCTGGCTATTCAATAGCACCCTGCTTTGCACAGTGGCTTTGGGCTGTCATTTCCCTCCCATGACATGCCCAGGGACCCCCAAGCCAGGAGAGGTGAGAGCTGTCACCCCCAAGAGCAGGGTTCCCTCCCCAGCTCCTGCACAGCTGTTGGATGCCAGAATGAACACCTGGATCATTGAGCCATTGCAAAAAGAGATGAACTGCTGGTTTCAGCAAATATCAGCAGATTATTCACTGGTGTTCTAATAATACCATTTTAAATAAGATTTTTTTTTTTTCTTTTGCATTTAACCATCAATGCAACTACTTCATCTTCCCCAAAAAATCTTGTTGGAAGTGCAGTTAGATAAGAAATACCCTATGGACAAACCCATAAATTGGAAAGGTTTTTCAGGTGACTACTGCAACATTTTAGAGATGTAAGGCAGTTTCTGAACAACAGCCCCTGTGGGAGTTGCTGCATCCAGCCCTGAAACTCCTCAGTCTGTGGCAGCTGTAGCAATGTTTTATTGAGAGCCAGTAAAACCAAGCCATTGATTTTTGCCTCTCAACTCTGCAGCCTTTTAAAAGGTGAAATCTTTCTTTTCGTATCACTTTGTCTGTGTTGTTCCAAATTTTATTTCTTTTCACTATAAATATTTATATAATTATTTATAGGGAAAACAATTAAATGTCCTGCAGGCAAGGGAACACATTCAGCCCTGGCTGGTGGAAATGCCTGATGTCACTCAATGTGTGACATTTCAAACTTTCTGATTTAATCACTATCACTGTTTGAAGTGATCCATCAAGATGGATCTTCCTGGCTGGAAGAGCAGGGACTGGGACTAAAAAAATAACTTTTGTGTGGCTGGGCAGTATCAGGAACTGGGTGCAAGGCTGGTTTAGAGATTGCTGCTCACACATGTCAGGATCTGATACCATGTGTTCCAAAAATACCTTGGGAATTTTGCCCATCTGCCAGCCTGGAAGAGCTGGGCACAGGCTGGGATCCCTCAGGGAAAGCAGATAAGCCTCAGCTCCAGCTCAGCTTTAATGCCAGGAGAGATAAATTATCAAGCTTGCCCTTGGTAGTGCTTTTCTTGGTTTATGGTTGGGCTTGCCTTTCATCACTGATATTTCTTTAAATGCACTGTCTTCTACAGTTCCCACTTTTTCCTGGAGATTGATGGTTTTGAAAGCAATGCCAGTCCCAATAACACCTCTCCCCCTGTGTTTTCCAAGCCCATGGATTCCAATATTCGCCCCTGGTAAGTTCCAGATGCAATGGTCCTGCTGCAAATATATCTATTTTCTTCCAGCACCTTCCCCTCAATTCTCCTTGGGCCTCACTGCCAGGATTTCACATGACTTTTTACAGCTTTTGGTCACTTCAAAGACAGAACTTCACTGGAGATTTATCTTTGGTTTTATCTATTGCTGTTTCTATGGAATAAATCAGGCTTCAGATCTGAATAAATTTAAAATCTGGATTTTTTTTTGTAATCTTAGCCTCTTATTAGAACAAACTCCATGCTCTCATTGGGTGTTTTCTGCTGTGTGAAGACCACAGCCTAATTTAGCTGTTCCCAGCTGGCTGCTGACGTCTTCCCTCTATTGCTCATTAACAATCAAACGTGGAAATGCTGAATCTGAAATATTTAAAGCAGCCATTTATGCTGAATGAATAGAGAAAAATTATGACTGGGAAGAATACATTTAATTTATAAAAAAATGTGTGGGGTGCTAACAACCAATAATTATGAATAAGGGAAATATGTCACAAACCAGGCACAAGCCCAGAATGGCCAAAGGTTTTTGTGGCTGAGGATGCCTGGTCAGCTTTTAGGAATTGGCTGACAGGCTGATTTTGGTTTCAGAGGAGAGGTGTCCAAATTTCCCCCTGTCATTCAGGAAGTGACCTGCTCATGTGCTTTGTCACCACATTACTCAACTTTCTGCAGAGGAGACAGATGGACTGGGAATGGACTCAGAGCTCCCAGATTTATTTCAAAGACAAGGGAATACCTGCAGAGCAGTGCTGTGCATGCATCTCTTTTGCCAATAATTAATAGCTCAGGTTCCCTAAATTATTAACCTGAGTTAGTTCATCCAATCTGAACCTTAGAGAAAACAAAAATACAAGTAAGAAACTCATTTATCTTCATTTTTATCAGTCAGATCTGCTTTTAGGACTGTGTGGAAATTATGTACAGCAATTACAAAATATCAATGCCATTGAAAATCTTTTAAATATATCACCTACACATCTATTTAGGGCCCAGTCCTCAATTTCTTTCATTCAAGTCAGCCACAAAACACTCCTGAATTGCCTCCAGTGTTCTGTGTAGTAAATCTTTAGGTAAATCTTTCATTGTGGGCTTGCAACCCCCTCACTGCTACTGATTTAGCACTTGTTTTGTGCCAGATGACAAATTAAGCATGTGAAAAGGGAGAATGCAGGCTTCAAGCATTCAGGGTGATGCATAAAAAGCAGTGATCATTAAAAAGGAAAAAAAAGAAAAAAGTTCCCACGGTTTCAGGATCTGTAGTGAAAATAATAAAACACAAAGCAGATTGCTTTCCTAATGTGGTCTTTTTAAAAATATAATAAAATCCTGTGAGTCTCTTCATTTTTATCACTCACTTAAAAATCCATGTGGGAGATAAAATGATAGAATTAAAAGGCCAATGTCAAATTGGACTAATTTAAGCTCTAGTGCAGATACTCTAACCTACCATTGACTGGTTTTTTATGCAATATGCCAAAATACCTGCTAATATCTTGGCACATTTGCTTTTCTCTCTCTGCAGTGCATCTGCAAATGGGGAAGACATGGATTCCCCCCAGTCTCTTCAGGATGATGCCACTGAATACAGCCCTAACGTGGACAGCTGTGGGTGAGTGGGGACACAAATATTTCTCAGCACATTTTCAATTTATTTAATCTGTGGTAGGGTAGATATTACCTGTTTTTCCTGCCATGTTTTAAAAAAAAAGGTCATGTGTGTGCATGCCTTTCTGATCCTTCAATAATTAAATGTCAAAGTAAACAACTCTAATCTCTCAATTTTCATATTTAGTGTGAGGATTCTTTATATAAAATGGGTTTTTTAGATGGCAACACAGGACCCACACACCACACCTAGGCATGGAGTGTTTCTGCTTGGGGGAAATATGAAATCATTCTTTTTCCAGAATAAAGGATGATCAGAAAGTTGTGTAAGATGTGAGGTTAAGATCTCTCTTCTGCTGTGAGAGCAGCACCAGGTAACCTCAGCACTGAGGCAGAGCAAAGAAGTGATCCTTAGCCTTCATTCTAGAAAAATGGATAAACTGAATAAAACATAAAACACTTGAAAAATGTGCTGTTTATGATAAAGCAGCCTCTCAACAGCCCACTTAGTGCAAATGAGCAATGTGAGAATTGTTCTGAGCTGTCCATGGCAGCGGGGCAAGTTCATCCAGTCTGGGGCCAACAACTCTATTTGGTTTTACTCTTCTTAAAAATAAAATAAACCAGCATAAATTGCAGCAGCTGTTTCGTGAATAGAGGATGATCAGAAAGTTGTGTAAGATGTGAGGTTAAGATCTCTCTTCTGCTGTGAGAGCAGGAGAGATCTTAACCTCACATGGCAGTGGGGCGAGTTCATCTAGTCTGGGGCCACCAATTGTATTTGGTTTTACTCTTCTTAAAAAAATAACATAAACCAGCATAAATCACACCAGCAATTTCATGATGATTTCTTACAATTCAGTGCTACCACATGCCAAGGGCCTGAGCTGAGGAGTGCCAGGAAGAAGCTGAAGAGGAACCTGTTCCGGGCAGTGTCCGAGGGGAACGTGGAGGAGCTGCAGCGGCTGCTGGCCGAGCTCAGGGAGCGCTCGGGTGCCTGCACCTCCCTGCCCGTGCCAGGTGAGCCCTGCAGGCACCCAGGCTGATGCCTCAGCTGGGAGATTTTTGTATTTTTTAGATTCTCTACTGCTTTAGTGTGTAGTTCTGAGCTTTGTATTAGGGGGTGGTGAGCTCTCTTCACAGAGCAGGGAGACAAAACAAATCCTTCTCTAGCTGGGGACCAAGGACAAATGATCCAGATCTCAGGCCCAGGAGCACAAACAATGTGGGCTGAAGAGAGAAATACAAGAAGGATGAGAGTTCATAACCTAAAGCTGTAATTGGACAATGAATTCCAATATGCAAATGGAGCAGAACTTATAAAAGTGAGAGACCCCTGACCGGTCTTGCATTTTGGGCCCATTTTGGTTCATCTTGGGTTCATTTTGTGACTATTTTGGTTCATCTTGGGTCCAGCCCTGGCTGGGCTTTTATGCTGCCCAAGGTGGATCCATTGAGGAGATCCTTTTAATAAATCCCTGCTTTATTCTTTAGCTCCATCTAGCCTCTGTTCTAGGTCTGCCTTCACAAGGCATCAGGGAAGGGCTGCCAGCTCTTCTGGCCGGCTCAGGGGCAGCCTAAACCTGGGAATGGTCCTTATTTCCCTGGGAATGGTCCTTATTTCCCTGGGAATGGTCCTTATTTCCCTGTGAGTTGTCTTTATTTCCCTGGGAATTTGGGAGTTATGGCACCAGGATGTCCAACAGGAAAACCAAGGTTGCCTTGGTGCTCAAGAACAAAGTGAACAGGATGGAGTAATGGTTTGGCAAATAGTTTGTGTTCATCTATATCCCTCAGGTTTCACCCCTAATGAGCAGAAGTTTAATAAATAACAATGATCTAATCTCAAAATTCACTCTTGTAGATTACCTGATGAAGAAGTTCACAGCTTCAGACACTGGCAAAACTTGTCTGATGAAAGCTCTGCTGAACATCAACCAGAACACAAATGAGATAGTGAACATGCTCCTGTCCTTTGCAGAGGAAAATGACATTTTGGAGAGATTTATCAATGCAGCATACACAGAAGAGGCATATAAAGGTATTGCCATCTCATAGCAGTTTCAGGTATATGGTTAAACATAACCTCTATAAAATAATAATGGTTTAAATCCCTTGAACCAACTTTTATTCATTGTCACTGCTGCCATTTTTTGTGAAACATCATTAATGTTTCAGAGTGTTCTTGAGAGGCTCAGCTCTAAATTCTTGTGTCTGCTTTTTCAGGCCAGACAGCTCTAAACATTGCCATTGAGAGGAGACAGTATGAAATCACCCAGAGCCTCATAGAGAAAGGAGCTGATGTCAATGCTCATGCCCAGGGTATTTTCTTTAATCCCAAACACAAGCACGAAGGCTTTTATTTTGGTAAGTGGAATTTGAGATATTTCTGGAAAAGTTAACAAGAAATACCCAAAACTTCCATAAAACAAGAGCTTAATCCAGTACAATCAATATATAAATGTGCTTTCATATATTTAGATGGTTAACACAATATTTTCTATTCTGATGAAATAAACCATGACCATTGTTGCATTTTGTGACTCTGTAGGTGAGACTGCTCTGGCTTTGGCAGCATGTACCAACCAGCCAGACATAATTGAGCTGTTAATGGACAATGCCAGGACCAATATTTCCTCTCAGGATTCCAGAGGAAACAACATCCTGCATGCATTAGTGACTGTGGCAGAGGACTCCAAAACACAGAATGACTTTGTGATCAGAATGTATGACATGATCCTGCTGAAAAGTAAAGACAGAAATCTGGAAACAACCAAGAATAAGGAGGGTTTGACACCGCTGCAATTGGCTGCAAAAACTGGGAAATTAGAGGTGGGTGTGATTTCAGCAGCATCTAAGAGACACTTGTGCTCTGACACATCTCTTTCCAGGCTGTTTTGTATCAGTATTAGTGAGCTAATTTTGTTCAAAACACAAATATTTCCATTGCAGTGTTGTTTTAATGCTTCAGGGTTTCTCTGTAACTCCCTCCCTCTGTACAAACTACACAAGCTGTTTAGAACCAGCCTTCTGTTGTACTGAAATTCTGCATTTACCACCAAACAATTTCAGAAATCTCACTAGAACTGCTCTGTTGTACTGCTGTAGAGTTTGGTTTGCATAAATCAACTGCAGTGTAAAGAATTGGCACTGGGATGGTTTAGAAAGGAATTAAGTTCAAGAAAAGCATAAATGAACACATGGATAATTGTGCTTTCATCCTTTAGTAAAAAATCTGACAGAAAATCTGAAGGCATTAAAAACACTGAACTTATTTCTTAGAGGTTTTTCACCTCCAGCACCCCTCACTGAATAACAAAATTACAAATACATTAAATTGAACAACTGTGCAAAATGTTGCAGCTAAAAGGTGGGAGTTTGGGCAAGTGTATTCATGTGTTCCTCCTTTCCCTGAGCAGCACAGCTGCTGACAAATGATCTGTTCATGTTTTAGATTCTGAAGTACATCCTGAGCAGAGAGATCAGAGAGAAGCCAAACAGGAGCCTGTCAAGAAAATTCACAGACTGGGCTTATGGTCCTGTTCAATCTTCTCTGTATGACCTGACAGAGCTGGACACCACTGCTGACAACTCAGTGCTGGAAATCATTGTCTACAATACAAATATTGGGGTAAGCTGTATATTTTTATATAAAATTTAAATTTATATTATTAAAATATAATAATATTACAATAAGTTATTAAAGTATAAAATATATACTAATAATATAATAAGGAATTATTATAATATATATTAAAATATAATTTTTTTTCTAGCAGTATCCCCATATTAGAACTGTCAGCCTTGCAAACAACTGAATTACTTGTGAACAGTAATTTTTGGTTCTCAGTTTTTGTATCAGGAGCAAGACAAATTTTATGCTGCTGCATAATGTCAGCTGTAAGCAAATCTGCATTCAGCTCCTGCCACACAGGTTAGTTATTTTGGGAGTGTCTTTTCCATCCCAGGGAGGTCTGGCACATCCCTGAGCACAGAGGTGTTTCTAGCCAGGATAGCATGGAATGAAATCCACAAAATTCACACCTAAAATTCAGTTTTCTTACAGGCAGCAAGATGAAATATTTTATTTATTTATTTATTTTCCTCCTCAGAATCGTCATGAAATGCTGACTTTGGAGCCTCTGAACTCACTGCTGAGGATGAAATGGAAGAAGTTTGCAAGGCACATGTTCTTCATGTCCTGCTGCTTTTATTTCCTGTACAATGTGACATTAACATTGGTCTCCTACCACAGGCCTAATGAAAATGAAGTGAGTACAGCAGCTGAACCTCACTGAATTTTACTGACTTAAAAAGCAATAATAGCATTTCCTGAATTGTGTTTAAAATGCTAAAACAAGACCAGCTATTGGAATATCTGGGTATGGAGACACCACATCCCCACATCAGTGTGGGAGCACCAGATTTGCATTTTGTGAAAGTGATCTAAAATACAAATAAATGACACAAAGACTGAAATTTCTGAAGGGAAGAGGATATTTTGGTTTTCCTTTAAGAAAGAAACTTCTGATATTTCAAACATCACTCTTAGGAGGTTGATTGTATAAATACATCAAGAAAATTCTCCCTGGAAGGGGAGAAATTGTGAACTCAGAGAGTTACAGGTGGGAGGGTTTCTCTTGCTTTGCCTTTCACCCTTCAGGGATGGAACTGAGATTTTCCTTCTGCATTTGTTCTGCAGGCTCCTCCTTATCCACTGGCTCTGACCCGAGGAGTGGGGTGGCTGCAGTTGTCAGGACAGGTGATGGTTATGTTAGGAGCAATATTTTTAGCCATAAAAGAGGTAAGATTTTATTTTTTTTAGTAACAAATATACAGCTAATTTGTAAAGAACTTCCCTAAATTTATAAATATGCTGCTGATATTGGCAATTCCCATGGAGTGCCTTTGTGTGTAAATCACTGACACATTCAGAAGGACCCTGGGTATGTATTTAATTACAACTGTGAAACAAACATAAGGATGCTTGCTTTTCAAATTGTCAATGCAGAGATCTGATATTTGTATAATATCAGTATTGTCAAATTATTGGCTTTAAGGAAAAAAGAATTACAAGCTCTAATGAAAAAAAAATCCCATGGTATAACTTTGCCATGTAAGTAATTAAAAACAGTAACTTAAGTTGTGCCAGAGATAACAGAATTTTAACCTCTGAATTTATAGCCCTATGAAAAATTAATTCTAGAAGTTACAATGTCTTATCAGCAGATGGATTAGTTTGGAACACCAGTTAAATTATTTTGAAAAACAGAAGTTGAGGTCTCTTTTCTCTTCACCATGCCTGCATTTTCTGTTTCTGCCTGCACAGAGTGTGGCCATCTTCCTGCTCAGGCCCTCAGACCTGCAGTCCATTCTCTCTGATGCCTGGTTCCACTTTGCATTGTAAGTCTGTGTATATATATATTTTTTTCTACTATATATAAAATTCTCTATCTCGTGGTCACAGAGAATGCTCCTGTAGCAGATATTCACTTTTCCCCCTCAAAATTATCAGTTTCAGAGGGATGGGTGCAAGTTTGCCTGCAGCTTTTTTGTAACACAAACTCTTGGCTGCACTGTCAGTGACAATACCAGGGCTGATGTGCATGGAGAGGATTTTTCCCACCTGCCAGTGGAAAATCTGTAATGATTCTATCAGTTCATTAAGCTAAAGCTGCAATTAAATGGCTTCTGAGATACTGTAAGGATTCTAACAATTCTGTCAGCAATATCTGCATTGAGCAGCTGTTTTGGGGAGAACAGTTTACCTAAATTAAGTTTAATAAATATAATCCTTATATGTTAATATACTTATGCTGCTTGCACTGACCTATTTTATCATTAAACTATAATACCAATTTCATGGGGAGAATAAGAAAGCAGCATGAAACTACAAATTAAGCCTAAAGAGCAAAGAAATCTTGTTTTCATATTTTGCCATTCTGTTGTTGGTTTTGTGCTAGTAATTTCTCTTTTACATATATGTTTGTTTTTTAACAGTTTTATACAAGCTTTGCTTGTGATCTTCTCTGTCTTTTTGTACTTGTTTTCCTACAAAGAACACCTGGTGTGTCTTGTTTTGGCAATGGCCCTTGGCTGGGCCAATATGCTCTATTTCACCAGAGGTTTCCAGTCCATGGGCATTTACAGTGTGATGATTCAAAAGGCAAGTTTTTCTTTTCTTTTCCCTGCCTGATGATACTCTATTGTTCTACAATCCAAATCAAGTATATTTAGCAATTATGTGTATTTTTCAGTTCATTTTGAAATGCCTCATCTCCAGTTTTTATGCATTATTTCTGCAGAACACAAAATTTGTTCTTCTTAAACAGCAGGAACTAGTTTGTACCTTAATATTGACATTTTTATTACATTAAATATATAAGTAGCTTGTGTTTTTCCAGCTAATGTAGTTCTGCAATTTAATAGCATCATAATCTGCAATGTCTGTATTGTACAGAATTAGTCACTCTCAGAGAGCACAGCAGGCTTGAGATAAAAAAATCAGACCTTTGGGTTTGTTTGCTCAAGGAGAGCAGTCTGATGCTTCAGTGTGTGCCTCCCCTGTATCCCTGCAGAATTCAAAAGCACAAAGCTAGTTCTGAATTTTAATTTCTGTCAACTGTCTTGTTCCATTTTCAGGTCATCCTGCAAGATGTGATCAAGTTTTTAGTTGTGTACATCGTGTTTCTGCTGGGATTTGGTGTAGGTAAATATTACTGGAGAAAAGCACTGATGCTCTCTGTGGGTAAAAATTTTATGAATAAGAATCCTGTTTGCATGAGAGCTCATGCTGGGGTTTCTTCTGGATGTTAAGTTTAGGTGTGAATAGATTTGCCTTGGTCTCAAATCCCTGGAATCTCATTTGGAAGTGGGCTCCTTCTGCCTCCTGGAGCTGTCAGCTGGCTGCTCTGTGTGGCTGGGCAGCTCTGGCTCTCTTCAGCAGTTTGAACTCTTTGAGATAAAAGACCTTGTATTCCTAAATAATGACTGGGGCTGAAACTTCCTTGTGCTTTCTTCTCAGCTCTGGCTGCCCTGATTGAGACGTGCCAGGAGGGTGGGGAATGCCACTCCAACAGCAGCCTGGGGCCTGTCCTGATGGATCTGTTCAAGCTCACCCTGGGGCTGGGTGACCTGGAGATCCAGCAGAACTCCAAATACCCTGTCCTGTTCCTCCTGCTCCTCATAACTTTCGTTGTGCTGACTTTTGTTCTTCTCTTGAACATGCTGATTGCATTAATGGGAGAAACTGTGGAGGATATTTCTAAGGAGAGTGAGCACATCTGGAAACTCCAGGTTTGTTTGGGAATTTGGGAGGTGCCTGGGCTAAAACCCTCATGCTGACACAGCAGGTGAAGTGTTAAAGATAATCCTCATTTGGTTTTTGCAAGAACAATAGACATAACTAATTCCAGTATTAGAGAATTGTAGGAACTTTGGAAATAACAATCCTAAAGGTGATATCATGGTTTAGATTTCCAACCCATGCACTGTCATGACTTTCATTCCCCTGGATATGTCACAGAATGATGTGTTTCACTATTTTTCCAGGAATCTGAATCCCTATTTGCACAAATTATCAGTGATTTTGGTGTTGGCTGTGGGGAGTCTTGACCTGTTACAAACAGCAAACTGCACACTGTGAAATCAGACCATGGCTAACCAATCTGATTTTACTATTTACTGCCAATAGAGAGCCAGGACTATTTTGGAATTTGAAAAATTCTTACCAAAATGCCTGAGGAAAAAATTCCAGCTGGGAGAACGGTGTAAAGTGGCTGAAAATGACACCAGGGTGTGTTTAAGGTAAAGCAAAGCTGGGATCATGTGCTATCAATTTTATTCTCTTTATGCTGCTTCAAGGTTATTTCTCCTCATAATCCTCTTTGAAATATTTCTATTATCTCTACAAATTATGCTAAGTATACAAAAATATAATTTGGGTGTTTTTTTCAGTTGTAACCAGTTGTTTAAGTAGGAAAAATGTATAAATTTTTATGTAGGCAATCTTTTGGTAAGAAAAAAGATTTTCATCTTCATATGTTTTGACTGTAGAAGCATCAAATCTGTTTGCAGTAAATGTCACTTTATCATAATCTCCTTTGAATGTCAGCTTAAAAGCAATCACAGTTAAGTTGATTGGTAATTGATGATTACCATATTAAAGAACTGTGCTGTTTAATGAAAAATACTTAAATATTTCAAGGCTGTACTAACAATGTGTGAAATGATGAAGTAGTCTTGGAATTATTCTCACCTTCATATAGTGCAAAAGACATTCAGGCTTTAGTGCCAGCAAAGCAGGGGGTCAAGTGTGACAATCCCAAGAAGGAATGAAGGGGGAAGGTCAGGGATGTAGCTGGGGGATAATTCATGGTGATAACACAATTTATGTGCAATGTAAACAGGATTAATGAAGTGAAATGGACCGAGTGGAAAACCCATGTTTCATTTATTAATGAAGATCCAGGGCCAACAGGTACTGTGGAATTTGATGACACCCTATTTGCAGAATCTTTTCTTCTTAGAAATGCTTTTTGATCCAGTTTTATACCTTTAAAAATATAAACTCTTACATTAAACCACACATTATTGTTAGAGAAACTAATGGTTAATATGGCAGTGGTGTTAAATTACTTTTAAAGGCTTGGAGAGAGGGTTGGTGACGAACAAGTTTTGTAACATATATATTGGGTGACATAAATATTGGCTAGGAAATCCAAGGCATCCATCTTCTGCCAGGGCAGGAATGTCCTGGGGAAATGGAGAAATTTTTCTCCTTCTGGGGTGAAAAATTTCTGTAGGAGATATGGTAGCAAACTGAGAGCTTGCTGTTTAAATAAATACATGTTTTTAACAAGAAATAAAGAAAGGTGCAAAACTCTGATCTTGCCTATACAGTTTCTACCATATCCTATTTTGTTTACAATGCATTTTTTTGCAGATCCAAGCAAAATTCAAGATAATTCAAGAACTAATAGCAAAAACACCCTGAATACGTTTGAAGAAATGGATGATTTGCCTGAAACCTCTGTTTAGTTGTGCTGGGCTTGACGTGTGGCTCTTCTGAAGGTTAAAAGCATCAGCAGTGGATGCTGAAAGCTTTGTGGCTGTTTTGGACAGCTGTAGCCAGCTGGAACACAAACTTTCAGTGCCACAGTCTGATGGCTTGCACCCATTTATTCAGAGCAGCTGAGCTGAAATAAATGGGATTATTTCACTGAGTCAGTTCTCAGCCTCTCAAACTGTTGCTGTCCGAGTTTGCCTGATGCTCCTCAAACTTGGCTTGAGATGTTTACCAGGGTAAAAAAGGTCAAATGTGAGATATTTCTTCCTTTTGTTGAATGTTAAGGTCATGGTGATCCCAATCTGCTGGTGTTTGGAATCCCTAACTCATGAGAAACTCTTTTTGTACACTGAAACAAAAAAGTTCTTGTTGTGGAGCAAAGCAAAGCATTTCAGTTCTGAAGATGACTAAATGAAGTATGTCATTTTGAAGTCACAAGGTTCTGGGTACATTTGCAGCTTTTGCATTGACTGTCAGTGTTACTGGGGGCTTGGTCCCATAAGCTGGAAAATCAGATCCCAGTGGCTTTGCCTGATCTGTTTTCCTCTGTGCAGTTCCCAGGGTGTAACTGGAGTTTAGTGCTGTTTATTTATTACTGTGTGTCTGTGCCTCCCCATGAAATAAAAGGGCAGAAATAGAATTCCTGATGGAGAATTTTTGCTCCAGTCACAACATTACTTTTCATCCTTGGCTTTTCCATGCTGTTGCATCTTCCTACATAAAGAGTTACCACACTGGAAGTTCTTCTGAATTAATTCTTGCATTTAACCACTTCAGAAAAATCAGAAGTCAATTTCTTCCCCAGGTGAAACAAAATTAGTTCAATGCAATGCAATTCCAGACTTTATTTTTTATTCAGAGGACTTTGTAATGCATTTCTGTAGCTCTAATTTAATTACCTGTGATGACCAAGTACTATGAATTATATTTTTAGTTTTCTATTTTATTTGTGTATATATATAAGGAGAAACATTTGTTCTGTGTGCTTTTAAATTTCAATTAACATGTATCTCCAGTGTCATGGCTTTTCATCAGAATTATTCATGTGGTGCCTGTTTTAAAGGTGCTATTTTAGGTGAGACTCAGGGGAACTCAGTTCTGTGTTTGAATGATAATAAGAATTGCATTGGATTTTGCAGCTGTGGGCAAAATGATCCAAAAGACTTTCTTAAGACAGAAGAGAGCATGAGGGAAGCCTGCAGTGGGAAGGATAATGCAAAATATTTACAGGGATGGGGAGCGTGGGTCCTGCTGCCCAACCTGCCCTGAGAGACACCGTGCCCTGAGACTGCAGCCCAGCCTGCAGGGATGGATGGGATCCACAGGAGCCTTGGGCTGTGTTCTGGGCACAGGAATTGGAGGGGAAGGACATTTGTGTCCCCACAGACCTCGTCACACCCCAGCTCTGCTTGGCTTTCTCAGTGGGAGATGGAGGATGAGAAGAAAAGTTCCTGTGGTCTCGGAATCTTTGATTGTTGATTTTGCACCAAGGCTGCCAAGGAAGGGACATTGCCTCAGGAATGCTCAGCTCTGCTTGGATCCTTTCTGTGCCAGTTTTTGTACAAAGGGAAAAGAAAAATACCTCTTCACACACACTCAGGAACCAGGCTGGGCCGTGAGGCCACTGGAAACACAACGAGGCCTTTGCACTGTGCTGAGGCTGCTCTGGGCTGTGAAAAAAGCACAAAAATCCCTACAAAAAACCCTACAAGAAACACAAAAATCCCTACAAGAATGTGCTGTGCCCCTGCCCAGGCACAAAACCTGTGGGTGAACTCAGGAACCAGCTGGGGGCTGCTCTTGAGAGCTCTCAGTGAGGAAATCCCTCCTTGTGTGGCCACAGAGCTTGGCCACCTCACACCAACCATGTGCTGTCTCCAGATCCTCTGAATAATGACCAGAGCAGGTAATTCTGTGCTTTTTATACTATGTTTATTTAAATTAAGGAAATAAAACTTATCATTCAATCAACATTCTGTCCTTTGCTTTTTTTAATTTTATTGCCATAGGAGTTACACAAAGGCAAGGAACAAATCCTTTAAATTTAGTAGTAAATGAGGATGACATCACTTTTCAAAGGTAGAATATAGGAGTTATCTGGATAATTATTCTTTCAGAAAATAATTAATGTGTCTTATGCAAAATTCTTAATGTTTATTGCCTACTTGTCAAATATGTAAAAAGCAACTTTAGAAAATTAATTAAACCCCCATTTTTTTTCTCTTTTTAAGATGTTATGACAGGCTTTGTCCCTACAGATACAGAACAAGTCTCCCCATATGGAATTCTTCTTAATTTCCATTCTGGAATACTCAGGTATGGTTTATGCACTGCTCTTTATCAAAAGCAGAATAACTGCCTAGATCTTGCCTTAAATCAGAAGCAGATTGAATTAACTGTGAAATACACTAAAGTGAAATGTAAAGCTTTTTAGAGTGTATTTCTCTGAAATCCTGGTTTTAGCTTATTTTTATGTTTGTAAGTATAAAAACAAAATAAACCCCAAAGCTTCCACTTCAGCACAGTGGGGGTCAATTACATATGCAGATAATATCATTTATTATACACACCCTCCCCCTGTTTCTCTCTGCCCAGCTTCTCCTTTGTCTCACATTTTGTGTGTTTACCTGAGGAATTAATTTAAAGGATTAACCCATTGTAAAAAGTGTTGGTTATTGAGGTTTGGGGTAGGAAGTAGAAAAGCTGTAAATGTTGTATATAATGTTGTACTGTGGATGAGCTTCTTCATAAAAACTTCACAAAAATATTTATAAATTCTTTGCATCTATAGGAGTCTATCAGAACAATAAACAGAGTCATAATCAGCATTATGAAAATAGATCTCAAAGTGCTCAGCAAGGTTAATTAAATTACAACTTAAAATTAGATTCTGCATTTATGTAGCCCAGAAGTTACTACTGAATGACCCTGGACTTCACAAGGAAACCCACTTTTTATAAGGAAAAAGCTCTTAAGAAGTGCTCTGCTCTGAGACTGACAACCTGAGGTGTTTTGCAGAGAGTTTGATTTTCTCTGTTTTTACAAAAGCTTGTTTCTTTTCATAATATGCAGCTTCATTAATAAATGTTGGATAGACTGTACAGTCCCCCTGATATGGAATTACTTCTCCATCAAGAGTCAAAAATTGAGGATCACCATTCTTCAGTGGCTGCCAGTCTTGATCCTTAGGGAAAGAAAATAAATAGAATCTATTTACTTTCAGGTTTTTGTATATTTTATGTGATTCTTGAGTTAATGTTAATTATGAAAATTTCTGCAGTTTATGGCAAAAGCTTTTAAACTAATTGTTTAATCTTAATACCTCATTTTGTGTGTCTGGCCCTCATTTTCAGAATTCACTGGTAAAGTGAACTAGAAGGAACCTGCAGATGCTCACAATTGATTGAAAATTGAAAACAGACACTCATTTTAGAATTAAAAATTAGGTTTACATGTTAAAATATGCTATCCTATTGGCTTTTTCTTTGTAGTGATTTTAGATTCAGTGATTCCCAAGGCAGTTCCTGAAATAATGAATATATGACCTTAATGAGAGAACTTAACCCTAGGGGAGGTCTAAAATAGTCAATAAAATCCTTTGGCAATATTGGCATTTTAAATATTTATTACTAAAATATACAACAATGTAGCAGAAGCAACACAGGAATAAGTAGAAAATGTCACAAAAGGAAACTATTCTAGAATTTACCTGTAGTTTAGGATGAATTATTGCAATAATTTCCCCATTCTTATTCCTAGGATAATCTACTTTCTCCATTATTTTAAAAACCTCAATTGTGCATGGTGGAAATTCCTTGCCTAGAAAGAAGAAATGTAATTTAATGTCAAGATGAAAAACTGCCTGTTAAAAAGAACATTGCATTATTTATTCTCTGCAGAATGGCTCAAATCATCAGGTTGTCCCCTCAAAGCCAAGTTGTAGAAAGATGGTCCAGTCATGTATTGGGGCATATGAAGTTCAAGTCTAAATTTGCTACTGAAATGTTACTTTTCACTTAAAAAGACCTATTTTGTAGATGGGCAAACCAATGAAAGGTCTGTTTGCTAGTGTTGCACAGCACAGAATGCTATCAGTGCTATTTAATCTTTACTATTCCAGCACAATAATAAAAATTCTGACATGCATAACTTATTTTCTATTTCAAAAAAAAACCCCAACCTACTGACAAAATATACTCTGAAATAATTAAAAACATTTATTTTCAGAGTGTATTTTAGGTAGTGCACAGGTCTGACTTTTAATTTTTTTTAATTCTCCCCCCTATTCTAACCTTTTATCTGTTTAACTGTAAAGTGTCATTTTTAAAGTATTCTCCTTAAATAGGCCACTGACATGACACAGGATGCTGTAACCTCTCATTACCTTCATTAAAAAGTTGCACAAAATCAAGGCCATGTTTGACAATCTTCCTCATTTTGTCCAAAACATCAGCTCTAGCAACACCCTGTGGCTGGGGCCCCACCTCGACACCTGTTTGGAGATCAGGCAGATCATTAATGTCACTTCATGTCACCATCACACATCACATGCAGAGCAAAAATAAATATCTGCTGCCTCAGCATTTAATGCTTAAGACGGAGAGTAAGGCACAGAATTAAGAGGGTTTTTAAGGCAAGCAAGTCCTTGTCATATATTATAAATGTTTGCTGCAAAAAGTGGGTTAATTCAGTTTAAGGATTTCTGTTATGCAATGAATGTGTAAATCAGAGCTCTTCAGAAGAATGGATGATCACATCCATTCATTTTGGTAAATATTGCCAAACAAGCAGCTCCTGGTGCTCAGAGCACTCTGCAAAGGCACTGAACACACCTGAGAACAGCCCTATTTCCAAATCATTGCTGCTGGGTTGAAAGAGCCTTTAGGTTTGATATTTACCAACGGGATGTTTTGCCACAGACCGGGTTGTTGCATATTTCAGGCTGGGATGTTCAATCAGCAGAGCAGGACAAGGTTCTGGAGCCAAAGCGTTCTGTGGAGGTGGTTTAAAAACACCTTTGTCATGCAAAACGGTTTCAAATGTTGTGCCACAAAAGGTTACTGATGCAGAAGTGATTTACACAATGTCTTCAGTATGTTGCCTTTATTTCAGGGCCCTCGAGGAAGTAGGACATCTTTAGAAAATGCACAAAGCTGTGTTTGTTGGTGTCTGTCCCATTAAGTGATGCCAGGCAGCTCTGCTGAACCAGAACTGAGCACAGTTCTAGTCTGGAACTGCCAGCAGAGAAAAAAAATCTCCTCATCATGGTTCCAAAAGGGAGAACTGAAACACCATAAAGCAGATTTCAACTATTTAATTTGGGGTTAGACTCCAGTTCTCTTATGTGAATTAAGCCTCATTTTAATCTTCTTTATTGGCATTTTTGCTACTTGAGACTTCTTCCTTGATGCCTGCCCACCATTACTCTTCATATATTTTTTTCCAAAAGCTTTTTAGATCTTTGTGTATTTTTAAAAGCATTTTAAAAGAATACATGTGATAAGAAAAACAAACTTTGAAAAGACCTTATTTCTAAGGGAAAAAACAAAATTAAAATCCCACACCATTGGCCCAGCCTGGATTCCATCAGTCACTGTCCAGGCCACCAGAATTCAAGCAAATTATGCTTAAAGCATCACTTCTGCAAACCTCACTCTACCAAAACTTATCAGCTTCAGGAACAGCAGAACCAAACAGCTTCTAAAGACACATCACTGATAAAGGGAGCATTGTCATTACTTATTTCCATTATTTGTTACATCTCTTTATTTAATGAAATTAATGTTTAACTATTTAGCATGTATAACCCAAATTTATCCAAGTTCCTGACAGATCAGTGTGAAAGCAGATTAAATTGCATTAATTTTCATAGATGTTATTCTAAGTATTCCTCTTTGCCCATTAGTCTTAATAATGCTCATTTTAATACATGAAGATATGATGAGTTTAAATCTGAATTACCTGATATTATAATCAAATTAATAGTTGCCTCTGATTAAAAAAAAATCATCCTATGAGTAATTAAATATTTTAAACAGTTTTGCAGAAGAAAAAATAGCATATTTAAAGAAACTACAAACTAATATATAGTAATACAACATTACATCTAATAAGGTATTTTAAGAGTTCACTTAAATTAGTTTTACCTTGATATAATGAACCATTTGAATTGTAAAGTCATCCCTGGAGTTTTCAAGAATAATGGTACCACCCATGTTAGAAGTGGTGTTGTGAAGGTCAAAAATAAGGTCATAGGCAGCATCACTACCTTTGGGACCAAATATATGATTGATTTCCTGAGCCCTCCTCACTTCATATGGAATATCTTCCACCACTGGCCTGCTGTTAATATCAGCACAAAGAAATTAGTGAGCTCATTCCATGGCTTTACAGTCAACAAAATATGTATTAGCCTTTTCTTTTCACTTTAAATCCAAAATTGACTGGAGTTGAAATCACCTGTTTAATTACCAAACTTAAAATTGGCTGAATTTGTTGAAGAAGTCAAGTAGGATTGTCTAGTAATTGTTTTATTATTCTGTGTCTTGTGCAGAAGGGTATTAGAATTATTTAATCAAAATTTTCCTGGAAACTATTTCTTCTTACATCCCAAAATTTCCCCCTATGCATAATTAACTAAAAATTTAGCAACAACATAGAGCACTTCCAAGACTGGATCCCCCTCCTGCTGGAGACCACATTCAAACATCAGTCCATGAAGTTCTGCCTTGGACATCACCCTCAAGGCTTTTCCTAACCTGTTCTATTTCTTGTCTTCTCATGATCTGACCAGACTTTTACAATCTATTCCTTTAGGGTCCTTAAAGCTCAGTGAAGATTTTGCTACTTCAAATCTGTTCCTCCAAAGTTTTAATCCTTGTAATTTCAGGAGACTCTGTGTATCAAATAATCCACCTTTCTATTCTTTAGCTCTGCCTTTGAAATTCAATATTTCTTCACATAAAATTCTTAATTAATACTTTTTATTGAAGCCAATGAGATTTACAGGATTGATTTCAGTAGCATCAAGATTTCACTCTCCTTTTTCTTATTTTGTTGAAATAATTTATGATTTTGAAAGTTCCACACTTAAGGGACCAGGGTCAGGTACTTCAAACACTCAGTAGTGCTGAAATAGAACCAGGCAAATTCATATTATTTACTGAGAAATAGTGGCTAAATATGAAGGAAACCTGCAGGTGTCTTAATCTGGTGTTTTTTTCAAGTGTTCTGTGTTCAAAGCAGCTGAAACCAAACAAAGCTACCTCTTTTTTTGGTATGTTTTTCCAAAATAAACAATTATAAGAATGGCCTCAATACTTATGTGCTAACATCTGCTTATCTTAGATGTAATAATCAACAACAAAATTCTAAGATGAAAAGCCAGATGGAAAGAAGTGTAGGGTAAGAATAACTGCCTGCAAAATATATACAGTAAGTATTCCTTTCTGTGATATTCACCTTTGCCATTAAAACTTTTCTGAAGCACAATAACCTAGTGAGCAACTATCCTAAGAATGTTTATACAGCAAAGTACACCTCTGGAATAGATGACTCAAAAGTACAGAAACATCAAATCCTATTAAAAATGTAAAATCAGTTC
This sequence comes from Serinus canaria, assembly GCF_022539315.1. Taxonomy (NCBI): domain Eukaryota; kingdom Metazoa; phylum Chordata; class Aves; order Passeriformes; family Fringillidae; genus Serinus; species Serinus canaria. The sequence goes on along the minus strand of NC_066332.1, from coordinate 3,283,672 downwards.
CTGCTTTACAGTAATTATAGACAGTATTTCTTTTAAAATAATGAGTCAGTTAAATTATTCAGGTTTCTGGCTATGCTTTTGCCTTAGAATAGATTGCTTCTAGCTTCAAGTTTTTCTAATTTCAAGTTTTCACCTTTTGCTGTACATAACTGGAATTAAACACACTTCTCTGATTTCTGTGCCAATCTTTCAGATACTCAGATGTCCATGTTTAATTGCTTTTATCTGCTATCTCTTGGAAGTCTAACTGTATTCAGAAGAGCTCCCAAACTGAATTGCACAAGACATGAGAAATGATGACTGACTCAGAACAGTGGTACTCCAATTCACACACATGCAGCTCATCTAATGCTAATTTAAAATTATGTTTAAGATAATGGGTTGGTTTGAGACTGATTCTACCAGCAATAGAAGTGAGACTGTTAACACATGCAATTTGTTCTTTTTTGGGTTAAAGGTCAGTAATTTCAGTTATGTGACTGCACTGTTAAAGTAGTAGGGGAACTTGCGTTCAACATTTTAATCAGGAAAGAATTTTAAAACCCAGAAAAAAGAGAACAACAGAAAGAACAACTGCTCTTACCCAAGGCTCTCAGGGTCAAAAACTCGGTTGAGATCACAGTCAATGTACCTGGTGCACCTCTCCACAGCCCTGGGGTTGGTGAGGAATGGTTTCACCTGCACTCCTGCTCTCTGGATCTCAGCTCCATCCTGCTGCCAGTGCCTGACCAGCAGCACCCCCGATAATTCATTGCCGTGAGTGCCCCCGAAGAGCCCGACCCGTCTCACCCGAGCACACGGGGAGCTCATGCTCCAGGAAAACTTTTCTCTCTGAGGGGGGGAAAAAAAATAAAACAAATTCTTTCCAGTAGGAGAGTCTTTCTTCTGGTTAGGTCAGATGCAAAAGAAAGTGAGTGGATTTCTCCCAACAGTTCTCAACTCAGTTTTGAGGCGGGATTTTCCAACCTCCCTCCCCAAGGAGCCTCCCCTTCAGTTTCTGTATTTAGTAACATCTCCGAGGCTGTTAATGGCACTGTTCCACAGTCCAAAAGTTAACTCTGGGCAGTCTTTATAATGTATGATCTATAGGGAAATCCTGTGCTAATGACCAGTGGAAAACACTGTTTTTACACTTAAATATCAGGCATTTGTGCACTGCAAATAGGTGTAACAGGTATTCTCATGTATGTTTGGAGTTACATAAGTATTATATAAGGGCAGAATGATTTAAAGAGAGCAAAATCAGCAAAATCAGAATAATATCTTGGCTCTAGTCCAGCACACAATGCTGAAACATCAAGTATTTTCATCTAAAAAAAGCCAAAGAACAGCTAAGTTCCTCAATGCACGTCGTGGCTTGTACGACCTTGTTTATTTTAGAAATCCTATGAACAGTGATTAGAAGGAACACGGGCTGAAATTACAGTGCAATTTATCCACGACTGACTTACCCAGAGTTCTGGCTCCAGTTCTATCTCGGGATCTGCTAACACAGACCTCTAACACATTGAAACAACTTTGCCAGGGACAGCCCTCTAACTTTTGCAGTCTTTTATAAAAAAGGAAACAGATCTAGACCACGATGGGATAATAGTTCTGTTCTCTACCCAAAATCTTTAGTCAGCAACTTTTCTTCCATTTCCAAAAGCGTTCAGAAAGGTTTCTGAAGCTTAAGCCAAAGACCAGCTGTAACTTCCATCCTGAGAATCAAAACATTTAGAATAAAAGGACTTATTAACAGAAAAGTAAGCTTTATTGCTGTAAACGACAGAAGTATTTGCAATTGGTATATGACTCATGATATAAACATAACAAACATTAGATTGCAAAAGAATAAAGAATGTTTATCGAACAATTCTTTTTTATTAAGATTATACTCCAGTGACTGAGAATATTTGGCCAGTGCTTGAAAGGCTTTATATCCCAGGCTGACAGACTGTAGGTCCAGGAAAAGCTGAGCACAGGATTTATCTAGAATAGTTCTACCAGGAATATAATTTCTACAGAAGTTGCTCTCTTTGTTTCGGTTCATGCATTCAGATTTTGCAGAAGCTTACAGTGGTTAATACAGAGAAACTGCTTAAATACTCAGCTGTATTACTCTGTACTTAGAATTTAATCAGAATGAGTAATTTATTAAACAAAGCAGTAAAGCTGCATTTTACAGCACTGGACAGTGTGTACTGTCCTTTGACCCCTATCTCTCCTCAGCCGTGGTGCCAGAATGGGGAGTGACACAACACCCAAAAACACAACTCACACTCTGAATCTGGGTGTGTTGAATTTAAACACAGCAGAAGCTTGAAGAGTAAACAGCAAAATGCAAACATGCAAGGCTGGAACATTTAGTTTATCTTTTATTCCTGCTGGCATTGTAATGGTTGTAATTCCTTCCAAAGCGCTGAATGAAACACAGAGATGTCTGTGCACTTAATTAACATGCAAGAAGTTTGTCTCCTAAGAGAGTTTTTAGGACAGAGACAGTGAATTTCCAAACATGAGTTTAGGAACTAAACCCATGGAAGCTTCTTTTATCCCCTTAGAGAAGTTCCCATCCAAACACTTTAACTCCTGGTGTGCCAGGATCTGCCAATTTGGGAATGAATGGAAATTCTCATGGAAAGTTTTCACTCTTCAGGGTTAAACACTGGGACCCATCCCTTATCCCTGTGCTTTGCCAACACTCACACTCTGAAAAGGATGTGGGATATTTAGTTTAGTAAGAATCCGGACTGGTTTGATGTGCTACCTACAGATCTTTGGGAGCGCTTCTGAAGGAAAAGGTTTACTAAAACAGGGCAAGATCCAGTCGTGCCAAGCACTCAGATTTTAGACAGGATCCAGCCATGTGTAAAAGCTGAAGAGACAAACAGGGTGAAGAATGCTTTTAGTTTTATTTACAGCCACTTTTTCGTCCACACACTTCTGCAGATTCAGCTCCAACCCCGGGCTTTCTGAGGATGACACTACACCTCGGGGGTTCCTCGGGGGCGGGGGTAATTAATGAAATCTCACCGAGGGGTGATTAAAGGGTTCTTGTGTCTCCCGGCCGGAGCGGCCGCTCCCGCCGTGCCCTCAGCGGCTCGGAACGGGGCTTCACCTTCCCGCCATTTCCGCACCGCCTGAGGCGCGAGCGCGCGGACGAGGGACCGTTATTTTTGGCGGGCTTCGCCTGAGGGCTGACCCTCAACCTCGTCCCTGAGGGGTGAACCGTCAGGGCTGACCCTCAGCCTCGTCCCTCGGGGCTGACCTTCAGGACTGACCCTCAGCCCTTCAGGGCTGACCTTCAGGATTGACCCTCAGCCTCGTCCCTCAGGGCTGACCCTCAGCCCGGTCCCTGAGGTCTCTCCCTCAGCCCGGTAAGCGCTGACTCTCAATATGGCCCTGACCCTCAGCCCCACTCCCTCAGGGCCTGGAATCTGCAAAGAGCAGATTGCATCTTAGGCGTGGACCTGTGGATCTTCTAAATTCACTACAGCTGATTCTGTGGTTTAGGGTTTGTGTTTGAAATTATGCCAGTCGCTGGCGCTGCAGTGTTAAGAGAAACTGCCATAAAATCATGTGAAATTTGGATGTGTTTGCAGCATTAATTATTTTGCTTTGTTTATCTGACTTCCATACAGCAGATTTGGAGAAATCAGTCCATTGCTACCTGTTAAGATTTATCAAAGAAATGAAAAGGAGTTTAGCTGACACCTCGGCTCGCAGCACAGCAGGTACCAGCCCTTCTTATGTGCCCTCCTGTTCACACCTCGTTATGCTTTTATAGACACATTTATATATGTAGTATTCATACAGGATATTCAGTATTTAGCCCTAAATCCCCATTTCCTGAGTGGACTTGCATGGGTTACCTGTTTATTACAGCACAGGGAGAGACTTTAGATGGATTCAGGGAACTGGTCACTCAGGGAAAGGTTTCATTAATGGGATTATGTGGAGGACAGAGGGCTGGGAACATAAATTCTGTGAGGGAATGGCCTTTTATGTGTTTATTAAATGCTATTCCTATGTGTAATGGAAAATAATTTTATTTACTTGTTTTAAGTGTGGGTTGTGTATTCTTTTGCTATTAATATAGCATTACTTAAATTTTATTTTTAGGTTGTCTGCCTGTACCACTGTTCAATCAGAAAAAAAGAACTAGACAGCCCCTCACTTCAAATCCACTTAAAAATGAACCAGGTACTGGTTCTGGGACTCATAGTTATGACTTCTCTCCCTCATCATTTGGTAAATAAGACTTTTTTTTTTTTTTTTACTGCCTTTAAATCCAAATAAATCTTAACCTACTGATTGTATTCTGTGAAATCAGACATTGTCTTTATCAAGAACTATAGGCATCCTTTATATCTATTTCTGAAAAGTTCATTATGTAAAAATTGTCCTCCAGGAAATTTCTTTCTCCTGTGTACAATTGAGCTTTTTATACTTCTTGCCTAGAGGGAGTTTGACTCTTTGTGTGATGGAGAATGAAGTAGCACTGGCATTTAAATAGAGTCTCTGGAAACTGACCTTTTGTTTTCAGTTGATTTCAATCAACATTCAAGTCCTGTGTTACAAGAAGAAACATTTGTAAGATGTCTTTCTTGCCCTTCAGAAGGGAACTTCTGTTCTTCAAATTGGGCTTGGAAAGAACGGTGCAAAACTCTCCTTTCTATGCTTTCATTATGTTTTACTTGTAATAAAGTTTCAAAGTTTTCTTATAATAAAATCTCTGTTGCTAATAAGTCTAATGTTTGTAACTGAACTATTGTCTAGAGAAGCAACCTACTTGTTCGAAGTTGTTTTATAATTACAAATATCAAAGGATCACATTCCCTTTATTTCTTTTTTCTTCCTCCTTCCTATGTGAGCCTGATTGTGGGAAATTAAGCAGAATTGGAAGTCTACAAAGACTTACTACCTTTCAGTCTTTTCCATTTTTATCAATATTCCATCCTTTGTCTTTTGAAATTTAGGCTGGGGAGCTGCAAACCCAGAAGTGGATGAACTGCAGAAAGCAGCAGACAGTGGGTATGTAAAAAGCAAGTTATTTGTTGCTTTTTTGATTTTTATTTGGATGTACAATAAAGTTGCTGCTGTGTCACTGATACTTTAAACTTGTCTTTGAAAGCCAAGCAGAACATCCGATGGCTTCTTCCCTTATGAAACCACCAAATGCATCAAAGTTTAATTTAGCAAATGCTGGAAAAAACGTGTCTGCCTGCAGGTTGGTGAAGCCTTTAATGTCTATTACCCTTCCTTTTTGTTCTTATGTGAAAATGCATCTCACATTTTCCCATATGCCTGTAGCAGTCAAAGAAACCCTTTTAATCTCAGTCTCAGAGGAAACCTTGTTTATTTTATTTTAGAGTTATGAAAATATGTGAATTTTGGGTCAGGAAAGAAACATTACACAGGTCAGAACAATAACTGAGCAGGGTTTTAAGGCCTGTTGAAGGCAGATGGATTTATGGACAGGTGTAATCACTGCCCTGTATATGGATAAATTTGGTGTAAACTCAAGTGAGTTGGGAGATATTTAAAGCTAGATCAACAATTTATAGGTTGCTTTTATATATTTTAATCAGATGGCTCAGTATTCAGAGGAGGTACTGTGATATTCAACTGTTGTATTGCAGGAACAGAAATGATTATACTCCTTTAGGTAGAGCAGCAAATTCAAGATCTGATAATGGAACTTCTCAGAAGTTTGAGAACTTTTCAAGCAGTTTGAAAACTGTCCAGCAGCAAAAACACCCTGACAGTCGTAACCCATCCCAGCTCATCAAAACAGACACATCCAAAGGACAGTGGCCAGTGAAACCCAACACTGTGGCAAGAAGTCTGCAGGGTCATAATCCAGCATATAAATTTAACTACAATACTCAGCAAAATAAAATGAATGAAAACCAATTTGGCTGTGTCCCAGAAGATAAAAGTCAGGTAAAACTTATGGGAAGGGTTAATAGGAAAGACATAGTGAAGAAAGCAGTAAAGTAACTGGTGGAAGATGAGGTTTTCATCAGCCCAAGCTGCCTTAGTAAAACCTGGAGCTTCTGGAAATTTAGAATTGAGATTTTCATACTGTAATAATCTAAAATCCTCAGTAAAGTGGCAGGGAGTTGTTTGTATATTCTGAACAAATGCTCTAATTTTAATGTAATTATTGACTATTTAACATAATAAATAAATGCCTAAATGCCCATTGTAATTGCAAGTGTGTATGTCTAACTTAAGCTTTTGTCTTCATCTGAAAGGAAATCTCATCATCTCAAGTGAAAACTAAAATTAAAAAAAATTCTTTGCGAATCCTGTCTGCAGTCATTCAGAGTGTGAGGCACTGGAGCCAATATGCCTATAAAACTGCACTGCTATTTGAAGTTTTAGGTAAGCATTGTAGATTATGATAATATAATCTGATAATAATGCTAGGGCAACACAAAGTGAGAATTTTTCAATGGCTGAAAGAACTTAAACCCACAAAATGCTGGCATGATCACCATGTAATTTCCCTTCCATTCAGCTGTCAAAGGTGACTGAAACAGGTACAAAATTTACACTTCAGTCATCCTTCAACATCAATTTTTTCCATCCTGTTTCTTTCCTTGTTTTTAGAACGTGGTAATTTCCTGTTTAGTAGCAATCTTCTGTAGAGTGATACAGTTTTACAATATTTTTTAATATAATTAGTCTTGGAATGATTAAGTTTTGCTTAATGGTACAGGCACACTGGATTCTGCAGTCACACCTGGAGCATATGGGGCAAAGAACTTTCTTCTGAGAGATGGAAAGGAGACCCTGCCTTGCGTGTTTTATGAAATTGTGAGTATTCTGTGTCCACACATAACGCTGTCACCACTAGCTCTAATCCTTTTTATGAATGCAAAAAGAAAACATAAATTCACAGTGCAAAAGGCAGGCTGAATGTTTTTACCATATTGTTACCAATTTAGAGCAATAGTCTCTACTTAGGCATCCTCAGACTTCTGTTTCAGAAAAACAGGTGAGACTCTGAGTTTAGCTTTTAAGTGGCTGGTAAGAGGAACAAAGCTGATGTAGAGGCCTTGTGTTTGATGTAGCCCTCAGAAAGCAGCCATGTGGAAAGCTTTTATGTGAGGTGATATCATTGTTTTATGTGTTTATTATGCTTTGATGAAGGACCGTGAGCTTCCACGACTCATTAGAGGTCGAGTGCACAGGTGCATGGGAACCTATGATGCAAAAAAGAACATTTTCAAGTGCGTCTCTGTAAGACCAGCAACTGCTCAAGAACAGAACACTTTCCAAGACTTTGTTAAAATTGCAGATGTTGAGATGACAGCATATGTAAAAACTATGAATGAAATGTAAAAGTCAAAATGGTTGTCCAAACCTCAGTTTTAACTAATTGTTACCTGTAAAGGCTGGACATGCTACAACATTTACCAAAACTACCAGTGAAAATCTGGTTAAACATTTGAAAATATCACTGTGCTGTGTTATCCAACAAATGCTGTGTTGTGTTCATTGAGTTCCCATTTATGTGTTACCTGATTCATGTTTTTTGAAAAAATAAATAATTAGTATTATACCCGTATAAAATAACAACAGACCTTGAGGCTGTAGGAAAATTCCCAAGGACACCGAGGAAGTAGAAAAGAAAGAATTATTTGAACACAGAACTTCCTTGCCTTTGCCATAGAAATAACTTTAATGACAGATGGACCATGTACATGTTTATGTGCCTTTGCCTTCACATATTACCTTTCATAGGTTATTCCTGCTGTTCCTAGTTCCTTTTCCCCTACTTCAGAAGCTTTGTAGCAGATCTCTTGGGAATTACAAAACAAAAGAGTTGTCAAGAAAATAGCAAACAGTATGGGGATTTTTTTTATTATTTTATTATACAGTGTTGGCAATTGGAAATTTCACATTTAAAATAATTGAAATATTGTATCCAACAAGTCAAATACAGAAAACAGTTAATATTCTAAAAAGGAGCCAGCTAGTCAACGCAGAAACACATTAATGGAAAATACAGCTTTTAGTTACACTTAAAAAATTATATATTTAGAATAAAACTTGAACCTGGTCCAGCAAATTGTAACAGGAAAACGCTTTTACACAGTTTAACGCGCAGACAGTCTTTATTTAAAAAAGTGATCTGTCAGTGTGAGCACAGGCATTGCCAGCAACAGGTGAGATCTAAAGGATGTGCTTTACCAACTGCTGCAAGGATCACTGGAATTGTCACCACACCTTCAGTGGGAGGTGAGCTCAGAGCATGGCTGCTTCAAGGAAGGTTTTGCCAATCCAGTTATAGAGGTCATGTACACGTGTTTGATTTATTTAAATATTATAAAAATGTTATAAAATGTTAAAGGAAGCTCCTAATGGAAGCATTAGCTTGATTCATAAAAGGTGCAGAATTTTGCAGAATGCAGAGGTTGATGATTTACACAAGTTGAGCTTTAAGAAGTAAAGGATTTGGTACAGCAGTGTTGTGAATTGTGAGACTCTGCTGTAACAGTAATTTAAAACTGCTTCCAGTTAAGTGATTGATGCTTCCAGTTTTGGACATGTGAAACTTGGGTTAATAAGTAATGACAGGAATAGGTCCTTTGTCTACTAGGTACGTTATGGCTGTTAATAGAAATCTAAATTCATTTTTCTTTTCAGGAAGTGTTTAGATCTTTGCAAAAGAAGTTTCTATTTGACACTAACAAATCACTTTTTCTAGTGAAACATTAAGTGAACAGTCGTAAACATTACACAAAACAGAAAAAACCCTACTCAATACAGTTTATACACACTACTCAACATTTTTCAGTTGTTGGGTGATTTTTTTTCTTGACCATATTGATCCTGTCTTGTATAATGGTTCTAGTGTAAAGGCACAGGTTGGTTAGGAAAGAAAAGCCTGCATCTCTGTCTTTCTATTATGTGGTGATTCTTTTCTTTTTGCATGTTGTTTGTTATTCCTCACTTTTCTGACTCTCACATGAAAATTATCAATCTCAGCCATTCATTAAAAAAAGTGTAAGACATCACTGAAAAGCACATTAATATACAGAAGTGACTGAAATTTATTCTTCTTACTTTAGGGCATTCCTTCAGCCTATTTTCTTAAATATCTGGAAGATTTAATTTCTCAGTCCCTGTGAGCAGAAGTGCAGAGCACTCATGCTCTCTTTCTCAGTGTACTTAATTCTGCATTGGAATCTGCATTTTCAAAGAACTTGCTAAGTTTATGTGCAGAAATTGCTTTTAGAGTGCATGGAAATGTAAGAACAGGACAATTATTTTGGAAAACAATGCAATGTTCCATTGAAATTTAGAAGGGTGAGGAATGTAAACAAGTCTGCAGAAGTCTTTGATGTATATTAAAATAACACAGTGATTGTTCTGTTTGCATTTTCTTATACATCCTCAACATGTCTCTGTCTGTCCCTTCATGTACACCTTCCATTAAAAAAAATAAAAATTCAGGAATCAGTTGGACTCAGCTAAGTGAAGAATAATAAATTTGATCACCTGGTTTGTGCCAAAATACAAAACTAAGAAGTACACCTCTGAATTAAATATAATCTATGTGATTTTTCTTTTTAATAAATAATAGAAAATAAAAGATGAGAATAGAATTAGAGTTAAAATTTTATTTTAAATGAAAAAACACAACAGTGGTGTGAGATTAGAACCCAATGTTTCTTTTGCTTAAGGCAATCAAGTGCACTTATTTCAATGCTTGATAAGAATGAATTCAGTGCTGTTGTGGAAATCAGACCTCACAAAAGTTCCATACAGACTAATGAAATATGGCCATTTGTACTTCTGACACAGCATCAGATTTTTGCTGCTCATGTTCAATAGCATTTCATTTCACTTTTTTGTTTTACAGTCTGGACTCTCAATTGCAATGGAAATACTGGAATTAGTTCATTCTGGCTTGTATTATCACTACAGATAAGGGGGGCCATAGGGCACAGACATTTTTGTAAACAGAGATTTTTTTCTTTTCAGCCTTAAACAACAAAACCCAAAATCTATAGCTGTCGTAGTTCAAAACATTTTGTTAAAGTCCACTTAGAATTATAATTTAAGAAATACTGAGAACAAATTCTTAGGAATTTTTTTTCCTGTTGTTAAAGTATTAAATCATCATGAAGCCTTTGGAAGTAGTTGGAGTTCTCAGAAAAAAAGAAATTTCAATTGTACCCAAGACTTCATGAAGATGTCTCTATATCTTGGCAATTAGAGAGGAAGTAAAAACTGTGCCCAGAACTTAAAATATGCAGGTGCTGCTAATATATATAGATTAAAAAGAAACTTTTCTTGTATACAGTTTTTTTAGCTATCAGTCTTAATTTTAGGCTGTGGCTACTAGTAGGTGCTTTTTTCACTAATCAAAATAATTGTAACAAAATATCATTATTGATTTTAAAGTTACTGGGTTCATAAAAGTTCTGACATTTCACACTATATCAAAAGTGAATTGAAGCTTTTAAAACTCACAATTTTGAGACACAAAAGAAACTGGGAGGTAGACAGATGTTTTGAGGATAAACTGATTATTTTTTGTCTAAGGCAGTATGCCATGATCTGTTTAGAGCAGTGTAAAGGCTGCTGATCAATCCTATTTCAATTCCAGAGTGTTCGCTGCTCGTGCTTACGGAAGACTTTCAATGCACTTTTGGTCTTTGTCAATCTGACCTTCTCTTCCCCATCTCCTCTCCTCTCTTTAGCAACACAGCCAACTGGAAGTGCTTCAATAATTTCTGCCCATTAGTCTAGACAGGAATGTTCTGTTCTTAAACAGTAATAAAATACTATAAAATAGTAGGTATTGGAGTTGGAGATATGTGCTCTTTTGGTGCATATTTTGCAAAGAATGGTAAAAAGACAGACAACATGACCCCAACAATTGCCAGCATGTACCCCCATCCAATCTGGCAGTCTCCTGCATAGTAGATGTCTGAGTTCTCACAGAATCTCTTCACAGTAGCAGAGTTGAAACCAAAAGGGTAAACCAAAAGCCCAGAAGCCATTATGAACACTAGAGAGGAGAAAAAAAATCACACCAGTTATTATGTCAAGCATTAATTCCTTTGGAAAAAAGGAATCCTTATTTTAGAAAGGCAAATATATATTATATTAAAATCAATGGGAAAAGGCATAGCTAATAAAACCCCCTTGTGATTGGCAGATTATCCTCCTTTTCATAATTACCTCTTGTGAACAGCAGTGGTGTGACAAGGCAGCAAGTTGGGGTTTTTTCATGAGAACTCTTGCCATTAAATAACTTCAGAAACGCTGTGATCCAAATTATGTAGCCATGTAAAAAGTAAGGTGGTTCAGATATAATGGAATCCAGAGGAGAAGAATTCCTAAGTTGTTAGATTCCAAACCAGCTTCATTTTCTTCTCAACAGCATTTTTGTGCTTGAGACAAACAATTACTTTGTTCTGCCAAATAGAAACTTTCAATGAAAGAGTTCAAATACAATTTTTTAGATTCTGCTGATGAGGTTCTCATAATATGAGACTCATTAATACCAACTCAAATTGCTTAAAACAGTCTGCATTTGAACAACTGATGAAAAACAAGACCATCTATCTTCTTTTTATTTATTTACTTAATGTCTCTTGACATTGGAAAGCCAGGCTTGCCTCCTGCAATAACCCTGCATTATCCATTGCCTTTTAATAGAACTTCACAGATTTTAGTCTTTAAGGAGTCCATGTCATATTCAAATATCAGCTTATGCAGGTAATTGAATCAACAGCAGAACCACTTTTCCAACTTTGAAAATAAGACTGCCCAAGGTATAACTCATGAGTGAGATAAAGATGTATGAAAATTCCCCTGGAACAACTCTTGGAACCTGATTCTGCCCACCTTGGAAGTGCAGAGGGGCTGAGCCAGGCTGGTGAGAGGGGTTACTCCTCCTTTTGTTTGAGACAGCAATGAGAAACCATGTTTTCTTCTCTATCCCTTCTGCTAATCAATTACCACTGTATTTAAAATCTCTACTCTATTTTAAAAGGCTTCATTTTATGTACTAGAAAGATACCATGGAGCAGTCCCTTTTCCTCTCTTCCTCTTTTTCCAGGACAGTGTTGTGTTTAAATTCAGGGAAGTGATTCAAGAAGCAACCAGAATTAACAGTTATGTTTGAGCTGATAGATAATTCATAACCAGCAAACATCTAATGAAACATTAGGAGTATAAAACAAACACTGTGTGCTATTCTCTGTGTTTGTGATTGCCTTTCAGGTAGGGCATGTGCATATTACTCCAATTATAATATTGGAGAGGCCTAATCTTAAAAGTATCTGCCAAAAAAGGGCAATCACTCATTAATCTTTTTTAATTAAAAAACACTTTAATTAGCTGAGGGCTAGATGAAGTCCAAAAGTTTAACACACAGCCTGTCGAGTCCCTGAGTAATTTGAATTAAACCTTTTCTTCTAGTCCAAATGGAACTGCTGAGTTAATCCCTTGTAGAAAAGAGTCAGGTGAAGAAAATGGAAATTAAAAGGAGAGAAAGTGGAGCAGCAGCAAAGTCTTGTTTCCCTCTGGATATCTCACATATGGGTACAAAGAGAAGCTGCCTGCCAAGAGGTGGAATTCTCTGAGCACCAAGTGTTTCACCTGCTCCAGCAGCCACCCTCCTTCCTTTAAACCTCAGGAAGAATTTTGCAGTGGTTGCTGTGGCTTTTTCCTCTTTCCAAGCACAAGGTGGGTGAAAGGTGCTGCTGCAAGAGCCAGTAAGGGAACAGTGCTTCCCAGCACAGGCAGCATCCTGAGCCAGGCTCACAATTCCTGATCCTCCAGCAGCTGCCCCTGCTGGGGGTGCCCAGGGCAGGGGGAGCTCCTGGAGCTGAGATTTCAGCAGCTGTGTCCCTGCTTTTGGGGCCTGACAGTAACCAGCCATGCTGGACCTGAATACAAAGAAGTTATTTTATGCAGATCTCTCTAACTGCTCATGTGTGACACCCCTAAAAACAATAGAAAATGAAAATACTGTAAAAATGAGGCCAAACCAGACAAGGACAAGGGGTGATGGTTTTAAATTAAAACAGGGTGGACTCAGAGTAGATAGAAGGAAGAAATCTTTCATCATGAGTGTGGTAAAACACCAGCACAGGCTGCCCAGAGAGGTGGTGGATGCCCCATCCCTGGGAGCACCCAAGGTCAGGTTGGGCAGGGCTCTGAGCAATCTTGTCTAGTTGAAGACATCCCTGTTTGCTCCAGGACAACATTTACAGGTCACTTCCAACTATTCCAAACTATTCCAACATTCTGTCATCTTCTTCAGTAAAGATCACTGAGCTTTCCCAAAAGAGCTGGGGGGCCAGCACAGCCTGAGAGCCACAGGCCACTCCTGCACACCCAGGGAAATTCCAGAGCGTCTCCTCTGGTGGCAGAAACATGGGAAATAACTCAAAAAGGGGGATTTTTCCTACTGCTGTTTACAAGAGTGGTAAACCACGAACTAAACCTGTTAATCCCTGGACCTGTGCAGTTGTGGGTTCACTCTCACACAGCTGGGCTGTGGAACAGGGGCTGCCCAGCACAGCCCCCCAGCAACCCAAGCTGCTCCACTGCAGCAGGAATCTTGAAATAGCCCCGGGGTGCAAAATCTTCTGTGAAATGTTGGGAAAGTGAGCCAGTTTCACAAGAAACAGCCACTGCTCTAAGCAAGAAACAGGTCTAAAATTAAAATTTCAGTTTGCTCATCTTTTCAAAGCCAAAATAGCATCTCATCCGATGAAGAAAAAAAAAAAGCAGAATTGGAAACAATCCTTTCAGTGATAAAACCCTTTCCTAACTGTTAAATTTCACTGTTTTTCTGACACTGTCTCAACCCCTTGCTCTGTTTCACATATCTGTTCCATATATGCTTTCTTTTTGATTGGGTTACACAGAATTGTTTTGAAGGCTGTGTTTTACAGTGTTTTGATTACCACTTGGTGCTGATGTTGCGTGGTGTGATTTAATGGAAGCAGCTTTATTTTTTTCCAAGGCTAGAAATAATCTGTCACAGCCGAATGTATATGTTCACATATCAAAGGGGCTAAAAAGTTACCCATGGTTTCATATCCTCAGGCATGTCATAGAATGACCTCATTATTCTCATTTAGGTGCCCTCTTTCTTACAAAAGCTCCAAATATTGAATAGCCCCGTTATTACCCGCAGAAGCCGAGCTTTCAGGCGTGGTGCTAATGACTGCTTAATGGTGCTGTCTGTCAGCAGCACAGCGAGCTGGGACAGCGCACAAAGGAACAGTGGGGCTCCATTTAGGCTCCTCGTGTAACACTCACGCCTCTGCACGGCTTTCCAACAACAAACATCACTTTCAAAGGTGTCAGAACACAGCAGCGAGTGCATCTCACCGTTCTGCGTGCTGTAATCTTGCTGTCACACGAGGTGATGAGGCCACACAACGTACTGGGCTCTGTTCTGCAGCAAGAAACCTCTGGGGTGTAAGAGGACTTGCTGGTAACATGCATAGCTGAGTTCTTTTCTAACGTGGGTTGATAATTTGATTAATCTCCCATCAGCTATGAATGGTTAAATGGTTACACTGGTTAAAAAGTGCTTGTTTTGTTTTGTTATGTTCATTATGTACCACACAGGTGTTTGTTATTGCTGGGCTCTCCCCACCTGAGCCCTCTGCAGTAACTCACAGCTACTGCTGACGGCAGCCCAGAGACAAGGCCAAGCACACTGGTTCCACAGTAAGTCATATTTTATTTCTACTTTCTAATCCCAAACAGTTACAGTCTCATCCTCTTTGCTTCCTTCCCTGGTGTCCTACAGGCAGATGGTAAATGGCATTTTCTCCTCTGAAGGGTTTGCCAGCCAAGGCCTGGTTTTATTTTTAAAAAGTAGGTTTCTGAATTGGTTGCTTTCTAAATAACTTTAATAGGAATAAGGTATTATTTGAAAGGAGGACACTTTTCTTTAGGGAAAACAGGGCTTTTTGTAGGAAAAAATTGTAAATTGTTGGTGAAAATACTGAATCAATGACACTTCTAGTTTGGAAAAATAGCATTTTCTGCTGTTTTGAAATTAATAATATATAACTCTTTGTCATTGCAATGGTTTATTCATTTCATTAAGCCCCTGTACAAGTGTTTAATTATTTAAATCTCTCACACCATTTTCAAGATGATTTTAAACCAAAGCAAAGCAATGCAGTTCTCTGGAGTGTGTGCAGAGGGCACCAATGTACAACACTCTTAGATACCATGACAAAAAAAGGCTGTTTCCATTCCCCTTCTTTTGGCAAGACTGATGGACTTTCCAACATCTGAAACACAATAATTGAATCATTTTCTGTATTGTGAAGCAGGAGTGTTTAAACTGTGCTTGTGTTTATTTTCCATACTAATGATGAAATGGATGGGAATCCAAAGGTGGCTCACAAACATAGAGAACAAAAAAAATCTGGTTTATTTTGTTGTGTTTGGTAATAAGTTTAGGTGATGTGCAGTAGTGAAATATGCTGTGTGCATGAGTTCTCTTCCTGAAATTACCTGCTCTAAGAAGATTAATTTGTCTTAGAAATTTAATTTGCTTACTTTAGGAGTGTATTATATTCCTGATACTTATGACAATGATGGATTAATTGCAAGCTTGTGGGACATATCAGATAATAATTGGAATTAGGGTTGAATCATAGGCAAGCATGGGTATTATTCCAACCCTATTACAGATTGTCACAGTCTTGTGTCTTCTTGGAAGATTTTTATTGACAGAGCTTAATCTACCAAAGCAATTTTCACTCATCAAGAAGTTTCCTCTTACATATAATCCATTACCTCCCTTCCTAAACCTGGCAGTTCTTCTTATGCACAATCAGTTGACTTGGAATAACACATTTCCTCTCAGGTTCATACGTTTTATTCACCTAATAATTTTATTAGCTGCTCTCCAGCTTTTCATTACTTACATGATCTTAAATGAGAAAGCAGGTGCTGATCCAAAGCCACAGACAGCTTAACACCAAGCAGAAACACAGGTAACAGGGAAAAGCTGGCAGCCAAACACAGCCAGACATCTTCAGAAAATCCCCTCTTGTCCTGCTGCCCTGCCTGGCCTGCATTCAATCCTTTCCAGCACTCTTCACAATCAAATATTTTTGTAGCATGCCTAAAGGGTTTCTACATTTGGGGTCTTTTGGATAAATTCCCTTGTACAGAAAGGAGGTACCTATATTTCTTTTCCATAAGTATCCCTTGAAGACAGGGCTAAGTAAGATCCAAGGTTTTTTGTCAGTAATAGCTGCACATCAGTGTACAAATAGAAACAAGATGGAATTCTGGGCTTATCTGAAAATCAGTGATTTCCTTTTGACTACTTCAGGAAAGGAGAAATTACCCAGAGTAATTTGGGGAGAGCTGAAATATATCTAAAATCAGCAGGCATCATTTTAAATACCTGTTACATATAAATAAAACAAACAGGGAAGTCACCTCTCAAAGATAAAAGAAACCAGACTAAAATCCTACTGGTATAACAGCTGAACTTTGGAGGGTGAGGCAAACAGGGACACTGTTAAATGCCATTCTGCTCTCCTGAACTCGTGGCAGGTGCATGTCGGGTACCTGGAGTTCAAACTCTGGGAAGCCGCCCTAGCAATTATTCCCTCCAAGGAAACCAAAAGGAAGAGCAGGAAAAAGGGATAATAATGCCCAGATACTTGGTATAAAGATGTAGCTGCCTTCCTTTGTAACTGAATAAAGAGCTGGAACTCCTAATAATGGCCCAGCCACTTCTAACATATCACACTTTAGCTCTTCTTTGTAAAGAATTATTCCAATGGCATCATTTCAGTCAAACATGTTGTGATTTGAGGAGCTTCTATCAGTGCTGGACTGGTGCCAAAGGAGTAGATTATAGCAGTTCCTTTTCTGGCTTTTCTAAATGGTGCAACTCACAAGTTAGCACTTAGCAGCTGTAATATAAATGTAGTTATAACAAGAGCTGTGTGGCTTGTCAAACCCCTTTGTGGCTAACAAAGGGAATGGGTTCGTTTGTACAATGTCTCCAAACTCTGTGTTTAAGGAAATGCTGAGTCTGTGGCTCCAGCTGACAAGCTAAGGAGCTGCATCAGATATAGTGGGTTGTATTTTTCTGTATGTACATACATGCAAAATTATGGGGAGATATGTGTATATCAAAAGCTGGGCAATGTTTTCCATTTCAGTTTATTTGGATTTAGCTGAGGTAGAATGGAAACACATTATTTTAAAGAAAGCTAGCAGTGAAATAAGGGTGTCCATGCACCTTTTTTGCACAAATATTTTCAGTGCCACTAAAATACCCCACTCAGGTTCTGTTGGCACAACTCCCTCATTCTACAAATAGCCTGTTTCAGAAATGTCTAACAACTGTAGGAATAGCTGAATCTATCTTATTAACTGAAGGGAGTGGAATCTGACTATCCAGACTTTGGAAAAGAAATTTTCTGAAGCCATCACAGAGGTAATTGGGCTTGGTAATTACTGCATTAGCTGCAAGTTTATTAAGGGCCACAAAAGGAAATGCCATCCTGGTGACCTTTGAGGCTGCATTTCACAGCATGTTTCCTACATGAGAACAAATGATGAAACTTGACTATTTCTGCCAAGTGAGTGGTAGCTCTGGTGAAGATTTATAGCAGTAATCTGGTAATCTATGGGCCTAATCATACAGTTATAGAGCTGCGTGTCATTGACTCAAAAAGCCTGAAATGATCTAGCACTGTGTGGACTATGGGGAAGGAGTGCATTTTGTCATCTGCAAGGTTAGGAGAAATACAGCCTCTTTAGCAGACTGTAAAAGAGAGACAAGAGCTAATGTTTCTCAAAATAGCAGCCTGTTACATGAAATTTTACAAGAGTCAGAGAGCTAAGAAATGGGGACTGTCAGATTGGAAACCGTTATGATTTTCCTCTTTTGTACTGCTTCAATAATTACATAGATTTTCTATTTTTTCTTTTTGGAAATTATTTAAGTCATGCTCACTTCATCTCTCTCAGAGCATCAAACACAGAAGCAGACTAATAATGTAATATTGACATATTTAAGTGTTGGATTCTTTAGCTGAGAGCAGCATGTTCAGAATGTATCATGCCTGAAATGTGCCTGTGTTCCCTTATCTTTGTGTCACATTTTATTCAACAGTCAAGAAGTGCTAATAAAAAGTGCATATTTCAGTTGTTCTATTTTAGGTAAACATAACATGGTACACATTTTTAAGCAATTCACATTTCTACAAATAGAAATCAGGGTGGCAAACACTTTGCTTCTCCTCTTAATTAACCTATCCTTGCCAAAACTGCTATGTTCTTCAGCATGAGCAAGGAATGAAACTGATGACTGAAAATTTAAATTAATGCTTTTTCTTGTGATCTTTTGGCTGAGAACAAGAGCAGCTTCCCTCTACCATCTGATGCATTCCCTAGCAAAAGAATCAGTGTCAGCCTGAGTCCACTGCAGCTGCAAGGAGTGAGGGAACAGCCCCATTTATATTGTCTTGGCTTTGGAGCCAGCTCACCTGGGAAGGGCAGATGCTGCCCAGCCTGCAGCAGGTCTTGGCTCCTGCTCTGCCTGTCAAATCCAAGCTCTTAAATAGCTATTTAGAGCAGGGGCTGAGGTCCAAAAGACAGGCAGTGATGTGTAGATCACCTGAAATGTCATGATTCCACATGACACAT